>NC_141365.1:13524243-14894243 GCF_057382095.1 Aulonocara sp. 'chitande type north' Nkhata Bay | reverse complement strand
AGCCCAAAGGTCCTGACTTTGCTTATGGCCCGCCACAGCCTGGCTTCTCTCCAATGGCACCGGGGCCATATCAAGAACAGCAGCATCCAGGTGCGCCACAAGTAAGTGGAATAAACTCTAGAAGACCTCAAGCAGTCCCAGCCCAAGGATACCAGACCCCAGGCCCCAAGAAGACCTACATTACAGATGTGCCACCCAGCTTGGCTCCATACACTTCTAGTCCAACGATTCCACCAAAGGTAAGAACGTCATCATCATCATGCAGTCGTTGTTCATATTCTTGGATATGGTAGTTTGAAAAGGCTTTAATCTCGTTATTGACATCAACTGGTCTAATATTTTCTGACACTTTAAGCATCTAAGTTGATAGCTTTAGGTTAACCACTGTGGCAGCACAGTGTTTTAGCGGTTAGCTCTTTTCCTCACAGCCAGAAGGTCCTGGGTTTGAAGCTGGGCAGGAGGCACCCTCGCCCCCCCTTGTTTCTGTGGGTTTTCTCTGGGAGTTCCAGTTTCTGCCATAAAAATATGCCAACACACAAAACACAAAAGCATTTCTCATTCTAAAGAGTTTCACTTCCTGTTTAATAAGTAGAGTTGCCTTTGAGAATTGTAAGGCATTTTTACGCTCAGCTGGGATGTTTAATCCCTCCAATGTGTTCTAGGTTTGTCCTGCAGCGTTAGGGTTAGATGTCCCTCGAGTTCCTGACTTGGAGGTGTCCTTACTGGATGCTTGAACCACCTCAGTTTGCATTTGTCAAACGCATAGTTGCTCCTCTTGAAACCTCTGTGAACCTCTAAAGATATATCAAAAATGGGAAGAAAAGATTTCAGTCACTTAAATGAGAAATTGTGCTCTTTGAGTCACCAGGTGCCAATGGTTTAAAGTTGCAAAATCAAAAGATAAATCAAGAGCTCTGGTTATCTCTTAGATCACCTCATCATTCATTCCTCCCGTTGAAGTCCTCCTCCATTTTGTTGTCACGAAAATGACCCACAGGTATTTAAACTGCTTTGCTTGGGTCAGCAGCTCACTGACAGAACCTTTAGAAAGTGTTCACCCACATCCACTGAGCCTTGCAGGTCACAGCTAGACAGCAAGAGTCTGAAAAACACAGCCTGGTCTCATTCTCTCTCTGTTGTAGCTTTCCAGTTATGTTTTATACAATTTAATAAAGGCAAAAACAGTGGGTGTGCAACGGTGCAGATCTCCGTACTGTAAACATCACTGTTATTTGTGTATTCATATTTGTGTGGAAGGTATGCATACATTCGTGCAACATTATTTGCCAAAGCAGTATGAAGCCATCTTTCATTGAAATTCTCTGAATAAAGTTATTTAAACCTGAACCTGTTGGGCTTTACACCATAATAGCCAACTTGTACTAGTGTACTTCAACAGTGTATCTACCAGCTGTGTTTTGTAAACCTAAGCTTGTACTTCACTGTAATAGTTATTTTTCCAGTTATTTGTGCCCAGCTGGAATGTGAATGTGTCAGTATGTAGTTTCCAAACATGTGCATGTGGTTAGGAGCTATTGTATGACTGTCCTTCAAGCTAAGAGCTTTTAAAAAACAGTTGAACATGGAAATCTTTAGACTGAATGATGATACGTGATATACATTTTTGTATTTTTTATTAAGCCAACCTGTGGTACGGTGCAATCACTTTCTAGATTAACCTGTTTTATTTCAGTGCAAAAAATGTTGTTTTCTCAGCCAAGAACTGCTGTGCTTTTCAGAAAACTCAGTAAAATTATTCTACATATTTCTTTCTGATGTTTATGATGAAAACCTTTTCACTGGCTAAATCATTTGGTTTTGCGGGGCCTTCAGATCCAGGTTCAAATCCATAGTCAGTGTGTTACTTGCAGTAGAAGACTGTAGGCAAGAAATAAATGTTGGTTTACTTGGACGCTTTATTTGGAGCATTTTCCCCACTTTACCTGCCTTCAGACAGGTCTTTTCCACAGGGAACTGAAGTTGTTACACTCCACCACACTCGACTGACCAAAACACTGTTTTACTTCACAAAACACAGGAGTTGTCTGTCTACCGTTGCCTCAGTTGGTTAGTTTGTTTTACTGCGTGAGTTCAGTGTTTAATGGGTTGATTCCAGCCATCTAACTGTCCAAACATCCATCCATGGGCAGCAGTCCAAATCCCAGATCTCCCCGGCCACCTACTCCCCACCTGTCGAGGGGGGGCATCAAAGTGTTCCCAAGCCAGCTGACTGAGGTAATCTTTCCAGTGTTTCCAGGACCTGCTCTGTCCCTCTTCCCAGCAGAAAATATCCAAAACATCTCCTAGGAGGTGCTCAGGAGGCGTGCTGCTTAGATGCACCAACCGTCTCAACTGGCTCCTTTCAATGTGGAGTATTAGTAATTCTACTCTGAGCCACTGTTATGAATGACTAAGTTCTTCACCCTGATGGAGGAAATTCATTTCTGCCAATTGTATCCACACCTCATTCTCTCAGTCATAACCCAGAGCTTGTGGCCATAGGTGAGGGTAGGAATCCAGATTGATATCTGCACCAATATATCTCCTATCACCAATATAGTAGACTATCGTGGCTCAAGAGTTGAGCGTTCGTCTTGTAATCGGAAGGTTGCCGGTTCGAGCCCCGGCTCCGACAGTCTCGGTCGTTGTGTCCTTGGGCAAGACACTTCACCCGTTGCCTACTGGTGGTGGTCAGAGGGCCCGGTGGGCAGCCTCGCCTCTGTCAGTGCGCCCCAGGGCGGCTGTGGCTACACTGTAGCTTGCCATCACCAGTGTGTGAATGTGTGTGTGTGTGAATGGGTGGATGACTGGTTGTGTAAAGCGCTTTGGGGTCAAGTAAAGCGCTATAGAAATACAGACCATTTACCATTTTAGTGTATGGATGTAGGTTTCTGGGTCAGCATTTTGAAGTCTCAGTTTTAGTTTTTTGGCAATGTTGTTTTATTTGTTTATTTGCTTATTTTGAGCCAGAAGTAGCCATATCTTCGAGGTTATTGTCTGACTCTAGTTTGGCTTGCATCCATAAAATTTCCAGGTGAAGCACAGACACAGATATGGGCTAATTAAATTGAGTAAAATTAAAATAAACAGTTAGAATTTCATTGACCAAAAGTGGACTTGACTGTCTGTTAGTAGAATAAACATTTAGAAAGCTCCATTAAAAATGCTTTGAAAGGTTCCAACAGCTCAGACAGAGTGGAGAGGTCCAGCTCAGTGACTCCAGTTAAGGTGAAGACTAACGGGTAGCCATCTGCTCAATCACCATCAATTCCGATGAGTTATGAACAGAGACACTATCCAGAGAGACCAAAAAAAACATTTTTATACCAGAATCTAAATGTTTGTTAATGCTCTGAAATCAGGCATTTTAATGCAGAAGCCTATGAGCACGTGTCTCTGTCTGCAAGAGACTCTCACCCAACAAAGACCTAGAATTGGCTCTAGCCCCCCACAACCTTGGGTTGCTTAAATAGAAAGCAATGGATGGATGAACAGAAATGAATAAATAATATTTTAAAGGGAACAAGCAGACAATATAGTAAAAAACACAAGGCAAAGAATTAGTACTAAACCTTTTTATAGATCTGTACATGACTGAAAAGAATAAAAACCCTCTGTTGTCCCATAGACTCTATGCCACAGAGACGAGCTATTCTAATCTCAACATATCCAGCCTTCGACAATCTCTGGAAAGTGGAAGACCCTTGAGTTTTCTTTAATTCAAGGATTTTATGATGATTGAAAATACAAACTGGGCCTCCCAGCCTCTGGGAATAGCTCATCAAGGACTGTACTTTACTAAATACAAATTAGATTCAGCATTGCAGCAAGTATTTTAAAAATAAGTCTAATTATATTTGTTCAAAACAAAAGTCTACACTTTGCTTGAAAAGCTCACTGCGGTCCCAGTATGATGCATTATTAAAAAACAAAAGGTGGCGTTTATTACATTTGCGAGCATCTCTTTGATTTCAGATAAAAGCGAATCACTAATTTTACAGATATAGCTTGTGCAATGTATGTATATATTTGTCTTTCTTTCCCAAGGATATTCTGCAGCAGGATAATGGGCTGTGAGCCACCCCTCACCCCCACTCCTCCTGCTGTATTTGGATGCTGTGAAACACATCAGGAAACTTTAATACTCCATATCCATGAATGAGCTGTAAATGAGTGATCAAATCTGAGCCGAACCTCCTCTAAAACATGTGCATCCAAACCTTTAATCTAATCATTTTGTTTTCTCACTTGTGTCCAGAATAGCAGCGTTTTAATGCCAAAGCAGAGCAGGGACATCACAAAAGGCAGATTAGAATGAAAGCAGACTCTGTCAACTTTGCCTTTATGATCATCTCTCTGCTTGACCCAGTGTCGTGACATGTTTATAACCTTATACAAACAGTCATAAATCGACTTAAAGTTAGTCTTTTAATCTGTTGTGTAAATAACCCAAAGCCCAGTCATAGAAAATGAACTATTTACATTTTTTGTCATAATTATCAAAAGCCATCTGAAGTCACTGAGAGCTAATGGTGATTTTATGCAACCCGGGACTTTCTCAGTAGGGGGTCTGTGACTTTGATTGAGGACTTTATTAAAGAGATCATTTTGCATAATTGAGGGTATTCATAGAAGGTCAGTTTCATCAGAAGTCGAAGAGAAAATCCTTGGATGAAATTCTATGATCTAGACTAGTTCTGATTAGCTCGTCTGCTCTGCCCCTGGCGTCACCCCACGTCACCCTCAGCTTGCCTACGCCCAATCTCCCAACGTACCCTTACTCACCCGTAAAGTGAAGGTGTGAGAAGAGCTCCTCGCATCAACACACTTCAACGGTGCTTAATTACCTAAATCCACTAGTGTTTGATCTCAAACAGATTTCATGGCTGCCGGTTAATGTACCATTTTCCGCGATTCTCTCAGTGTTTCCAGTTGTTGGAGCAAAGCTGAGCTGGATGATGCCCTGTGTTTTTGCTAAGCTTGAGTGACGTTTGACAGGAGAGGATTATTTTGCACTGCTCAGTCCCCATAGCCAGTTAAAGCCCCCTCGAAGGTCAATGATGGTTTCAACTGTCAAACATGTTTAAAGAGCTTGACGTATTTCTGCCTTCCAGTTCTGGCCACGTTGGCTTTTGACCTGGCCGACAACATTTGCATATGGTGCCATCAGGACATGTCCAGAGAAACCTTTATAGCCGTGTAATTGGGTACGAATCATCTCCCAAAACTGTGCTTTTAACCTTTAAACCGATCCAGGTGAAAGTCGATCAAAAGTTAAGCAATTCAATTGCAATGGAAACATTAATTAGGACATTTTTGACATTACGTTATCTCATGGATTTTGTATTTAAGTATTCCTGATTTTAATATAACTACGGTGTTTAAGAGAGTGGCTAATAAAAAAAAAAATACTTTCAAGGCTAATCAAACAGTCATTAAAATGGAAAGTGCAGAATGATTTTAAACTTTTGTGCAGATCAAGCAAAGTAAAAAACAGCTTCTGTCTGAGGTGGAATAAAGAGGATTCATCACGAGCTTTAGACAAAAGGCAGTAAGCGTATAAGGTCAGTGATACAAGAAGTATAAAAAAGTAAAGAACTTTAAAGCATTCAAAAAACGACCAGAAGTCAAAAGTTGTTTTTAGATCCCACATTTTTCGTTCAACCGTGCTGAATAATGCCCCAACTTTTATGAGAAATGTTAATAATGAAAGTGCTGACATCAGCATGGATCATTTTTAGGAACTAATTGCTCCCTGGAAGTCCCGTTATGACAACTTGGACTTGTTTGTTTTCAGATTTTTTTTTATACTTGAAAAAGAGAGAAACCTGAAAGGGGCCTTCCTCTTTTGTTTGTTAATTATCCCCCCCCCCCTGAAGGGAGATCTTGCAGTCCTTTAACATTATCACTGCACCTCATTCTCATGGGAGAACTTAGTCAGAATTTAAGTAATGCATCGCTGGCTGCACAGGCTGTACATTTACAATCACAGTGGAAGATTATATGATATATAGCAAGATGTCATATTGCAGGATAAATGTAAATATCGCATCACAGTGCTGCATTTTAAAAGTCCCACAGAGTTGATTCTGTTCATCTGGACATCACTCATCCAAGTGACTTCTCAGTCTGCTCCTTTTGCAAACACAATGTTGGCACGTTTATGAGACTGAAGAAGTCCCATTAATATATGGAAACGTTTCTCTCACAGAAAAAGCTGCGTATATTTGGGATTTCCTTACCTGGGTACTGTCATCGGGGGGCATTTTAGAAAATGTGTGAAAAAACCGATGATGTGTGCTTGCGGTGGTGTAGCTGGCTCCTGCTACAAGAAAAAAAGGAAGTGATAACAGACAAAGACCTTGTTTGTGAAGTGAGTCTGAGCCTTAAAAACAATGAAAACCTTTCACGTGTGCTTCTTTGTTTTCTGATGTCAGATGACTGTAATCTTTCATCTAACTGATTGTTACCATGAAAAAGTTAATTAAAGAACTTTCCTTGTTATGCTGGAAAAAATGAGCTCTGGTTACCTGTAGCTTACCTGTAAATCGTCTTTGTTGTGGCTTTTTGGTTGTGTAGGACCCCAGTTCTCAGAGGTAGGTTTGCATGGTAGAGATAATTATATTTATGCATGTGTGAACACTTGCTTGTTTACATCACATGCGATGCTGGCTCCTCAGGAGATGACCCTAGCTGCCCTAAATTTAAGAACCATGTGCAGATCTTAAAAAAGCCAGCAGACTGAGTGCCGGGTTACCAGCTCGGCTGCAGAGAGAATTCAGCGCCTGGTGCAGGGTTACCACCATGTGTAACTACAAAGCGAGAGCCAAAGGCTTCGATGAGATGAAGACATGTTATCTGTAACCCTGTGATCTTCTCTGCATGTAGATGCACCTTGAAACAAATTGCACTGTGTTCTGTACCAAATATGTACCGACAGGCAGACTGCTCCATATTTCTTATTGTACTGACAATTTGTGCTTAGCATCTATGCGCTGGCCTCATTAAAAACATGGATTTTTCTCACATCAGGTCAGTGATCGTGTCACATATACACATCTACTGTCCTTTTTGTCTATTTTCATTTCCTTCACAGCTTCATGGAGCTTTTACATAGAAAGCTCATCCACATATTTTTATGTGTTTTTCTTCAGTCTACAGAATCTCCCTCCGGCTACATGGGAATGAAATAAATACTCCTTAGAATTCCTTAAAGCTGCCGTCTATTTTTACTTAACCATAAAGTCTTAACATCAGAAAAAGCAGCCTTAAATTCTCGCTCTGTACCTCAACACATTTATGTGTTTTCTATTCAAACGCCACGATACTTAAGGACACAATCACATCTATTTCTGTAAAAACGTTGTTTTTCCTGCTATATTAATTTACAGTGGTGCTTTCAGAAGAACGATGCCACTAAAATAAGCCTTTATGTGTGAATCCGAGTGCGTTTGTGCAGGTAATGAATCTGAAAGTATAATTAGAACATTTTCCATGCAGTTTCTCAGTCTTATTGTCTTGACAGAACAATTAAAAACAAAATGAGTTATGATTTTGAAAAAGCACACCCACGCATATCTAAGTATGAATACTCCAATTACACCTGTGAGCTGCTTTGCCCTTTCAACTGTTTTTTTCCATGTTTTAAAAAGGCAAGATTACACATAAAAGCTGCTTTTCTTTAATAGTAGTCTGTGAGCTTTAGTCTGGCAGTTAATGGTGCTTACTGCTACGTGTTCACGGCACCAAGACGACAGGGAACTTGTCCGTGCTTTTAATAGAAATTTGCAGTAGTAATTTGCAGAGTAGTTCAATATTATAAACTTGGATTTATGTTTACTTGCTAGAAATCATCATATTTGCCTTTGCTGGCACGTTGATGTGTTTCTTACGCATTGCCAAATGAGTAGAAACGCATAAAATAAGAACAGACCGGAGCTGTCTTAAAATCCACTGGCGAGACGAAATCTTGTGACAGATGAAAACATCGCATCTCTGTGTGCATAAAAAAACATCTTTCCATCATGTTTTCCACTTTTTTGTCAGAGGCAACGTTTCAGTTAAAATGTATCTCTGCTGACAAGATTTAATGGCAGAGGATGGAGAATTGGCACCACCAGCATTTTATCCCAACAAACCAAACCCTGATGCCTGCTGTTAGTAAAGGAAGAAATGAGCATTAATTTGTTTTTTCTTAGGATTTTTTTTGAAGTTCGTTGAATTCAGTTAGTTGAAATTGTGCTGAAAATCTCGCTACTTAAAGATTACAGCGTCCAAGAGTGGCATAATGGATCTTATTTTTCTGAACCTGGATGCAAAAAGAAGTTGGATTGTACAGAAGTCGAGGAAAAACAAAATAAACATTGTACTTTTTGACTGACTCATGACCTCATTAAACACTTAACGCCTTACTGTATAAAACATAATGATTGCTATGTTTAACACTGTGGTTTTTATTAGCGTCAACAAGCAGGATAAAGGAGGGTGTGCTTTGTGCTACCGTCACAATAGTGAAAACAGTGGTTTGGCACCGCGGCATGTGATCTGCAACTTGTAAACTCATTGCTTTTGAAATGGTTCCAAACTGGTTGATTCCTGCACAAATGGGGCTGTACTACAAAATGATTTGGGTACTTGGGAGTCTTGCTTTTATATAACCACAGTAACATGAAGTCCGTATGGGACATAAATGCATCGCAGACAAGACGCAGTCTTTGGAGCAGACTGACCCAGATCGATTGAAGCGTGTCAGCAATTCGTCTACCTTTGTAAATCGTAGTAACTGTGAACCTTCACAAACAGTAGGTGATGTCACAATGGCTACAGCCATCTTTTATATACAGTCTTTGGCAACCACACCAATACTGCACAGCTCACAGGAAATTCCACATTGCTCTGCTCCCTTTCGCAAAAATGATGATCTGTGAATTTTGCTGCCTTTCTAGTCATTCATGTAAATATGGAAACATCTTCTATATATGCTCCAACCTTTGAGCTCATTGGTTGGTGGTGAGCTCTTTTAAGAAGTGCCTCCTTCCATGTGTAGAATACCACAGCAGCAGGTCAGTCGAGGTGGAGGCCCTTGGAAACACCAGTAAATGTAACTACAATATACACATAAACTAAGAGCTGCAACAGGCATTGGCTAGGGATGCACTTGACATTTCATCAATTTAAAGTTTTTAAAGTATTCTGTGCTTTCTGAAAAAATATAAGTTGCTGGGAGGAAATGTAAGGGTGTGTAAGATAAATCTTTAAAGTGCAAGAGAAACGAAACTGGTATCAATAAACATTTACACAGCAGATATTTCAGGCAGTGTAAGGCCTACTTCATTTTAACAACTAAATCTAAAAATAGAGACTGTTATAGTCATTTAAATAGGAGGCTGTGCAGGACTTTTTCACATACTGCTGAAAAAAGCCTCATGAGGTACTTACATCCTCTCACCCTTTAAGCTAATGTCAGTTTGGAATATTAAATCTTTGGCCTCGTATCGGTTGACTGACTTGTGCCTTGTAACTATGCAGCACGCATTCTTGTCTGTCATATCATCAGAAGCCATTACACCTCTAATGCAGGTCAGATCGTGCGACAAGGATCAGCTGTATTCCCCGTAGCATTGCAGAGGTACAAGCTACTGTATGTAATTACTGCTGTGCCTCCGACGTGTTGCTGGCACAGTGTGCAGCGGTGGTCCACTCAGGATTTTGTTACCGAATGCTTCGCAGACTAAAGGTCAGTCCGGTGGATCTGATCCGAGGTCAGCGATTTATGGCGGATCTCCTTATGGTTCACTTTCTTGCCAACACATTCGAAAGCTTCCTCTCAGTTACTGCTTCTAGGTTTAAAACAGGTGTGTAACAACACAGAGGAACTGGGCCAATTAAGGTTAATAGAGATGCTGTGCTATGAATAAATGCATGAGACAATATTGAAAACTGATTACCTAAGTGATGTTTTACTACCACAGCTCTTCAAAATCAGAGTAGCTGCTGAAGTATGGGAGTTCTGACTTTTGTTTTAAATTGGAATGCCTTTACAGATGACTAATAAATAAAATAATGACAAAGTAGTGAAGACTTTTAATTGTGCCCTAAAACTACAGCTGTCCTGATGGTATACGAAACCACCTGCTGGAAAGTAAAAAGGAACATCCTGAGAGTTTTTAACCACAGCTACTCCTTGATAATAATTATAAGGAGAACTTATAATCATAACAGGTCACTAAAGATTTAAAACAATACTTTTATTTAGTCTCGATTGCCAGTCTTGGCAGCCGGGGATCAGTCCGCCACGGCCTCCGCTCCTGGCCGCCACCCGACACACAATGCACCCGACCCCTATAGCGCCTCCTGCGGGTGGTGGGCCTGTGGGAGGATGGGCCCATGTCCCCTTTTCGGGCTGTGCCCGGCCGGGCCCCATGGACTAAGGCCCGGCCACCAGACGCTCGCCCTCGGGCACCCTCCCGGGCCTCGCTCCAGGGCGGGGCCCCAGTAACCCGGGCAGGATAAACTCTTCCCTCGATGTTTTCTTCATAAAGGGTATACAAGCGGCGGAAATGAGCTTCCTCCGAAGGGTGGCTGGCCTCTCCCTTAGAGATAGGGTGAGAAGTTCGGCCATCCAGGAGGGGCTCAGAGTAGAGCCGCTGCTCCTCCACATCGAAAGGAGCCAGCTGAGCTGGTTTGGGCATCTGACAAGGATGCCTCCTGGGCGCGGTGTTCCAGGCATGTCCCACCGGGAGGAGGACCCGGGGCAGACCCAGGACACACTGGAGAGATTATATCTCTTGGTTGGCCTGGGAACGCCTTGGTGTTCCCCCGGATAAGCTGGAGGAGGTGGCTGGGGAGAGGGAGGTCTGGGTTTCTCTGCTTAAGCTGCTGCCCCTGCGACCCGGCCCCGGATAAAGCGGATGAAGATGGATGGATGGATGGACTTTTATTTAGTATCTACTATCTACTAATTGGTTAGTAGTTCCTTACATGATCCACATGGTCCATTGGTATGGCAAGGTTATGTGCAATATGTGTACACATTTTTGAAAGACATAAGCTTTGATTGTATCTTAATTATCAAATTCCAATTACTATGTTGTTTTACAGTCAAGTGGCTTGCAAACCTAGAGAAGTACTGTTGAGGAAGTCTTGATTTTAAGTGTTTCTTTGCGAGATTTCTGAAGTATTCCACATATACAAACTCTGATTTAAAACAGATAAAACCATTAAAAATGGATTCCTGTAGAAAATATGATAGGGTCATTTATGACCCTATCTGATTGCTAAATAGCTGGGTTTTTTGCGATTAAACACAATTTTATAGCATTACTAAATGAACAAAGTTTCCTGGCCATTATCGCTGTAACTATAAGTGAGCATATGGCCACTGTAAGCCTAGTGTTGGGTTATGAGAGACATATAAATAATTTCAAAAAGAACATCTATAAATCTATGTAATGCAGCTTTTCATGGGTATTTTCTTTCCTGGAAAGCTCCATTCAGTTGTATGTGTGAATTCCAATGAACTACCAGATTCTTATTTCCAGGCAACTCCAATAAAGAGATGTGCAGCTGTGAGTCTTTACATGGAATAAAGATGATTTTTACAAAGCTTCTGTTTACAGAGCTACAACTTGAATGTTCCAGAAAACCTCCCAATGATTATTTGATTCATGATACTCATTTTATAGATGAGCTCATTGGTGTCACTTGAATATTGTTGTAGTTGCTTTCAGGTTCTTTTTTTGTTAGTTGTTGATTGGCCGCTACCTTCAGCCAGTCGTAACCCCTCGTAGATCAGAAGTGTTTGTCACATAACTGCTCATAAATAATAGCCCCTGCCACTGTGTTCTCTTCATGCCCCCTCTCAGACGAATAGCTTGGCTGGTAAATAACTGGCCCGATCGATACCTGTCATTGCAGTTCAGTGAGCTCCGGCAATCCAAAATGTCTTAGCAGTTTATTTTCTTGTTTTCAACCTGCTGTCGTCGCTGGGCTGGATTGAAGAGGTGCAGAGGTGTTGGGCTTTGGTGGCATTTACCCACTTCTCAAGTTCTAAAATAGAGTTCAAACAGCCCCCCATCAACAACAAACCACCCACTCTTCCCAAAGCAAGCGCTTAGCTTCGTTCTGAAGCTAAAAGGCTGTGGAAAGACTTTCTTAATTGAAAATATTACCCTGTCAGGCGAAAAGACCAGAGAGTAGGAAGTTACGAACCCCTAAGTGGGCCTGAAGATGTTTTTACAGTGTTTTCAAAGTTCGATTTTAAGTTGTTTTTAAAGGCACCTTCAGAGCTCACGACCTGTGTCAACACCACATTACTGTAGTGTTCTGTGCGTGATAGATATTTAAAACTGAGGCTTTTTAAATGTCAAGGGAGGAAATGAAGGGACGAGGAGACAGAAGGGAGTAAGCAGGAGACTGCAACGGCGCAATCAGAAATACTAAGAAGCTGCAAGAGATTCAAAATTTTAAGAGAATGTTTGCACAGGAAGAAAAGAGAGAAAAACTCAGTATCGGCTCAGGAGTCAGGTGATGGAAGATTATGATTATTATGTTAAGACATCAATCATAAGAAGCCCAATGAAAACACAAGATTGAAATCCGTGTTTCAACTATTTGATGCACATTTAAATACACACTAATTACTATAACGATTATGTTAATTTGCCGTCTTCTCTTACCTTTGTGACTGCCTGTGGAATCATCAGTGAAATGCTGAATATAATTTCTGTAATGATACATTTAGAAATGCACAGTGATTTTGTTATTTATTTATTTTTAAATCTTGGCACCAAACTTTTCACATATTAGCCAAGTTTAAGGGCCGGGCCTATTTTATACTCTGTATAAGCTTTGCATGATTCACAGTTCAGAATAATCCTTCCCTGTCTTGTTCTGGGCCTTAGTGTAGCCCTGAGTGCTGGGTTTGGCTTTTCTGTTTCACTTTGCATCTTGTTTTTTTTTTATGTTTATGCAAGTTTCCTCTGTGACCTCCATTATCTCCCACCACTGGGGAAAAAAAACCAAAAAAAAAAAACCACCATAGCATAGTACTGCCTTTTTTGGTCCACGACATTCTAACAAAAGACTTTCTCGATCTGAAGTGTGAAATGCTTTTTTAGCTCACTTCCCCTTCCATTCAAGAAAACTTTCTCCTGATTGGCTGCTTCATACAAACAGAACGTTTGAGCAGTAGGTGTTTGCAGCTCCTCTGCCACAGATGACCATATTAGGGATATCCGTGCATCTTGAAATGATAAATAGCTAAAAATAGACTGTCCGAAACTGAGCCTTTCACGCAACAGGAAGGGACTCGCATCCACAAAACAGCTACCAAAGCACAGAACACCGAGACTGCTATATACTTGCAATCCAAACAGTAAAATCTTGTAGTATCTTTGAACAACAGTTAGAAACCCGATGACTGGTTGCAGACTCTACTACTTTTCAGAGGTTAAGCATTCTGCTGTTATGCATTCATCTTACTAGATGATATTTTTTGTTTCTTAATTTGATGACCCATTTGCTCAGCCACTGCTCATGGCTGAGAAACTTTCTGTTTATTTTTCAAATATCAAGTCGCTGTTGGGCACGTGCAAAATTGCGGTGTGCAAATCGCAAAAAAAAGAGACCAAGTCATGTGACGGTACAACCACATGACAAAGCTGGTGGCTGCAATAATGCTAGTGAAGCTAAGTGTGAAGCCCTGTAAATTCCACATCAATCTATTTTAATATTGTGTAAAACTCCAGACAGTGCTGTACAATAATGTCCATGTAGATTGTGTTTGATTGATGGTTCTAGCTTTTCATCACCACAGCCCCTGTGTGCACTGAAAGAGTAGCAGAGGTACGGTAGGCTTTCTAAACACTGTTTATTCCTTTTTATACCAGAGCTGACACTGAGCACAGTGGATGGCTTTCTTGCATTGACTCCAGTGACAGACGGTCCCTGTATGTAAACAATAAAAAATATTTGGTGTGAAGAGTGTTCAGTCCTCTGTGTCCAAGATTAGTTAGTAAAGAATGGCTTTAATTAGCTCACTTCATTCAATGGGGAAGAACTGATGGACTGTCTGACACTGCTTGGCTGTGTTAATGTATTGATCACACAGTAAGAAAAAGGCTCTTTTTGGTTCAGTTACAAACGATGTGGCCAAAACCACCTGCATGAACAGTGGCCCCTGCTGGATCCTCCTGGACATGATCTCCTCAACACCTTTCTGCACACCAAGTTTTCTCAGTTTTTGGTGTCCTCTCTTCCCTCCTCACATCCTTCTCTGACCACAATAGAAGTCTTTTATCCGCCCTTGAATCAGAGTCAGTGAAACGTGTACACTTTCGAATCATTTTTTTTTTTCCCACATCGGGGAAGCGTCCCCGAGCGGATTGGCCTTTGTGTGATCTTGGCCGCAGCGTTTGAGCGGTAGCTTTTGGTCAGGAGATATCTCTCAGGGTGTCATTCAGACAAACCATGCAGTTGTTTAGGTGGAATTGGGAAGGATATATCATGGTTTTGCCTGAGAGGTAAAATTACACAGGAGATCGGCACCACTGTGTATTACAAAAGGGAAGTGCAGGTTCCCGATACATCGATTTGAAAGGATAACCTGTATGAATCTTCATTATGTCCACCACATGTGTTTAAATATGGATCTAGGCTACCACATGAGGAAACTGCAGGAGAACACTTGGAGCTTGCACCCAAAACCAGGGAAACCTGCATCCTCTTTAATATCGTGTTTGCTCCGGTCGCAGGATGGTAATTGTATACAAAGAGACGCCAAATAAGTTTTATCTCCGTCCCAACAATTTGTGCAGTCATTTGTTGTTGTTGTTGTTGGGTTCTTGTTTTTTGTTTTTTTAGATTGCTCGTGGCACCCCTCTCTGCACGCTCAGATTTTCAAATATCTGTTTGCAGGGGGATGTGTCAGTTCCAAACAGATGACCTAGTTTTTACACACGCACATCTTACAAACATTGAAAGGCCCCTCTACATACATTACATGTCTGCAAACACTCTCAAATTCATCCCTTTATGTGAATTCACTTCTCAGCAAAGGTTTGAATGGCTGTGGAAAAAGTCAATTATGGAATTGGTTAATTTTTAATTATCGTCGGCTGCTCTGTACACAGCTGCTCTACAGTTGACTGTTATTTTTTTCCTCTCTGTTTAATTGGAGCTGAAACAGCATGACCTATTTTGTTTGGAGAGAATGTATACTTTATCTGCGCCTCCTCAGAAGGTGGCCTTGAGCTTAATTTGCAGCGCCGCGATGTCTCCTCTCAAAGTGTAATGCGTTACAGATTACTCGTAACCTGTTTTACATCGCAGGCTGCATATTCATCATTTGGATTACATAAAGCTACGAACATGCGATCGGTTGGAGAAATGACAAAGCAAACTTTCACCACAGGTGATGTTTTTATTGCCTTCATTTGGAGTCGGAGAGAGATAGTGGCGTCTCATCCGCCTCTAAGTGCACCCTGGTCAGTTTTATAAATGAAAGGGGCTTTCATAGGTTTTATATTGTGTCACCCTGATACAGTCAATACCATCCACTGTAAAGTAAGAGCTGTTAATACACAGCATTTAACCTGCACGTTTGATTCTAAACACACGACGTGTAGAAGTCCCAGCACACACACACGCGCACACTCTGAAAGGATAGTGTGACTGATCCAGCAATCCTTTCATTGTTCTGGTGAAACAGAGTCGCCTAAGCTGCTGTAATCACTCGTTTAGTGTTGCGGCAACAAATGCATATTTTTAGACATTTCCAATCCAATAAGAAAATTCAATCCACTCGTGAACCTTCACTAATGCAGTGGTCCATTTGCTGTTGTTGTGGTTATTATTACTATTATTTTAATAAGCCAATTCCCTTCCAAAGGCTCAATGTCCATTTCAAATAATACAGCTGTGACTGAGAGAGACAAAAAGCCAGGGTGTCACATTTTTGTGAGCTGACTAAAGCGGCTCTGACTTAAAGCTGCAGCTCCATTGACACTAAAGAGTATTTCTGCATTGTGAAGTCCATCATCATTTAATCTGTGGATAAATGTGTCTGTGAGTGATTATGTCTTTCTTCAGTTTGTGCTGATCGTGCAGGAAGTGTTCGGCTATTGTTAAAGGCAAGACAATTGTGCTTGGTTTAAGGTGCAATGCTGCATTTACAGGAAGTAGATGAGAAGAAACGCGCAGCTGATGGAGACACGGATTAGTGTTGCTTTCCATCGGGCTCTTTTTACACTGCTTGTACTTTTCCCCCCTTCTGGTTATCGCTTTCAGCTCAGTGGCTTGTGCTGTTTATGCAGCGGCTCTTGGTCTCATTGTGTTCGCATGCTCCTTTTGGACTATGCAAAACAAGAAGAAGAAAAAAGGAGTGACCTAAATATGAAGATACAACTCACGATTCCTCAAAAGTTGAACTGACATTTGAATTATGCTCACTTTTTGGGTAAAGAAATCTAAACTGTAATGGTACTGTAGCTGCTGTGTGTGTGTGTGTTGTTTTTAGAAAGAGGAAAGTGCAGTTTTGTGTATTTGTAGATCCTGATGAGCCGTGTTTGCTTGGCCTTCTGTAGACTTGCAGGTGGGTTACTGATGGGAACATTTTACAGCCTTGTATACTCAACCACATGTTTCCCTTTTGGCTTGTTATGGTTATATTCTAAGTCATCTCTCGTTTCATGAGATTCAGTATTTAGGAGAAGCCATGTTGCTATTAACTCTCCACTATAAATAATGTTTATTGGGGCATCTGTGGAGTTGAAGTGGGTTCACCAGTTGGAAGCTCATCACAATTGGAACATCCCTGATTCCCCCACTCCAAGATACTCAATTACCTCCCAACCCTTCCATCAGTGTGTGAGTCTGTGTGAGCAGTATAAAACATGCCATATAAAAGTACTGGGGCGTGGTCGATCTAAGCCCTCTTTTAACTCCACTCCCTTTAAGCCACCTTGCTTTTGGTTGGCTGCCTCTCAAACAAATGATTTAAACAGCAGGTAGAACTGCTTACCTGTGGTGGCCATATTAGGAATAGCCACTCTCTCATGAAAAGAACCGTATGAAACTGAGTATTTAGGTGTTTGCAGATGAGACTGTGATCTGAAACTGTGAGCACTGTGAGTAGCAGGGAGTGACTAGAGACTGGAGAGGTGGAGGTATGCTCTTGAGAGAAGAGGATGAAAGTCGGTGGACGCAAGACAGAATGCACGTGTGTAAATGAGAGGGTGAAGACTCAAAAAGTAGAGAAAGTGAAGCTAGATGAGTTTAAATACCTGTAGTCAACCATCCAAAGCAAAGGATGTTGCATAAGAGAGGTGAAGAAGAGAGAGCAGAGAGGGTGGAGTGGGTGGAGATGAGTGTGGGGTGATTTGTGACAGAAGGATGGCACCAAAAGGGGTGGTTTACGAAATAGTAGTGAGATGTTAAGATTGGACGTAAGCTGAAGATGTTATGGTTCTCATAGGCGTGAGTAGAATGGACAAAATTAGAAATTAATCTATAAGAAAGGACAGATCAGGTTGGGCAGTTTGGAGACTAAGTTAGAGAGGTGAGGCTGAGATGGTTTGGACATGTGCAGAGGAGGGATAGGCGACTTATTGACAAAGGATGATGAAGATGGAGCTGCCAGGCAGGAGGAAAAGAGGAAGCCCTCAGAGGATTTTCATGGAAGTAGTGACAGGAGAGGAGGAGGCATCCTCCATCTAGATAATCCATTGCGGAGACGTCTAAAGAGAGACAATTAAATTCTCAAATGTAATTTAGTGTCTTAATTTGATGTCTTCTCTTGTTACAACAAATTTAAAAACGTTGGATCTTTACTGTGACAGAGCTGATGTGCTCTGTGTGGTTTCGTCTCACAGATCTGTAGCGATGCTGTGCGTATAGTTCCAGCTTCCTGTTTGGACGCCTTTGTTGCACCTCCTCTAACAAAGGTGCAGATGTGATGCCCTGAGAACAGTTGTCTCTCCTGTTCACTCTCTGTCACTGCAGTGGAAGCAGGAAAGACAGAGCCTGAGGTTTAGTTCTTAGCGGGACACAGCGCTGTCAGGGCATCAGGTGAGAGCATGTACGGAGCCCCCCCCCCCCCCCCCCCCCCCCCCCGACTCCTCACCCCACCCAGCACACTCCACTCGTCACCTAATCGGGTCTGACACAATGCCAATTCCACAGTGGGTGGTGCACACAGCTTTATTCATAGATGTGGCAGTCGGGCAGCGATCAGCTCCCAGACTCTGTCGCGCCATATCAGCTAGCACGCAACGGCGGTCACTTATAGATGCTATTGTTGTCTGTGATTTTATGTGTTCTGGCATTTAACAAAATCATTTTTCAAGTGGAAAGCATTTGATGATCCATCAGGATATCTTTCAGGGGCGTTACGAGTGAAACCTGCGAGCCTGTCCGTGCAAAACAATGTACGAAGGGTGCAGATGTTAGGCCAACGAAATTTAAGCACCAACTTCAATGAAACTGCGACAGAGTGTCCCGAAGGCTTAGGCAAACAATTTACTGAATTGAGCCAGACATAACTGAAAAATTCACGTCTGCGGCACATATAGCTGCTGTATGGTTTCTATTGTTGCCTCTGAAAAGCTGAACAGGAACTGCGACTCAATCATAAAGCGTGCAGGGAAGCAATTTCTTTCTCTTATTCAAGTGAAAAATTATTCTGTGCTGTCACAAAAGACTCCCTAACAAGGTGCTTTAAACTCTCTGGCAGTGCATTGCTGCGGGGTGTCAAAGAGTGGATAAGATATAAATGAAGCTTAAACTCAAAAGTCTGTTTCTGGTAATAGCAGCATTTCGTTCCCTCTCCAATGTGCTTTTGATGTGGAGCTAAGATTAACAGTGTTAAATCGTCTACTTCACTGTCTCAAGCTAGCAACACCGGCATAATGAGCAGAAGGTTGACAACAGGGGCACTTCTTTCAGGTATATGATTGATTTTGTTTTCTGTTGTGCGAGTTGTTGTATGCCACCTTTGACCATTTTGTATTATTAAAAAAGAAATGGGATTTAAGGTGAAAACGAGGAATACCCGGCCGCTGAGGAACGTTTCCTTTCGTCTCCTCTTAATCATGTGATCTGGCCGATGATGGCTGAGCAGCTGAGGAAGCGCGAGGTCCCAAGGAATCCGAGCGCTCAGACCCAGCTGCTCTCTAGAGAGAAGAAAGATTTGCACGTCCAACGTGTCGATCCCTCAGAGTTAATGAGGCCTGCTGTTTGGGCTTCCATTATGAGCTGGCTGCATCCTGAGCCAGGCCGGGTAAAGTCATGCATCATAAAGTTCTGACGCTCGCTGATACAGCGTGGACAGTATGCAGAGCTCAGCGTTTCTCACCATCTCTGTAAATAAACGTACCACGCAGCTGACTCTTTTCAGATACACTGCACATTTCGAACACAACCTTTAATGTACTGTTGAAATTACACAGTTGTATACGTGTTCCCGTAACTTTGACACGCACGGTGAGTCACGTTCATGAAAATTGATCCTGAAATGCATGAGTCTGTGTTTATACACTGGAAGAAGCGTCTGTGCTGTGTTCTAAAGTGTGTGCATGTCAAATAATTAGCAGCATGTAAGCAAAGTTTAATATTTGTGTATTTATTTACTTTTACAGTTTATTAAAGTTTGCCTCCCGTTCTGCAGTAATAGTCAAATCATATTTGTACCCTCAGACACGAGCTGAAATTTCACTTTGTTGTTTACAAAGCAGTCACCGTGATCTCATCCCCGAGCGTTTGTGAGATTTCACCAACAAGCTCTCTGTTGTCGTTTATTTATCGTCTGTGGCTTACGTGTGCTGGCTGCAGAGAACCCACGGTCCAGTGACAGAGATCAGGGAAGTCCGCATTAGGCTGCAGGTTTCTCACCCAGGAGGCTGGTGCACACAGTCTCCCGTTTTTCTGACTCGTTTGTTTCATTTTTGGAGATTTGTTTCATTTTAGGGTTAGGAAAAGTTTCCCTATTCACAACAGTAATCCTGCATGTTTTAAAAGTGGCACTCTGGGAGTGACAATGTAGTCTCAATATTGTGTCACACGCTGCTGCCAAAGGACACCTTGTGCGTGACTGAAGCATGCCAGCAGCTCTGACAGTGCCATTATTCTCTCGCCATGGGAACGTAAATGGCCTGTCAGAACTGTAATCATGAATCACGGTAACGTGTTTTTAGTTGCTTTAGCTTGGTTACTGTGCAAATTGTGGCTCACTGTGGAGTCCACCGGAGCTCTTCTTCCGATTCAGAGCAAATGAAACTTTTGGAAGTCATGGTAGCTTCCTTTGTCTTCAGCCGCAGTGCTAATGCTAACTTCTATCAGGACTGCTAATTTACGCACGAGGCGCTCTTAATTGCTTTGTCATTTTTTAAAACGATCGTTTTCATGAATGCCTACTCATCAGTGAGCTCAAGCAGGCCGTCTTCATTTGCAGAGCTGCTGTTAAGAAAATGCTGCTGTGGTGTGCGTTACACTCAATTTTTGGCCCGACAGTCTGCGTTTAGGCATGAGACAGGCCTTCCATCATGAAGTCAAACTGGAGATTACAAGAGATTACAGCATTCTGTTATTCAAAGAACTTAAGTTATTACACGCCTCAGGTCACCAGCGACATTTTGGGGAAAAAAAACATCTATACAAAGTTTTCTTAATCCTTCTTGACACTTTGACAAAAACAGTGTTAAAAACAAATATTTTGAGGAATACCAGCGACTTGAGTGTCGAACTGGCGGGGATGAATGAATTACAGAGGGTGCAATATAGTCGTGTGCACACCTGAGGGTAAAATGCACACAGACGGAGTCGATAACACCAGAAGTGCTGGGTGACTGGATCTGTAATTACGCTCTTGTTCTGCATACAAAAATATGTTTTCTCTAAATCTCCTATTGACCAATCTGATTCCTTTATGTGACAGAGTAAACCGAACGCTTAGTTCACGCTCATCCAGCTCCCAGATGCCACAATTAGGAGCACCTCAAAGGTCAGCTCAGATCTTTGCCCATGTTGCAATATTGAAAATCAAATCTTCTGTAAAGATTCAGTCGGCCCCAGATCTAGGGAAGGTCATCCGAGTGTCGCTGATTTTCTGAAAAAGCTCGGCCACGCAGCGCGAAGAGCGTCGAGTTCAAGCCTCTGGGGTGTCTAAAAGGACACACACGCACCTGTGACGCACCATGAGCCGAAGCTGGAGGGGAGGAGGGGGATTCTCGAAGTCTGAGGATGATTGGCAGAAAATGTCAGGCACAACACGTCAGCCCCATACAGGCACAGCAGGCAGATGTCAGATGCTGCATGATAAGAAGGAGGGCAGACTCACAAGGAAGAAGAAGAAGTGGCATCTTCAGAGAGTTATGTCATCCTTTCAGACTCTTTCACAGATTAGGCCCCGGCACAGCTCGCACCCGAAATCTTTTTGTGCTCACAGTATGATTAAATAAGTATCTCTCGACCTATCGCCCAAATGTACGAGACTTAAAAAGCAGCTATCTTCTAATGTTTTCCCCTTCTGTTTCTTCTGCTATCGTTATTTTCCAAACAGAGGGATTAGTCAGGGTCACAGTTTTTTCCACATACTTGTGTTGCACAGAAGGAAATGCTCAACCTTCTGGGCTGCACACCACCGGGGCCTGAGCCAGGGTCAGATATCTCAGAGGGGAAAGGCAGACCCAGGACCGTTGGCTGCATCTTAATTATGGTGAAAGTGTTTTGGTTGACCTTGAGGCCATGCTTCATCCTTTTTTAGTAAGGTTTTTGTGAAGCTTTAACTCGAAGCTAGACTTGTGTTACTTATATACATCTGCTATACCCTTTCTTTCCTTTTAAAGCTGAACGGATCACAGATAAGTTTCTTCAGAGTGATGTAAATGTTCATTACCTCTTTGAGGTTTCTCTCCGAGTCACAGCCACCGTATGTTCCTTTCTCTGTTTTCAGGGCAGCGCTCCCATGGCCCACCCTGAAGATGAGCTGGAACGCCTGACCAAGAAGATGCTGTACGACATGGACAACCCTCCGTCCGAGGAATATTTTGGTAAGATGCCAAATCTCATTTCACCAACACCTGATCAGCAACATGCTTTTGCTAAGGAAACATAGATGTAGCGTATGCTAACGTATAAGTGCCTTGAACCTGCATTCTTTTTAACGGTCAGCAGGGGGCGACTTCTTTGGTTGTAGAAAGAAGTGTGACTATATTGAAGTCTATGAGAAAATATGAGTTTGGTTTCTTTGATCTCCAACCCGAGTAAGAACTTTACTAATGAGTTTATGGTCTCAAGTCTTATTGAATGCAACATGATGGTCATTTCGGAAATTTTTATCCCTAATACTGTTAGAAAGGAGGATGTAGATGCTGATCAATCCCTTCTTCATGCTGCAACGGACAAAAAGCTTAGCTCGAGATGTCAAACAGCTCTTCATTCAGCAATAAGTGGACTCAGAGCAGGTTTTATATGCAGTAAATGATATGGACAGTTAGGATGCATTAGTATTTCTTTTACAGTTGATCTGCAGTATATGCAGTTTTTATGACAACTGGAATACCAGGTCATTCCTGAAATTACAGGTTTTTTGGAGGTGTATTAAGTAATATACTTTGCATTTTTCTATATGAATGTGAGACGAACTAAAAAAAATTGCCGAAACAAAAGTCCGAAATGCTGAAAATACAAATATGTACGAAATGCAAGTGATTTAAAATAATAAATTAATTAAAAAAAATTTAACAAAATATTACGACTTGAGTCAACCATTTAAAAACACATTTACAATCTAAAAGTATTCTTTAAGTGTAACACCAAATCCAACCAGCATTGAACTTATTCATATTTTCATTTTAGAAACGAGGTTAATGTAATAACCTGCATTTGTCAGGTTATCACTTTTTAAGCATACAGCAGCAACCTGCATGCTGGCGTGCATGAACATGCTTCGTGTTATTATAACGTTTTTGCTCCTTCTGGTTTAACTAACCAACCACAGAGCTACAGCCTAGTGGAACTAATGAATAGCACCAGCATCCTTATTTTCGTATTGACAGAGCACCGGATTATCTTATTTATTAATTTGGCACCTCAGACGCTTTATTGTCTGCTACACAAAAATCTTGGGAAACATTTTGAAGTTGAATACAAAACTTGCATATTTGCCATATATGGGCATCAACTGACTGTCTTAACATTCATAAAGACAGTTGGATATTTTCTCTTTTATAATATCACAGTGTTTCTTAATTGATTTCTCCCTCAGCCCCTTCCTCCTGTTCCTGTTCCTATTACCAGACATGGTGACAGGATCATTTGCCTTGTCCCTGTTGTGTTTTCATATATGGTAGCGACATATTTGCTCCGTATAGCGCTCGGGGTGATTTAATGTTCTCCCTCAGCCCCGCTTTGCTGCTTGAACAAATCTAAATAGTAATTTTTGCTGTAATTGGATCTGGAATCTCAGCAGTAAGTGTCGCTGACATGACAACAGTCATAGGTGCTAGTAGAAAAGTGGTTAAAATTAGCTCATTACTCACTGTTTGGGTCACGTGTAAGTATTACTGGGAAGAGCTTTGCAGATAAACAACATTCTTTTTGAAGGATTTCAAAAGCAGTTCTGCAAACATTAGTGCAGGCAGTGTGATCTCATTAGGAGCACTCACTCTGTCATTTTCACTGTGACATTTTGTGAAACTAAAAGTAGAACCAAACAGGCTCCTTAGTTACTTTTAAAAAAGCAAAGAAACTGAGACTGAGTGTCTGCTGTTGGGTTTGATTGCTGACTAGCAAAATGTGGAATTGTGGGTTAAAACGGAAAAACCTGAATTAAGAGTTCCTAGATTCATCCTTATAGTGACGTAAGTTAGGTTGGTATCTGGTTCAGTGGTTGGTAGTAACTATTGGAGATTTTCTGTGTTTGAACTGCAGGAACTGCAGACCATTTTAGTTCTTAGAAGTCAGATTTCAGGACTGTAATTGGTCCAGACGTAAGTGTACGTTTGTCATGATCCTGGGGTTTTCCAGCCTTTTGTTCTCTTGATAGAGTTGTTGTTTTTGTGCGTCTGTTTGAGTTTCTTCTGCCTCCTGTCTTCCCCTGTCTCTGCTATTTTGTTAGACTGTATGTCTCATTGTTTGTCTCATTTCCTGTTTTGCCTTGAAGGTTATTTTCCCATCTCTGTTACCCTAGTTTTATTTCCTGCTTGTTCCCTTTTTGTTTGTCCCTCTTTCATTGGTTTAAGTTTTGAAAACTTCCACCTGTGTCTCATTCCCTCCTGGAACTCTTAGTGTAATTGGTTCCCAGCGCAAACATAATCTTATGTATGCATTAGGATTGTGTAGGTCACCACTTGGTCAAGTTGTGTTGCTAAGCCTTTCTCCATTGCCTCTCCATCACTCAACTTGACAATACTGATTTGTTGAACACATGAAGGCATCATGAAAACCACCTTTAAAGTGACACTGGAAAATAATTGGCTATTGCAACAACAGCTCTTCGTGTTGGCATTAAAAAAGAAGTAAAACACACAGAAATGATCTGACCATGAAGTCCAGGCTTTATTTACGCAACAGGGGAAATGCAACATTAAAAAAGTATTCGTTAATTCGAGAGAAATATAAAAATCTTTGGTTCTCTTAGACCCCATTAAACACAGGCCTAGAAAACAGTTGTCATCATTTGCTAGGACATAATCCCCAGAAACCACTTGTTTGTGATTGGTCGCAAAGAGATGCTCATAATAGCTTTGGTAACTAGCAGATCACTATAACTCGTGGCATCTTTGCTAAGAGCTACTGAAACTGTGAAAACTGCAGTGCAAATCAGAAATGGGCAAAGTTCACCTTCAGACAAAAGTTGTACCTTTTGATTTTCTTTGAACTCTGTTGCACTCTTCAGTTTCATCAGCACTCTTTGGTTGGTTTGCAGACAGGTCGGTGTCTTCCAATAAAACTATGAGCAACCACGGCAATCTGTTAGAAACCAAAGCAATCACAGATGTGTTTTTGGTACAGCACCCTCTTTGTGACCAGTTTCCCCCAGTGACAGCCAGTAAACCAGTAAGCGGTTGGGGAGTATACATTTTTCCCTAGTAACCAAAGTTTTTCAGCGAGTCTCCAATTAATTTGCCAATAGGGGCACAGTGATGAAATGGTGAAAGAAAGGCAACCAGAAGATGTGACTGTAGGTTATAAACCACTGACTATTTATCACATTATTTCAGAGTAAATATTCATGTTGCAAATACAAAGAGGAAAAGGAATATAGAAAGATGTGTAATTCCTGCAGGACCTCCTCGGCAGGTCATTACCTACAGGTAATGGCTCAAGCATTGAACGCAGTGCAAAGCTACCCTGTATTCTTGTTTCTCTTATCTATTAATTTTCATGGTGTAGAAACAGCACTGACTGTTCTTGTCTGGGAAGAAGTCCTCAAGGTAGAGTCTCAGAACTATATCAGTTTGATCAAAGGCGAAAGCACAACTCTGGCTCAAGGTGTAATGAGAACGAGGCACACAGTGAAGGTGTTGGACAGATGAAGGAGATGGATTTTAATATATAATATCTTGGTTGAGTGTCCATCTTTTCACAGCATTTCCCCTTTCTCCCCCTGTGTAGCACTTATATTTAATTTTGCTATAATTGTGAAACAAAAATATATATATAACTGCCAGGATTAAACAAAATACCAGTTTTAATACTATTTTGCAAAATAGGATTCAGAAGGCAAGGATTCTGTGCATTTTTATTTCATTTCTATTTTTCCGCCCTCTGCACCCACAGCTGCCAGCGAGTGCCATCCCTCTGCTGCTCTCTTTTCTCTAGCCTTTAATCCCCTTTGCCCTGGAATTAGTTCCCATGCCCATTAGATACCTCATTCAATACATTCAGTGGGACTCTGCAGCAGGCTTTATATCAGCACATAATCACACAGCACACCATGATACCATGTGTAGGTGTATTATAGCTACAGGGACGTGTATTTAACTGCTATTAAGGGATATTCGGCTTCACGTTGGTGCGCACTCATGTAAAGACCTTAATTGGTTCGCATTAGACATAGGTCAAACGGATCTGCTGGCTTAAACAAAGTATAGTCGCTTTACTGAGGAATGGCCTAATTTTTGGGTGTATGTGTTGCAGCCTGGGCATGAACTCTGTGTACTGCTATACCATGCATGCAGTCACCCCCGTTTGCCAGCTCTGAGGCCGACTGGCTGAAGGCTGGTAAAGCAAGGACATGGGGAGTTGAGAAATGGGTCATATGTGAGCTGAGGTAGCCAGAGCAAGTTAGGGATAGCGTGTGCATCCCCAGCTGACAGCGTATGTCTGTTACGGGAGCGGAAGAGGAGGAGGGCGAGGGAGGGTCATCTTGTGGTTAAACATGGCGACAGCGATGAGAGATGGGAAGAGGGTTAGGGCAGGAGCCGGAGACTGAGGCGACTGCTGGGACTCATTAGGAGGGAGTTCAAGCGCAGGCAGATGCTGCTCTGGAAATCCACAGAGCCGTCTTCCTCCCCCGCTGAATAATGTACATACACTCAGCACAGCGATGTGAGAATCAGCGCCGGTCCGGCATGTTTCCTTCTGTATATCCAGAGCTGTGGGAGAATTGGTCTCAGAGCGCAAGACTTTTGTAATTACAAAGGATCTAATGACACGTAGGCCTCTTCTTTTTTTGTCGGGGATATTGGGGGAAAGAGGGCTAACAGTTGTTGAAACCCTAAGGCTAGTAATTAACAAGATTAATCAACGTGGGGCTGCGATCTCGAGCGCGCTACTGGACTGGATCATTGTCTTCCTATAGCAAAGTTTTATTGGTGTCACTAATGTCTTTGATGAGCTTCTAATCTGAAACAGCCGTAGTGAGTTTTCATTGGTCCAGAGGGGGTTAATTGAATTGAATTAATGTTATACTCTGGCTCTGTGATGTCACCAGGAAACTTTTCATTAGACTCAGCGGAGCACCACACCATCATTACGCTTTCCTGCTGCAGTCCAGCAATTACGCCGGACAAGTCTTTGAAGACTTTCTGCGGCGACATTTAAAAAAGCAGCCATTCCCAAATGCAAACGCTCCTCAAGCTGTTAAAAAAAACCTGAAAATGATGCACTATAAAAGAACGGCTTTTCTTGCGAGAAACCCAGTTTGCAAGCCAGAAATTCCCCCTATGATTGAAGCTTCTTTGAAAAGCAACTGATTAGTCCTGATTTAGAGTTCCAGATTAGATTTGAGTAATCTGAAAGAGCCTTTTCTCCAAATGTCATCATCCGTCATATTTAATCCACTTAGATTGTGCGTAGGTGTACTGTGTTTGTGGAAATCTAATAAGACACAGCTACTCAGCTTGCAGTACAGATGCCTTGGCATTTGTGCATCAGAGGAACTTACAATATTTTGTCATCACTACATTTCTGTCAACCAAAACCAGGACATAAAGCTGAATAATTGAAAGGATGAGATGCTCTGCATTATTTACAATTAGTGATGATGATACTTATGCAGTGTAGTTCCTTCTGCCGCAGAGAATCTGTTTTTATTTCTGCTTTAACACCCGAATGACAAGTGGAGAATTCCTCCCTGTGATCGCCGACTTTCAGCGTTTCCACTGTATAGAATTAGGAAAACGGTGAAATTTTAATATCCAATCAATATTTATACAGAGCGATTTTTGAGCAGTGGCATAAATGTTATTAACAGACAGTCATTGGAAATTAGCAGAGAGATTCATATGGGCATACTGTACTCCACGCAGGACTCTGAGCTGTCAGGAAAGCCTTTCCTCCTGGTTTGAGCTAGCCTTTGTTTTATGATAAGAGCCAGAGAAGAAAAGGCAGGCTTTGCCATTTTTTCCCGCATAATGTCAGCTGGAAGAGCCCCCATAATTTATAAGGCACCTCACATGAAAAGTTCATGAGGAATCTTGGAAGAGATACAAATGGCAGTGTAGCTCCAGTGCCGTCCAGAGGAGTCAGAGGAACAGATCGGCTAAGGTAATTGGGTCAGAAAAAGTTTGGGTTCATGCTGCGTGCTCTTGTGGAGCTGCTTCTAATTCTTCAGAACGCAACTGAGCATCACAACTTAATGGATTAATAGGCTTCCAGTTTAGACAGCTTTGTGCATTGTCTAAGATACTCTGGTGGAATTCATTTGCATTTTACTGAGGTCGCCCTCAGCAACCTCTTAGGAGTTTGCTTTTAGATGTGCCTCTACATGTCATAACAAATGGGATGTGTGTCAGAGTGAAAACCTTTCTGCTGCCTCAAAAAGACGCTACCCCACCGCACTCCACCTCCACAGTCTGAAAATGCCTTTGGCCAACCAGCTTCCCGAAAACAGATAACTGTTTCCACTTAATGTCTGAAGGTGACTCGTTTAATTTATTTTTAATATTCATTTAGGGTGAATACAGATGGGGGGAAAGCTCCAGTAAACAAGCAGGTACAAAGTGATAATGCATTAAAATGTCAGCACTTTAAATAAAATCTGAAAAATATAAGTTGTTTGCAGTTTTAATTGGAACGCTTTTCTTCTCCTTTTCAAATTTCCTTTAATTAACTCCCCGCGTAGTAGTTTTCACAGTTCGTGCCAGAATGGCTAAGAGCTCCCGTCTCCGATTCAGGAATTGTGCTTTTAATCCAACATTACAGTTTTTAATTTAACTCCATTTATGTCAGCCCCACTGATACTGCTGAAACTACCTGCCTCACATTAAAAACATGAAACGCATTAAAAACTAACGCTGTACTGTGAAGCGGCCACACAAAGTGCACCATCGGTGAAATATGGTTCAACGGATCAGGACTACTGGTTGTGCACATGCAGCAACCTCTGAGGCTGAAAGATGAAGCAAATGTGGAAGTGCCAGAGACTGCTGCTGCACAGTGCTGCTGATTTTCCTTGGCTCTGTCTGAAGTGCACCAAAGTTTTCTTGTGCAGGAAAGCCCCGTCTGAGCGCAGGCATAACTGACGGTAAATGCTTACTTGATTTCCCCCTTCGTAGAGACTGTACAGGGAAGGATTATTTTTTTCTTTATGTAACTCAACTCTTTAAACTGTATCAAGGCTTGAAATTTGCATTATTATTGAGATATGGTGAGTTTGAGTGACGGGTAGGGAGGGCTGTGCATTATGATGAAATATTGGATGACAGCTGAACGAATCTCCTACACACTGTTTCGCTTTACATTTATTCACTTACAAAGTTTTGATCCTGTTGACCTTCATCAAGCCCAAAGACAATATCTATCCATTTACACACACACACACACACACACACACACACACACACACACACACACACGCGTAGGCACACATATCCACCAGAAAGGTTCCAGTTATCCATACAGATAATCCAAACTGGTGAACACGTCGCCATGTGTATGCCATTAATTAGATGTTGATACTGATAAAATAACCGCAAGTGACATCTATACAAGCTCTAAAGCTTTTTTTTTGCAATTTCAATAATAAACATCGCTGAACTTATAAATATAAATGTTATAAATGATTAAATAAAAGCTGATACGGACCAGAAAACTGAGCTTTGCTGCACAGCGTTTTCCGCAGCTGGCGTAAAGGAGCACAGAACAACCGTCAGTGCTCAAAGTAAAGCCCAGAGTCCGACGTTGCTGCAACAGTTTAACAGTGTGTTTGGGCTTGTAAACCTAGTGTTTTATATTTTATGCATTATTGTCTTATTTTTTTATGTTCCTAATTAAACATTCAATTCAGTTTTATATATATAGCACCAAATCACAGCAACAGATGCCGTAAGGCCCTTTTTATAGTAAGGTAAAGACCCTACAATAATACAGAGACAACACCAATAATCAGGCCACCTCCTGTGAGTAAGCAGTGGGTAACAGTGGAAAAGAAAAAACCCCCCTTTTTTTTTTTTTAAAAAGGACGAAACCACCAAGAGAACCAGGCTCAGGGAGGGGCAGTTGGTTGGCGATGAGGGGAATAAGACCCCCAAAATTGCTGATGTTTCTCAGCTTTCCCACACAGTCAAACTCACACAACCCCTAATCACAAACACTTTTGCATGTCAAGGCGGATCAACAACAATCAGGGCAATTAATAACTAAATACATTAAAAGTAAGATGAAAAGTAGAATAATAATAATAATCTTTCTGTGGTTGTTCATTTTTAATCTAAGTGAGCCCTGTCAGCACTAAGTGAGCTGAGGGAAAAAGCAGTACCATCCATTTAAAAATGGTTCTTTAATGTGATCATTATATAAACTATTAATTCACTAAATTAAACTTAATAATGCCCTTTACTGTGGTGCACTTCGTTATAGGTATGTCAGAGTTTGCTCATCAGATTGGTGCCAACTGACTGCTAACTGTCAGCTAAGCCTGTAGACTGGACCTCTCCACAGTGTTTATGGCCTTCTCTGACAAATACTGTGGCTTACCATTAACTAGTCCGAGTCTGTGCTCCAGTCCCGATGTGTGAAATTCTAGTATTAGTGTTTGTATGCTTTCTGACCAAGCTTCCTAGTGCTCATGTCGGTCATCTAAAAAATAAATGAGGCTTCAGTGGGTGACATCTTTATTAAAACAACAGCAGTTTGTTTGCTCTGCAGACGTTAGGTTCTCATCTGTGTTATTACTGGCAAAGCAACAGTTCACTCATTGTACTGTTATACTGCACTTGATGTTACCATGGAAACCACAGGTGTTGCTAAATCAACCAGAACTGAAATCTTAAGGATTATAAGTTTAAATTGAAGCATTGAAAGAATTAAAAGCAAAGCATTTGACAAAAATCTCCTAAATCCATTGTGGTTTCAGCCCTTTTTTCTATGTGAGGACATCCTTCAGGTACAGTGGCTAAGTGTCCACTTTGTTGTGCTGTCTTGGACTCTGTGTATATGTACGTTGGAGCAGTCACAACGAGATCGAAAAGCATAATGCGGCTGGAAGGAGGTCACAGACCACCCAGGGGGAGGAGGGCAGCATACGAGGCAGTCTGGTGACATGGCAACTTGTCTAAAGCCCATGCATCACTATACCACCTACAGTGGATTATAATGTACGACTGCAAGAGGCTGAATTGTACGACACAATACCCACGGATGATCCATCATAGCTGCCTTTTATAAGAAAAATGCTGTATGCATGTCAGTGTGAGGCTGCGGATTTGACTTCTAAGACCCTTTTTCTCATGTAAATAACGTGAAATGCTTTGAATCTTAATCTGTAAATAAATTTGCCAGATTGTAGAAATTCCACAAAAACCGACAGCTCTGCTTTATTTCAACTGTCTATAATTCATTTCTTTTATGAATGAGATCTTAGCAGTTTTTCTGCCATGTCATCATCTTGTTTGCAACTGATTTTCAGTCATTTGTTTCTATTTTGAGCAGGGGGGGGTGGCAGAGGGTTGCTGGTTTTTCAGCTCACCAGAGTTTATTGGTCCTCTTCGCTCTCATTATCTTCACTGCCGCTGACCTCGCCGCGCTGCTTTCTAGTTTCTCAGCTGATACAGCGTGCCAGCATGGGGCTTCTTTAGCCGGCGACAGTAGCCCGCTTTTTGGCAGCGGTTCACGTGAGGTGACCATCCCCTCTACAACCCTGCTCTCCCCTCCCCCGTCCTCCCCCGCCAGGCTCGGCGCTTGCTGTCCTGCCTCGTTGAGACAGCTCCACTGAGGCTTGCAAGATCAGCTGCCGTGCGAGCCCAGCTGAGGCTTCCGGGCACTCACGTTGCTAGATTTCATTTGTGAGTGAGCGTTTGACCTCAGGAATGAGTAGACATCCGCACGCTCATGCACGCAAACGCAGGCACACTTACGAGCGCACGGCCCAGTGCGGATAAACAGCACATCAACACACGCGCGCTGCTTGTACAAATATTGTGCTGCAAACACACTTACCTGTCCCCCTGCCTCTCCCCGCTTTCTCTCTCTCTTTCACCCCATTCGCCAGCCCCGCTCGCTCCCTGGCACCCCTCCACGTCGTTCCTGCCAACCTGCTTCTAAAACATGTAACCTACACCCAGCCCCCACCCCCCACCCCCACACCCTCACCCCTTCTCTGTGCCGCCGTGGGCCCTGACAGGCTGAGCTGTAATGCTTAGTGGCACAGGCTCGCCTATCCTCCATCCTCCACCATCGCCGCAGCAGTTCTGCAGATTGCTATTTGCTGACATTGGGAATGATATTAAAGGCAGGGGTTAGGAAAGAGGCATTCAGAGATTGAAGTGTAGCGATGACAGCGATTTCTCTTGTCATTCCAAGGAAACTGAAGGCCACAGCATTGTCAGGCAGCATGGAGGGCAATCTGAAGCAACAAAGTAGATTAACCTAGAGGGGAAAGAGACGAAACAGTGCACAAATCACGGCCTCTGGCACTCGAGTAGCTAGCAGTCACACTCCTAATGTGTTCGACAGACTTGCTTCCTACTGTCCTGTTGTTTATGTCTCCAAGCGTGAAGAACTTGCACAACTTTGTGCGCTTATTCAGCCTACCCTTTTCCAACTTGTCACAGTAAATTAATGCTGTTTTGTAGGCTTTTTATTAGCTGTAATGCAAGACCATTTCTAATTGTCATGTGATTGTTCGGTGTCTTTTAATTCTATTTATTTTAACCCTTGTTTTTTTTTTTTTTTTACATTTTTTATTAATATCAAAACACAACACACACAGTTTAGTTAGATGCTTTTTCTGTTTTTACCACCATGTCTATCAGATGTTTTAATCCAAGCACAAAACTTTAGTTGAAGTCCCAAAATGGATTTTGCGGTTCTTTTATTAGTTTTGGATACGAGCTGCAGTCGCTGGCTCTGCCTTTGGGGTTTGCAAGGGTTGCGCCAGCAGAATTGTATTCTTTAGTAACATAGTGCGAAAAGTTTGGTCTCCCACCAAAAAAAAAAAAGTTCCTTGCGATCCTTCTTTACATGCACGATCTTTGATTTCTGACGATGTAAGATCAAATTGAGCTGCAAGTGTGCTCCCTCTCTGCCTTTCATGCCGCTTCAATATCACGGCGTGAAAAAACAAAGAAGGCAAAGACTGAGGGAAATCTGAAGCGTTCTGCCACTCAACATTCCCCAATCCCAAACAACAGCGTCTCACTGCCACTACAAATACATTAGAAATCAATTATTTATGGAACAGAGTCAGGGCCTCTTTAATCTTTTCCTTTTATCCAATTAAATTGTCTAACCATTCTAAGCCTCTATAGCTCACAGGGAATGTGCCTCGTTTTTTTTTTTTTTTAAGAAAAAAAGAAAGAAAAGAAGAAAAGATTTTTCTCTTCAGTCCTTCTTTTGACTTTCGATGTAACAGAGAAGAGACACTTCTGAGGGTTGAAGAATGAAAGGAAAGAAAGTGAGTAAAGTGTAAATGAACTCCCCCCTCCCACCCCGTCACCATTGCATTGGTTCTACAGGAAGTATTTGAAGTTTTGATATCAAGACTCTGGTTCCATTCCCCGCGCAAAGGGACGCTGGGGAGCGGTGAGGCCTTTCATGATTCCTTTATGCCCAGCTGAAATAGTTCGAAAGTATTTGGGATCATCTCCACGGGGGTAAATACGATGTTGCTTCAATTTCTGTCCTGTATTATTCAAGAAGTCAATTGAAGTAGTGTCTAAAAATTGAAAATGCTTATTTCCATTGCACACGTGTGAAATTATTGATGTAAAACACAGCACTCGTCTCCTTTATCGTACAGTAAGACTGCTGATAAAAGCAGTTACAGATGCATTGAAAGGCTTTATATTTTTACAGCACCGTGCTCTGACTCTCAGGGTGTAGAAAAGATATCTGGATCTGAAATAGACCGTCAGTTTCTCTTATTTCAGTTTAAAATGTGTATGTGAAGATGTAGCCTGTCTCTCAGTGGTGAAGAATCCCTTCAAAAAGTTCCTGGATCCAGATCTGAATGGAATTACTTCTAATTTGCTCAAATTGGTAGAATTTTATAAATATGTCCACGGCTTTTTAAGTAACAAAACGGTCAAAAAAACCTTAGCATATAACCTCTTTGAAGAAGGTAAAAACTAGATCATCATTTCCATCTGCGATTTTCGTCGTGAGAGAACACGAGGAGCTGGAATCCAAAACACTTATTTCCTAACAATTAAAATCAGAGCTTAGGAGATGAGTCAGTCAATCAGTTGAATGGATCGACCATTATTATAGTAATCATGTCAATAATCCAGCAAGAAATCTCTGGTTTCAGCTGCTCTAGTGTGAACTGCTGCTTCTTTCCTTGTCTAACAGAGAAAAAAGGGAGCCGGCTGATTATGTGTGATAATAAACAGTTGTATACACAGTTGCATTAAAACGCTGCCTTTAGCTTGTTATTAAAATGTGAAATGTATAGGAATAGAAGGCGTAGGGAGTATATCAGGAAGTATAGATTACTATCACCATTTCCTCTATCTGACTTGTGAAACTGCAGTGTATAACACAGAGGTTTTCTCTGTCTTTGTGGTGTTTTTGTGTTATAGTAAATAGCCACACATACACTGTGAATGTGAACTATTCTCTTGAACATTAACAAACATATACACCCATATGCTGCACTGCACTTCTGACATAAAGATCCAACTTTCTCTCACCCCAACCGGTCGCAGCAGATGGCCGCCCCTCCCTGAGCCTGGTTCTGCCGGAGGTTTCTTCCTGTTAAAAGGGAGTTTTTTCTTCCCACTGTTGCCAAAGTGCTTGCTCATAGGGGGTCATATGATTGTTGGGTTTTTCTCTGTATCTATGAAGCGCCTTGAGGCGACTTATGTTGTGATTTGGCGCTATATAAATAAAATTGAATTGAATTGAAAAAAAAAAAAAAAAAAAAAAAAAAAAAAAAAAAGGAATAGAAGGCGTACAGTAGTTTGAAAGAGGCTCAGATCTGCTGCTCTTTGTTCCACGCTGATGTGAAATCATGTGTGGGCTGCGCGCAGCGTGGCACGGCGTGTCTGTGGGCACGCGTACACTATATGATACATGTGTCTGTGTTTGTATGTACTCGTCTACACGTGTGGCATGTCAGACGCAGAGGGATGTTTTGTTTTTTTTCTTCCTGTGTGTGTGTGTTGGTGTGAAACTGTGTACGCTGCACTCCTGAGGGCCTTCGCAATCACAGACTGCCAAAAGGAAAAGGATTTCCGAGAGGTTTCCTTCTCGCTATTTAAAGTGGGAGCCCTGTGGGACATGTTTGGCATTCTCATCCACTCACTGAAGATGGCCTGTGATCTGAAGCCACTAACAGGCTCGGTGTGCTCCGTCTCTGTCTCTCGCTCCCTCTCTCTCCCTTTCTCTTTCCCTCTGGCTCTCTGAAGTGATTACCCTGCTTGTGATTCCACTGACACCCACATGAACCCCCGAGACGTGCCTTCACTAGTTTGTTTAATCTGCCTCCCTGTACAGTAGGTAACACAGCCATAATTGAGGTGTGGATAGAGCTGTGGGAGCAGATGAAACCGGTGGCAGGCTTTATGAAAACCTGTCTGCGCTATAAGTCGCCCTGGATGACAGAAGTCGCTAAATTAATGTACAAAATGCTGCTGTGACAAGAATTTTTAGAAGGGAAATGTCAGTTTCCTCATTCAATGAATCCTGAGTCATCTAATACAAGAAACAAAAATATCTAATGTTCAGTGTTCTAATAATGATTTCAAAATGTTGCTGGAAAAGGGGAAAAAAAGTTGTGGATCCGCTCATTCTTTAAGCAACTTTCCCCCATTTGCAGTGATAAGATAATGAGTTATGTGACATTAGAATACCATTTGCAAGCCTCGCAGTCAAGCAGATATTTGATCTCAGCAACATATGACTTCCAAAAGTTGTGCTGATACCTGAGACAGAATCCGCTTTACACTCCGTTTGAATTTTTGATATGAAAACAGCAAGTGGAACTGTGAAAATGCGAGCATCAGATACTCTATCTCCCCCCGGTTAGTGTCTCGCCTCTGTGTGTAACACGCTCGAACCGCTCTGTTCAGAACATACAGAGTGTCAATCATCGCCCAAATCAGCCTTTAGATGAAGCAAAAAATGAAAAGGGAAGGAAAATGATCCACAGAACTGAACTTGAATTAATTAAATATACTGTATCAAGCTTGCTCTGTGAGATTGCATCTGTCCTCAGATGTGTAAAAAATAAAACATTCTCAGATATCTTTTTTTAAACCCTATTATTGTAAGATACCAGTAATTAAATTGACAGTGTTATTAATTGGGTTGAAGATAACTTGCATTGAGTCGAGGACATCTTAAACTCAATTAAAGATATCTCCAACTCAATTAAAGATATCCAAATGCCATGTCCCGCAATATGCAATCAGCCTCTTTCTGGAGCAATAATATCAGTTCACTTGTGCCCCTTTTACAAAGACTTCGTTGTACTTCTAAAGTTTTCTTTTATCATTTAATGCTCAACTTTTTAAACAGATGTCACTCTTTGGTGATGTGTATGCTTTCTTTAATGTGGCATAATTATATTATTTAATCCTTCCTTATCCAGTGTTTGAAATAGAAATGAAGATTAGACGCCCCTGATGTCAGGAAATGAAGCCTTTAAAGGGACAGCTTCCAGCTTCGTGGCACGAGGGAGCGCGAGGTGACGCGTGGACAAAAGCTCGGTCTACGGATCCTCGATTTAGATGTCAAAACACTTTTAAGTTCAACGCTCAGTTGTAGTTTCTCAAGTTCTTGTTTTCCTTTTTTGGCTCTTTGCCGGCTGCTCTCGTTAGTAGAATTTACTTAACGCTCATATCAAATTACTATAAATTCAGTGGCTCAACTTTCCTCTTTGTTTACTGCACAGTGTTGCTGATAAATGTTGGAAAGCAGGTAAACGTTGTCACCTTTTGGTTCACTGACCAATTCGTTTTCTTAATTCTTCATGGATCCTTAGACTTATGTTGAGACTCCCATTGCCAGAGTCCTCAAAACTAACCATAAGGTGGGAATGAGGTGCGGCAGAAAAAAATGCCTTGGGTGGCATGCTTTCACACTGGTTAGCATTGTCGCCTTACAGCAGCAAGGTTCTGGGTTTTCTCAGCTTTCCAAAGGCATGCACGTTGAGCCAACTGTGATTCTAAAATGTCTGTAGGTGTTGATGCAACTGAGAATGATTGTTTGTGTCTCAGTGTTAGTCCTGGGATGTTCTCTTATTCATGCTCAGTGTCACCTGGGATGGGATCCAGCTCCCCCGCGATGTGAGGTGGGTATATACAAATCTTTATTTAAGCAGGGAGCCTCATTCAGATTAAAATCTCTTTTACAAGAGAGATCTAAGCAGAGCCTTCAGCAGAGGCTTTAGTCGCCTTTCTTTCAGCTGGCTTCAGGGGTCACTGCAGCCAATCATCACAGTTTCTTTTCTGTATGTCTGATTTTACACCAAATCCCCGTCCTGATCAGAACCATAACCATTTATCCGGGCTTAGGTCCGGCACTGGGATTGGCTTGTGAACCCAACCGCTCACCCACCCCTTCGTGGCTGGGCTAATCAAAGAATCATAAAAGACACTGGTTTAACAACCTCTAGGATTTCTAAAGGGAGTGAAGGCTTCATGGCTGTTTAGAGTTCATTCCGTCTGAATGTCGTGTGATACCTGAAATCAAATCTGCCAAGGTTTCTCTACACATGGGGAATAGTTAAGGTTAAACTTTTATTGGTTCTTGAATTGCAGTTGCAGAATTAATTGGAAAAGAAAAATGGATGAATGGATGTCAGAGTTTAAAGCGCTGTCCCATGTTTCTCATCAAAGTGCACACCGAGAGTTTTAGCTGTGTTCTTTCTTTAATTATTTTCATGCACAGATTCCCACTCAAAGAACAAGAGCCATTGTTTGTACTGCTGGCATCGTGATGCTTCTCTGCAGCTCTACATTGTCCTCTCTTTGTATCTGTTACCTTATATATACATGATCCTTATTTTCACATCTTTCTAAGAAACCTGTTAAGAGTGTTGCTTTCGGCGTGGCTGCATTTTAGGCTGAAAGTAAGAGATTTGCTGCACTGTAGGATGCCGCTCACAAGGTCAAGCACCAATTGCAGTGAATGGAAGCAGTCACAGGTTTCAGCTCTCCATTACAACCACATTTATGTTGTTTGCGCGTTATTCTTAGCCTTACTGATCACTGATGTTATTTACTTTAAGAAGTGAAAAATCTGTGGTTTTAGAGGGAATCTTTTCTCAGCTTCTCCTCCTCTTCCTCTCCCCAGGGCGCTGCGCCAGCTGTGGAGAGAACGTAGTGGGTGAAGGCACCGGCTGCACTGCCATGGACCAGGTCTTCCATGTCGACTGCTTCGTCTGCATGACTTGCAGCACCAAGCTGCGTGGAAAGCCCTTCTATGCTGTGGAGAAGAAGGCGTACTGTGAGCCTTGCTATATTGTAAGCAGCTTCCTTTCTTTTAAATCCACCTGCCTCAACACTTCACTTAGCCTCACTACATGCGTCCGCGTTTTAAAAGTGCACATTATATCATCGGGTATCGCTGTGCCTGGAATGTTTCATAGGTTTCACTTCAGGCAACCACATTTCATTTCATCAAAGCCCAGAGGGCTGCCACCTCTCACCACACACACATTTTCATTTCCTCTTCTTTATTGGCTTCGTTTTGTTTTTGGTCATTCAGTGAAACTCTCTTGTGTCTCTTTTCCTGAATGAACTTTCGTCCTGTTACACAACTAATGTCAGCTGGTTAGCAAACAAGTTTGTTCTTTGAGCTTGTTTTGACATTCTCAAACATCTTTGACTAATACATTTTATTAGTAGGCAGCTGGCCTGCAGCTGCGTGTAACTGCTGACCTACTTGCCCTCCAGCTTTAAGACTGTTTTTTTCTTACTATTGTTGTCTCTGTATCGTGTCAGTATAGGAATATGCAATCAAAGAAGCACCACCCACCTGCTTTTAATAAGTGGCAGCCAATCAGAAGAAAGCTTGCTTAAACATAGTAGGAAATGGGAGGTGTGCACTTTGGAGGCCCAGCATAAGGTAGCTTTGATTTGTGAATCATGCAGAGCTCTAATAGAGTCCGAGAGTGAAAATAAGGAGCAGGAAACGAGCAGAATGGACGCAGATTTGTGAACACGGAGGGTTTTTTTGTTTTGTTTTTTCTCTCGCTCCTGTCGACTTTCCTCTGGCAGCTGTTTAGCGTAAAACAGGGGTCCTCAATCCCAGTCCACGAGGGCCGGTGTCCCAGCAGGTTTTAGATGTGTCCTTGATCCATCACAGCTGATTTAAATGGATAAATTACCTTCTCAACATGTCTTGAAGTTCTCCAGAGGCCTGGTAATGAACTAATCATGTGATTCAGGTGTGTTGACCCAGGGTGAGATCTAAAACCTGCAGGGACACCGGCCCTCGCGGACTGGGATTGGGGACCCCTGGCGTAAAGCTTTAAAATGCTACACTATAGTTTCAGCCCTGCATCATAAGACAGGGAGAACAACTTGGTGAACATATGATACGGGAATAAAAGTTTTCCCGTCCTCAAATATGCAAGAGTCCACTCGGGTCCAAATGACATACATTTCCTTATCGGATAATGCGTGCGAGGGCCTGTGTGGACGCCCACAGAGGCGCTACAATATAATGCAGCAGGAGTTCTTGCCTGTATGTGTTTATTGGATTATAATCCCTACCTTAGCTAGATTATCGCACAAGTTCAGTATGGTTTTTAAAGCTTGTTCTACTGTCCCCAGGTGGCCAAGTAAACAATTTCAGGACATTTGAAATATAGGTTTTAAATCATACGTATTGCACATGATAGCAGTGACGATAAAGTACAGCAAAACTCTCCTGTTGTTGTTGTCGTCTAGGTTTGGGCACAGAGGCTTGCACAGGGGGGTCTCAGTGGATCACATCTGTTCAGGAGCCTCCTAAAAATTCCATTGTCTTGTTCTGCTATTACTATAGGGGAGCGTGCTTGGTCTGCATTGTTTAGTCAGGTGCTACATGTCAAAGTGACATGCATGTGAATTCCAGGACACAAAGTTTCCCAGCAGAGCATTGTATTGTAACAAGAAGACCCAGGTTTCACTTTTAACTCTCGGTGGTTTTAATGCTGTGGCTGATTGGTGTGAATATGGCACAGCTTGATCCTTTGTAATAGACATGAGCAGGTGGTGCAAAACTTGTTGTGGCTTCTCATCTCTAGCTGATCTTCACCCAACACTGCCTGATAGAGCCACCTGCCATTTTTTTCTCCTGAAATAATCAGGTCAGATATGCATTCATGGCCTTTTTTAATCTATCTAATTTTTAATAGTTTGAAGAATGATGTTTGCCTTCACACATCACTCTTAAATGATGCATAACTGTCTACAGTGACGGCTGATGAACAGCCAGATATGGTTAAGTCAAGAAACATGGCGTTAATTCTCTTTGTGGATGAGATAAGACTTCTGCTAAACGATTAGTAATCACTTTTCTTATCAAAGGAAGAAATGATTGGGGATAAATGAGCCAGAAATTTGTGTGAGTTATTCTTAATTTGGAATGTTTTTATTCCATTTTATAAAACTGTGACTGGTTTTCTTGTCAGTATGTTGCACAACACGCATGAAAGTGTTTCCTTGCACAATATTATCAGGAAAGACGTGTCATCTGGCAAAACCATGAGGAATTTATTAAGCAGAAGTGTTTCCCTCATTCAGTTTCAGTAGAAAATGGTCATCGGTCCCACAGCGGGAAGGGACATGTTTCTTACTGTCAGCGATATTAGGTGTCAGTCGGCGGGTCATTCCTGGAAGCTGAGATGGGAAATAACTGCGCTGCAGCGAGGAAATACAAACTAAATTTAACTGTAATACTTTGAACTTTCTTTTGCTTTCTTTTAAAAATAAGTGAGTCATATGAGGAGTACAGTTACTGTTATATTTCAAAATGAAAATTGAATACGATGTTATTAATACACATATGATAACACAGTAAATATTCCAGCAGTAGTACATTTATATTTACAGTCTCTCGTCTCTTTCGGTCGCTGCAGCCTGAGCTTGTCTGCATAATTAAAAGCTGGCTGAAATATGGTGACTACAGCTGAGATTGTTCTTTGGCTTCAGCGACTGCTTCAGGCTGAGTCACCTCTCGCCCTGTTGTTAAGTGAAGCACTAGACACGGGCAGACTGGTCGTGGTCCCAATCTTCATTTAATAACAGATTGTTTTGTCTACTCTTGCACCGGCTTCTCCGTTTCTTCCTGGTCTTTGAGCTCCCGCTGTTTCCCCTTTTAAACTGGACAACTGTGCCCTGTGCTTTGACTACAGGTGCTTTTACACAGGCCGAAGAAAGAAATGAATCCGGCGAAGAGTGAGTGACACCCATCCAGTTGTACAGATGTGTTTGCACATATATGTCGTTGTTCATAGAGCTCCTGATTCAAATGCGTTCAGGCAGTCCCTTTTCTTCTTGGAAAAAATAGCCCAGTGTCCAAACTGTAAGACATGCATTAAAGATGATTAAGATTTAGTTACTTCATGATAAGGATATTTTTTGTTAAGGTGGGTTAGAGGCGCTTTAAGGGACATTGAGGACAGAAGAGGTCTAAACAAAGTCTGGGAATGGTGATTATTGTTTGTTAGGGATATTAATTAGGTAATGCTGATTCTCCTGACAGCACATAGTGCCACATTTATTCAGTTTTCTTTTCATTCACTTGCAGGAAATGGCTCGATGTGCATTTTACCAGTAAAGTCTTGAAGCCGAGCTACATGATGTTTAAACCAGTGGCAGGCCATCTCTTAAATCATCTCTTTTCAGAGGCACTCAGTGTGATTGTAGTTGTCTTGTCTGGAAGTTCTCCAACTCTGATACATACGCTAAAGAGGAATGAGATAATTTAAGAACTTTATTTATGCATTTCATCAGCATAAATGTTCTTCTGGCACAAGATCAAAAGGATGGGGGAAATCTGAATTTCTTAATGAAAGTAATTTCTTCTTCTTTTATTCCCATCCTCAGGGTCATACGCCTCTGTGCGATTAGAGAATGAACGTGAGAGTTGAGTCTCTGAAGAGAAATGCAAAATCCCAGAGAGGAAAGAGGAAAACTTCAAGTTAGCCTCCAAGTCAGTCAGTCTAGGAATGTCTTAAGAGCAACCCAACATTAATGACACACTGAATTTATTTTTTCTTCACACTTTCACCTGTCACATGATATTAGCAGCAGTTCTTCTCTATGCTGAAGGAGCACGTAAGCAGAGTATGGTTTCATTTAGTGGATTGTTGTAATGGCCTAAATGCCTGATTCTCCTAAGAAGTTACCTTTTAGGAAGTCTACTGACTTACCTACTCGCCAACAGTCAGATGGGAGGACTGAAACTACTCTCGTGTTTCTTCTCTAAAGGTTAAGGTGCACCCTGCTGGCATCATGGTCATTTTTGACTTTTGATTTCTTTGTTGTTTTGTTTTGACAGGGTGAAATAATTGCAGAGCATACACCTTTAAAGCCTTTAAAACAAGGATCAGGTGCTCAAGACTTTTCTATTTTTGTTCCCATTCAAAAATAATGTAGATATAGGTTAAAATGTATAACTGCACCTCCACTGATATTTGTTAAAATGTCTCTTGGCAAACTGCACCTCAACCAGATGCTTTTGGTAGCCATCAGCAAATATAACTCTGTGTGAATATTTGGTTGCTCTTCTTGGTTTCCTGGCACAGACTCTGTTTTAAAGCATAGTTTACACATTTTCAACAGGCTTGAGGTTGGGGGGGGTTTTGGAAGCGCTTTTTCAGAAGCTTAGGATTAGCCTTTAAAATATTTTTTTAAACCCAAAACTTAACAGTGATCTGTCTCTATACCCCACACCCTCACTTAAAATACATAAATACATGATCAAAATAAAAACAGCAGACCTAGAGATTTCTTTTCTGTCTTGGAAGTGCAAGTAGTCCAGCACCAGAAGCACCAAAGGTAATTAAAAAAACGACACTTACAGTTGCTTAAAATGTGCATTCTTCCCCGAGTTCCCTTTAACTGTTTCACTTTTTGACTATACAGTCAATGCATGATAATAAAAACACTGTAAGTCATTTAAAAACTGAAAACAATTTATTGTTATTTCTTGAATTATTTCCATATGCTGTGTGCTCTTTGTGCGAAATAGGTTTTTCCATCAGCCCGTGGCAGTGTATTATATTTGATGTAGAATATCTTACAGGTATAAAAGGTGCCTGAGGAAACTTGCTGTGTGTAGAATCTGTATAATAATATGCAAAACTCTATTAATCCCTTTGCCAGGAATTGGAGGAATACATTTCGCACGCTGATTGCCATCCAACAAAGTTTTCTGCCATGTATCAGAGCAGGCGATCAGCAGCGCTCTTATCTGAGCTGGGACTTTACATATTCTGTGTAACAATACTGGCATTTGAACGGCTGAGATCCATCTCTTCCGCAGGGTGATTTGCCTCGTTCAAACTGTTTGCCTAGTTATTAGTCATTCCTTTTAGTAATGTACAGGAACTCACACAGATGTGTTATCAGCTCCTGTCTACTTCCTGATTTTACAACCTGCTATCTTTTTCTCGAGCCAACCTCAGTCACACCACCGGCCCGTAAACTGGAGGGCAGAAATCAGCCTTTGTCCATGGCACTTCCCTTGGCTTGCCTCCACAGAGGTCTTATCATCGCCTATTTGAATGCACGGTGATGCTGATAAACTCTGCAGCCGCACAATTAATGTGTCATTTTGCATGGAGTGATCTGTAATCGTGTCACTGTGAAAACACTGGCATTGCCATTGTTTTGGGATTTTTTTCCCCTTGTCTGACGTGTCTCAGCTTGAGGTGTCCTCCCGATCACCCCATTCAGTATTTGCACACACGCATAACAGGAGGAAAGTAAGGATGTGTGCACACACGACTTGGCAAGACGTCCGTCATTGTTACTGAGAGATGCAGAAGTTTTGAACTTTAGTGCCGTTTTCCAAGAAAGCTATCTTGTGAAATTTTTTCCAGATGATTCAAACTGTTGCTGACTTTGTTTTCTGCAAAACTGGAACTAATTAATCACTAGAAACCAACAATGCCGGCTAACAGTGTTTCTGCAATATTTCTGAGTGATTCCAAATAAATGTTGTGGTGATGTTTGTGAGTAATGTTTACTGCGGTCTGTCTGTCTCGCTGATTGTTAAAGATGGCCACCATGCCATCAAAGCCTCAAACGTAGCTTTATTGTTCTGTTTTGGTTGTAAGAGCATTATAGGATGCAAGGGTGGAGTGCTAAGCTATCAGCCAACAGGTGCACGTCACAGACATGAGGATTACCATTAGAATAAAATACCAGAATTTTATTCACCAAAGCTTTGTAGACAGACTGTGAGCAGAATTAATCAGACCGCCGATTGATATGCAATATATATTATTTAAAAGGTGCACAAAAGGAGGTGAAGCATAATAGAACGCTAGCAGCTACAGCCATCTGTGTGGGTCCCTGTCAAATGCACGTTTATAAAAAAGATTCACCACCCATACAGATTTTATGAAAGAGAAACCAAAACAGGGCTTTTTATATAAAGCAGACTGTAAATCTGTTTATTTCTGTTGTAAAGTTGGACATATTAAGATTGGGAGTCTGTGGGGAATAACTCATTGCTGGAGCCTCGAGTGGACATTGAAGGAACTGCAGTTTTTTGTAGCTTGACGCTAGTATGTGGCATTTGTTCTTATTATTAGATAATTCCCTTTCTTGCATGTCTTCTGTCCTGTCTTGCTCCGCTCATCCTTCATGTTTCTTCCAGTGAAAACTGAGGTTTTTTGTCCCACTGTTGCCAGGTACTTGTTCATCTGGTTTTAGGTGTTATTGCTATCCAGATAAAACTGAATAAATTTAGTTGCATTGCCACGTGAAGTCTGATTTCATGCTTTTAAAGTAAAAATGATTAACAGCATTATATATTTACTCCAATTGCTCATTATTAGTTGACTTTATTAAATCAAGGCTGGTGGATTGATTCTACTCTCTGACCAGTCAGGCTTCCTGTGTCCCTTTGTCCGTATGTGTCTATGGTAAGCTAATCCGATATAGCTATGGCTATTCATCTGGACAAAAATGCAATCTTGACCTGCCAAAAACAGCAAAATATGTATTTCCTTATTATATAACCCTGCATTTCTGACGCCATTCACACTAAGTTTATACAGTGACCCCAAAACCAGAAGACCTGCTTTGTGATCTCAAGCACAAATTTCCAGATAAATCTTAATCTCGTTAATCGATGCAGTTAAATGCACATTAAAGTGAACAAGCTCTGAGGCTTGTTCTGAAGGATGCAGTCTCAGGTGCTGCAGAGCAATAACATGTAATACGTTTAGGAAGAGAGCTTCGCTGTAGATGAGAAGTGCAGGCATTTAAGAGGCCGAGAGTTTATTCAAGGTGTCAACTCTTTTGTGGAAACACCAGCTACGGCTCACGCGTTATTCTAATTACACCAGTGTATGTAGAGAGTGCAGTGCTCCTTTGTTTCTGTTTGCTGCATTCTCTCAGGGACTGCTGTCCTTGGGGCATGTTTTGTTTTTTTTGTTTTTAATTGTTGGTTGCTGTGTCTGCCATTCCAGTGCTGGATTTGAACAAATAAAACCCTGCGTCCAATAGTCAAGAATATTCATAAGCATTATTATGTTCTCTTCTCTCATTAAATTGCTGCTAATGCCTGCTAATGTAAGCTGCAGCAGGCACCATGGTTTTGGGATGATTGGACAAAAAATTCTTGATAACCTTTTGACGTCTTGTGGTCTGAGAGAGAACTAGGCTCGAGTTTCATGCTTTATAAAGTCACAGGTCTTTCTGGCCAAATTAGGAGTTGACAGGAGGAGACTGCCTTTAACTGTCCACCTGCACATCCGCAAGTGAGTATACTGTAATGCCAGTCTTCAAACGTGTACATACGAGTGAGTCTTTGGAACGGAGAGGGGAGCGCCTTTAAAATGAGACACAAGCAAATTTCACCATCAGGAATAAAACAATTGGTTTGTTAGGCTGACTGTAAGCAGACACACCCGCTGCTCTATGGAATCAATCTGGTAAATGATCTGCTAATAAATTGTTAAACAGCAGTTAACTGCAGAGCTCATCAAACCAACCATCTTTAAAGACTTACAGAATTATAAAGAGTCAGTGCATTTTGCTCATTTCCATCTTTTTATTCTCGGACTTTACTGAATAACTTTCTGTCATTTACGGATCAAAATAATCTTTATTTCCCTGACTGTGGGCCTTGACACAACGCCTCAGTTCATCTGTCTCCTACAGGCAGTTTCAGCTCCATTACGCCTTCCTTTAGCTCTGTTTTCTTGCGCTTGGCTGCCACTTGTAAATTGAAGGTTTGAACAGCAGGTGGGTACTTGAGATGATCATATTAGCAATAGCTCCTCTCACTGATATCAATTAGAGTCAAGAGTAGAGGAAATACTCTCAAATGGAGTACTTAGAGTAGTCTGAAGCCTGAACCTTTAGGCTGTATGTATCTGCAGTATTTGCAACGTTAACCATGTTTAATGTGCAACAGCGTATCCATATTGTATAGGACAGAAAATAAGGGTTGGCATTTTCACAGCCTCGCATAAAGAAAGTAGATTCATTATATCTTCTAGGTGGTTAAACCCCAAACTGTTCTCAATCAGTGGGATTATAGCAGTGAGGCCTGGTGTAATCTTAGAAATGAACAGCAATTTTCTTTCTCCTTTCACTTTAGGAAGTCTGACTGTAACCATGAGAGCATATTAGATAACGGAGCTGAGAGCAACAGGGACTCTTGACATGTCTGATAGCTCAGCTGGTGTTTGAAGAAGTTCAGCAGTGGGATTCAGTGTCACCAAGGTTAATTGCTTACACAGGTTACCATGCCTACTGTTCTTAAGTGTGCTCATATCCGCCGTGTTGCTACAGCGCTCGCTTACTTTGCTGCAGCATTACCACAGCCAAGTTTTGGGCCAGTTAATTTACTTTAAAAAGGCTTTTTAGCTGCCCTTCACTTCAGTCTCTCTGACGGTAAACAGAGCCATTCAATCTGCTTAAATGACGCCAGTGAATGGAAGAGTGTTGCAGACAGGTTCCTGTTCGAGGCAGAATCGCAGCCCCACATTCCTGTTCATACTGCCACTCCCAGCGAATGTAGATCATCCAAAGAGCAGCCGGTTTAAGTGTGCTGTAATAAGACTGATGCAAGTACCACAAGGTCACATCAGGAGCAGAGCTTCGTATTGAAAGAGCAGTAATAAAGAGATAGGGATTTGCCTACATAAAAACCTTAATCTATTTCTTCCGCTTTTGACAGAAATTCAGAGACCATCAAGGTCACGGACGCCAACTTGCTTGAATGTAATTATGCTCATTATCTGGTGTTGTACTATGGCTCCGTTATTTAAAATGAATGGGCTTTGGTCTCTTTGGCTACACACTGTGAAAGATTTTCCATTCTGCCATTGTAAAGGAAGAACTTCACACGGCGCCCCTGACCTGCCAGTCACCAGGAAACGTTCGTGATTGACTGATGAGCTTTTACCCTCGGCGGCTGTTTGTCTGTCTTGGAAAGTAGTGATGTCACCCGTACTGGTCGCCGTCATTCATGCTGCCTTTATAAAAGTTTAACTGATGGACTGCTTCTTTTTTTTTTTTTTTTATGTCTGTTTAATTTTTAAATATGCACTTGGAAGAAAACTTGGTTTGCTGATTCATTGTGAAGGTGGAGTTTTGTCTTTAGTCCCATCATGTTAAGCAGGCAATGTGGTATTTTTCAGCACCAGTAGTGTGCAATTAATATTGCACATTCAATGAATATTTAATTTTGAAAAATTATATTCGATTGTGGGAAACAAGAGGGGCAAAAATCAGCGACTGACAGTCTGCTTTAGTGCAAGGCCGGAGAAGGAATCACAGCTAGAAGATGATCCTGGTATCAAAGGTATAAAGGGGACCATTCGTGTGCTATCACTTGTTTTCAACAGCCATCTATCCCACATCCTGATACGAGCCTTGAAAGTTTCCTCCAGTAAATTATCAGAAAACTGGTCAAACATCCCGGGTTCCTGTTTCTGTGCATTTCTTAACAGAGCTTAAATGAAGATAATTTTATTATAAAGTTAAGAGAGATCAGAGATGCTGGAAAAAAAATATTGACCGAAAGCAGGAACAAGACTTTGTGTGATTTCATTAAATATTCTATAATTATAGCAACAAAGAACATCAGCTGATTCTGAGGTTGTCCGGTGGGCAGAACTCGCTGATTTTTCTTTTCTTTCTTTTCTTCTCATGGAATCACCCAGGAATGATTTATAATTGTGAATAGCAGGTGCTAATAAACAGACTGTGAGTGTGGCGGGACTAGAGATGAACTCGTGGCGACAAAAAAATCTGCTGAATTTTTCAGAAGAAGAACGAGCTCGAATACGCACGCTATAATCAAACAATCCAGGCAGTGGAGGGAAGTTGCTGAGGATGTCGGAGAACCCAGAGGCGACAGGCACGTTGCCAGCTGTATTGGGGCTTCTGGATGTCCTCTACAGCACATCATAGCAGACTCTCCCAGCTAACAAAGGGATATCCCCATGAAGTCCCCTAAGGCTGCTGCTGTCATTGAGAAAGGCGATGTAGGAAAACAATACATCCAATCACAGAAGATCATCTCTCCTCTCATATGTGATATAAACAGAACAACACAGGAGTTTGCAGCAGAGCCTCCGTGACAGTAATATGGCTCTAATTAGAAATGACTGCACACCACCCGCACACCACCCACACACCTGTCACTTCTCCGTGATGGATATCCAGGTAGTCAGATCCAGAGGCTTTCAGCCATCGTGGTGAGTTCAGGGCCCCTCGTCGCTGCGCGCCGTTGTGGCGCGCTGAAGCTCACCGCAGGAGAGGTCGGCAGGTGTGCTCCCACCCTGCTTCGACTTTTCATGTGAAGCTGGCGAACACACGGAGGCTTTCTGCTGACTTTGTCATCAAATATTCATGGCTGTCTGCATTAGCTTGCAGAGTTCTAATTGAGTTCTGTATATTCAGACGTGATTAACTCGGTCTAATTCCTCAAAGGAGCGAGCCAATTAGATAGCACTTGCATGAATAGGATTTCACATCTTGGTGCGTCTCCAGACTTGCCAAGACAATTATGCGCGTGTGTGTAATTGTGCCGTACAGTGGGTGTGAGCCAGCTAAATTCAAGCAGGTCATTATTTCTTATTACTGACCCGCACTACAGGAAATGCAGCCGTTCTATCCATTACAAGCAGGAAAATGAAAAGCGCACGCGTTGTTATTAGAATGCACTGTTTAGACAAGAGAGCAAATCCATGTATCGGCACCCACTAAACCTTCCTCGTGCTTTTCGTCCAAGCACCCCCACCATGCTCTGCTCCCACCCCCCCCCCCCCACCCCCAAGAGGCAAGCAGGAGAGAAAAATATCCGTGACCCAGTGCTGACCCACCACAATGTCACTCTAACTCATGCTATGAGAGAACTACTGCCGGGGTCTTTGTCAGTTTCTCTCTGTAACCAGAGCAGGAGACATTGCCCAAAGTCCAGAGGGGTCGCATTCTGCTGCGGAGCTGAATTTAAGGCGGAGAGGCAGACGGGCAGGCCGGCCACTTTGCCTGAGCCGGAGAGAGGGCCCCCACTGCCACCTTTTATTCTTTGAAGAAAGGCCTGAGCGAGGCATGAGCTGAGTGGTCGACCCTGTCCCTTCATGTTGGCTGTAGCTTGATGTTATCACGCAGCTAAAATAAGAAATCTGTGTGAACAAGTAAAGCCACGCAGCTGTGTGTACTAGCATGTATGAAAATTTAAATCCCATTGGACATGTGCTGTTTCATTAGTTTGCCTTGTTTTGAAGTGAAACCTGCACGGGCTGCTGGTGAGAAGGATCAAGGGGGGGCCGCTGCCGAGACCATCCAGCCGACCGGGTGTTTAAAAAGAAACAAAACAGGAAAGGAAGCTCTGGCGGGATGCCATCCCATTCCTGCACGTGCTGGTCATTTATAACCCGGTGTGAATTTATTACCCTGACAGACAGGCTGAGCAGAGCTGAGCACAGGAGACTCTGAGGAAACGAGGCCTTTCCAGGTCAGAGACACCGAAACCTCGGCCCGCTCGTCCTGACTGACTGGCGTGCACACAGATGAGTGTCACAAACGCTCCGTCTGTGAATTATGCAGCTGATACTTTCAAGGTCACTGATCCTCTGAGTTAGCAAACCATCGCTTTCCACTGTATGACATGCTCACTCACACCCACACACAAACAAACAAAAAAACATGCACACCTCAGTCATCTGCATCCAGGCAGCGGAGAAGATACGAGTGGGTGATTTACATAACGCGCTTAGAAATGACAGGATTCTGTAAAGGAGTCAAGTGTCGTTAATATATCTTCATACGCTCACAACTGAGGACCTAATGTTTAGAAACTACACAGATCGACGGAGTCAGGATGCCAGTCCTGCTCACTGGAAAGCAATGACGGCTTCAAAAGGGAATTTAGGTTGAATGTCGAGGGCTGAGGGTGAGATTGTGTCAGGGGTCTCGGGTGAGAGGAGGCAGGGGTGCTGATCAATTGTTAACCTTCTCAGGATGAGGCACAGAGATGATCACAGTCACTGAACTCAAACAGCTGAAGGGAAACTTAATTTTAAACACAGACCTTTCCATCTCCGTGGCCTGAGCAGACCGCGTGTTAGGAGAGGGTGATGCTCCCACAGTCCCTCTGCAAAAACGTGGATTTAAATGAGCTCCCAGGCTCCCTCAACAACAACAGATTTCTGGCCTTTCTCCAAGCCGACCCCTCCGTGATTTGTTTTAAGAATATAAAAACACCTCGTATAAAACTCCACTCCCTTTGCTTTATGAAGTCACCCAGCGTAGCTCTGAAAACCTCGCCGTTACTGCTCATTTAACGCTCTTGCTTCCTTTTTTGTGATGAACAGAACCTTAGCAGGATCAGTGTCTGCGAACGCTAACACGGGGACGGGTTTGCCAAATCTCCAGTTTAAATATTCATTAAGAGAAGCTGATGCCAAGTCAGCTGTGAGGTAACTGCTTCTTCCTCGAGAAACTACTTCAAATAACAGCGTGCATACACAGATACCCACTACTGAGAGCTTATACAGCGTTGACCTTGGCAGTTGTAGTATGTGGAGTTGTAAGCAACCGCTGCGCTTAAGAGGAACTATTTGTTAATAAATGGATGTAAGGCGTCATCTCTTTTTCTCAGTCAGTTGTTTGATCTTGGAAAGAACATTGTGGATTTCTGATTTTCTCAGAGCAAAGCTCACAAACCAAAAGGTGTTGAATTAGTCATGATAAAATTTCTTTTACGTTTCAGGGTTTTTTTGCCTAAAAATGACAAAAGTAGGGAATGGATTTCACAAATACTTCCCCTCTTTTCCCTTGTTTTGAACCGCCTAATAAAACTCTGGACTCTAATAACACATTTTAACTGGCTTAAAATTTAGATTTTACTCTCCTCATCGCACACATACCAGAGATGTCGTGGGATCTTCAGCTGCTATCTAGAGCTGCTTGGGGTTTGGTGTCTTTGCAGAGGACACTTGAGCATGTGGAGGAATCAGAAATCAAACTACCAGCATTGCAATTAGTGGACATCCTGCTCTACCATCTGAGCCTCGGATGCCTTTGCTGTCAGTGGAGGGAAGCTGAGTGCACTGGCTTCCTGAACCAATGAGGATTGCAGGTCACTGCACTCTGCCAAGAAGCTAATAAGCTGCTGGCTCTAGCTTCATGTGTAGAGGACCCTGGGAAAACCGCAGGGCTGTGAGGTGATTCTGACTGAGACACACTTTGGATAATATCATAAAAAATATGCAGCTGTATAACTCTGTTTTTTTTCTATATACCAAATCCCCCAATATCAGAATCAAATCGATTTACCTCTTTCTTTTAAATTTCATTTTCTTAATTTATCAGTTTGTCTATTTGTGTCTACTGTCCTTTAAAAAAATGGTTGAAGAAGATGAATCAGCAGGTCGTCAGCTTGCCCCAAACACGGACCCGGGTTCCCGGTCGCGAGATCCTTGTTTGTCGGATGAGCCAAACCAGATTTTTTTTCTTAGATTCCACGTTTGCTTCCTCCTGTACATTTGCATTATCGTTTTCCTGCTTTTGTCCCACCCACATCCCAACCTTGCACGAGGCTTTTGTAGCGTCAGGAAAAAAATTAGGGAATATAAAACTTTTATGGTCGGAAGATTCAGTCTAATCCTTTTTGAAGGTGCCCTGTTAGCAGCTTGTAGCGGTCTGTGTTCTAACAGTTGTTTTGGGAAATGTTTTTGGGACTGCAGGGATTTTTTGTTGGTTTGTTGGTAAAAACCAAGAGACCAGTGGGAAGAGTTATCAGCACCATATCAAGTTTATTTAATACATCTGTGGTGTGAAGAGCAGTGTTCCCTCTAATTTTTCATGTGTCTGAGTGAACACACAAACTCCCTGAGCAGTCCCTTGAACCACTGTGAGCAACAGCAGACGTGTGCACTGTGGTCGCACCAGCATCGAATCCATCCAAGTTACATGTTTTATTAAAATAATCAAATTACAGCATTTACATTTATGTTAGACTACTTTTAATTAACTGCTTTAGCCCACTTACAATGAAAATTTAAAAAAAAATCTTGTTCATGACCTGTGAAGCATGTTAACACTATTGGAAGTAAAAATAACTTGAACTCCAATTTTGAAAACACAACTTTCTTTTTTTTTTTTTTTTTTTTTATATAAAGCTCTGTGGTCTGTGGTCTGGGAGAGAGTCTGTAACTCTGTCTGCAAAATACAGTAAATAATGACCAATGTTGGGCAATTAATTATATAGTTACTTCTTCAAAAAAGTAACTGAGTTATGCAAACAAGAAAGTTTTTTGCAGCTGTTTAACCTAAAAATGCAGCCAAGGCGTTTTTTAAATAAACATTTCAAACTATTTACAGAACAATCAGCTGTTCTGCATCAAATTTGATGCAACACAAATTGTTTGTGCCACTCCAAAAAATCATTTCTGTCCACTATGAGATAAAGGAGAACAACAGCCTGATACCTGCAGGCCTGACAGCAGGAGATGTATCACTCCTGTAACACCTGTAACATTCAGCAGTCGCCTCATTGTTCTGACACACACAACAAAACTACACTACACACTAACTACACAAGATTTGCGCTAAATGTCTCAAATCTCTCACATCTCAAAACACCGCCGTCACTCCTAAAACTTGACCCCATTTCTTAACAACTAGATGCCACGTTACCATATCATTTTTTGATTGGTCGCCATGGTACATTTTTCGACCAATAGGAAAGGGTTTTTTTGGTTTTTGAGTGTTTCGAGCCGTCTTTACTGTTTCTTCCTGCAGTAAATATAAACAACGATAGTATTCAGGAAGAAAACCAAACATAGCAGATATTTTTTTATCATAACTCTGGTTTTACGTGGCCTATCAACACAATTTAAAAACTGGTATAAAGTCCACACTTTTTCCGTCAATTGTTCCGTCTGTCCTGCTCACGTCTCCAATGGTTGTACACGTTGTCATTAACGTGGCTTCACTCCACATCAGCCACGCAACTTTGCTAGCTAAAACACCGGTATCAGCACATACGGATGCTGTCATAGCCTGTCAACGTCGTTAATTAGCTGCGTATATACGAATGTGAATCGCATTATTGGCTGGACTATGGGATAAGGTGGCATAATAATCGTCCATACGGGAGCAGCCAGTCACTTACTAACACTGCCAAACAGAATTGTATTTGTAGAAATTTGTAAAATGTATAAAGTATTAATTTAAATTTCAATTCAGGTTAGTTTTTTTTTTCTGTGCACAACGCAGATTTTCTGTGCGCAGAGACCGTGCCAGCAGTGCGCAATTGCGCACGTACGCAGCTTAGAGGGAACATTGGTGAAGAGTAAGTGGAGCGTTGTGTTTTACCACAGAGTTGAGTCTGTAATGCACCCATGGTGCTCAGCTGTCAGTCTTTGAGTTTGTTCTCCATCCCAAAGTGTCAAATACTGGCACGCTGTCAAAGCTGGTATCATCTCACAGATACACATCAGGTGTCTTTTGATACTTGTGCTTTGACACAGTCGGCTGTGGCAGTGGTGACACAGGTCTCTCACTTCTAAATCACCATATGTGGAAGCTCAGAGAGGTCCCTTTAGATGCACTGGTTAAGTGTCACTTTTCAGCATGCAGGGTTAATGTTATGAGCAGTTGTAGTTGGACCCAAACAAGCATCTATTGCAAAGCCTAGCATAAACTTGGAAAGCCAACGAAAGCAAACTTCCAACCTCACCCCTTCAACTTCATTTTGAAGTTGGAGGGGTCTCTTGGCTCCTTTTGCTCATGTGTGAAAGAACTGAAGTCAAAGGTAACTTGGTGATATCTAGGATGATGTCAGCACCTAGCAAAACTGCAGTATTTAACATGAGATTTAACAGCATTGCAGTCCGTGCAGTCTAAATTAACATCATTTCCCCAAACCTCTGCCTCTGTTCTTGTGGTTTGCAGTGTTATGTTAGGCTGAATTGTGTTGGGAAATTTCCTTTTTTTTTTTTACATTCTTATTTTTTTTCCATTCTACTTGACACAGGAGAAAATTCTTGTATACGTAAGTAACTGTTTCTAACAAAAGGCTTTCTTCTTTTCCCGCTTGATTGACTCATCTTAAGCAATAAAAGGGAGAGAAGCTGCTTGTCAAGGTTCATTAAGTCAGTGGACACCTTCCCTCGGGAGTTAGGAGGGTCAGTGATTTGACTCATAGTTCAACAACAAGTCATTAACTCTCATTCAGTCCATGAAGAGCGCTCAGATGCATGTTTCCTACAAGCTCTTGTTAGGTATCAGAGAGCTACCTTCAACAGAGTGCAGCGATGTCACACGGCGTGGCCGGGCGCCGACCGGCACATTCTGTGACACACATGCACACGGAATCAGATCATCTGTAAATTTGGCCCGCTCTGAGTTCAGCGTGCCAGGTCATAAATGGCGTGTAGCCTCACTGATCTCCAGCCTACCTCCTGTCAGCCCAAGTTGCGAAAGAGAGAGAAAGGAGAGGTGTAAAAATCTGTGTTGCTACGGTTGCAGAGACGATGAACACCTTCAGCTCAACAGTATGCCACATCACATTTCCAGCTGTTTAGCGTTTCATGTGCAAACACAGAAAACACGTCTTTGTTCCCGCATTCTTTTACCTTTAGCTGCTCTTTGCACTTAAACACAGAGACACATTAGTGTTCGCTGGATTCTGAGGAGAGAAGAGCCATGGAAGTTTTCAAGTTTTCAGTCTCGCTTACATTACAGAAATTAAATGGGGTTTTTTTTAGCTTTTTTATTTTCTCGTCAGTATTTTTACAAGTGCAGGCTAATTGATTAATTATCATCAAACCCTCCAGTATTTCTGAAAACTGAGCTGATTGTCACTTGATCCAGTAAAGCTGCAAATTACAAGTGGACTTGAAGCGGAAATTAGTGAAACATTTTCACTAGACAAAAGACTTAATATTAGAGTCCCAGACTTCATTGTGTGTATTTTTTTCTGGTGTGAGCATCTCTTTCTGTCGCCCAACTCTCATGTTCAGAGCGGATCACATGGGACCGCTTGACTCCGTTACGTGCTTTGTTCGCCATCGCAGTTCTCATCCTAACAGACAGCTGTGTCGAACGCCGTTTTGTTAGGCCGTTCCCAAACGGTGAGAAGCTGAGCCGGACTGTGCGAGCTCTCGTTTGGTGTTGCCGGAGCACTTTATAGCAAAAGTAAAATGGCTTAAAATGAAAGAAAAATGGGGGTCGCGATTGACTTTAACACACTCTACTCAAACCTCGGTTCAGCAAGAGGCTGTCTGACCTAAATTTACTTTACCTCATCTGCCTAGACATTTGTTTAGCCTTCTGGGCAAACACTTAGAGAAATGTTTGAGGGAGAGAGGAGGAAAAAAAGAATACATATGCTTGAATACATCACATTTAGTCAAGGGAAAAGTAAAACCCGGACATCTGCAGACATATACAGCCCTCTAGTGGCAAACTACAAGGGACCTGAATGTCTGACAGGGAGGGCATGAAGTGATTTATGCAGAATTTCCTAAACCATCTGTGGAAGTCGTGCCCAACCGCAGACCATGAACATTCTCTGTGTTGACATCAGACCCGGTTTTCTGTAACAGACCTTAATAAACGTTACTTAATCCCAAATAACAGGAGTCACGAGTGAATGGGAAAAACAACAGCGGCTGAGCAGAATAAATGAATTGAGGTCATAGAATCTTACCATCAGAGAGAAATTTTGTCTTTTGAGTACTGTACTCATTACAATGGCCCGGAGGAACTGTGTGCTGTGAAATCATATGCTCTAGTTAAGCTAAACAAGGGCAAGGTATTCCCACATGAAGGGCAGATGAGAATAAGTAAGTAGAAATGCAGGCAGATGAGTAAGAGTTGAAGATGGTTTAGTGCTGTTTGGCCCTGGTATCTCACTCAGATTCTCAGGTTGCAAATATATTCTCCCCCCTCTCTCGATCTCTACCTCTACCTCTCTCTGTCTGTGTGCGTGTGCGAGGCAAACCTCCAGGGCTCAGTGCAGCGAGCTCATTAAAGGCTTTATTCCACTTCCAGGATCGAGCAGGACTGCAATATGGACATTGTTTATACACAAACATTGCCCTGGGAATAATGTTTATTTCTATTACCATCTTGGAGGGGTGTGGGTGTGGGGAGGGGGGGTACTGAGCATGTCTGCACTCATTGCTTTTCATGAAATAATGCCTCTCCAGGAGTGCCTTGAAGAAACGGCCATTTTTCAAACCACATTTCTCCAGCCTGCAGTCAAGCGTCAGCTGCCCTCCTCTCTTGCCCTCTCGCCCTCCGGTGGCACGCGATCGTGTTACGAGAGCCGTGTCAGGAGCAGTTTAACCGTGCACGTGAACTAATGAGCCTCATTCTGTGAAAGGCTTCTTCATTCATTTGCATACAGACTGAACGTCGGTGCATGTGCTGCACAGCTGGACGGGGGGGGGGGGGGGTTCGAGTTTACCTCGGCCGAGCGGTCACAGAAGTGTCATTTTAAGCGGCAGAGCCCGGCGGGGCGACTGGGAGGCAGCCGATGACGCAGCGCAGTGTTGCTACACACCCCGAGCTGTGTTTGGAAACACTGAGGCAGCTTGCTACTACAGTGGGAGCCAATGGGAACAGCTGAACCGTGCACTCTTTAGCCCAGTCAAGCGCAAAACAGGGGGGAGGAGGAGAGGGAGGCGGCGAACAGAGAGACAACAGAGATCCAGGAAATGCCTGAGCGAGGAGCAGTGACGGCGGGGCCCATCAAGTCGCACGCAGCCGCATCGGGCCGCACATTGATCACTCTCACATGATATATCCATCCCCCTGTAATTGCATTGCTGTTTAGAGAGGCAGTCGTTATTTATGAAATATTGAAATAACAAATGGTGTCTCCCGGCAGATATTAAGAAGAGAGATGCCACAGATAAGTCAGAGGCAGGCAGCGGCCACGTCTCCCCGCGGGCCGCTTGCCCAGTCGCCTGGCTGCAGAAATCCTGCAGTCATCACAAAGTGGAAATATTTACTGCTCGCACTCTTGCATACGGGAGGATGGAGTGTGGGTGAGGGCAGCTGAAAAATGACTGTGTTTGTGTTTCGAGAGGAGTGCTAATCAGATTCCTTCAGCTTCGGAGGCATTTGAGGACAGCCGAGCTAAAGGTCCCTAGTGTGGATTTATAAGTTGCACAAGCACAAATGGGCACAGAGCCACCAGAAGTGCAACACTGGCGACAGGAAGTTTCTAATCACAGCCTACAAAAACTGGGAGAAAATGCAGGGTTTTCACATTTTCCATGCTGGTGAAATTTCGTAGCCAACTTGTTAACAAGGCCCACTGTAAATGAATCCTCTAAATCACTTCGGTCATCATCAGGTTTGTTGTGTAACCGTGTGGGTGTCTGTGTGTTTGTGTCTACAGAACACCCTTGAGACCTGCACCATCTGCAGTAAGCCCATTATGGAGCGCATCCTGCGAGCTACTGGGAAAGCCTACCACCCTCACTGCTTCACCTGCGTGGTGTGTCACCGCAGCCTGGACGGCATCCCTTTCACTGTGGACGCTTCCAACCACATCCACTGCATCGAGGATTTCCACAAGTATGTAAACAAGTCCCTTTTAGATTTGAAGCGTCACTCATCGCTATATTTGACGTGTACACACGAGGGAAGTTTGCTTTCACTTGTCATACTGTAACGCAGATAAGAGGTCGCACAAAGCTGGTTATAAGTTAACCCAGGGTTTTTCCTGTATGTGGCGTTAGCAGCAGCTGACCAATTACAATTATTCATAAGTGTAATGGGAGCAGAGTGGCTGATATTACAAGGGAAGATGAATGGGAAACGTATTAAGAGGTTAAGCATATAATACAGGCTGAAAGCAGCACAGCTGCTGCAGACAAAGCAGCAGACTGTGAGTTTGTGTGAAAGGAAAAACGCTGTAGAATAATATAGCATTAAACGCGTGTGCTTTAATCGCTTTGGTCAGGACAACTTTAAAAGATCTGCTATATTAATAAAGTCTGAGTTGTTGTTGTTGTTAGCCAGCAAGGCTAAATGCAGTGTCTACGGCGGATCTATGAATATCATTCGGACACAATAGAATCTGATGGATTATACTGTACTTGAGTATGTCATTAAATGAATGTTTTTTATATTTGTTCCTTCAGCTACGGCCTCCATGGTGTTGGAAACCGTTTCCAGCCAACAGAGACTAAAGCTCCATCTAAGAATCTATATTTCTCACTGATCCTCATCCAGCAATTTTGTGCGTGTTGACCTTTAATCTGGAACATAACCTGCTCCGGTTCACAGCATACAGTAGGTTACCATGGTGATTATACCTCTGAAAGAAGTGAACCACCTTCATAGTACAGGAAAGCCAGGATTAACCTTAAAGGTACCTGGATTAGACAATAGCTTCTGGACAGAAACATGAATCCACTGCAAATGTGCCGTAAACCTTCGTTCCCTCTAACGGCCAACAGGGGGCAACTCCTCTGGATGTAAAACAAAGTACGACTGTATAGACGATTGTGAGAAAATGACCCTTCGTCTCGCTTGATTTTTACCTCGGTGAACTTTTTTCCTAATTTTCCAAGTTTAATGTCTTCTTTAAAAAAGCATTATTTATATTTTTGTAAGTTACTTTCCTATTCTGAGTAAAAAATATATTAGAGCTCTGTGTATTTTAGGACCCGGCTATTTTATGCTCATTGATAATGCGGTGCCCTTTGCTACTGGGTCACTTTCATCCACCATCCTACATTTACCAGTGGGTGATGTAATCCTGGCTACATCCGTCTGCTGTACATGTACGTCAGGAGCTGGTACCAGGTTATCGTGGCCAACAAGGCAACTTAAATGTTTAATGCCAGGGGATGTAATAATCTGTGTCAGGTCAGCACTGACCTTTTGTACAGTCACGGTACAGTTCTTGCTTAAGAGGAGGAGTCATGGATTAGAAGCACTTGTGCTATTTACGGAAGCCAAGCGAGGGGCAGCCAATCAGACGAAAGTGGGCATCTAGCGAGCAGGACTTAAGAGACAAGAACTTAAAAATATGTTGTTGGGGTTTTTTTTTTAACATACGATGCACTGAGGGCTCCATCAGCATTTAACAAACAGAATCAATGTAGAAATGGATACTGATGTTGCTCTCTACCTGCTTGGTGTCCCCGTAAAGATTTCATGAAGTGATAATATATCAGTGTTGTGTTAACAGCTTGTTTAGCAACATACAACACAAGACATGCTGTTTTAAAATCCTTTACTAACTTTTGTAAATTCATGCATTTTTAAAGCTCCTCGTCAGAACGTTAGGGCTTCCTTTTTGGGAAACATTGCAAACAGTTTCACAAATCTAGTGAACTGGATATGTAGACATGAATTTAGTAGTACATTCCTGTCATTGCGTCACCCTCCACTCATTGCATAACTGCTAGCTTCCCAGAAATGTTCCTTCTTTACTCTGTGACCAGAAGGGAAACAGAAGTAAAACGCTGGCTCTTGGCATGAGTGTGCAGCTCTCGGTTTGGGAAGCCCAACGCAAGGCCCGTGTTTAATTTCACGTGACAAGCGTGGCCTCCACAGCGTGGCCCTTTGTGTCGAGGAATAGCCACGACGAGAATCTTTCTTTTTCTTTTCTTTTTTGGGCCGTGGTTCCCCAAAGCCACCTAACCTCTTTACTTCCCGATTTACAGACAATGGGTGCACGTGTAGAACAGAAGAACTTTCGGTCATGTGACAGGACCTAGAATCTCACTGCACTTTTCATATCCTCATCAGTTCTATTGTTAGACAGACCTTCTTCCGCTAAAGGCATTTGCAAGTTCAAAGGTTTGTTCTGTAAAACTCACTGAGAGTGTCCGATAAGATTTCTCAGAATGCCCCCTCTATATTTAGTAAATGTAGTTTTCTAGATTTTGTCTACTCTTCATGTTTGAGTGATGAAATAGTTAACCTTCGAGTGACTTCAAATGTGGCAACATTTACGGGCATCAGCCCTAGTGTATATTTTTATGTTCACAGTTAAACCTTTCATAGTTTTTACAGAAATTGTGCCATTGGTATGATAAGTATGATAATGAAAGCTGTGTTTGGATTATAAATCTCAAAATATTTGAGTGTTTATGCACAAAATATTTGAAATATGACACACCCACAAACCAGATGAGTTGAGACTTGGTTTGAAACAGAAGGATGGATGTAATAAAGGATGAAGTTTATCTAAATAAATAGAACTTTACGGTATTTTTTATTTCAGTTTTGTATTAAAATGGTTGAAAACCACAGTTAATGTCATGAGAACGTTTTAGAATATCTTCCGTAAATATTGAAACAGGTTCAACAGTCTATGTGAAGAGCACCACAAAGATCACAACGATCGCAATGATTTAGCCTTTTGGTCGCTTTTTCCTCATTTCTTTGCCTCCCTAAACCGTGACTCGCACATGGAAGCACAAGGCCTGATGGCTGCACCGAAAGCCTGTAAACATTTGCCGATGTGCCCGGCTGTCAGATGATAATCACGGGTTCTTAGATTGAGGGGCTGCACAACGTGAAGTTTGGCGAATACTGGGAGAGCCGACGGTCAAGAAATCATTCGTTTATTTATTAAATCAAGAAAAATGTCAAAGCTTTTCTTAGTTTTAGCCTCTCAGAATGATTTGCTGCTTTTTCTCTGGGATTTCGTGTCACACAAAAGCAATTTAAACTTGAGTTTAGAGATGTCCTTGTTGTACACGTACAGACAGAATGATTAATAGATTAATTCGCTAATGAAAAGAGCCATTAGTTGCACCTCTGCTTGAACCGTGCAGTGAAACTCTGTAAGCTTTGTGCTAATGGCAAACAGTCAGTAAAGGTCACAATGTTGCAGATTGTTCTGAGCTTATTTCTGTTGTTCTTGGTTGTTTTTCACAGGAAGTTTGCTCCTCGCTGCTGTGTGTGCTCTGAGCCTATAATGCCGGCACCGGGCCAGGAGGAGACCGTTCGTATTGTGGCCCTGGACCGTGACTTCCATGTGCAGTGCTACCGCTGTGAGGTACGAGCTCTGTGTGTTTACCAATCCCGTGTGTGTGTGTGTGTGTGTGTGTGTGTCCTCTATAATTAGCAGTGATGGTTCTGAATAATGTTGCACGGCTCCAGGTGACAGTCATTACTGCATAAAGGTATAAGGCATAACGTACACACCGATCCCCCGAGTCACCTTTTCAGCGAGACGAGTGAATCATCCTTCTCTTACCTGCCTCGAAATAGCTTCCCGTCTCTCCTCTGCAAAGTTCACGGACTTACATAGAAACCAATCTGTCAGGCGCCGCTCGCCTGCTTGATAAGCGGCGCTGAGACGTTACGTGCCCGGCTAAAAGAGAAGTAACGTGTCACATTGTCAAAGAGCTGCACCAGCGTGAGCACAGACATAAAGGTCAAAGCAAAGCAGAGCAGATTAGTTCAGCTGAAGGGGCTCAACAAGAGAAGAATTTTGTCACCAGGGAGCAATGAGTAGATGGAGTTCTGAGTGTGTGTGTGTGTGTGTCTGTGTGTGTGTGTCGGGGAGAGAAAGGAAGGTTGGGTGTAAGCCAGTGTCACAGACAATGGAAAAATAATGCCATAGCATTGTGTGTATCTGTACATTCTGTTTGTTTCTTGGCATGTAAAGAGCGCACACCTCACCACATCTTACCACAACACACAGAAACCAGCTGAAGGCTGCAGTCAGACAACAGAGCTGCACACTAACAGAGCAACATTTGGCATCCCCGGGTTCACGCCGCACGCTTCCGGCCCGACTTGGATCGTAGGGAGTCCCTTTTGCATGTCATGCACGGAATTTGAATGTTTATTCCCACCGAGCATTTAGCATACTTCACAAAATCCTGACACAAAAGCTTGCATGTTGTCCTCCTCGACAGTTTAGTTCTGTGAGCTCAACCAATAGGAGGGCAGTTGCTCAGCTGTGTACACCTGTAAACACGAGCGGAACAGAAGAGGAGTGAAGCTGGTGGTGCAACTCAGGACGAGCTGTGAAATGGCGCTGACAGATCGGTATCGCGCACACTGCTCCAGTTGCCATCGTCAGTTTACATTCTTTTCCTGGATGTCGGCGGTGCCTTCTGCTCAGTGACATCACGCGCATCGTGAAAGAGGTCAAGCGTGAATGACCGAGAAGCAATGTGTAGTTTGTCATGTCTCCAAGTCACAAAAAGGCACAGTTTCACGACTTTATGATTGCCTGATGTGACACAGGGACACACATCATGTGAGCCTGACAACACTGTGTGATAACCGCTGTAACAGAATGTAAAACGATGGTTAATTAAACCGAATAACTGAAAATGAATAGCAAAAATGAGATAATAATGTTGTGTACTGATTATTAGCTATGATATAACTTGTGTTTCAATCATAAATGCGTGCCATAAAAATTAGTTTATAATTAGACGTGTTATGTATTCCTTTTTTTAACTAGAGCATCATTTTTACAGTAGGCAGATAATGTTCACAGATGAAAAAAGAACTATAGATTAAAACTGAATAACAATAATTGTACCAATTATTAAGAGTGGTGTTACCTAATGTTGTAGCATAACAGGAATCTTCAACAGGCGATTTTCAAGTAAGCCTCACAGAGCAGAGCGAGCAGTAAGAACACAAACACAGTCATCTCTCAGGTATTTGTGAGCTTCATGATTAAGAGTGCGTCTGCTCCCAGACTGGATCAATCAGAGCGGAGCTCAGCAGTAACTCGGTGTTACTTTGCTTTGAAAAGGGCCAAACAAGAGCTTAGGCATATTGAAAAAGAACACGCAGAGTCTACAAAATCTCCAAGAATTAACAAGATGTGATACATGAATCAGCCAAGTGCTTCAAAAAGGAAACGATAATCAAAGAATCAACCACAAAAGTCTCTGTCAGGCTGCGCTGCTTTGAGCTAAAAAGGCTAACGCGCTCACAGTGACAAAGCAAACAGGCTTACCATTTTTTTCTGTCTCATTGCTAACTACCACTTCATAAGAATATATATGTCAATATGACATAAACTAAAGGCGCTAGAGTGGAATGTTTTCCTGTTTGATTCGTTTGAGGCGTTAAACTGCATGCTCAATAATCCTGGTAAGGAATTCTCAGAAAGTTGATTTTCTTCATCTGGATGCAACATTTCATCACTCATCAAAGTGACTTCTTCAGCCTTGTAAACATATTACCTTTCATCAGAATCAGAATCAGAAACTTTATTGTCATTGTCATGAGAACAACGAAATTAAGAATGGTCCCCGATCATTGCATCATCCCTAGCAATATCAAAATATAAATAAAACAATAAAATTCAATAAATAAAATAGATAGAATACTTAAAATACTAATAAGATATAACAGTAAAACATTCACATACATTCCCACACACATGCTTCAGACCGTGCATAGATTAACACAAGAGTGGCGTGATGGACATTTTTTTGTAGTATTCAGATGTGTTATTGCAGTTGGATAACAGCTGTGTTTGAGTCTATTAGTCCTTGCTCTGATTGCCCTGTACCATCTGCCTGAGGGCAACAGTTCGAACAGGGAGTGGCCAGGATGTGAGGTGTCTTTTATGATGTTTTGGGCCTTTTTAAAACAGTGGGCGTTGTGTAGAACTTCCAGTGTGGGGAGAGGGCAGCCAGTGATCTTTTGAGCGGTGTTAATGATCCCTTGGAGTGCTTTCCTCTGAGCCCCTGTGCAGCTAGTGTACCAGATGCATATGCAGTAAGTTAGAACACTCTCAATGGTGGCTCTGTAGAAGGACACCAGCAGTTTCTGTGTGATGTTATTCCTCCTGAGAATTCTCAGGAAGTACAGTCTCTGTTGGGCCTTTTTCAGCAGCTCGGAGGTGTTCACACTCCAGGAAAGGTTCTCCTCTATATTGACTCCCAGGAAGCGGAAGCTTGCCACCCTTTCTACACAGTCCCCATTTATGAATAGTGGTTGGATCTCTGCCTTTTTCCTTCTGAAATCTATTATGAGTTCTTTGGTTTTTGAAGTGTTGAGGAGGAGGTTATTGGCCTTACACCATGACGTCAGCTGCTCCACCTCGTCTCTGTACGTAGACTCGTCTCCCTTGGAAATGAGCCCCACCACTGTGGTGTCGTCTGCAAATTTCACAAAGATGTTGCTGTGGTGGCGAGGAGTGCAGTCGTGTGTGTAGAGAGAGTAGAGCAGTGGACTGAGCACACAGCCCTGGGGTGAGCCAGTGCTGAGACTCAGGGCTGAGGATGTGTGATGGCCAACTCTGACTCTCTGTCTACGGCCCGAGAGGAAGCTATTGATCCACATGCAGGTGCTGTATGGAAGCCCCAGGTCTTGTAGCTTGGCCACCAGTTTGTGTGGAAGGATGGTGTTAAAAGCTGAGCAGTAATCCACGAAGAGCATCCGCACATAGCTACCATGCTCTTCCAGGTGAGTTAATGCAGCATGGAGTGCTGTGGCTACAGCGTCTTCCGTGGATCGGTTTGCTCTGTAGGCAAACTGGTGTGGATCCAGGCTGCGGGGCAGGGCTGCTGTGATGTGTCTGCGGACCAGCTTCTCAAAGCATTTCATTACCACTGGGGTGAGTGCCACCGGTCTGTAGTCATTCAGGCCGGTGATGTGGGGCTTCTTAGGCAAGGGGACTATGGTGGAGGACTTCAGGCAGAGTGGGACAGTCGCCTGTGCGAGGGATTTGTTGAAAATCCTGGTGAAGATCCCAGCCAGCTGTCCTGCACAATCCCTCAATATTCGACCTGGCACACCATCAGGACCCGCCGCCTTCCTCGGGTTAACAGCCTGCAGCATGCGCCTCACCTCGTGCTCTTCCAGGGTGAGGGTGGTGCTGCTATGGGTGGCGTGTTGCTGCTGTGGCTCCAATACCTCCGGTACCCTGGTCTCAAAGCGGGCAAAGAAGATATTCAGCTCCTCTGCCAGCTCCAGGTCACCGTCCGCAGCTCCGAGATTGATCTTATAGTTGGTTAGGTGCTGGATGCCTTGCCACACCTGCCGGCTGGTATTACTCTTCAAATGGTCCTCGATCCTCCTCCTATAGTCCCCCTTTGCCTCTCTGATGCCGCTCTTATGAAGTCATGCAATTTGGTTACATGCTCCTTTCGTTGCCATCTTTTTAGTTTATCTAAAAAGATGTAAAATTCCATAAAAGCTGTTCGAATAAATTTGGATCTATTGAGCTTTTCCTAAATTTCCTACGCTCCATAAATCTCCATAAGTACTTATAATCCCTGTGAACCAAACACACACTCACTGTTGGGAATGTTGCATTACGTCATTGAGTGGGAATAACCCTAATATGGACGTCTCAGGCACGGAAGCTCCGCCCACAAGTTCAAGAGGGGCAGCCAATCAGAAAAAAGTGGTTTAAAGGGGAGCAGGCTAAAACTGCTTTTTTTTTCACACAAAATTGAGTTTTACTATGAATGAGGATTATTTCTTATTGTAAAAGCTTCAAAAATAAAAATATTTTCTCCACTCAAATCATTCTCACTGTAAGTAAAAACACAAGAGCACACTTTGCATTAATACCCGTGACAAAGAAAGGAGCCGGAACACAGAGAAATAGACAAATATCTGATGCTTCCACTCCTGAAAGAGACGAGCTGGAATACATTTATATTAGAATCTGTAAAAGAGGACACACATTTTGCAATCATACTTAGAAAAATTGTTCTGCTTGAAACACTTTTACAAGGGGGGAAAAAAAGTCTGAATTTAAATCCTTGAAAGATTGGGAGTTAAGCCCAACTGTGTCTGAGTACTAACCAGTTGTTTCCATTCAGACTCACCAACTGGCAGAGAACCGTAGCACAGGCTTTTCTGCAGAGAAGCTCCCGTAACGTGACACTGGCTGAGCTTTTAGATAGCAGTAAATGTGTCGTTTAGAGCCTGAGTGCAGAGAGGAGGGTGAATGTGTCTGACCGGTGAGCGTGGATAATGACCCCGTTTGTGTTTGTGGACTAACGGACTATCTGTGTCCTGCAGGACTGCGGCTCCCTACTCTCGGAGGGGGATAACCAGGGCTGCTACCCGCTGGATGGACACGTGCTCTGCAAAAACTGTAACACCAGCCGCATCCAGGCCCTCACCGCCAAGGCCACCACTGACCTCTAAACAGCTAAACTGTGATAACCCGGCCCTCGCTCGCTCTTTTGGTTTCTTGCAAACATCCACAAAAGCCTGCATTCCTCATTTACATATATATGGCTCTATATAAATGTTCACCTTAAGTAACAAAACATACTGTGGCGTCACATTCACACGCTCACATATAATTATTTACTCTGTACGATCACTGCAGAAGAGTTTTTCTTATTTAAAGTTTTCTTCCTGTAGCTTAACATAAAGAGAGGAAGACATGGGAAGCAACTGCTCTTCCTCAGTCTGAAGGTTTAAAAAAAAAGGATCTCTAAAGCTCACTGAAAGAGGGTTTAGTTATAATTATATTATATTGCATTATTTTATTGTAAAAATGCTAAGCTAGCTGGTTCATCATTTAACTCTAAGCCATAGAGCTTTTACGCATTTCCTACAATTTTTGCACTGCTACTTTAAATCTAAATCCGTCTCCAATATACATCACCACCCCTGTTATCCTCCTGTTATCGTATTTATCACCAGCACATATCTTTTAGCTAGGTTGCACGTGCATGCACGGGCCCATAATGTTCCTCTCCGACTTCTTTTTCTGATCTAAAACACGAGCAGGACGTGCAAAATGTTTAATATGTTTACTGTGCAGGTGAAGTTGTGGATGGATGTCAGTGTGCGCGTGTGTGACTGTAGCTTTAGCAGTATTTTTAGGAAAAACGTGTTTGTTTTTCTGCAGGACAAATCAGAGTACAGTACACAAAATGGGATGAAATTACCCAACGAAGGCTTTCAAAACAGCTCTGCATAACTCCAAAAAGCGAATCTAAACTGCCATGTTTGTATGTATTTCCACGTTATTTAGAGTAAACTGCTCTGTACTGCAGGAATGATAAACAGTTATTTCTGCTGTTGAGAACAAAAAAACCACACCTCCTTTTTAGCACAATATTTTCCTTTCAGCTGGATATTCTTTCATGCATATGGTTGATTATTTTCCATTTTGGCCTGAGCAGCACAATCATATAAACACAACCTTTGTGTTGAGTTTAATTCTTGTTTTTGTTTTTTTTCAGTGTATAATTGTGTAACTTGCCCCTTTTTAACGACCATAGACAAAAGCAGTGATTGTTCTTTAAGCAGTCTCACAGAAATAAAGAATATTCCATGCCTATGCAATTTTTAATGTTAATTGCATCGACACTTTATGAGAAATTTTATGATTTAAGGAAATATTTTACATGTACAGATGTGATCATAAGTGTCCTTATTGTAACCCTGTAATCAAACTGTGTGTCTCTGTGCGTCTCTGTGCTTTATGTCAGTGCTGATTGTTTCATTAACGCTCATCTTTTATATTTGCTGTTTGTTTCAAAGTTGATGGACAAAGAAGGGACCGTGAGAGTTTCCCAAAAATAACTGATTATGTTATTTGCTCGATCCAAGAGCGATGGACCAGAAGCTTTAGAGCTTAATCTGAGGGTTCATTCCGATGTTACAGCAGTACTAGGTGAGTTTAACGTACCTTGTGGAGTATGACTTTACTGTTTATCGCAAAAAACGACAATCAAAACACAATAAAGACGTCAGGCAAAGAAAACGGCTTCAAAAAAAGACCACAAAGAAGCACACAGTGTCTACACCGAGATACAGAGTGACACAAAACAACTGCAAAGACAAAGAAGACCACAGAGAGGCACACAATGATGGCACAGATATGCAAACATTCCAGCAAAATTATATAAGACAAGTATAAAGACTGTAAAGAGGAAAACAAAATGGCTTGGCTCCAAAGAAATTGTAAGTAACTACAAAGAAACTACATAAACCCTAAAAAAAAAATAGAAATGGTGAAAAAATGCCTTAAAAAAGACCAAGAGATAAACAAAAATTAAAAATGAAAAGAAAACTGTTTCCCCACCCAACCAAAAAACTGAAACATGCAACATGGTAAATGGCCTGTATTTATATAGCGCTTTACTAGTCCCTAAGGACCCCAAAGTGCTTTACATATCCAGTCATCCACCCATTCACACACTGGTGATGGCAAGCTACATTGTAGCCACAGCCACCCTGGGGCGCACTGACAGAGGCGAGGCTGCCGGACACTGGCGCCACCAGGCCCTCTGACCACCACCAGTAGGCAACGGGTGAAGTGTCTTGCCCAAGGACACAACGACCGAGACTGTCCGAGCCGGGGCTCGAACCGGCAACCTTCTGATTACAAGGCGAATGCCCAACTCTTGAGCCACGATCGCCCCAACATGACAAAACAAGTAAAAAGAATTTTTTTAAAAAAGACATAAAACGACAACATGAAGTGAAAAATTTCCAACAAGAAGCAACAAAAAGACAAAAAAAAAAAAGCTGTAACGAGATGTAGCGTGACGACAAAGTGACAGAAAACTGCTAAAAAGACGAGACGAGAAAAATCCAAGCAGATGCACATGACCACAAACACGTAAAATGACAACAGAGAAATCCAAAGCGCAGCTCTGCAGCCACAAAAACAGTGACGACCAGCTACAAGCTAGCAGAACATGAGGTTCATACGAACATTCAGCTGTTTTGTCAGAAGAACAAAAGTGAAACTTTATGTTGATTTGTTCTTAGAAAATCTCCACATGGTACTTTGAAACTACAAGTAACTACAAGTTGCAATGCTTTGCTAGTTTATTAGCTGGAGCTAACCGAGGCGCATTATTCCCGAGGCTCGATCAGAGAAGTTCATTCTAACTTTAAGAGAATTCGTCTCCTCTTTCCTGTTTTCCTTACACAACATTTAGTCCTGTTTATTGCCTCTGATCTCTATTTACTACATCAGATGTAATCAGTGCGTCCTGTTACAGCAGAGTTTCAACCAGAGTATCGCGTTGTAAAGACGACTGTGCTAATAAGGTGAACGAAGAATTCACCAAACCTTTACTGTCGCAGATTTTCTTTTTTTTTGCTTGTTTATTTGTTTGTTTTTTAACTTAAAAATTGACTAAGCTTTCTATTTGGAATTGAGCGGGGTATTTAAAGTTGAGAAGGTGGAAGCTGGTTAGGCAGTTTACATTTGGTACTAGCTCACATGCCTGCAGCAGGAACGGAGCGAGGGCTGGTTCTCTGAAAAGGTTAGGCAACATAAACTTCACGTCCTCAGGACATTTTCCATCAATATTTGGAGCGCATTGCTGTACGCAAAAGGTCCATCGGTCATATACAAACCCCCCCCCAAAAATACAGTATTTTTACAGTTCAGTAAGCAGCGAGTGCACTGCTTCAACTAAAAACCTGTAATCTGTCCTAAAGATCTTTAAAAATGTCTCCACGGTGTCGCTGAACTGTTTAGAAGCAACGTCTACAGTCATCTTGAGTATCGCAGCTTAATTAGTTAGGCGGTGATTAAGAGAACTAAAGCTGGGACAGTCGGGTCTGTTCTTCTGTCTAGTAACTGGAGATTTATTCTCCTGTTTTTTTACTTCTAATACTTTGGGAAAATATACCACAATGAGACTACAGCTGGGATTCATGCTGCGTTAGCATGTCACTTTATCTGTGGCCCTTGTTTGGATAATCAGGCGTCAGTATTAAAGATGCACTGAGACTTTTACACGTGAAACAGCAGCTGACCTGCAGCTCGTCGGCAGTGGACGTGGCAGCTGTGCATTTCTCCCACGGCCTTCTGTTCTGAGTCAGGCTGCAGTTAGTTAAACATTTTAGTTTCAGCCTCTGTTTGCTGTACTTTACTGTAACAGCTGCTACTCCATTCATATTTTAGGAATATTTGAAAACAGAAAATACACATCTATAATAAAATTGGGCTGTGTAGAAAATATGATGCATGCCTCGACAGCGTTCAGTAAGTGGATGTTACAGACGTCAACAAATCCACCAAAGCAAACTTCCCAACGTGACAGCAGTTCAGCGTAAAATCAGGAATTCTTTCAGATCTTCGGTGCATGTAGGGGTTGAAGTGACAGTAGATACCTTCCTGCCACTCCTTCCCTCGCACCGCTGTCACAAAGACTGGATTGCCCTCCATTTAAGAATCATCCACTGTCGCGAAGCTAATGAGTACGCAGGTTTGGGTTGGTGGTATTTCTACTTTGTAAGAATGCCGTCCAAGGTTCGCTCTCGCTCCCCCTCGTCGCCTTCTCTGCCTCCGTCGAACAGCGGAGCTCTTGTTTTGCCAGGAGGTTTCCAGAGTTATTCCAGCTGTGGCACAGACCACCGTGTCAGCTGCTCATGAAAATCCACTGATGGCTACCAGGAAAACAAAATTACTGCCGCCCTGTTTTAATTTAGCGCTATCAAACTTTTGCTTTACCAGGAGATTTTGTAACCTCTGGCACACAGAAGGAACCAGTCTGCAGTGTTGGTGTTATTATTCTACAGACATCTACATTTTTCAATAAATCTTTACATCAAAATTTCTCTGTTGATGATCTAATGATGTCTTTAACACCTGATTAAGTAGCATAAGTGAAAGGTGCAGATAATCAACACCAGACTGTGCCGTTCCCGTCATTTCTTGGAGCATTTTAGCATCTTTGGGCTCGTTGTTTTGAGCTGAAGATGCTAAAATGCAGTACTTTCATGTTCTCAGCCAGCAGCGCGGTTTCTGTGAAGTAGCTTGGATAAAAACCATTTCACTTTTCCAACAAGTCACTCTGGGGCGTCTAGCTGCAAAATACCACAAGACTTCATTCAGGAAACCAAAACAGCTAAAAGGCAAATGAATGTTGGACTTCCATTTGCCTGGAATCTGACTCCAAACTGCACTGCACTCGTCCATCACTGTCGTTTGCTATTTTCCTCAACAGAAGAAGAAGCTGTATTATCTAGATAAGGCCTTTACATTAAAAGGATGTAATGCACTCACAAAGCAGTAAACAAATAATATGACTAGTTATGAATGATTTCAAGTTGGTTTATTAGCACATGTTTTCTGCTCAGCATACCCTGGTCTGGTCCATGTGCACAGGTAAATCTCTGCTGATGCGCTGAAGCTGTGTCAAACTCATGTATTGGTTATTTTTATGGTTGGTCTTTGAACATGTTACGCTTCCTTTCATTGGAGCACATATGATGCAAATCCTCTCATAAAGAAAACTGTTTCATAAGTGAATTTGTTCGCGTTGTCTGCCGTCGTAGCCCCGCCTGTAAAGTGCCTTCGGCTGAGCAGTATTGAATCACCTTACTCTGACTGTGTATTTCATGTTTCCTCTTTCACCTCAAAGAACTTCACTTCTTTACCTGTTTTTTTTTTTTTTTTTTACCAAAGTAAATAAAGACTATCCCCTTTGTAGATGTCTCCATCAGGTGCTTAAGGCTGCAGCCGCTCCCGAGTTTTAACTCACCTCGTATAGCCCGAGCCGCTATTTTGAGTAAAGCATCTGTTCTTGATCTTCTGAAGGGTCTTGATGTAGTCTTTTTGTTTTTTTCTTTCTTCCTTCAATAAAAGCTTTGCAATAGCAACACGTCTCTGTGTCTTGCTTCCTTTTGCTGTGTTTTGTTTAATTATATGAAAAATCTTAAACCTCTATCTCTGATTCGGGCCCGTCCACCCCCTCCCCCGCCGCCGGTTAACACTTGGCCTTTCGGCTCCTGGTCCGGTGGATTGCCCAGGTAATGAGCTCGTTCTCTCTGTCTTCTCCTCGTGCCACCTGTTGGTGACTTCCTCTGCACTGTACCTGCAGATGAAAGAGATTTATCCCCAACAAGTAAAAGCCGTGACTACTTGAATCACTCTCTCTTCAGTAGCAGCTAATGCACCTGCTTACATGTCTCCCCAAACAGTCCTTAGCTGGAATCACCAGCCTAAAAGAAATCTTACATTTGCAACACTCTTTTGTGTATAACTGAGACTGTGGTTTAATTACACCAGCACTGTGTCACAGTCTCTCTCTTTTTTTTTTTTAGGGACACAATCAGCAAATGCACTCGACTATGAAGTATGCTCACTGCTGGGATCAACTTGATGGAGTTGTTAGAATAATTTAAAGACCTGTTTTTTTCCTCTTCTTTTTAAACTGCCACCTTTCCAGGACCCGCTTGATTTAATCCTTTCCATTTGTCATCTTTACTTGTGAGTTGCAGATCAGCAGTAAGTCGCTGAGCACTTTATTCCCTTCTTGCAGACTGCAAAATTGAAATGGTACGAACGAGGCGATCCGCCTGCAACACTAGAAGGCCCTCACGCGGGGTTTCTTCTGGTCATTGACGACTGATGTACATGAGAATGTGAAAGCAAACAGAGGCTGTTTATCCACAGCTGGCCTGATGCTGACAGTAAATACTGCGGTTATATCATCGGATTGTTTGCACTCCAGCTCCAGACGCGAGCTGTAAACTGGAGAGTACTCACTCATCCCCCCCCCCCTTCCTATGCTAGCAAACTGAAGAATTTGACATGCCAGCAGTGTGGAGATTTCCTCGTAATTTTTTCCTAAATATGCTGCAGGCGATCCTGTGTGTGTGGGTGTGTGTGTGTGTGTCTGAGGGGGAACGAAGGCCCCCCCAGCAGTTTAACCGAGGACTTGCTTTACTGCACATAAATCTGGTGTTTACAAACAAATTGATGAGTGATGGGCCTTCCAGCCAACATGATGTACCCTCCAATTTCTTCTTCTGCATAAGAAATCCGGCGTCAAGTCTCCGGGGGCCAGCTCCAGCATTTTTGAATGTCTTCTTCTAATACGCAGAATTTTGCCCTGATTTATTTACCGGGAAGCAGAGATGAGCATGAGGGAGCAAAATGGGCCGCTATCACGCATAATCTTGCACACTCTCGATTTAAATGAAGCTGTCATATGGTCAGATTTACATAACATTACAATGTGGGCCGACATCACAGCGCTCTGAGCTTAATGTTATTAGCTTTAAAGTGAATTCCCACTGTGCATTTGCATCAAGAGCATTGATTTTGTGTGTCCTTGACTTGGCTAAAGGCAGTGATGTAATCACTGAGTCAGTGTTGCTCTGGGTAAAACTTCGACAGATCACTCTGAGACACAAATCCGAGCTGTCCCAGTGTGCACGCTGAAGGAAACCGTTATTAGTGCCTCTTGATCTGTAACTGGCTGCGAGCATCCAAGGACTGGCCAAGGTGGTCACTGGGTGCGAGGGCGCCGGCCAACTTTGTGTGAAGAGAAGCTGCAATCATTGGAGTTGTTTAAAAGTCTCTATTAAAGCCACGGAAAATATCAAAGCAAACTTTTTCCCTGTTGATGTGCCTGTTTTGTACAGCAAAAGCCTGACTATTGCATGACTCATTCATGAGTGAACAATAAGCATCTTAAGTGCCATTATCCGTGCGGCAGAGTTTCTAAAACAACTGCAATCAATGCCTATGTAAAATGGAAACGTCTCCTCTGGCGGTAGCTCTGTTGTACAAGCATCACTCAGACTCGTTTATATCTCCTCTGTTTGTTTCCTCTAATGCTCGGCTACTGAGCAATACCGCGCTCCAGACTGGAGTCTTTTTGTTAATCCATTAACATTTAATACTGCTCACCAAATGTAATTTTAAGACAAAAAAAGGTTCGATAAACTACTTGTGTGCTGTAAAACAAGAAGTTAGGCTGATTAGAGCGATTTATCATGAAGTTAATAGCTTCATCATAGACTGTATGTAAAAGATGATGTAGCTGTAGCTGTTTTGAAGCTTTGGTATTAGCTTTATGGCAGATTGGAGTGAAGCCAGGGCTAGCTTGCTTGGGTTACCAAGTTTCATCTGAGGTAGATGCTAGCAAATTGGCACTAAACAACAGACTAATGAAATCTTTGCGTATCACTCACCAAGACTGGAGCTCAGACGTCTTCGATGGGCTGTTAGTACAATTAACGGGACAACAGCCGTATTATTGGTTAGATAATTGCATTAAAAACAGTCCAGATGTCCAGTCCAGGCAGTGAATCAGCCTAGAAGACAATCCCACACTCAGAACGGCCCTGCCCATTCTAAACATAAAAAAACAAATGTTTAAGCATCATTCACCTTTTTGGTGTAGATCAATCTCAGGAGTTAACATTGCCCTGGTTCCCACCTTATACTCTATATGAAAAGTTATCATCCTGATGCAAAGAGTTGGGGTTTTTTGTTATTGTCTAATATCAGCTTTTTGAAACCAACCGTCACCAGCAGGGGGCGGGACACTACATGCTCATAGAGCAGTGACTCATCAGTCACATGACAGGCCGCCCTGCAGCATGCCCTGTGTTACCCTCATTTTTGACTCTAATAATAATAATAATAATATTGTTTTAAGAGCATGTTCTCCACCTGGTGTTTTCTCCGGGTACCGCGGCTTCCTCCCGTAAGCGCAGTTAGTAGACTACGTGTGAATGACTGTCTTTTTCTCTGTGTTAGCCCTACAACACAACTGGTGACCTGTACCTGAATCTTGCCCTGTGGCAGCTGGGATAGTCTCCAGGCCTACATGACCCTGATTGAATAAGAGGAAGAAAATGAATGGTTAGCTGTTGTATTTACCAAGACTCGCATCCAGAGAATGAAATCATGATCACCATCAGATCAACTGAGCACGTTTGAAGGGCACTGAGAGACTTTTCCTACAGAAGAGTCGCCCCCTGGTGGCTAATAGGGGAAAAAAATATTAAAAGATTTCGGGCACTTCAGAAAATGGCTTCAAGGTAAGAAAATATCATCCAGCTTCCACATAATGCCTATGTGTGTTCCCAGACTCTTTTATTACCCAGTTCCATTAGCACACATTAAATTTCCTGCTGTGTGTGTTGCGGAATTTGAAATTTTCAGGGCTAAAAAACACATTTTACTGCTGTCATAAACTGGACTAAACACATTGAAACACTTGGACATTTAAAGATCCTGGGGCAAAGTCAGATTTTTGATTATCGCAGTTCTACGACAAACTCTGAGCATCAACATTAGGGTTACTGGGTTAAAATATGAAAATCCTTTTAAAATAGCGGAATTACAGATGAGCTAGAAGATGAGCCTGGTATTAAAATTTGGGTAAAAAGGAGACAAAATGAACCTCTATATGATAAGAAAGTTCATTGAAATTATGATGTATTCCATGATCCTGATGCTCAGACCTCAAAATCATGATTGCAAAACACCCCTGATTTTGTCTGTGGATTCTGGCACCTTGAGTGCATGTAAAGTGAATTTGGTTGTGGTTTTTAATAGAACATAAATGTGTTTGTCAGCCCAGAAACTTTCATGTTTATATCTCCTGTACTTGGTTAGTTCTGATGAGTTGTGAGGGCTCAGAAATGCTGAAATTTCAACCCACTGGTTATTTTACTTTAAGGACCTTTGCTCAGAGAATGGCAATATGAAGATAAAATTTTACACGACTTATTTAAATATGCAAAAGCTATTGTAAAAAGAAACTCGGCTGATTCTTAATCTTTTCAGATTTGGTTCATTTTATACGGAATGACCCAATCTTTGCAAAACCCTTCCCAAGCTTGACCTGTATCTCTACTGTGTGCACGCTGAGACACAAACGACAGGTAATAGAGCCGCAGAGGCAGCGTCTTTAAAATAAATGCTTAGAAAACATTTAAAACTTGGACTTCAGTGTGCAGTCCACCCACTAGAGATTATGTTCTGATCCAGAGGTTACAGCGGCATTGCTTTCATCAATTTAGAGCCTTCTTTTTTTTGCCACTTTTAATTACAGCTCTTGCAAATCAAGCCAATAATGCAAGGACAAGGGTCAACTCATTAATATGTACTTAATGCTATGTTACCCCAAGGCTTTTATCGCCATACATTATATATTGGATTCGTTTTTTATTATTCTCATCCAAATGTAGTTTCAGTCTCTTCTCACTGTTTTAGCTGCTCACCAATTTCTGATTTTATAGGGTGGAAAATGAAGTTGACCTCTTGACCTCGCAGTACACGGCAACAAAAGCAGAGAGGTTCTCCTTTAAATGTAGTCTGACCTTATTGACTGCAGCTGAGAGCATGCCAGGATTTTCTGTTATCACTTTAAACCCGAACATGAAATCAGAGCCGTGAACCTGCTCCTTTTGTTTAATTCGCAATGTATTTTTTCTAGTATGAAAAGGTAATGATGCAGCTGCTGCTTGTTGGCCTGTGCCGCTCAATCACCCAACCCTCGCAGTCTGTCAGGCTCGAGCTGAACCCACCGAGTCGAATCCATTTATATGCAGCGCAGAGGGAAGCGTTCAGATCCGGATAAATCCTCAGACTTTACTGACTTAATGTAGGTGCGTTTCTCCAGCTCCACTGAAAGGTAAAGCAGTTCTCATGATTTAAGGCGCTCTTTGAGCTGTCACCTCTTGACCTGAGGGTAAGCGGCAGAGAGGCGTCTGTGGATTTAATGCAAAACCTTGTGTCTCGGTGTGAACTTTCATTCTCACACTAAAGCGGGCCGACTGATTAAGCCAGCTGACGAAATCTGAATGCTGGAACAGTGGATGCAAAATGAAAACCACTTTCTTGTTTCCTTGACGGTGGGATCGTTGAGTGCTACCAATTATACTTTAAACTCCACAGATAAGATTTTAATAGGTACGGAGCTGAACGTTTCCATGTGAACCAGGCGTGCTTTTTGTGCTTACAAACAGGAGTGTGTCATATCAGGTAACGACTTCACGAGGGGAAAAGATTTCGGTAGCGTATAGGTCGGTGCTTCCTACCTATTTTTGTCTGATGTACCCCCACGTAGATGACGTCACCTTTATCCAAACCACCAGTCACGTTCCTGATATGTTCATCTTAGTCAGAGGCGATGATTACATCTGGCCAGAAAAGCTGCTGCTGTTGGAGGATGTTCTGAATTCAGGTGATTTTTTTTTTTTTTTTTTATGTATATACGTATAGACTCCAGGAATAAAATATGAAGCTAAAAATGAGCAACATAGCCGTCCTTTAACCATTTTTGTGTGTTTCAGCCACTACTCATCACCTCAGCTACTCTTCTAGCTACTTGCCCCCCCACCGCCAGTTCATTAAGTACACCCCTGAAATTGAATGTGATGCAAAACAACAGCTCAGCTGTAAATTTCTACTTTTAATGACATTCTTCATTTTTACATAAAGGGTGTTTGTCATGTACTCGCACTAAAATGTTCCTAATATTTTGCCCTCCTTATGCATGTTAATTTGAAACACAAAATATTAGAACTTCTAATAGAAAACTGTTAAACTGGTTTATTTTAACAACAATTTGTTTAAATACGTGATACTAACAATCCACTTATTGCTATTAGTGAATTAATGCTGCTAAAGCTAATTTTATGCATCAGCTGAACCTTAGCTAGCCATCCTAAATGTTTTTGCTAGCCCACTGTCTCGTTTTCATGCATTCCAAGTGACACAAATTTAAACATATAAAATTGTATAACACTGTGCTGCCAGCATAATTACTTTTTTCATAATTATCATTGTTTTATCATTTTTTAAAATTATTATTATTGTTATTACACAGTCTTTCCATATAAGCCTAATAAGCTGCAGAAGTAAATCCCAGGGTAGGTGTAGCATTGGTTCATGTTTGTAACTTTTTTTTAAATTTCACGAGTTTTAAAGCAGATTTCTTTTTTTAGTGGACGGTGTGTTAAATACTCACATTTGTTGATGTTATCTAAACCAGCTCAAGTCAACTCTGGAAATTCAAATGAGCAAATTTTAATCTTTTTTTTTTTCCTTTGTTTAAGTCTTACACGTTTGCCTGTTGTAAGCTGCCAGAGAAGTTACGCTTACTCTGGCTCACGAGCTTTTGGTGAACGTGTGTTTGAGGCGCCTGACTCCTCTCAGAAATCAGACCGTGCTGCAAACTTCAGACGTCAGAGTTTAACCGTTAAGCCCAAATGATGAAACGAGATGCCTCTTGATCACTCCTGCCTCATTTTTGTATTAGAATTTCTCTCTTAACATATCACCCATGTGATAATCACACTGTAACAAGATAACATCCAATTCTAAAATTATCTCAGTTGCCAGCTCCCAAGCTAATGCCTTTCTTTCAGCTATAGAAAACCTTTCCCGTCTTTGTAGTATGAACTTGTGTAGACATCCTCTTTTTTTTTTTTCCATCTAAGAGGCTTTTAAAGTACAATATATGGACTGTGCATGAAGCTTGCACGAAGACGGACTAGTATATCTTATTTGGATGCAGTCCTTTCATGGGAATATTGAATAAGAGTCTTGCAAGCCTGTCACACAGCCAGATTAAGAATTAACAAGTGTACAGTATCCATCTGTTATTTCCAGTAAAGCTTAATAATGTGAATTTTTACCAAAGTAAATGTTTAAATCAATGAAAGATTGAACAGCTTTGATGAATGCGCAGCCACAGAAATACCCAAGACATGTCTGTATGTTTTGCAAAATTCAAATTAGAGGGTGAAGGGTAGAGAGAAATTGGCTATACCCATGTGGCCTCAATAACTTACACTGCTAGGAAAAAAGAATAGGTTTTTTTTTTAAATCCCAGGACTGAGAATTATTTGATCACACATAATAAGTCCAGCCACAAATGCTATTAAAACTTAAAACTGGGATTCTTTGGACACAGAACAAAGGCAGTGGAAACACAAGTGATAAATTATTCACATCAAACCAGTCGCCCCTCCCTCCCTCCCTCATCACGGTTTTGCTCAGACACTCCAAACTCATCCAGCTCCTCCTCCTTGGCTTGAATTACTGAAGCCTTCAGATGTCTGAACTTCTGCACCTCAAAGCTCTCATAAAATTCATACGTCGGTTCCTTCACCGTGTCTCAGCTGTGAGCTGGTGCTGCTTTGTGCCATTTGTTGCTGCAGTGTGGTCAGGAGCTTTGTATGTTTTTGGTATTGTTGGGTTGATGCGCAGCTCAAACCCTACAAGCTTCCAGGTTGCTTTCACTACAGTCCACCTCTTTGGTCCACAGTGAAATATTTAGTAAAACATATTCCACTGACTTCACTGATCTTTTTTCATGCAGCTTAAAGTTTCCACTAATTTATTTGAATATTTGAACATCTACTTGATGGTTTGGCCCCAATTTATTTTCAGTTTGGCACAAAATCCTTTTTTGTAATTTGAATCATTGTGACTTTAGAGATTTTCTTTGACTCAGGTTCAGTGGTTCTAAAACTTTTTTCTGGCGCTCCTCATTTCACAAGCTTCAAATAAGCTTCAAAGAAGATTGTGAAATGGGAAAGCTCCTTTTTTAATTAATTAACAATTTAAAAAGGATCCAAGTTGAAGTTTAGCTAAATAAAGTTTGACCTGATACTATTTACTATCTTATTTCAGTTTTTCTATTTAACATCTCTCTGCAAAGGTTGGATATTTTACATTGCTCTTCCTTATATGAACACAAGAGGTCACATACTAGACTTCTTCTTCTTGGGCAATGCATCCACCTCCAGCTAACTAAACTAAAAACAGTCATTTTCCTCTGAATTAAGATGTTTTTGTTTTTTTAAATTATTATTTTAACTTAGCTGTGCTTCATGCAGCAAAGCCAGGAAGTTCACTAACATGCTCAAACTGCCCTGCATCATACACGTCTTATTTATAAGGTCTAACCAAAAGGTTCTGCCCAGTCACATGTTTAAGGCCACCTTCTTGTGGAACTTTGGACCATTTACAGGTTGCTCCAGCATCCTATAATGTCTCCTTGCACTCACAGATGTGATCCCTTCCACTGTGTCCAAGCGGAGATCATCTTCTTTTTCTTGAAGTGAACAAAATCACAGCAAAGCAAATGACAGAGAAAGAACTGCCTGGGTGCCCAGAAAAACTTCGGGCTGTACTTTAAACTTGTGATGGTCTCACCCTGGGAGACGAATTCACGGTGCACAACCTGATGAATATAGAATAAGAAAGGACATGAATACTGCTGGTCATGCTCCTGTCTTTATGAACCGCCTTTGGGCTTGGACATTGTGGACTTCTGTGTTGGCACTCTAGACTCATCACTGGCTTTTCTTCACGTTAAATTTGGGTCTTTTTGAAACAACTTAAAGCCTGCTCTCTTTACAAGTTTGCGATCTGTGACGTAATCAGATTACGTCTTAAAATCGAGAAAACGGCCACACTGGAAGATGTGTGGAGACTTTGAACCCCAAATCTGTTAGTCTGTTGTAAAATTTCCCATCTCTCCCTCCAGCATGTCACTGCAGCCTGCTGCTTTTAAACCTCTCACCACCCCAGCATCCACCAGCACCCAGTAAGCTCCATCTCCCTGTCAGAAATACTCAGTTGTTGATGAACTGTGAGCCTAAAAACCACTGACTAATTAAATTTTGCTGCTGTAATTCATCATTTCAAATGTATTTTATATAATTATACAACAAAATATAATTTTATAAAAAAAATTGGCTTATTTTGCAATTCTCCTCTTATTAAACACCACCTAAACCTCTTGTTTTCCAAATATGAATATACTTACATATATAGCACAATAATATATTCTTTTTTTTCCAGGTCTGTATTTGCATAACTTACTTAGGAAAAGTATATTTCAACTTAACATTGATTTATCCATGTCTGACCGTAGTGTAACGACACATTTAAAGCACATGAATTAAGCTGCTCCATTAACCTGCTCTTAACACTCTTCCTGTATCCTCTGTGAGGCCGAGGTCTCCGGTTGCTCAGATGCTCCTGAATGCGTGATTGAAACTAACGGTGTTTTGTTCAGGCTCAACCATCTGTGATTAAGGGGATTTGAGACGGATTTTGTGGATTACCACAGCAACATTTGTGTGTAAACAGCTGAATGTCACAGGTTGTGTGTGCTATCATGACTGAGTCCATTCACAGAGTGGATTAAGGGAAAAAGCATCCACGCAGTGCCACCGTGCACCCCACCAAACAGCTCCCGTAAAATGTGAAATGCACATTTCCTGTTGAGCTGCTTGGTTTGCTGCAGCTGCAGGAAGTCGTCAGTGGGTGTAAAAAAGCAGCAGGAGCGACCGTGAACTGAATAAATTAAGGATAGATGCAACATACGTATTTTTCTAGTGAAGTGTGAGAAAAGCATGTAGTGTTGTGTCATTGACCGAGAGAAAATCAAACGAAGAGAAATGACTCGAGCAAAGAATCCAATGTAAACAGTAGCGTGTCTTTGTCTCTTTGAGCTTTTACTTCTTCCCTCAGTTCTGTGTGTTTTATGGTGTAATCAACATTATTGATCGGGTCTCCAAGGCTTCGTGTAAGCTGTGCAGTGATTGAACCGCAGTTCAGCAGTCGAGCTCTCCTTCACTGTTCTCTCTCGAACTGAAAATCTGCTTACTTTAAGAAATCCCAAACACCAGTTCTCCAACGTTTAATGCAACAAGTAAGGAAATAAAATGTATTTATGTAGCACTTTTTTAACAACAGAGGCATCAATAAAGACCAGACAGTGATGAGCCCAATAGGCATCAAGAACCCAGGAAAACAACACAAATGGCCGTCTGAGCAGGTCAGCTTTAAACTGCTCCGTCAAACTACACCTGCCCAGATTATCACTCGTGATAGCCGCCCCCGCAGCAGAACTGTGCTGTTAACACACTTCCTTTAGTTCATGTGGACAACAGAAAGAAAATAGTTCCTACAATCGCTCACAACTGAAACATTGTTAAAACTTCAATTTCCAAAAAGACAGAACAGAAAGAAAATACTTCTGCATGAAACTTCTCACAACAAGTTTGTTTTTTGTGCTTTTGTTTTTTAGTAACTGTGTCATAATTCCAGGAAAGAGGTATCATTGAACGATTAGTTTTTAACATCAACATCAACAGTCAAAAAGAGTTTAGATACTCGTAGACTGCTCTTAAATTAATAAGAGTTTTATGGTTTGATTTTCATGTTTTTAGTATTCTGATTTTACCCACTAGTTTTCAGAAGCCAATCTGTATTTTTACATTTAGATGAACAGCAATATAACACACACAGCGATGAAATATCATGCGCTGAAATAAGATTTTGTTGACGTTAGAGGGGAAATCGAGAATCTGTGCAGATATAAAGTGGCTGAGATAATTTGGTGATATTAAGGCTTTTGCTTTTTATACTTCATGCATATCTTGACGTTCTGGTTAGAGGTCAGTATGACCACCTGCCCTCGCAGCCCTTTGAAATGTTTCAAATGCTTGCATCTGTTCATCTTTCATTTTTGTGTGTACTCCAGCCAAGGAGCTATAGCCAACTGCGGTAAAACTACTTTTGACCCTATCAGATGTCTCGTGCAGGTTTCTGGAAGCAGTAAAAAGATAACTCAGAGTCTGAGTTACTGTTAGCAAAGAGGTTGTAAATGTTATCGCCTGTCATCAATCACCTGAATATACAGCAGGCCACGCTGAGGATACAGAACATTGCTCAGCAAAGCAGCACACGTGCAAACAAGGGGTTAAAGTGGGATTTGACGAGAGTGGGAACCATAGGTACCAAGACGGCAGGCAACATGACTCTCCTCAATAACAACCAAAGCATCAGTGGCGGCATGAGATTTAAAGTGAGTTAAATGACAAATATGATCCGACCTTAAGCAGAATTTGGATGAAGACGTCCATATTGGATGATGATTGCGTGAAAGTTTGATTGTAACCGAAACTTCAGGAGGAAGAGGGATTCGTCTGGACTGTGTTTGGTCCTTCAGTCTTGCACTGTGAACATCGGTACAACTAGCTCCCTGCCCTGCTCTGTAAGATTTAGCCATCTTCATTCTGCAATATAACAGATGTCACGTGATCTCTTGTGACTTCTTTCCGAACCCTGTTGTCTAAATTCGTAAGACAAAAGAGCATCATCAGGTTCAGCTGATAACTGCTAACCTTCATCTAGTCTAAGAGTGACCACGGACACCACAAGCGGCCCCTCACTGGTCTGACTGTACATTTTACCACAGTACTGCAGTTTAGCCAGTTTAATAATACTTGCTTAAACTGACTAGTTTTTGCAGAGCTAGAACAACTCCAGTTATTACGTTTTTACATCCTGCTACAACGCAGTCAAACTGAAGGAACCGGTTTCTTCCAGTATATCAGGTACTATTTTGCTTTGAAAATAATCCATCATTTTTCCTTTGTCCTTCCATCTTTGAGTCACTTTCACTTCAAATTTCACTTATTATGATCATAATAGTTTGAAACCTTAAAGCTATCAACATAAAATAAACCAACACTCGTGACTTCACGTGATGAGGGGCAAAATGTTACACTTTAGGCTTCATTATGGTTCATCCGGTCTATTCCTTATCAACATATACATGCAGAAAAATCCCACCAAAGCACTGATTTCCATACAGACCAGCAGTGTGAGGTTTGTCTACACCGTGACCCACCAGAACAGAGATTCAAGCATCTGCAGTTGGTGGCTTGGTCTATATCATAACTGTTTCTTTAAATAACGAATGATTTCTGTGTTATTTTTCTCTCATCCCTGAATCACGGCCTGAACAGCGTGATGCATAATTCTCATTTTCTTACCTTGTCGTCTGCTAAAGGTCAGTGTTAATGCCTTCCTTCTGCTCTTTCAGTCTCCTGGCAACCTGTCCTTCTTTGACTGTCCTTATTACAGGCAGGTAATTACAATGAAGAAGTCACCGGCTGACAAGTGTCCAACTCGATTTTTAGCACTTTGTTTAGAACTTTGTGGAGCCACGAAGTTCAGTGTCTTAGTATCTTTAGTATCCTGGATTGAGCTTATTAACATCATCATTTAAGAATTTACTTTGTAAACACAAAGTTCTACCAGTTTGTGGAATTTCAGTTTTTTACAGTAGTAGGAGAAACTTCTGTACATGCGTTGACTTCATCAATTTTGAATATGAACACATGTTTAGCAGCAAACTGATTACAGAAGCTAAACAGGCAGCCGATCTAATCTCAGTCCCTGAACTGGACCTGTGGATCGTGTTTGTGCTGTTGGAACCTGGTGGAGCATTTTTAATCTGACAAACAATATGCAAGCCGTGACTCAGCACACCTCCCAGGCCTGGTTGCTCTCTGTTCAGGGAAAAAACAGAACTCCAGAACACATCCAACAAGCATCCTTTCTGCTACTTAAGATTTCTACCACGGCAGAATCACCAGGAGATCACGCAGTAACATCAGGCACACAACACGCCTCCAACGCAGTGTCTTCACACTCGTACCGTCACAGAGCAGGAGTGTGAAATCGGGACCAACCGAGGCTCAGGAGCGGTTTTTGACCACAGGCCATCAGACTTGTAAATGACTCTCGCCTCCTCCCACTGACATAAACAACTCTCCAGTTGTGCGATACACTCTAACCTCCTACACGCACACACCTCCCTGCTCCCTTTAGTGGGATTATGGAATTATGATTATTTATCCTTCTTGCTCATCAACATGCTTACTTTGCAGAAGATCCTTCATCACTCTTTACTATTTAGAGCAACTTTATTGCTCAATCTGCTGCTCTTCCCCTTTAAACTTTACTCTTCTAACTTCTTTAATATTTTGAATATGTGTTTGATTTTTAACGCTCGAAAATCGTTGCTGTGTCCAGTGGAAGAAAGAATAATAAAGTGTTCCTTGTTAGTTTTTTGTATCATCTTTTCCACCCAAGAATCACCGCATGATGAACCTGAATTCACACAGATGCCACTCCCACAGGCAGTCATATTTGAAGCTTAAGTTTAAGCATGAAAGTGGTTTTTTACTACAATCCTCATTCACGGAAATGCATTTTTTCTTGGAATGCATCAGGGTTCAGTATCTTCAAAATAAATCGAAGTGAGCTAGGCATCAACCCGGCAACCTTGTGATTGATAGACACACATTCACGAAATCATGTGTTTACAGCAACAGTGACTAAAATTCATTTGAGTTCATTAACTGTTGATATATTACAGCCTGAATAAAATGTTTTCAGTAAGTTCTAATTAAACTGTTTTAGTTTTATAAATTACTCTTTTTAAAATTTTTTTTTACATTTAATACATTTAACTTCTCACTTCAGGTGTTTATATCTCTGCGGGTAAAATGCCTGGTCCCCTGCTTAGTGGTGTTGTAGTGACATGTTCTGCGGCTCCTCTGGAATAACATCCTGGGAAACCTGAGTGAAAAACATGAAATTTACAGTCACCTCTGTCAAGTTAGAAGCCCACCCCTATTCTTCCTTAAACTTTAATAAGCCCTTTAAAGGATAACCTTGCTTTCCGTGTTTTTTGCGTTACCTCTTCATCATAGAGTGGCCGCGCGTGTTTCAGATGCTTTCCAGTTCCCTGGTAAATAATTCAGAACTACACGATAAAAGTCATTTTGAAAATCTAGTCTTTGATTCAGGTTTGCACACCCTCGCGCTCTCGGCACGCTCTCGCATTCTCACAATATCCACTCGCCAGCCAGAGCAAAGCTAATTTGTGGCTTCACCTCAGATTTACATCTCGGAATGTGGCGCCTACTCGGGGTGAAAGCGTGCGAGACATCGTCTCGCATTTGAAGAAATCATTAACAATTAAGAGGAGGACTCAGGGATTGTTCAAAATGGTTGCACAGCAGCACGGAAGCAGCAACAGCAGCTGAAATAGTAATGTGTCTTCCTGCGAAGCCGTCAGCTCTCTCATCTCGCATCGGTTGAGTGGCGAGGACTTGATGTGGAATTCCAGCAATGTGTGCAATGATCTGTTTATGTTCTGCACTTAATGGGGAAATACACCCTAACACGGATCACACGTATGATATTCACGCGTTCCTCCACAACCGGGTCTACTTTTTTGAAAAACTCCTCGCTGTATCTTCACAACAAAGGCTTGCTTTGTTGCCACGTGTGACGATGGATGCACACGTTGTAGCTGCACTAAGTGGCTCTCCTGTGAGAATGATAGCACAATGCTCTCTGTCTTGTAGCAGGTACACAGTGTGAGCTAATCCATCCTGTTTTGAGGGAGAAAAGAAGAAATTTAAGGATTTGCAAAGCGCAAACCAGCGCGGATTTCTCTGATATTTAAAAAGATAATGTGGCAGCTTTGAATCGTCAGGTGAAAAGGTTAGAGGGTCATAAATTAGACACACACTTCATATTTAGTCTGTTCTCCAAGGCAGTGCTCAGAGTTCACCTCGCTCCCAATCTGCTCATGTTTTATACATGTCGCCCTTCACACTATGTCTTCATCTCGCACGTTCCCCGGGCATACATTGAAAAACCGCAGAGATCTGTGTTTTCTTTCTGTCAAATGTTTTTCTCCAGCCTGATGATTTAGGATACGAGGAAGAGTCATATTTGGTCCTCGAGCACGGTTAGTAATGCCTCCACAGGCCCCTGGGGATGCTCTGAGTAGACCCTTAGAGATGCTGCTGTGTAATATTATGTAAGGATTTTTCATCTTCCTGCAGAATAAACTGCTCAACTCTTGGTTTGTCACATTTGTTCGAGCGCATGTTGAGTTGTTTAGAATAAACTTTACATGTCCCAAAATATTTACGACATTTTTTAGCAATATATATATAAAGCAAAAAGTAACAAACACCTCCCATTTCACCCACTACAATACACATTTGGGCAAACAACAAAACTGCATGGTACGCACCAATCATCTGTTCTGACTGAACTTCTGCCAGAATTTTTCACATAGCAAATAAGTCGTTCTTTCTCCTGTGAGGGTCATCCTAGCCAGTGTGGAACATTTGGACTAATTAAACCTTTTGTAGCCCTCAATATGAAAGCCGACCCACGGCACAAAGTGTGATATGTGCTCTTTGTGGAAGAGCCACTGACAAAACTACTGTGTCACTGCACGGCATTCAGTAAAAAAGTTACTGAAAAAGAAGCTCACATTTTTGTCAAAGAGCAGGTAAAATAGCCACTGGCACAACACAGCTTACTGCACCTCCTCGGCTCTCCATCATTAAAAGGTCGTCATTCTCAAGATGCCCTGCTGTTGCTGAAAGATGCAAAAAATTTGTCAAAGTTCTAAATTTGTGCAAATACAGTCAGGTCCACAGGTATTTTGTGATTTAGCCAGTGTACCATCAATCGAACAAGGACCGGACGTGCCTGAAATTTCAGCTTTGATTCTGAAAAGTGTTGCACTAAACATTTTTATGCACGGCCCCCAAAAGCAGGTGAACGGGCCTCACCTGGCCGTGAAACTGTGTGTCATGATTACATTGCTGCTCAAAAGTGTCTAAAACTGGCTGTTAATGCAATACTTTTCTTAAAGCTTTTGAATTAAAGATAAAAGTCTGCACTTGAGTCACATGCTGATTGATTATTTAAAATCCACTGTGGTGCTATACAGAGGCAAAACTACAAAAATTGGTCTTCTCTAAATAATTTTTGACTGATAATCCAGTCCCAAGCCAGCAAAGCTTTGGTGCTGCATTAATGCCACATGTATAAGATCACAACTCGGTGTACCTCTGTCAGTGAATGGAACACAAAGTCTTCAGTACAGACTGAAGGAGGTTTTCAGTTTTGACTCAGTGAATTTTAATTTGATGTTTCTGTAGATATTCCGAATATAATTTGGGTCTTTTAAGTCATGATTTGCATGTGCAATGCTGCACACAGTGGAATGCTTTTATACTGTTGGCAACCTCAAAATTATGTATTACCATTATGCTGTTGTTTCTGGACGAGCGTGCGTGTGCTTCCAAAACCATCAGCCCCCAGGCGAGGATCCCAGAGGAGATAAGGGATGAAGAATAGATGGCATTCTGAGCCTTAAAACCTCATGCATGTGTTTTTATTTTTACCTCCAGACATCTCGGGAGCCATCTGTTCAAACATTTAAAGAATACCTTGCTCTTGTCAGCTGGGGAGAGAAGAGCAGCTTGACCAACAGCTATTACGAATGTGCTGTCGAGTAAATGCAGCTCCCAGGACACGAGGGATTTTTGTAAGAAACCCAGAAAATAACTGCTGCTAGGAATTTATGTGACTGCAGCTGTGGTATGATATTACTCAAGCGCATGAGTGCAAAACGTATTTGTGTGCGAACACCCGAGCAGCTGAGTTCACTTTTGACCGATTGGAGAATCGATCGACTTCCTGCTGTTTTCGCCGCAGAGGCCTCCGATGTTCACGTGTTTGTGGGCTTCTCGGGGAACAGTACGTTCTTGGCGTCATTTCAGCCATGACTCTCTGATACTGGAGATCCACAAAAACAGAGCGAGAGAGACAGAGGACCGAGGAATTCGTTCTGCTCGTGTCCTCCCGACGTCTCGCCCTGAATTACAGCTCATTTAATCACATTTTAATGCATTCTGTACAATAGCTCAGAAATGTAAGGTAAAAAAAATAAAAAGGTGCAATAATAGCTTCAAAGTCATATCATCTGTGTTATTCAGATATGAGTGAACATTATTGAGCCTCATTTTCTAAAGAATATTATCAGGTTTAAACTTCCAGTCTTGAAGACGCTTTTTTCTTTCCCGTCTCTCTGCTTGTAATTGGCTTTCTTAAGCAGATGGCAGTTTTTAGAAAAAGTCAGAATGTGACACTGAGTGCCTCCCTCAAGACTTCTCCACCATTTTCTGAGAAAGCGTCTGAATAGATCCCGACGAGCCATTACTGCTCTTGGCTTTTCCCTGTTTATTTCTATTTACAGCAGTTAATACAATTATTCCCAGTCGTGACCTATTTAAGCGCTGCATGCTACGAGCCATTAGCATTCAGCGGGTCTACAAAGTTACCACATTGATGGATTTGTGAAAGGAGGTTGTGTTTTTTAGTGTGCGCGTAGGTGGAGGTTCAGAGGCCTCCTGTTTGTCTTCATTTAACTGATTTTCTGTTGCCATAGGAGCAGGCCTCTTTTTTTCTCCCATGAAAGTGCAGCACTTCAGAGCACACTGTCTGGATTCAGATCTACAAGAAGGTGTCAGGGGAGTTGTCCAGGATTTTACATCTATCATCGCTCCTATTAGATGACTCGCAGCTCACTTTGGAGAAAATGTTTAGTTTTTATTATTCCAGAACGATTCATGAGGATGTGGTAATGTGGGTTTAGTAGCTCTTTAAAAATAGCATGTATATATCCTACAACATGTAGGAAGGCTCATAATAAAGTGCAAATGCTGGATGTGGTTGCTGTTGTTTTGTTATCCTTGTTCCTTTTGGAAGATTTTGAAAGCTCCCTTTTGCCGTGTTTGATTTTTCACTCCACCTGAGAACGATTTCTCAGTAAATCAAGCCGAAAGAGGAAAAAGTCAGACTAAAAGCAGACCGTTTTGGATACGAGCTATTCGTCGTCCTCCCCTCCGGACCTCTCCTCAGACACAAAGCCAATCAGCCTACGAGATACAAGCCTGCACCTCTCCGTAGGTTAGAGGCTCCCAACCTTTCCATCTGAAAAACATCACGTCCCTGTCTTTTCCCACTTCCTTTGATTTAATGCAGACATTAAGTAATGCTGTTTGATTCAACAGTGACTTCACTTTATTTTATGCCGTTTCTCTATTTAGTCACAGTTAAGAAGAAGACAGACCCAAATGCAGGACAAGAGAACAAATAAAAGCAAGCCTTTATTGTGGCTTAAACAGAGATCCAAAAACATGAGAGGCCTGGATGGTAGAGCATATTCCAGCTGTCAGAGGGTGAAAGAAATCAAAACAGGAATCCAACATTCAGACACAAAATATAAAACGTCAAAAATCAGAACAACAAGCCTCAAACATAAGACTCTGAAAAAAAAACATCAAACCCCAAGACAGAATCTTTGGACCGGGGCACACTTTTCATTACTTTTAGCTTCTTCTTCTTCTTCTTTTTTTGCGGTAACCCTCCTGTTATGTTGCGAGTCACATTGACCCAGAACAGAAGAGATGTCACATGTCATCTGCATCACTACAGAAAATGAAAAAAATCAAAATTACAAAAGCAAATCGTAAAATAATCAATGCCAGTGTTTCTGACACTTTTGAGTAAACACGCCCCGGGTCAAATTGACCCAGGAACATCAATGGTGTTCCTGGAAACCAACATAACAGGAGTCTTTTCATTACTTTAAGGAAGACATCGACAAATTCAAGTGTTTACCCATTACCCCTCAGTCAGTTATTAATATTGTTATTATACTTTAAATTTATTTTTCTATCAAATCATTTTCAGCTCTTTTTTTTGTTTGTTGTTAACATTTACTGTGTTACAGCTGAACAGTGACTGATGTGTTAAAAACGGGGCCACTGCACACTCCTGTGGTTGCAACTTGTCAGTCCGAAGGTGGCCCCACCCTGCAGCATACCCTGTGTTATCATCCCCTTTTAACCTAATGAGGACCATAATTTGAGAAGTGAACACCGGAAAATACACTTGTCACAAATGTGATGGGTGTATTTGTAAGTTCATAGATAAGGCAACTGGCAGACTTTTCTAATTTGCTTCTATAAAACCAGACTTCTTAGATGAGATTAGATTAGATTAGCCTTTATTGTCTTCCTTGGGAGAAATTTATTTTGGACAAATGAGGGAAACACGTCAACGTGACATCGTTCCCTCTAGCCGAGTCGCAAGTCTTGCTTCCTGCAGTCGCCTCCTGCTGGCCATTAGAAGGACAGCAGGTTTCAGGCACTTCTAGATTAGCCACAATTTTTAGACTTGAAGCTACAGCCATCTTTTAGTCTTCGCTTTGAACTTATTATTCCATCTGTTTAAAATAAATAGTCAAAACATTCAAAATCTTAGCTACTTTAAACTGTTTCGGTTAAGCTAATTATTGAGCTATGTTTGTGTCAATGGCAGACGGGTTTTTTTCTTTTCCTGGACCAGATTTCAAACCGTCCGTGTGAAATCACTCGGTGATAACAAACAGAATCAGCCCAGATGTGCCAGTTCAGTATGAACACCCAGGGTCAAAAGTTTGAGAGGTTAAAAACATGTTTGCAAACAGAAAGTTCCAACATGCCTGCGAGCTGGGGCTTTTAGCTGGAAGCAACCCTTAGATTCACAACAATGTGGCGAATAGAGGAAGTGAAAGGCATTATGTGATTTCAAGGAATTATTGTTTAAATAACGACAGGCGACAGGAAGTGGGTGGGACCAAAAATAAACTTTTCTCAATTTCCAGCCGAGCAGCTGAAGAGACTTCCAGTAAGAGTGAAGAATGCTATTGATTGACATATGACCTGATCACCAAGAATTTGAGCCTGCTGTTGTCTGGTTAGCCTTGGCGACCTGTCCAGGTTGCGCCCTGCCCCTCACCTAAAGGCAGCTGGGATAGGACAGGTGGTTCAGGAGATGGATGGTGAACATTAGTCTGAAATAACACAACTGCACAATTTAGCTTCAAGCCTTTGTGAGCCTTACAATCTCAGAGTGGCTTATATGTAAGAACTGTGCATGCATTCATTTAGACTATGAATATTTATCCATTACCTTTGGCCAAAGCTCCTTGCCACGTTGCCATGCACACAGGGTATTTGAATGACTGAAGAGAGTAATTTACATTGACAACAGGTTTACTCCTCAACATATGTTTGTAACCTACAGCCTATATGTACAGTTTTTAAAATCTATTTCTAACCTGTTTCCCTGGGGGAAATCACTGCAGGTGCCTGACGTTGCTCGTGGCTCATGAACATGAAGGTCAAGGCAGACGGTTAGCCCAACGTTACAGCCTGGTGTGGTTGCTGCTTTCACTGAGGAATATTTTCCAGGTGTCCATGTTCAAACACATCATCGAACCCCAACGCCTGAAACCCGAGCGGCCTCGCTGAGGGCCTAACTGAAAGGGCAATGTCATCATAAACTCGAGATTACATTGAAAAGATGATGAGTGGATATTTTTGATGCGATCTATTCTCTTCAACAATACCAGTGAGTCCTATTGAAAAAAAGTGGGTCAATGGATCTATTTTTAGAACCAATTGCACCTCTTTTTGCAAACAAGCAAAGGCAAAATAACTAAATACAAAAAAAAAAAAAAATCCAGATGAGATGTCACCCAGCTACACTGAACAAATATTCAGGGGAAATCAAGGTGTTGAGCTTGCTGGTAAATGGGGTGAGCTATTTATCTGGTTTCAAACTTCACTTCCCTGTGGAGATGAGAAGCTGCGTGAGGGCATGAGATGACTGGGAAGGGGGCGGCTTTGCCTCCCGGATTGGCTTTGATAAACTGGGGGACTTGTGAGATTTGTAGGGCTCTCTGTTCTAAAGTGGGCTTCCGTTTCATCATCTCCAAGTCCCGGTGCCTTGCGTGGCTACCTTGTTGTAATTCCTCCTCATTTTCCCGGCTTCTCGCTCATATTGCCTTTTCATTCCCAAAGATATCACTTGAAACGGAAGCGTTTGCTGCCTTCTCCTCTGTTAGAAGTGACACTGTGGGCGATGATGTGATGGAGGCGTACCGGAGACAACATCCTCACATGCACCTCCCTGGTTTAATGCTGCGCAATTGCGCACAAAAGTTTGTCAACTAAACGGAGCATAAAGTTGCATATGTTGAAAGTTGCAGGGAACACGTTTACTCTGCAAGAAATCAAGGAAACTACAATAAGCGTTAGGAAGGCCTGTTCACTGTTAATGGCGGCGGCGTGCAGCGAATTACTGCGCATCTTGCAATCACACTCGATAAATCACACGAGACTGTGCACTGCCCGACAAACCGGGCAACAGAATGTCAGTGGAGCAGAAAGCAAATTTGCGGCAGAGCAGAAAATGCACTGTATTCCTGCGGGCATTGCATGACAAATCTCTGAACTTCCACTGAGCAGAGGTTGGGCATTGTTTGTAAAGAATTCCTAAATGGCTGTTTCACTTCGGGCACAACCTGCGACAACGAGAAACCTAAGCAAGGGCCGTTCGCGGCTCATTTCAGCCCCCAAAATCAGTGTTTTCCTATGACATCAAATTAAGATGAAATGTTGCTGATTTTTAAAGTACATGCCGCAACTTTGCTCAATTATGCGTCTGCGTTTCCCAGAGGATTTCATGTATATGTAGGTGACACATCTGCAACACATGTTAAACCGTTAGCTACAAAAAATAGAGATAAAAAGCAGATCAGTCTCTGCTCTTGAGAGCCCAGCAGCCTAATGGCTTCATCCTTCCAGTCATAGTGACAGAGGGGGTACGTTTCCAGGAAAACCCACTAACATTACTCACCTTCAGTTAAACTCCCCTGATGTAATAGCCAGTAAACCGCAGAATTAGTGCGCAGAAGTTTCACATTTCTTCCCCCGTTTTGTAGAAATGAAAGTGTTAGAGAATGTTCTCACACTGTTTACTGTGGTTATGTTACACAGGGGAAGGTGAAAATATGCAGCCTTGCTCAAAGGCAGCAGTTAGGACTAAATGTGTTACTTGCCACCTTTAATTCATCAAGTCCACTCTGGTTTTCATCCTCCTCCCATTAGGCCCAGATATCAAAGCCATCTTTTTTTCTGGCTACTTTTCGGTGCCAATCTGAGCTTAAGGCTAAAGTGCTGCTCACATGAGTCACAACATCTCAAATTCTGATGAATTACACGATATTTGATCGCTGCTTCCTGCTGCACGGCTGGCCCGAGTGAGAGCAGTCAGAGTGTCCAGAGTGACACAGTACGTCACGGAGAGGCGGTTTGGATTGGTAATGACACATGCCAGGAGGCCTTGTCTGTTTTACAGTCAGAGGTGATGTGAGAAAGATGAGACAGAATCAGGCTGGCAAGAGAGGGAAAAAAGAGAGCACGGGCATGCGAATGAGCTGGAACCACGATGAGGCTTTGCATCCATTCTCACGTGTCTGCTGTCACGCCGTTAATAAGCACAAATTGAGTTTGAATACATGTTAAACATGTTGTAATCACGCGTGTAGGACATGAATCTGCTCCCCGCGGTGCTGCTCTCCTCCTTCCGCGGCTGTCGGATTATCACTGGAACAACACTGCCACTCAGTGGCTGGATCATCTCCCTCTGGATAAAACACAAGGTTGGCCTAAGTACACTCGTGCGGCTCTGAGCCCTGCGTGGCATTTGCACCATAACTGAACTCATGAGTATCAACTGAGGGTTAACACCCTGGAGGAAAAATGGCTTCATCCCCAAATGTAGGGCATGGGAAGATATTTTTTTTACCTTCCTGCTTTTTTGAACTGCTTGTAACCCCCTCCTGCTGCTATGATTTAGTGCCAGTGTTACGTATTATTACCTAAGTGACATTTACACAATCTCGGACTGCCAGTGTGTGCAGAGCTTAATGTTATTTTCCAACAATTTACAACTCAGCTGTAGTTTGGATTCAGCCTCGGGGACTAACATTTTAAAGTTTCCGAACTGATGTGCATCTCATTGTCTCACTGATTTCAGCCTCTTGTCTGTTTGTTTTTTTACTCAGAGGTTTTGTATCGTGCTGCAAGAAAGGAAGAATTTTCGCGACCAAAAAAAAAGTCCTCTGTCCAACTTTTTCAGGCATTTTTCCCAAGTTAGAATCCTTTTTTCAAATCTCACATTAACTGTGGAGTGCCTCAAAGAAGATAATATTACACAGGTTATCAATCATTAATTATCTAGATTTTAAAAAAAGAGTAACTGATAATTTAAAAGAAACAAAAAGTCCATGTGAACAGGCTTTATAATATCTCTGTGTTTTCAAGATTCAAAGTAAACTTTTGATTTTTCAGAAATTCCTGAGTAATTCTGGGTTTGCATTGGATTCCTATTCAGCAGTACAACACTGCCTGAACCTTTGTGTGGGATTTAGATGATTTACTTTAGAAATATAAAGTATACAAGAAAAATGTACAACCTTTTTAAGAGATGATGTAATTAAGGAAGGGCTTTATTAAAAACAGCCAGCCAGCTTTCCCTGCTTTTCTATTGTTGCTGTTCTTGGAACAATGAAATGATGTGGACTGAAAAACTATTTTACTTTTATTGTTTTTCTGTCTGAGATCTCTGAGGAAACTCCACTCTGTGTCACTCTCGTTTGTCACCCGAGGCCTTGGGCGACGAGCTTGAAAACATAAAACACGCTTTGCTTCTTTGTGCTTAAAAATGAATAAAATGTCATAAATTCAAATGCATTCTTTTTCACCCCAGTTCAGAAGTAAAGAAGATTTACATGCTCGAATCAGTGCTGTATTTATTTACACACGTTATATGAAAGGGATCCGAGGCAAATAATGGAAACACGCTACAGAAGTTAAAGCAAGTCTTTGGTCAGAGGTGCTCCACCCGCTAAAAGTTTCACACAAAGGAACACCAAAACCTGCAATTACTCTCACCTCAATGCCTGTTTTCATACGCACCCACAGTCACTGTAAAAGAATGCACGCCCTCTGCAATACTCGAAGGTTTAACGTATCAGGACATAATAAAATAAAAATCATCCGATTCTTTGCAGCTTCTAAAATCATTTCCATCTATCCTCAGGCGTACTCTTCTTTACGGCTTTGTTTAAATTTCATTGAGGTTTGCATGAATTTGTTTATGCACAGCTCTGTTGAGGTCCCGCCACACATTTCAGTTGGGCTGCAAGCTGGAATCATCATGACAGCTGGTATGAGATGTTTGTGTTCTGTGCATTATGACCAAAACATCTCCGCTCTTGTTTTTCCTGTCCGAAGGTCATTGCTCCAGAAGTCTTGTGGTTTGTTTAGATGCAGCTTTGTAAATCTAAGCAGTGTTGCCATGTTCTTTTCAGGAGAGGCTTTCTCCTGGCAACCCTGCAAACAAGCCATACTTGTTTAGTCTGTTATGTGCGGACATGAACTTGCTACCTGAGGCCTGCAGAGGATGGTGACTGACTTGAATTCTTTCTAGTTTGTGAATAATCTTTGTCAGTGTGAAGTAGCAGACTGCAAATGGTTTAGAGAAATGGCCTTATAGACCTTCTGCAAGATCATTGCTGATGTCTTTTTGGTTCCTAGGGACCACCAAACTGTCAAAAAATCTGCTTTTATAGAGGTGCTCACACTTGCTGATGATCACTTAATCAAGTGCATCCGATCAGCAGCGCCTGGCTGCTACTTATCCTTTTGATTCCTACAGAAGCAGTTAAGGTGTACCTTGTTTTTCCACACACTGCTTCTGCATTTTAGCCTAGTTTAAAAACATGGTGTAATGTCATACTGTATGGTATTGTTCACCTCAGGTTTTCCAGGCTGATGTGTTTCTGACGCTATCACCTTGCTTATAGTGTCAAACTCTGAAGCTGACCTGTTTCTGAATAATACCACCAAATGGTGCCAAAACAAAGAAAAAATTAATGCTGTTCCATTGGTGGGAAGCTGTTTTGCACTATTTTGCTGTCACAAACATGTCTACGCTAACTTTTAAGACTCTCCTTACAGTAAATTGAAGTAATCATGGCTTATATCCAATAAATAACAAGATTAAGACATTGTCTTAGGTCCAGACTAGACCGAATCTGTTTCTTGGCTCTGATGTCAAACCCAGGAACAGTTCCCAAACTGTAACAACAGAAACATGTAGAGCTGTCGAACATGCTTCCATAGGCTTGTCTTGTGTGTTGATTACCAAATGATAACCACATTTATGGCGCACAGTGAGACTTTGAACTAACAGACCTGCTTTCAAGTCAATGCTTTGACAGGACAGTTCATTGTAAACATTATATAGAACTACTACAGCTTCTAATCTGTTCCCACATTGTTCATTCACCTAAGAATATCTAATAATAAATACATTAGCGCAAAAAAAAAAAATCCAAAAAACAATTAAGAAAGAATAGAAAACAAGAAGAGTAATGGCATGTCTTTTATAAATAAGACATTGTAGTCTTGTAAATATGTTTAATTATTGAGTAATTTGCTGTCACTGTGTTTTGGTGACCAGTAGCATAACAGCATGGCGGGTAACATCTGAACCCGTCCAAATTCTCAGATTATAAAACTGCTGTTTCACAATACCACAGGGTGTCCTCTGGTGTTAACAGGCCATCTGTTTTGCTAATACACGAGAGGAAAAGGTGAATTATAGTTTCTTTTGGTCCAAGTGGTGTAAACTTTGCAACTAGATGGAGAGCACGAGGCCCTGCTTAGATGTGTTTGAGGTAACATGGACATAACCCTTACAATGCACTACACATACGCACTCTAAAGAAGTATAACAGGAATGGCTACTCTGCAGTAGACTACGATTGCTGCTTAAGTTATCCACCTCTGCTGTAGCGTCAGACTAGGACAGACTGAACTCTCACAAACAAAGATAATATACAAATTTCACGAAATTGTTCTGTCAAATAAAATAAACTCATAACATACAGTTTTATTTTCTCAGTGAAAGTATTTCTACTCTGAGCTGAACACGGCAGTAGTGTTGCATGCTACTTCTTAACCCGAAATGTGAGCCTGTGACCCATGTGAAACTTTGTTTTAGATCTGGACTGAGAAGGTCGGGGCATTGAAGCTTTTATCTCTGAGAAATAACAGCCACCTGTCACTCTGATTTGTGTGTGTAATATCTCTTCTTGCTTGCCAGACAACAAACACACCTCCTGAAACGCTACATCGTTGACCTACAACTTCTTCTTGACCCATACAATTGGAGCCTCTAAGACGTAAACACCGTGGTCACAATGTGCTACACCTTCAACATACAACAATCCTCAACCGCGTTATTTACTGCAAAGCCAGGAAGTGTTCCCTACATAAGGCAGAAAGTAACCCGATGCCGCTTTGCATAGTATTCAAATCGTATGTTTGCACTGACTAAAAGGCACCTTTATTTTTGGTGTGTTTCCTATTATCTGTTTACCAGTGGTTGAAAAAGAAGTCAGGCCGTTTACCATGCCATGTGAAATTATAGTCCCTTAGTGGAGCTTTTGCTGGGCTAAAACATTTGAGGTTAGGAGTTTTCCACTTCATCAGGCTTCAGCTGAGTTAATGAACCCTCATGTCCCAGCCTCCGCGCTCTGGTCTGAACATTACTCACAGGCTAAGCAGGGGAAAAAAAGCTGCCACTGATTCTACGCCTCAGCAAGCCACCACACACACACACACACACACACACACACACACAGATCATGACTTTGGAACTTACGGGGTCGTGGAGGTCTATGCAACATCTGCTTATCCCGTGTGATATCTCAGGGGAGCGAAATCAGGTTTTGCTGCGACATGGATAAACAAACACAAACGTGCTGGGACATAATTGAATTACTTCCATGCACATAAAGCACTGAAGATGAAGGGTGGGTTCCCGTGGACATGTTTGTGTGTCTTGTTCACGCTGTAAGGTGATCTAATGTCATCTCACTGACAACTCTGTGGAAGCGTGTGCTGTCACATACGTAGCATTTTTGTTTCAAACACATGTAACGAGGCAATCATTGAGATATATAATTAATTCACTGTCTTTGTCGTGTCTGTTAATATTTTATATTGGATGCAAAGATGCAACTCAGAAGACAAAAAAACAACTAATTAAGACATTAAATTTAAATAAACCCATCCACTCATAAGTCCGCTCATTTAGTCACAGTATTATTTTTGCAGAGACTGGAAACAGGAAGAACGACCGCAGGCCTGATGCTGTCCTGAGAAACCTCACTTACTGACAGGTTACACTGTCCACTGCAGTTTGTACACTGTTAATACTGATAAAACAGCGTTTTTAGTTACATCATTTGCTTACACACTGCAAAAAAAAAGAAAAAGAAGAAGAAGCATTTCATTTTTACACATCCTATTTGAGAGCACTGTGGTTTGCACTTTGTTTGCTTTAATTTTGTATTGTATGCACTGTGTTTTTGCCCAAAGACTACTTGGTAAGGTTTAGAAAGAGGTTAAAACAAGTCCCAGCGCGTAAATACAATTTGCTGAAAAATAGTGCTGACCCAGAGCTTTTAAATGTAACAGCATCTCTATCTGACAAAGTGGGAGTTGGAAACTGTCTCACAGGACTTACACTTGTCTTTTGGCCAGTTTTAAGAGCCCAGTAGCTTTGACATAACAGCAGCATTTGATGCTCTGTGAATAAGAGCAGCTTGAGTCTTGGTCTCTGTAAATCTTTGCGGGAACTTGAACCTCTCATACGTGTTTTAAACATGTTGGTGACATATAAAGCTGATGCGGTGAACTGAATTTTTTCTGTTCTATGTTTGGTTAACAACTGTAGCACAAAGTGTTTTGAAATTCTTATCATACTGATTTGCATCAGTGACAGGCTGCTTCTCCACAGAGCTGCACTCGGGCTTGTGGGTACTGTAGTACTGTGGTATCTGCCATGGCAAAACAACACAGAACAAAACTTGTAGTATTTTTCCAACTAAACTGGTGACTACACCTTAAACCTGCGGGGTATTATTTCATTTCATTTCTATCTCTCTGTATAGGCCCCTCCCATCAGCTGCGCTTTCATGCAGTGTGTCATGATTTGACAAAAAATTAAACATATCTACTTGAAATGATGATAAAATGTCACCATCTCCCTTTGAGCTGAACACGGTGCATCCTCTGCAACAGTAAACACATAAAAGCATCTGAAAAATGCTACATACTCAAATCATTGGTGAACATAGCTACAAAGGAGCACACGTGCTATGCAACTCACCATGCCATTATAGTGCATTTTAATGCGGCAATGTTTTAACTAAAACATTCGCTAAAATATGGCATGTATTATTTAACTTATTATTAATTCATGGTCAGTTCCAGCACTGATAAACATGTGCGTCTTTGGAGAGCCCTGAAGAAGTGTACGTACAGGCTGAATCCGAAACTTAAAGAGACGTATGGTGCTGCCAAGTGGAATGCTTACAGCTTGGCACCAGTGAGCCAATGATGTGATGCATCGGGGGCACGGGGTTTCTAAGTTCACCGTTTTACGTAAAGCGTTTTAAAGAAGAATTGATATGTAGTGATATATTTCCTTAAGCCTGACACCAGCTCAGTGATTCAGTTATGCTCTGGTCTTTAGGTTATCTGTGAGATCAAGATTTACAATGAATACTGAATGTAGACTCTTACACCACACTTTTTTATTCTTTTCTTTTTTTTATTTTTTAGAAACTGATTATTAAACCATTGCTGAAAAGGGAGCTATGGATTGATTAGAGGTAATTACTTAACTGCAGGCCAGAAAAAGAAAAAAAAAGAGCTTTGGATTGAAAGCTACCGGCCATTCACTCGACACTAAAGAGCATGAAAATCTCAGCTGCAGTCTGTGGGAGTAGCTAAGCAGCCATGCAGAAAGGACGCCTTTAGAAATCTGTCTGCATTCCTTTGACGGCTGCAGATTATGACTGGATTGGTTTTAAACTCCTGACAAGGCGTTGGAAAAGCTCCCTGACAGAGTTATGATTGGGGCTGAGTGGCCTTAACAGTATGCTTTGTCAGAAAACATTAGCACACACGCAGACTGATGTTTAAATGGTGATGCTATTCAAGGATTTGTGGGAGGAAAAAGTCGTATTCGCTTTCAGTGATCTGGTTCATCCCACAATTGCTTGATTGTGTTATTGTCCAGCCAAATCACGAATGCCATTCACTGGTATTTTAGGAAAATGTCAAGACGGGAACATAAGCTCAGGAGAGGAAATTCAAAGCAATCTAACGCTTTTTTAAGCAGCAGAAAAACACAGTTTGACAAAAGAGCGGAGAGCCTAATCTAATCAGAAATCAACTTTTCCCACCAAGCTGCCTTTAAATACAACCAAAGCAACAATTCTGCAGTTTTCATCCTGCGATAGAAATATTGAGCAAACTAAAAGGATCGTGTTGAGCCTAACTGGTAGCTTCTTCACTTCTACGTTGTTCCTGATTGTAAACTTCAACAGGATTGTGATGATTACAATAACAAAACCTCCTTCCTCCACAGAACCAGCTCTTGGTTGCCTTTTTGTTCAGTACTCCTAGCTAAAACTAATGCAGTCTAATACACCAGTCCAATCATTGTGCATTGTATACTTGCATCCCCTTTATCAGACACACCTGTAAAGTCAAATATCACACCCCTGCATTATGGTTCATATTTACATACCACATACACTATGGTTCAGATATGTACAGTGCAGACTGAGGTGATTACACAAAGTACAGCAGTGTCAGCAAACCTTAAAGTTTTAACAGTAATTAAACATCCTTAAGCACATTAATGTGAAATGAATGTGTGTGTTTGTGTGCACTGTAGTTTCTGATAGCCAGGAGTGTCAGAAATGTCTATCAGAAATGAATACCAGCCCTAATCCCTCGAAACCTGGTTAGAGGTTCAGTGTGTTGTAATGACTTAAAGGCAGACCTCCTGTATAATAAATATGAAAACAGTACAGTCTAGTTTCAGCTGAGTTTCTACACTTGAAACAGGTCAAAGTAAAGACCAGTGTTTCACAGATCCCTGGTAAAAGACTGTTAAATAAAAGGGTCAGGAAACGGTTTGCATCTCTAATTAGAACTAAAACTTTCAGTGCACATTAGTATCATTTTTCAATATTATGTTACATTTCAGCCCATTCTCACGGCAAATAAATTAGTCACGAAAAGTTATTCATGTTCAGGAACACAAACTGTCCCATTTTTTCATAACAGTTGGCACAACTGGAAAGGCAGGTACAGTAAACGAGGCTGCAATGCCGATACATCACCCTAGCAACCAAGAAAATTGAGCTGCTGAGGTTTTAAAGTGAAAGCCAGCCTCTTCAGTTTCGAAACATGTATTTTTTACACCATTTAAAGCTGAAAACATTTCATTTTGTGTAGATGGACAAGAATCAGTATATATCAGACTGGTCCGAAACTCAAACCAGCTGTTTAAAAGCTGGGTCTATTTCACAAACCAACCAGCAAACAGTACCATGTAATTTATGGTGATGCACTGAGGAGGACAAAGTTTTCTTCAGAAAAATTACATCAATATAATTTTCATGTCAGTTATGCTGCCTCACTCCAGGGAGCACAACAAGCTAAGTGAATGGGGTGCCAAAATATTTGCTCTATGGACTCCTTAATTAAATCTGTCCATGCAATTTGTAAGTGAAGTCAGTCTGAGTTACAACAACAGGGGCGTGTCCAGGGGGGACACATGGGGTGACACCAGTCCCACTAATGCCACTGAGTTCGTTGACTACTGTTAATCTTTGGATGGATGAGTGCGTGGAACAACCAGTACAGCTGTATTTAGACTTATTTAATATTAATATTGCTTATTTAAAAATAGTTGGTTATTTAATCACAGTATATTTATATTTTAAAAGTTTTCAGATTTTAAAATATAAATAGACCGTTTTATAATGCTATATTATAAAAATAAAGCTACCTAGCTGTATATAAGCAATTTAAAGCATCTGCAGAGGATAAAATTATATATAATGAGTGAGCCATAACTTTGATCCAGTAATATCACACATATTATTGCGGATAATGAACTTCCATCTGATTTCCACTGGTCATTCTGTGCACTGCAGTTATAAATTATAAGATGAATTTGACTTTCCAGTGAGCTGCTGTCAGAAGCGCAGACCATGCGCCGTCTGTGTAAATCGGATGTGCGCAAACGTGAGCGCTGCTGTCCGCCGCCATTCAAAACAAACACTGGGCCCGGAACAAGGAAGTCGTGCACCTGTTGCTCCTACCTTACTGTACCTTTCCACACGTACTGCGCTTTCTATAATCTAAGGTAAGAAACCTGTATTACCAGCTTCTAAGAATAACTCGACTTAAGTATCGATTCGGAAAAACTGCGTGCAGGAACCCGTCGCTGGGAAGGCGCCGACAGAATCAGATCCAGACACATCAGTATTCTGACTTCTTTTAACAGAAGAGTTGTGAAGCCTCATCATGGCAGACGCGGAGGATGAAGTAGTTAAAGGAAGTGAAGAGCAGCAGCAGCAGGCGGAGGAGGAGGTTGATCTCAGCTCCTCTCCGACCCCTCCGGAGGACTCTCAGACAGCTGCTGGCCGCAAAGGGGACGCGCAGGAGCGGCCAGCGGAGAGCGTGGCCACCTCGACCCAGGGCCGTCACCTACTGGTGGAGCCCACCCTGGACCAGTTTAAACTAAGGAAGTTCTTCGTGTTAAGGGTAAAATATCATCAGCGTTTCCTCTTGACGCAAAGTGCTCCCAGTAATATGTCACACATTTCTGTAAGCGCACTGACGCCTGGGTTAGACTTTTATTTAGAATACTTTCATTTTTTTAATACACTATCTTCTTTATTTACTATATTTAAGAGACACAACATATAATTTGTCATTTCATAGGACTCCATATGAGAAAGTAGCTCATCTGGCTCGAAGGAGCAAACTTCTTCCTGGTTTTAGTCCCGCACTTAACTTGTGGTTGAAACATGCCTAAGCTGTTTCCTGTCTGTGGCTTAAACTCATCAGCCCAGAGTGGACCACACACCTGGGTAACGTCATTAAAAACTTTATTTTTAAATAATGATAAAGTATAAAGTGTGCAAAGGTTTCAACAGAAGCATATAAGTAATCTGTATAGCACCAAACATAATAAAGGCGAGTTTATGTTAGAAAAAAATGAGTATATAGGTTGGAATACCTTTTTTTACTTAAAAAAAAGTACCAACAACAAGCTGAACGTTATCAGGATCGCTAAGATTCTGTTCATTGGAGGCCTGTTGTTTTGGATTTTGATGGGAAATCAGTCATACCTGCTATGTTGCCAGGCCAGCTCAGCACCATCCTCAGATTACAGAATGACTGTCAAGAGCACCTCAATATGAACTCCTAATCTTTTCACTCGCTCCAGCTTGGCATTGAAATAATAAAACATAAAGTGCAAGACTGGCAGAGCATTCAAAACCAGAAATGCTCACAGATGACAGTGTGTTCTGCGCTGGAGTGTTCCCTTGTGTGTTCAAATACCTGACTTACTCACATTTCTACACGCTCGGCTCTCTTCGTTCGCAGACATTTTCACACGCCCGGGCTTCATGCTTATGTTTATTGTGATTTCGTTTGACACGCACACACGCTGACATTTTACTAGTCCCAGCTGCACATCTGCCTCAAAGATTACCCCTTAAGCTTTCTGTGCACACGTTGTGATTGTCACAATGGAAAATTAGAAAGTGACACCCGTGCATTTCTGTCTCCTCAGCCTGGCACTCTGAATCAGGCCATCAAAGACGTTGAAGCTCTGGTGAATGAGGAGGTAGATGGCAGCGTTCTCAGCGTTTGGCTGATGGCAGAGTGAGTTCATGAGATCATGTTCTGTTATACACCTCCATGTTTGAGTGCGCGGCGCCTTGTGCGCCAAGTGAAAACCTTTTACCTTTACCCTCAACCCCACACCATCACCCACATTTAGCATTTAGAAACACTATTAAACATTGAATAAAAGGCTAATAATTCATTATAATATAGTAGTACACTTGTACCAAAAGAATTTAAAAGTCTTTTTTTGAATGCATTTGTTTTGTTATAACCAGACTGGACAAAAGAGGTGGCACTAAATGAGTTGTGACTAAACATAAGTTTGTTTCCCTGGACTAAAAGGGAAATAAACCCACAGTAGAAACCAAGTCAAACAAAGTAAAAGAGGTCATACATTAAAGAGCAGAAAGGAAACATGACACCCAAAGTGCTGCAACATGTATAAAAGGATGAGTTCTGCTAGTCAGGGCTGTTTGCTTTAACCTAAGCCTAAGTCATTTGTAAAATCCATTTAAATGTTGTATCAGCTTTTACGTTTGAGTTGTTTTTATATATCGAGGTCGGTCGTTCATTTTCCCAAGGGGCCCGTGAGAAGCTGGGGCTGTTGTGGAGGGCCGCACAAATAATCTAAACTCGATTCTGCTCAATATTCATTTTATTTATTGATAAGCTTCTTGGTCTTTGCTCTCTACTTTGTGAAAATTAATTACCCATCCCTGATAATCGATGACTGAAAACCACTAGAATAAATGAGCAATTTCATATTGTGTTCATTCATATGAATTCATTCAAATCATATTCTGTTCTGTCCTGACCTAGCTAACTCAAACTTGAACACAGGTGTATTCCAGTTACCGTAAGTTTTTCATGTCTTTGAGAGAACGATGTGATCGATTTACTAGTGGATAGTCCATTTGCACTTATTTTGAAAGTTCAGTTGCTGCTAATTCGCTAGCCTTTCCTGTCTCACCACACGCAGGTTGATCAGCTAATAGGTGGCTGTGGCTCAGGAAGTAATGCGGGATTGAAGGATGGTGGTTTGATCCCCGGCTCCTCCAATCTGCATGCCAAAGTAGCCTCAGGCGAGATACTGAACCCCGAGTTGCTCCTAATGCGCTCATCAGAATGTGAATGTGTGGGGTTTTTACATCTAAAACACTTAGATGTAGGAAAAAGTGTTTGTATGAATGTGTGTGTGAATTGTGGAGTTTGTGTGCATCCGCAGGATAAAATGGAAAGACAGCTGATATTTTATTTTTGCTATATTTCCAAATGTTTCTGTTCTCATCAAAGCCAAGAAAAAAACCCCTCCTCGAATACCTCTTAATCTCAAGCAGAGATAGTGATTGAACACAGAGCAACACAAAGTGACTGCAAGACATTTACAAAGTGCACTCGATGTGATGTCAGGTTGCATCACTCCTGCACAAGCTTTCAGGAAACATTTAAAAGGCTGGCCATGTGAGAATGAATAATGCATCCCAGTTTATGCGGTTCTGGGTACATACACACACACACATGCACGTTAACGCCTGTCCTACATCAGGCCCGCTGTTATCATGGCCATAGAAGCCAGCGTAGGACTTCAAGCAACAGAAAGAGTGCATCATGTGGTAATTTTGCGACTCTGCTGCAGAATTTGCCCCAAGGGAGGCCGAAGACTTATGTCAGCAAAGCATGAGAAATTCCTCAAATTTGGCTTAGCTGAAGGTTGTCACTTGCTTTACAAAAAGTCGTCTCAATTGCTGTACATTTCTTATAATAGGGCCATCTTTTAAAAATACACTAGGTGGTGTTTTTTATGTAGGAAAAATGAGAGAAATAATGTTAGTTACACTATTTTCCATCAGTTAATTTTCAGAAAAGCCCCGGAAGATTCTTTAAGTTACTTAAAGACATACTTTACATACTTTGGGTAAATCTGGGCAATTAAATGCTTCTTTTGATTGTCCAGAGATAAAACCTGGTCTGTCCTGTTTTCTAGCTGGCTTTACTTTTAGCATACATAGATCTCATTGTCTCAGGATAGACTTGTGTCTTTTTACAATCTTCATGACAAGCCAAGCCATTTAGAAGCCACTGTGCCTTCATATTTAGCTTAGAGTTGCATGCAACCATATTTCTAAAGGGGCGGCAGCAATGTGGCAACCAGAGATAAAGACATGTCAATTGTGTGAATTGTGGTAATGATAGATAGATATTTATCTCAGTTTTAAGCAACGCAGTTGAGCTCATTGATCAGCCGCCGCTCACCAACTCCTTTGAGATTTTAAGCTATGCTAACAGTCTGCTAGCTGTAGCAAAAGCTAGCGGAAAGAAAACAAACAATTTTTCAAAATGTACCCTACCAAACAGTGTGCAGGGTCCTGCAGAGGTACTTCCTGTCGGTTTCTGTCCTGACCAACAGTTTGTTTTGTCAGGCTCGAGTGCTTAACAGCATGTCAGCCCACCCACAGTGTGCATCACATCTGTAGCATGCTTGCTGCCCCGTGCCCAGTCAAGGTTAACTCATTTCATCAGCACAGTCACAGCTCTTCACCCACACCTTTCTATAAAGCTTTGACTGTTCAGTGAACTGTCTTCTCTGGCTTACGGATGCCAGCAGCAATCAGGAGTGCTTCACTCTGAGGTGACCAAGTGCGCCCAGCTCAGTGGGCTGTAAGAAAGGGAGCTTCTCCAAGAGAATCCATGCCACCACGAATTAGCTGTTCGCACAGCGGTGAGGGATGGAGTGTGTGGATGAATGTGTGTTTAATGATGGTTTTTTTGTGATTTCAATTAGTACTGCAAACATTTTTGGAGACATTTTGAGGGCATAAAAGAAAGCCCATTTTTCCAGTAAAAATGTAGGGCTTCAGAAATGCTTACATCCATATTGTATGATCTTTGCCCAGGGCATTTTTATTTTACTTCGTGAACTGTAAGAGTACATAATTGAGCAGCTCTACAATATGTGTGCGTGTGTGTTAACTTTATATGACCTCCAGAATTCCAATCATTTTTGGCTATTTTTGCTTATTTTTTAAACTTGCTGATGAAAAATGTAAAACATTTCATTAAGTGTTTTGTTTTGAAAGGTTTTTAGTGAAGTAATAAATGAGTGAGGTTGATTTTCTTGTTGCTGTTTCCTAATACCGCAATGCTGCTAATCCATCTTTATAGCAGGTGAATAAACAAGTTAGTTTACTTGAAGAAGACTATGACGAGTCAGTGAAAGCAAAATAACTTAAGAATACCTTTTGTTGGAAGCGGTTTGAGTGCTGACATTGTAATATTTGAATACTGAAGCTGAAATATTTTTTTATTTAACATTTAAAAACCTGCTTTTTTCTGTTCTGTTTTTCTTTTTGTTCTTGCTCACACACTGTTTGGTTGTTTCAGAGTGGATCACTGGAACAATGAAAAGGAGCGCATTGTTCTCATCACAGAATTCTCTCTCCTGGTCTTCAAGTACGACTTCATGATGTTCAACTGTGACCAGATGCAGAGGATCCCGCTTAACTTTGTGGACCGCATCTCCCACGGCACCTTCAGCTTCCCAAAGCGCTCCCTGCTGGAGTAAGTCCGCTCATTTTGTCCAACAGTAAAACGTGCCTTCTAAGCTTTAAGCTTTAAGATTCGAGTTACTGAGTAGGGTTAGTGGACTGTAAAAATGACATTCAAAAACAATACGACTGTCAGTTGATTACTAATGCTTATCATCTACAGTCCTGTGCATTTCTTTGCATTTTTCTGGAAAATTTAAATTAGGTGCAGGAATTAATTGAAATGTGCAAACATACATGGAAATACTTTACATAAGGCAAAGACGGTGTTTGTACTATCCTGCCAAGCTTGAAAGTCAATATTTAGTCTGACTTTTATTCGTCAACACAGGCTGAACTTTGTTATTCAGCTTTTTTGTCATTTCTTTAGGTAGTCTTCTTTTAGGTAGGCTTCTTAAAGGACAATCAAAGCTCCTTTTTGGATGTTGGCTGCCTTTTGTTTTTTTCTCTATCATGGTGATTCCACACTGCTAAAACAATGTTGAGGTCTGGGCTCTGTGGAGGCCAGTCCATGACTGTTAGTGCTCCATTGTGTGTTTTTTCTATTCAGGTATGTCTTACTGCATTGGTAGTGTGTTTAAGATCATTTTCATGCTAAAAATTAAGCTGTTGCCAATCAGATGTTTTGCAGATGATGTTATCTGTCCATCCATTTGCTTCCGATTATCCTTTTCAGGGTCTTGGGGGGCGCTGGAGCCTATCCCAGCTGTCTTAGGGCGAGAGTCGGGGTACATACTGGACAGGTCACCAGTCTGTTGCATGGCTAACACATAGAGACAGACAACCATTTGCACTCACATTCACACCTATGGGCAATTTAGGGTTTCCAATTAGCCTATCCCCACTAAGTGCTTGTCTTTGGACTGTGGGAGGAAGCCGGTGTTTCTGGAGAGAACCCACGCAAACACGGGGAGAACATGCAAACTGCACACAGAAAGACCTCGGCCTGATAGTGGAATTGAACTCAGGACCTTCTTGCTATGAGGCAACAGTGCTATGGTGGATCAAAATCAAATCATACTTTTCAGCTGTTGTAATTTCATCAGTTTTGACAAGATTGATCTGAAACACAACCCAAACCACGACAGACCATGTTTTACAGATGGCTCTCTGTACATGCCTACTATGATTTGAACCGAAAATGTCAAATTTGGCTTTATCTCTCCATCAGACCTGTTGTTACTGGCTTTCAGTCCAGTTCTTGTGTCATTTGGCATTCCTCAGCCTTTCCTTCCTCTTTCCCTTCCTTAGGAATGACAGCTGTAAATTCTGCTGAGACCATTCCTGATTAGGCTTCTGTGAACCGTTGCTTCCTGTTTCTTAAGGACATGACTCTACGATACTGTGTGCTATAGATAGTTTCTTAGGCCTGAAACTTCTTCTTTTGTCCTCCACTTGCCCAGTTTTCTTTTTTTATCGATTCAGCTAAATTAGAAATTAAAACATAAAGTAGTGGTTCTGTTGTTTAGTGGTTTACACGTTTGCCTAACAAGTGAAAGACCTTGAATCTAATGTTAACAAGGCCATTTCATGTAAAACAAATTTGCCAAATCATACGGAGCTACCTGCTGTGGTGAGCCTTTGTGAATAACAGATCAGCCAAAGTAGCTTTTTGCTATTAACGAATGCCCAAGGATGCAATTTGAAATCGTTTTTTGCTAAGTTGTCTGATTTGTTTGGGTTAGTTCAGAGAAAAAAGATCAAATAAAACCTCTGAAAATTGTCAGATGCAAGGACTGGACTGAAAATGGGAGAATAAGCAGCTAATGTCCATAGAGTAACTGAAAAAACAGAAGAACTATTGCTCAAGACCATTTTAAAAATGACTCCTTGTCTTGGTCCTAGGAAGCAAAATAAAAAGAGAAGGGGGAGCTCGAGAAATGTCCTGTATGCCTACAAATGTTTGCAGGAATTTCACATTGGTATTTAAACTGAGCAAACAGGGGTGTTAATTAAAGAAAAAAGCTTTTACTGTACAAAATTGAATGGGATTATGACGGTCATTTTAGTCCCTAAACTAGTTTGCTGACTTCAGGGTTAAATGCAGAAGTTTAGAGTGTCGTGGCTCTGAATCATAACCACGAAAGCTTCCTGACACTACATTAAACTACTCTTTGTGGGGTTTAGTCGGTCATTAACAAACGAAAATGTCTACCTGGAGAATTATAAATATTAGCTCCAATTATCTTCACTCTGCTCTAATTTGTTTCACAAAGCTCAATTCCCCGTGAAGAATAAGTCCCTTTGCTTCATCATTAACCGTTACGCCTTAACGTTAAACATGCCCGGTCACATTTGTGGCCGGTCTGTAATCATCTCACAGCTGATTTTAATCTAGTATCATATAACACGGTGTCAAATTTAAAGAAACGTTAGAAGATGTAGGAGAAAGTGTGAAATGTGTGCGGCGGATCGGTGCAAGGAGCAAATGGGGACAGCATGGATGGCGAGAGTGTTTGCAGCAAGGTTTTTGAGGGTAAGGAGTGCAGAGCTGTCACTTGGAGCTGTCACTTAACTGATTAGTGGCAAAATTAATGCAGTCCTTTCATCTAAACCTTTTAAAGACGGCTCAGGGGATACCAAACCAACTAAAACTAATTTGATGAATAAAACGTAATGTGCTGTGAAGAGCTTAGAGAGCGCGGCCTTTATTGGAGGTTTTATCTCCGCGCATTACATTAAATTATACATAAAATGCTCGTGGAAGCCACCCGGGAGTCCGGCAGTAAAGAGACGGTTTCAAATGAGAAAGACTGGAGCCTCAAACATTTCCTCTTTCTGTCTTCATCTTCAGCACTCCTTCCCTTTCATTCCCCGTCTTCCTCTTCGTCTCTCCCCCAGGAAGTGTCTTCTTTTTTTTTTGTCTAGGTCGTTCCTATTTTGAGAGAAGCCGATCTACAGTAATGTTCATGTATATATGGAAATGAATCTTCCTGCTTCGCTCCTCTTTTGACGCTTCACGAAAACTTTGTTTCCACACGACACCTTAATACGAGGCCAGCTGGGGAGATGAGCTGCAGTGTTAATGATTCGTTTCTGAGTGATGGAGGAGCTCAGTGGCGAACAGAGAGAAGACAGAGCCAAAGTCATGACGTCATGTCCCCATAGCTCCTCTATGAGTTTCTGTTCACTCGAAACATGTGTCTCGCTAACACCCCAGGGCTTATGGGAAATGGTGTTCACTTAAGGTTGCATATTTATAAAAAATAAACAACAATCTTAGGCGACTACAGTCGTATTGCGAAAGTCTTTATTGCAGTGCTGTACTTTGAGCTACCAATGTAAAAGTCAGAGAATCTTCTGTGTGGAGCCGATGTCCAGAGGAACACATCCATGTGACCTGCAGTACATATTTGGCTTAAGCCATGTGTTTTTGAATTGTGTCGTGACTTCACATCTTTGGACACAAAACAAAGCTGTGAAACTATTTAACTGTGATCTGCTGCTGGCAAATTTAATGCAGGTGTTCTAGTTACTTCCTGTGTATTTAAAATAGGGCTGCCACGATTTGTCGACTAGTCACGATTACGTCGACTATCAAAATCGTCGACGACTGATTTAATAGTCGACGCGTCGTTTGAAGCTTTGTAAGATCCCAAAAGACGCAGGAATAAGTAGCAGGATTTAAGAGTGTAATAACGGACTGAAACAGAAGATGGCAGCACTGCATGTACAAGGATGCCAGCTGCCGTTAAACCCCGAAGAAGAAGAAGAAGCAGCTGTGTCCCAGAAATCATAGCGCGGCCCAGCTTAGTTTCCAACAATGGCGGCAGCTAGTTAGTTTTAATATTACTCTTATTATTCTTTCTGGGTCAGAAAATAAACGTTTAACGTATTTTCAGGCGAGAATGTAGCTGTGGAAACCTCAAATATCGGCTCAGTTTATCAGGACACCACATATTTTCAAAAGCGCTCCGACGCTAGTTACCCACTAGCTCGATAGCTAGCCGGGGGCAAGGTCACTAGCGCGGTGAGAACACCGGACTCCCGGCAAATTGTTTTCTAACCCACCGCCGTCTTTCGCTACTCAGGTTAAATATATATGAGTCACTTAGATAAATTAAAAATGTTGTTGTTTGGCTTTTTTTTTTTTTTTTGTATTTTATTTGTTCCTGAGTAAATCTGTTTGTCTGAGATTAAAGTTATAGTTTTTACACAGCTGAATAAACGTCAAGCAGACAGCTGATTATCAGAAGTGTGAGATGCTGGAGAATATACTCCGGTGTCCTGTTATATTTCAGATAGCAAGGAGTTTATTAAACTTTACCGAAACAATCTGCAAATTTCATTAAAATTGAATAAACTATCATCTTGTCTTTATTTTTAGTTAGCACCTTAAACACTTAAAGCTGTAAGCTAATGATAGTTATATAAGAGCAGATGCTGCTGGTGCAATAAGCTGTAGTTTTACGTCCAGTGGATGATGATCTGATTAGTCGACTAATCGCATAAATAATCGGTGACTAGTCGACTATCAAAATAATCGTTTGTGGCAGCCCTAATTTAAAAACACAAACAATAATGCGGGGAAGTAATGATGGTGCAGTTTGCAGCGTTGTCGCCTTGCGTCTTACATCAGGAAGGTTCCTAGTTGGAATGTCTCTGCTCTCCCTGTAACAGACTAACCCAGGGGCCCCCAATCTCAGTCCACAAGGGCCGGTGTCCCTGCAGGTTTTAGATCTCACCTTGAGTCAACACACCTGAATCACATGATTAGTTCATTACCAGGCCTCTGGAGAACTTTAAGACATGTTGAGAAGGTAATTTATCCATTTAAATCAGCTGTGATGGATCAAGGACACATCTAAAAACTGCAGGGACACCAGCCCTCGTGTACTGGGGATTGGGGACCCCTGGACTAACCCAAAGTCAGCTGGGATTGTTTCCAGCACCTTTCTAGAAACCTTTGAATATATAGGTGGTCCAGAAAGTACTATATGTGTGGGTGAATTAGGGTGACCAGATTAAAAAATGCTGTAGTCATCGTTCCATCCACTGGGATACAAAGTGCTCGCCGTATGTTCACTGCATTTACTTAACGCAGGAGCTGGGAAAATTACATTCAAATACCTGCACCTATTTGTTTGCATTGTCTGTTGGGATCTGCTCACTATAGTGTAAACGAGCTTTGGATGGTCAGTATGACTGGAAAAGCACCCTTTAAATGCCTGTTGGTTCACATTCCCTTATCAGGAATATGCAATGCTCCACCTCCGTCTGCAATGTTGATCCCACCCAGCGGGGCTGCATTAATCAAATACAAAGGCTTCTTCTTCCTTTATAAATCAAAAAGCTCACAGAGTGATGAAACAATTCTTTTACTGACCTAGAGCAGAGAAATTCTGCTACCTGTGTGATTTTGTGCTGTTGTTCTTCGAGGCAGCCGCAGCGTGATTTGAATGCTGACAGTTGTCATATGACCACTTGATGTCAGTGTGCACCCTTGGTGAAGGGAAGGTTCAAGTCAGGAGCACGCCACATCACATTTCTTCATGTCATGTCATCATGGATGATGATAGGATCACGTCCAAACCCCTTTCATGGTATGGGATACGGCTCTGGCAAAAAATCAGCACATTGTCTGACCGCAGTGAGGCAGTTTGTGGCATTAAATGTACTACTGTTGGCTACATTTCTATATCAAAGGCACGGTATCAGAGAGATGACATCAAAGGATGACTCTTTAATTTGATTATTTCCATTTTTAGTCTGATTGCCTAAAAGTAATAATACAATTAAAGTTCCTGAGTGAAAGCACTTCTCTTAACAATTGACCTCAAGTGTTCCCAACCTCCTCAGAAATAAGCACATTGTGTGTGTGTGTGTGTGTGTGTGCACCCCACCAGTCTCCCGAAACCTTGATGATGTCACTGGAAACCGTGGAGGGAGTGTCAGTATTTTTAGTCCTGATTATTGTGTTTTCTTCACACATTCTCCAGGTGCACCCGTGAAGAAAAAGCACAGTTTCTTCTGCATCTGTGGGGAAAGATGTGTTTTAAGTGCCTTCTTTCCAAACCGTCTAGACAATCTAATTACCCAGCACATCATCTATTTTTTTTATTCCCGTCTGAGAGAGCTGGGTGTGGAGGTTTAAAGAAGCCCCGCTAGAGGTTGCTTCAGTAACTGTTGTAAGAAAAAATATATATTTAAGAGGGCTAGAAGTAATCCCAGCTCTGCTCTCCTTTGCTTCTCATCTGGTCGGATACTTTTCTCTCTATAAGGCTTCAGAATGTGTGTAGCCAACTATTATTTAGCCCCCATCTTCATCTGCTCAAGTTAGTTTTAGTAAATAAAATGCTTCCTCATTAATACATGCGAGGTAATTAACTTGTTACAGATGAATGGTGTGTCAAACGTCTTTCTTCTGCTTTTAGGCTGTAGTGAAGTCATTCGACCACACCTATACAAACTAAAGCAGCATATACATTCAGACAGCAGGTGGCAGGCAGTACAAAGTAGGTACTTAATGTATCATCAGCAAAACACACAGTTGCAGACCTCATGAGATGAGCATTAAGTGAAAGCAGCTGCAGCTGTTGTAAACCAAAGCAGGCTAATTCCATATATTTGTATTATAACTCAGCTAGATTTTTCAATCTGTACATTTATCATAAAGAAAAATAAGAAAGTCTTTTGAACGTTACCTTTTGAACTCAAACTTGATGGGCAAATGTTCTATAGTTAGTCACATAAATACAAATTTGCAAAAATTGGAAGAGGAGGGAGGTTTTTCACATTTGTATCAGTAAAATTATGGAGAAAAGTGTTAAATAAATTTGTGCAAGTGCCACAGTCAACATCAAGTATGCAGTAAATGTTTGCTGAGCTTGCATGGTCCACCAGTGGATCCTTTATTTCCATTAAGGTGAAGTTACGGTGCTGCAGACATCTTTTTTTGGTCTATGGTGTTGATGCTATGAATAGGTAGAATTTGGATTCATTGAAAAGTGAACAGGAAAGAAAACAGAAGCAGAGTTCACCACAGACACAAGAGAAGCACTAAAATATCATGAGATGGACTATCAACTCATTACCAGGACCAGGACTTAGGAATGTGTTCAGTCTGTAGTCTTTTTAGATCAAGCTAAACAGTAAACCTGAAACACGTGCAAAAAAGGTTCAGTGGGCTTTGCCATAATTGCACTTTTAAAAACGCAAACTGTCCTCTGCATAAAATGCAAAATTAAAAAACAATCAGATTTGAATTTGCACAAGTGAAACAAAGCCCAGCAAAATCACATACGTAACTGTAAGAATATAATGTCTAGCTTTGTAGCTCTACCTGTACTGCAAGTCTTGTTCCAACTGTAAATACAACAGGAAACAAACAAGCTAAGAAGCCCAAAGCGTAAATGAGGAGCAGAGTGTGTACGCAGGTTGCACCCGTGGTGTACAGTATGAATTAATAAACGGCAGTAGACTCAGACTCATGGTTTGGGGCAGGCCGCTGTAAATTCAAACACCTGGGGAGCAGCTTTCAGCCTGTGGACTCTGCTTTTTCACGGTGGAAACATCATTGCCAACAGCCTGCAGCTATGATATCGCAGCGTATGCACGACTGTATGTACAGTATCACGGCTGTGTGTTTTAGGCTTCAGAGGTTGCATAAGCAGTCTGATCATGTGTGCAGCTCAATTCCCCATCTTCTCTTTGTTTTTCTACGTACCAATCCACCTTTGCTTTTCATCTGTTTTTAGTCCTTTCAGTGCAACCTTGTTTGATGGATACATTTATGGATGGCTGACAAACCCGCAGGCTGTGTTGAGCAATCAGACCAGATTTGTTTATGTGCTCTTAGACAATGTGGGACACTTGCCATGATAACTGGAGCTGGGATTGATATTTATCTTGCATGTTGACTTATGAGTCCGAAGCGCTTGAAAGCCCAGTGAGGAATTTATCGTCACCTGCCCTAAAGCTCAGAAAACACATGCGTCTCTTAGGCATGTGTGCATTTTGCATAAACACTGTGTATTAAGTGGAACTGCAATGGGAAGGTCAGGGAAGGGTGGATTTCCCCAGTTTGACCTTTTTCTCGCCTTTATTTTGGTGCAAACCTTGAATCGGCCCTGATTGCCTGTTTTTCCAGTTGTGTGATTCGGTGGCTGTAACGAAATGAGGTGCAGTGAAAGTCCAACCCCAGCTCTGCCAAATAAACACAGTGAAAACTTCCAAGGCCTCTGGCTGGAAAGCCCAGCCCTGCTCTGCCTGTTTGGGCTGGTCCCTCTCACAGTGATAACTTACCTGTGGAATTCTCCAAAGCTTTTTTATATCCTCATTGATACTCGGGCAATAGGTGCGCACTTTTACAAAGGGCAGTGTGTACAAACCTAACTCCACCATCCTCACCCTTGGAGCTGAAATATAATCAGTCTTTTAGGCTGGGCTTTGCTTTTGTGCCATTTTTTCTTTTTCTACCTGCACAACATTTGCTCAGGAGGAGGCACAAAGTGTTCAGCAGCCACATTGTCATTTTGAAAGCACTTGTGTAAACAGGGCTAGATGATTGCATTATGATGCAGCCCCTCCCTGGGACCGTGACATATCAACAGCTACACCACTATTGTTTAGCCTCAGGTGTTTAATTCTGGTTGGCAGGAAGTGCTCTGTTGCACAAGGCATGTGGTAAAATGAGCACATAGGCATGACAGGTCATTAAGGAAATGAGAACACTGTTGGGAAATCATCTCCATCCTGATTTATTTCTCCTCTTTGTTGCCTTTTATTATATGCAAACCAGCAGGTACGTTTGCCACCAAAAACTGCGACCACTCACGCCACCTTGAGCCGTGACAGCCGCTGACAGAATCGCAGGATCCGTCTCAGGCTGCGTTCTACAGTAGCACTTTGCAAGCGACAGTTTGCAGTTTTTATTTAGTAAATTGCGCAAGTTGCCTCTTGAAATCTGTCTTCACTTCAGGGTCTCTGCATGGTGTTGAACACTGAAAAAACCTGAGTGTTTGTGCTTCCACGCATCCGTGCTACTTAAGCAGCGATCAGTAATGTGTGGGTTCAGTGTTATTTCATACCTGATTGTCAGTGTTAAAAATGTGCAGAAGGTTAATGAGTTAAATCCACAGTGTGGTGCAAATCGTCACAGGAATCTGTGATAGCGGGGGTGGTGTGTGGGCATTTGTCTTATCTCCAGTGATCATATCTGCCTTCCAAGAAAAAGTGAAAAACGCATCAGCTGCATATAAACAACATTACAAAAAAGCGTATAACTATAGAGGGGTGACATGGGTGATTGGGACCAACAGATGGGTCAACGGGAATGCAAGCATTGTACTAGGAGGAAGAGAAAGATTAGTCTTAAGCTTTCACAGTCTTACACAGTCTTATCTATTTTCCAACTCTGACCTGTGGTCATGAGATCTGGATGAAGACCAATAGAATAAGGCCACAGGTACAGCGCCGTAATGAGGTGGGGCTCAACCTTGGAAATAGAACGAGGAGATCGACCATCTGGTGGAAAATCATAGTAAATTTACTGCTTCCTCTTGTTTAGTGGAGCTAGTTGTTTTTCGGGTATTTGACAAGGATTTCTGCTGCACACCTACCTTCGGAGGTTATCCAGGCGGGGAGGTTATATATCATCTGGCCTAGGAACGCCTCAGGATCCCCGAGGAGGAACTGTCAAATGTTACTGGGAAAAGGACGGCTGGAATGCTACCATGACGTGTCTTTGGTTCAGGGGAAGATGAATGAATGTATGGATGATTGGATGATTGGTAGTAACTTCTTTCATACATTTCCAACAGGCAAACTGAGCATAGCTTTAGTTCTGTATGGTCACAGAGTTAATCCAAGCCTGCAATCCCCACCAATCATCTGATGGATCCTCTCATGTCCTTTTGAAAAATGCAATACAGGATGCACTATGCAAGTTGTCTTAGCCTGCCTACAATTTTTGGTGGCCCTGCAAACAGGTTTGCAACCCACCCCAACCTCAGCTCCTCTGTTTCATTTCTTATTTGTGCCATCTTTGACTTACTTATTTACTCTGTGTTATGAGGGTCTTAATGCTGTTCACGGTGCTTTAGGCTTTCAGTGGGTGTTTGTGTGAAAGTGCAGTTAATCCCAGAACTGAAACCACCAAACATGAATGACTGCAAGTAAAGACTGTGATATCGTTTTGACTAAAGCAGTCTTCACAGAGCTTCTGGTCTTCATTCACTTTTGGTTGCCTTCACTGTGTAGCTGTTTATGTCTTGCTTTCATGATTTATTGTGTAATGCTTTATGTGTAGTGTTTCTAACTTGCATGTCCTGCAGAACAGGAACCTTCTGCAAACTAGTTTAAACTCAGTCAGTTGACTTAAATGTTCAATGTTACCTGAACTTCTCCTGACATAAAAATGGTGATGCCACCATTTTTGCTTTTGTTCTACTGACGAAATGTTCTGAAGAAAAAGCAAAACATATACAGCAGTTAATTCCCCGCTGCTTTTCTTCTTAATTATCTTTAGAAGGATAATGAAGCTGCTGCAACAGTATTCTTTTTGTTGTTCAACCGCAGATGCAATGGACGGAGTAGTCAAACCTGTTGCAGCAAGTTTGTCAAGCCGCTGTTTTGAGTAAATGTTTATTTGGTACCTGCTGTGTTAAACAGACACTACAAAAAAACAGGGATGGTTGTGTAGCTGGTTTTGTATGTATGGTTATGTAAATCCCTCAACTGTGTTCTAGTTCAGTAGGTCAAATAAGCTCAAAACAACTCTGTTGCAATTACTGCGCAAGTAGATCAGACTTTAAAAAATAAATGTTCATGCCTTCATTTTTTTATTATGTAGCCCCAGTGTTAACTCCAGTACCTCCTCTCTAAAGCTGCAGTCCTGCCCACCTACAACACCATCCGATTTTTACATTTTTAAACCTTTCTTTATCAGACTGCATACATTCTGCTCTGAATCAATTATCTGGGCTTTCACAGTGTGATGGTCTCGCCTCACTTTTCAGCAGATATTGGGGATCTTATGCCTCCTGTTTATCTGCTAAATGATCTTTCTTCCTCCTCACACTGCAAGAAAACACTTTAACTCGCTCGTTAAAGTGGAAGAACATCTGTAAGTAATGTTTCCTTTAAATAAACCATCACTTACCAGAGACTGAGACTCAGTGTATCAACCTGCATAATAATCCGAAACACATTGTTTTACTTATTACACCGCAGTAATCACATTATTGGCAAATTCAGCCGCCACAAATACTGTTGCTTTACATCTATTCTTCTGCTCTTTAAAGCTCTCTGCAAGTAGTCGTGCATTTTTCCAAGCAACGCGCCATCAGAGAGATTTTAGTGCTGCGGGGAACACTGTTACTCCTCCGTGTTCGCTGAGGTAACATCAGGGGTTAAAGTGGGATTTGGCAGGTTGGAGCCACCTGGGTGCAGCAGGGAAACAAAACATACACCCAAAATAACTCCAAATTATTTTGTACTGTGACATCCAGTAGAGTTTTTCTTGGAGCAGCGCCTTTAACAATAATCAGGTGTTTAATTTGTTCTCCTGTCTCACCTCTCGTCTTGGCAAAGCAGCAAATTAATTTCTTTACTAATTAAATACTTAGGAGAGAAGGAAATGTCCCTGGATATTTGTTTTTTACTCCTAGATGTGAAGAAAGGAGAACAAATGTAGGTGTCGGATCTGTACAAAGGAGAAGATCTCAAAGAGTAACATGCAGCATCCTTGTTAATTGCCTTAGCTCTGCTGTATCGATGTTCAGTTTCTAAAAGATATGTGTAAGCTTTTTGCTAGGGCTGAACGATTATGGAAAATAATCTAATTGCGATTTTTTGCCCCAATATTGCGATTGCGATGCGATATGCGATTATTTTTTAAGGTCTTTGTCTGCTGTATTATTAAACAAAGACAAGCAATACATCATATAGTATGGCCAATACTATATTACATTAATTTTAAACTGTTCTTTCCTGGAAGACAGACCTCTGTTATGATGACATGAGGTGATGCATGAATTGATGACTGACATTTTTATTTAACTTCTTCAATCACAACAGTATATTTGAACATACACAATGGTTTATTTTTAGCTTACAAACATCTGAGCATAAAGTGCTGACAAGGAACCCTGGTGTAAACATTAAAATGAAAGTCAGTACAATGTGCAGATTGCAGAAATATACATAAAAAAAAATCAGTGGCTTTACCACACTCAGTTTTTCGACATCTGTGAACTACTAGACAGTCATTCAATTAAAAAATAATATTAAATAAATAAAACTAATAAATAAAAAATACACACATCTTACTGATCTCTGCAGTCAGTAACATTACACATAAAGTGCAAACATAATAGCAATTGTACACACACAAACACGCCTTTAAAGTTTAAAGGCGTGAAATTGGACGGTCTAGCCTTCTGAATCAGAAGGCTAGTTCTGATTAGCGTCACCGCTGTCTCGGTGGAGTTTAATAAACTCGGCCGTCTGCTTCTTGCTATCTAAAATATAACCAGACACTGGTGTAAATTCTCGACTGTCTCATACTTCTGTTTAATAAGTTTTCTGTTTGACGTTTAGTCAGCTGTGTGAAAACCAAGGAGGAACCCACCCGGGGGATTAATAAAGTTTTATTTTATCTAATCTAATAACTTTAATCTCAGCCAAACCGATTTACTCACGAACAAACAAAACACTGAAAAAAGCCCAACAATAACATTTTTAGGTTGTCTAAGTGACTTATATATTACGTTTAACCCGAGCAGCGAAACTCCGCGGTGATCTGAAAATGATGTGCCGGGAGTTGTGCCGTTCTCGGCCGCATCAGTAACCCTCGAGCTCCCGGCTAGCTGTCGAGCTGGTGGGTAGCAGACGCCTCTGAAAACGTCGAAGCACTTTTGCAAATATGGGATATCTTGATAAACCGAGCAGATATTTGATGTTTACACAACTACTTTCTCGCCTGAAAATATGTTAAAAGTTTATTTTGTGACCCAGAAAGATTAGTATGAGTAATTTTAAAACTTAGTAGCGGCCGCCATTGCTGGAAACTGGAGTTTGGCTGGGCCGCGCTATGAATTCTGGGATATGGTAGTAATTTGGACAGCCTTCGGCGCGTCGCTGTGACGTAATCGGTCTACAAATGCGGCCTCAGGAGGATGCAGCCCATGAATTTGGACATGTCCAGAGTATAATCGCAGCCTTTGCGGTTAGAAAATTGCACTTGATCATGTCGCGATATTATCGCAAATGCGATATATCGTTCAGCCCTACTTTTTGCTATTGATGTTGTTTTTTTAAGCTTGCACTTAAATTTTCATTTCCATGGATAACTCAAAACGTTACCAGGTGTTTTTCACAGAGGTTTTGAAATGAATGAAGTCATGTGTAAATTTTCTTAGATATATTTATGATTTGATTTGACTTTCTGAAAGGTGCAGAGGGGCTGCGTGGGACTCTCTTTGACCTTGTTCCTTTTGAGTAGTAGCAGCAGTACTATTAGTGAGTCCTCTGTAGCAGAGTAAACAGAGAATTATAGCGATCTTTGCAAAATGTGGAGCAACACTACCATCATTTCAAAGACGGGATCTGTGAGTGTTTAGACGCCTGTTTGCTCTCAGTCTTCTGAGGTTTCATTAAACAGAAAATATATGACTAGAGGGCTTTTTCATTAAAACCTACAGTATTTACTTTAGAAGGACTAAAGAAAGAACAGCAGAATAAAGAGAATATGATGAGCACGCTGTGGATTACCTCTGAGCGTGGCAAACATGAGATTGCCCTCACATTAAGTATTTACCCCGAGGACAGATCAGTGCAGATTTGTATTATTCTAACGTTGTTAATACGAAACCAGCAGGTCTGCTTGTCCCCTTTAGGGACATAAGTGAAACAAAATGATACACGAATATGTAGGAATTAAATATCAGAAGGTTGCTGTGTGTTTTATTTGTGCATGTAAAATGTTTACTGTACAGTGTTTGGCAGGTTTTTTTGGGTACACCTCAGAGCTTTATTTGTTTTTTGAGGCAGATTATTCATCAGCTAAAAATCACTGCAGTAGATAAAATCTAATCAGAACAAAAAATGTTTGTTTTTTTTTCAGTTTAACAGGCTAATTTCTTAAGAAAATAACTTTTTAATGCTTGATAATAATCTAATTTACGGATTAATACAACCCACTTCCTCTATAACACTTGATATCCTGTTTGTTTGCTTTTAATTGAAGGAGTAAAAAACTGGCGATATAATAAAAACAGAACTTTAATCTATATTACTTTAAACCTTTTTACGTTGTTTCAGAGCTAACCAGTTAGCTTAGTTGTAGATTATGTTATAATATATCTTATTAACAGCAATTTTGATTTTGATCTCAGCGTGTCACAGATTTCTTTTTTATGGTCATCTTCTACACAAAGAACCTCTAATATGATGGAGAACTCCAACCCTCTGGACTTCCTGTTTCACTGATCTAACCTGTGACCACGAAGACAACAGCCTGCTGTACAGCAGTCCAAATTAGTTTAGCCTAAACTAAACTACTGTACACTTCCTAGTAGGGCTGTGCGATATGACCAAACTCTCATATCCCGATATAAGAATTCTATCGTCCGATAACGATATAAATCACAAAAATGTAACAAAATCTGTAAATTCTGTGAATCTCGGGCAGCTCGACTTGCGGGAAGTGTTTCCAGCTGCGCGTCATGTAGCTGGAGTCGAGTGTTTTAACCGATGCATGAAACTATACATTTTTAGACATAAGTTGTAACGGCCGCCGTTTTATTTGTGAGTATTTATTACACGGCGGGAAAAGCCTGTTCTAACGTTTGAGTCTAAGGTTTATTTTTTAGCACCTGGTGGCTCTTTTTTACTTCTCATCCGTAAACAATCTGCTCTTTCACGTGATTCAGTTTATTTTGAAAAGTCTGAACAGGATCTTGAGCTTTATTGTGAAAGGTTTATGTGGAACATAAACAAGCGGACACGCGATGCTGTTACCATCGTTGTTGCTAACCACAAGCATAAAAACAGGCACTTGTCCATCCACAGTGTGGTTATATAAAATAAAAGAGAAAGAGAGAACTTTAAGAAATTTATATAGCCACTACAGTGACCATCAAAACGATTAAAAAATATTGCCGTAAACAGTTTATTTTGCGACACCACGAAACAAACAATAGCGTAAAATGAAACAATAGACGTTTTTACATCGTCATCCGATACATATCGTTATATCGAACAGCCCTAATTCCTAGCATTTTCATTGGATAGATGATTACAATTCAATTTGTTTTTCAAATTATTTCAGAACATGTAATAAACAGATAAATTCAGCGGCACATGATGTTCACATCCATGAAAAATCCAGAATGTCAGCTTAGTTTTCACTTTATCAAATGTCACTTAAAATAATCTTTCATCCTACTCTTAGATCTTTCTCCATCTCTTTTTTTAAACTTTTTTCTCCCTGGAAAATTCAGCAGCTTGAACCATCGGCTTGCAGGCAGATGATGATCCAAACAGAAACAGTTTGTGTGTTTGCTGATTTTTTGCTAAACTGTTTGAAGCACCGCACTGGAGATTACCTGCCACTCTGCACAGAGCTATTCCATTTATGCTCCTTCCACTTTCATTTTTTATGTTTTAGTAAACTAAAATTTTGAAACATTTGGGTTAACATGCAAAAAAACCCCAAACATTTGTTTATTTTCCATAAATTTTTAAACTGTAACTGAGATTTAATACAAACTCCACTAGGTTTACTAGAAACTGCCAGTTGATCGCTAATAGAACAGAATTAATTGGCTGACTGACAGATCAAACCCCACCCCCCAGGTGTGTGAGGCTGCACTGAGCTGAGGATTTCCCCTCACAGCTGACAGGTTTACTGGATGATGATTTTGGATAAAATTTATGCTGTTTATTTGCATCTTATGCAAGAGAAATGTGTGATAAACATTTTTCAGATACAGTTCTGAGAGATATTTGCAGACAGTGAAGCTAAGATAACAAACATTGGAAATATTGGAAAGTCCAGTTGTTCTTGATGGCGTCAGTGCTCGGCTGTTTTTGTGTGTAGCCGGGATTCGTCACATATGCTGAATTTCCACAACTTTATTGACATCTGCGTGCATGAATGCGTTGCAGGGATGAGAAAGAAACACTGTATATGGTATAAGCGGGACTGTGGGATGAGGGTAGCAAGTGTCTCCACACCATGAAAAATAAACCTGCTTGACATTATTTTGTATTTAACTGACCATCAGATTTGACTGACGGTGCTGGAACACAATTCTGGATCATTCTCTCTCACTTTGTCCTCGGGCTGTGTGCCTATGAAAAAGAGTAATCGAGAAAGTGTGACTGAGGGTTCTGGTCCACCGATTGCTGAGTAAAAACACCACTACGGCTGACACGATTCAGTATTACCCAGCCCGAATGCAGTTAATGCTCATTTGGCTTGATTAGGAACTTTAACACTATTTACCTCAGTTAAAACCTGTAAGCAAAAAAATGAGTCAGTGTTTTTTAAGTGTCACCTGTAATTGTCACCTGTAAGCATCTATGGTATCTGTCTCTGTTTGTGCAGTGAGGCAGCGAAGCATGGCTCCCAGCGCAAAATAACACAAGGACTTGTTTGTTTGAACGCAGCCCTTTTATCACTCATCTGATGAAGGTTCAGTCGGTTGTCACTGGCAGAGGAGAACACTTTTTCATGTTTGCGTTTTGGTGCGTTTTCAGGAGAAACGGAGAAGGGGTGCGAGTCTTCTGGGACCGGCTGAGAGAGCCTTCCTTTACCTCCAGGTGGAACCCCTTCGCCACTGACTTCCCCTTCATCACATTCACGTACCACCCCGTGAGAAAGATCAGCGATGTCTTCACTGCTCTCACTGATGTAAGTTGATTAAGCATGCATGGATCTCTATAGATCACACACAAAACATTTTCCAGTTTATCTCGTGATGTAAGTAGATGTGGTTTATTTGGAGTTTATTTCCAGTAGCAGTGTCCTGGTTCTATGCAGTGCTTTGCATGCTTTTTGAAGTATCCCCCTGTGTAGGTTTCAGTCTGTACCCTATAGACGTGGGTCCAAGCACTGCACCTTCAATTCCACGTAATCTTCTTTAATCTTAATGTAAACATTTTCCAATAGGAGCTTTTCCTGTGAAGGCTGGCACAGGGTGAGGACTCAGATTTCTCAAAACAGTTCAAGTGTGCAGCTGCATGACTCCCTTCTGTGAGTGCAACATACCTATTTGTAATTTGGATGAATTGATCCATCAAGTGAACAAAAATGAAACCGTGTGCTGGGAGTCCCTGTCTGGCGAAATGAGTCAGCACTGCGAAATAACTAGCTGGAATTAGCCATCAGATAACACCTGATGTGTAATTCATCATTTTCAACACCTAATGAGCTACTGAAGATAAACACCCATCTGAATCTATGCAGCGGTTAAAGTTGAATTTGGCAGGTGGAAGAATCCTAACCCTCACCCCTAGTTAATAGAAAGCAGTGGAATTTGTCAAGTGAGGCAAAACTGATCTAATCTAAGAGTGAGCACAGACACCACAACCGGTTCTTCACCACTCCAACACATTGCACTACTGCAGATTACAGTACCATGCAAGGGTCTGAAGTCATCCCTCCTTTCTATGTATTTTACTTCCAATCAGCCATACTTACTCTTTTAATTTAAAAGTGGTCCAGAGCAATCGTTCTTCAGGCTTTCTAATGGTCCTTCTTTGGACACTGGCTGCTTTTTCACTCATTTTGGTTCCAATCCTTGTCCCTTGTCCCTTTTAAAAGCGACAAATCAAAGAACAGTTTTTAGAAAACGTTGTTAATCCACCTTGACACTGACCTATGAATCATTCAAACACAAAAAAGCCGACACATAACAAACAGCTTGGCAGTTTTAAATTGTAAAAACGGTCTCCTAACAGCAGTTTGTTGTGAATTACATTTGATGGTATGAAATCACCAGATAATACCAGCAGCACATCGTGTCCTGATGCGCTGTCTGATTAATAAAGATCTGTAAAAGGAATCGCTTTAAATTTACAGCTCATAAAATGTGAGTTCTTAACTTGTGCAACTAATCTCGCAGGTCTCTCCCGCGTCCTTTCACTCTTGCATCTTTCCCCATCTCTGAGTTGCATTATCATACATTAACATTTTATTTATCAAATACAGCCTCTGTACTTTCAGCTCACTGACAGGCTGTATATAAAAGTACACAGAAACATTTGTTGAGCTTCATGAAACGTTGCATTTGAAATTCCGTTCCACTTCAAAACAAGCTGCTTGGTTTTATTTTCACTTCTGCATAGATTAAGAGTTACAAAAAATAGTGTCGTGACACAAGGTTATTGACTTCTGCGTGGATGAACACATGACGGATGGAAAGGAGGGAAAGCATCGTTTAAAGGTGTTGGAACAGCAACTTAAACAACTGGATTTTAGGTTTCAGGTTAGGGAGACTCTTCGCGATGACACTGAAGACCATTAAGGGGAAATTTGTGCAGAACTTCAGTATAAGATGTTTATGGGCAGATACTACAGACGATGTAATGTGTGGCGGAAATTAGAGGATGGGTTTTTTCTCAGCATATGTCCCATATTGTGTTGAGTTGTCGTGTCAATACAGTCAATGGATGCGATTTAGAGTCTTTAATATTTTATATCGCTGACAAATCCAGCCTTTTCACAAACGTGAGTATATTTCGGATTAAACATCTCACTCTTTATTAAGATTCTGCCATACAATGTCATTCTAGCTAAATCAATTGATAGATTTTCTTTCAGTTAGCATCAAAACAGTCCTTTTATTAGCACCATCTGGCCTTTAACCTCCTAGGACCTGGCGTCCACATATGTGGACATCACATTTTTGGTTATTTAGCCCAAAATACTCAATTTTGCTCTACAAGGGCCTGATATCCACTTACGAGGACATTATGCTGCTACTGTTCTATCAAAATTTAAACGAATATCCTCATATGTGGCTCTTATTTGTCTTAGAAACAAAAATAAGGTAAAAAAAAAATCTGGTAATTCTTTGTTTTTACATTCATCGGGTCCCAATCAGCCCAAATATCAAAGAGAAATTAAAAATGCATGCCGTGGAAGAGTTCAGGTCTTAGGAGGTTAAACTAATTAAAACACATCTTCCAGGTTGGAACATTGTGTTCTCAGCATGTTTTCACTGTCTGGTATTTTAGATCACTTGATTTCATTTATTTATTCTTGTCTTATTTGTTTTAATGCTCTTAGACACTTGGGTTTAATCTCAAGAGATTGCTGTTTAAATCAACGTTTAAAAAAGAAGTTCAGAGAATACGATAGAGTGAGATGCAGAAAGGTTTAGATGTTAATAAGACATCAGTTCTTTTACTTCTTTCACCCCAGGGTGAAAAGCATCAAAGGGAAATTGCTGCACCCACATATTGCGCTATTACTCACGCATTTACTCAGGTAGGAGTCATCAGTGCAGTCACAGACACAGCCAGGAGTTAGACCCAGCCTTCACAACTGGTTTGCTTAACAGTAAACCTGTTGCAAACAAGCTCCACCTAATTAAAATAAGTCTAGTTTAATTTTTTTCTGAGATATTCAAGCACAGATTATCTTGTGCCTTCAAACTAAAGGAGTCTGAGCCTATAGTAGGACAACTAAGGGATGGTTCTCCTGAATCCAGACTGGATAGTAATAATGTTCTACATGATCATTCAGGACTTTGTATCTAAGGAGAAGGCTTTGTGATTAAACTTTGGATTTTAAAGGAAACCAATGAACAGAAACTAATATTATGTGGTCTGTCTTTCTTACCCCTGTTACTTGTCTCACTGCAGCATTTAAAATCAACCGAAGTCTTTTTAGAGAGCTTGTACAACAACCTGATAATGAATAACAATAGTTCAGCCTAGAAGTAACAAATACATGAGCTAGTTAGTCCCAGTGTCACTCTGAGATAGGATATGTAACAGGATCAGTATTGATACTGGTCAGATAAAAAGAAAGCAGGGATTATGTTCCTGAGGGTTTCTTTTTAGGGAGAAATAGAAGAAGCTTAGTTTAGAAAATTCATTAAGACATGTCCAGAGTTTAATCAATTGATTTGTCATCTGGCTTAATTTCTAAACATAACTGGATATTATCTGCATAGCTTTGACAATTTATGATACATTTTGTAATATTATCTTAGAGAAGCATGTATATTGTAAAAACGCATGAGTCTCAGCATTGAACCCTGTGGAACTCCATGACCAACCTTTATGTGTAAGGAAGACTCCTGATTTACAGGAACAAACTGAAATCTATTAGGCAAGTTTTCAGCATTTTATTATCTTTCAATCTAATAAATGACTTTTTTCTGTCCTTAAAAAGCTACATATAGTCCTTTGTAGTAAAAAAAAAAAAAAGCAGGATTTGGGTGTTTGGTGATATAAACGAAAAACCACAAAGCAAAAAAGTGTGCAGACAGCAAAGTGCTCTGAATTCTCTGTATTTCTGATTTTCCTGTTCTCTGGTCCACAGGTCGAAAAGTTTCGTGAACAGCTGAAGGATGCAGCACAGAAAGTCCACACCTTGAAGCCGATTCCCGGGAAAGCCAATGGCGTGCTGGTCCTTAACCAGCCCATTCAAATCGAGGCCTATGTGGGCTTCATGTCTTTCCTGGGGAACGAAAACAAACTGGGCTACTGTATGGCTCGAGGAAACTTGGGCTTCTAATCTCTTTAGCATTTAATAGAATCATACTGTTTGCTCTCATTTATAAGCCTTTAATTCATGTTAATTTGTTTACAGGCAGCTCATATTTTACAAAGATTGGCAAGAAAATTCTTTTTTTTTTTCGTTTCACATGTTTTTTAGTATGTTTAATGTGAGCTTCAAACAACTGCGTGATCACCCCCACTGCTTATTACCAGTGTATGGTGTCTGAGCGCTCAGAAATATCCACATTTCAACACCGCTCTTCACTGGATGATGGATCCCCCGCTGCTCTCAAGGAGCTTTGTATTTGCTCCTCAGTGATATGGTAATTCAACTCTTTTGCAATGAGACTCCTTTCTTCCACCCCCGGTGTCTCTGCTAAAAGCTCATTCCCATGCCATTCAGCCCCTTAGAGATTCACTGGAGCATTGGGCCGCATTTGTCAGCTTAGTTTTATCATTCACATGTATTTTTGCAGTGCATACAGTCCTGGAATTTCCCCTTGATTTGTGTGTTTACCGTACGCTCTGCCTTGATTGGCATTATGTGTTTGTCAGGATGGAACAGAAATAAAACAAAAGTGGTATGAAGCATGCAGCTCTCTTTATGCAAATTCCTGTACACTGCTTGTGTTTTTGTTTTTTTGTTTTTAAATCATGCAGTTGGCTTTACCTGTTTAAGGGGAGTTAAGTTCCAGTGGGTTTAGGAACAGCAACACTACAGCAAACAACTACTGAGAACTTACATGAACTCCTTCCACCTCATCCTCTGAGATTCAGGGAGTTGTTTGTTTGTTTTAAACACCTGTAGTATATTAATAAAGGTCTGCAACATTCTATTTTCAATGTTAATGACTCCATATTGTAAAGTATGACTTGCATTAGCATGTGAACTAAAGGTATATTATACTTCTCTGCAGTTGCTGTGTTTTCCACTAGTGGGCGATGTCATGTGTAGTACATTAGTTGCTAGCCTCACCTCTTAGCTATAGACGTTCTTCTTTTTCATGAATCTCATTGACTAAGTTGACTCTGGTCTGGCCCATCACTTAATTTTAGATAAGACACAACATGTAAATAAGGCCACTTTAGGGGCACTTGTGGGGGGGGTGACTACACGCCACCGCATGATTGGTCTGCATATAGTTATGGCAATGAGTTTCTATAAATGTTTTGCTGTTATTTTGATTTTTGCAAGTAAATTAAACCCCTTAATAAATAATAAAAATATTTTAATAAAATCTTGGTCATTTTCCTTTTGGGGGAAAAGTTGAAACCCTTTTTAGGGGTTGCGTTAACCTTGATATTTCTTAATTCTGGAAATTTTAACTCCTTTTTAGTTGAGACTTTCTTTCTAAGAAACTAATCCCATTAGTAAACTGTTACAGTTAATGCATGACTGTCTAACCCCTTTGAATTTCTCATGCATATGTGTGCACTTTAAGTCATTAAAGAAATAATAGTTCTTCCCAATAACGATGGCAGATACCATATAGAAAGGTAATCATCATAGCAATAGGAATAATTATACTTACATTAAATGGCTATAGGGGTATGTCTCACATTTTTGTTAGATAGGACTAGAGATGTAACGATCCGATATTACGTATCGGTATCGGTCTGATACTGACCTAAATTACTGGATCAGATATCGGAGAGAAATAAAAAATGTAATGATCCGAAGCATCACAAAATCACCTCACAAAACGCGCTACTTGGCGTAACCCAGCTCGGCGCATCGGAGCAGTATGTGTCAGGTGATAGAGTGGCTGTTGTCTGCAGGACCTGTCCACGGTCTGTTGGAGCATTTGGAGCCTCGCTACATGCTTCCTAACCGCGGCATTTTATCTCGGCGAAAACTCTCCCAGAGAAGTAAAGCAAGTGTCTAAGTTCATCCCTGGATGTTTGCATAGTATTTCCACGTTAAGCTTAACAACTGATATATTGAGCCACAGCTGGACTGGCCATCAGAGTTCCATATTGAGGTGAAAAGGAAGCAATTTGTCCCGGACTTCAACTAGAATTAAAAAATAGACACAAAGCTGGAGTTATTTTTGTCTTTGCTGCGCAGTTGCATCTACTTCTCTCATTCACTCCCCCTTCCTCTCCTGTTATTACTTCAAACATGAAACTGATCAACGATCAGCTGATCGGCTTTTCTGCTGCAAGTCCCGTCTTTCTTGTTTGTTTATCGCCCAGTTTACGCTAGAAAGAGAAGACCATCGGATAAACAACAGCAGCACGTTTAAGCGTGATAAGCTGTTGTTAGAATGTATTTAATATTACTTTCTAGTATCAGCTGAGGTTTGCTGGAGCCACAGCTGTAAAAGCTGCTGGTCATGATGTCCGTTTGGACATCTGGTGAGAGGGAAACATGAAGATGAAACCAGGAGATGTCCTTACTGAATCATCAGAGCTGAACAGGTGATGGAGAAACAGGTTTACCTTTTAGGTGACACGAATGAGTTGAATGGAACTTATGAACTGTTTCTGAGAGACAAATAACACCAGGATCCTTTTCTACATAGCTGACAGCTGCTAACTGTGCAGGGGCGGGTCTAGCAAAGTTTTGTGGGGGCCAGGGTGGGCATTAACAGGGAAAGGGGGGCACAAAGAAATACTTTTCTTTGTTATGTCATTTAAAAAATTTGAATAAATAATTATCTGAATCTTACAACAAAAGTGGTCACCTGATTAAATGTATAGAAATCCATTATTGTATATAGTAACTAATAAGTGTAATATACACCCTAGTAAACTATAGTACTTTTTCCTTTGGGAAGGTACCTTCTGTGCAGTCTGCAATTCTGTTGAAGAAAGATGTTGAATCTATTTAAATATTGTAGAAAAATAATTGATTTATGTGCATTTGTTTTACACTTGCATTAAATTAAAGTTGATTACATCGATTAAGGGTGGGGGGTGGTTCCCTAATATTTTTGCTGGGAGTTTGCAACCCTATTAGTTAGGTAGGTAAGTACTCTTTAAAATACCAGAATAGGGAGGATGGTGTAGGTTTAAATTTATTAGATTGATCAATGTTGCTGAACTATAAAATGTTTTGGGTGGAGTGCATTTTTCGCATACAGGTATAACAGAATAGCTTCAGTCTCTTGTTTTTTAAAACTTGAGTATGAACTTATACAAAATGCAGCAAGATATTTATAAAAACAGTTTTATTGATTACAAAATACGCTATATCGGATTCATATCGGTATCAGCAGATATCCAAATTTATAATATTGGAATCGGTATCGTACATTAAAAAGTGGTATCGTGCCATCTCTAGTTAGGACCAAATATAAGTGAATACAGACAACCTGACCAAGCGGTATTTAGTCTCTCTTAACGCATTCTCATCAGGAAACAAGGTTAAGTAGAAAGTGTCCGAGGAATACTCACCACCGTCACTCTGCAAGTGAAAGTCTAAGTTCAGCACCTTCAGTATCACGTATCATTACCTTAGGGTTCGAAGGGGTTAACACGTTTCCTCCCAGGACGAAAACGTGTCTCTTATCCTGGATCAAGCACTCCTCTGGCCTGAAGCGAAGCACCTCATCCATATTTCTGCTCCTTAAGTTGTAAAAGACGTTCAGAAAACAGGATTAACTGCCAAAGGAGCTCCTCGGCCCCTCGAGAGTTTTACGTTTGGCCAGTCAAAGTGGAAACATTAAGTGAAGAACATTCAAATGAGTGCCTTTGTTTTGTTTTGTTTTGTTACCATGGACTACATTGGCACTTGTAATCTTTTTATTCCTAAAATGCCATTACTCTGCCTTAGCTTCAGGTAAAGAAGCTCCTGTCACAAATCATTTGAAATAATGACTTCCCAGTTTCATGCTTGTGATCGTGTTGTTTGCTGCAGTAGTTTAGATATTATGTTTGAACGGAGCTTCAAATTCCCCTTTTCTCTTCTCTCAGCATTTGTTTTTGTAAAAGTTCAGGTCACCACTGCTCTTGGCTGATGTGTAGATGTGATGTGACTTGTTCTTAATGCCAGCATATAGATTAAACATGTGCCTGTGTGTGTGCAGAGGTGCGTGCGGGAGATAGGAGGGTGTGTTGCCGTGTATGATCCACTTTTGTCCTTAGATGATCCTTTTCTTTTCTTTTTCTTTTTTTTTTCATTAGGAATAATTATGTTCAGCCCTCAAGGTACACCAACTGAAATAAGACTCTTATTTGTGCTCACGATTTGTATGTATGCACTACTGTGACAGGACTGCAAAGGACCATAAATCAATAAAAAAAAGTCGAAGTGCATAAAAATGAAAAGACACAAAATCACCACAAAAAAAGGGAGATAGGCCGCATGGAAATGCAAGGTGGCAAAAAGAGGGAAGTTTGTCTGCTCCTGCATCTGTGGGTTTGAATCTGCAGGTCCTGAAAAATAAACACATAAACATTTGCGAAGTATTCAGCTGTAATTTTTTGGGGTCTTTTGCATGTGGTTTTTGGATGCGCTGCACATCCACAAACTAAAATGAAGGCAGCAGTCATGACTTTTTTTATTGACTTTCAGCCGCTGGGTCTTTTTTTTTTTTTTTTTTCCCAACGCTGTTGCTACAACAGCCCCAAGATCATCATCACATCATCAGACCCAAGATTTGCTCCAAAATGCAAATGAAATTTACTGTCATGGTCCTGAGTCTGAGGACTCAGTGTTTGTGTTTCCTTATGCTTTTGTTCATTCCGAGTGTGTATTCTGTTGTTATTTTGCCATTTGTTAGGTTTCTGTTCTTTGCCTGCCTGCTCCCACTTCTCTGTGTTCCCTCTGTCTGTCCATGGTGTTATTGTGTCTGCTCATGAGTCTGCCTGTCAAGTTCAGTGTCCTGTCTGGTTCTCTGTCTGTTAATTTCCTGTTTTATTCTGAAGGTTCATGTCTGATGTGAGTGTGTTCAGTTTACATTTCCCCTGTCCCGTCAGCTCTGATTTCTCCCAGCTGTGTTGCCCTCCTGTCTCTTATCCCCTGATTACTGGTGTGTGTATTTAAGCCCTGTGTGTTCTCCTGCCTGTTGCCGGTTTGTCTGTATTACTCCATGTAAGTCCGCGCTTTTCTGCATTCATCTGTGTCTCTCTGCGTTTTTGTATCCTCCGTCAGTCTGCGTCTCTCTGCCTTTCACCCCGTGTCCTGTGGATTTCTAGTTGCTCTTTAGTTTTCCCAGTTTAGGTTTCCGTTAGTTTGTCTCATTATTCGTTTTCTGTTCCTGCCACTGACACTTTGTAAATAAACTCCACTAATCTTTTCATACACTGCTTGCTCTTGGGTCCTTTTTCCAACTCCACACGGCTCGCCTCGGCAGCCGTGACAGTACGAACCGGCCACTATGGACCCAGCAGCAGTCAACCCGCCCGAGGAGCTCCGGGAGGACATTATGTACTCAGTGGACAAATTAATTAACCTATGGCTGGAGCATGAGGGGAGAGAATTCCGCCAAAGCATAGCTGTTCGGCTACAGCGCTTACTTTCTGGTCTCCCCTGGTTGCTCAGCTCACTTCACCCACTCACACAGAATTTTGTTCTGAACGAGCTTCATCTTCTCCCCCTTGCTACCACCCACCCTGCAACTCATGCTTCACTCCCCGACCCGACGGAGAGTGTCCTGCCCGGCCCGTCGATCCAGCCTTCAAATGGGGATCAGCACTCACGCCGTTGACGCCCCTCGCCACAGTCGGACCCCAGGATATCAGAGCGGCCGACTGAGGTGAGTAGGAAGGATAACAGTTCCAATTCGGACCTTAAGACTTTTTCTTCCGGGATTGTTCGGGGTGTGTCAGTGGGAGCTAATTCGCTAAGCCTACCTACAGTGGGGCAAAAAAGTATTTAGTCAGCCACCGATTGTGCAAGTTCCCCCACTTAAAATGATGACAGAGGTCAGTAATTTGCACCAGAGGTACACTTCAACTGTGAGAGACAGAATGTGAAAAAAAAATCCATGAATTCACATGGTAGGATTTGTAAAGAATTTATTCGTAAATCAGGGTGGAAAATAAGTATTTGGTCACCTCAAACAAGGAAAATCTCTGGCTCTCACAGACCTGTAACGTCTTCTGTAAGAAGCTTTTCTGTCCCCCACTCGTTACCTGTATGAATGGCACCTGTTTGAACTCATCATCTGTATAAAAGACACCTGTCCACAGCCTCAAACAGTCAGACTCCAAACTCCGCCATGGCCAAGACCAAAGAGCTTTCGAAGGACACCAGGAAAAGTATTGTAGACCTGCACCAGACTGGGAAGAGTGAATCTACAATAGGCAAGCAGCTTGGTGTGAAAAAATCAACTGTGGGAGCAATCATCAGAAAATGGAAGACATACAAGACCACTGATAATCTCCCTCGATCTGGGGCTCCACGCAAGATCTCATCCCGTGGGGTCAAAATGATCATGAGAACGGTGAGCAAAGATCCCAGAACCACACGGGGGGACCTGGTGAATGACCTGCAGAGAGCTGGGACCAAAGTAACAAAGGTCACCATCAGTAACACACTACAACGGCAGGGAATCAAATCCCGCAGTGCCAGACGTGTTCCGCTGCTGAAGCCAGTGCATGTCCAGGCCCGTCTGAAGTTTGCCAGAGAGCACATGGATGATACAGCAGAGGATTGGGAGAATGTCATGTGGTCAGATGAAACCAAAGTAGAACTTTTTGGTATAAACTCAACTCGTCGTGTTTGGAGGAAGACAAATACTGAGTTGCATCCCAAGAACACCATACCTACTGTGAAGCATGGGGGTGGAAACATCATGCTATGGGGCTGTTTTTCTGCCAAGGGGACAGGACGACTGATCCGTGTTAAGGACAGAATGAATGGGGCCATGTATCGTGAGATTTTGAGCCAAAACCTCCTTCCATCAGTGAGAACTTTGAAGATGAAACGAGGCTGGGTCTTCCAACATGACAATGATCCAAAACACACCGCCCGGGCAACAAAGGAGTGGCTCCGTAAGAAGCATTTGAAAGTCCTGGAGTGGCCTAGCCAGTCTCCAGACCTCAACCCCATAGAAAATCTGTGGCGGGAGTTGAAAGTCCGTGTTGCTCGGCGACAGCCCCAAAACATCACTGCTCTCGAGAAGATCTGCATGGAGGAATGGGCCAAAATACCAGCTACTGTGTGTGCAAACCTGGTAAAGACCTATAGTAAACGTTTGACCTCTGTTATTGCCAACAAAGGTTATGTTACAAAGTATTGGGTTGTATTTTTGTTATTGACCAAATACTTATTTGCCACCCTGATTTACGAATAAATTCTTTACAAATCCTACCATGTGGATTCATGGATTTTTTTTTTTTTTTTTTTTTTTTTTCACATTCTGTCTCTCACAGTTGAAGTGTACCTCTGGTGCAAATTACTGACCTCTGTCATCATTTTAGGTGGGGGAACTTGCACAATCGGTGGCTGACTAAATACTTTTTTGCCCCACTGTACCTTCGTGGTAACCGATCTCTCCCAGGTTGGCATTTTTAAGACTTCAGTGAAAGCAAAGGGCTGTTGTTCTTCTGAAACTGTTAAACCCGTGTCAGCCAACCCAGGGTCTGCTAAAACTGTGACATATAACCCAGAGACCATTAACACCAGCTCTGATAATACTAGGACTGTTTATTCATTTGAACCGCGGCCTCAAGCTCAGTTAGCCCCGCGGCCTCAAGCTCAGTTAGCCCCGCGGCCTCAAGCTCAGTTAGCCCCGCGGCCTCAAGCTCAGTTAGCCCCGCGGCCTCAAGCTCAGTTAGCCCCGCGGCCTCAAGCTCAGTTAGCCCCGCGGCCTCAAGCTCAGTCTCTAATTCCACCACCGTTGTCATCACAACCACTATGTCAGTCACCCTCAGTTCAGCCTCCTGTTCAGCAGCCACCAGCCCTGCATCCTGTGTCAGTTGTTCCACCTGTAAAACCATACAAGTCAATTCTACCCGAAAGACACTGCTCCTCGCCCATCCACTACAAGCAGAGAGACAAATCTAACAATACTGTCAACAGTCCTCAAAAGCTGGCCAGTTCTGAGACTGCGACACACTCCAGGGCCTCCCCAGAGGCCGGGGTTCAGCCCCCAGCTGATTCTGGATCCCTGGAGGTCAAGAAGCCAGCTGAGGACTGCACCCAGCTGTCACTGCCTGAGCAGAGTCAACGCTCTGGGCAGCTGAAGTCTGCTATGTGTTTGCCAGGGGCCACTGTGCCTGCTGGTTCTGTTCTGTTTCTGCCAGAGGTCCCTGCGCCTGCTGGTTCTGTTCTGTCTCTGCCAGAGGTCTCCGCACCTGCTGGTCCTGTCCTGTGCCTGCCAGAGGCCCGTGTGCCTGCTGGTCCTGTTGCGTTCCTGCCAGAGGCCCGTGTGCCTGCTGGTCCTGTTGCGTTCCTGCCAGAGGCCCGTGTGCCTGCTGGTCCTGTTGCGTTCCTGCCAGAGGCCCGTGTGCCTGCTGGTCCTGTTGCGTTCCTGCCAGAGGCCCGGGTGCCTGCTGGTTCTGTTGTGTTCCTGCCAGAGGTCTCCGCACCTGCTGGTTCTGTTCTGTGTGTGCCAGGGGCTCCAGTGCCCACTGGTTCTGAGACTGTTTTTGCTGGGGGGCCCGAGGAGCCCGTCCAGCCATCTGCCTCGTCAGCTGGGGGGCCCGAGGAGCCCGTCCAGCAACCAGCTGCAGTCTCATCACCAGCTGCAGTCTCATCACCAGCTGCAGTCTCATCACCAGCTGCAGTCTCATCACCCTCGCCTGCTGCGGCCTCAGAGTCTTCGGCCTCGCCTGGTCCGGTTTCAGCATCTGCTTTGGCTTCATCCTCGTCGCCTGGTCCAGCGTCTGCTTTGGCTTCATCCGGTCCAGCCTCTGCTTCATCTTCGTCGTCTGGTCCAGCCTCTGCTTCATCTTCGTCGTCTGGTCCAGCCTCTGCTTCATCTTCGTCGTCTGGTCCAGCCTCTGCTTCATCTTCGTCGTCTGGTCCAGCCTCTGCTTCATCTTCGTCGTCTGGTCCAGCCTCTGCTTCATCTTCGTCGTCTGGTCCAGCCTCCGCGTCTTCATCCTCGTCGTCTGGTCCGGCTTCGTCTGGTCCGGCTTCTGCTTCAGCGTCCTCATCCTCGTCGTCTGGTCCGGCTTCGTCTGGTCCGGCTTCTGCTTCAGCGTCCTCATCCTCGTCGTCTGGTCCGGCTTCGTCTGGTCCGGCTTCTGCTTCAGCGTCCTCATCGGCTTCGTCTGGTCCGGCTTCTGCTTCGCCTGGGGCTGCAGGGGCCACGCAGCCTTCAGGTCCCCTACTACCACCTCCACATCGTCGGTCATCTGCCAGGCCGCTTGTTGGGCATCTCCGCCACCGTGGACGCCCTCCTGAACGCCGCCACTACCTTCCACGTGGCCGGCCTCCGGACTTGTTTCCACGCCGCTGTTGCCGTCCTCACGGTCGGCCCCCAGAGCTGTTTCCACGCCGCTGTTGCCGTCTGCACGGTCGGCCCCCAGAACTGTTTCCACACCACTGCCTACTGCGTGGCCGGCCTCCGGACCTGCCCCACTGCCGCTGCCTTTCACACGGTCGGCCCCCGGAACTGAACTGTTTTGGCCTCCGGGTCGGCCCCCTGACCTTGTCCGTCTGGGCCTTTTCGGACTGTGTCCCTCCGTCCTGGACCCCCACCGCCCGCCCTGGTCGGGTCGTTTTCTGTTTTTTGGTTCGTGGGGTTTTTTTTTTTTTTTTTTTTTTTTTTTTTTTTTTTTTTTTTTGGTTTTGGTCCGTTTTTGTGTTTCTGTTGGGCTGTCTGGTGCCAGCCCTTGAGGGGGGGGTACTGTCATGGTCCTGAGTCTGAGGACTCAGTGTTTGTGTTTCCTTATGCTTTTGTTCATTCCGAGTGTGTATTCTGTTGTTATTTTGCCATTTGTTAGGTTTCTGTTCTTTGCCTGCCTGCTTCCACTTCTCTGTGTTCCCTCTGTCTGTCCATGGTGTTATTGTGTCTGCTCATGAGTCTGCCTGTCAAGTTCAGTGTCCTGTCTGGTTCTCTGTCTGTTAATTTCCTGTTTTATTCTGAAGGTTCATGTCTGATGTGAGTGTGTTCAGTTTACATTTCCCCTGTCCCGTCAGCTCTGATTTCTCCCAGCTGTGTTGCCCTCCTGTCTCTTATCCCCTGATTACTGGTGTGTGTATTTAAGCCCTGTGTGTTCTCCTGCCTGTTGCCGGTTCGTCTGTATTACTCCATGTAAGTCCGCGCTTTTCTGCATTCATCTGTGTCTCTCTGCGTTTTTGTATCCTCCGTCAGTCTGCGTCTCTCTGCCTTTCACCCCGTGTCCTGTGGATTTCTAGTTGCTTTAGTTTTCCCAGTTTAGGTTTCCGTTAGTTTGTCTCATTATTCGTTTTCTGTTCCTGCCACTGACACTTTGTAAATAAACTCCACTAATCTTTTCATACACTGCTTGCTCTTGGGTCCTTTTTCCAACTCCACACGGCTCACCTCGGCAGCCGTGACATTTACTTCAAAATTCAAATTGTTGCTACTGGATGTGCAAAGCTGCGTTGGACATAGTCAAGATTAATCTTTACAGTTCACGGAATTTCAATATTAGACCTTCCTGATTGAATGGGGGTCGGTTCTTAGCTTGAATCCATTCAGGTTTTACTGTAAATGTAGACCCTACTACGACATATGAAAAGAAAAGATATTTGACTTGTTATTATTGCTTTCACGTTTTACCAAAGGGGACATCCATGATGAATTATCAATAACACAAAGCAGCCTCCACTTTGTAACATGATTAACTCTAACTAAATATTTGCTCATTTTTTACACACAAAAGTTAGCCGGAACACATTTTGGTTCCTGCTCGCAAAATAAAGTAACATCTTTCATATAATCTACTACTGACATGAAATATCGATCAATGTGATTTTTGGGGTTGATAAAACCTGAGTAGCTGATATAAACTGAATTCTGCTTGAACGACAGTGTGATTTATTCACAACCTTTTACATTAAACAAGAGGTTTACGTTGGGAGTGTTAGCGATTAAACTGTTTTTCTTCTCACTTTTCTTTCCGCACACAGCGCAGTGCAGTGTAGTAAGAGTACATCATTACTTTGTCAGAGCGAAGCACATGGATTCACAAGATAAATGACTTTCAAAGCTAATGATTGCATTCCTTTCTGGAAAGGTAAGCCTGTGCCTGGGGCTAGAAAATATGACTTGTGCTCACTCCAATTATTTTCCACCAGTAAAACATCAAACTAATCAACTGGCAGTTTGCAGCCATGGTCTCCTGACAGTGTGTTTAGCTTTGGCACACAAAGAGTGATGAGGTCTATAAAAAAGTCCCTTGCTCTGTGGCATATGTTTGAGTCTTATTATGGAAAATAAAGATGCATGACGAGTATAGGAACAAAATGAAATCAGTGACTACTATATTAGCTTGTTATCGTGATCCTTGTTGAAGGGTTGGTTGGGTATAACTTGTTTTGTTGGAGGTCAAGGTCACTGTAATCCAGAGCGGAAGTCCCCATGTCTGGCTCGACAGGTCCAAGTGGTTATTTTGCTTGATTGTGATGCGAGACGATTTTTCCTTCTGCCCTGAAGTGGAATGTAGTCGTCAAAGTGAGAAGCTTAAAAACTGCCCATCAGCGCCTGTGACCCCGGATGGCCCCGGAGCTGCCTGGGATGCTTGAGGCCAGTAACATAAGACAAATTCTGCGAGACACTCTTGCAATCCTGGTGTGGCACGCAGTCTTCTCATCTCTCTGAAATACCATCAAAGCTCTCATACATATGCCAGCATGGATACCAGGCTTCTTTTCACAGGTCATGCAACCTCAAGTCACCATTTTCATTTCTCTGACATGCGCGCTGCTTGTTTGTTTGGTAAACATGTTACACCTGTCAGAGGAATGCCGGTTGCTAACGGGCCAAGTCCAACAGCATTTATTATCTTCTGTGGCGCTTTCCCCTTCTTCTCGCCTCTCTCGTTTGTCCATCTGTTGCCCTCGCAGCGGTGAATTCAGTAAGTGTGAAGGAGCGAACGTGTGAGGGGAGGCGCGTGCGTGTCTGTTCACGCATGTCCGGCGCTGTGTGCGGATGTGTCCGCGCGCACACACACAGGCTACCGGGCTGTTTGTCTGGACTGCCGTCTTGTAACGGAGCTAGAGACACTGTTTTTATTTATCCCTCCCCCAGCTGTCACTGTTGTGTCTGGAGTGTGTTCGCTGAACTCAGGGCCATGGGACACTTGGAGAACTGTCAAATCCACTAACACTCCCAACTATGCAGAATGTTGCAGCTCCGAACACACCCTGGATTCCTGTTATGGAAAACAAAAGCTGAGCTGGACATTCAAGAAATGTGCAACCTCCATTTGACTCTCCTACCTATAAATTTGTCTTTATTCTTTGCGCATTCAAAACTCTAAAGAAGTGAAAAACATCACTTAACTCACAGCCCTGTGCTGTGCTGTTGACCTCAGGGCTGCCGAATTTCTTAGAAGCTTTTAATCATGTCACAAGTGCCTGATTGAAGGATAACTGCTAAATCATAACGAATAAACTTCCACACGTCCTTTTTTTTACTGTGTGATTTCCTTCAGAGACAGACTGAGCAGCTTCATTTGAAACATTTAAAAGACAGTTTTCTTTTTGGATTAATACTGAATGTTAAAGTCAACCTACTTTTTTTTTTATAACAATTTCATTTCCAACTTTTTTTTTCTCTCTAAGATGTAATTGCCTCCCACTTGAGCTCCTCAGAATCAGCTAAAGCATTTGTGTAAAATAACGTGATCATATTTAGTGAAGCTATTTCCCTTCAGACTATCACCATTTTCACTGACTGGCCTTCAAAGTCAAAATAAATAAAACAAAAACTTTAGCTTTGGAAAAAGTTGTTTAATCAGTTACCTAACTATAGCATGTAAATACCAATGTGTCTTTCCATTTTGCAGCCATGAAAGTGTTAAAAAATGACAGTATTAGAAAATTGTTGTGACATAGAAGAGAAAGCAGCTAGAAGATGGGCCTTGTATCACCCGTAGGTAAAAATGAAACCTTTCACATGCTCCAACTTGTTCTGATCAGCCACCTATCCCACAGGGTGATATGAGCCGTGAAAGTTTTCCCAGAATGTACCTTTTTGAAGTTTTCTCCAGTGAATTCTCAGGAAACAGATCAAACATCCAGTGTACCAACACTTTTCCCCCCTTCATTTTAGACATTAAATAGGAATTGCTGCAATTTATTCACAATCTCTCTCTCGTTCCATATATATATATACATGCAGTCAGTACTGTGGCCTCCAAGTTGGGCGAGTGTTGCTCTAGCAGATCCCAGGAATAACATCCGAGATGCAGTCATAGGAACAGCAAAGATACTGTGCACTTTTTAAAAACTAGTTCTTATATGGATTGACTCAAATCTAAATGTTCTTTGGTAATTATGGGACATTTTCTTCAGAAAGAATTTTTTTAATGTCGCTGGTGCTGACAGATTAACTGGTTATACTCAATATACAGAAATGGAATGGGATTTGAGTGTCAAAGAAATTCTTGGCTGGACACAATAATTTTTAATAATGTTTTTAACATTCTTGTTTACTCACTATGGAAAACTGGATATTGGTTATTATATATATATATTTTTTTTTTCAGATTTACCTCTTAGATGACTTCTATAATGACTCTGACTGTCAGCTGTTCTTATATTTTTTCCATTGTCCAGTAATTGTAACACATGCTAGCACAATGCTCTTAATTTTTAAGCTTGTCTTTAAAGCTTCCAAGGGTTTTTGTCCTTACTGACATGCCTGCTGATTCTACAGTTTTGATAATGAGTCTTCCACATCACATGCTGTTCCTGCGTGAACCCAACCTTCTATGCGCATATTGCATAACTATAGCCAAGGAACTTTAAATACTAAAAGCCTCTACTCTCTGGATATCTGCTTTCATAGTGAGTGGTCATAAGATGTAGAACAAAATACAGATTTCACGTGGAAAGACATTTTTCTTCTGCAATCTTTGATCATGTTATGAATTCTTCTTCATTTATTTCTTTTTGTAGGTTCGGATTGTCGTGAAATAATTTTCTGATGCCACAACACAAGGGAGATACTTTATTGCATCCGGCAACGGCCACTGCTAATCTGTCATGTTTCTTACATGTGTGAGTTTCTGTTGCAGTTTTACAGCAGTACAAAAGTTGCAGGTGGCTTTTGGGTCTGATAAATGAAACCAACATGGAAATACTGTAGACTTGTGTGCATTGCACTTGCCAGCAGGGGGCGACACTCCAAATGTCTCGTATGTACTTGACCTCTGACCTCAGTAAACACTTTCCTGATGAGTTAGTGATCAGAGAAGAAATTTCTGGTTGTCTTAAATGTTTCCCTTATATTTTGCATGTTTTAACTCACCTCCAATTTCATTTTGTGAGGCATCTTGTGCGAAGGTGTATAAGGCCAATTTTCATTTGAATAATTCCTGGGGTTTTTGTTTTTGTTTGTTTTGGTTTTTTTTACGACAAAGTTAAAGTAGTATTTTGATTTTTATCTCAAAATCCTTTATCAAAAAATTAATTGATAAAAAAATCCTTTTATATTTCTTTTGTCAATGTGACATTGTATTGATGTCGTAAAGCATACGACATTAATACGCTTTATTATTATTCATGTAGGACCATCTTTTAAGCGCCCCCTGTTGCAACTCTGGTTGAACTGCAGCCCGTTTCTGTGCGGTTGGATAAACAGGAAGTGGAATGGCTCTCCCGGATCTTGGGAACGCCTGATGCTCTAACCGGAAGCTGCAGGATATCATGTTCGTTGAGCGCAGAGGAAACAGCAGGTGTGTCTGCAGGCTTTTGGAGGTGGTAGGTATTTGTTTAGGAAAGAATCATGCTGGTTCCAGTTTTCAACACACAAGTGTGAGGCTAGAGTCAGCTAAATTATTTTCTTTAATTTTTTAAAGGGTGGAAACAGAAATGTGTTAAAACACTTTCCAGTTTGCGGCTGAGTTAAAGTGGCTCCCGGCTTCTGCTTTCTTTGAAAGTATCAAATGTGAGAGTTTCATCCGTCTTCTTATACAGTTTTGCCTGAAAAACAACTCATATATAGCATTTATTTTTAAACGAAATAGTGATATTTTTGTCATGTCATCGTGTGGGGTTGTTTGAGAAGAGAAAAAAAGAAAAGAAACTGTGATATCTGATTTCTGATTTGACTTTAAAGCTGACTGGAGAAATGTGGGCTGAGGGTTGATGAAATGAGTCAACACAACACAGAAGCTGATGAGATATTTGTCAGACAGTCCTGTGTAAATTATGTCCAGATGATGGAAAGAATAATTTGAAACATAAATGCTGATTGTTAGCTTGTCATTATTACTTAATTCAGCCTCGCCACAGTGTACTGATATGATTTATGTTTCAAAATGTCAAGTGAAAGTGTGCTGACTGAGCTCTATTTCCAGTCTGTACTTGCAGCTTGTGCAATACATGAAAATCACCACACTGGCTGTTGTTCACTGGCTGAGGTGGGTTGATGAGGACTGCATTCCCTTCCATATTTCGCATGTCAGACAGGGTATGAGAGTGAGTCTGTGTTGCCGTGTCAGTCATCCCGCCTCTTGTTTTAGGATGCCCCCATTAGACGCAGGGCAGACGGTCAGCGGTGGTGGGACTAAGCACCGATGACAAGCTCCTGGAAAGGCTGCAGTTGAGGAGAATGAGCAGAGCCTGCACAGGGACCGGCCCGAGCCTCAGACATGTACACACACACACACACACACACACACACACACACACACACACACACACACACACACACACACACACACACACTGAACCCACATTCGTATTTAAGTCCTCATACACATGCATGTCATAGCTGTCTGCAATCTGACGCTCACTATAATATTTTATTGCTGCAATGGAAAACATTGTGTTTGATTTATGTTGTCTGAGTTATTATTTACATTAGTTTATCGTTAGCTTTAATTAATGTTGGATTCCATTCATTTTTGCTTTTAACGATCACCTGCTCGCCAACATGGGCAAACAGCCACCTGCTGCCTTGTGCATACTGTACATGCTGTACATAGAGACGATGGATGTCACGATCCCTAATGTATATTTGTTGATACGTGATAGTAAGTTTTATTTTCACGTTGCCTTTTGTGTGCTGTTAGCTATTTGGAAGTCCAATTATGTGCTGTGGGCATCAGTAAAGTTATCAGTGATCACATCTGAGGCCTCTCATGTGAGTTTATGTTTTACAGTTTTAAATGCCTCCACATTTTTTGATGTATGTTCAAAGTGCTTCAGTGCCACCAACCCTTAGTTTACTTTCTAGTGGACCTGTGAAAGCGTCCAACAATAGCAGATACACGTCAAGCAGATAACCATACTGTACAGCTAACTGAAGAGTGGGAACCATTATTTATAAGATTAATTCAAATATTAACCTATCAGGCACCATATTATGACCACCTGCCTAATATTGTGTTGGTCCCTCTTTTACTGCCTAAACAGCCATTGAGGCATGGACTCTACTCCTCCCCTCAAGGTGTGCTGTGGTATCTGCACCAAGATGTTAGCAACAGAGCCTTTAAGTCCTGTAAGCCGCGAGGTGGGGCATCTATGGATTGGATTTGTTTGCACATCCCACAGATGCTCGTTTGGATTGAGATTTGGGGAATTTGGGGGCCAAGTCAACACCTCAAACTCGCTGATGTGCTCGTCAAACCAGTTGTTGGTCTGCAACAATCTCAAAGCCACCTTCTTCCATTGCTCTTTGGTCTAGTTTTCATGCTCATGTGTCCATTGTTGCTTCTTTCAGTGGTTGACCGAGGTCAGCATGGTCTGGCCTGCTTCTCTACGGCCCCATACGCAACAAACTGCAATGCGCTGTGTATTCTGACAACTTTCTGTCAGAATACACAGCGTGAACTGTTTTTGGTAATTTAAGCTACAGTAGCACATCTGATGGATCGGACCACAAAGGTCAGCCTTCGCTCCCACATTCATCAGTGAGCCTCGGCCGCCTTTTACCTGTCGCTGATCCGCCACTGTTTCTTCTTTGGACCGCTCTTGATAGATACTGACACCTGTAGACCGAGAACATCCCACAAGAGCTGCAGTTGTGGAGATGCTGTGAACCAGTTGTCTAGCCATCACAATTTGGCACTTATCAAATCCTCATGCTTGCCCATTTTTCCTGCTTCGAACACATCAACTTTGAGGACAAAATGTTCACTTCCTACCTAATATTATCCTACCCACTAACAGGTGGCATAAAGAAGAGATAATCAGTGTTATTCACTTCACCTGTCAGTGGTTGTTATGTTATTCATGATTAGTGTAAATAGAGTTGATCTCTGTGGATGAAATAGTGTGAGAGACTAATTAGGATAATTTGCTAGCCTGATGTTGGACACAATTGTCAACTTGCGGATCTTCAAATCCATGTTTAGTCTGAACATGGAAATCACTGATTTCTCTTTGGGCATCAGTTTGTTTTCCCCCCGGTCAGTCAGGTGCTTGTGTCAAAGTCCATCCAGATGTTTGGCTTTACTGACCTTTAAATGCTCCATTTCGCGGACATGTACTAAGATCCTTTTTAAATGGAGAGCTACACTGAGTTTTCCTTTAGGTGTGGGAGAATTAATGCGTGTTCAGGGTTGCAGAAAAGCAACAGTCACTGTTGGTTTACACTGTGGTTTACACTGTGGTTTACACTGAGCTTAACACTTAACACTTAACACTTAACACTTAACACTTAACACTAGTGGATATATCTATCTATCTATCTATCTATCTATTAGGGGTGCAACGATACACAAAATTCACGGTTCGGTTCGGTTCGATACTTTGGTGTCACGGTTCGATATTTTTTCGATACAAAAAAAATGTTCATGCATTTTTAATTTGTCATTTATTAAAATTATAAATATATATTTTAACTCAAAAGTACAGTTTTTAAATTTAACCCTAACCCTTGTGCGTGTTTTTTATTTTGACAGCGAATGCGCACCTGCGGACCACTTATGTGCAGCCCTGGTTATTTAGCTCGTCATATTGCAGCCACAGAAATTATTTTGTCCATGAAACCATAAAGCTGCACTTTCTTTTTGCCTTATAGTCTGATTTGTCATAACTTTTCCGTTTTGTGGTAAGCTTTTCTTTGGCTGTCACTTCTTCACCCTGACCTGTCTTATTTGGCTCAGCAGAACTGAAATGCTTTTACACACGCACTCACATAAGCTCAGCGATTCTCTGCGCGATCAACCTCTCACATGTTTAAGCTTGCTGCGGGAGATTTCACTTGTCATGTTTGCAGAGTAAGCTAACGATTAATAAGACTATGTCAGAGGAATTGGTGCGCAAATTATCATCACTCACAGATCAGTGCCGTCGCTCTCTATACACAGTTCGCACGATTGCAAAGTGAAAGCAAAAGAACAAGCGCAAATTCAAACGCGACTTCAATATGTCACATATTGACAGTGGCTCACCGATGCCAATGACATAATTACCCAGCTACATTTCTGAAAGAATGCAAAAGCATTGACATATATTTTTCCTACAATAGCCCGACGGGCAGGGAAGAGATAGATTTTGGTAGCCCGACTGAAAAAATCGCTAGCTCCGGGACGTCGGGCTAGCGATATTGCAAGCCCTGTATCTGATTGAGGAATCACTCATCTTTGGAAAAGAGAGTTTATTACAGAGAAATGACTCTTTCCAAAATAAAAGCTATACTATCCGCTTCTTCTGGGCTATATTCTCAGCAGCATAAGGAGAATCATGTGCTAACAGCTGTCTAAATGACTCGGCTAAAGTTAGTAGCATGCTTGCTTTTTTTTGTCTGCTTCCACTTGTCTTTGCACTAGGATGATGTCGGCGTAAATGTGCAGTCATATTCGTTGTGTTCCCGCTAGTGCTTTCAGGTTAATCTCGTTGAAATGACCTTAACGCCACAACACGGCAAATCTCCGTTAACGAGCTACCGCCGATCGCTCCGTGCATGGGGCTAGACGGCCAACACGTTAACGAGCTAACTGCGCTAACACACTAGTTCACACCAATGTAATTGAGCATTGCATGGCACATCCAACATACTGTTTTACTTTAGTCCATGACTCGCTTACCTTCAGGGTCATACGTCACATGAAAACCAAAATAATTCCAAACGCCAGATCTGAATGAGGTTCAATTTGCCTGTTGCAGGGAGAGCTTACTTCTGTCTCGCTAGCTTGCCCTGTGCTCTTCCTTCTGACTATGCTGTCTGTGTGGAGCGCTCAGTGGATCTGCGCTCGACAGTGCAGCCTAGGCAGAGTAGTCGAACACAGATTCACTGAGCGCTCAACACAGACAGCATCGTCAGAAGGAAAATTGATAAAATAAATTACAAATGTTGTATTGTTCGATACATATGCGTACCGAACCGAAAGCACTGTATCGAACGGTTCAATATCGATACGAATATCGTTGCACCCCTACTATCTATCTATCTATCTATCTGTCTATCTGTCTGTCTGTCTGTCTGTCTGTGTGTGTGTGTGTGTGTGTGTGTGTGTATATATATATATATATATATATATATATACATATATATATATATGTATATATATATATATATATATATATATATATATATATACATATGTATATACACACACACACACACACACACACACACACACGATTAATCGTTAGAAAATCGCGATCTCGATTCATACTGTAACGTTCACAAGAACCAGACGGTTGGGGTCTCAGTTTGTCCGTTTATTTGGCACATAAGCCAGCGGGTTGTTAACTCAGGGGGAAGCGCTCTCGAACTCCACCTCTCTTCAGCCTGGCACACACACAGAACAACCAGGTCCCACCCACCCCTTCCTGTACACCACAACCAAACATGAATCTTAAAGGAACAACAACAGTGTGCAGAGATCACCAACATGTCACTGTACAATAACACTTAACCATCGTTACGCTGCCCCCCCAGCAATAAGTTCCTCGTCCCCGAGGGAACGACACAGTCTCTGAGGCGGGGTGGTAGCCTACGTTCCCTCCTTGACCTCCTGAGCCCCTGAGGTGGACGCGGAGCTTCGGGGCTTTGGGGTGGAGAGTCCGAGGGAGGGGAACGCAGCCCCGGTCGGGGGTCCCTCTGAGCAGGGTCATGGACGCTCTGTACACGTCCCTCTGGAAAGGAGGGGAGGGACTGCCCTCTGTAGGGGGCCATCCGGTCTCTGTGCAGCGCTACTATCCTCCCCCTAGGAGGCAACTGCACCCTGTAAACAACCTCCCCTACTCGCTCTAGGACGCTGCAAGGCCCCACCCAGCTGCTATCCAGTTTAGGACACCGTCCCTTCTTCCTCTTTGGGCTGTAGACCCACACCAGCTCCCCAGCATGGAAGTGCCTCCCCTTAGTGGTGATGTCGTAATTCCTCTTTTGGCGCAGGCCTGCCTTCGCCAGCTGCTCTCGGGCGTAGGAATGTGCAGAATCCAGCCGGTCCTGCAGCTTCCTTGCGTAGTCCCGGCCCGGTGGTGCCTCTGGCGCGTCCGGGGGCTTCCCAAAAGCCAACTCTGCAGGAGTTCTCAGCTCTCTCCCTAAGCCCATGAGCAGGGCAGGCGTACATTGGGTGGAGTCCTGTACTGCCGACCTGTAGGCCATGAGGGTAAGGGGAAGATGGTAATCCCAGTCCCGTTGGTGTTCTGAGGTAAGGATGGCTAGCTGCTGGGCCAGCGTCCTGTTAAACCTTTCCACCAGCCCATCGCTTTGGGGGTGAAGTGGGGTGGTGCGGGTTTTCTTAGTCCCAAGGCGTTCACACATGGCAGCAAATACCTTGGACTCAAAGTTACGCCCCTGGTCACTGTGGAGGGTCTCTGCTGTTCCAAAGCGGCTGAACATCCCCTCCACTAATACATCAGCGACCGTCTCAGCCTCCTGATCTGGGATGGCGTATGCTTCCGGCCACTTGGTAAAATAGTCCATGGCCACAAGAACATAGCGGTTTCCTCTGTCTGTGCGAGGAAATGGGCCCATGACGTCAACAGCTACTCGCTCCATTGGGGCTCCTGCTGGTTGCTGCTGAAGCTGAGCCCGGGACTGGTCCTGTGGCCCTTTGTGTGAGGAACATGCATCACAGCTGCGGCAAAAGTCCTCCACGTCCCTCCGCTGTTGACCCCAGTAATAGCCCTGGTGGAGGCGGCGGAGAGTCTTGGAGACCCCAAAGTGGCCGGAGCCAGTGCTCCCATGGCAGGCTTCCAGCACAGCTGACCTCAGCGACCTTGGCACCACAACCTGCCACCTCTCCTCCCCCGTGGCAGGATCCTTCCAGGCACGCTCCAACACCCCCTCCTTCAGCCTGAGAGCTGCAAACTTGGCCCATAGCCCCCTGGTACAGATGGAAAACCCAGTGACCTCATCCCAAAGGGGTTGCTCCCCCTTCTCCAGCCACTGCAGGACCGGCAGCAGGTCCGTGTCTTGTTCCTGCCGTGCCCTCCACTCTGCTGCATCCACCATCAGAAGAGCCCTGCAGGCGAGCTGTGCTGCTCCGTCTATTGTCGTGAGTTCCCGCTCTATTTCCTCTCGCTTCTCACAGTAACGGCAGCCAGCTGCAGCACATGGGCGACGAGAGAGGGCGTCTGCGTTAGAATGGTGCGTCCCTGCTCTGTGCTCCACAGTGAAATTGAAGGCTTGGAGCTCCTCCAGCCAGCGAGCCACCTGTCCCTCTGGCTCCCTGAAAGACATCAGCCACTGAAGGGCAGCATGATCAGTTCTGATAACAAATGCTGTGCCGCACAGGTAGTACTTAAAGTGTCTCACCCCCGCCACCACAGCCAACAGCTCTCGTCGTGTGACACAGTAGCGCCGCTCACTCCTGTTCAGGACCCGGCTGAAGTACGCCACCACCTTCTCCCCTTCCGGCCCAACCTGCGACAACACCGCTCCCAGCCCCACATTACTTGCGTCAGTGTCCAGGACAAAAGGCAGGGCGGGGTCAGGGGGGGCAAGGACTGGAGACTCTGTCAGCGATCTGCGGAGGGTGTCGAACGCCTGCTGACAGTCCCGGGTCCAGATGAAGTCACGGTCCTTCTGCAGCAGGTGGAAGAGTGGTGCGGCTATGGAGGAAAAGCCCTTCACAAACCTCCTGTAATAAGACGCCAGTCCTAGGAAGCTTTTGAGCTGTTTCTGGTCTGCTGGTGTGGGCCACTCGGTAATGGTGTGAATTTTTTCCTCCAACGTGCTGATGCCCTCACGACCCAGCTTGTGGCCCAGAAACTCCACCTCCCTCCTCATGAAGTGGCACTTGTCGGGGTGCAGCTTCAGGCCTGCAGCTGCCACCCTCTCCAACACTTGTCTCAGGGCATCCAGGGCAGCATCAAAGGAGCTCCCGTGCACTAGAAGGTCATCCAGGTAAACCAGACACCGTTGCCGTGGGACACCAGCCAGCACACTGTCCATAAGCCTCTCGAAGGTCGCAGGAGCATTGCAAAGACCAAAGCTCAGGACTTTGAACTGCCATAGTCCCCTGTTAGTGCAGAAGGCTGTCTTCGGTCTGGATTCCGGGGACAGTGGCACCTGCCAGTAGCCACTCCGCAGGTCCAGGGTGGAGAACCAGGAGGACCCGGCTACTAAGTCGAGAGACTCATCAATCCTGGGAAGGGGGTAAGAGTCCTTCTTCGTCACTTTGTTGAGTGGTCTGTAGTCCACACAGAAACGCATCCTAGGACTTTTTTTCTTAGGCACCATCACCACCGCGGAGGCCCACGGGCTATCAGATGGCTCTATGATGCCCGCCTTCATCATTTCACACAACTCTCTGTCCGCAGCCTCCTGATGAGCCAGGGGCAGGCGGCGTGGGCGCACTTTAATAGGCTGGGCATCCCCGGTCTCAATGACGTGCTCTACCAAGTGTGTCAAGCCAACATCACTTTCTTTCAGGGCAAAAATGTCACTAAACTCTTTTAGTACCTGCCATAGACTCTCTTGCTGCTGTGGAGTCAGCCCCTCACAGTTCTTTGACCAGATACTCCTCACTGCTAAGAGCCTCTCCTCCTCCTCCTCCGCTCGCTGTTCTGCTGGCGGGTCTGCAGCGGTCTCTGCGGTGGAGGTGGACGCCGCGGCAGATGCTGTGCAGACCGGGGGAGGAATAAGCGGCACCTTCTTCCCATCAGGGGTTACGAGGAAGCCTTTGCCTAAGTCCAGTACACCGCCAATGGCTCGTAAAAAATCCAGCCCAAGGATGCAGGCGTCCTGCACGTCAGCCACCCAGGCAGCATAAGACACACCGAGGTCCCCCACCTTGAACTGGAACACTCCCCTCCCTCTCATTGGGGCCAGATCACCGGTCACAGTCTTAAGTTGCACATTAGTCGGTTGCACAGCAGCTCCGGTTGGGACAATATCGGGTCGAACCAGCGTTGCATTGGACCCCGTGTCCAGCAGGGCCGTACAGGACACCCCCGCGATCGTCACTGGAACATGGCAAAAGCCGCCAACCTGGGTCCAGCCCACAGCGAAGGCCGCACCGGGTGGAGGTGGCGGTGGTGTGGGGATGTCGTTCTCCCAGGCCCGTGTACTCCCGCCTACACGGGCCCGTGGGCGTTTCCCTGAACCGCTGCAAGCTTGGGGCACTGCCTGATGAGGTGTCCGGGTTGTCCACATCCCCAGCAGCTCTGTGGTCGGCGGTGTGGGCCAGCCCGAGGGGAAGGCGACTGCAGCGAAGCCGCCTGCACCAAACTGCACAAGCCCGCTGGCGTCTCCATCTGTTCCACAGGTGCTGACACAGCCCTCACCACGTGTGCGTCATCAGCGCCCCCAGAGGATCCTGCAAGCATCTCCCTCTCCAACGCTAGCTCCAGGGCTGCACTGAGTGTGGCTGGCCGAGCAAGCTGAGTTTGCATACGGAGCTCTTTAGGGCTCAGGGCCTGCAGGAACTGGTCCCGAGCTAACTCCGCTTGCACTGATGGTGGCATGCTGTCATACGCCCTCCGGCAAAGGCACTCGATTTCATGGGCCAAAATGCGGAGGGGCTCGCCTGGCAATCTGCGTCTGTTGTGGAACTCCGACCTCAGCAGCACTGGTTGGTTATACTGCCTGAAGCGCCTCTGAAGTGCTCCGACCAGAGCATTATAATCTCCCCTCTGCTCCTCGGTCAGCAGCAGCAGGCATGCAGCTGCATCCTCACACAGACACAAAGCCAGTTGGAGAGCTTTATGTTCCTCAGCCCAGCCAGCTGCGACAGCTAACAGCTCGAACTGTGCGATAAACACTTCCCATGGCGTCTTGCCGCTGAACTTAGGCGTTTTTATATTCGCTGCAGCTTGCTGGGCGCCGCCATGTTTGTTTACATCACGTGACGGCGCGCCAAGCGAGGTCGACTCCTTCCCGCCGGAATCACGGCCGCTGTGCGAACAGTTCCCGAGCCTAGTCAAATCTGGAGAAAATCCAGCCTCGGCAGACAGCCGCAGCGCCGTTTCCCTCACTCCATGGGCGGGCGAGCGCGGACGAACCTCCCTCTCCTCCGTCTCCTTCTTAATCTTGCCCGGCAACATCCTCGTCTCGTAACGGCAAGCGTCGCCAGCAACAGGGTGTCGGGCGTTCTGGGGTTCTTTTTTCTTATCCCACTTCTGACACCAATGTAACGTTCACAAGAACCAGACGGTTGGGGTCTCAGTTTGTCCGTTTATTTGGCACATAAGCCAGCGGGTTGTTAACTCAGGGGGAAGCGCTCTCGAACTCCACCTCTCTTCAGCCTGGCACACACACAGAACAACCAGGTCCCACCCACCCCTTCCTGTACACCACAACCAAACATGAATCTTAAAGGAACAACAACAGTGTGCAGAGATCACCAACATGTCACTGTACAATAACACTTAACCATCGTTACAATACTTATGTGCGATCTCATTTCCAAATGACAACGATTTAAAAAAAAAAAAAAAAAAAAAGACGACGACGATTGTACCACATTTTGATCTGGGACAATCTGCATGAAAACAAGCGCTCACTCTTCCTGCTCAACAAATGACAAGGGCGGAGCCTTATACCACGTGATACAGAAGTTGTGCCGTGTGATGCTAAAATTAGCAGGGAAAAAACAACGGCGAGCACGTCAGGGATGACGAGAAAGTGACAGGAGAAAATCCGTCCCGGTCAACCACCCAAACATCAATAACGGGAACCTTATACAGCGCTTCCCTATACACGCCGAACTCCCGCAGGCACAAAGAAATTACGGAGGCTATCACTTATCACCTGACCAAAGATATGGCTCCCATCAACACTGTGCAAAACGAGGGATTTAGGAAAATGATCAACACCCTAGACAAACGCTACACAGTGCCGTCCCGCAACTATTTTTCTATTGTTGCACTACCTGCTCTATACACGCAGCATCGAGCAACGGTGGAGACGGAATTTCAAGCAGTACAACATTTTGCGGCAACGACAAAATGTGAGATGTTTGTTGTTTTTATGTTTATTTATTGTTTTTATGTTCAGTCTCAACTGTTATGAAGTTGATGTGCAGTTAATAAGTGCAATAAATATTTATACTGGAAAAGAAAATCGTGAGAGAATCGTGATCTCAATTCTAAGCCAAAAAATCGTGATTCTCATTTTATGCAAAATCGTGCAGCCCTAATAGATAGATAGATAGATAGATAGATAGATAGATAGATAGATAGATATATGGAGAGAGAGAGAGAGATCATCTTTATTTGGCCAAGTTTGTACACACAAACAAGGAATTTCACTCCAACCTACTTTTCTCTCTGCATGCAAAGAAAATAAATGCTTTTTCAATAGACAAGTTAGTATATAATTAATAATGATAACTGCATACACCTTGTCTAAACTAACTAAAACACTAGAGGAAGTGTAACAAAAACTGCTTTTTGCTCTGCATCTATAAATGTTTGTGTATGTGTTTACATTTATTTCACATTCATTTATATTTTATTTTATGTTGTGGTTATTGTGATGATTAATGTTTTTCAGTATTTCCATTTCACTTCATACTCCTATGTCATATCAGTGTGAAGTTGTGTATTTTATTCCCAAAGATGAACTTTGTCAAAGTAAATGTTTGGACTGTATAATTTGGTGGTGCACTGTTATAATATAAGATGCATATAAAGTAATTAAATTGGCCATATCCTTCTCAACTACGACCCTGATGTAATGCTATAGTTGTACTTTATCTCCTCTTCCAGTTGTGGCGTGTTTTAAGGATTTTTAAAGCACTTTCAGGCGTTTTTCAGTTAGGCTTAAAGAAATAAAAAACCCCTCAGAAATACAAAACTGTTCAGCGCATCAGTGTGAAAACACACCTCACATGACCCATGTGTCAAAATAGTGTTATTATCCTCTAAGAATGTTAACCGCACTGGTCTGAGCCAGTGGCTGTTTCTGCCCCGTGGGCCTGTTTCCTCACCAAGTGGAGCAGTTTACGAGTGAGGTTAAGATGTCAGTCTCAGCCCTCCTTTATCTGTCCCCCAGCCTGACCTCCGGCACAGGAGGGAAGAATGCGAAGGCTTGACCCTAAGTGAGCACTCCGCCTCTCTCTCCCTCCTCCCCGACCCACCTCCACCCAAGCAGCAGGAGCAGCAGCCTGTGGGCTCCTCGTGTCAGCCACTGTGTCCCCAGCAACCTCCTCGCGGTTTGCAAATATGCCCTCGATATGGCTGGCATGTCGTACGCACATGTCCCAGCGGTGGGAGATAAATTTGAGAGCAAGGAGATGTCAGGCTGGCGACAGCTGTGGGCTACAATTTCACCAGATGTCTGCCGTTGCTAACCTTCAGCAGACATGAACTGGCCGCCCCCTGCACGCACTTTACATGCACAGTAAATATTTTCTCAACACGAAGCTCAAAGAAAGCGCAAACCAGAATTTGTTTGTCACAGCTCGCATAGCCAGAGCCTTCTGGGCCATGATTTATAAGACGCGCAGGCACGTACTGATGAAATGCAGCCGGTGTTTGATTTGAAGAGAATCACAGCTGGAGCTGTGACGGGAGTCTCGGTATGGATCTGTGCTCCTGGTGCTCACCGGATCACATTAGGGATGAAATTCCTGCTGGAGGGGAGTTTTGTTGTCCACTCTTCAAAAACCTGCTGGTGGCACTGTGATGCTGGATGGTGGATGAAAAGCTTCAATCTTTAGCTTAAGTAAAAGCTTGAATTCCTATTGCATATGTTAAACTCATACACAGTGAACACAGACAATTTAGTGTCATAACAGACCAACAGCCAGTTATAAATAACATCAGAATATAAACACATCACATCTCAGAGAAATGTGCAGTTAAGAATTTGATTTCCTGCTAAATCTGAAGTTCAATCTGTGTCTCCCTGTGGTCAAAATGACCCTCAGCACCACCCAGTCCTTGTCAATGAAGTCATTTTCATGTGTTCAAGCATCATAAACAGCTGAAGGAGCATGCAGCGCTAGCAGTAGATGTGGACAGATGTGGCTAACAGCTGCCTCCATAGTTCAGGTTGCACATCTTGATGCTTGCAGCAGAATCCTTACTGCTTATGCTATTTTGCTCTGTTTTACAAAGCCTAAAAACTGAGCAGTAGCTTTGGTTTGCTTAGTCTTAACCTACTAATTTCCTCACTAGCACTCGTGAATTCTGAAGGCCAACGCTGCCAAAGTGGCGATTAGGCATCAAAAATGTTTGTGTGCCTGTTTGCCTACATGCAAAAATGCTTTTTTTAAACACATTAACCATTTCAAGAATTCAGGAAGCACCTGCTGTTAAAACTGCGTCAGCTGTGTTTTCAACATCGTGTGAAAAAGAAACATCTGAATAAAATGCACACACAGGATCACAGCTGCTCAGGTCCACCTGTTAAGGTGAATGTGAATGAGTGCGATCTTGTCCCACTGTGCTGGTATAAATACTGACGCTTCATGATGGAAGTGGGAAATCACCTCCCTGGTGTGTGTGTGTGTGTGTCTGTGTGTTGACACCCGATGTACTGCTGGTGTCAACACACAGATCTATACAGCTGAAAATGTAACAGTATCCCATAGGGCTGTGCGATATGACCAAAATCTCATATCCCGATATAAGAATTCTATCGTCGGATAACGATATAAATCACAGAAATGTAACAAAATCTGTAAATTCTGTCAATCTCGGGCAGCTCGACTTGCGTGAAGTGTTTCCAGCTGCGCGTCATGTGGAGTCGAGTGTTTTAACCGATGCATGAAACTATACATTTTTAGACATAAGTTGTAAAGGCCGCCGTTTTCTTTGTGAGTATTTATTACACGGCGTGCTGCGGGGAAAAGCCTGTTCTAACGTTTGAGTCTAAGGTTTATTTTTTAGCACCTGGCGGCTCTTTTTTTTTAAAATTCTCATCCGTAAATAATCTGCTCTTTCACATGATTCAGTTTATTTTGAAAAGTCTGAACAGGATCTTGAGCTTTATTGTGAAAGGTTTATGTGGAACATAAACAAGCGGACACGCAATGCTGTTACCGTCGTTGTTGCTAACCACAAAGCATAAAAACAGGCACTTGTCCGTCTGTAGTGTGGTTATATAAAATAAAAGAGAAAGAGAGAACTTTAAAAATTAATATAGCCACTACAGTGACCATCAAAACGATGAAAAAATATTTCCGTAAACAGTTTATTTTGCGACACCACGAAACAAACGATAGCGTAAAATGAAACGATAGACGTTTTTATATCATCATCCGATATATATCGCTATATCGAACAGCCCTAGTATCCCAACTGAATGTAAAATAGAGCATTTAAATGAATAGTTTGTACTGAGGCTTGATATTAAGGATTGCCGTTGTCCATCCTCACTTCAGTTAATAATTGATTTTTCCAAGTATGAAACACTTGGACCGTGGCAAAGACTTGATTTCGTAGAGTTGTGATGATGAATTGAGACGTGCTGTGTTTAGACTTTGATTCATGATTCATTACTTCGAGTCAGGTTTGTTCTCAGGGTTACTTTTGAATAAGCCAGCCTGTGAAGTGGAACGGGCAGCAAAGTGTGAAAACTAGGACCTCGGTCTCTTCAAACATAATGCAAAAATCTTTGTACAACTTTTGAAAAATAATCCAGGGCGTCCTTAGTGGCATGTTCTAAGATTATAAATTGTAAACTTTGCTAAATTAAGGTCATATAAAGATTTCAACTTAAAATTTAGCAGATCTGTTTTACTTTGATGTTCAACATGACGTTTCCTACAACTCAGAACATGAAATGAAATTTGAACCATTCTGTAATATTCTTGAAACAGTTTGTAAGCTGAAACTGAAGCAAACTGTAAGCGAGAGTACGCAATAAAAATAAACAGTTAAAAAGTAGATGAAATATTAATGCAATAACATATAAAGTTTAAATTAAATAATGCAACATTAAGATGAAATACAGAAAAAAGTACATTAAAAAATAAAATCTCTTAAAATGAAATTAAGTGCAATTAAGTGAATAACTACAGATAAATAATGTCTGTAAAGCAAATGCTTTCAGGTCTTCCAGCAGGAGGACAAAAGGTAAAAGCTGCAGTTTTAACAACCAGCAGACCTCCTGCCAGCCAGTTTATGAAGTATATACTCTGTACTGATTGACTAAAATGATGTGGAGACTTAAAAATAGAAGGACAGAACACATTACACCTATCAGCAGAGCTCTGAATGAATTGTAGTACATTAAAATGTTTTTAATTAGCAGAGAGTTACAGCAGTCGAGTTTGGCAGATAAGAAAGCAAGCATCAGTTTCCTTGAGTCACTCGTAGAGAGCGGAGGCCGTGCTTCAGTTAAATTCTGAGTCAAAGCTCATTCTTGGGTGTCTTGCTTTACGGCTTCTAAGTAAATCATTTCTGTGATGAGTATCTCTCTATGCTTTAGAACCTGTTATTATAATTTCAGCTTTATTATTGGTTGAGATGTGAAAGTTTTTGTGACACTAATATCTAAAATGCATGTCAAGTTCTGTGAGACTTCTTAAACATCATAGCTGTCATCACTGCTTTATCTGTTGTGTGCTGGGATCTTCCTGCCACCCTCACAACAGAGTACAAGCATTAAATATAAATTCATGCAGATGGAAATTCTCTTTTAAGTGTAGCAGTCCTCACTGCATTGATACGCTCAAAAATCACGCTATTGTGTTTGAATAGTGAATAAATGGGATTCAGTTGCAACGTGTGCAGTTACCCACCTAAAAAGGTCTGCATTGCGGAGATTAATCACAGATATAAATTTGCACTTTTTGTAAAACAATTTCTTTTAGTACAACAGTATTTGTATAACTCGTCTGTGAGCTCCTTAGCGAACTTCTTATGGGGGCAGGATGGGGGGAGTTCTTCAGAAAGGTGCTCTGACTGATGAGTAATCTTGCTTGTCGAGTTTCAGAGAAGTGAAAAACGTTGGTCCTGACTGTTTTATGTCATTCTATAGAGACGCTTTTAGGATGACGAGATGTCTTCAAATTAAAATGTATTCATTTTCTTTGCACATGCTGTCTTTTTGTCACTGGTGTTGCTTCTTTGTCGCTCTTTGTGCAGTGTTAAAGGTTTTTATGACTGATTATTTCCCCGGTCTCTTCAGCACGTGTAGACAGTGAGGTAAAGTTATCGTGTCAAATATCACACATTTTATAAGATGTGACAAACAATAAGTAACATAAATGATGCGATGAACCATCTGAGGACATGATGATTAATAATGATGAAGAAAACACGATATTTGCCTAAAATATCAATAAGCTATGCAAAACAAACTTAATGAGCAGTTTTTGATAAGGCTTTTCTATACATGTGAGTCACTGGTGTTACCTACAGCCTCTAAGTAAGAGTAATGGCTCTGTTATCTACCTGTAAGGAAGATAACACTGGTTCTGATAAATGAAAAGAGTCGCTGGATTTACTATGAGCAAGTCTTTCTAGAACTTCAGGAAATGATATATAAAGGGAAGTTAAGTGTTTTGTTTTTTCAAAATAATAACCTTTCTGACCTAATAACAGCCTTACTTTTTTATTTTTGCCAAATTTATTTTACATCCTATATCATATATTACATTTATCACATATTTGGTAGTTATATGCATAAAATTACATTAACAGTGGTTAAAACAACACGTTTGTCATCAAAACGCTCAATACTGTGGGGACGAGCACGAGGATATGTTGTTTTATGTTCACATGGAAATAACTTAAGCCTAAAGTGTTTTTTGGGTGTAATATTTCTGTGAAAACAATCAATAGAATAACCTAGAGTACACTTTACAGAGAACAGCAGGGCAGTTGATCCTGAAATTGATGGAAAGATGGGCTGGTTCTGCAGTTCCAGAGAAAAAGCCAGGACTGGGGTGTGGGAATGGTTTTTTTTTTTTTTCTCAAATACACAATGAGAGACTGCGTTGGCAGCAAGGCTGAGAGGCGTTTGTGTACCTGGCTATCGTGGGTGCTGTTATCCACATTTCAACATCTGTAGTTTTGTGATGAATCTCAAAGTAACTTAGCTTGAGTCACTGTTCCAAATAATCCCTTTTTTTCATACTGAATGAATATTCTGTCTCACAGTTTTAGCCCCTGTTAAAGCTTCCTTCTCATAAAGCCTACTTTCCTTTGTCCTTTGAGCCTGTGAGCTGCACTCACTCAACTTTGTTGGCTCTAAGTAAGGAAGCTTGACAGCCTGAAGCATCAGGTCTTTAACTTTGCATACACTTAATGCATTATTCAAAACTAAATTATGTTAATTTTGTACAAATTAAATTTTTATAGGCTGACATGAATCATGATAGAGAGTAAAGATAAGCATAATAGCTCATTTTTTAATACATCAAAAGGGAGAGGCGAGATTGCATTAACAACTTGCTTCTGCAGCCCAAGGATGACAAAAAAATCTTAACAGCTTCAGTTTAACCACACAAAAGCGCTCATTATACACAAGGTACTACAGATGCCAGCGCTTTAATCTTCCACCAAGCTAAAGTCCAGAGTTTCAAACATGACATAGATTAAATGCATTTTAAGTGTGTTTTAGTATTTTTTTAACTTGCAGATGTCAAACTGCGTTCGCTCTTTGAAATGTTGTGGTTTAGTAATGATGCTAATACACAAAGAGTCACTTGTAGCGCGTTCATGAGTATTTCACCTTCTGGAAAAAAAACTCTACTCAGTTTACAAGAAACTCACTTGATCACAGTCCATACAGCGTAGGTTAAAGGCCAGCATCACTAACAGGCCGGGTCAAACAGATTTCAGTGAAGTCGTCATTGTCGGGTGTTTTGGGTTTTTTGTTTTGTTTTGTTTTCTCCAATTGTTACTTCCATCCATCTGATTTAAAATCAGACCAAACATCTGTTTTGGAGATGTTGGCAATATTTCAGATATTTGGGGGTGAAACACTTAAAAGTATTTGGAGCACTGTCAGAATGAGATGTCCTGTTATGGAATAGTTACCCATAAATTACAAATTGCAATAAAATAAAAGCCTTATAATCTGTTTCAAACAACTGTCCATAATTTGTGCCACACCTATGGAAGAATTCATGTAAGAAAAAAGGTTCTTGGTGAAGCAGAATGACAGATTCATGCTGGAAACATTATTCTGATAACAGTCTGCTTCATAAATGACCTTACTCAATGACTGGAAGGTTAATACACTGGAGTAAAAAGTGAACTATTTTCCTTTATTAATTGCAGTAGAGTCAACTTTTTAAAAACCGTACTCGAGCACAGTAAACGTAAAGTGATTTTTCAGCACTGCAGACAGGCTGATGGCAGTAATGTCAGCATGTGGACGGAGTTTACATTCCAGCAGCATTCAGTCTGCCATGAGGCAAAAGGTACCATCATTGGCATTTCCTGTTGTACGGAGGCGTCTAGAGCTCCGACTCTGGCACACGTGCGGCCGCCGACACTCCCCGGTCACTTCGACACCATTTGAACCAACACCAGAAATGATCTAAGCTACATTTCTGTACTTCCTGGCATTGCTGAAATCTGTGCAACCGCTTTTAAAAATTGTTTTGATAAGTGGGATAGTGCGGTGTTTTGAAAGGCCTTGCATGATGAAAGATAAGCTTCTTTTCTTTGCACGATGACTCGGTGTGAGTAATAGTAACAGAAGGTGCGATGACTCCTTCTGCGTGTGTGTGTCCATATGTGTTTGTGCTGTTGCCTTCACAGAGTCACCTTACAGTAAGTTTGGCACTTGAACTGTGTCCGAGTTCACTCAGCCGTTAATCTCTTTGCCATCCTCCTCTGCACTCTAAAAACAGGCCGTTCGGTTAAGTTTTGGTGGATTCATGTAGTTAAAAAAAAAAAAAAGTTTTTTAACCTTTATTTTGGTTAACTTTTCAGAGAAAGTTGTATGTACTCTATGTATGAGATGGAGCAAGATAGGATTTTACCTGATAACAGCAGTAAATTTATAATGAATTTCATACAGAAAATCAAATGTTTTCAGCAGAATTTAATGCAAGGCATGTTGGGAAATATAAGCAAAGACGATCCCAATCTACTCTACATTATTATTCATAGCTGTAATTAATCATTTTTTCTGAAGGTACGCAGTTTTGTGGACAATGCTGAAATAGGTTTCTTACACGTCATCACATATCAATAAAATTGTATAAATCTACTGCATATAAAGAAATTATAAATGGGCTAAAAAGGCATATGCTTCTAAAATCTGGACCTGTGGATTATTTTAGAACATTGGATTTGAGAATTCCCATTAAACTAAAGTGTATTGCAATCTGAGCTCAGATAAGCTGCTGATGTCGCGAGTCTGACCTCTCTGTACTCTGCAAAGTGTTTAGTGTCTTCAAATTACTTGATTTGAAGCCTTGAACTGATGATTTTTTTTTATCAATCAGCTTTGTTTTTATCTAATTTGTCAAATAAAGTCAGAAAATGCTCAAATACAAATAAACATGTGACAAAGAAAAGCTGCAAAACCGCACATTCGAAAAAGTTGAAGTGTTCAAATTTTGCATAATCATGTGATTATGAGCTCAAGTTCTAAAGGTAGTGATTTACTAATGCAGCACTGACAAATGTGTATTTAAGTTAATATTAAAAGAAATGGTTGCAGTGGAAGTGATTAAATAAATGCAGATCAGAGGTTTTCCTGCATTCAAGAAAAGGTGCCTCAGAACTTAGTGTTTTTACAGTGTATCAGCACAGAACACCTGAGGGTGTTAAACCGTGTGTGTGTGTTGCAACTGAGCACAGTCACTTGGCCATGACGGGATGGGGTGGGGCTGAAAAGGAGCAATCTGGCATTTGAAGATTACATGGAAAAGCTGACTGATGACATATTCATCACAGTTTCCAGTCTTCCATTTTTTCCTCCCTCCTAACAAAAACCAGGTGAATAATGTGTTCTTAAACACAAAAATGTGTATCGTGTAGCACCCAAAACAGCAGTGGACGCACACTTGTTTAAACTTACCTTCAGCTCGATGCGTTTGCTTTACAAGTGAAAGCTCAAGGATTTGTCATCACGTTGGGTTTTTTCTCTCTGGCTAGGTGAGAGTGACAGGGCTCTGGGATATGTTGGACGCCTGTCAGGATTGCACACATTTCACAGAGTTTATGTGCTTTATGTAGCAGTAACCGTCTGCGCTGTAGGAGCTGAGTGAGGAGAGAGCCCGATTGCAGAAGCTGAATGGGATCTGCAGGCCCCTGAGGCTCAACAAACCTGTCCTGCAACCTCCTCAGCCAGCCCTCTGTGGTCTTAAGAACAGATTTGTTTTTCAGACCTGTTATTTTCCTGCTTGGTTAATGCTGACTTCTTGTATTACAAACTGAAAACAAACAGAGAAGGCAGCTACAGTGGATTTCATGCAGACACGGCAACACAATTAGTGCTCCTTCTTAACCTCCTACACCCTGATTGGTCACAGTAATTGTGGCTTTGTGCCATTGTTGGCAAAGAGATATTTTCCTAGGAGTTTTACCATCTTCTTGTTTGGTATTACCAGATGAAAGCTTACTCTTTTGCTGTTGCAAATATGAGTAATTAAAGAAAAAAAAAAAATCAGATTCGCTTGTTTTGTTTAGCTGTGTTTAAGCAAAAATAATAGAAAACTGGAAATTATGTTTTGCTTCCACTCTTTTCAGTTTAATAGTGGTACTGTAGAAACAAAGTGGGCCATTCCTGTATTTTCAGTATATCATGTTACTCCACGCTCTTAAAAGATCAGGGCCTCCTGGTTACGTCTCATTAATCAGTGGAAAGTGCAAAGCGTCTAAAAACATTTTGTCTTGTTTTTTTTTTGTTGTTGTTGTTTTTTGGACTGTTTAAAACCCGCACACACTGGAATGGGACCAGTAAACAAAACTACCATCGTCTATGGGGAGCAGTCAATGTTATGCAACATCTTCATTCAAAACAGTGACTCAGAATTTACCGTGTCCGCTGGTACAGTGTGTTGTCACACTTGCAGTGAGTAAGGTCGTATGTTGAGCAATGACGAGTTGTAGTGGATTAAAAAATAAGTTTGATCACACAACTTTACAATAACAAGAATGACATTCAACTCTGTCTTTTAGTTTATACGTTATTAAACAAAAACTTCAAAGATCTTTTGTTTTATACATTGTCACGCTGTGTTTTTTTTTGTTTTTTTTTTAATATCAGGTTACGTTTCTGAGATGGTTTTAAAGACCCCCAGAGATCTTCATGGCTGGGTTCATCACTGATTGGTTAAATGTACGGTTACATTAATAACCTGCATTGTTTTGTCAGAATCGCTCCAGACACCACTTACCAGTAGCCAGAATTCTAGATCAGATATATATGGGGGAGCAAGGTAATGAAGCGCTACTTATATCTACTCATAAGTAGCAGTGGTAGTGAATTCCAATTTCTGGAACTCTAGACAGAGATGCAGCTTGCAGCAAACTAAATGCTAACTTAAGCACGCTCACAGTAGCGAAGCTAAAGTCAATTTTATTTATATAGCACGTTTAAAAGAACAGCTGTTGACCAAGGTGCTGTACGTTTAAGATTATCAAATGATATAAAAACATAGGAAGACATAATAAAAGTTAAGAAAAAGAATCATAAAATTAGAAGATTTGAGTAAGAAATAAGACAAATAAAAGTAGTACAAAGTCATTCTGATTTAAAAGCCAAGGAGTGTGCCAATTTAAAAGATCAGAAGCTAGCATGTTGGTGTTTAGTATTTACCTTGTCTGTCACTTATCACATACTGTGTAGTGGACTTTACAATGAGTTTTAAGCCACTTTGTAGTGTCCTCCAAACTTATATTGTGTATTAATATATTATAGTCTATACAGTGCAATAAGAGTGCCTGCCTCACAAAAAACAGTACAGCAGTGTGAAAATGATGGGTCACTTCCCAAATATTTTATAGCATCATACATTATGTTAATGAAAAAAGTAAAGAAAGACAGCAGTGCAGCACACCATGAACTGGAGTTATTTTCTATTTAAGAATGTGAGAAATTGGCTGTATTTATTTATCTAGCCAACACCGATCGTCCTGTTTACACTACGTGACTGCAGTGACATTGCACTAAGAAAATAAACTAAGAAGTTAATTCTGTGTGCTGCAAAATGTATTTGGTTGCATGGCTCTGATCTCAGACCTTGCCGACAACATGAAAGGAAGAACTGGGACGAAGGTGGGTTGCAAAGTGACAAATGACCAACAACTGTAGGCAATGATTACAAAATACAACCGGAAGTTACCTGACATATCCCAAACCATGACCCAGGAATAGGTTTTAAACCAGTGGTAACCTCTGGAGCTGAAAAATCTGCTGTTCCTCCAGTGACCACATGCTGGCCCTAGAAGTGATGCAATCTGCACATCTTCAGCTCATAACATGATAACAGCCAGGTACAAAAACCTCATGGTGCTTTATACTGTGAGGTAAACACCCCACAATAATCGAGAGAATACCCTGACAACCAAAAGATCCCCAATGAGCAGTCACTTGGTAATAGTGAGAAGAAAAAACTACCTTTCAACAGGAAAAATGTCCGGCAGGTCTTTGTGTTATGATTTTTTTTTTCTTTATAAGAAGTTTGATTTTGAGTTGAAAGGTTTTGTAAACAAAAGGTTAAATGACCTTAAAAATTTTTTGCACTGTGTGTAAAAGCCTGCTAAGTGACTCAGACTCCACTTATGTGATGTGAAGCTGAAGGTCAACGCTGACTCCGCTGATTAACAGACGCCACTTATGAACTTATCAGATGTTCAGATCCGTTCTCCTTGATCAGCATCTGTATCCTGAGCGCTCTGCAATACATCACCTGCTGCGAAGGCTCTTTGCTGCCCTGGCATGATTTGGCAGCAGTTCGATACATCGTGTACGGCTATAGCAAGAGTAAGACGAGAAGAAGAAGAGCTGGGCTCTGCATGTCTGTTTCGCACAAGCTCGTACGACCATGCCATGACACCTTAACACATGTACAATTACAAACCCTCTCACTGCCAGAGATTGACGTGACGTTATCTCGCTGGAACCTGGCATACCTGACACTGAAAACATTCCCTTCCCACTACCTCCTGCTGTCTGGGATCAACTTTCATATGTGGTCATAGCAGTGTAAGTTCTGTAAGCCTATCAATTAGCAAAGAGGATTACACGGTTCTTCACTCGGGCTGACCTCATGTCAGCAAAAGAAGAATGAAAAACTAATAAAAAATCAAGGTCATTGTTGAATGGCGAGCTCCGTGGTGTTTTACTGACTGTGACTCATGGAAGGAATTTAACAGTGAAGTCAACACTGACAGAAGCAGGGCTGTGCCGTACACTCTCTGCTGAATTATCTGAATACTTGAGCCACAAAAATGACAAAATGAGAAATCACCTATAAAAAAAAAAACCCCAAGATGTCCCAGTTTTTTTGGTGTACATAGTTTTTTACGACGTGATGAATGAGATGCACAGCATGTTAAACGTGTAATTGTTTGATGGTTTGGTATGTTACAGACAAACTATATCCATCCACTCATCAGAGTCTCGAAGAAATGCCTCTGAAATATCCACTTTCATTTAAGCGTCCCAGAACGTCGACAGCGTGTTTTATTTTTAAAGTGTATCCGGTGACAAAGGACACTTTAACCCCTCACTTAGATTACATGTGGACGGGTGGAAGCATCATTATGTTCTACCATACATGCTTTTTAATAGGTTGAGGGCCAGACCAATCACACTTGTCAACCTGTTGCCAGGATACCGGCGGTGTGGTTGCTAAACACCGGTCCACAACTTTTACATCATGGGCTATATTTCTGAAAGTTAGAGTATGAAAGTGTATTATATTACCTTACAGAAGTGCTGAAGCAGGTCCCGGCAGCACCTGCTCGTCCAGTGTAAAATATCATCATCCCGCTGCTCCTGAGGACGGACAATTTCCTCATTTAATTCCTGCTCTCAATTGAGGAGACGATCGCCATCTAATCCTCAAAAATGGTCTGCGCTGGAATGATTAGTGAGGCAGAGGAGCATGTTTAGAAGCAGGAAGCACCCTGTAATTCATCTCTGCGATAATGGTTCGGTTACATTTTATCTTTAGTTTGCTAATCATTAACCGCTTTTATTTTAATGTACTTCTTGAATGTCACGTTATAACAAGATTATTTGTGTAATTAGGCTGTAAGTCTCACTGTCAGCTTACTGCTACCAGTGTTTCTGCTCCTCTCTCCACTGTAAATGTAAAATTATTAGCACGGCTCTGTGCTAATAGCGCACCGTGTGTGATGGTAACTGACTTCAAACGGCAGCAAAGACAGGTTTAGTGTTGGATTAGCTGTGATTGATGGTTTGTGGTTCACTGGTTGTCTGCCTCTCAGATCTGGGACCGGTTGTTGGAGAGCTTTGATTGTGTTTACCAGAAGTGCTCTGCGCCAGTCGGTGAAGGGATTCAGTCCCCTGGGAAAAAAAACAAAGCGATCCAGTCGTACTCGTCTGAACTGGAGCTGGTTCTAATCCACAGTTTCATGTTTTTGTTTAGTCTTCAGTCCCTTGTGGCCTGCTGCTTATCCATGTCTCTAAACTGTACATAAAGTACTGTTTGAGGAATCGCTGTGTGAAATGTGTCAGTCCCATTGCAAGTACTATTTATTTATACCTCCTGCATTGAGCGTTAATAAATGAACAATTGCAATTTAAGCAGGGATTTAGCTGCAAACAGTAAACGTCCACCGTGACGTATTTATATGTAAACAAAACAACAAAATGGACTCATTAGTCACATGTTCCTTCACTTTAAGAAGACTTCTAGGCATGTTTATACTTTCTGGGAGAAAAATGGATTTTAATAAGATCCAGTAAACCTGATGTCAGACAGTTTTGACAGTTTTTTGTTGCTCTTTAACGCACAGCTTACTTTCATTTTCACTCACTGTTTGTTTTTAGGAAAGATTGAGTGTGGGTTAGGAAAAGGCCATATTTTGGAATAAAATACACAGCATGCTTGAAGTAAACCCCAACAACAGTGAGATTAAATCATGTGGCTGTGAGTAAATTTAGATCAACTGGGATATTAAATCAATGACCAAAGAAATCATATGTATTGTGTCCCTTAAATGAGGAAAATATATATATATATATATATATATATATATATATATATATATATAAAGAAGTTAAATGCATGCTGAAACATGCACAAACATTAGCTATGTTTCTTCAGAGAGACTCATGCTACCTTTCAAGTGCACTGTTTGCTAAAAGTTAATGATGGCTACTTCACACAAATGTTATTTGAACAATCTTACAGAAAATTACAAATGATCATAGTGGCTTTTTTTTCGTTCTATAGCAGATCTCAGCTAACGGGAAACTGCTTTTGACAACACCTCCAATCTCTTCAGCGACTTAGCACGGACGCCGTAGATCTGTTACATCGGTAATTACGATACCTCTGAAATTGCTATTCTCGGTATGCAGTTTCCCTGGTTTGTTTAACTTAGGAATCACATTTACTTGTTCTACCTTTACCTGCATGTTAGTGGTGTGTTTTGGTTTTTGTTTTGCCTCAACATACTAGTTAAACATTTAACTAGAGGGATGCTCTTTGCATCATCAAACAGATAAACGAAAACTTCTGGAATCTGCCTTGGTTTGAAAAATGAATGCCACTTTAACCGCAACAGCATTAAGAGTTCATTTCTCAGATATCCCTTCTTTACATTTCAACTCATCAGTCTGAGCATAACAAACATTTAACAAACAAATCTGGATTCCAGCTAAAAGCAGTCATACTGGATGTATTTTTCAACTCTGGCTCACTGTCTTTCAGTTGCCGCAGGCAAGGTTGATTTTCCCAACGTGGCAACAACCTGATCTCAGGTGTAAAAGTCACTGTGACAAAAGACGCATAAAGAAAAACTTGAATCATATCGTGGGAAAGCATCAATAATTGTCTGGGAGTCTGAATATTACTACAAATGAATCAGTGATTCAATAGAAATACAGGTTCTGTGGGTCACATGGGAAAGCTGGAGGCAGTTCACGGCTGTTTATCTTTTTTGTCGTTATGGAAGTACAGGACTGGTTGTCTGAGTGTCAAAATATTCCACCCTCCAGGAAGTGAATTTATGCTGGGAATGTTTTGATTCGTTTTCTTGTTTACTACGTTTTTCATCCCTTCCCTCAACGGTTCTTCACACTGCCCGAACACAAGACTTCCCTATAGAGGTGACAGGAACAATGCCAAGTTGCTGGGCAGTTTAGTGCATAGGCTGTAAATTAGCGCTTCTCAGACACTGCATCGGACACTGGTAGTTTTGACTCATCTGGATTTCCCCTGCATTAGTCACCAACTAGAATATACACACAGACGCACACAAGTATGCCCACATAACCCCCACACGGCGTGAGAGTGATTGGCCTCAGCCTGGTGTGTGTGACTGACACTGATAATGCAGCACTCCACAGTGCAGCGAGCGTCGCTGCTACCTCATCAGCTGCTCCACCAACTGCTCGTTGGCATCCTGTATGTAAACTCCTGACATTAATAAGGCTGTGTGAACCGGGTATATAATGCCTTCAGCACGATGAACACACCAGAATGAATTAAGCACACCGATCACTCAGGCTGGTTGCCATTTTTGGCTTGATCTGCAGATACAATTGCAGATTAAAGCGGGATTAACGCTCTCTAACCAGAGGCCTGTGAGAATAATAACCACTTTAGACATATGTGCTCTCCCACTGATGACAGTACCAGAGATGTCCCTGACGTAGCTGCTAACCCATAAACACACACATACATCTCAAATGAAGTAATAGTGGCTCGGTGACTGGTTTCCAGCGCCTGGGCCTTAGAGTAATTAATGATGTAAGGGTTTCGTGTGTCAGTGTAAATATCAGATTTAATGATATCTTGAGGTCAGTTTGTCCTTGTTGTGCTGGGAGGTGGTCAAAGCTGCAGTGTGTGTGTGTGTGTGTTAGGTTTAGAGAGGCTTGTTGCTTAAATAACCTAATAATCACCATGGGATTTTACAAGTGGGTTTTTACGATAGTCGTGTTTATGTGAGCTGTGATTGGTTGTCATTTTTCAGCTGGGAACCATGTTTCACAGAGCAACCCAACAACGGTCGCTGGTATTTCCAGCAGTGACCTTGGGGGAATAGTTGCTCATACTTTCGCACGGTCGTTGGGTGTGACTCATTTCAGACTTTCACGTCTCTAAAAATTTCATAAAAATTGGCAGCTTGTGGACTTTTTTAAACCAAATTAGGACTCAATGTCATTCTAAAACTATGAGCAGTTAAGCCTAGCTTTACTCATTTTAGAAATCGGATCAGCAGACAAGCAGCAGAACGGCGGATCCTCTCAATGATTCGGTCATATCACAACACGGTCTCACATTTGATCATTTGGTGTTCACATCCGTTGGTGGTTTTTTGTAGAAGATCGTGCACAATGTAGCGCCACAACTAAGCGCAGTGTTTGTTGCTGGCTCTGATGAGGCACTGGGGTTAAATTTCCATCTAAAATTATTTTTCAGCTTGTTTTCAGCTTCTTCTTTTTTTTTATTATTATTATTTTTGAAGAAGTGGCTGAAAGTCACAGCTCAGTCACATCTGATGTAACTTAGTGTGTGAGTGAGTTGCGCATATTGTTCTTTTATTTGCTTTCTGCTTGTGAACTTATGTTTTTCGGGTGTTTCTTGTTTACCCGCTTTTGTGGCAGGTTTAGATGTGAGCATCATTAGGAGCCTCCAAGGCTACACGTGAAAGTGTATTTATGTCGTGTCATTCATGTAGCGTTCATAAACTACACCCATAAATTGAAGTTTACGTTTTTTTACTCGTTCAAAATATGAAATGCAGTTAAGGAAAATATTAATAAGTATGTGTCAAAGCTTAGGTAAGTTAAACCCAACTTTAAAAATTACACTCCTGGTGATTTACCGTTGGGGAAGCCCAAAACCTCCTTTGCTGGTGCGAGTTCTTTGTTACACACAGGAAATACCCTAAATATCCCGAATGTTAACACTGTCGTTTTAGGTATTTACCCCAGTTTGCACCTCAAAGACAACAACAGAAGTCAGGATAGGTAAACCTAATATATAGAATTAAAACTGTCACTTGGAAATGGCAGTGCTGCTCATCCACTGTCTCTTAGCTGGTTGCTCCAGACCGAAGTACATCAACACAGTTTGGATGGATTAGCAAGAAATGGTGTCTGGAAAGTCACTGGTCCATGACAGAGTAAGGCCATTTTGACAGCTATGAAATGTTTTGAAATATTGTTAATATGAGTGAATTATTTAATTGTTTTCATAGCTGCTAAACTTGCGATCGCTCTGTTTTCATCGATGTGAAGCGAGTGTTGTAGTTGCTTCCGTGAGTGCGTTGATGTCTTCATGCTTTCCAGTTTTTTTGTGACCACGCTGATTCATCAGCTCAGACCCTACACTGCAATGCATGTGTATTTTAGGTTTACTCCAAGCTTGCAGCAGTATAAAAGGAGTGGCTAATGGCAATCATGCAACTATTTATACAGGTGCACCTGTTCAGCCTTTCTAGGGTTGATGGGGCTCTTTTCCATAAACTAGTCAGTACAAAACAATACATAGCCTACAGTAGAATAAAAAAAATACTTCTTGGCTGTTCATTGAATTTGTCACATTTAGAAAGAGATGGTCATTCAGGCTTCAAAAGACTGGAGTGGGAGATTCATGAGTGGATATTTATTGGCGGGATTGTAATGTGACCAATTCTGGGTTTGTTTTTACAATAAACCACAAAATGTGGTCCTGAATGCTTGGGTTCAAGGTAGTTACAGGTCTCTCAGAAGTCCAGTTACCTTCAACTCAAATGCCCTGGATGACTGAGAAAGCACACAGTCCGTCACCAAAATGTGACATGCATCACAAAAGCGTACGGGTTTACTTGATGAGTGGACTGTCCAGATGTTCTTTACACTGAGAAGCAAACAAAGAGGGTGCTTCATTCATTACGAACTCAGCCGAGTGTGAAAATGCTGATATGAAACCTTCCAATACAGTATGTTAAAAATAGCGGCCGTGTGTCCACAGTGTCTCGTCACCAGGTTGGCACACAGTATCCGCTGTATCAGTGCCGTGTCTCACAGGTGCACCGCGGGCAGAGAGAGGCTCTATATCTTTATTAAAAGTACAAGAGAGCAGCATAAAGGTTTGTGTTCCCTGGATACACCACATCTATTTATTATCATTCCTCCTGCGGTGACCCTTCCTTTTATTTTAGCATACTGATTCATCTGCTGTTCATCTCTGAAAACCACACAACACCTCTAGGTTTACATTGCCATACTGCTTGGCTAAGAGGGTGGTTGAATTGGAAGTATGTGCCAGGATGTGGCACGATTTCAGCGTTTGCCTAAATATGAGTTTATGTAGGCTACTGTAATGATGAAGTATTTTTATCTGGTGTCTGTTTAGGTTTAAAGGGGATTCTCATTTTTAGTTTTTTCACGAGAACAGTCAGTTCTTGACCTAAGAGTTTGTTTCACTTCCTTAAAATTGCTGAATCGGCACACAGTGAACAGTTGCTGCTATTTGGGGCGCGTTTGTGGAAATATTCAGCGCGCCCGAAACCCTCTCAGTATTCGCTGAGAAGCGTGACGCAACAGACGTGCTCTCGGGCCGCAAAATCCGCTCGGGAGTCTGGGTGGAAATATCAGAACAAGGCCAGAGACATAGATGGAGGAGTGGGGTGTAAGTGGGGAGCTTTTCAGGATGGTGGCTTCCTGGCGTGTGGGTGTTTGTGTGTTGGGGTCAAATGTAGTTGCTTGATATCTATATCCTAGCAACTGAGAGTGAGTGATATCTTGTACAGCTGGAGCAGGGGATTGGTCAGAAAGAAGGCACAAGCCCCGCCTATTTTGGGTAGCCTAAGAAAAAATACCTAAATTCAAAACATCTCTCAAACTTTCTGCACTCTGCACTGTACCCTCCGGCACTTTAATCCAGGCCTGGTTGTGTTTTTAACTGTATTTTTTTTTTATTGTACTTTAATTGATTCTCATAGCTCAAACACAGCTATTGATCCATTTATGACAAGCTGATCATTCTGAAGCTTTCAGCAAAGTGAACTCTGGCATGACAACATGAATTCACCTTACACAGCTGTGCAGTATTACCCTGAGTTTCCCTTTCGGCGGTAAGTACCTAAAGGTTGTTGAAATTGATGACCTATACTCACACGTACTTATAGGGTAGACTGTATTGAGGTCATGTTTTTTTGCCTAATTAGTTAAACAATATGTGTTGCGTGGATTCGAAGTGTAGCTATACTCCTTCATAATGAGCCTTACATTAAGTTTAAAAGAATGATGTAGGACTTGCTGGCTGGGAATCTCCCTGCTCCTGTTTGACCCGCGCTGCAGTTCACGCTGTCTGGAGGTCCAAAACGGCCTGAGAACAGTTGTGTCTGCCTGGATCCTCAGCTGCTGCTGCTTGGTCCTGATATATTTATAAGGGCAGCATACTTATGGCAGCAATGCATGTGTAAAGGGCAATCAGGGCTGAAGGCAGGCAGATTACATGACATCTGGAGGTCCTCTTCTGGAGATTTTTGAACCTCAATGGGAGTGCATGTGCTAGTACTGTAGCTCTATAGGCTTTGATAATTGCACATGTTTTGCACCAAAACTACCTACATGAGTGTTTCTTCTCTCATTCTAAAATATTTAAATTCTTTAAATTCTTTGCAGATTGGATGTGTTCTGTGTGCTTTTTGCCCCTTTAAATTTACCATCACAGCACTCTTGTAGTTGAGTTTAACAGTTACATTTGTAATTTTTTTTTTTAGTTTTTCTGTTTTGCTTGATGACATTTTTGACCGTTCTGGCTGTGGCACAAATTTGAAAACAATGTAACTGTTTTTGAAAAGGGATGAAAAGTATCTTCCTTGGCCTGTAAATCCCTCCACCTGTCTTGTATCCTTTGCCTTCTACGCCTTACCTTCCCTCTTGCACCAGATGATCAAAATAAAAGGAGGAGAAACTCTGGGGCTTTCTATTGTTTTTCACTCGTGTCCCTTTTCCAGCCTCGGCTGACGGATGAGGGGGAGAAGGTCTTAGGCCTTTGAAAAGTGATTAATAATGACACTGGAGAAGGACCCCGATCGGCTGGGCTGTTTGTTTTGATTGCATTTTCATCGGTCGGTGTGCACAACCTGCCAAGAGACAATAGCCATCCCTGTTTAGTGCTGACCTCTGCCCCAGTCTCGTCTGGAGGCGCTGCACTGTGTTTAAGTGGATGCTGAACAGCCTTTGCCTCGGGCTAACCGAAAACCTCTCAGAGTAACCAGACACCCAAACGCAGACAAAATGCAGCCAGAAAAGGGACAAAGCCCATCTTGAAACTTCGTTAATAAAATAAAACTGCTTTGAAATGATGATGAAAAAAGATAGAATATTGCATTTATGTGGTATGCATTTGAACGTGGACATGTGTGCCTTATTACAACAATGAAAATTATTTTCTTAAGCACAAAGTAGTGCAGGACATCAGCAGGGTTAGGCTGCAGATCTTCTATTTTATTCTTCCATTAAACTGTTTTAGTGTATTTATAGGCTTGGATGGCTGTACACGCAGAACCTGATAAACAGCTTTAGTTCTGGATGCTGACTGGTGATCAGACAATACCAAGAAGCAAAGCTCAAAAGTCTTTTGGACAAGTTAATGGGATGTCAGTTAAACTAGTTCTTCTGTATTTTAAAAGAAAATTAAAGAATGAAATGGAGTTAATGTGAGGCACAGGTCATGTGGATGACCACACCTAAATCCTTTCTCCTTGAACACAGATGACAACTCACCTGCTCTACCTGCCATTTACCTGTTTTTTTTGTTTTTTTTAAAGTCATCCTTTGTGATTTTTTTTTTCCCCTCTTTGGCACGTTTCCTTCAAACTCCTCGTGTGCTCTTGTGCAGGCAGCTAAGCCACCAGGTTTTGATTTGTGTACTGCTGTAAATGCTTTCCTACAAAAGCGTGTTGGCGCTGTTCAAAGTAAAAAAAATAATAAAAATAAATCAATCACTATTTTGACATCTACTCTGAAGAGATACTGCTGTGATTTGGATGTATTCATAACAAAGCAACATGTTGATAAGGATGAAGAGATGGCTTTTATGAATCAGTAAGCCCTAACATAATGGATCATTTCAAGAATATCACAATTTATTTTACTATTATTCTTTACAAATTATTTATTTATTTATTTTTTGCTCTTTAATCTTCAGTGCTTCTGAAGAAACCGTATAAAATCCTGAATTTAAATGTATGGGACGATGTTGCAATTGCAAAAATAGTAGAAAAAAATAAGCATTTAAAACCTTATTCTGGGGCAAATTCTGCATTTTTAAAGCAGTTTATATTATATTATGAATTACTGTGAAAAATATTAATAACTCGGATGTCGATGTCACATGTTTTCTGTTGGCTGTACAACAATATGCACAAATAAGTTGATTAATTTTTTTTTAATTCGTAGATTTAAAAAACAAATAAATCTTGGCATCTATCTGTCGTCAGTTTAATTCCTTCTGTGACTTAATGCTTAGTCTTTAGCAGGAATGAGTTCTTAAGCAAAGGTACTAACAGCATATTGTCAAATAATGCCTTAAAAATTTGTTATGGAAGTACTGAAGGTATTTAGTGTTATACTTTTACACGTTTTATCCTTAGACTGTTAGTCTGGATGAACTGAAAGGATTTTACACTGTAATTGCAAACATGGATTTATTGGTACCTTCATTATGGCCATAGATGAATCTTTAGAAAGTCTTTATGCTCTTTATCTAGCGATCTTTAAACATTTAGCCTGCACAAAATTGATGTGACACAACAGATAAACAATCGCTGCCATCAGTAAATGTCATCTTAGTGTCTGTAGGCTGACGGCAGTCAACGAGGTGCACTCTTAGATATTCTTACTCATGCATTCATGTAAAAGGAGGATATCTGTGTTGCAGTTGGTTTGGGTGGGGCTTATTGCGTACAAGTTTGTAGCAGTTTTCATTTTTACATTAACGAAACGTTAATGTAACATCACATTTGCTCTCAAACATTTTCAACAGCTGCCAATTTGAGAGTGTACAGCTGTAAACCACTGGTCAGTTTGAGTTCTGCAAAACTCATATTTTAGGTTTTTGTTATATATAAAAATCAAATGCATTCGATTTGCGGTGAACTTATTTTGTAAATGTGCTAGGTTGCACTCACATGTGAGTAGTTGACAATATTTAGCCAGTCAGAGAGAGATATACAGTATGCTTTATTCTTTTTAACATTCATATCTTTAAAAAATATATATTTATATTTTCATTACAATTTAAACACAAATCATAAACAAAAAGACTTTTAAAAACTGTAAAACATGTAAATATATTAAATTTGTCTGTTCAGTGGGGTCCAGTTGGTGTGTGTGGGGTCTGTGTTAGCAGTGTAACATAAATTTAGGATCTAGATGGCAACTATGCACACTGTGACTTTTTACATAAAGTAAGAGTACATACAATGAAATTAAAAATTAACAAATTAATAGCAAAAAAAGCAGAGAAGAAAAATCTGCTGGATTTGCTTGAGCATTTTCATATATGCTCTGGATCATAAACCCATGTGTATGCATATAAATAACAATATGTGTATATCTATTTAAAGAGCCCTGTGACTTTTCATAAAGATTTGAATAGTTGTATATTTATTGTTATTTGTAGATTGAGCTCTGTCTGCTTTCCTCATCATAATAATGATAAGTATTACCCCTCTGAATAAACTCTAAATACATTTTGAACTTTTCAGCTTGACTCAAAATAATTCTGCTTCCTTAAAAGAGCACAGAATGTCCAATTAGAGGCAATAAATTAGGTTATAGACTATTAATGCAGATGTCAACTATAGCTGTGTGAACACCTGAAAAACACTTTCTATATTGTTTTATTAACAGTTTGTAGTTTTCCTTCCCAAATGTGTTTTATAGCCACACAAAGTTGCCACATACTTGAGTACTTTTTTTCTCATCATCATCGCATTTAGCAACATTATTTTGGCTGACTTTCCTCACGTAGTGTATATGGTTCCTTACTTCGTAACACCATCACTTAAATATTGTACAGAGGGGCACAGCGTGCTGGAGGCGCTCTGCTGCTGAAAGGGCAAATCGTTACCGAAAACTATCCGACATAGGATGCGAAAAGTTTTAAAAGTCCCAAAATGTAGTTTTAGTTTTCAAATCTTATGTTAAGGTCAGATGCCACGAATGGCTTACAGGCTTCCCCAAAAACTTATATATTTAGGTTGGTTACAAGTTTAAAACAAAAATCACAAAAACGCAGCTGTGTGAGGAACCGTCCTTGTTAGTAGACTGGTTTAAAGGGGTGCGTGCTATTTTTGCAGCGGATCGACTGACCTTGAGACATTTATTAAATTCTTTTCTGGCTTTATTAAATTATTTACGTTACATTTCAGGTGAAAGAGGTCAGATGAACGATTTCACTGAAGCATTTTGGAGTTTCGGTTTGCTGCATATCGTGTCAGTTTAATTATTGTGCAGGTCTGATATACATGCAGCTTTTTATACAAGGCGAGCTGAAATACAGCTTCCTTGCAAGCCGCTGTAATTTATGATCAATCCAAGCTTTGTCGTGGTCCTAATGTTGCAGAAACATCTAACTTTACTCTATTAAATGTGTCTGGGCATGATTAATATGTAGGCCCTAATCTGTGACATCTTACCCATAATAATTCTTGAGCTTTGCAAAATAAATTCATCTCAGCTCTCAGCGCTCCCTCATATGAGCCTCCTGCATACGTGAAATTATTTGCTTCATTAGATATGCCTGTGTTTGTAAGACAGGTATTAATATCATTCATCACAGCGTTGGGGAATTCCAAAACCTAAAATAGTGCCAGCTTCAGATTATGGCCGCCCCATCGGCCTCCCTCCCGAGCTCGCCCAGCTGTACGCATACCACAAGTTTTAGCGGTGCTATCATATAGACGTTGGGGGGAATTCCGCCTGTCTCAGACTGCAGCGTGCGCCACTTCAGCAGGAACAATGGCGGGCAGAGCTCTGAAGCAGGTGTAATGTTTCAAGGCAGCAGGTCAAAGTGCCTCTGTCTGAATGGTACATAATCACCATTATGTGTAGTACAAATATTCAACATTATGTAGGCTGACTTCTTCACAATGGAAGTGCTCTTCATGAATGGCTGCCAGCAGGACTCCTCCTCCTCCTCCTTTATCTCCACTGGCTGGGTGGCCGCATCTTAGCACAGCACATCAGCTTTTATGTTCACTGACTTTGCAACTATAAAACGCTTCCCTTTAAAATAGTTTTTCAGAAATGGCAGCTGTAAGTGAGCAGGAATGGGTGTAATAAAATGATTACAGCTGATTGATGGTGTCTTTCTGCAGACTCAGGGACCCTTCAGCTCGTCTGTCCTGGAGAGAGGGCTCATTCCTCACCACCATGTCCCAGAATCAGGCAGCACAGACAACTGACTTGTTCAGCCAAGATGTGTTCAACCAGCTGTTTGATATGCTCGACCAGTAAGTGAATACTGCCAAAAACAACAAAACAAGGAAAAAAAAAGGCCATAGTGAAATATTCATCTATGCACATATTTTAGATATTTGTGCGTTAGTTTTCACTTTGGGGATTTTTTTCTTCTTTTATGTGGAAATTATAAACCATGTCAGCTTCTTTGCCTGACTTCCTTCTCACTTGCAGCAGTTATCCTCACACTTTAGTTTCTCTTTTTTTCTAGATTTGAATTTATCCATGTTTATGCCCCTGTGTAAAACTTGCCTATGGACACAACAACGTTATTTTCAGGCAGTGGGTAAAAGGTGGACTTAGCCACCGTGACGTCACTCACTTGTTTTTGGGTTAGGATAACCCCCCATTGTTTTGTTTTGTTTTTTAAATCAGAAGTGATTGTATTTGGACAGGATGTAAAGCTAACAGTAACAAACTGCACAAATAAACTGTAAGAATGTGGGAGAGATACATCGATACCCTCTAATAAGCACTAATTAAGAGGCTACTAAAATACTAGAATTTCACCAAGCAGGACATAATTTCTTGTCAGTAAAGGCAGCAAAAGCAGTCCAGTTCATTAACTCTTTCAAAGTGGCCACATCCGTGGATAATTTATAAGAAAAAATTCACCCCCTCAGATTCATTATGGACTCAGACTGCAAGTTTCTACTGTAATGTTGGACTTTTTAACATGGGCGTCCATAGGGACTAACTCACCGACGGAGCCTCGAGTGGACATTAGAGGAACTGCAGTGTATGTTGACTTCATTTACCAGCTGCACTTCCATGCAGGCAACTATACACAATTTTGCTGAAAACTCCGAATGGTACTCGGTAGTTTTTATGACAACCGCGTGCTTCGCATCGACGGATGATGTCCTGGGAAATCTAATCTCAGATCTGGTCCAGGTCATCAATGAGCTCCAGGACAGTCTGGTGCAGCCTGACAGCATTGGATGGATCATCACATAAAGTCCCAGAGGTGTTCTACTGGATTTAGGTCAGATGAGCCTGGTCGATGGTATCAATTCCTTCGTTCTCCAAAAGCTGCCTATATTGTACCGCATGAGGTTCAGCACTGTAGTGCACCAAGAGGACCCGAAGACACACTGCACACTGCGCCTCCTGCTACCAGCAGTGATACTGACCCTAGCCAAATGCAAAACTAGTGGAAAAAAACCATCAGAAAAGATGTGGAGGAAAAAAATGTCAGTGGGCTTCACCTGTAAAACCATTCCTATTTTGGAATGGTTGCCCCTGTAGTGTGCCTATTGTTCTGCTACTTAACTGACCAGATCAGTATTCTGTCAGTATAACTTCTATACTGATATTATATCAATTTCAAGTTTAACTGACTTGATTCTGTATTCTGATTAAAAATTGTTCATTTACGGGGTTTTTTTAGCAGTGTACTTTTTCTAAAAATGTTCATATCTGGAAACAAATTAGTTTCAATATTCATTTATTTGTCAATAATAACATCAACATTATTAAGGACTCTGTTATTAATTGTATAAATATACAGTTAACTTGTAAAAGAATTAATTTACAGTTGTATTTTAAAGTCTTGTTCTCTGGTGGCTCATTTGTCCCTGTGAGCTGGGTCAGTGTAGCTCTTATATATTTCAGTCAATAGCTAACATCCTGAATTCCTTTTGTATGTGTCAGTTTTATTCCTGTGTCATATTTCCTGAGCTATAGGTCGACTTAAGTAAAAAAAAAAAAGTCTCACTTTCCTCTCTCCCCCTTGTCTTCTGTTAGCTCTGTCTGTCTCTGCTCTGTTCACTGGGTGAGCAAACAGTGAGACTTTGCAGAGAGGCAGAGGGCACCGGTGCAAGAACAAAAGTCAGAGAGCTTCTGCTGCTAACCCTAACTTTCTCCCAGAGTAATAATTTTACATGTATCACAGCATGAAATCACAGGACAGATGAGAGAGAGGAGGGAGAGAGACACATAAGCCTGATCAATTTCACGCCCACACCACAATCTAGCCAAACTATCCCACACGCTAACGACATGGTGAACCTTGAAAGTTTACCCAGAATTCATTTTTTGAAGTCTGCGCCAGTGATTTATCAGAAAACGGATAAAACATCCGGCATGCCAGTAATCGATTCTGTTCCTCTGCATTACAGACAGTTTATTCACACCGATGCACGCAGCTACACACTGCTATAAACAAGAATTTAGATTTGGACTCTTGGAGTGGGTCCAAAATTGATTTGAAATCAGTTCTTAACAGAGCTTAAATGGGTTTAATATTTAATGTGAATATCTCCTGGACTGTAAGTTATGAAGGCTCAAGAATTCTAGAAAATGTAGCACAAGTTAAAAACAATCACTGTGTACTCCAAAAGCTAAAAATATTCATAGTATGATGGGTCAATAAATTCATTGAAATCCCTGTAAATAAAAATCAGCAGATTCTGAGGGGGGGTGTATAGAAACGTTTCTCAGATTTGGTTTATTTTACATGGAACGACCCATTAATCTGTATTGTTGCTGTTTCAGATCTGCCATTCATTCAGTCCAGCCCATCGAGCTGAACTTCAGCGACAGTCCGGCCGACGGGTCGGCAGGAAACACCATTCAGATCAGCATGGACTGCATAACCATGCGTGAGCCGGATGAACCGCTTTCTGTAAGTACATGTGAGGTTTCAGTGGGAAAATAAATGATTTACTTTAAATTCTGCTGCCTGAGAACAAATAATTTATAAAAGGAACAATACAAGTAACCTATGACGTGCTCAGGATTGTTTGAGCCCATTATTTAATAATGCACAGTGCAACCAGTAAACTAAATAACCAGTTTTACTGCCTGTTTTTTGGTTCAATACTCACAGAAACAATCAAATATTTATTTTTGAGGGCTATTATTTTTTAACCAGTAAATTCCAAGGCCTTCATCTCATGCCCCAAAGCGGAAAACCATGCTTCTCCTTAAATGACTCACCATTATCTCGGTAGCTAATTATTTTGTGCATTTTTCATCATTTATGAGCTGTATGCTATCACTTTCATTCTGAGTTGATTGGATTCACAGTGTAAATTACATATGTTGTAAAACACAGAACCTCCTTTCAAATTACCAATGGAATTTCCCTGGGAAGGTTAAGAGAAGGTGGTGCAGAGTGGTTCCACACACCGGTGAAGAAAGGTCTGTTTTTTCCTGAGATGTTGTCTGTAAGCTGGCGATTTTATCTGATTTAGCCTGAGCTGTGCTTGACCTGGGTGGCTCCTCTGAGGCAGGTAGTGAGTTGATGGTAGCGCGCGCCTGTCACTGTCACATGACGCATCCCTCTTTGGACACAGAAGGAGTTTAAGCTTGCAACATCTTAGTACAGATAGTCTGATTTTTCCAGTTTCACCACATATAACAAGATGCAGCTGCAGTGGAAGGAAAATTATAGAAGAATTTTATATCAGGAAACGTGTGAAACCCACCTTTGCAAGTACTGCTTCTCTGCAGCTGCTTGGCTGTACGCTTTTCAGGCATCAACACGATCAGCTAACTGCTAATCAAAGCTCTGTAAGAAGTCCAGCATCCATGAGAAGAAGATTTAAAAAGAAGATTGGTGAAGTCAGGCTAGTTCAGGTGTAATGATTTGCTACCTGCTGGTTTGCCACAGAGAAGATAAAAAGATAAAAACCTCAATGCAGGAGATGTCAGGGCCGGAAACACGTTCGACACATGATTGGCTGTTGGCTCTGATGATTATACCAGCATATGCATACAGGTGAATGCTGCCGTTTTTATTTACAGTGTTTATATGTGACAACTATAAAGTGTTTCTACTCCCATTTTTCCCATTTCTAGGTTTTTCATGTACACTCTTACTTAGTTTTACTATGAAAAATTAAGGAATGATCTCAATTTTTGTTGTATCTTCCATATTTCTCATGCTTCTTTGCAGCTACACAGCCGGTTCTGGTATTTTTCTTTACATTTGTGCAATGATGGCATCCTTAGCAGCGACGCTTTCATTGCACATCCAGCCTGCACTGATGGGGGATAGTGTGTGAAGGCTTTAACAAGGAAACTCATTCCTAAATCATCTCTCTTGCTCTAGATCAGTGGTTTTCAAACTTTTTCTGGTATGCCCCACTTTAGAAGCCCCAAAAAGTTCACATCCCACACCTCACCATATTTTTTGGTGAAAGAAACGATCGGGGCTGAGTTTTAGTTAAACAAAGTTCAGCTCAGTTGTGTCAGTTTCACCCATCTTTTCACCTCGGTCTTCTCTGCGTCTCACAGAGAAAACGCTGAGTTAAAACACAGGTTTGTAAATCCATGTTTGACCTGTAGCACGGGGCATGTCCTTGTCAGCTCTGCTGCTCAGCGATGATGTGCACGCTCCCCTCCCAGTGCAGGAATGCCGTTGTCCAGCCAGGGCGGGAAAAAAATAGCAAATAAAAATTTTGTTCGGGGAGCTGAGTAACGTTACACTGCGCATCCCCCAAGGGGGCCTGTGCTCTCTTGAACTGATGATTAACGGCTCTACCCCCACCACCCACTTTCCACTTTGTGCACCAGAGAGAGGCGTGGTGCAGCGATTGGCACAGCAGCAGATCTGGCAGCATCGCTGTGGGCTAAAAGCTCGCCCCGGTGGCTGCTTGCCAATCACCAAGCCCCAGCCGTTATTACAGAGTCATACCTCTGTTTTGATGAAAAGCTGCGGTGGGCGAACCCACCCTCAACTTGCCCCCCTTCCTCTTCCACCCATGTGGAGGTGTGCCTCTTTCATGAGTCATTAGAATGCAGCTCACTGTTTAGTGCCCCGGGGGACTTATTTGTATTGTGTGGGCTTTACGTTTAATGTGAAATTCCTTTTTATTCTACTTTTTTTTCTTTCTTTCTTTTTTTTTGCACTGTAGCTGCAGGGCAACAATTTAACGCAGCACCTGCCTCTGTTGTAGAGGTCCCAGGTCTCATCTATCAGTACGTGTCTTCTCCATGTAAAGGTTGTGGAGGTGGGGTGGCAACGAAGGGGGAAGGAGAGGGTAGAATAACATGAAGGAATGTAGCGGGGATCGTGGCAGGAGAAACGCTATATCCTACCCCAAACAGCTGATTTTACAGCCAGATAAAGCTGTGATCAGCTGTGCGTGGAAGATGCAGTTGTCGAGCAGAGGCACCGAGGTGCTTTTCAGTCGCAGGTTAGAGTTTAAACAACTTTACAGAGGAGTAGCTCAATCAACACGAGGCTCCTTCGAGATCTAATTACATGTTTGTGTTTGGATTTTTTTCCCCTCACCTACTGTGTGTCTCGGCGTGAGTGCCCCTGTGTTCAGTGTTTGTGCAGATGCAGATGAGGGGTTTTCTCTTTTGTTTCCCACATTTAACAGAGCTGAAATTAATGCTTTTTAATGCAGACTTTAGCACATGTGGTGCGCTTGTTACCACAGCGTTTGAGCCCTTTCCTCCAGCCTTTACCTCCCAACGTTATTTTTTTTTCTCTTTCTAAGCAGCGAGAGGCTTGGCGTCAAACTTTATTCGTCAGGACATCACACTTTATTTAATCCGAAGCAAACTGGTGCATGAAGTAGACAGCCATAAAGCGCTCCTTTATTTTGTTTTAATGCTCCACCAGTTTGCCTCCAGCACTTAAAGGTGAAGACCAAAGAACGGTTGCTTGCCACGGTCCACTTGAATGACTGTTGATTTGGTAAGAAGTCAGAGTTTAGATGTGGGGATGTGGGGCCCCTGTTACTTTCTTTGTTGGTCATGGTGAGCTGTGTTTTTACGCCGCAGTTTCATATGGTGCCGGGTTCAACAAAAAAACATGCAGGTTGTGACCAGGTGAAAACATCTTTCAGTAATAATGTTTTCTACTGTTTGATAATATTTTATCTGTCTCAGAATGAGACTTTAGAGCCGACTGTGCACTCGAGTGTGGCTGGTCCAGATGTGGTGAGGACACAGGCTTAACTGAAGTCTGTGCATATCTCATAAAGATGTGCTTTTTTTTTTTTTTTTTTTTTTATAAACAAGGGTGTGAAGAATATTTTTCCAGTCCAGGTGATTTTCTTAAGAGGAAAAGTTAGAGGCTCTTCAGGGATGCCAGCAGGAAAAACCTGTTATGGATATTATTTTAAGAAATATCATGTTTGAAACCAGGTTTTTCAGCAGTATTGTGAGAGCTGGGGCAGAAAAAACAGGGTTTTACTGCTCAGTGGTTTAAAATCTTTAACTAGTTTATATGTTTTTATTCAGTAAAAGAAACTTTGAAATTTCCTTCTGCACGGCGTCTGTGGTGATCAGATAAATGAAAAAGCAGCGATTCTGTTTGAAATAAGCGGCTGAGTCTCTGTGCTCATTGTTGGTGATACTGGAGGATATTGAAAAGCAGGCCGTGCGAGTGATCATGTTTTCAGAGCCGTGATCTACATTTCATTTTCTAGTGCCAGAGTTTTTCCTGAGTAGAAACATTTTTGGCATTCTCCAAAATGATTTTAACTGTTTCATATATGCAAACAAAATGAGCGTTTTTCTTTATCAGATTGTCAGAAATAGCACAACGGAGAGATTTCTGTTAAAGTAGGTAATAAAGATCAACTCCAGTAGACCCATTTTGAACCAGGACTCGACAGAGCGTATAAATATAGAAAAAGAACACTTTTGAAACAGATGCAAAGTGCTTTACAGAAACATTTAAATAGATTCACACGGAAAACTCAAAAAGAACAGGTTACACATTTAAACCCGACCAAAGAGTGCGAATACTCGGGGCTCATGCTTGACCCGCACATGGACCTTGAGGCGTTCAGTACTTGAACCTCCAGAAGCTTCAGCTCGGAAACTAAAACTAAAAGTGGGTTTCCGTGGTTGCAGGTGAAGTTGAAAAGTTAAAATACTTTCCATCTTCTCAGTGTGTGAAGTTTAGATTTTAACGGAGTCTGCAGCACTGAATTTGAGCCCTTTTACTTACCAGTATGTATGTGACACAGTGCTAAAACAGGTGTAAAAACATCCCGGCTGCTCTGTTAATGCAAAGATGAAGGTAAGATGCCCAGCACATTGTTTTACAGTGTCGTCACTTGTCTGATTATTTGTATTTAAATAAAAGAATTGAATTAGCGTGCAAAAGTGTGACTCTGCAGCCATTTGGTCAGTGAAGGTCGTAAAAATCATTGCTGAAAATGTTCCCAGTTTCTCTTTCACTTATAAAATGTGTCTGTGGATAAATTAGCTTCCCTAAAAGCAGCTTCAGTGATTCAGGATTTGGTGGCAGTTGATTGTGAGGATTTTGGGATTTGCCACCCAAGTGATGCTTTCTGCTGCTCGGTCGACCATCTGCGTCTGTCAGTGAGGACGGCAGCTTACTCTGTTTTAGGTCAGGTGTCTGTGCCTTTGCAGCCTCTGCAGCCCGACACCCGATACTAAACTAATCTAGCGGACTTTAGGACTAGCCTCTTTAAAAGGAAAAACTTTAGCAAAGCCTCTTTTGTCTGAGCCTCTGGATCTGCAGATCTTTAGTCGCCGCTTGCTCCAACTCAGTTTCTCACCGCTGTAGCAGCCGAGGTGACGCAGTTAACCTTCAAGTGACCGACTGGGGTCTTTGAAGAACCCAGCTGTTTATTTCATGACATTTTTAGTCATAATGTTACCCATCACGAATCTAATGTTTACGCTTATCAGTACGTTGCTGTAGAAATGGATCTGTTTTGGAGTTCAGCTCCTGCCTTCGTTGCATTAGCCACAAACTGAGGACTCTAACCTCTTTCGCAGGTCACTGTTGTTTTAACATAATTAGAAGTTTGTTTTGCCAAACAAATGATCACCCTCAGAAGCTGCAGGTTGGCCCGTGTTTGTGGCCGGGAGTCTTAGGAGGCCACTGGCTTGAGCTCTTTAAAGTGTTGATTTGCCTTTTGTGACAGGCTGACCTGCAGGCCTGAAACCCCGGGGCCTGAGCGGGGTGTGGTTGATGATTGGAGACACTGACTGCACGTCACAGTTGTGCTTTAGATTTCAGACAACTTTCAAATCATTCTGACCACAGGGCAAGATTTCCATCCCCCCGTCACCAAAGGAGTGATGTGTGCCCTGCTGACTGGCCTCCTCCTCCTCCTCCTCTACCTCTGTCATGGAGCAGATCAGCTGGCCATATCTAAATATCATTATATCTGCAGTATGTCCTCTTAAGTCAAAATAATTCTCATTTTATGTGATTATATAAAGACACACATGCTCTTTTAGATGTTCATCTGAGCCTATATTGTCAATTTTCTGTGAATTTTTATTTATTTATTTTTTTTTTACATCTGCGTTGTGCATGTTTTTAGTTCATATTAATCAAAACAATTCATTAAAAAATGTCTCAGCATCACCCAACAGTTGTAAGAAGCTTCTCTGCACAAACTGTATGATTCCCAATTAAATTGAATCCCACTCACTAGGCCACTCTTATTGGAGCTGCTGGAGTCACAGGAGAGCGAGCGGCTCAGTCCCACCGTCATTACACAGGCCGAGAAACAATGCATGTTTCCAAAACAGATCTACAGCAGTCATCTCTGATAGATACAAGTAATCTACGGGAGTCCCTTTGTTTTCCTGCAGGCCTCTCCATTCAGAGTGCTCTGGGGCTTCAGAGGGGAGCCATTCTTATGCTAACAAGCAACTGTGTATCTGTCCCGAGCCCAGACCGCAGCTCCCACTCAGCGGCCTGCACTGTAGGAATTAATCGTCTCTCTCATCTCTTTTTTTCTAATTTGGAAAATTATTTTAAACCACCCGAGGCGTTTCTTTTTTTTGTTAAAAACTCATTTAAAATGTTTTAGTTTTAATTCGTCTGAGAACAGCGCTGTTTTTTGAAAATTCAAGACAAAAACATACTTTTTTCTCCATTTTCTGTCGCTTTGCCTTCTGCGTTGTCACGTCGTTGCATATAAAAATTAATAAAACGTCTGAAATGCTTTATTTTGGTTGCAGTTCATTATAAACAAAGCTGCCAAGTCGACAAAGTCATTCGTTTTCTCTGCAGAGTTTTCTCTGCAGAGCAAGGCCTCTTCTTCTGGGTGTGGACAGGTAAAGCTCCTCAGGCCCACCCCCTTTTCTTCCAAGGTATATATGACCATCCCATAGATTCTTATAGGAGCTTCTGCTTGTCCACTTTGCATCTGTAGTCCACATCACTCCTTTTAGAGTGAGGAAAAGAGATTTGTGGAATCCTGGAGCCAGTGGAGCAAACAGCAGCAGCTCTGCTCAATCTCAGTGCCAACATGTTGTACCTGGAGACGGGGACCACAACTTCTTACAACGAGGTAAGAGCAGTGCGGGAAACAGGGCATCAGCCTTCGCTTCCATTCTTTGGTCCCCCAGCCTCCCTGGCGTGAAGGACACATCAGAGAAAAAGGCCTCGTAGTTTGAAGCGTAGATTTTATGCCACTATTTAACGTTCCGTAGATTGGATTTGTGTATTCGTCTAACTGAGACATAAACTGCAGATGTGACAGTCCAGAGAGCAGGGGAATGTAAACACAAATCTGGATATTTCCTTCTTGTGAAATGGCTGCTGTGTGTGTGTGTGTGTGTGTGTGTGTGTGTGTGTGTGTGTGTGTGTGTGTGTGTGGCGGGAAAGGATTTAATCTGTTTCTATGTCTCAGAGTTTGTTTCTTGGTAAAAGTTGGAAAATTTGGGGGGACAAAACTGAAAATGGTTTTGATTTAACGTGGCGCCACGTTTCTCTTTCCATTAAATCTTCTGTTCTGTTGAAACCAAAGACAACAAAAGTTTAAAGAGTAAAATGTGAGGAAAAAGTTTTTAATAGATACATATTCTTTAAAAAAAAATGAAAAAAAAATCTGTTCCTGTAGATTCATATTTTACCCTAAGAGGGAAACCATAATTGTTGCCTTATCTGTGTTTGCCGAGCTCGATGGCAAACATATCATCTTAGCTTTATTTTCTTCTTTTTCAAATATGATTGACAACCCGAACTCTAAGTTAAACAATTCAATCTCAGCTCTTTTCCTTGGATCGTGCTTTTGCTTTTCCATATATATGTCTGTTATTTCTTTTTCTTTCTTTCTTTTTTTTCCCACTAACTGAATTCCAAACCAAAGCTAACGCCGAGCGGTGATAGATTCTCAGATTGCAGGTTGCGGATAGCAGGTGCGTCAGTTCGCTGTCTTTTTAAGTTGTTGAGCAGGGGGTCTTTAAGTGGTGTCCAGGTCAGTGTGTGTGTCTGAGTGTGAGTGCGTGCGTGTGCGGGGTATCGGGTTCCCCCCGGTCCCCAGTCTCCTGGGAGCCGCTGCAGCCATTAGATGGTGGCCGGCCAGGCATTGCTGTTTTGTCCGGGGTCGTAATTGCTTTAATGGTATGTTGATGTAGATACAATCACCTGCTCTGCCCACCCCAGCAGGTATGAGGTGCCGATAGACCCCCACCCACCCAGCCCCACCTCACCTCCCCCCTCTCGGCCTTGTTGAGCCTTTAATGTCTCCCTCCCCAGATGGTCTCATACGCTGGTCCAACGATGAGCGGGTCAGCGGAGAGCCTGGAATGAGCTCTTTCCCCCTCAGGCTGGGTCTGATCTGGCTCCTGCTGTCTCTCAAGATTTGGCGTTATCAGTGTTTGCGCTCTGCGGCTACACAAAGCAGCAGCAACAGGAGGATTTTAGAAGCTCTAGATAGAAACTGTGGAGCTTTCAGTTGGTCAGTATAAGTGCTGAAAGAGTGTGGCGCTTCTGCTCCGCGTAGGGGACTGCTGTTACGTCTGTGGAATTTTCTGGGTTTATCAGAGACTGTGATCTGTGTTCTCACAAAGAAAACAATCTCTGCTGCCTCGCGATGCTGCTGATAATGACACTCGCGCTATTAAACTGATGAGAAACGAGTCAAAAGCACCGAACCGACTCTTTAGACAAGAGTTTTGGCGGGAGTGCAGAGAGCATTTTCACCATTAACATTTCATATTTATTCAGTGAATTCATTTGGTCGCATACCCAGCGAGGAATGCATTGATTTGAATGCATGCACGCGCCGAACCCAACGCCGCAGCAGCAACTTCTAAATGAGCCCTGCCACGTGTATTTAAAATATCCCTGCTATGTGTTGTGGGTAATTCAGGCAATCGCTGTGAAGGTCAACAGTGTCCTTTTGCCGCTGGTCTGAAGCGTTAGCCCAGCATTTTCTCTCAGACAAAGAAATGAGCTCTCAGGCCTCGAACAGAAAGCGCAGCTTTTTGTAAACTTTATTAAAGGCTGCTGCTGATTTACTGCGCTTCTGCTTTGCACAGCCGTGGCATCCCAGAGGCCTGAACACAGCGTCAGCTATAAACAGAAGGAATTTTTAAGAGCTGCTAAAGTGGTTATTAAATGCTGGCTGTATTATAGTGGAATAAGATCTGATTAAAGGAAATGAAGAGAAGGCCTGAAAGTCCCTCACGCTGCCCTTTCTAAAAGCTGATATCCTGCTTCCAGCCAATTAAACATTAAAACGCGATGAGTTCAGGTGAAACCTCGCTATCTGGTCAATTACAGCTTTATCCTCAAATCCTCATCTTTGATCCTGATTTTCACTTACACCACGAGAAGCATTATCTCAGGCCCTGTATTTAATGTTAAGTAGTCTACGTCAGCCTGTCTGCTTTATGCTTCTGCTTTTATCTATGTTTGGTCTGAGGCCACCATCAGCCTTTTCTTTAGAATAATCATTTGGCATTGATAATTGGTGCCTGTCAGATCCATAGCAGCTGCCAGCATCAGGTACTGGGGGAGGCTGTGTCATCTCTCAATGGCTGAGTGCCTCAGTGGAATTGCACCATAGTTCAAAAGAATCACTCTGATATCACCATCGCTCGCGCTTCATTTACGGGAAAACGGTGTACAAACAGGAAATAAATCCACCGAGCTCGTTCCCATGGGAAACGGGGATTATTTTCATTTTTAAAATATGCGTAGGTGGGGAAAAAAAGAACTTTGTTTTTCTTACCATCCATTTTTCCCCCTGATTAGATCCACAGAGCCACTCTTAGACCTGTAATACGTGCGTATAATCAGTCATTTGTGTGAGAGCGTGTGTGTCCCCACTAAAAGCTGCAGGGGCTCCCCCAGGAAGGACTTTCTTTCTTTCTGTGCGTGCGTGTGTGCTCCATTCACAAAACACTTGTCTCTTAACACCTGCATGCCCGGCATAATTGTTTCACGCAGCCTCCTTATAAGCTCCGGTGTCATTGTTTCTGAGGGGCTTAAGCCCCCCTTCCTCTGCCAAACAGCCGCTCCCCTGTGGCGCTGCTGCACAGGTATGCCGAGGTTGACTCCAGTGACCTCTCTCAGGTGTGTCTATGGATCTGTGTGTAATAAAGCGGCATCGTTGATTCATAAGTCACTCCCTTGACTAATAGTTATCTAACCTACCAACCTAGTGTTTTGTTGATCATCTGGAGCAACACCAACACCTGGCAGGGCAGTGGGTGTGAGTCGGACAGCTGTGGCCAGCCGTGCTCGAAATAAACGAGAGGCCCTGGAAAGATTGATGGCCGTCTAAAGAGCACGAGCGATGGCACCTCTTCCAGGAATGTGCTGTTTATAAATGGAAAGGAATGAGGTGAATGGCAAGCAGAGCAAGCAAGAAGGGGCTGGCTACCACCCAGGAGTACTCTCCATCCTCTCTAAAGGGGACATATTTTAATTCCACTCGTCCTGTCTGAATATATGTGGGAAAAGAAATGGCTTTGTAGGGAGAACGTGTTTATTTCATGTGTTGTCTTAATCTTCTACCTTAATCACTGATGTTTGGATGAGGCTAACTGTTTTTATTTCTTTATTACAAAATTTGCACAAAACATTTCGTCTGAAGCATCTGTGACTGAACACCTTTGTCGCTCTTCCCCCTCCCCCTCCTCTCCATCTTCAGTCACAGTACACAAACCTGGGGCTCCTGAATGGCATGGATCAGAACATTCAGAACGGCGGCTCGACCTCCACCAGCCCCTACAACAACGACCACGCGCAGAACAACGTGACCGCCCCGTCGCCCTACGCCCAGCCCAGCTCCACCTTCGATGCCCTTTCCCCCTCACCGGCCATCCCATCCAACACAGATTACGCAGGCCCACACACCTTTGACGTGTCCTTCCAGCAGTCCAGCACAGCAAAGTCTGCCACCTGGACGGTAAGACCCGTGTTCGCTCAGTGTTTGTGGAGTCCTGCATAAAGTTAGCGGGGTTCCACTTCCTTTTCTGCAAGAGGTCTCGCATTAATGTCGTGCAGACCCCACTGATAGGCCTCTGCAGGTGGGACAGATTTGAGTGAATATGATTTATTTCTTAATAATAATTGTGCTGAACTCACAAATTTGACCAGAGTGAGAAAAGACTCGGACTAAGAACATTTACCGAATATTTAATTGAAGTTAATTTTGTAATATTGATCAGATAAATGTGTTTATGGTTTAGTTTGCATTAACTAGAATAACTTTGCGCTTCACTTCTGATCAACAGGTGAGTACTGGAGGTTAAGAGAGTACACTAAGTAACACATGAACTTTTTGATTTAAATAAGATATACAGGAAGCTGGAATTTTACTTAAGTATAAAGACGGAAAATAGGGAGAAGAAGAAGAAAGACTCTGTTACACCATCTCCCATCGTTCCTGTCCTGCTGGACAGAGGCTGCATTCATGTTTTCTTTATCTTATGTTCCATAAATTATGTTTTTAATTACACATCATAACAATCAGCACTCAAGATAAAGATATGACTTTTATAGCTACAAAAGAATGAAAGCTTTTGTCATTTTTTTATTGTGTAATAAATTTAAATGTGCTGCCTGTCAGCCTAACCCATCATTGTAGGAGGTGATGATTTATCGGGGTGGAGGTTAAAGAGACACTTTCACCTATGAACTTCTTATCTGACTTCTGGCTGGGAAGAATGTCACCTGAGATATTTTTACATCAGGACTGAACCTCAGGGTTTTTAAGTTAACTTCTCACTGACAGGGGGAAGAGTGCATACACTGTCAAAATCATGGATGCACTCATTCATGTGATAGGAAATGTGTTAGCTTGAGTAAGTAAGGCTTGAGTTGTCTCACTTGACAGAAAATGTGCTATTTTCTCATATTTCGACCATTTTAGATACAAAAATGTCTGGGAATTGTTAATTTTAGCTAACCAAACTGCTAACAGTGCAGGTCATTTAGTGTTAAAACTTCTTGACAAAGCACCAAAAACAACTTTCTACAGGAAACCAGAGCCCTGCATGTGTGGCAGGTTAAAGTGAAAATGAAGAAGCTTAAACCTTTATTAATCTCACAGTGACCTCACTCAAGTGAAATGTCCCTTTTCCTTAGAAGTCGGGTAAAGTTTACTGATGCTTTGTTGATGACAGAGGTAAACAGGTTGAATCGTTGCTCCTTTCCCGTGCAGCTAGATGTCACCATCCTCGACTCATTAAACAGACTCAACCGGCTCCTCTCGCTCTGTCATTACGCATCACAGGGCTGAGGGACAGCTGTTGCATCAGTGCCCCGCCTGCTCGGTTGTTAATGTGTGCGATCTGCGGCGATGCGGGAACAGAGGCGCAAGGTCGGTGCACTAATGCACTCTAGCGGACGAAATTGGCGGCGGCTTTTTGTCCCTGCGTCATAATTTGGGACAGCTGTCACATCATCTAGTGACGGCGTGGGCGTCAAAGGAAACCCCGTCTGTTCACATACAGAATCTGGGTGACGTAACTTTGTGACATGTCAGTTATTACATAACGGAGCAGAAAACGCTTAATACAGAAACATATTTATTAAAAATTTCCAATTAACAGTCAAAAATGCGGGCCGTTTGAGGAAAACCTGCTGAGCGCATTGATGCGCCGAATTTAACGTGCTGTAGCTTCCAGGCAAACTCAGGGAGTGCTGGGCGATCTCGCCTTACTCCTTGGCCACGCCGAGTGTGGGATCGTCACATTTGCCCAGTTCCCACAGTGCCTCAGTCATCCCTCTCATTTTCAGTCCAAAAACAAAAGTGTTTGTCTGATGTGCAACCGTGAGGTGGCTCACACTGTGGTTTGTGAGCGGCACGCCCCAGTCGCAGTCGTCCCGTCGTAGACACATGCAGGGAACCAACGATGTGTCCCACAGTCATAACATGATGCAAGACTGGTTTGATTGGTCTGGCTTAACATGGAAAAGTCAGGGATTGCTACTTACAATCATTGCACTGATTAAAGACTTAACTTTATTTAGTAGTTCAGAGTTTAAAAAAACATTAAAAATATTTTTAAAAACTCTTTTTTTTTGTATAAATTCTATTTTTTAAAGTGCAGTCGCCCAAAGTCTCCACAAGGATAAGAAACAGGCACGAGCGCTAAAATATGAGAGCAGTAAACACAAACAAGTGCTGTTGTGCAACATCGTCTCGTACAGTTAACCAATCGAAATAAAGTTTGTTCTCCTAGCGAAGGATGGGTAGCATTACAAAATCAGAGCCATTAAAAAGTAATTAGCATCACCTTTTGTGCAAAGCACCTCCTTACGATGACTTTTACATTAGCAAGAATAACAACTTTGCACACCTGTGGATAACCAGTCTGTGCACAGAGGCTGTGGAGCCAGTTGGACATTTACATCAGCAGCACCACATAATCGACAACAAGCTTGTTCACTTCCCTCGGTGACAGCTAAACTCTAAGCTGTTCCTGTTTCAGAGCTTCAACTGGCCACCAGTGTTGGTGGAGATTGCAAATGTGCTGCTGATATAAAGCTATTGCACTGGGAACAAGTAACTGAGCCCATTTGAGAAGTTAAAATACACGTCTGACTTAAATGTCAATTTATTTCCCTGTGGTAACAGAGGCGGGGAGGTTTCCTTGGTTCCTTTATTTACTGCAGACATGACACGTACTTCCTGTTGTTACGATCTATGTCCATGAAAACAAACACACAGACTGCTTTTTAATGACTGTTTTTAATTGGAGTTTGATTTTGACCATACATAAATAAGAGCCAGGAAGTGGATGCACTGCACTGCTTAGAGTTTAGAGCCTGTTTAGAGCGCTCATCTGGAGTTGGCCTTGAAAACAATAATGCACAAATAAATGATGACCAGCACGTGACTGATTGCTTGTAATGTTTTCTGTGAGGTCGGGCTGGTTCCACATGCTCCGTTGTTGTTTTTGTACCTCGCAGCCAGGTTAAATGTCACTCAACTCTGAAATGCAGTTGATCCTGTCAGAGAGGATTCGTTACAGCGTTTCCCCGCCGAACATCGTTTTGTTGATTTCCAGATTGGCTCATAGAGAGAGTCATTTTCGCTGGCTGCAGCTTCCAGTCTGATTCTAAAGAAGAGTGATTACAGCGTCGGTTCCCATCTCAAAGGAGGCTCCCTCTCCTGATCTCAGGAGATCTTTCGTAAAGCTCCCATAATCTCAGCCCAATAAGCTCAACTGCTGGACTGATGGACTGATGGCAGAGAGCCACCGTAGATGTCACTGCAGCTTTGCTCTGTGCATAGATCCACTAATGCCCCCTTTTTGAAGGCCTGTGGGATCTTCCACGGGGACTTAGTGGACTGTGTACTGTACTGTTTGATGACTGTTCTGATGGAGACACACCTAATCCCTAACCCACACCTTAACCTCTTCCTGTCTAGGATGAGGCACACAGCAAAAGGTGCAACACGTCAGTGTTTCCCAGAAACTGCTCCCACACGGTTTTCCTGCCGGCACTCCTGCAGCCTGCACGGCGTTCCCTCCCCCAGCGCTCGGTTAGAGAAAAACAATCGCCGGGTCAAATGAATACACAAGTTTAGAGATGTTTCATCTTCTTTGCGCCGCTAAAGGAGGCAGCCATTGTTGTCAGGGTAAAGACTAGTTGTGTTTGCGGTGTGTATTAACTGCCACCATATTTAGTCAAAGGAGAGGAATGTCATGGTTCGGGCTATCACTGGGACGCTGTTGAGCCCAGGGGGATTACAGTAATGGATTGAGGGCCTGTAGATAATACTTGTGTAAATACCGTGTGCCTCTTTCCTGAACCCTGTGCTCTTGGAGTGGGCTCTGTCTTTTTTTGAGAGAGTTAAGCTTGATGGTTGCATCTCACATTGCGCCGGAGGAGGAGGAGGAATGCTCAAAGAGAAGAGTGTTCTAGCGAAAGGCGGCAAGACGCAACTTGCCCATGGAACATCTGCGGGCCCGTCCCACGCCTCACGAGATGGGGCTGAGACTTGTTTGTGTCAAGAAGCTTGTCACGACTCGCCCGTCGCAGAGAGACAAACCCTGAAAGCTACAGATGGGAAAAGGTGGAGGGGAAAATTTTTAAAAAGGCAGAGTTGAAAAGGTTTTTATGATATGGGCTATGGGATTTCTCCATAATCTTCTCGGAAAAGCCCTTTCTTTTACAGTTTAAGTTACAAGATTCCTTTTTTTTCCGCTTTCTGACAGAGTACCTGCAGCAGTGATTTACAGCAACAGAAAGCAGGCTCATGCTGTGGCGGTATAAATATAAAAGGCAGATATTAGTCTGTCATCAGGGGGAAAAGGAGGAATTTAAATCAGACCTCACCAAACTGAGTTTGTTGGAGTGCTCTCAACACAGAAATCATTGTTGTGTTATAATTGAAGGTTGGAACGACAAAAAAGTGCTGGCAGCTCAAACGCTTCCTTCAAGGAGAAGCAGATCAAACAGTTTTTGAAAATAATTTTAAGCATGTTTAGCAAACTTTGGCTGCTCTCCATCTGAAAAGAAAAGGAGAAAATCCTCGATTGCTTTTTTTTCCCCTAAACCTCTTCCCACCTGCTGTGCTTTCAGTTTTAAAGTTGAAGTTACAGTTGTTCTGCTGAAGACATTTGATTGGCAAATCCCAAGAGGGACAGATACATGTTTGACTCTTTCAACACCGGCTACGTGATGCTGCTTGCCCGGGGGCAGGTGTCATCCCTAAGATTGGGTGGTCGAGATTGGTGCTGATAGCTTCGGCCGAGCAGATTGTCCGCTAAAATGTTCAACTTTTCCCCCTGTTTTAGATTTAAGAAGCAGGTGCTTTGCTTCAGTTTCAGAGAAAAGTAGCACGAGGGAGGAAAAGAACTCTTTGGATTATTGTTGAATTAAACAGGTTTGGGAGACGCTGTAGGCATGACATGACATGTCAGGTATGAAGAAGACAAGACCAGAGGCGCCAAACGTTGCTTGTTTAAGGCCTGATGTTTGTCAGGACTTGACTTCTGCATGCGCCCGCAGCGCCTGTCAGGTAGAAAGGAACGCTACAACTGTGGGCCTGCCCCAACCTGCGCAACACAGGAAGTGTGTGTCTCTGTGTTCCTGTGCTGTGTGTTTGTGTGCATTAGCTGCATGTGTGCAATTACTTTCTATGTCCGAGTATCAGGACAAATTGCATGTTGCGCGTAGTCAGATTATCCCAGAGACGCATTTTCGTTGTAGCTTGAAAGCTGCAGTGCTGTGTCCGCACGGTTTCCAGCCGAGCTTTCCAGATGTGCACGTAGAATTTAAAAGTCCAGCCACTTTAGGTCATTTATTACTTTTGCCCCGTGCCAGCTGAACAATGCATCACGTGTGTTTCCTGCAAACACTCGCAGAAGTTTTCTTTCAAATGATTGTGATTAAGCGGCTCTGCATTGTGCGCCTTGTGTTCCTCGGCCGTGTAATTCACATTGTGACCAATGAAAGGCTCATAATTACATGTTAACACCTGAGCGCCGCACCCTGTGTGAGCCACTGAATCCCCATCAGTCAACTGGCTGTCCTCCACCCTGAACAGTGTTGGCTTTCACCGCATGCTGCTTTCAGCAATCAGCAGCTCCTGCTCTCACTGCTGAGCAAACACAGCAGCAGCACAGAGCTGTGCACTCAAAGTTTGTAGCTTCAGGGCTGGGGTGGGCCACTCGTGTGTGTGTGTGTGTGTGCATGTGTGTGTGTTTGAAACTGTAGGATATCATCTAAACAAACTTTGTGTTTCTGGCCTAACATTCGCGATTAGATCTTTAGGCTCAGATTTGTGCAGACCCTTTACACACCACCTCTCTCTTTCTCTTTTGCTCTTCTTCCACACCCTCGCCCCCCTTCCTCCATCTCTCTGCTTGGCTTCTCCACCTCATTTAGCTGACTGACAGAGGCGTACGGGGAGTATCAGGTTAGGAGCGAGGGGGCAACTACAGCCATTCATCTTGGAGGCATTTTTTTTTTTTAAAAGCTGCTAGAAAGCCGCTTTGATTTTAAGGAAGAGTCAGTTCAGTTGCCGTGTTGAGCTTAAACTGCCCTCATCAGTCAATCTATCGTGTCCTTGTGCACGAATCAAAACGCAGTTTTATTGTTAAAATTTTCTGCTTTGCATTCGTATTTCCCAGCAGTGAGCATCAGCGCTGCAGCGTTGGCGTTGGGTCACTATAAGAGGGTCACTTGAGGAAAGCAGCACATGTGAAAAGTTGCGTTTAATAGCAGACTGCATCAGTGGGCGAAACGCAGGCATAAGGCAGAGACGGGGAGGTGCACTTTTAGGTTTGTCCTGATGAAAGGAGAGGTTGTGCCTGAGGAGAAGAGCAGAAAATGTCCGTGCCAAGCTTGTGTAATATTTAAAGTGAGCACAGACGGTTCCTGGGATGTGCTTCTTTTCATTGGAAGCAAACTTAATAGAGGTGCAATTTTATGTTGCATTGTTCCCGAACACAGCCCCGAGCAGTTTTCACAATGTTCACTTTTCATCACTCAGAAATGAAACTGACAGGAAAATTTCCCCTCCGCCCCTCCACCCTCAGCTCTGTGCACATAGAGGATTTAAAGCTCTGCTTGCACAGCAGTGATTTGAATGGCTTGTGTACACAGTTGGGTTGTGCCTATTAGTAAGAACTCGGTCTTTCTGATGCCTTTACTGGTTATCGCTTCTAACAGTGCCAAGGATCAAGGTGCATCCATTATTCAAGACTCCTGGCTTGCACACTTGAGCCTGAGCCAGTTTGTGTGATCAACCATCACATTTTGGCTCGTCGCTGATGAATCTTTTGCGACTGCCGCGATTAGCCCTCCGCTCCTTCACTCGGAGTCATTGTCATCCACCTGCACTCAGCCTAATGCAGCTCCAGCCTGCCAGGCGCTTCAGAAGCTGCTCTGTGTGATGAGTGGCCATCAGATGCTTTAACAGAGATGAAAGCCAAGCCCTGTTTAATTGCCCCTGGAGGGGTCCATTTTATGGTGCTCCTCGGAAGTCCCAGAGGCTGTCTGTGAGACATCTTTGAGGTTGGCCAATAGTCACTTGTAGGGCCGAGTGCTGTGTGTGTTTATTTAAGTGGGTCATAATCACAGTCTTCAGTTTAACCCTTTTTGCTTCAGGGGAGCCAGAAGTGCACAGCTGAGGCAGCAGGTGTTACCAAAGTCCTTCAAACACCGCTGTGCACTTATTTTTAAGCTAAATTAGTTTAATTAAATTTTACTGGTCACCAGGAATCTGAGAGTTTCCACCAAAATAAGGTTTCCAAAAGCCTTTCCCCCCTGACTTTATCCATTTACTATCACGTCTCGGGTGTTTCTGTGATCAATCTGTGCTTTTAAAATTTAAGTCAATCCCCCATCAAAACTTTTCTGTAATCTTTTGTGTTTTCTCTCGTTTTGTTTTGCAGTATTCGACCGAACTGAAGAAGTTATACTGCCAGATCGCCAAGACATGTCCCATTCAGATCAAAGTCCTCACCACTCCTCCCCAGGGTGCCGTGATCAGAGCCATGCCTGTTTACAAAAAAGCTGAACACGTGACCGAGGTGGTGAAACGCTGCCCGAACCACGAGCTCAGCCGCGAATTCAACGACGGTCAGTCGAAATCCCACCACCTCGTGTTTCACTTCGGCCGTCTTTGTTTGTTGTTGGCGTTTGACCATACGACTCGCGTTGCTTCCAGGTCAGATAGCGCCGCCGAGCCACCTGATCCGCGTGGAGGGAAACAGCCACGCCCAGTACGTGGAGGACACCATCACTGGGAGACAGAGCGTCCTGGTTCCTTATGAGCCTCCCCAGGTGAGCTGTCCATCAACCTACAGGGTATCCAAGCGACAAACGACTCGGATGGCGACAGACAGCGAGTTCGCTGTCATGTTCAGCTGCTCGACACTTCGCCAACCTCTCCGTCAAAGCTTTCAGTGCCGCCATGAAAGCTTCAAAGACGCACATTTTTCAAATACTGGTTAAACATTTGGATTCTGCATAATTAAACCAATTTAAATGACCCAAACCTGAAATATGTCCAAATACGACCTCTGTTTTTGCGCCTGCCGCCGTCACTCACCTGCAGTCTCATTCTCCTCCTCAGGTGGGGACCGAATTCACCACCATTCTGTACAATTTCATGTGCAACTCGAGCTGCGTGGGCGGAATGAACAGACGCCCGATTCTCATCATCGTCACCCTGGAAACCAGAGAGTAAGCCGTGCCGCCGCCACCTCCGTCGCCCCCCCTCGTTGGCCGTGCTTTGTTTCTGACAGAGGATGTCTTTGTCTCCCAGCGGTCAGGTTTTAGGGCGCCGTTGCTTCGAAGCCAGGATCTGCGCCTGCCCGGGCCGCGACCGCAAGGCCGACGAGGACAGCATCCGGAAGCAGCACGTAACGGACGCCACAAAGAGCAGTGAGGGTACGAAACGCCGTAAGTAGGGCCGGGGCTGGTGACGGGCTGACGTGCTTTTGGTCTTCCTCGACATGCAGCTGGCGTCGAGGACTCTCACTAACCCGCCTTTCCCCTCGCTTCTTCCCCCTCCTGCTCTGTCTTAGGTCGACTTGTTCTCTTTAGCACGGCGGCCGCTGTATTCACGCTCTCCTCTTCTCTTTTTCAGCCTTCCGACAGGTTTCCCACGGCATACAGATGTCCGCCATCAAGAAGAGAAGATCCACAGATGAGGAAGTTTTTTGTTTGCCTGTAAGTGTGGCTCCGCTGTCTCACACGGCTTGGGGTGCGTCTGAGCTGCTCACTGACCTCTCGTCTTATCTGTTCCCCTCAGATTAAAGGACGCGAAATCTATGAGATTTTGGTAAAAATCAAAGAGTCGCTGGAACTCATGCAGTTCCTGCCGCAGCACACAATAGAGTCATACAGACAGCAGCAGCAGAACCTCCTGCAGAAACAGTGAGTACCAGAACAGATTCTTGGTGGAGTGAAACACAGATGTGCAGAACGGGCAAGCTTCACCGTTGAATTCAACTGTTTCTTTGCATGCAGCTGCACTCTCTGCCTCAGTAAACGTCTTCTTTGCTTGTGCGGAGGTTTGTTTGTCTTTCGAACGCAGGGCACTGATGACTAACTGACTGAACATGGCTCACTTGTTGCTTGAATTGTGGATTGCACTGATAAATGAGATTTCTTGATTGTATTTACTGCCGCCGCTGAAGCGTTGCAGCTAGAAGAGCTGATAATAAACGCTCTGGAGTAGGTGTTAGCCAGCGTTTCCCAGAATTTACTCCGAATCAGCTCAGCCTCGCGTCCAAGCAAAAGCTGTTTTTTGTTGGGGTTTTTTTTGTCATTTTCTTTCCTCCTTCTTGCTCTCTCTCATGGGACACGAGCCAACACTGATGAATCGTGACAAATGTACCTGGCTGCGCTTTGTTAGGGAGACGCTTCCAGAAGGTTCCCGGTAACGCCTTTGGGTGCTTTGCCAAGTTTTTACACAACAGCAGCAAACAGAATCCGTGCCTCGGCCTCATCTATCGGCTTCGGCGTAATTAAAAGTGTCTCAAACGCACACGTCCTCGTCCCGCCTCCCTTCTTTCACTGTAAGCTATGGAAACGAGGAGATGGGAGTAAGTGATAGTTTGACAGCGCTGTGATGATAATTACTGCTTATGTTCTAGTTTCCCATTAAGAGAAGGCAGACAGCCTCGCAGTGACGTAGTGCTTGCACTCGCTGTTTTTCTTTGACTTTATTTCTGTTTTTGCTGCCCGTCCGCCCTTCAGTACTAACAAGAGCTTAAAAAGCAGACGTTTAATTTCAGACAGAGAGTGCAGAATTTTTGAAGAGTTTTTCAAATTCGACACTATCAGATTTTGATGCCAACCCCCAGAATCTTGGGATTTGGTGTTTATCCTTCTCCCGTTTGTCCATTTTTGCATGCTTTTCCCAGTTTTCTTTGTAAAACCTTTGACCTGTTGGAGTTTATTACTGTATTCAGCATTGGAAATAAAAGGTTCTGTCAACAGCAGTGTTTCAGACCTTTCCTTCTTTCCCTTTAAATGTCAAATAACACCATTCTGTAAAAAGGCTGTGATCTGTGTGTGCATACTGCCATCTTCTGGACACACATGTTACTGCAGTACAGTAGGAGTTTCCTGAATCTCAAACTTGAACATTTGTAGAGTTTTCTGAACATCTGGACCTCTCTGGGGTCCCTCGCTCCTTCCTCCTCCTCCTCCTCCTCTGTCAGTGAGCCCTTATTTCTGCTCTTCTCTCTCTCTCTTTCTCTTCTTTCTGGTTCCTTCCTGCAGCCTGATAAAAACCCGTCTCGGTAGCCAGCTCCTGGAACCTGCATTAGAGCAGAGACGGCGGTGCAGCTCCTCCTGAAATCCACATTCCTCCTCTTCTTCCTCCTCCCTCGACTTAAACGGACCTCCTCTCCGCCTCCTTTTCATCAACTCTGATTTCTGTGACCTGCTTCCTCCTGTGCGTCCCGGGACTCTACACCGAGGATGTGAACTTTCTGTTTCTCTCTCTGCTGCTGCTGTAAATGCTGGATGATCACGTCTTGTTTTTATTCAGCCGCGACAGACGGTGTGAGGGTTTCGGTAGGCTGCGGGCCTGCGTGATCCCCCTCCTAATCTGAACTGAACTGTAAATGAACATGTGAATTGCATGCATTATTTTTATCCACAAAGACTGTACTTTGTGGACAGGAATCATTTTAGATTTCTTATTTCTTACTAAGTGTGTTGCGTCTTTGCATTGTTGCGAGAGCTGGACTCAAATCTCTAGATTTTAATTTTGAGTTGGTTTTTTTTTTGCTGATGCTGGTCATGTTTTCTAAAGTCACTGCGGGACAGTTTGTGTGCTTGTTTTTTCATTTTCCTCAATAAAAGATCTCCTTAAACGGAGGAAGATGTGAACCGTTCTGTTTAAAACAGATGATTTTACTCGGCTGCTGCACTTTGTCTGTCAGATTCTAATAAATGGGGTTTTTCGGCTTGAATTTTTCTCCGTTTATAAGTTTGCGTTTGCTGATTTTTGTCGAAACATAGAAAGTTAATGCTGCAGTTAATATTAAGAGTTTCACTTTCAGGTTTGATAAATGCAGTGATTGTGACGCCCACTGCTGATTTTCCCTGTTGTTCTGTTGGAAAATGTGCCTGTTAAGAGATGAAATTGGGGCTAAAGCCTTTTTATTGTTGGAGACTCGAGTAGTCCTGTGCTGTGTGCTCTCACTGGAGTCTCACTAGTCATTAGCAAGACTCTAATGACCTACTACATTTATTCAGGTGTGTTGCAACAGGGACACGTGCAAAAGTTTCAGGACACTGGCCTTCGAGGACTGGAGTTTGACACCTGTGTTATAGACTGTGTAAAGCAGGGGAAGGTGGGGAACTCAAGGCCTCGAGGGCCAGTGTCCTGCAGGTTTTAGATGCGTCTTTGATCCAACGCAGCTGATTTAAATGCCTAAATTACCACCTCAACATGTCCTGAAGTTTTCCAGAGGCCTGGTAATGAACTAATCATTTGATTCAGGTGTGTTGACCCAGAGTGAGATCTAAAACCTGCAGGACACCGGCCCTCGAGGCCTGGAGTTCCCCAGCCCTGGTGTAAAAGATGGATGTAGCTCCTGGATCAGAACGGTGAAGCCAGCGTAGCAGTTTCATAAACCTGTCCAGCAGGAGGCGACTCCTCTGCAGGAGATTAAGTCTGCTGGGAAAAATCCCTCAGCTTTTTGATGGCGTGATGATCTCAGGCACTACTTTCAGCTCACACTGAAAATTATGATCGTTATTAGAGTCAGAGGATTATTCAGCACTTATTATTAGAGTGCTAATAGCCAGCTAGTGAATCAGTGTGCAGTTTCCATCTGGTTTTTACTCTGATCAGCCCCCTTCGCCTGTTACATCTGGTTTGAGAGCTTTAGAACAGATTCTACGTCCATCTTTTATATCCCGTGTGGTCGAAGGAGAAATTCTGGGAGAAAGTAGTGAAACGATAAAAAACTAAGTTGCAGTAGAGATGCGTAAAATATTTGTAATATTTCCATCTCCTTGGCTTCCTGGGGCGAGGGTCTGGTGACAGTAGCAGGGAAGACACTGATTGTTTTTTTTCTGTATCACTAGAATAAAAATGTTTCCATGTTGTTTTCTGCTGAATGCTGTCAGTAACCGTCACCTCCTCCTCTCTCCCACCCCAGAACCTCCATGTCATCTCAGCCCTCCTTCGGCTCCACCTCGCCCACTCCCGGAAAGGTCAACAAGCTGCCCTCCGTCAGCCAGCTCATCAACCCCCAGCAGCGTAACACGCTCACTCCGTCAAGCATGTCTGGAGGCCTCACTGACAGTAAGTGCGCCACCTTCTTTCTCCTCCCATCTCTCTCGGGTCGTAGACGCCCCGCGCTCCCCTAAATCCCGTGTTTCCGGGTTTTTTGTAAAGATGGCGGGTCGAGGCAGGCGGGAGGGGACCTGAACGCTTCACTTCCCCTCCCCCAGTGCAGCTTCCTCACCTGTTATGATGCATTATTAGTCAAGTACAGAGTGACCTCTGCACGCCCCCGCACCCCAAAGGCTCACAGTAGCTCCTCTTGTCTCTGCAGTGACTCCCATGATGGGCACTCACATCCCCATGAATGCCGACATGAGTTCACTGAGCCCCACACACGCCCTGCAGCCACAGCTGCCCCTGGTGCCCTCCTCCCACTGTACCCCCCCTCCTCCATACCCCATGGACAGCAGCATCTCCAGGTACCTCACCAAACCACAGCGCCACACATCCACTCATCACCTTTAGTCCTTTCTGAAGACTCTGTGCTCGTCTTCAAAGCGTGCGGAGGCTCAACAACACACAGCGAGCTGATCACGTGACCAAACGCATCTAAGACCGCTTTGTTTTCACACTTTTTCATTTTTTAGTTCATTTTTTTTTCTGACAGTGGTTTCACCAAGCACAGCCCCCTCACTTTTCAGCCAGTCACACTCCCTCGCCATCGCTACAAAACTGTAGATTTATGGCTGCACTGATCAGACAACACGATCACTGATTGGACACAATTCTGTGCATTTTGCTGTAATTTCGGACTATTTGTACGCTCGAGTAAATTAAACCCCAAACACAACAAAAAAAATTCTTTGGAAGGAGGCGGGAGGAACGAAGCAGCTCGCAGAGGCGGGTTTAAACCTCGAGCTGCGTGTGACGTCCGTTCCCACTTTCTGGTTTTAATGCCAGCGTGGTGAGAGGGGGGCACCGGGAAAGTCCACTGTCAGAAACAAACACGACACCTGAGAACGATCAGTGACGCTTCACCTCTCGTTAAATGGAATTTATTTGAAATGACAGTGTCATTATAGTTACCTACAAATACTTAACGGTAGATTTATTAGAATAAGGGAACAGTCGAGTCATAATTACGGCAACAGAATAGAAAACAATAGAAACTAAACATAACCGTGCAGATTGTAAAGGTGACCTCACTGGACTATTTAAAGAATTACACTGAGCATCAACAGAGCGACCTTTAAGCTTTATTCCAAACATACCGAGTAATTCCGTACGTATTTCTGGTGAGAACCTCTAAAAATGTCAAACTCTAACACGCTCCTCCTCCTCTTCCTCCTGCAGCTTCCTTATTCGGTTGGGCTGCGCCGGCTGCTTGGACTACTTCACAGCACAGGGCCTAACCAACATCTACCAGATTGAGAACTATAACATGGAGGTGAGCCCTTCCCTATCCAACACGAGTCATTTGATGGGTTAGAGAGAAGATTGGCTCCCCCTGCGAATACTAACGCTCCCCTGTGTAATGACCATTAGGACCTGTCCAGGCTGAAGATCCCTGCCGAGTTCCAGCACATCATCTGGAAGGGCATCATGGAGCACCGACAGGCTATGGATTTTTCCCCTCCTCCCCACATAGTGCGCACCACCGGCAGCGCCTCCACCGTCAGCGTGGGCTCCTCCGAGGCGCGGGGCGAGCGCGTCATCGACGCCGTGCGCTTCACCCTGCGCCAGACCATCTCCTTCCCGCCCCGCGACGAGTGGTCCGACTTCTCCTTCGACCTGGATTCGCGCCGCAACAAACAGCAGCGCATCAAGGAGGAGGGAGAGTAAGACGCAGCCACCGCCGCCGCTGCGTCCCCACTTGTCATTTCACGCCTGCTGATGAACATTTCATTTGAAAACCTGCTGTTTAGTGCAAAGCCTGCTGAGAACAAACACACAGACGCACTTACTTTCATTTTGTCCCGCCAAGTTATTTTAAAGGTGTTGAGCAAAAGGTGCATTTTTTTGTTTTTGTTTCTTTTACATTTTATTGTTATGTTGTAATTTCTTGAGAGCACTTAAGAAATGCTGAGGACTTCCCAGATTGCTTTGAGGTTTCAAGTGTTCACGATTCATTCCTGAGTCAAAGCGTGAATGGAACTGCGTAAGAGGGCTTTTATTAGGGCTGTGTTTCTGCTATGGGCCGTAGCAAAAGTGTATTTTAGTTTGTAACCCTTTTTTAGTCGAGTACACTGGTTTTCGCTCGTGGCAGGAGTCATTTCAAACATTTCTTCTCAGAAGTATTACGTCAGCTGATGGGCGATTTGTTTTTCTGCTGTAGCTTCCGTATTTTGCTTTTTAAAAAAATGTTTTTTCATGTGTTGTGAGACCAACGCATCGCCTTGAAAGGTCTGTTTGTGAAGTGTTTGAGTGCGTGCGTGTTTAAATGATGGTATTTCATTTGATGTAGCCACATATAGGCCTAACACTCCACCCAGTGTTTCACAGTTATGACTGATGTCGTTTTATTCTCGTTTATTGCAGAGCAAAAGTATTTTTTTGATCTTTTGGTAGAGGAAACTGGAGTTAAATGTATATAAATTTGTATAGTTCTGTTTTTTTAACTTGCTCTAAGGGAACTGCATGATTTCCTTCATGAACCAAACTGTTTGGTAGCTTTATCACTAAGAACAATGTATTAATCAGTTCACAGGAGTACATGCAGTGTGTCTGTGTGGACACAGGATTTAGCCCAGCTTTCTCTCCAGTAGTCTGCATTTGTTAGAAGCAGAAACCGACTGCAGTTTCATATTTTTGTACAATGTATTGTAAATATGTCTCATTATATCGAGGGTATTTTGATATAAATCTGAAATAAATATCCATACTTGCTGTATTGCATGTTAACACTCCTGTGTGTCAGTTTATTTCTGCGTTGAACAAACTCAAAGATATCTCGAACTTATGTGGCTGACGTCATTTCAAGAAGTCACACGAAGCTGTTTAAGCGTCGGAGCACTGCTGCATGTTCTTTTTATTCTTTGAGCAGAAAGGACAAACACAAAAGCAGGACTGAAACCAGCGAGGAGGTTGAGCCTCTGAAGTCGACAACTAAAAGGTTTCTGTGTAAAGAAAAAAGAAGCTTTAAAGTTGTTTGCAAAAAGCAACAAAGTGCTTCTAAGAATCTGCACAAAGAAGTGAAAGAGACTCTTACCTGTCTTACCAGAAAAATACAACCTAAGATGAACTAAGGACATTTTGCACCATGTCATTAATGAGAAATAACCAAGTCAAAACACAGAAGCAAAACAAAAAGCCTTGGAACTGCGAGATGGCGAGCTTTCTGTTTACCACGAATCTACACGTTACTGAGACGCTCTTAAAAAAAATTAAATAGACTCTTTGTTATCTGCATGTGGAGGTCTGAGGGATCTTCCAGGAATGGTGAGGACATTTTCCAGAGATCTGATTGTGTACATTTTTTTTTTTTTTTTAAATTGGAAAGAACTACAGTTACCTAACAAAGGGTAACTAACTCCTGCTACAGAGTCCAATTCTCAGAAGAACCACCTTCTGTGTTGGTCTACAAAGAAAAAGAAAACAGCTGTCAACAGCTGGGAACGAAATTACTGGGAACACGATGCCTTCACTGCACACCCAAAAACAGGAAAAGCTGCAATTGCCTTTCTTTGTAGCTGAAATGTTTGGTTTTGAAAAAAACCTGCAGTAACTTTATAAGCTACCTGACAAAAAGAAGGAGGCCAGCTCTTTGGCAAGAGACAAAGAAAAACAGAAAAGGCTCCCAGGATGACAGGACTCACAAACAAGTTTCAACAAGAGCTTTACCTTCCACACAAGTAATCAAACAATATCGGGCAAACCAATAAATTACAAGCTGCTTCCAAACAGCTCCTCAATGTTTTACTGAGATGAGGAGACTTGGTCCTGAAGGAGGTCCAAGCTGTGCCTTTTTAGTGGTGCTACTGTGACACTGAGAAGTATGTGAAAAATCAAATTCAACAAAAAAAATCATCTACTGTACCTTTTACACATAAAAACACCATCTGCAAATCTACAGAAGACATTTATGTCTTTTTGATGACCTGCAGGACGCCGGTGCAGTGACAGAACCACAAACTATACAGAACACAAGGACAAAGGCTTGAGCTGTCATCATCATCTTGGTATTAGCTAAAAAAACAAAACAAACAACAACAAAAACAGACCAGAGGAAAACGTTTGAGCCAAAGCTTTAATTCTGCCTGCATTCCTCCTGAGCGACGACACTTACTGTTTGTTTAGCTATTTACAGACAATGCACACAGTGAAAACCTCGAGTCTGAGATCATTACACTATTTACAAGTTCAGAAAAATAGGATCTGAATGTTGTTTTTTACATTTTATATAGACTGAAGCAACGTGATCAGTCTATGTGGGGAGTCCCCGTCCTCCGGCCCACAGCTATTCTACCTCGGCGACGTGAGCCACCTCCACCTCCATCGTCTGAATCACCTCAGGGTTTTCCTCGAGCTTCCCCCCCGTCAGCGCCTGCTGGGCCAAGACGTAGTTCACGACCTGCATGATGCCCTGATCCGAGAGCGTCGCCACCGAGCCGTCGCTCACCGCCTGCACAGCCTGGACGGCCTCCATGGCCTCCACCGTCTCCTCCGTGATCAGCACCGTCTCGATCTCCTCCGAGGACGGCTGCTGCGCAGGCCGTAGCTCGGGGGGCAGGTCGGACGCCAGGATGCTGACTGCGTGCTCCACCTGTGTGCCCTGGTTGTGAAACTGGAGGGTGTCCTTCTCCAGCATGATCTTCCCAGGCAGGCTGTCCACGTGGTACTTGGCCATGTGCTTGCGTAGAGTGCGTGCGTCGATGTGGGCCTCCTGGCACATGGGGCACACGTATGGACGCTCTCCTGTGTGAGTGCGGACATGGCGCTTGAGAGAGCGTGCATCAGCCCAGGCGACACCGCAAGTCAGACATTCGAAAGGCTTCACTCCTTCAAGAGAAAAAAAAAAGATGAAGGGGTGTTAACGATCGCATTTATAGCACAGAAAACTAATTCGCCGCCCTCACAGGACAGCAGAGTCAACAAGAGTGACGGGAGGTCTCATTTTAGGTTACGTTGTTATACGTTCGTACTTTAGCGACAAAAAGCATCTTCTACATGAGAAAAGCTGCATGACGGACTTACCCTGGTGGTTGTTGATGTGGCGTCGGTACTCCCGGAGCTGCGTGAACTTCCTGCCACAGTGCTCGCACTCTCTCTCCAAATTCTGCTTCACTCGGCCCTTCTTCCCGTGCGTGGCTTTCTTCACGTGCCTCCTGAACAGAGCCTTCTCGAAGAACTCCTTTCCACAGACGTTACATCTGACGACACAAACAAAGGGCGTCACTGTAAAGCGCACGATGCAAAAACCGAACGGAGATCAAAGCCAGCCAATCGTGTTGTTGCAACAACCATAGCATTTGTAACTGTCCCCACCTCCCAATTTACATCACTCATTAACCGTGAAGGAGTTTAAGTGAAATAACGGTACCGCTTACTTTCCTTTACATGTTTCCATGGCAGCGAGTTTGGTTTTATTTCAGCTGGTATGAAATCATTGATAATCGGCACCAAGAAAAGCAGAACATGAAGTTCTGAAGGATGGTAAAAATGTTTTATAATCAGCAGAAAGCTTCATTTTGTTTTTCAGTGTCACAGCAGGAGTGAAAGCAAAAAATGTGGCTGTTTGGAGAAGTTTTGGGGAGGGGCCACCATTACGTATCAAGTTCGTCTCAGAGGTCTGAAGTTGCATGGTGATAGGTGTCTCAGGGCGCTCCTGTTGTGTTGTAGGAGTAAATTCCCTGAAGCTATTCTACTTCTGATTTCTGGGATGTGACTGGTGCACATCACCCCTATCACACTTACTTATAAGGCTCGGCGACGCTGTGGGACTTGACGTGCGAGTACCAGTCCTTCTTCCAGCTGTAACATTTCCCGCACACCTGGCACTGGAAAGGCTTCAGGCCCATGTGCTTGTTCATGTGCTGCTGCAGATCTTTGGCTTCGTAGAACCTCTTATCACAACTGTGGAAGAGAGGAAGCAGACTGAGACCGCAGCTCGGGCTCTGAAGCAAAGAGGACGGTGTTGATGAAGAGTTACTCACTGTTCACAGGCGAACGGCCGGACGTCGGGTTTGGGTTGGTGCTTCTTCAGGTGTTTGCTGAGAGCGGAGGCTCGGTGGAAGGTGGCTCCACACGTGGTGCAGAGGTACTTCGATTCACCTGATAAGGAAATGGGGATGTTGTCATAAAGGCCACTGCAAACGACTGAGCCAAGATTTTTTTATATAACACTATAGACACTTTGTCAGAGCGGTAATCAGCTGCCTCTCCTGACAGCTCCGCAGCCTCAGAGCATAGCGGCACATGAACCCAAGAGCTCTACTGCAAAGATAAAACTCAAGTTCAATTCAATTGAACAACAGGGGCCTCAAGACACTTTCTATTGTAAGTTAAAGACCCAAAATAATACAAATAAAACAGAAAACCACCAACAATCAAAGTTAAGCGTTTTCTCCATCGTGAAAGAGGCTCTTTTTCTCCTGGCTAAATCACCGTGGTAACTGATGCTGAACACATAACCTGGTCGACTACCACCATCATGACAGTCATCATCTCTGTTTAAGGTTTTGTTGAGCCAACCAATGTAAAGAAAGCCTGTTTTGAACTCAAGTTTGACCCTCCAGTCTCCACCTGCTGAGCGTTTGTTCAGTTCACAGAGGGTCTCAAAGCCAGTGTTGGGCAAGTTACTTTGAAAAAGTAATTAATTATAGTTACTAGTAGAGCTGGGCGATATGAGATTTTTTCATATCACGATATGTTTTTTTCATTTCAGGCGATAACGATATCTATCACGATATAAGCCAAATAACTATATTTGTAAGATTTAAATGTGCCGTTGCTCACAAGTAAAATGTGAAATAATCAGCAGCTTGTTTTTATTTAAATATTTATTTCCCATAATAAGTTCAACAGGGTAGATGTACTTAAGGAACATGAGACTTTTTCAGATAAATAAAGGCAAATATTGCAAACTACACAAAAGGCAGCCGCTAAAGCGTTTAAGTTTCAAAATAGAACAAACGAAACAGACTAAATTGTCAATTCCACTTAGAAACAAAATATTAATTCTAAAAATAAATCTTAGTTTGTTTTACAGAAGAACAGACAAAACTGACTAACTTTTGTCAATATCAAATAAACTGAGAACTAAAAGGAAATTCTCAATCTCTCCTTGTTGTATAGCTTAGCTTTTCAAACAGTTTTAACAGTTACTTTAGTCTGACAAAAGCCGAATGATGAATTAGCGCTTCCAGTCAGAGACTGAGGCTACGTCCACACGTACACGGGTATTTTTGAAAACGGAGATTTTCCGTTTTCGTTTTAAAAAATAATCCCGTCCACACATAAAGGCAGAAATGAAGGAAAACGCTGCTATGAACATGCCAAAGCAGCAGGTGGCGCTAGATTCCTAACCGTGCAGAAATGTTGGCCAATCAGAAGTCTAGAAGCCTCGGTGGGAAAAAGTAAACAAAGCTGGGGCATAGAAGCAGAACCGAGTCGTATGTGTGGACGGACAGTAACTGTGTGTATATGTAAGCATTTAAACACTGCAGAGAGTAGAATTAACAGTATTGTAGAAATTCATTTCACCGAAACAATAACATGGCGCACAGTGTGACGCATGCACCAGTTTATTGTATTTCCAGACTTGCTTTCGGCACAATTTACAGTGCACGCTACTCTGTTTTTTGTCAGACTTGAAATAGCCGAAATACCTTCACACTACGGAACTTCTATGGCTCTTCCGTTCGACAATCTCTCCGGCGTTGGAACCATCATCTGTTTTCTCTTCGGTCACGCTCGGTTGATTTTTCTAGTCGGCACACTCATTTCCTCCATTACGCGCTGGCTGTTTCCCAAACAAACACACGTGCGGCTTGGCACTTGTGCTGTACGTAACAAGTCACGCGACGTGACGCTGCGGCTGTGATTGGTTCGGCTCTGCGCTACTTAGTTTGGATTGGCTAAACTTTTATTTATTTATTTTTATTTTATTTTAAGAGGACAAGAGCGGCGAGGTCTATCGCGATAGCTTAATTTCTCTATCGAGTAAAAGTTATATCGCGATACATATCGTTATTGTTCTATCGCCCAGCTCTAGTTACTACTTCAAAAAAGTAACTGAGTTGCAATATTCTAAAAGTAATTAATTACTTGAAAAGTAACTATTGCGTTACTTTAAAAAATGGTTTAACCCTCTGGGGTCCAGAGTATAATGGGCCATTTTTACCTACTTTTGATTTTCCCTCCACATTTTACCTTTAAAAACTATTTACTTTGTCTTTTCTGGTATCATCAACACAACCTCACGTGTCTGAATTTACAGTCATGTTTTCATTTTGACATATTGTATTAACACAACTGATCTAAAATCAGACAAAAAAACATAAAATCCGAGTAGAAAAAGTTGTATTTTTTACTGTAATAACCACAAACATGTTTATTGAATCATATTTCATAACTTTAAATGCAAATGTAAATTGTCGATTTTAAAATCCTATGCACAAGTTTTGCAAACAACAAAGTTAGTTGCATCCATTTACCTTTTACCTTGATTTTTTAAAAAAACATTTCAAACGATTTACAGAACAATCAGCTGTTCTGCCTCCAATACGATGCCGCACAAATTATTTGTGCAACTCCAAATATTTCTGTCCACTATAAAGGAGAACATCACAGCCTGATACCTGCAGGTCTGACAGCAGCAGGTGTCAGACCCTCTCCTGTTTTCTACCTTGAGACAGCAGTCGCCTCATTGTTCTGACACACAACACAAAACTATCCACAACACTACACACCAACTACACAAGACAACACATTAACTACACACTCCAAACACGCTAAACGTCACAAATCTCTCACATCTCAAAACTCGCTCTCTCGCCGTCACTCCTAAAACTTCCAGTTTTTTTGTTTGTTTTTTTTTGCTCATAAGCAGCGAGTGCTTGCTGCGCTGTCCTTAGACAGCAAACGTAACGAAACTATTGAGGAAAAAACACCGCGTATATATTGTTTATCATGACTCTGGTTTTACGTGGCCTATCAGCACAATTTATAAACTGGTATATATCACCTTGTTGCTTTGTCTTGAAGTTGTCGTGTGATTGGCTTACCACGACTACTTTATTCTTCCTCAGTCAAACAGCAGCCCTCATGTGATTGTTTTGCCCCCTGAGCTCCAGGTGTTGTGCTAGACAGTGATCGTGATTACCGTCCGCGGGAGCGCGCAGCTGCTTAAAGCTGTAGCGTCCAGATTACTTATGTAGTCAGCTACTTCCGTGCGATTGATATAAGATGCGTAAGCTGAACACAGCTTCAACCGTCTGTTTGTTGAAAAATAGTAACAGACCGCATTTTCATGTTAGTAACTGTAACGGCGTTGTAACGATAGGAACAGTAATTAGTTAGATTACTCGTTAATGAAAAAAGTAACGCCGTTATTCCCATCACTGCTCAAAGCAGAACAAGAAGTACAGTCAGGTAGATCCTGACCAGAAAGAAGAATTTTCAGAAATCCTGGATTAAAGAGAAGAAAGCTGACGTCCTGTGACTGACCTGTGTGGAGGCTGGTGTGCTCCTCCATGCTCCGCTTGCTCACAAACGACTTCTTGCAGAATTCGCACTGGAACTGTTTGGTGACGTCGTGCAGCGCTCGGTGCATCTTCAGGCTGTGTTTGTGGGCGAACGTCTTCCCGCAGACCTTGCAGGAATGAGGCCGCACACCAGTGTGATTCAGCATGTGGATCCGCAGGGAGTAGAGCTTCGGTAAGGTCTTCCCGCAAATGTCACACACAAATTCTCTCTTGGTGAGCGAGGACGATGACGACGTTTTCTCGTCCACCTCGCTGTCCGCTCTCCCCTCGGAGCCCTGCTCCACTGAGGGTTTGGCGACGGGGGCTCGCTGGCTGCTCTGCTGCTTGTGTCGGGCCAGGTGGGCGCGGAGAGAGGCGGCGTACTGGAACTCCTTACTGCACAGCTGCAAGGAAACAGAAACATCACGGTGAGAGCGGGCAGCATTAACAATTCAACACCACGCAGTGACACGCGCCAACACTTACGCTGCACTTGTACCCTCGAGCTTTCTCGTGCTTTAACGTGTGCATGATGAGAGAGTAACGTCTCTGGAAGGACATGCCGCACTCGGAGCACGTGTGCTCGCCGTCTACGGTGCTCTCTGCCTGGATTTTCTCCGGACTGGCTGTGGTCTCTGGCTCCGAAACCTTCAGAGCCCCGGCCTCCTCAGTAGCGACTTCCTCAGTCGTAACACTCTCCGCAGCACTGACCGCCGGATCTGTTGCAGACTCAGGCAGTGCTTCCACCTGACTTTCCACAGGCTGCTTGGGCGGCCTGCCTCTCTTCCCGGGCCTCGACCCAACCTAGAACACAAGTACCAACACCACAAATATTTGAACATGTGCCATATCTTGTTATTTTTAATAAAAACAAAGGTTTAATGTCACAAGTAGGGATGGGTACCAGTATCTGACATAAACGGTAGTAACCAGACCGAAAAGCAGCGCACATTTCAGTGCTTTATTTCCTGAGCTGTGATACACTTTAGATTTTAGCCAATCATTTTACGTTTCCGAGGATAGTAGGCGGGTCCAGGTACGTACGTTCTTTTAGAGCAGAGCTACAGATTAAAAATGCCCAAGGCGAGCGGTCAAAAGTCTGGCTGTACTTCACAGCAAAATATGCAAACTCAGCAGCCTGCAACAAGTGCTTTAAGCTGATACTGTGATACTGTCAAAGGAGGTAATACCTCAAATCCGATGAAACACCTGGCGACGCATAGCATTTTTTTTAAAAGCCCAGAAATGCGCTGTATTTGATAGCTTGCTGCGAGACATCACACCGAGCACATCTACTGCGGGTGGGTTGCCTGTTATCAGACCCGGAGTTAGCAACATCCCCCAAAAACACGAAGAATAGAGTCCTGGCCCCTAGCCCTGCCAGTGTAGCAGAAATGATGAGGATGATGATGGCAGCAGCCGTTCTTCTCTGCGTGAGTAGCTTAATGTTGTTCCAGTGTAATTTACGTTGAGTAGGCTAACCACGTTATTACATTAATGCATGTAAGGTGAACTAGCAAACATCATCATAGCTACATGCGGCTGTCTTCTTGTTTGATGGCAGATACTCCCTTCACCCTGGCCAAAAAGGCTAAAATGACCAAAGAAAAAGTGGAAAACGGTTAAACATGAGAGGTTTTGGACAAAGTTTGTGTTTTTTCCATTGTTTAAGCACTGCTTCCAGCCAAGAGTGATACCATATATGCCCCATAGCTGCAGAAAAGGCTAACATTGTTATCTTTTTACAAAAAAAAAAAAAAAACAGCTAAACATGAGAGGTTTTTGGACCAATTTTGTGTTCTCCATTCTTTAAGCACCGGTTTGAGCACCGGCACCGTTTCAAAAGTACCGGTTTGGCACCGGTATCGGATAAAACCTAAACGATACCCATCCCTAGTCACAAGCACTTCTTGTTTGGCTCTCACGGAGCTTAAAGAAAACCAGTTTGCATTTTCAGTGGGGGGGGGGGTTCAGTATCTTTCTCTACAAGAAATCAGTTTTAGAGCAAAGCTGTTTTTTACTTTCCAAGTAGATTTTATTTTGAGCTTTTTAATTATTTTTTCACTATTAAACTCCGTTTCAGTTCATTATTAGAATGGATTTGCAGAGTTTCAGTTTATATTGTTCAAGTTCATTTAGTTTTATTTCGGGGTTGGTTTTAGTCTTCTTAATTATTGTAACATGGAGGGTATTTTTTGTATCATAGGGACACTTTACAAAAAGACGTGAGGTTGAGAGTTTTGTTGAAGAGGTGAGTTTTGGGAAGAGTAGATCTTATAACACAAAACGCTTGAAGGCAGCCAACTCGGAGTCATGTGAACATCCTAAGTCTGGACAAACAAAGCCTCGTGAGGCAGGAAGTGTTGAGAAAAGCAATCAAAATGATAAAGACAAAAACTACGAATATTTCTTGCTTTTAAATTGATTTCAGTTAACTGAAATCTTCTTTCACTGAGTAAATATGTTCTTCAGCCCCAGGCCTGAGCTCAGGCTTTAGACACACCCCTGTGAACTTTTTCATGTCTTTGTTAAATCTACATTGTTTAATGCTGTAAACATGGATTCTGAGGAAGCATTGAAGCAGTGCCGAATTTTTTATGGGATGACTGTTTTGTACCTTCGGGGTGGCAACACGCGGTGAGGCTGAACCTTTCTTTGCAGCCTCCTCCTCCTCTTCCAGCCCCATATGCAGACGAGCGTAACCGCCCTCTGCGATGGAGCGCTGCCGGAGTCGCCTCCTGTTGGGGTCATCTGACGTGAACTCCTGCTTGTCTGAGGGACTTTCATCTGCAGAAGGTTCCTCGTCCTCCAGCGGCAGGAACTCGTCTATCTCCACCTCCTTCCTCACCTTTGCTGGACGTCCTCGTTTGCGTTTCTGTGGCAGTGGTGCTGGTTCGACCCTCTGCTCCTCTGTAGTGGCCTCCTGAGTTGGCGTCACTGCTGCAGGAGCCAGCTGGGTGACCTCCAAGGGGCTCTCTTTGTTCAGTTCCACGTTTATGACAAATGTTTCTGCCTCTGCGACTTGTGGCTCTTCCATCGCCAAACATGCAGACACCACGGCGAGGGATTCGCTGGCCCCGGCCTGCCCACTGTGGGTGACCACAGTCATCGTCTCCCCCTCCAAACCTTCAGCATCCCCTGAAATAAGAGTGACGGTCTCGCCCGGTTCCACCTGCCCGGTGTGTGCAATCAGGGCCACAGTCTCGCTCTGTCCAGCCTCCCCTTCGTGTACTTCCTCTCCTTCTACTGTCTGCGTAATGACCGCCACCGGTTGCTGGATGCAGCCGTCTTCAGAGGGTGTAACAAAAGTCAATGTCTCGCCTGACACGGTGACGCCGCTGTGCGTGACTAATGCCTGTCCGTCACTCTCTATGGTCACCATGTAGGTTTCAGAGTCATTCTTCGGCTCTTCCTGAGTGGCCGGCTTGCTCGACAACACCGTGTGAACGTCTCCCCTCTGATACACCGTCAGCTTCTGTTCTTCCACCTGCTTATGTACCGACTCACAGATCTGCAGCACCTCGGTCATCAGCAGGTGTCGGGCGAGGTTTGCGATGTCCGCCATGATGCAGAAGTTAAACGTAAGCGTGGATGTGTATGCAAAGTCCAGCAGCGGGAGGAAGCTGGCTTTGGTGAACCCTGCAGGAAGAAGGAGGAATGTTAAAGCTGGGCAAAGGAGGAAAACATCCAGCAAGGAATAAAAAAAAACCCCAAAGTGCTCACCAGAGAGGTCGACGACCGCTTCGTGCGTGGACGCAGCGCCTTTCTCAAAGAAGAGCTCGTTGAAGTACTCGCTGCACGCTGCCAGCACAGCTTTGTGCGCACGGTACTCCTCGCCTTCGATCAGCAGCGTGATGTCACAGAACTGATTGTTGAGACGCTGCTCGTTGAGTTTGTCCAACATGGTCTGGCTGTGTTTGGACAGGAACTGATTGACCACGCCTTTACTGTCAACCTGAAAAATAAAACACATTTTAGGGAAAAGCATCAGTTTTATTCAGAAAAAAAAAAAACAACCTCTCCCACATGCAAACTTCAACTTTTATTCTCTCCTCCCTCCCACACCAAGCATGATCAATTTACTACCGAGTGGTCAGCTCTTATTTCGAAAGTCCAGCCAATGCTAACCAGATGAGCCAGGCCCTTCCTGCCTCCTGTTTTTTGCTGGTTGGCAGTCTCAGATGTTGGACGGCTGCTTCCAAAGGCAGGAATCTATCCAAGCTAGCAGGATCCTTTCAGTCATGGATTCAGGTGTGCTACAGATGATGATAACACCTCCCAGACTTGTCTTCACAGTGAAAGATTACAATTTATTAATCTATCACTGGTATCAGATCTGTTTTCACTGTCTGCAGAATCCTGAAGCGCGATGGCGGTCCTGGTTCTGTTCTTAAGATCATCTCTCAGCTAGAGGGTCACTCTAGCCAGAGCCTGCAACAGGTGGTTCTGCTGCAGAACCAGAACTACAAACTGCAGTTCAAGATGGAGGAGATTGAGCTGAACCGCAGCCATTTGTCATTTTGGGACACACACACCCATTCCTGCCTGTCGTCACCCCTCCCTACAAGCTCATTTAACTTAGCTTGAGCCAAGATGGCTGGAAATGAGCGTCTGCTCAACAAGATCTAAGCAGAGGAGGTAAGAGTCGCATTAATGAGGGTGAACCTGTGAAAGCGACTCATGTCTTCAAACGCACCACAAACACGCCCTAATCCAGAGCCAAATTCTAGGGACCACCCCTGATGTCTTTGGAAAGTCAAAGAAAAGCATCAGTAACACCGTGACTTTTGTTTCATCAATGATGAGTCATGTCAAATAATCAACATGCAGCACAAACAACCATAAATGTGTGGGAAACACTGAACGAGACCTCTGATACTCACAAACACCAGCTCATGCTTCGGCGTCCCCTTCGCCATCTTGGACCTCTGTTGCTGAGAAGAATCTGTGAAAAATACATTTTCCTCTCCCTCTTCTTCTTCCTCCTCCTCCTCTTCTTCGTTGGAGTTGGCAGCAGTCTTGCGTCTGCCCGGTCGGGAGAACGATCGTTGCCCCGAGCCGTCATCTGTGCCCCGCTTGCTCTGACAGTGAGCACACTCCCTGATGTGGTCTTTCACGTGCTTCAGGATCCCTAAGGGGGATGCATGACAGCAGCTCTCTGATCAATACCAGAAACTGATTTGTTCTACACACGTGCGAAAATTAAAGCATGTCCTGTCACGCCTGTAGCAGTAAAAGGAATCATTTCCTGACTGGTGGTGGATTAAAATTAGGCAGGTTTAAGACAAGGGAGGCTTATTTTGAACACTGAATCATAAAAAGCTACTCCAAGAATAAAAAGATGGATCTGAAATGAGGACTAACCAATCCAGGGCACACAGCTGCAAACAGCTGTGTGCCCTGAGCCATCTCGATCTGTCCAATAACCTCAGGGCATCGTTAGAAAGCGCTTAAATTTGCCTTTCTGCAGTTTCATCGGTGTGTGCAGTAAACAGACCTCCTCACTGCATCTGTGCTTGTTTGTGCAAACGCTGGATCGCCTGTCCAGGATATCTGATCTCAATGTACACATTACGATTATTATCGGACAGTTTCAGAGCAGTACATTTTTGAGGTTCTCTTTGGTTCTACGCAGACATGTATCTGATATGTGTCCGAAGCAAGCACAAGAAGCGATTCGTTTTCTCCTTTATATTAATTTAATATTCCCTTCTAATAACATCCATCCGCTCGAAACCAATCTCCTCATTGGCCGCTAGATGGCGACAGGGAGCAGTAGTGAGCATGCGTTTCTGCAGGCAGGCTCATCGTATTTATTTCCACCGGCTCATTCACACTCCTCACACTAACTATGAGCCGCACCCCTCGCTCTCTCACCTCTCCACCAGTACTTCTGGGAGATGACTTCCCAGGTGAGCTGCTGGTTCAGGTGCTCTCCGCCCATCATAATGTGCGCCTCGTTGATAAGTTCCTTCCTGCGCTCGTCCTGCAGCACCACCTCCAGCTCCGTGAAGTCATTCTGGCCCTTCAACCTGCGCTGATAAAATAGGGTCCCATTCCGCACCACGTAGCAGGCGGCCGCCTTGCGGATCTTCCTCTTGGTGTTCCCGGGCGTCCCCGGCGCGTACGGCTCCCGCTCGTCGGTAAGGTAGCGTATGATGGCCAAGTAGCTTTCCTCACACGACATGTCCGAGCCGAGCCGCGCTTCTCAGGCTGAACTGTGGATTTTTCTGGAAGAGGAGGGCCCTCCTCAGCTTACCGAAATCGGACGGAAATTTTTCGACGTCGCTCGGATCGTTGCTAATGCGAAATAGAGCCGCTACAACCGCATTTCAAATTATTTGCGAAGGTGGAACTGCAGTTCGCAACTGACTGGGGAGAAATGCCCGAACAGACAAAATGGCTGCTGCACAACCGGATTTGGCGTAACAGGGGCGGAAGTACGCAAATGTTTTCCCTGCCACAAGAGGGCACAATGTGCAAAGCTTTAACGTCATGGAAAAGAACCCGAGCAATTTAAAAGTGTATTTATTTTTTATTTATAGATTAAATATTTGCACTTAAATAAATCTTTATTATTCTTTAGTGGGCGTAACAAAACCCACAGTCTCGCCTGACACTGAGTAAGGACATGTATTGATCTTAAATTGTATTTATTTAAAAAAATAAATTAAATCCCACAAATAAATATTTAACCTAAATAATTATATGTATTTATCTTGAATTTATTTTGTATTTGTCTAACTAAATAACTTTAAGATGAATGTTTATAATTATAAGTAATATTTGTGTATATATATGTATGTGTGTGTGTATCTGAGGAATTGTGTGGTTCTTGAAGGACCAGCAGACCATAGGGGGGCGCTGTTGCACACTTTCGCTATTGCAAAAAGAAATTAATCATTCCAGGGCTTCACCACAGCGTCATATTTTCACAGAGTTACACTGGGCCGACGGGGAGGGGGGAGACAAAGTAACACTTGCAATCTCATCCTTGTTTCAGATCCAGAGCCTGATGTTTGGTCATTACATTTTTTACTGCTTCCTCTGCTGCTTTTCATAAAGAAAATGGAATCAATCTTGGATTTCTAGACTGTTTAAGTATCATAAAGCTTCAAATGAAGTGCTGCTGTTTCTTCTTTTGCCATTCCTATCTCGCTTAATTTCCCATGCAGAGTTGATCTGACGTATCCGGTTCCCTCTCCTGTGAGTCAGAGATTTAATATTGTTTATTCCCAGTTGCTGCTGGCAGACACCCCAACACGTGTTGCAGAGTGTTTGTGTGAGCGCTGGGGGAAAAAATAAGATCGTTTGCATCCTGTCAGTGTGTTTCTGTGTCACATGACGTTTGTCTGGTCTCTCCAGTAATAACTAGAGGATTAATAGCAGGTGAATCTAAAGTATGACACCTTCACAGGGAAACATGAGCTGCCTGTGTTTCCTTCATCACGTCACAGTTTGATGCCCACTTTGCACATCTTGTCACTTCCTCTTTGGCTTATTGGCGCCACCATTAATCTCCTTCTCCTTTGTACTATTGTTTAGCTTAATGCAGGTTTCCTGGTCTGAAGACAAAGGCACCTATTACTCAGAACAGGAAGGCTGGTGTAAAAAAACAATACAACACCAGCTAAGAGAGGTTCTTTGTTCAGTCAAATGTTTCAGGATCATACAAACAGGAAGCTTTCTTTTTATATATGTGTTTATATATACCCCCCAAAATCTACGAGGCAGCATTATGCTAAAGAAACTCATTGGGAGTGACATCTCCACTGATGATGCATGTCAGACAACTGGGAGGGTGTAGGCTCATTTAAATACTGACATTGCTTTAAAGGCTATTTTATTTTGTCTAAATTTTTATGTTTTCATTGTAATGTTTCTATAATGTCACCTTATCCATAAACAATATAGCATAAAGCCTCCACAGAGTTCCCAATTCTATAAAGCGAAGTCGCTTTAGAAGTGTCGTAAACCTGTTTATTCAATATCCAGCAGGGGCCGACTCCTGATTGGATAACGTGGCTCTTAGTGCAGTGGGTTACACTTTGCCTAATCAGCAAAATATTCCTGGGACATAAATCCTTCGTGGTTATTTCATGAAAGACTTATAAACTCTGTCAAATCAACCTGCTGTGGCGCTCCCTTGTGAGTAAGGGAGCAGCTGAAAGTAGGTCTAAAACGAGCATACTGCTGTTTTGATGCGTTTAAGGTCTCAGTCAGTAGTTTAACATCTTAATGCGTCAGATTAAGTTCATTTTAGAAATTTTTATGAACAACGTGTGGATAGCCACACCTTTAAAGCTCAAAGTGATATACTTTATGTGGTGCGATCATTCTGAATAAACAAAAAAAACCAGATTTTGTTGAATAACTGAGCGTTGATTCCAGGTGGATGGATTTTTGCTTTGGGATCACTTTTTTAGATCGCTACTTTAACCATAAAGCTGAAAACCAGGTCTTTTCTTACCACTTTACCCTGACAGCAGATAACAGCTTTAACTTCAGAGTCATTTATTTTGTACAAAAAGCTTCCATGGAATCTGTATGTCCTAATGGACCCTCTTCCTCTGTTTATTAGCCACTATCATCGATTTCCCCAGCTTCATAGTGAATCACAGAATGGAAGTTTATCAATAAAAGCCTCCCATACGAGCAATTTATGTGCTTTCTCACCGGAGTTGTACATTTGGACTAAAAAGCCTGCTCATTTATGGTCAGACATGCATTCAGAATTCAAAGATGTACTCATCCTCAGTGCACATGTTGTAACAAAGAAGTGCACATTGCATCATGTGATGCATAGATGTGCATGAGCCAAAAAATCTCAAGTTCAGAGCTTGAAATAAGAGAGAGAGTCAGCATAGCCTCGGGCATTTCCGAGGAGAAAAACAGCACCGATCGTTGCCCCTGTTACGCGCTGGAATGGCCATTTTGTGTTCGGTTGTGCGTTTGCTGTTAAACCACCAGTGGTTTTTTCCACTCACAGAAGAAATATCGACTGTAAACATTTCTTTACAGCATTCATTAAACTCTGCAGATTTCTCCAATGTCAGAAATTTGAGATGATATTTTTTGTTATTAACTAAAAAGCGTTCATTTGTGTGGACTCTGAAGTACTTGTGCATAATTAGAGTTTATTCAAAGCTGTATCTCTAAAATGTATAGTTATAATATGGTGTAAAAGGCACAAACAATTAGAGAAAACCTAAAGTACAAGAAAAAAAAGGGATTTTTTTGGAGGGAAAACACAAAAATATCCCCAGACAGCTGAATAAGCTTCACCACAAACATCAGTTTAATCTGTACCATAACTAGTTTATACTGAAAGTGCATCCTCATCCCCAATATTGTCTCGTCAGACAACTCTTTGTCTCGCAGTACTGCGCTCACCAGCTGCAGTAATACCTGCCACAAAGAGACAGAGGCCCCATTTTATAGACCTAAAAAATTCCACATTAGCAGCGGAGGCGTGGCCCCGGCGTAAGCTCCAGATTTATCAGGTCTTGTTTGTTTGTCTTGAGTTTTCCATGACCCCATTCTTTTGGTCATTACCCAGCGTTTGCAACCATAGGTGAGCGTTGGAATGCAGAGAGACTGGCAGAGTGGAAGCTTCACCTCCTGGCTCAGAGGTTCACTCCATCATGACAGTGATATTAGTCTTACCTAACTCCACACCACAAAACTGACTCAAATGTCAAACTTTTAACTAAAATAAGTCCTCACTTTATGCCCGTGGACTGGTAAATAAAACTGCTGCTGCTAAGTGAATGTCAAGAAAGACTTTTAGTTTTGTATATTTGCTTTCCTGCTGCACTAATAGATCTGAACTGCAGCTTTAAGCAGACGAGAAGATCTTGTGTGTGACTCAGTCTCCTGGGTGCGATAAAGGTGTTTGCCTGTCTAAGGACAAACTCAGCTGGAGACCCGAGAGAATGGAGACTGCCTTATCTGTCACTGTCTTGCTCATGCTGTGCCCAAGGCCAGGCACTGTGATAGAAAGCTTGCTACAGTCTCTGGCACTGGAGTACTTTTCCATTACACAGGACCAGAAAGGATCACAGTGCCAGCAGTAATTCTTCCAGACCGAGACAGGGAAGATATAGGAGCACCTGAAGATGAACATGTGGCTCACAGTTTTATTCAGAAAAGGGACAGAAAGCTCTAGAAAGCTATTCAGAGCTGCTGACGGAGGACGTCGCCACAGTTTGTCACCGTCACTGAGCTTCGCTGCACAGAGGTCACAAGCGGATGACGATGCTCACGGTCACGGCTCTGCTTATGTCATCGCTTTCACTCATTCTTCAGCGCTTTGTTGTCTGGCTGGCAAACAGACGGACATTTCACGGGTGTTTGCAGCAAACAGGCTGCAAAACAGCCGGCAACCTTCTGATGTTTGAATGGTTCATTCGGTCAGAATGTAATGTGTGAATTTCGAGGGAATACACTGAATATTTTCACTCCAAATTCATTATGAGTGCAATACCAGCGTGATATAATACAGTTAGCTGTTCCAGTAGATGAACCAGCAAAAGAATAACTGGTGAAGCCAGGAGACATAATGTAAAGACCAGCATGGACTTGAACTGCTTACTGGTGATCAATTTTCTGCCACATCTGCGTCACATTATTAGCTATATAGAAAAACACTGACCATAGATTTCTGGGCTAAAAGGTGAGCATCCGTTCAAACAGCCAGCAGGGGGCAACTCAGCTACAGCCACCTGTTGACTGTCCTCCCCATACAGTTATTATGGAAGGATATATTTGCTGTGGGCACTAAAACTGTTTTTGCAGCAGGCTGTAAACATGTTTATTCCTGCTGTAAAGTTTAACATACGAGTCTGTAGGAACTGACATGCCTCAGCTTCAAATGGCCATTTGAGGAACTGCAGTTTCTCACATTTCAGCAATGTCTTAACTATTTTTGTTTTTTTTCCTAACACAAAAGGCCTAAAGAGAGCAGAGATGAATAATAACTATAAAGTGTTGTATAAACACATAGAGAGTGAGGAGGGACAACCCAGTGCATCATGGGAAACCCCCAGGATCTTACACCTATTGCAGCATATCAAAGGAAGGACTCGGGGTCACCTGATCCAGCCCTAACTATGAGCTGTATTAAAAAATGACAAGTTCTTCAGTGATCAGATTTAAAAGACTAACTCAAGAGTTCATAGTGGTGTTAAGAAATGGGTCATGGCAAGGTGAGTACATCCATCTTTTATCATCCACCTTTTCTCCCACTGATGCTTGTTAAAGTGTATATTTGTATTAAATTATTAAAAGAGTCAAAGGATTTTAAAGATTTGATTCTGTCAGCTTGTGACATATGTTTACATATTTAATGGAAAAATACTAGAAAAGGTGCCATCTTCACCTGTGCTCTGTGAGCGCTGCTCTGTACCTTGTGCTGTATTTTCTATATCCTGAGAAACTCCTGGTGAGTGTGTAAACTCCGGCCCGCGGTCGGGTTCCGAACACCCGAGGCACAAGCACGTGCTCCATGGTGTGAGAAAAGCCTGTTTTGTGCAACCCAGTATGGTCAGAGTCCTCCTTTTCTCTCTTTCTGGGCCTCCAGGCAACAGACAGATTAATGCACTCGCATCTTTTACACCCACCGCTTTGACCTTTCACCTGCAGGGACGCGCAGTGAAAACACAGAATACGCTCCGACACCTCTTAAAAACAAAGACATCGCCATCCGTTTGGTTCTCGGCTTCCAGGGAGCGCAGTCACAAGCTCATTGCAGCTAATGAGTGAGACAAAACCACCCCTGGAAACATTGCGGTGTAACATTTCCCACCAAGAGTCCGAATTACTGTCAACATCAGATCCCCGGTTACTCATCGCGGAGCCGTTCGGCTGTTGACATCGCAGCCCGTAAAGCAGCTCATTAACTCTCTGTTTCACTAGCGAGAGAATCCAAGGGCAATAATGACGCTTTTGTCTGGAGGGGGGCTGCAAGCAGAGAAAGTGAGAAAACCAAAGGGAAGGCTGGGAGCCAGTAGGTCACTGAGCTCACCTTACACCTCGTGTTCCCACAATGCTTTGGCTGCATCGCACACTTTTTTTTGCTGTGCAGAGCCGGAGGGGAAAAAAGTGAGTAAGCTGTTATTCTTAACTTTAAATCCCAACCAGCTTTTATTATCCGACACTGGAATATTGTGATCATGAGCCGACTGAGTAAACACCAGCACAGAGCTCCCTCCTGAGTCCTCAATGCAAAGAATATTTCCCAAGAGCCAACGCGTTGGGAAGGGGAGGCTCACTCTTCATTTTCTTCCCACTAAGCCAATAGATGGTTGAAGGCGTTGGTTGAGGAATATGAGATGGCAGAGGACACACCTGGACACATCTGCCCAGGAAGCTGCAGGTTTACACATGCTTTTGTTTGTCCGTACAGCTTCTGTATTTGCTGATCTCACGACACCAAACTGAGATCTGCACAGTCTGTGCATTCTGCCACTTGTGTGCCACGTTATAGAAAGGTAACAAATATTAAAGTAAAACTAAGACTGACCTAAGCGTCCTTTTACAGGAATAGCAGATTTATGAGCAATTAAAACACATTTTGTCTTTTTCATACGGGCGGGGAGGCTTTCTGCTTCAGCCTCAGTTGGATAATTGAGTGCCCAAAACTGGAGCACCTCTAATGTCCACGTGAGTCTTCAGCAGTGAGTCGGCCCCTTCAGACTCCCATATTAAAAACAAAACAAAACAAGAATAAACATGTTTATTATGACAGTCCCTGAACTGAATTTCTGGACTATGTTTGTCATTTAATGCAATTATCTGACCAGTAATATGGAGTCTGTACAAACAGTCCATCCAAGCAGTCTGAGCTCCAGTTTGGTGAATGAAGTTCTAGGATTTTATTTGAATGTTACTCAGTATTAATTAGCAGGGATCTGTGTCTGAGTGGTGCACTCTTACAGTGTTTGGATGCAGTTTGTGTTAGCTGATAATTAAGCAGTCTGTCCTCCCGTTTATATACGGTCACTTCTGGCTCCAAAGAAATCTGGGATGCAATGGTCCTAAAGCTAAAGTCTGGCCAGTATTAGCCAAATGCATAACCAACATTAATGCTACTATCCACGTACTGCTAACCAAGGCTATGTACTTCTATTGTGATGTCTGACACACATAATGAACCTGCTATCTTGAGTACCCATTTACACTGACAGACACTGATTTCTTCTCAGTGTCTTAAATAACTAACCTGGTAATAACACATTTGTCTGAACGCACTTAACTTAACCCCGGTTTGATGATTCATAACCAATGTTCGACTCTCCTAAAGGAATACAGACTGTGCCGCTTCTTTTGTATTTAAACTTTTGTCAGCTTTTTGTTTACTCTGCACTTTGCAAACGTTCTTGCATAATTCACACTTTTCTTCTGTTTTGCCTTTTTCTTCTTTGTGCTGGAAATAACTCTGCAGAGCTGACAGGCTGCTGACAGGTCTGTCTTTACAGCACATCGCTCAAACTGTGACACCAATCCGACACAACATTAAAAATACGTGCCGAGAGTACCGTGCGCTGCAGCTAAAACAGACAGCTCTCAGCCTTTGGAAACGTGGACACTGCATGGATCCCTGTGGGTGTCCTGTGGTGTCTGGCCTGGGATGATGGCAGTGGATCCTTTGGGTCCTGTGGGCTGCTGGGTGGGGCCTTGGTGGATCAAACTTGTTCCGGGACGAATTGCAGATGCTCAGTTGGAATGGAACCTGGGGAATTTGGAGGTCAGATAGACACGTTGAGCTCTTTGTTGTATTCATTCATCTGTTCTGCTGAGGGAAACTGATGCTGTCGGCATGTGCCTTTGCAGTGAGGGCATCCTTGGTCTACAGCATAAGCTGTATGTATTATTCTCTGTCTGAAAAGCAAAACCAATGTATAAGTGCTTTTTGTAATGACCAGCAGGGTGTGTGCAGCAGGGGTGTGCTCTCTGGCTCTGCTGCAATGGTGGTGCGGTAAGGAGGATGGAGGGGACAGGTGAGAGGGATTACAACCAATGAACTCAGCCCCTTTTTAGGGCCTGGAGTCAGGGGAGCAGTGTGTGGTGTGGGAAGGAACTGGAAAGCTGGTTTCCCAGTGGAATATATACTGGGCCAAATCAGCAGGAAATGCTGTATTTAAAAATAAAGGTGCTCAGATTGACACTTGAACTCTGTGTGGGTCCTGATCATTTCACAGTGTGACTCCAAATTTACTTTCAATTCTATAGTCTATGGGAAAGCCTGATGGAAAACAAAGAGCTCTTCTATTGGACTCACACAGTTATTAGTATTTATTGCCGCTCTATTTTCTTTGTGAAGGTTCCATCACATTTTCTGAAATATGCAGTTTTGTGCACAGTGTGCAGGAGCAAAAAGAGGATTACATATCAACCTCCAAGTGACTGAGTGGGGGCGTTTATGAGACCAGCTGTATATTTCGATTCTATTTCTATTTTCCGTTTTGATCTTTTTCATCTCTTTTTAATCCCTATCTGTTTCTCCAACTTTTCAGGAATTAGCCCGTCGGTTTAGCAAGTATATATACATCACATCTCTTTTAAGCATTACAGAGTTCTGTTTTGCTGTAATATGTTGGCAGTTATTCAATAATTAGTCGACTTTTCTCTTGGACGGTAGATATTTTGCTCACATTTATTTAGAAAAAGAAAAAAATGCTTATCTGCTCCATATAAAATGGTACGATGAATCACAGATTCAAAATCAACTAGCTGGCTTTGAGAAAAGCTCTCAGCTCAACGGGACTTCGCTAAGCAGTTGGCGACAGCATGTTCATCTTCAATATACAGTTTGTGGTCTGCAGTGATATTGTGCCGGGTGACACAAATCAAAGTAACATCAACTGGTGTTTCCCAGCAAAACACAGCACTCTAGCAGCATTATCCACTTCACCATCATGTTGTGTCTGAGTCGTTGATGTGATGATTTTGTTTGGTTATTCTCTTGCTTTTCATGCGATATCCAACCCGGTGATTTTGGCCTGTATCGGTTTAAATTAAAAAAACAGGAAGTAAACATTTTTGTTGTTTATCCAGTTCCTTCCATAATCCTGCATATTTAAAGTCGCTGACTCTGACTGTGGTTCCTCTAAATTTCCACGGTCTCATTTCAGTGCGAACGAAAACAAATTAAACCTTTTAAAAAGGACCAAAATCCAGCATTTAACCAAACCAGAAAATACAGAAACCATGTGTCCTTACTCAGCCACAGTGGTATCTAGTTCTGCAGTGTTTGTGGTTAAAAAAGTTTTTCCTTCAGTGATTTCCTGAGAAAGAAATAGTCCCTATTAAAATTCCTAAAAGTCAGCTCTTTGGATTATCCAGACTAATGAGAATGTTTCTGCAAAAGATTCTTCCTGTTTAATTATTCTTTTAAATGCCATTTTTAATCCTCTGAGCACTGCATATAGAATTTACTCCACCACACGTTTTGGATTGAAGCTGAATTCACATGGATCAATATTTTTGATTGAACTGACCCTTTAAAGGGCTTCCAACTGGCCCCTGCCCTGTACATACACACTAAACACCTTTACGATTTATGTGTTCTCAGAACACTGGTGCAGTTCTGTAATAAAGACTCGTTCAATATGAGTTGTGTTCAGACGGCGCTGTGGAACCTCTTATCGTCAGACGTGAATCCAGGCAGCTGTTTTTGCCCTCGAGTGAGAGCGGTGGGAGCGAGCAGAGGCTCCCTAAAGTAAACAGGCAAGCTGTGCAAGCCCTGGAGCTGGGTCAGGGTCGCGCTGCATGATACTCGCACACTTGGTCTATCCCTGAACAGCCAAACAAAGCCGCTCACTTCTTTGCTGCCTGAGAACATTTGATTTGAGTTAGTTTTAGAGGAACTGTGGGGTTTTTTCCCAGTGTGAGAAAAAATCCTGAGATGTCATAAACTCCTATTTTATTCACAGCAGAAAATAGAAAACATGTTCAACTTTGGGCTGTGACCTTTTACTGTTTTATTTAAAATATTAGCTCATTTTGAGTTTGATGGCAGTGACACGTCTCAAAAAAATCCGGGAGGGGGGAAATGAAAGGCTGGAAAAGTAAGCAGTACTAAAAAGAAACAGCTGGAGGAACATTTTGTACCTAATTAGGTTAATTAACAACAGTTCAGCAACATGACTGAGTATAAAAAGAGCATCTTATTGAGTCAGAGCGTGAAAACAAGGAGTTACAAATTGTGCAGCAGTTTCAGAATAATGTTCCTCAGCGTGAACTTGTGAAGACTTTGAGTATCTTATTGTCTTATTTAAAATGCACAACATAATATTGTCCAGATTCGGACAATTTAGAGAAATCTGTGCGCACAAAGGACAAGGCCAAACATCAGTATTTGATGCCTTGGATTTTCAGGCCTTCAGGCAGTGCTGCTTTAAAAACAGATGACAGATTCTGTGCATGGGCTCACGAACACTTCCAGAAATCAGTGTCTGTGAAACCAGCTCACCGTTGAGAAATGCAGGCTAAAGCTCTATCATGCAAAGAAGGAGGCCTATGTGAGCATGATCCAGAAAAACAGCAAAGTAAACACAGAAAGCAGAAACTCACTTTTTTCACTAGGAACCTGTTTTGGAATATTAATTCAGTCTCAGAACCCTGGACTGTAATGATATGAGAGGGAATTAAGTTGAAATGAGGTATATTTTCTCAGATTTTAGTTCATTGTCAGCTTTGATGGGTACCATAAACCTACGTACACCAATCAGTATTTAAGGTTTGACTCTCATCATCCACTGGAGCACAAACTGGGTGTCAATCAGGATCCTACAACACCAGGGAAGCAGACGAACATCCCATCAAGAAGGCCCTGAGTAAATGTGGTTATCCCAGCTGGACATTTGTCAAAGCTGAGAAGGCACCTAAATAAAGCTGATCCAGGAGAGAAGGACAACTGCTGCCTAAGCGAAAACCAATAGTATACAGGGAGTGCAGAATTATTAGGCAAGTTGTATTTTTGAGGGATAATTTTATTATTGAACAACAACCATGTTCTCAGTGAACCCAAAAAACTCATTAATATCAAAGCTGAATGTTTTTGGAAGTAGTTTGTAGTTTGTTTTTAGTTTTAGCTATTTTAGGGGGATATCTGTGTGTGCAGGTGACTATTACTGTGCATAATTATTAGGCAACTTAACAAAAAACAAATATATACCCATTTCAATTATTTATTTTTACCAGTGACACCAATATAACATCTCCACATTCACAAATATATATTTCTGACATTCAAAAACAAAACAAAAACAAATCAGCGACCAATATAGCCACCTTTCTTTGCAAGGACACTCAAAAGCCTGCCATCCATGGATTCTGTCAGTGTTTTGATCTGTTCACCATCAACATTGCGTGCAGCAGCAACCACAGCCTCCCAGACACTGTTCAGAGAGGTGTACTGTTTTCCCTCCTTGTAAATCTCACATTTGATGATGGACCACAGGTTCTCAATGGGGTCCAGATCAGGTGAACAAGGTGGCCATGTCATTAGTTTTTGTTCTTTTATACCCTTTCTTGCCAGCCACGCTGTGGAGTACTTGGACGCGTGTGATGGAGCATTGTCCTGCATGAAAATCATGTTTTTCTTGAAGGATGCAGACTTCTTCCTGTACCACTGCTTGAAGAAGGTGTCTTCCAGAAACTGGCAGTAGGACTGGGAGTTGAGCTTGACTCCATCCTCAACCCGAAAAGGCCCCACAAGCTCATCTTTGATGATACCAGCCCAAACCAGTACTCCACCTCCACCTTGCTGGCGTCTGAGTCGGACTGGAGCTCTCTGCCCTTTACCAATCCAGCCACGGGCCCGTCCATCTGGCCCATCAAGACTCACTCTCATTTCATCAGTCCATAAAACCTTAGAAAAACCAGTCTTGAGATATTTCTTGGCCCAGTCTTGACGTTTCAGCTTGTGTGTCTTGTTCAGTGGTGGTCGTCTTTCAGCCTTTCTTACCTTGGCCATGTCTCTGAGTATTGCACACCTTGTGCTTTTGGGCACTCCAGTGATGTTGCAGCTCTGAAATATGGCCAAACTGGTGGCAAGTGGCATCTTGGCAGCTGCACGCTTGACTTTTCTCAGTTCATGGGCAGTTATTTTGCGCCTTGGTTTTTCCACACGCTTCTTGCAACCCTGTTGACTATTTTGAATGAAACACTTGATTGTTCGATGATCACGCTTCAGAAGCTTTGCAATTTTGAGACTGCTGCATCCCTCTGCAAGATATCTCACTATTTTTGACTTTTCTGAGCCTGTCAAGTCCTTCTTTTGACCCATTTTGCCAAAGGAAAGGACGTTGCCTAATAATTATGCACACCTGATATAGGGTGTTGATGTCATTAGACCACACCCCTTCTCATTACAGAGATGCACATCACCTAATATGCTTAATTGGTAGTAGGCTTTCGAGCCTATACAGCTTGGAGTAAGACAACATGCATGAAGAGGATGATGTGGACAAAATAGTCATTTGCCTAATAATTCTGCACTCCCTGTATGTCAGGAGTATCGGAACAGTTCAGACCCTTTTTTCTAAACTCCGCGTCTCCGTGGCTTTTAAACCCCAAAACACGCTGCGCCAAAAATGGGTCAACCCCAAGGATCAGGTCCCCCGATACAAACAGAGTAACGTAGTGTTTGCTGTTAAGTGCCATCAGGATTGCCATGATCGGAGAAACCAAACAACCTCTGGCGAAGCGGATGGCACAACACAGAAGAGCTACATTGTCAGGCCAGGACTCTGCAGTCTATTTACACCTTCAGGCCAGTGGACACTCTTTCAGTGATGAGGATGTACACATCCTGGACAAGGAGGAATGCTGGTTTGAGCGCGGAGTCAAGGAGGCCATTTACGTGAAAAGGGACAGACCACCTCTGAATGGAGGAGGGGGCCTAAGGGTGCATCTTCCACCACATTAAAATGCTGTGATTGCAGCCGTTCCCCAACTCTCTGTGAATGGGACTCATGGTCACTGATCAGTGGTTGTTGATCAGTGGTCATAGCAATTTCCATATTAATGATCAAGGAACTATTTGTGCAAATGTAGTGTTTATAAGGTTGGGGAAACCTGCAGTCAGCTGAGACCGAAGAAGTGACTTGGATGGGTGACGAAACGTTTCTCCCAATGAAAACGCTACGTCCAGATGATCAGAATCAACCTTTTTGGTTTATTTACCTGCATGATTGAGCATGCATCAAGACATTGTCAGATGTCCTGCAACATGCTGGGCATCAGTCTAGGTGGTTTGCTCTGGAACATTTTAATTGGTCTTCATATGTATTAACACCAAACAACAGTCGAGACAATTAAGCCAGCTCTGAATAAGTGTTTACCCAGCTTTACACTCCGAGCACTGTTTGTGAAGACTGAGAACAATTTTCAAAAGGATTTCCAGCATGAATGCAGTAGCCACTCAGTCTGTTATTCAACTCTTTCAGCTTCACAGCTAATGAACTCCGGCACCAGTTGGCTTTAAATTCTGAGCAGAGAGAAAGAGGCACTCAGATTTGAGTACAATCATCCCATGCGCTCTTTTATTCACAGAAGTGTTTGGTGTTTGATGAAACAGGCATTATGGTTAAGTGCTCTTGTGATCGATCATTTTGAATACATGTGAGCGGCTCTCTTCATTCCAACAGTTACCGTTGACATTCAGCATAAAGGAAACTGTCCATTTTCTAACGCTAAGATTAGAAATAGGTTTACTTTATGCTTTATTGAATATTTGATTCAGACTGAGCGACCCCACACAGCCGGCCTCGAAAACTAATTTCAACTTTAAGGTGAACAACTGAAACAACATCAGTCTGAGAGACTGATCAGGAAACCTTCAAGTATTATACCAACTTTATTTGAACGCTATCAGTTTGCTTACAGGGAGATCAGGTGCACACAGCACTGAAGCACCTGGATCTTAAGAACACGTATGTCTGCATGCTTTCTATTGACTACAATCCTGCTTTTAATACAAGCCTCATCCCCAACATGGAGTCTGCTTATAAGAAGAGGGAAAGGAGAACAACTGTCCTGGGGCTCCAACACAACTTTGGCTGCTCAACAACACATCTTTTACTTCAGGAAACTGAGGGGAGAAAACCAATGTGCAATAAGAGTTCTGTTGTGCTTGTTCAGCTGCACAAAGGCAGAACAGGAAGCCGTCCAGAGGGTCATTACAACTGCTGAACAAAGCTGCCAGATATCAGCTCCACCTCTGCAGTTTGCAGTGATCAGTCTGTATCCTCACTAACCCTAACCCCGTTCCAGCTGCACCTGTCTGGCAAATGGTTCAAGACGTCCATTAAAACAAGAGTTCTGATTAGCTCCTGAACTCTCCCTGCTAGGCGCTATCGTCATTGTTTAAACTTTTCCGTTTATTTATTATTTATTCTTATTTTTCCTTCATATGGAGGTGCTGCACTGTCTCATTGTTCATCCATTTTCTTCCACTTATCTGGGGCCAGGTTGCAAAAGCGGCAAATGACATGACACACAACAAGTGCACAATATAATTTCAGTTTAGTTTTAGTTTTTTTGTCTTTTATTTCATTTTTTCCACACTTTAGTTTTAAGTTTAATGTTTAGGTGACTACACTAACTCTACCTACTGTTTTGTCATGCAAAGCTGTACAGCAGCTGTTTCCATTTATCTTTTATATAATGTTCTTCCATGTAATACATTACCATATTACATACCATAAATCCAGATTTACGCCCGCAAGTGTGGTCATAAAAGGGAGCAGAGATACAGTGTGATCGTTTTAAAATTGAGGGATTTGTCCAAAACAGAATCAGGTTTTCATCAGAATTAAAATTCTTTCTTGCTTTTCTGCCTCAAATGCATACTTAGTTCTTAATTATACAGTGTCTAACTATAGAGTATCCAAAAAGTGATTGCAGCAAGGAGACTTTAATAGCTTTGTGGCTCCTCCTATAAACTTTAATTATAGTCAGTGTGAGTATTGTTTTGAAAGAATCGTTTTTCATCTGCCCGTAATGAAAACGTGTTGGTGGGTGGAGAGGAGGAAGCTGGACAATATATCTCCCCATCTTTTTCAGTTCAGGAAGGAAACTTGCACCACAGAGACTTCAGGTCTCTGAGGGCGGGAGGCCGCTGCAGGCGTGTGGCTGTCTGCCGCCCGCTGCCTCAGGGGACAGCTGTGATCGGCTGCGGCGTTTGGCTCGTGCTCCGCGATAGCAGCTGCCATAAACAAACAGCTGCTGGCTCGAGCCCCAGCTCTTTTCAAGACACTCCAGTGACCCCAGTGACCTTCACCCGACTCATTCCATGAAGTTTGGACAGATTTTGAGAGTCAAGCTGGTAAAGAAATCCAAAACAAACTAGATGAGAACGAGGACAAAGTGGCTGCTAGATGCTTTATTAGGCCGTCGGGACCTGATGTGCTATTCGGAAGATTTAGAGGAAAGATTTAATTTAAAAAAACAAAATAGGTTTTGGCTTTTTTAACTCCACTATATGGGATTAAATTCTAGTTAAGGTGTGTGTCTTATGCTTACTTTATCTGCTTATCTGGAATATACAGTTGCCATGTATACTGTGAGTCTTGGTTGCAGTTTCTAACACAGCTTAAATGTGTTTTTCAGCCCTGAAACTTTATCCTGCGCTCATCAACATACATTTCTGGGATTTCAACTGAATGATGTGTTAAAAGCATATTTACAAAAAAAATTCTCATTATTTTCTGTCTTTTCTGTGTTCAAATACAAGAATAAATCTTTGCGCTTCAGGTCAAGCATTCTTTGTCATGTTTTATGACTTTAAGGCGCCTTAAAACCACGACGCCATCGGGAATCAACGTCACTGAAAAATAAACAAACATGATATTTGTTCACTAATCAGCTTTACAGGCGCTACCGGGGGATTTACCTTCCACAGTCTCTTACCTCTCTGCACACTTTCATTCTCGTGGTCCTTCCATCTGTTTGTTCAGTTGTGTGACTTGAACGCAGCTTTCTTTATAAAACCCTGTGAGCTGTTGAACAGATAATCAAAACAATCTGCCTCTGAGTTTTTGCTTATGGCGATATGAAGCAGTCTGGAGTCTACCTTAAGCCAATTTAAGCCCAGAGAAGCTGCTGATGTCATCACAGCTGGGTAGCTGCATTATTCTTTCTCTGAGATACTAACGTGGTTATTTTAATGTTTCAATAAAAGCTCTTGTTGCCACCGTCACAGCCTTTTATTTCCCTTTTATTATATTTTTAGGTGAAATAAAATTCAAACTGAACACAACAGAGTTTCACATTAAATAAATGAGGTTTTTAATCCAGGTTTTCACACAGCACGGTTACATGGATTTAAGTACAGGTTATAATTGCCAAACTGGACAAGACACTTTAATAAAGGATGGACAGAGGAAGCAGGTGGGACCTCGTTCATTGCATGCAAATCTTGTTTCGCCAGTGACTCAGAGAGAGCCTCTCATTGCTCCCAACATGACTGATCCGATGTTACTACCAGCAGAGTATCTCAGTCAGCTCTGTGAATGCCATTATGTGCATGAAAGTCACGTGTTCGGGAAATCTTGGAGGGGAGCCTGATGAGCTGTGTTTTCCACAGCCATTAACAGAGTATCAAATTCACTTTGTTTTGTTTTGTTTGTGACGTGCTGCCAATGGACTTCCACTTCATCCAGTAACCAAACAAACAAACAAACAAAAAAAGGTTGAAGCTGTCCAGAGAGCCCAGAGAAGCCCAAATCCCCCCAGAACCACCATGGAGATGTTCATTTTAACTGTTTATATGATATATTTATATTCTTCATGCCAGACTAATAGAAACAGTGGTTAAAAATGCATAAAATAAAATATACATATGTATACTATACATATGGATGAAAACATGAACCAAGTCACTTATGATTAACATCAGTATTATGCTGTTTTAAAGGGGACCTATTTCCAACTTCATATTTTATTCTTATACGGGGCCCTGGTGCAGCTCGTTCTCATGTTTTTTCTGGTTTAAACTCGTTTAAATAAAGTTAACAGGAATAGCCCCAATGGCCGTGGTGTCAAACATTTAAAATGCCTGAAACATCTTTTGGATTTTCAATTACCTGCAACATTAGCTGCGGAAAAACAGGGTTTGGATTAAAGGAAGAGGTTTTTTTTTTCTAAAGATCAGTTTTCTCGGTTGCCAGGCTGATTCCTCCCATATGAAGAGTCTTGAAACTTACAGCACTTCCTGTAGAAACACATTAGCTTCAGGTCTAATCAAACAAAAAAAGGGAGAATCTCTGTCCATGAACATGAGCAGAAACGTTATACAAAAGCTGCCTCCCTTTAAACCAACTGTTTCTGATTGGATGCTCCTCTCATACAGAGGGTTTGAACAGCTTTCGGCTGTCAGTAACTGTGAGGGGTAATTTTACCAAAAAGCAACCGCCTATCTCTCTTTCACTGATCGATTGGCTGTTTGAAGCGATGGATACAGGTATGTTTGAATCTTCCCTGAGCATTTGGCTCACAGGGGTTGTGACTTTGGCCGTGTTTAATATGAGCACCTGACAGTGGAACAGGAGATATAAGACAGTAAAATAAAAGGCATAATAGGTCACCTTTAAATGTATATGTGAATATGTATTAAAAATGTTTATGCACCGATAAAAAAACTCCTCACATGTCTATAAATTGTCAAATTCACAGTCAAAGTCTGTCATTCTGCACAGGATGTACTTCCACTGCCGATCTCTGAAAGAAAGAAAGAAAGAACATCTTGTGAGTGTGACCACAACACGTGAATCAAGTTTTATCGTTTCCTCCATGTATCGTCCACTGTGCCAATAAATTCTGATCCCGTAGGTCTGATTTTGAGATATAAACATACAGCTGCAGTTAGACATGGAAAAATGTTCTTGACAAACCTTAGCACTCCACTGAAGGTGGTCTGGGCACCTCGGATAAAGTATCCATAACTTGGGACAACTAGCTCTCCCTCTTCTTTGTAGTATTCAGGAATGTCAGTGGTCTTCCTGCAGGAAGCCGCAAATCACAATTTTATTAACCATTTGCTGATTGAGTCAGTCTGTTTTGTAGCAATCCGGTTGTTCAGTGATGACGCGACGAATCCTACTTCCGGGTCTAAAGTAGTCTGCGTTTAATATGGCTTTTGTGTGGTTAACATGTTTAATGTTATGTATTTTCTTCTATTTGATCTCAAAAAGCTCCTAAAACAGTCAGTGATCACTGTTGACCTCCGTCGGCTTTTATTACCGCTAATCATTTATTTAAGCTCAGTTTTTAAAACCTTGGGATGTAACTACAGCCCAGCCCATGCAGCAGTATATGAATGACTAACCTCGTATTGTGGATGGATCAGTTGTTCTCCTGACTGAAGTTTGGTCCTTTTACAGCATCCTGCCATGCGATTACATTTGTTCCTGACCACCGAGAACACTCACGGTAACTTTTATCGAGTGGGAAAAAAGTTAGCTTGTTTATTTTATGTTTGTTTATAGCTGTGTCGCTAGCGGTCCCGTAGCACATCATTATATACCAGCTAGCCCAACTTCAGTAACCCTACAAACGTCACTGCTGTTTAGTTTTCTGTCTTCATTTATGCTGGAAGTGATAGCAGAGCTGTACGTTTTAATTTGTTTCCAAAACCCCGCAGTCAGGACATGCTATATTGTATTTAGATAGAAGCTAGCAAGCTAACTCCCTGCTAACTTCTAACTCCGTTAAATGTCATAAATTCCGTTTTCATGGATGCCTGGATGCTAAACTCAATTGCTACACCTGGTAGAGCAGAACGCTGATCATTTTATTAAAGATGAAAGACTTTAGACAGTTTTTCAACTCTCAGTAATGCCATAGTGATCGTTTGATATATGGACCTGCAGCAGAGTTTAGACCCAGACACGGCTAGTGACGTCAGACTGAACAACCGGATACAAATAAAAACATTAATACCACGCTCACAGTTTACCTAACAGCATCGTTAAAGCCAACTAAGTAACATCTTATATACTGTACAAAAGATGTAAGTCAGACTAATGTGGCTTAAACCTGAATTCTGTCTAATGTCCAGCAGGTGGCAGGAGAAAAGATGTGCGACTGTCTAGAAGTCTATGTGAAAATTAGCCTAGATCTCAATGGTTAATGGTGTCATTTGATATTTTAAAGTCTATTTATAACAGTGTGATTATTTTTTAAATGTGGTCTGACTGGGAAAAAAATGAGGTAATACTGAAGGATATGATGTAAGGCATGGCTAGCAACTGGGTCTGAAAGTGAGTTAAAGAGCCTTAAGCCTGCATTCTTACTGATGGCCTGCAGAGGGCGACTCCTCTGGCTTAAAAAAAGATATCCAGTTGTATAGAAGTCCGTGAGAAAATAACATTCAGCTCCCTTATTCAATGAGCTCAGTAAGCACTTTCCTGACAAGTTTATGGGTTCAGTCACTAAAACACGAGTTTTATTTTGTCGTTATTTTATGATCAAATTCTGTGGTCACATTATGGTCGTTATTAGAGTCAGGAATCCTTTTATAACCAGACTTGTGAAGTCTGGTTTCAAAAAGTTGATGACGTCTAAAATTTTCTGCTTGACGCTTCAAAACCTCAAGTTGTTCACAATTTCTCTGTTTGAATTTTGCATCCCCACTCAAAAAAATCGAAATCCAATCTGAAAACCTACATGCAGGAGTAGGGACAGCGGCGTTTGTAGAAGCAACAGTAAAACTGCCATTCCCGGTCAAGAGTGGACTCAAAGTACTTGCTCTGAACACCTGCTACCAGGCCGTTACGGGTGCATGTTGAAGTCCTGCAAAGAAGTATAAAAGTCATTAAGTGAGTAACACTTACTTAATATATATTCAACAGTTAAAAAGCTGAGAAACAGTTTTAGATGAGACTCATTTAGACAGTTTGGTGGAAAGACCAGCTATTTTATGTTTGGGCTAAAGACATGCAGCATGCATAGACGTTTGTCATGGCAACATGGACCTGGCCTGCAGCCTTTCAGTCGGGGGCTAAGTTTCCCTGCAGTTTACTGTCCTCCCTGGTGTAATTCAAACAGACAGCTATGTTAAAGAGGGGCAGGCGAGGCTGCGGTAAAGAGCCTTCACAGTGTTTGCAGACCAATCAGTGGGATGGGTGCAGTCAAGCTCAACTTGAAATAAATCTAAAGAGCACAAATGTGTTCTGCTGTCCAAACCAGAAAGAGTCATCTGAAACAGATAAGCGGTCTGTTTGGAGGGGGAATTGTAGACTGACGTCTCTGTGTAAACAGCGGGTTGAATCATAGACCCAAACCGGTTTTCTAAAGGTTGACCCAAGTCCTTTAATTAGATCAACCTTTCAGTGGAACTGATAGTTAGTCAGAAATGTTTATGTCAAGTTGGAAAGGACTCATTTTATTTTCTTCTTCGCTTTAGTGGATTCTTACTGTCAGAGCCTATTGTGCATTGCAGTGATCCTTTTAATCCTTTTTTCATGAATGGCATATTGCAAAAGTTCAGAAACACGTGAAACATGTGGCCTACAAAATGCACGGATATCCCTAAAGAACACAATTGGACGAAGCTCTTTAAAATTCACTGTTCCCAGAAATTTCAGCGGAAAACACTTATGGCTGCTCTGCAGTGAGATGGTGATTCATACAGACCCAGGAGGACCTGGATCTGTTCCTCTGAATGAAACAACAGAACAAAAAGCAATGTTTTATGAAAATAACAGAAGGACAAATATGTGGAAAGTCTGAGAACAGCTGAAAGTTATTACATACTAACTCTGAGTATGACAACCTTATAGGTCCAAAGAACTTCAGCTTAAAAAGTAATTTAATTACTGTTTTCAAATTATGTTTGGCTGGTTGCATCTGCTTATAATGTAAGAAATGCCTGAGTAAATAAAGTGGAGCAAGTGCAGGGGCTAGTGTTTATGTGGTGGTTTCTGTCATAACTGAATACTTTTTTTCCTGTCCTCACAGGTTCAGCACTCTTACTATTCTGAGAACCTCCTCTATCATATAAATGACTAACCATGTGCTGCGGATTGTCTCAGAGGTTTTCTTAGCTGAAGTTTGGTCCTCTGCTTATTGGGAACCCTCATTATAAACTTTTATTAAGAACAGTTTGACCCTTGTCCTCCATCTTCCCTGTGCTAATGTGTTTATATTAACCATAGCTCTGTAGCTAGCCACCAGGTGGCCACATATGTGGAAACTTTAGAAACTGCTTTTTAATCTCCTTGTTTATATTCAAAGCTCTTTCAGCGCGGTGTTTCAGTTTGATTTAGAAATCCTTCAATCAAAACTTGGTGTATCATCTGTAGATAGACAAGCTAACTTCTTGCTAACTTCTAACTCGGCTGGATGTGGACGTTAAACTGCACTGGGTCTCCAGGGAGAACAGAAACATTGATCTTTTTACTGTGGAATTTGGACCATTTTTAAACTCTCAGTGGTGCGTTGATTGATTGATTTCACACCTCACAGGGATTATATTCGCACTTTAATCTCCACCTTTAGTTCATGACAAAACCTATGAGTTTGAGCCTGTGACGTCTATTCCTGAGATTTTGCTGCTGTGTTTAAGTGATCCACCCAGTAACAGTGGCATTTATGGGCTAGTTGGAGCAACAACCAACAAAGCTGTGCCTCTTGGATTTGCCTGAAGTTAACAGCCGAGTGATGCTTATTGGCTCCGGGATGCATTACTTGTATAATTATTACATAAAAGAACAAATCCAAGCGTGTCCACAGCTGCTCCACTGAGGAAAAACAAGATTTTCCTGCTTCCCTGATGTTTCCATTGGGGATTGTCCCTTGAGTGCATTTACAACCTAATGCTCTCAATCACTGTGCATCACTTATTTTGGTATTGCTGCAAGTAGCTGGCTAAAGCCCCTAAAAGCCATTTAGCATAATGTCATTTTCAGAAAGATTGTAAACTCCAACAGTTAAGCAGACTGGGTTTTGTGCATCTTCACATTAAATGATTTACTGCTATGAGCCGACTTACAGCTGACTGCTTAAACATGAATGACATTTTCTGATCTAACTATAAACCTGGGACGCATATGACTGTCTTCCAGCATGCCTCAGCACACAGCTGTCAAAGTTTTAAAAAGCAAATAGAAGTTGGCACCAAGCAAGTAAAAGACAGATTAAGACTTAGCGGACCCACCACTCCATCCCAGCACGGTTGATGTCGTCCCACCAGCAGTCACTGGGCTCCCCCAGACCCGCAGGTGTGGGCTGGCACTCAAACGACCACAGGCGGTCGGAGCCATCATTCTCACTGAAGTAGCTCCTGATGGCCACGATGACTTCACCGTGGGGACACTGGAAGTTGAATCCCTGACGGTAGCCATTGACCCAGCCCATGTCATAATGGTCTTGAGACTGAGCTGCCACTGAGGCCAGCAACGCCAACAGCACCAGAGCTGGATTCATGATGAGGAGATCAGTCCATCTGCTGCACTTCTTCACATCTGCCTCAGCTTATACTCCTCCAAGCCTTTTGTTGTCCAGATGTTTTGTATCCAGGAGTGATGTGTAATTTGCTGCTGGCAGGATAAATCCACAAGTAGACCTCGCGTCATTTTAAGGTGGACTCTGAGACAGAGCTTTCACAAAGTCCTAGTGCAGAAGAAGGTTTACCTTAAAAGACAGCGCTGTAATCCTCTGGAGAATGCATTCACATGTTAACCGTCTAAATATGGAGGATGAAATCATCTTAAATATTTGATGTCTTATTTTTTCCAAATGTTTAATTCTTTTTGTTTAAAAGTTTGGCAACAGCTAAGCAAAAACTGAGCAGTACAGCAGGTCTGTATAAATATTGTGCTCAAAATCATGAAAAACTATACAAATTGTTGATATGATGTATTTTTCTTAACCGCAAGAAATTGAATAAAAAGACCATTTGCCATTCAGCTTTTTCAAAAAAAGCATCTGGTGTTAAAAATAAAAGCAAAACAAACAAACAAATACAAGACAGCAAACTTCTAAATGGACAGTGGATGGCAGCACAGTAGCTATTTCCATCTTTTATATACAGCCTTTAGCCCGAGAATGTTTTTTTTTCAACCACCACATGAAGTTTTCCATATATACTAAATTTACTATGTGGAAATTGCTTAGGGTGACCATAAACATGGGCGCTGAAGTTAAGTGCGAGTCACTCCCACATACTCAATGCTGTGCTGTGAATTTTCACTACCATGCCAAGAAAATAGTCCCAAAGGAAAACACTGATTACCCCTGCTCGTGCAATGTGTGACTTAAAAAAAAAACACAAGAGCCAAGCTGCTTAGGGAAACTACTGAGCCGTTTTAAAGACATTAAACACTACATTTGTGACCTGTTTTGCATGGTTATAGGGAATTAGAGGAACAGCTTCAAGTTAGCATTTAATATCATAAAGAAAACCGTCAGCAGAGCAATATCCATTACAAACAGTAACACACATGACACACCTTTAGAACTTGTGAAAACCAGGCACAAATGCACATGGCACAAAGTACAGTGGATGATTGCAAAGTTTCCTCGCTGTTTGGCGAAAAACCATTATTACACATCTCCTCAGTTTCTTCTGTTCCTGTGAAACAGCACTCCTGTAAAAGCATGACTGCTGTCAGAAGATGTGCTTGGATTATTTATGGAGTGAGGTGTGAGAATCATTTCTGCAGGTGTTGCTTTTGGTCACGCTTGCTTGTTTTATGTCCCAGTTTTAAAAAAAAAAATCTAACAAGAAGACGTCACAAGGGGTCTGGAGCACATCTTTCACCTCATTAAGGTGCCAACACACTGTTTGGGTTTTTTGTATATGTAAATTTAATATGGACAAAAACACGTTTGGAGACTGGATTTATTTTATTTTCATTTATTAAATTAATTTAAAGATATATTGTTCATATGATTAATTATGAGTAGTGACCTGAGTACTGGATTATCAAATGTGAGGGATTCTTGGAAGAAATTATTGAAATATAGCTAAATATAGGGTCCTATTTTTAGCATATACTAATCCATCCAGACAATAATAATAATAATAATAATAATAATAATAAATTCCATCTTTTTCCTCTTCAGCTACATTTAAATAATACCAGTTTGTCCCAACTTCTTTTTACACATAGGTTGTACTTTTTACCCTGCTATATTATTCTTATGACTTTAAATGTTTTATTTCTAACCACAATGTTTTTAAATATATTAATTGCTTGGAAAATATGAATATTTATTGTAGTCATAAGACATCACTTGAAAATAAGTCAATGGTAAGTCATACAAATTTTTACACATATTTAATTATGTCATAAATTTGAAGAAACACACACATACAAACAGTGTGGTGACAGTTATGATCAAACTTAGGTTTCACATTTAAATTTTAGAAAATAAATATGTATATATATATTTTTACTACAGATAAAAGTTGCCAACTGTGTATCTAAATGTAATAGACAAAATGTCTGTGTGTTTATTTCTTCTACAACTTCTACACAATCAGGAGTTGCGATATAGCAGGTATATCTTGGAACTTGAAGGTTCTTCCTGTATTAGATTTTATGATGTCATCATGTTGCCAAGCAAGTTTTTATACACCAATTACAGTTGACGAAAGCATCATTTTAATTTCAACAGGATAAAATTACTCCTTTTTGACATTCACTCAAAAGTCTACCTGTTTGTTTGTTTTTAACTCTTCTTAATCTGATTAAATATATCAGATTACAATAATACAATAACAGTACATTAGTACAACTCCAAATCATAACAAAGATCACCTGAAGACGCTTTATATTGCAAGGTGAAACTCTACTACAATGATACTGAAAAAACTCCAACAATCAGAAGACCCCTTATGACCAAACACTTGGCAACAGTAGGGACGAAAAACTCCCTTTTAACAGGAAGAAACCTCAGGAATAACCAGGCTCAGTTAGAGTCAGCCATCAGTCTCTAACTGGTGAAAGAATTATTTTATAGAAAGTAGCAACATTTTTTACTTTAAAGGCAATTTTTCAGATACAATCCCAAACATTTGAAGCTTCCTGCTTCTTAAACATGGAATGGTTATTTGGATAAAAAAAACACCGTCAAACTGTACCTTTGGGTTCTCGGCTATAACTATCAATTATTTGATTGAGAAAATAATCAGCAATTTATGATTAATTAAACATTTTTATAAGAAGTTATTACCACAATAAAATGCCGCTTACAGTCACAGCAGACCAATGTTAGGGGTTCAATATACAACTTTTATTAGTGCAGTGAGGACAGAAATCCATTTGATCACGGTTCGCCTGAGAAACTGATCCCATGTGAGACGCCATCGTCAAAGCATCTAAAAATAAATAACAGCACATGCTCATCAGGAATGTGTCACTGCAGGAGTTCCACAAAAGTCAAAATGGAGCAGATCTGGGGGGGTATTTATAGACACTATTGTCTATTTAAAAATCTCTATTTAGAGCAGTTCTGTTGCTACTCTGAGAATGTAGGGCTTCATTCATGATACTTTGATCTGAATGTGACATACACGCTGTACAAGCCGAAGATCACACAGAGGTGGCGGCCGGGCCTCTGACTGAAAGTGGCTTCTCACGGTGTCGGTGTGCCGAGGTCTGAGCTCCGAAATCTCCTGCGTGCAAACGATTTGGCAAATGAAAGATCATTTAACGTAACTGGTTTCTAACATCAGGATGAGTAACATGAACATGCTGAAAAGATCTTTGATGCAGTATGTGAATAAAAAAATTTTTTGAATCAGATGTGCACAAATAAACACAAATAGGCATCTGTTTTTCATCTTCAAAGCCCATCATCATTCAGACAAGAGTCAGCAGCACTCCATTTGTTTACCGTGTTTGGCTAAAGAACACAGAAAAGTCTGTGTTTGTATAAATGCTTCATAATTTACCCACAGAGATATTAAATGTACAATTCACACCATACGTCAGAGTTTACACCTCTGTGGGTCTGTTTGAAGACACTTTGGCAAAACACTAAAGTCAGCATGAGCACATAACTGATATTTGCCTCTAAGACCTCAGCCACACAGGCCTGGAGACCAGGCAGCAACCTTTAGGGAAAACATGGCATTCCCTGAATGCTTGGCAAGTGGTTGCTGGAGGTTACTGGCTGTTGCTGGGTGAAATTAGTTGCAAAGAGGGTGCTGTACCAAAAGCCTCCTCATGATTGCTTTGGTTGCTAGCAGACTGGTAGACTGCAAGTCATTATTTCCCAGATAACTGCACTGTAGAAAAAAAAAGCTTGAAAAGGCACCAAAACCATAAACATCCAGAGATCCAGCTCAGAGACTGTAATAAGCTGAGGTTTAGCCGGCCTAGGTTGGCATCCAGATGTCAGTAAAAGCGAGCAGTGTCACGAGTCTGCAGAGCTTGTATATTGATGTGAAGTGTTAAGATTTAAAATTCAGACACACAGATGCAGATAGAGTAAACAGAAAACACACCTTTACTGCTGGATACGAGTCTAACAAAGTGATATAAAGTCAGACCCAGCAGGAGTCACACCAACAAAGCCACTGAGAGGGAAACGAGAAACTCTGACCAACACTAAGCAGGAGACAGCGCTATATATACACACAGGAGGGCAATCGGGGGGGGGGGGGGTGAGACAGCTGGGAAACACAAGACACAGCTCAACTAATCACGGAGGACAAGACAAGAGACACCAAACACAGAGCCTGAGACTAACAAGATACGCACACACAGGGGAGGAAGGATAAACAAAACTATAACCTGCAGGTTTTAGTACTTCCACAATGACTTCATGTATCAGATTGTTGCTTGAGTTGAAGCAAAACAAATCTTTTTGACCTGATGGTGGAAGAGGAAAAAAACTGTGGATTTTTTGGAAGACACTAAAGCATTAAGGTTATTCTTTGTATAAACACACTGGCTGAGAAAAACCAGTTTTCCCTGCCCAGTGTTTCATTCAAACTCTGTATGGAGAACAATGTCCTGTCTATTAATTACTCTGGGAAAAAGGCTCGTTTCTAAAGTCTGTCAGCTCAATAAAACTCAGTGAAGCTGGTATTTGGACACGAGCAGCTGCCAAGTAGATGCTGTTCCTCTCAGAAATGTCTTGAAACAGTTTGTACAGGAGTACAGTTTGTACACATTCCAAATGTGTACACTGTGTGGCCAAGTAAAAGAAATACAAATATTCAGCAATTCTTCTTATCTTTTGTGAGAAATGTTTCCATGTAACACATTGGAAGTTTCCGTTGCCTACTGGTGGTGGTCAGAGGGTCCGGTGGCGCCAGTGTCCGGCAGCCTCGCCTCTGTCAGTGCGCCCCAGGGTGGCTGTGGCTACAATGTAGCTGCCATCACCAGTGTGTGAATGTGTGTGTGGATCACTGGATGTGTAAAGTGCTTTGGGGTCCTTAGGGACTAGTAAAGCGCTATACAAATACAGGCCATTTACCATTTACACTTCCTTCTACATAAAAAAACAACAACACATAGATTTATAGCTAACAAATTTTGTTTCCAAGAAGTGAAATTTACATTTACAAACTCCTAAAAATGGATAGTGCGGCCAATTCCGAGCATATGTCCCACTCTTTTTTTCCACAACTAAACACAAAACCGAATTTTTCAGCTCCTTTGACAAAATGCATGACTCAAAATGTATGTGGCAAAATGTCCCAAACTCATCAAATCCACACAATGTCTGCAGCTCTCTCACACACACACAGTCAAAATTTTGTTAAAGGATATGCAAGTCAAGTTTTCCAAACTGCATGTGGCTGTCTCTCTGCAAAAAATACAAAATAAGAAGTAAAAACAGAAAAGGACCAGAGGAGAGATTGAGCCTAAATGCAGAATGTTCTGTGTCACACAGGCTCCTTTCACCATGGTAACTCATGCTGAACATGGATATGGTCAGAGTTTCAGGTTAAACTCGCCTGGAAGTTGATTTTTTCAGCATGCTTTCAGTGTTATTAGGTGGTGCAGAAAGTGTATAAATGTTGTCATCGCTTTTACGCTCAAGGAAATGCAGAACATACGCCGAAAATACCTCTTCCATCAACCAATTTAATTTCACCTTACTGCTAACAAACTAAAGAGATTTCTACATCTCCTTTTTCAGGCTGTGGTACAGTAAGCTTTAATGTTCAACGTTTCTGAGCTTTCATCTGAGCCATTATCTTTGAAAAAAAAAAAGCTGCAGCGCTGAGACCACACTCAGCCATAATATAATGAGCTGGAATTAAAATGTCACTTTTACTGCTCTGTGCGTGAAATCACCGGGTTAACGATTTTGTGCAGCATTAATGTCTTGTCTTATTTTGAACTGTGTTGTATTTCACTGTTTATAGCTTTTGTTCTGACCCAGGTCATAATTTTGTGTATTGTTTTTGCTCCTCCACACTTAATGGTGGCATTGTTCGTTTTCTCTGCATGGATTTCAAAGTCATGTGTAATCCCTCCAGCACACCCTGACTTTCTAGCTGACAGGCACTAGACACTTTATGCTTAATACCCAGCACTGATATGAAATTTGATCTGTGGTCAGTTTGAATGCATTTTGGCAAATCAAATGTGGAGAAAAACTTAACCAGTGCTTTCACCACAGGTTTTGCCCTCAATGAACGCAGCAGGGTGGCCTCGGGAAAACGTGTGGCGACATACAAAGTGATGAGTACATATTGAAGACCATCTTTGGTCCTACTCAGTCAAATACGGATTGGATGTGAAGAAGCTGGAGGGATTAACTTTTTGAGTTTACCACCCGTTAGACATATAAGACATGATCGACAGTATCTGGCAACATCAGATTGAAATCCTGGGCAGAGAAAATGGAGGAGCACTCTGTCATGAGTTTTCCTGATTCCTAAGTGTCCAGACAGATGGTGGTGATGGACCAGGCTTAAAACTTGTAGACCTGAGTGACCACTTCACACTCCATTCCAGACACTGGAGACCACTTACACAGCAAAAGACTGGTAAAATTGGTAAGACACAGGTTGGGTTACATGTGATTGTTTCTGGGCAGCAGACAAAGTAGCATCAGATACTTTAATGAGCTGCTTTCTGTCTATAGCCAGACTATAGCCAGACTGTGTCATCTGGTATCACATCAGATGACACAGTTTCATTTTTAACTTCAGGGGAAGGGCTAACAGGAGCATCAGACTCCACCACATCACCGAGCATAAGAGCCTGGGCACTAGTAACGATGCATGCCAGAAAAACTGAAGAGACACCAAGCCAAGAGGGGGCATGAAGGCAAGTATCAGCAGTTGGTTTTTCAGTGACTTCGGGCGTGGCAGGAAACACCTCTCCCCCAGCCAAATCACATCAAGATCAACATCAGCAACTGGCAGCTCGTCTGGCACTCCCACTCCCACTGTGCCAGACACCAAGGGGGAAAGTAGTATAACTGTATGAAGCAACACAAGCAAAATACTCCTTTTTATTCCCCACACTGGTCAGAAAAGGCACTATGCAGCGTGCCACAGAATCCTTTGCATCAGTATCTCTTAAAATAGTGATCGCAACTTGGTCCACCTCACTGGCAGTCAGTGAAAAAAAACCTGCAGAGTTAAAAGGCTTGGACACTTTATCTATCTCTTCCGAGTGGGGTTTTAAGTTTGTTTGAGCCAGCTGATGCAAAGAAAGCCTGGCTGTGTTGAACTTTGTGCGCAGTTACACTCCTCTGACAGCAGCATGTACCTTTGAGCAGAGATAAAACTGTTTTGATACATTTTTTGTGGTTTTACCAGAAGAATTAAAGGTTTTGCGAAACGTTTCTTTCGTGTGTGTCTTTGCCATTAAAAAAAAAAACCCTAATTGAAGACTGCTGTTTGTTTCCTGTTTCTTAACTGTGAGTCAGGGTTGCTTTCTTTTAATGACTGCAATAACTGTAAACTTACCCTTTAATGAGGCTTTTTTCTTCTTCAAGAAAGACCCCAAATCTAAAACAGTTACTTTGAAGGAGAAATATTATGCTCATTTCCTGCCCCATATATTATTTTAAAAGTAGCTTTCTGTGGTTCACATTTCGGGATGTCTGTCTTAATTTGTTTAAATGTTTGAATACATGCGAGATATTTCATATTTGACTATAAAAATGAATAATTATTTTTTTGGGACAATAAGCAGCACTTCCCACAGCTCTCCATCTACTGAGAAGCACAGAAGATTTTCTGGATTTTCACCAGAAAAGGTGTTAGGCTTGGCCCTGCTGGGCGTTAACAGGGTGCTATCCACTCGTTCTACCCCCTACTGTGTGTTTCAAAGCCTGAACAGCTGTGTGATGTATGTCTACCAGCAGCTCTGCTTCAGACTTCAGATGCCCCATCGATCTACTATACGTTCTCTAATTATCTTCTATAATTAAGGACCAAAAGTGGACCAGGGTGAGCAGATAAAGTAGAATGGCATCATTGTCATTGTGAGCAGAGCAAACAGCAAAACTTAGCAATGTGGCTCCAACATGGTGTTTAAAATAAACCACTGAAGACCAAAATGCAGATGAATAAATACCATTATTCATCTGCATTTTATAAATATTTAAAATGGACAGAAATGCAGCATAGTTTGCTGTCAGTACAGACATTTATCAAAAAAAGTGTTTAGGTCTTTGGAAAGAAAGAGTCTCTGAATCTACAGGTGGGTGTTTTGGCTGATATGAAGCTTCTTCCAGAGGGTAACAGATGGTGAGCAGTCCCTGATAATGTTTTTTTGTTCTTTTGCGGTAGTGAGAGTTGGTTATGTCCTCCAGGGATGGCAGCTGGCAACCAATGATTTGTTCTGTTGTTCTCACCACTCCTTCCAAAGCTTTTTTGTTTGCGACAGAGCAGCCTGAACAGCACATTGGTAAGCAGTATGTTAAAAGAAACTCAACTGCAGTATATTAAAAACACATGAGTAGTCTCCTCTCCATGTTGCTCTTCCTGAGTGGAGTCTCTGATGTTCCCTCTTCACCTCTTCACGAGTAGTGTTGGCTGACCAATTGGCTGAAATTTCCCATTAGCACAGAGTGGGGCTGGAGGTGGTCTGAGTTACACTTTTTCCTGTTGTTCAGTATTACCTCTTTGGTTTTAGTGTTGTTCAACAAAAGACTGCTGATAGTCACTGAATTATCTCTGTATGCTAACTCATCTTGAGCCTGAGGAACAGTGACCACGATGGTGATGGATGAGTGGACAGGACTACAATCATATATATATAGAGTGGGTTTAAAAAAAAAAAAGGACTCAGCACACAGCCCTGTGTAGCTCCAGAGTGATGGATAAGCAAGTGCGGGGCCCAAGTTTGATGCTCTGAGAATTATTTCTTATGAAGGCAGTGATCCAGACACAGATGGTAGGAAGAAAGCCCAGGTTTGTTGACTCAGATGTCTAGGGTGACCAATTTTTAAGAACAAAGGTGATGTGTAGATACAAAGTTGATGATCCATACCATCAAGCTGTGCAAAAGATTTGTTGGGGTTAGGATAAGGAGACAGGTGACGATCATTGAGCAGTAGGATTGTTTCATCCTGAGAAAGAGCGTGCTTTCTTAGTGAGCACTGGTGGAGTATCAAGGGCTAATACAAAGTTTTGGACTCAGAAGTGGGCACGATAGGCAACAGATCACTCACAGTAAAGACTTTATTTAATACAAAGGACTTGGGCAACAGGTAACCACAAGGAGTGAGCATCACGCGGGATAGATTCATTGGTAACAAGGAGTGAAGATTCTGGAAGGGAGGCATCCAGGTGAGTGTCCAGTGGAGCAGGTGAGTGTGCTGTGCAGTCTGTCCTTAAACTGCAGGCTCTTAACTGCAGGTAATGACATGCAGGTGTGTCTGCAAAGAGCAGGAAACCAGCTCACCAGAAGGGAGGTACCTGGATGCAGAGGCAGGAATGGAAAAACAACCTGACACTCAGCCTGGATGATGACACGGAGAAGTACAGAGAAGGTCGGAAAGAGCTTCACTGTGTGGATCAGTGAAAGCAGATGATTGGCTGCTGAGATAGGAACTGTGGTACTGCACGAGGAAGTCATGAGTGGCAGAGAAGAATATGAAGGTGGTACAGGACATGTATGAGGACAGTGACGGGTGTTAATGTTTATTTGGAAGGGCAATGAATATTAATTAACATGAGCACTTAGATTAATCATATAAATATACAGATTTAGCTGCACAGGCTAATTTTCATGTGCTGTCCCTGGCAGGTTGATGGCATATAAGATTATTAAACAAAACCAAAAATACAGCAATCTGTGAGCATAATTAAAGACAGAAACATTTATAAAATAAAACACATACCCCATACAGGTCTGGGTGGTAGGTCTGAGCCCCTTCTTGTTTGCAGTGTGATGGACAGGTTGTCAGATCAGGTAAGGCAGAAGTCTCCAAGGACTCCATGATGTTTGCAGATGCCATCCAAAGAAAGAGATAGACAAGATGGTAGCGAGACCTGCTGTGATATATTGTTTGGAGATGATGGCACTGACAACAAGACAAGAGGTTGAGCTGGATGTGGCAGAGCTGAAGATTTTCGGATCTTCATTGTTACTAGAATGTACAGGATTGGAAATGAGTGTGTCAGAGGGACAGCTCAGGTCGGGCGGATTTGAAGGCAAAGCTAGAGAGGCCAGGCTGAGATGGTTTGGACATGTGCAGAGGAGGGATAGTGGATATATTGGACATATATTAGACAAAGGATGCAGAAGATGGAACAGCCAGGCAGGAGGAAAAGTGAAAGAACATAGAGAAGGTTGATGGATGTAGGAAATGTGATGAAGGATGTTAGGGATAGGGTGAGAGTTTAGTTTAGAAACTACTGCTTTGAGGCAGGTTTCATCTGATTGGTTTGAACAGTGAGTGGGAGGGGCTTCAATACTCTCAGCCAGAGATGCGTGACCATATTGGGGATTTGTGCTCTCTTTCACATCATACAGAGCTAACTGTATTGATGAAAACTTTTAAACTGAGTGGGAACCAGTTTAAAATGAACATCCAGTACTGGAACAAAAAATAAGGAAGAGAACATCATTTCCTTAAACAAGTTAGTAATTTATCCTTTATCCAAATAGTTATTTTCCCATACAGAGTAAGGAATATTAGCTATCACTTTCAGAACATATAATGCTGTTACTCATAAGGCTGATAATATTGATGATTGCTTCTCTCACCCCAACCGGTCACAGTAGATGGCCCCGCCCCTCACTGAGCCTTGTTCCGCCGGAGGTTTCTTCCTGTTAAAAGGGAGTTTTTCCTTCCCACTGTCACCAAAATGCTTGCTCATAGGATTGTTTTGTTTTTCTCTGTATGTATTATTGTAGAGTCTACCTTAAAATATGAAACGCCTTGAGGCGACTGATGTTGTTTGGTGCTGCATAAATAAAACTGAATTGAGTTAAATTGATGACAAGGCTAACACTCATCTTGTTGTTGTGTTACACAGTTGTGAAATGGAAAAGGCTGCGATAGAGTTTGAGGGTGTGGTTAAAAAATAAGCATTTAACAGTTTAGGAGTCAAAATGGTTACCATGGTTATATCGGTTTCCAGTAACTGGTGCAATGGGCGTGATTTCATCAGAGTGAGTATGGCTCAGATATTTCCTGTGACTTCTCGTCACTTCTGCTTCACTGATTGATTCCGGTGTAATGCTTGCTGCCTTTACAGTTAACTTTAATAAAATCAGGATCCTCATCCTCAGTGGATTTCAGAATGGACTCTGTGGAATACATCGCAGTAAAGACCTCAACGCAGCCTCTCAGCAGCTTTCTTAATGGAAGCAGTCGCTATAGGGAGGGTCACACAAGATACTATCAGGTGCCTGAGTTTAAGGTGCAGACCATGAACCACAACATCCTGTCCAAAATCCTGAGTGGGGATAATTCTTTTATGTTGCTCTCTCTCTCTCTTTCATGTTATTTTCTGTAATTATGTTAGTTGGTTAATGAATAAAACAATGATGCTTTCAGGGGCTCCAATATTTTCATTAAATATTAGGATACTGTCTTAATAAACATCGGTCATCGAGGTGCTACATCCTGAGCACCTTGTATAATTTCAATAAATAAGGTGTATATTTTTAAAAAGTACAAGAACAAGGGTTCATCTGATCACCAGCTTTCAAAGCGTGGAAATCACAAATTGCACATGGTGTAAGTGACAGCTTGATAAGCCACTCAGAAAAAAAGCTGTCTTAATGAGAAAGAAACTAAAATGTCTATTGTCAGATTAACTCAGGGGTTCCACTAAGGCCCCCTGAGATAAATAAGGGCTCATTAGTGTCCAATAATTCATAAATGGTGCCAAAAGCAAGCACGACAGGTCTCCTTTAACATAATCGACTTTGAAAATATATTGTCACCTGTGGCTATAATAACAAATAAATAGTGAGATACTTAGCTTCTTAAAAACGTAACTATCTCTGGCATGTCGTGTTGCGCAACTGCAACTGTGAGGATGTTAAAAGGTCTCTCGGCATGGTGCATTTTCCCCAAAAGCCTTTGCTGTTTAATAGTCCTTCACTGATGAAATTAAGAGGCCAGCCAAAAGGCCACCATAGTAACGTGGACAAAACAAATCACTCTGCTTCAGGCTGTAACCTCGTTAGAACAATGCGTCGTGGTTGTTTGGAGGCTGTGTCTGAGCCATGGTTGCTGAGGGAGGCAGGCAGGCAGAGATAAGCCTCACTGACAGTAGTGATAACATGAGAGTAGGAATAATTGCCCAGAAATTAATCACACCCCGAGTACTTCAGGCACTTGATACCCTGTTTTCATTTATTTGTATCCACTGAGGCCACAGCATCCGCCTCAGACTTCAAAGTAATCTGAAAGATGATGTGTGAGCATCAAAATGATTAACAGACAGGGAACCTTACTACAACAAAACTAATTTACATGATCTATTTTCTCTGATTACAGATATATTTAAAATGTCCCTATTATATGTTTAATATTTTAACACTGTCACCTACAAATTGAGTGAATAGGCTTTAATAGTTCTGCTTGGACAACCAGCACAGTTCAACAACTCTGATCTCCTCTGACAGATCCTGGAGAGTCAGAGCAAGAACAAACTTATTTCCTGTGGCTGTACTCCTCTACCGCAGAGGTCTCAGTAATAATTATGAAAGTCAAATGGAAATGTGAAGCCTCCTTACTTTAATGACACAGTTTTATATTTTCAGTACAAAGTGTGTTGCACCCACTTCATATAGCATAATGCTAATTGCTGACTAGTTCACATCACGTCTTCTTTGTCAACATGTGGATGATTGGGTGTGTCTGCATCGCTTACTCGAGGAACACCTGATGCCAGGATACACTATAGGAATCAGTGGAGGCAGTGTGATGCTTTGGGCAATGTTTTTTTCAATATGTCTGAAAAAATCTTTTCATTAAAATCATATTTTTGAATAAAAAAATAGCTTTTTTGAAAAAATAAAATATAGATATTATTTATAGCTCTCTAAGAAATATACATCCTGGACATTCATCTTTAATAGCATAGTTTTTCAGACTCGTAGGTGCCTGGTTTTCTAGAACTTGCAAAGCACTGCAGAATTTAATTTACCAGAATCCTGTAACTGCAAACTGTGGCTACTGTCTAGTAACAGTTCTATAGTACTACCTCCAAGCACAGCTTTAGTGTGGTCTGTTTGCTAAGGTTAGAGAGTGAGGTTTATCAATAGTTGATCAAGACGTCACAGCAGACTGTATAGAAATTTCAAGGCACATTCATAGCCTGTATAGAAAAAGGCCACAGTTGCCTTGATGTCAGCCATTAATACTTGACTTTACATTCTGAAGCTTTAGTCTTAGTATGTACAGAGTATGTAGTTATCAGCTAATAACAGGACTTCACTAACTTGTTGCTATGTAATACAATGAAGGTCATTCAGTCTATACACAAATCTGTCTCATCTGCAGTGGAAGTGGATTAAAAAACACACACACACACAAATGGACTTAGCTAATGTTTTTCCTATTTTCCTCTCTTGATAATATTCAAATGACTCAGAGGAAATCAGAGCGTAAACATTTTTTCACTAATCTGAGTATTTATTTTCCTCCTACTGCTCATCGGAGACTTTTCCAGCATATTTGAATTTCAAAACAAAACTGTTTGACCTTAAAGGACAACTATGTCCAAGGTCACTTGTCAAATCACAAACTAATTTGACAATTTTTAAACTCACTGCTGGAAAGGGAACCTGGTGAACCATCTTATGTCAACATCCAGACTGAATCTGTCAAATCCTGCTGATTTCTGTCCCGTTACATAATATCAATTTACTCACATCACTTTTTTCCCATTTTTTTTAAATGACACACTCAGACTGCGAATTTATATCTTTGCTCAATTTGAAGAAGTAGGTCAGTGAATGCTGATGGGTGGTGGGGTTGCATGTAAACACAACTATTACCCTCTACTGCTGAAGGTGACGCTTACATTTCACACTGGAAAATATGGATTTAGTTCCATTTTATTTTACACAGTGAGAATCAAGTTTAAATAAAGCTTCCACGATGCTTTTTTAGAAAATTATGGAGACAAATTAACAGGATCCTGGGTGAGAGGGACACTGATAAATGATGCCACACGTTGTAACCACATTCTAGTTTATCCTGATGTCATTTTCTCATTTTCATTATAGATTAACTGAAATTTTAGACAAAGATGAGTTTTTAGTTTGGATTGAATGAGCACGGTGGAGTCAGACAGTCTGCTGTTTTAGAGGAGGGGAAAGGTTTCAGTGTCATGTATTTGAAACAGTTTTACCTTTGGAGAGAACAGGCTACTTTTTCTTTATACTGAGCTAGTCTAAATTTATTGGTCTCTCTTGTCATCAGTATAAGATCTGTGAAAAGGATGTTTTAATTCAAGAGAATAAATCAGGAACCACAAGCCTACATTACATAGATAAGGTTTTCAAAGTAATGTTTATAGTATGATTGTGAATTTAAACAAAACAAGCAGATCTCTTTCTGAATGTACACAATATTCTCAGTCTCAAGTTTACTCCTTTCCTTTTGAAGGCAAAATCCAATTATATTCCATTATAAGATGAAAGATGAAACCCCTCTTCAATCAACCATCAACAATGTCAGAGGTTAATTGTTGGTTTTAAAGTGATGGCAAAATGGATGTGAGAGGAAGTGTTTTGTGATGGTTTATAAAATGCACTTTGAATGGCCAGTAACTCTAAGCTACACAGATGTCAATTCAAGTTATATTCTGTCACTTCCTGCTTCTCAGAAAATAATCTCACTTACATTTACTACTTCAGCCTTGTTCTCTGCTGGAATATTTACATTATCTTTTTATAAGGGTCCTGTAAAATATGAAAATTTTTTGTACCAAATCCACTAAAACAGCTTGGTTTATATAGACAGGGGCTCGGAAAGAATGTGAAGGTCTTGTAAAGCCATTTCTAAACAACTGCAGATTTCAAGATCAACAGTTCAAACAACAGTATGAAAATACAAGTAACTCAGATGTGCAACCACCTTGCTGAGGTCTGGGAGAGGACCCAAACTGTCACCCTCAGTTTTGTTAGGATATTCAGCAGCAACACAGGAACCACCCAGGCTCAAGCCTGACATGAACTGAAAACTGCTGGAGCACCAGTGAAGCAGTTTTACATCTCTATGCCCTGAAAGGGTACCGCCCAAGAATTAAGCTCCCTGCTCCAAAATTGACAGCTTCAACCTGACTGAAATGGGTGCCCAAGAAAGGTTTTGTGGTCAGATGAAATAAATATTAATCCACATATTTGGAGAAGTAGAAGTAAAGGCGAGACCTTCAAACCTAAGAACACTGTAACAACTATCGAGCGTGGTAGCATCATGCTCTCGGGAGGTTTTGCTCCCAGTGATATTGGTATATCCCACAAACTGGATGTAATAATGAAAAAGCAGGACTACCTCCAACTTCTTAAAATTCACCTCAAATTGACAGCTAGATGATTGAAACTTGGATACAATTGGGTGTTTAAACAGAACAAGGATCCCACACAGACATATAAACCGGTTTTGGAATGATTAAAGAGACTAACATTAAGCTTCCGTAATAGCTTTCCCAAAAGTCGGACCTCATCCCAAGTAAATATTTGTGGACACTTAGTAAAAGATTTAAGTGATATTTGTGTATATGTTTATATTTGACTCTGTGTGGATTAGAGAAGATCCAAGATCAATTCAAACATACCTAATTCTTGTTTTTAAAGTCATTCATAGTCAGTGGTAAGTTTATTGTCCCCAATGGGAAATTGATTTGCAACATGCCAGCACACACACACACACACACACACACACACACACACACACACACACACACACACACACACACGCACAGAGAGAGACCAGCCCAAATTTCATGAGTAGCATTAACAAAGTGCAATGTGCAGTAGTGATGGTATCAACGCTTATGGTTTAGTGATGTTAATCATGATAATAGCAGAAGGTATAAAATGGTAAATGGCCTGTATTTATATAGCGCTTTACTAGTCCCTAAGGACCCCAAAGCGCTTTACATATCCAGTCATCCACCCATTCACACACCCAAAGACACTCTGTGTCTCTTGGTGTTCACTGCAAGCAACCTGAGAGAAGCAGCTGAAAATCTCTAAAGAGAGGACGGTCTTAACATGACAGAGGTCGCCATCATCAGCACCTTATAAAAGTGAACAAGCTGGACGTGAGACCTCCCTGAAATCTGACCAGCCACTTTAACCAGGTTACCAAGTCTGGTCGTAATGGTCAAAGAGAAATTACCATACCAAGCAATGATACAAAACATTAAAAATTTTATAAAAAGGGGTCATAATTTCAGATGAAACTCTTAAAAACTCTCAATCTCCTTTAATAGTACAGTCGTTGTTGGACCTCAACAACAGCGTAAGCAATCCAAATACAACTGCTAACCTTGTGTTGTGGATGGATCATCTCAGATTTTCTCTTGAACACCTGAAGTTTTGTCCATTTGTTTCTACTCATCAAGACATTACATTTTATTTTAACACTTGGGAAAACAGCAACACTAAAAAAAAATTGAAAACAGAAAGAATTTGGGCTGTTTAAAACTGTCAGAAAGGGGTCAGATCATGAGTTTGAAGGAACTCAAGGAGCAACTGAACCCTGAAATGGCTAATGATGTTAGAGATGGAGACAATCAGCTAAACCCTGCTAATAAAGTCAATTTCTGTTTATACTACAAAGAAACAGGCCGAAGAATAGGGAAAGCCTTTCTATTCCTGCCAGAAAATCAGTCCCAGCTGATCAATGGGTATGATTAGTTCCCAAAATGTTTAACTGTCCTTTTAATAAATCAGAGGTGCAGTCACGCAAATTTCTGTGTGTTACCAGACGAACAAAAGGGTGTTTAAAAGTGACACAGAACAGCTTCAGTTACTCTATGGGTGACCAAATAAAGAAACAGAACTCAAGGGCTGATGGCCAACCAATACGTTATGCCAATTACATTATGTTTAAATGACAGCTTTAGCTTTTATGTTCAGCTAAAGGCTACAGTGGCATTAAATGCTCTATAATTCTGTAAGTCTTTGAGCTACCACACAGCATCACTTTAAGAATAGCCACCAAGGCTAAAATATAGTAAGCTGACCACGGATTGACTCTGGTAGAGCTCTCATGGGTTCGGTTTGTAGAGAGACATCTCTATCTGTGATCACTGTACGGAAAATAATGTGACGTTCAGTTTATTGATTTTGCTGTGTAACCCAGACAACCCTGCAGGGCATAATCTCAATCAACATACTCTACAGCAAGCATTCGCTACTAAGACTGTACGGCAAACAATTCAGCTCATCCAGTTACAGTTTACATTAACATATTTTAACCCCACCAGGACATCGGCTCACTATGACCCTTATCTTTTCAAAAGCCAGCCAAGCTGCTATTTAGAAAAGAAAAGTCAGTCTGATGAAAACCAGAAAACCATCACATACATTGTAGAAATCCACAACTATATGCCAGGTACACTCTTATTCCAACTAGGTTAATTTTTTAACATCCACCAGGTTGTGGATCCAGTATTCTACAAAATGTCTGCCCATTTTGAAAACCCAAACAGAAAAGCCTTATGAGAACATGGAAAATTTTAAAACAGCATCAACTAAGATCAGCTGAGAAAGAGTGGTGCAGTAAACTGGAAATTGGCTAATTCATTTCAGTAGAAAATATTGAGACTTCCAAGGAGAAAAATGAATATGCGTGGAAATTTTCAGATTTGAATCCCATCTTGTGTGCTGCTATCTGGATGTTTCTGCTTGCTACGGTATGTGAATTCATCCTCACTTTTAACCCTTACTGATACTGCACACAGTGTTGGGAAGGTTACTTTTAAAATGTATTCCACTACGGATTACAGAATACATGCCCCAAAATGTAACGTATTCCGTTACGTTACTCAATGAGAGTAACGTATTCTGAATACTTTGGATTACTTAATATATTATCATCCTTGTTTACAACTACATGAATGTACTATTGCTGTGTGATTTATTACTATTACTGAAGGTTACTCGCCATATCAATACCAACTAGATGTTTAAATCTTAATATAAAATGAGTAACAGTAGGTGGACATTAGGTAAAGCTGCACTTTTTGCAGCGATCTCGTATAGAAAACTATTCCGCGCGTATATAAAACAGGTCCGCAGCTCCGAACCATAGTAAAGGGACCTCTGGCTAATAAGTCGGGTCCCTGTCGGCTCGTAGCCGAAAACTAGCTTTACTTTGTTATCTGGGTCAACTTTGCTAGCGAGAGACAGAGAGAGGCGTTGAAAGGCTGCTCCAACGGAACTTATTGTTTCGGAGGAAAACATGAACACTGTACAGTCGAGTGTTCATAGCGTACTTACAACTGGGCTCGTCAGGCTCTCTTTTTGGCTGCAGTGGTTATTAATATATTTACATGCTTCAAGCTCCCGTTTCTGCTCGGTGACAGCTCGTACTTTTCTCTTTTTTCTCCCTCCCTCGCTCACAGACACATAACGTGTATGGCAGTCCATTCTCCCTGCAGCACGGACTACACTGCCCATGAGGCTACATTCTTTAGGGCTATGCCTGTAACACTCTGCCTATTGCCTTCATATTAAATCATTTAAGAAAATATTTCTTCACGTCATTATGAGACGCGAGATTGAGACACGGGCATTTGAGCCTCTTAATGCGTGTTTTGCTTGGGTTTCCAACGGAAGGAGGAATCTAGAAATTCTAGGAATCTAGAATTACTGATAATACAACAGGATCAAGCAGTAGATGAAGCCATTGTTCAGTGTTTTAGAGCCCACATCACCAACCCAGCAGCAAATGAAACATCCAATCACTGCTGGTGGAAAGATGTTCTGAAGATTGTGGGCTTCGTTCTAATTCTCCTTCTGGGGCTTGTTCTCATCGCAATTATTCCTCTTTAATGTTCAGAAATCCTACATCAGGAAACTATTTTAAAGAGAATAATTCAAAGATCCAGAACTGAAAATCAGCAACAAGTGATACCGCCCAGGTGTCATCTGCCACTCTGAGGCAGATGACACCTAAAAAAACTTTTTTTCCACTCACCCCCCAACCGGTCGCGGCAGATGGCTGCCCCTCACTGAGCCTGGTTCTGCCGGAGGTTTCTTCCTGTTAACGGGGAGTTTTTCCTTCCCACTGTCGCCAAGTGCTTGCTCATTAGGGGATCATATGATTGTTGGGGTTTTTTTTGTTTTTTTTTAAATTTATTTATTTAATTTGACAGCATGTAAAATAAATTCAAAATGAACTGAGATGAACTGTTCCTGCTTGATATTTTCAGCTAAAGCAAATTGAGCATTTGCTGTTATGGCTTCCTAATGTACCTCTGTGTCTTTTAATTTTTAAATTTCTGTAAGTTATATAATAGACTTCATTATGTCCTTGATGTTTGTGATTCACTTCCATTTTAATCATTTATCTTTTAAATTTTAAGTCACACTTTGTTCAAATGCACTGTGTTAATGTATTCTTTACTGCCATATGAGATGAAAAGAGAGATGTTTCTATGTTGGTATATTTTAACTGACAGACTGTTTTAGTTTACACTTGACAAGTACTGCTTACCCCTGACAGAAAGTCACTTTATTTCTACCTGACGTAATTTATATTTCTGCATATTTGGTTTTGTTGAAAGTGGAGCTGGACATTGATGACAGAAGCACCGGCAGAGTCCATTCACTCATCCAGAAGTGGTCCACTAATGGATGAGTGCCACTTGATAAATGTGTTTCTAAATGAACTGACTTGACTTTCTAATTTGAATTAGTCACAATAAACAACAACAAAAAAGCAGATAATGTATCTATTAATAAGAAACTAAGCCAGTGGAAAATAGTTTAGCTGTGAAGTGCGAGCTGTTTCAGCTGTGGACAGTCTGTGAAGTAGAAATATGAAGTACAGCACACGCTCACACAAGAAAGAGAATAGCTTTTGCACATTTCTACTGTTCATTCAAAATGCATTAAAACAGGTTTTGGCATCTACTGAGGATGAAATGGTGGATGATCGCAGGATCCTTTACCTGATAAAGAAATGCCCTTCCTTTCACAGCATCCAGCCAAGTGCATGACATTTATCATTGATCATCACCAGTCAGTGTCAAGAACAGGAATGCCAGATTAAAACTATGGCAAAGAAAAACAAGCAAAGCAGCTCAGTAACAGTCATTTATTGGATAAACGATGCAAAAAATTAGCTCGTACCAAAATGCTGGGAAATTAAATGGATTCAAAGAATTTATTAAGGTTCCTAATCGAAAACAGAAAAGTTCACCCCAAAAATCCCAGACAGTGGTAAAGTCCAATGACTGAATGTATTTTTAATATTAGTTAGCAATATTACATTCACATCACTTTTAAAATTTAGACTGTAAGACATTTCTGTGAATTTGGCATGAAAACAGTTCATTATTTGAAGTTCTTTTTTCTTTTGTTCTTATTACACCTCATTTTTTCAGGTTTTGATTTGAGATGTTTTGGTCCATATCCAAAGAGCTGATCCAACAGTGGTTTCTGCATAGACTCACTATTGTTGGTGAGCTCAAGACCAGCTCAAATGCTGCATACCACAGTCCATCCACAGTCGCTCTCAGAATGCTGCACCTCCTGGTAATCTTGGCAAACCCTCGATGCCTGTTAACAGTAGGCCGCTGTGTTATCACTGCACTATCAATGGCTTTCCAAAGCAGTGCATTACACTGTTCACTTTTAATATTATTGGTGAAGTTAAGGTGCTTTTTCGTTCTTCTTTTTTATATATTTGAACTTTAACTTCTGAATATTTCTCTTCTCATTTCCTAAACACAGTTTTCCGAAACATGTATTAACAAAGAAATTCTGTTTTGATAAGATCTGCTCCCACAAACTGACATGGAGTCGTCGTTGCTGTCACACCTTTTAATCGCCGTCTACCTCAGGTAATTTATATTTCTGTATGTGTTCTCTGAGCTAACAGTATTTTTTTACAAGAAGAATTGTGTTGCTGGTGTTTCTGCATCATATGGAGGCCTACATTTTTATACAGGTGATAAACCTTCTACTCGGTCCTGTCTGTCTTATTCAAGAAGTTAGATCATAAATTTGCTGCATGAGGAAATTTACAGAAGAACATGTCACTTCTTGTTTGCTTCAAACAATGCATGCACAATGTCAACACGGTGAATGTGTTTTGTGGGTGGGAGTGGTAGATGCAGCGCTTTTAAGCATTGCGTGCATGTTTTATTGTATGTCTCTGATATGCATTTTATATTTTATAGATCGTTTAATATTGCGTGCACCTGCCTAAGGGCAGCAACTGGGAAGCTAGCAGCAAAATCTAGTAAAAGGCATCTTTTTCTCACATGGAATCAGTGTTGTTATACAAGATCCTTGACAATTAAAAAAATAAAGTTGTCTAAAAGGTGTCATACAGGTCAACATTTTTTAGCTGTTGAAACAGTTTTAACTTATTTTAGCTGCAGTTCTGTCTGGCTGGTTTCACTTGGGCTGCATCTGCATATCAGCATGTTTTTAACCACAGCGTTCTTGTGAAGATCACATGGACCGTGTCACTTATCCCACAAAACTTTAAAGTCAAAATTTACAAAAAAACAAAACAAACAAAAAAACAGAAACTGAGAATAGCTTTCCATTGGCTTCACTCAGCAGAGTTAGTCATTTTGGTTTTCATTGGTTCGTTTCCTTTAGCATGTGCTAGTTTCCATCATATTCCACAGACAACGGCAAAATGTTCTGTCTTTATGGTGACAGATTTCCCTTACTGAGGATAATATAAGCAGGAAAATACAGTGATATGTTAACTGTACTTCACCCATGGTAGTAGGCTTTGATAAAACCCAGACTGTCCTGGAGTGCTGGCTTCTGTAAACCACCATGAATCAAGCAGTGCCATCTACTTCTGCTCAGCTCCTTGTGAAATTCCTTTGTCTTATGCAGTGTTCACTAATATATTTGGCAATGATGACTACCTCTCGGATGTCCAATCATGACTTCGCTCTCGGATGTCTCACCATAGCGGGATCTGTGATTAATGTGATTAACAATCATGTGACTCTGAACTTCAGCGCTTAAGTTGTAATCACCTCTATAAATGATGAATTCAGCCACCAAAAACAACAGATTAGGTGCTTTTTAGAGCTGCAGGTTAAAATTAAATGTCATGCTGCAATGTACGTCACTCCCTTCCCTTATCCTTTCATGTTGAACATCTCTTCCTCTTTTTTGTTCTGGTCACATGACAGTTTGTTGCTTCACCTTTTTCATACATAACTCAGACTTTAACATAAATGAATGATTTTCATTCTAAAGTTATTGTATTGTTATTCTAATTAAAAACAGCAATTTGCTACCATCTAGTAATAATAACAAGGTTGTTGTGTTTAAGTGAGTCTGTCCTTTTGTAAAATCCTTATGCAGCCTTTGTGACTAATGTTCGCTGCTGATGTATTGGCCCTGTTTCCTGGACCGAGGCTCTCCTTTTGTTTAACGTGTCGCAGTTCTTTGTCTTTTCTGTTTTCAACAAATGCGAGTCCCCAAAATCTATTCAGTCATCAATCTCAGCCTCTCCACCGAATATTTGAGAAAAGAATCAGTCTCGGTCTGACCAACATTTCAGTGTGGGCATGAAAAGCAGGGTCGGGATGTTTATAAAGAGTAATACAAACCACACTGCACATCATTCATTTCTAACCTTGTGCTGTGGACGGATCCTCTCACACACTCTCTTGGCTGAAGTTTGGTGAGTTTGGGTCTATTTTGCTTGATCCAGCCCAGCAGCCAGACCCTGAACTTAAACGGGTAACAAACAGATGAGCAGCCTCCGTTTCACCTGTTCATGTTTCTCTGTGATGATTGCTTTGAAAAGTGTCTTTGTGCTGGTTTTCATATTTGTTTTCCATTCATACCTATATGCTAAGAGTAAGATTATATGAGAAGAATAGGGGTTTGTGTTGGTGTGTGGTGCTGTAGCCTATAGATTTATGTCATTAACTGGTAAACATGAGGAATCACAATCATTAAATTTTTATCAGTTACTATCCTTACCTGTGTCGTTATCCACCTGTCGGTCAAAGAGGCACGCCTCTAACATTAAACATTAATAATGTTTAAAAGAAGGTTTGTTCGTTTTTAAATTAACTCTATACAGTTGCTATGGAGTCTATGGGCCCTGATTCACTGCTGAAGCCTCCAGTGGCCATCAGAGGAACTGCAGCTTTTTAACTTCCTCATTAGCTTCATGTTGGACCCCTTCAGGGGCGGATCTAGAGAAATGTTCTTAGAGTGGCATGAGGGTGGCATGGAAATCAAATAGGGTGGCAAAATCAAAGCCTTTTTGTTTGTTTTCCACCTGGAGACGTTTGACTACATTGCACTCTGCCTTTGTGAAATTCATTAGTACCCTCGCTTACACACATAAAAAAACAACAACGACACAAAACACTAACTATACAAGATAACACAACACGCTAACTATACACTCCACGCTAAACGTCGCAAATCTCTCCCATTTCAAAACTCTCTCTCTCTCACTCGCTTACTCTGTCTTGCTGCCATCACTCCCATAACTTGCCCCTCTTATATTCAGTGTTAACTGTAGCTAGGCTCAAGTTGTTAATGCTAGCTTATCTTAATAGACAACACTGTCATATGCAAAACTAGGGTGGCAAGATATCATTGTAGCGTGGCACATGCCACCCGACGCCACCCTTCTAGATCCGACCCTGGAGGTTTCCTGACACTACAGGTCATATTTTTCTTCCCGTCTTTTTCTCCCCCACCCCAGAGTCAGGTTGATGCTTGCCATGACTGCAACGTAGACTGACTGAAAGTCGTGTTCTCCGTGTGCTGATTAGCCTTCCTACCTCTAACTGCCGCTCTCTGTTTGGCTGTTTTGCATTGAGCAGGGGCAGGTTGTGATTTGCTACCCTCGGCCCTCCTCTCCGGGGCTGGACTTGTTCACAGAGTTTGCAGGCGGAGTCACTGGTTTCCCCTCTGAGATAAATAGTGCGCGGTACAAGTGGGAGCAACGCGCAATCGACTGTCCTTTTCTGTTTCCTGCGAGGGACAGTCGACAGTCTCAGCCTGAGAACTGAGACGCAGCAGAGCCGTTAAAGCAGAGAGAAAGCGACACGGGGGGGAGTTACCATGTCTGGAAATAAAGACAGCGACGGAGGATGGAAGAATTTTGTGTGGAATTCGGAAAAGAAGGAGTTTCTAGGGCGCACAGGAGGCAGCTGGTGTGAGTACTCTTTTTGTTCTTTATTTCCGGCAGGCGGGCTGCTGGTTGTTGATGATGGAGCAGAGTGGAAACCGACCGTGCTCACAGCGGATTATTTGTATTTTGACTCAATGTTTTGCCGGTGCAGACGTTCGCACCTGTTAGAGCTCCCAGCCGGAGGCGCGCCGAGTCGTGACTTTGCCTTTTTAACGGAGGCTGCGTGCGCAAGTTGGTGTTTAAAACGAGAATGAAGTGAAAAAAGGTGATACACGAAGGAGTGCTCGGTACGGATCGATTGGAGTCCAAAACAAGGACAGTAAATGAGGACAATAAGCCAATTTGGTCTCCGTGGACGTAAATGATTTCCTCCTTTTGGGGTGTTTCTGTGCATTTTTCAGGGCTCCCGCGGTCATAGGTGTTCATTACGAAGGCGTAGCCCTGATCAGCTCATTGATTAGCGGCAGTCTTTTCTGAAAAGGTCATCTTGAAGGACAGCCGAGACTTTTACCTGAACCAACAAGTTGGTAGCTGCCGCCGTTTATTTTGTTGTTCTGAGTGTCAGCCCTCCGCGGGGAGCAGGAGAAGGGCTGAGGACATTTTATTCCTGCCTTTAATAAACCCGAGCAGCTGATCCCTGGACCCGACACCCGGGCCCAGCTCTGCCTTCCCCACGTTTTAACTCGAACCCGGGATTATTGGATCCGGCTCTAATCGTTTCAGCGCCGTTTTCAATACTTTAAGACGCCTAACGCGGTCCGCAGCGGTTGATGGTTTGATGGGATCACTGCCCTGCATTACATAGCGCCAATTAGGCTCGTTAAACCGTTTTGCACGTCAGATATGGCGCGTATGTGCGCGTCTCCCCCTCCTCTCCGGACGCCGCACGGTAACACTGTGATCACGACTCACATGTCTCCCGGGCCGCCCCTCTCTGTAATTTTATCCTGGAAGAAATGAGGCGTCGCTGTGTGCGCGCGTTGAAGCGCATTCTTCGGGGCTTAATGAAAGCTTCAAACTAACACGTTTATTTCTGAGAAACGGTAATTCTCTGTGGCTCAAAGCACGGCTGTGTGTGGCGATTAAAATCAGGAGCTGCTCTCGGGTGGAACATTTCACCCACTCCATGTTCTAGGTGGTGGTGTGGGGTTACCAGGCTGGTAGTTCAGTGTCCCGTGGAGCACACGCAGTGAGCCATGTTGCTTTAGCAGCAACAGGTATGTCTGCTCAAAGCATCTCTGGCCACAGCGCTGATCACAGACTTGTTTGAGGCTCAGAAAAAGCCTCTGAGTGTGACCCAGTCTTTATCCCCCAACTTGACACAAGCCTCTGTGGTTGTCTTATTTTTGGTCATTTCATAACCACTGATTTATTTTAGTTTGGGTTAATTAAATGGCACATAAATATTCTTACGCTTCAAAGTCCTCTTTCATTTCAAGACTGTAAAGAAAAAAGCCCTGATTGGATTTTTTTTTTTTTTTTTTTTTTTTTTTTTTAACTACAAACACATTCGGATCATGAACACAGCACCGTCATCTGCTCAGTGATTTCATGGTGGACGACGGTCAGGTTTTTCCATAAAGGACTTTTTTCTGGTTTGAAATGGGCCTTTTGGGGTGGAGGGGTGTCAATTAACGTCACTTAACAGAAGTCTGTGCTTTTTCCTGTTACTTTTTCTGCCTTCCCCCCCCCCCCTTAATAAACAAAAGTATCTGAGCTTGACTAAATAAAATGACAGATGATACATTTTAAGCCTTTTTGTTTTGTCCCCCCCCCCCAAGAAAAAAAACCATCCTCGTAGCTACAGTGAAAGCCCAAAAACATGTTAGACTGGACCAGGGATTTTTTTTTTTTTTTAAACAATCAACTGGCACAAAAGCAGTCAAATACAGATAACAGATTGGTGCCTTTACTTGCAGCATCATGTGCTGGTAGATTTATAATTTAAAATCTGCAAAACTTTAAAACATACAGTGTGCAGTACAGAGTAAATCATTAGCACATTAAACTGTGTTTCAGTAAAACACTCGTGCTAATTGTGTGCCATGTGAGTCGCTTGCACTTTTCATAAAGACAGACAGGAAGTGGCGCGGTGACAGCGTCAGTCTTGGCGCTCGTTACGTCTCCTCCACGTGTTTGTCTCAACATGCCAGACGGAAAGTAGGCTGCGGGGCTGGTGAAGGCCTCTGCGAGCGTGGAGACACATGTGGTATGAATGCGGGGACAGTCCCTTCACGGCGTGCTGCAGCAGCCTGCTGGGGGAGGTGCTCTCAATTCAGAAGCTGCCTTTCACCACCCCCTACGTCTCCCTCCATGCTGTTTACTCTGAGCCCTGCAGCGTTTCAGGCCGCTCCGATCGCTCAGGTGAAATCACACAAACTGACAGCCAGACAACAGGCTGTACACATACTCAGCCACAACATTAAAACCACTAACGGCGCGAACAGCCGCCCTCACGACGGAAGCTTCTGAGGAATCTCCTGGCAATCCAATGGGTCTTTACTCTGACACAGACCATCAAAGCCCTCCTAGTGTTGCCACTTGGCAGCCATTTTGAAGCATGATCTAAAATGAGCTGAGTTTCAGAGGCGTAGAATCTCCAGTCAGCTCTGAAAACTGCCCCAAAAGTTTGTTGAATTTGCCCCAGAGAGGTTTTTAAAAGCTCTTTTCTCCTAATGAAGTTTTACTTCCACCACTATTTCTGAGTGCCATGTCTTTCTTTTAACATCTGTGGTGCCTTCAAACATCTCCCTCCCCCATGATAAGGTGACTGGGGCTTACACCGTGAAATTGGCCTGACCTCAAGACCCCCCCCCCCCCAAATGTTGGTCTGATAAAGCCAAAAAAGTCTGCTGCCAGTTACCATTGCAGCGCACACAGAGGGTACAAAGTTTCAGGCAGGTGATTCTAATGTTGTGGCTGATCCTGTTCTGATTTCAACAGGCCAAGACAGGTAAAGAACATCCGATTGGATGGTCCTTCCTGCTGCGTGCCACACCTGTTTGACATCTTTTCACTCGCACACGAGGAATAAGCCGTTATTTGTTTTGCAAATTCACCTCCCCTGCACAGCAGGCGGTTATTGCAGCATATTTTTCCGAGATGGCGCACTCCTAGGAGTTGACAGAACTGTCAGAAACCCGCGCCTATTGTCAGGCACTGCTTCATAGGACACTAGCAGCCACCGCTTGGGGCCCGACTAGACTCATCCCAGAGTCTAATCATGCTCTGTATTGAGGGGGGGATTTGAGGGGAAAAAACCAAACAAATTCTGCTTGCGTCTTTGCTATCACAGGCAGCTAGCCAAGTGGCCTTTAAAGGCCTTAAAGCGAACCTCCTTTCAGGTTCGCTGAGCTCTTTTCTACTTGATAGAAAATCAGAATCAGCATTTTTAACCTGCCACAGATCATAACTGGGTGTCCGGGGGCTTTTCGGAGGTGACTACGACCTTAAGCACAATTGAGCATAGAGTTACAAAGAGTCTTTGTTACCTTAGTTAACAGAGGTTCAAGCATCCCCCCCACCCCCACTGTTTTGGCCGTCTGAACAACAACAACCTTTTAAAGCTTGCTGAAATTAAACCACACTTACAATTTACAAATTTGTTTGATCTCAAAACTTATTTTCCTCTGGAACGCCAAAAATCTGATGGGGAAAATCAGGAAATATGATGCTGATGGTTTGATTGCATCATACAGGGAAGCATGTGCCGTTACAGTTTTGTTCACTCGTGTAATGAAGCGTTTGTCTAAATTCATCACGTTTCTATGCACAGGAGCATGAACAAGGGCTTTTTCTTTTCTTTTCTTTTCTTCTTTTAATCCTAATTGTTGAAGGTGACACAGCCGGGGGGGGGTCTGCAGGACTGAACAGTGACTCATCCTGTTGCTCTGGAAGCACAGCCAACCCACCTTCTGCGTGATCTGTTTAAACTTTAAATTAGGTGAAAAGAACCTGGGAAAGGGGTTTATGAAGGATATGTTGCTGTTGTGAAGAAATGCAGTACATTTTCCTGGGTTTTGGGTAGCTGATGCTAGTCATGCTCTAAAGCAGTCAGTCTTATCACCTTCAGGTGCTTGTGACTTCTGAAATCTGAGGCGACGTTATATTTCACATTTGAAGCAGTTTCTTTCTTGCTGCTTTCATCTCAGTAATTTGATTTCTCTTCCTTCCTCTACAGTTAAAATCCTCTTGTTTTATCTGATTTTCTACGGATGCTTGGCTGGAATTTTCGTTGGGACCATTCAGGCATTGCTGCTAACATTAAGCAAAGACAAACCCACCTATCAGGACAGAGTTGCTCCCCCAGGTAAGCACATCCTCTTCCTCCTCACCTTTCTGACTTTGCTGCTGCATCAGCTCAGCGATCAGACAAAAAGCCTGTTGGTGTTTCGTGGGCGTTACAGACGACTGTTTGGGAGGGGTGTGCCTCTGAGCAGCTCCTCTATCGGCAGTGTTTCTGACCTTAAATAGGTTCGGCCATTTTGTCCTTCACTCCCCTCAGCCGGTCGATGTTCCCCCCGCGGGCAACAGGGGAACTAAAATGTGTGCTATGATTATGCATCACAGCTGACACGACTGCATGTACTTGCGTGACTACAGTTTGTGGCTTGTTTCTTCAAAGGAAGAAAAAGTTTTGTTTTTCCACCACAGCTTTTAAAGGCTTGAAGGGGGGGGGGGGGGGGGGAAACCTAATGTGTAATCTCGTGAGAGTGTCATCAGACAACGCTGCAGCAGTTTAAAAATTTCCTGTGCGCTCTGAGACTGATTTGAGTGCCAAGCCTCATCTCGCGGTTTGCACAGCACATGCTCTGCCCCTTAGCAGTATTTTTAGCAGCCATTCTAGATAACTGGCTGCATGTGGCTGCCGTTTTGTTCACGACTGTTGACAATCAGAGATTAGAGCGAGCAGAACAACAGCGTGAGCGTAGAGAGCTCTAAGCTGAAGCAAGTTTCCAGAAGTGGCATGATCAAGGAAGCGGCGAGAAAGGTTCTTTTTTTTTCTCTCCCTTCGGAGCGTGATCCCGCCTCCCACTCAGAGGCTAAAAGTTTCCATTGTGAGAGAAACACACATGAGAGTGGATGGGTGGGGGTTGGTGAACTTTCACAAGCCTCCTCTGACACTCAAACTGCTGCTTCTCCTCTCGCCGTCTCAACCGGCAGCTCGAGTCCCGCTCATATCTGCGGCAGCAAATAAAACAGGTCCTGCGGCGAGGCCGAGAAGGGTTTCGCGGCTGTCATGCTGCCTCTAGCTACTCTCACTGTCACACTCTCCCCTCGCCACGCCTCGCGCACCAACTCTGTGGAAAATTACTGCTGTGAGGAGCTCTCAGAGGAAATCCCCAAGACCCTCACATTGTCCTTAGATAATGGAGAATGCTCACAATGGCTCACGTGCCATGTCATGTTGCTTCTCTAAGATATTTACACTTTTTTTTTTTTTCACACAAATTGAGTTTTTTTTTTTTTTTTTTTTTTTTTAAAATAAGATGTTTTTATTTTTTTGTCCCATGACTTTTGTTTTCCTACCAAACCAGTGTGGTGTTTTTGCAGGTCTGTCACACACCCCACGCTCAGACAAATCTGAAATTTCTTTTAAGAAGAGTGATCCGAGTTCATACAGAAAGTATGTCCAAAGCATGAACGAATTCCTTGAGCTGTACAATGAGACAAAGCAGACTGGGGACTCCTACGAGGAATGTGGAAGCAAGTATCATACAATGCAATCAGCTTTCACCATTTGTCACTCATGAGTGGATGTTTGAAGATCTAAACTTAAATTTTGTTTTCTTACTTGTGGCATTTTCAGCGCTTCCTAGCACGTACAAAGATCGAAGTATGGAAGAAAAGAAGAAAGTCTGCAAGTTTTCTAGGTCTTTGCTGAAAGACTGCTCAGGCACAGACCCTGATTATGGCTTCATGGAGGGGAACCCATGTGTTATCATAAAGCTCAACAGAATTGTCAACTTCCGACCAAAGGTATAGTTACCGCTTAAATTCAAAGGCTAATAAGTAGCGCAAAATGGCACCAGTCCTTTTTTTTTTTTTTTTTTAAATTCTTTTAATGAGCTTAGGCTCACCTCAGACATTAATTTAACCTGCAGGCATGAAGTAAACTGTAGTCCTGGACTGTGCTGCTCTGTTTTTATATACCTGAATATCAGTATAACAACAGCACAGGTGGCGGTGATATGCTGTGTAGCTAAGTTAGAGCTAGCTGGCTAACATCCCCCATTTTGGCTGTAAACTTGTGAAGCTTTGCTTTGTGGCCTTAAGATGCAAGTAATCTGTACTCAATCATTTGGCTACCTTAGTGGACCGTTTCTGAGTGAACAATCGTAGCACTATAGCGCTAGTAGAATTGCCTTTTCAAGGGAAAAAGATGTTGTAAATTACAATAGAGAAACTTCTCATTCCCATCTACTCGTAGTCTCACTGCCTCTCAAATGACTAAAACAAGTGAGATGTGCTTGCAGTGAGCTCTTGCTCACAGAGTAGAGTTGGCGATCATTTGTCTCAAAGGTCAGATGTGTGGTGTCAGGGGAGCTAAGGGGTCAGAGCAAACAGAAATCCCAAATCCACAAACAGAAAAGCAAATACCCCCCCAAAAAATTACAGGGAGTGCATTTCCAACTTAGGAAACCTTACAGACATGTGAACCATCCATGAAGCTTTTTCCATTATGTTTGAAAATGGAAAACTTTTGAGAAGCTGGAGCTTGAAGTTGCATTGTGGTTAATGTAGGCACCAATAAGTGAAAGTTTAATTTAAACCAGTTATTGCTTGTTTGTTCTTTCTTTAGGCTCCTTCAAACAACTCATTACTAGAAGAACTGCCGGTGAAAGTTAGCTCTAACGAGATCCCCATTTACTGCAAGCTTAAGGTACGTTTGCGAGAGCGTGTGGCTGTGGCCTTCCAGTTCACAGATACAGGGAGAATGAATATTTGTCTTCAAAAGGACCGGCTGTAAGTCTCACTCAAGTATTGTGTTTGCAGAGAGCTGAGGATGAAGGCCAGATCGGAGAGATAAAGTACTATGGGATAGGCCAAGGCTTTCCTCTGCAGTACTACCCATATTACGGCAAACAGCTGCACCCCGACTACCTGCAGCCCTTGATGGCCGTTCAGTTCGTCAATGTGACGGAGGGAAAGGAGATCCGCATCGAGTGCAAAGCATTCGGAGACAACATAGATTACAGCGAGAAGGACCGCTACCAGGGACGCTTTGACATAAAGCTCACCGTGTCGTGACCTGAGCTACTGCGAGCACTCAATTTGAAAACGAATCCAACTTAGAGAAACCCATTCAGATAAAAACCACCACTAGTCTTTGAACATTCATAATATACAGGACCTACACTTAATCCGTGTGCTTTACACTAGCTTTTCTGTGTGTTCGTCGAGGGTTAGAATGTAAAATACAAAAGTAGCAATAGCAAATATTTATTCTACTGTACATGAAAAGATTCCTTGAGCCATGGGAAACGTTCATCCATTTACTGTAAAACGGCAATTCCACTACTGACGTGTAGCGAGTTGTTTTCTGTCCCGAAGTACTTCACCCTTACGTGGTTTCTATATATTTTTGGAGTGTCCAGTGCTGTAGTCTAGTCCCAGCTGTAACCTCTTTGTCTTATGTCCGCTTTAGTGGTCCAAGGTGTGTGCGCGCGTGTGTGCTCGTGTCTATGTGCAGGCGTTTACAGGAGTGTGTGTTCATGTGCTCTGACTAACTGAATTACTGGCATGGTACTCTGAATGTTTAAGGCCCACGTCTGAGTAAATAAGTGCTCTGTGTTTGCGCTTCGTCGTCCCGGTTATTGGAGGAGGGGCACATTTGTTTTGTTCACCTTAGCTGTTAGATATGGTTTGATTACATTTATGTTTGATACTTTAATGCAATTTTTTTTTTTTTTTTTTTTTTTTTCCTTTCTGATTCTTAGTGTAGCGCTTTGTGGGTCCAGCCTAGAAGACAGTCACCTCCACAGAAACAGTGGCGACTCAGTTCTCTAAAATTGGTTTGCTGGAGACATCACGTGACGTGATGCTACTTGGTATTGAATGTTTTAGCCATTTTCATGGTGGACAAATTTTATATTTATGCAGTTGTACAAATTTTATTTTATTTTATTTTTTTTTTATTTCCAAAAGTGTAACGTATGAATCTAATACCAAAGTCGCTGGTCAAAAAGTTCAAGAACATCAGAGGCAATGCAGTATCCCGTGTAATACGTTTTAGTTGGTGTTAAAAAATACTTAATTCAGTGTTGAAGATCAAAACACTTGTCAGGAGTCTGCTCTTGTTACTTTATTTAATCTGCATAAGGCTGGAACAATAAACAGAAAAATGAGAAAACTGGAAGTGTTTGACTGTGTAGTTCAACGTGGTTTTCATCCATCCAAAATCTTGAAGAAATACTGCACCTGGAAAAGGAATTTAAGGGACATTTATAGTAACAGCTGATGAATTAACACTGTCTGACACCTCAAATGTCTCTGCACAAGCCCTTTCTTTGCTACTGTTCCAGTCAGGGGAAAATGGCAGCTCAGTCAGTCATAGGCTAATGTTCAACAAGGAGGCGTTTGTCCAGACTACAGATCAGGAGTTTTCCTGAACAATGACGCACGATGGGTCAGGCCCACTCCCTGCAAAACAATGGTTTTGTTTCAAATTCCTCTGCCATTCTTGCTTTTCTAAAACCAGTGTGATCTGAGGCTGCCCCGGCCCACAGGGCGCAATCATGAGACTGGACATGGCCTTAGAGTCCAGGAAGGTTTTGTTCTCGCTAAATGTGAGGTACTTATTTATGCAGGGGCTCAGGGTTTCTTCATAGTGTCTATCTGGAAAAGAATGAGAGGAGCTGTACAGCTAACACATTATGGGTGTCGTTTCAGTGTATGGAGTGCACAACATGCGCATGCGCCACCCACCTCCAAAACACTGTCTTCGGGGAGGTCTGTGCAGTGGACGGCGTTTTTCACTTTGTCTTTGCCGTACAGGGCGCGCAGCGTGGTTGGACGAAGGTGCCGTGCAATTTCCTGTCGGATGGAAACATCTGGATTATCACGTGTTCATTAGCGTTGTACTTCAACATTAAATTAAGTGAATTCGGTGCTGTGACGCCATCTCTATCCTGGTGTCAAAGTCTGTGGACAGTTGTGAAAGTCAACATCCTGTACCGGCAGAGTGATTACTCAGCGGCTGAACATGTGATCCTGTGGAGGAAGTGACAAAACAGACACTCAGCAAATTTTCCACTGACTTAGGGGTGGGGGCCTCGGTTCTCAAGCACATTTTCACCACAGCTTTTCAAAAATGACTTCACTTTTTGCTCATCTTTTGCAGAGACCAACTGGCAAAGCAAACTAACCTTCATTAAATAAATAAACCCTCCCTGAATATGTAACACTAAATCCTGAGTACTGTACAATGAATGGCTGTTTAAACCTTTTCCTATTATTATTATTTATTTTTTTTCTAAATTTCATTTCCATGATGGATAACTTGTTGACTTGTAGTTTTACAATCTTATCAATCTTATCAGTTTTACAATTCTTATCTTATCTTATCACATTTGGAGCCTTAACCTCCCTGTCTGCTCAGTTAAGACTTGACTTTCTAGCTGCGGGCAACTGTTTAAGAAATGGTTTAGATTTTCAATAATATACAAAAAGGGCAAAACAAAAAGTAAACCAGACACTCGATTAGTAGAAGGTCCAGACAGCAGACCGCTAGCAGTGATTTAACTGTGACCGAGCGTTTGCTGTTACGAACTGGCTTGATTCATCAGTTTCTTCTACTGACTTAATTATATGAAGACTAAATATTCTTATACCTCATATCTATTACATGTTTAACTTACCATCTACATTTTAAAAATTGATATGAAACCATCCTTGAAGTTTAAATTTTGAATCTTTAATTTGAAGCTTTTTGTTTGCATTGGGGTTTTTTGTATTTATATAGAAAGCATTTTGTGACACTGTTTTACAAATTTGACTTTCAGACTAAAACCACTCCCCTTTCCTTTATTTATAGTTAAGTATAACAAATTTTTTTCATTTTAATTTCTTACGGGCTACAAATCAAGTCTTTTTATTCAACACTTTTGTCTGACCGCTATAGAACAGTAGCCACCTTCTTCCATGCAGCACATTTATCTTCAGTCTATTTCTGACACTCCTAAGGTCAGAGCTGGCCTGTCTCATCCTCTTGAGTTTCCAGGAAATGAAACCCTCCCAACAATGTCTGCCATCAGGAGAGGGGTGTCTGATGAATAGTTCATTTACCAAAATGCCTGTTTAATCTAAAGCAAATCTTACGCAACGTGAAGTAATATTTGATATGCTGGGAAAAGCAAAAAATATGATGGTGTTAACACAGCAAGGGTTGTGTGGTCTTTGTGTTCGGCAGCAGGGAAACATTTCTGACTTGTTTATCCTTCGGTGGATTATGAGCCTGCAGACAAAAGACAGGAACCAGTTTGAAGGTCACAAATCACCCAAGGCTTCCTCTCAAAGAGATGCACTGTCTTTCGAAAAAACCAGTTGGAAACCCATCTGCTGTTCGAACAATCGCACTACACAACACGTAAAAGACTACAAAGGAAAATAAAGACTACAGGCTCAAGGACTCGTAGCTAAAGATCAGCTGGGAACTTTGTGTCAACTGAGTTTTTTTTTTTTTTTAAACTCCCTTTTAAGGTTAGACATTTGATTAGGACGTCAGTAATGGCGGCTTTCCACCAGGCTGCCATAAAAATGACACAGCTTAAAAACTAACCACCAACTAACACCCATTGCATCAAAAATGGAACTGTTGCTAACAAAAAGTTGTTTTATAGGTATTTTTAGGCTTGGCCAGCAAAAGACTACCAGAAGCATGATGAATTTCTTTCACCTCGGCCTTCTTGAAACAAAGTCAATTGATTAAGAATTGATTAAGCTCAGAAAACACCCATGGATGTCCAGCATTCAACTCCAATTTTACAATCTACCAGTTTCTGATCAAGCACATGTTAGCATGCTAACAAGTAAGCAGACTTCCCTCGTCCTGGAGTGAGGGTTGTGGATCCCTGGAATAAGGCCTGTGGTTATGGTGAATCATAAAATACAACAGTAAAAACACCTTCAACATTCAGCATCATCATGCTAAATAGAAGCGGTTAACGGTGCATTAAAGTCGCGCACTTGCGGTACAGCTTATTTACAGCCTAACATTAACTTCTAAGTTCTTGCAACTGCGTTTATGGTTCAAATGAATTATACAACTGGAAATTTTTGTGGAGATTCTCATCTCTGGAAGACAGCAGGAACATCAACAGGTCTCCTAATATGGCTGTTTGCTGAGTGTGCGTGCTGCTGGTGGGAAACACAGTATAACATCCTGTGCAGATCTGCAGTTTATGTGTCCCGTGCCACATGAGACTAAAGCCAGCGATGGCAAAGGGGAAGTCAGGGGAAGATTTACTTAGCAATAAAAGAATTCTTTGCAAAACACTGCTCTCTGTAATTGCATTATCTACCCATGAGTGGCCTGCTGTCAGTGTTTAATTTGATTTTAATGAGTCCCATAGTGTACCAGACTGATGCTCACATAACAACTGCTAACTCTGGTGGCCAGCAAAGACTCGGGCACAGGGACCTAGTGGTCACATGAACACACAGATATGCCTGATCCTTAACACCCTGCTGACTGTCCCACCCTGCTGAGAAGAGCAAGACATTGAACTGATACTTGAGTACACCCACTGTACTGCACACTTTGAGCCTAAAGTCACGAATACTACAAAAAGTGAAGTGCTTAGATTGAGAGTTTTCTATCACCATTATTGAAGTTTTAGAAAATATATATTTTTTAATTAGACAAAACATTAAACACAGCCTCTAAAAAATGTAAGAAAAAAGAAATTTCAATAAGGCAGAAATTACACAGACAGAAAAAAAATAAAAGGGAAATAAAACAGTTCAGTGAGAGAATGTCTACGTACAAACGAAAACAGTGTAAAAATCTGAAGTTACAATAAAAAGGCTCTACAAAAAAAATAAAACTGAATAAAACAGTGCAGGTTTGAAATTAAACCACAGAGATGAGGGAACAGATGACTGGCTGCTGTGTTATTTCTTTAAAAAAGGAAAAACTAAGCAGTGTATCCTGTCTTCGACCTCTATCCTTGCAGCTCTTTAGCTGGAAACGATTTCTTGTTTATCTTTTTCCTCTTTTATTTTCATTCCATGGAACAGATAAAAGAGAAGCAGATCCTGAAGCTGCTGCCAAAATGAAATATGGGCACGGACGTCTCAGTAGGCCAACTTTAAAAGGAACAACGAACGTGTCTGGTTACAGTTTCCATCGTTAGGGTTTTGGGTGCTCTAAACTGGACTAAATTTAGCACGGAGACCTCTACAGAGAAGCCGATACTTTTTTCCACTAAACCATTACGCCTCAAAAATCAATAGGAAAAGCATATTTTTCACCATTACAATGCAGGGCTGGTTTGATAGCCTTGTGTAACGGGAAGTTTGGGCCTGTCGGATCATCTCTTACAGTAATATCTTTAGTTGGAACACAGTGGCCATCCATGCTGCTTGTGTATAATCTAAGAAAGTAAAGCTGTATAGACGACCGTTGTGTCTGTCCACTCTGATAAGAGGACACATCACAAGACACGGTGCAATCTTATGACTGAGTGAGTGCAGCGCAGGGAAGCTGAAGGGTGGAGGTGTGAATATACCAGCGCTCTTTATGCCTAGTTAATGCACTTGGCTGTATATTCGAATCGTTTCTGCTCCCTCCTGTATGGAAACACTGGGATTAAATTGATCTAGCATCCACTCTGGCATGATGAAGTGGGTTCGAGGTCATTGAATCTGTGCTGTGTATAGATTAGTCAAACAGAATTAAATCAATAGTCTATTCTTACCACAAACAACTGACCCTTAACTATGAATAGACTTGTGGGGGTGACAGTGTTTGTGCAGTCTAATCTGTCAGCCTGATAGTGACGTCGGGAGTGTCTTTACGCACACATGCACGCACACACTGCGTTTGATAAGAAAACATTCCCTACTGTGCCCGCTGTTTGAAGAATAACGACGTCTACGGGGGCAAAAACCATGATTTTTGTCAATATTTAATCTTCATTATTTAACTAAACCGAACTGTAAATATTTGCCAGAAAATTCTAATTTTTTAAAAAACTGGAGTGTTGAAACTTTGGACAGATTCAAGAAAAAAGAAATCAAGCATCAATGCATTTTTGAGTTTTAATTTGTATGAGGTGACATAAAGGTCTTAGAAACTACAATATGGTTACTAAAACGTAAAAAAACTCTGACTTTCTGCTTCCAACATTATGAGTGAAATGCAAACCATTTCCAATCTACTGTTGTACTTTTGACTGAGCTGCTCATATATTTTTGTGCGCATTGATGATGTGGTCAAACTCTGTACCGACTGGACTGGCTGGATTTAGCTACATGTGCCTGTCCACAGAAAACGAGCAGAGCGGGCAGCGGTTCCTGGGATAGATTGTGGGGTTGTGCTTGCAGAGCTGGTTCTAATGTTAGCCTGTAATGTTGGGCACTCAACCATTTATCCAGTTTTAAACTATAAGGAGGCATGGACAGTGTTTTTGTATAATTAAGGAAGTAATAAAGTACTCGGTAATCAGATTAAGCATGACCTATGCACGTGAGCATCAGTTGCATAACAGAATGAGAGCGCGTCCCATATCTGATGATGGTTGTGTGTGAAGTGTAATAAGAGTTTCGGGTTATTGTCCTCATAAAGTACCCCACCCAGTGCCACTGAAATCATCTGCACGTGAAACTTAAATCTCACATCTCTAATATTATCCAGCCTTTTCCCGTTTCTGTCAGCCAGTAATTTGTAACCGTTAATACACGCTTTCATTTTCATCCCGTCTAGATCACTTTAACTCACTTGTCAGTGCATGTTTCAGTTCTTTGTTCAGTTGATGCATAACAAAAGCCAGTGGGTGATCAGCCCCGTTCCTGCTTTCTTTCACTGTCTTCCAGTGAAATTTGGAATTTATTTTAAAATTGAATTAAATCCATTCAAGGCCATCCGCTCATACAGCAGACCTGCTGACGCCTTAAACCTGTGCTCAAACCTACAGTAGAAAATTTTACATCTTTTAAATGGGTCTTCTTGACCAGAAGGCCATCTTGGCTTAAGCTGATCTGGAAACAAAAAGGGTGCACTTGATTTATATCACAACACAAAAATGGCAAAAGTCAAATCCTTTGACGTGTTTTCTTGTTCTTCTGAAGCTGCAGAAGCCAAAATTGTAACTGAAATTAAAATCCAGCTAATCATCCAGCCCTGACTTTCTTCTCAGAGACCTCTGCCCTTATGTGACTAATCTGATGGATCACAGAGGTGAACTCTTCTGAAGAGCAGGAGTGCTGATGTTTAGGTGATTTGTCAGATTATAACGAGGTGAGAGTGAGGCCATGTGGTGATTAAACTGTTTGACCTCCCAGTTAGTCAGAAAACTCTGAAGCAATCAAAGCGGTTAGAGTCCTGTATGGGGCAAGAGGGCTAAAAAGAAATGACAGCAGCTCAGTGAACAGTCTCCTCAGACTAATCGGAACCACAGCTGCAAAAGTTATGCATTATATTTATTAGCTTTATAGTTACTTTTCAACTAAGTTAGATCTTAGATTGCATTTACTCATTTCAGTTTGGAAATGTTTCGTTTTTAATGTGGATTTTTATTGTATTTTCGTTAGTTTGTACATTTTGTGTTTGTTTTGTTTTCATTCCTACTTTTAGTTTTTTGTTAACTACAATAACTATTAATCTTTGTTAGGGTCAATGAAATAATTTCCCCATTAATCTAAACACATTTCTTCTTCTGTTGGGTTATTCCATATAAATCAGACAAATCTGAAAAGGTTTGTAGTAGCCAACTGATTCTTCAATAAGTTGAATATCTTAACCGGATCAATGGAAAGTTTTCTTTCACCCTATGAACATTTTAATGAGTAATGGGCTGAAATTGTACAATCCTCATCATTTCATAAATACACCTGGTGACAGACTGAATTTTGGTAACAGAACTTAAACGTGTTTTTTCAGCCTGAAAATTTCATGTGGTCATCCTCCTGTACTTTTCAAGTTATGAGGGTTCAAAAATGCTGGGGGAAAAAAATCAAAAAGTACCAAATCTGGACAGACACCTGTACGCTAGACCTGTATTCTACACTCAACAAAAATATAAACGCAACACCTTTGTTACTGCTCCCATTTCCCATGGGATGGACGTAGAGACCTAAAATTCATTCCAGATACACAATATAACCATCCCTCCCAAACAGTGGTCACAAATCAGTCCAAATGTGTGGTAGTGGGCACATCTGCTATATTGAGATAATCCATCCCACCTCACAGGTGTGCCACATCAGGATGCTGATCTGACATCATGAGTAGTGCACAGGTGTACCTCAGACTGCCCACAACAAAAGGCCACCCTGGAATGTGCAGTTTTTTGCGCTATTGGGGGTCTGGGGACCCAGAACCGGTCAGTATCTGGTGTGACCACCATTTGCCTCATGCAGTGCAACACATCGTCGCATGGAGTCTATCAGATTGTCAATTGTGGCCTGTGGAATGTTGGTCCACTCCACTTCAATGGCTGTGCGAGGTTGTTGGATATTCGTGGGAACTGGTACACGCTGTCGTATACGCCGGTCAAGCACATCCCGAACATGCTCAATGGGTGACATGTCCGGTGAGTATGCTGGCCATGCAAGAACTGGGACATTCTCAGCTGCCATCTGCCCTGAACAATGTGAACCATGATTCATCCGTGAAGCGCACACCTCTCCAACGTGCCAGACGCCATCGAATGTGAGCATTTGCCCACACAAGTCTGTTACGGCGACGAGCTGGAGTCAGGTCAAGACCCCGATGAGGACGACGGGCATGCAGTTGAGCGTCCCTGAGACGGTTTCTGACAGTTTGTGCAGAAATTGTTTGGTTGTGCAAACCAATTGTTCCAGCAGCTGTCTGGGTGGCTGGTCTCAGACGATCTTGGAGGTGAACCTGCTGGATGTGGAGGTCCTGGGCTGGTGTGGTTACACGAGGTCTGCGGTTGTGAGGCCGGTTGGATGTGCTGCCATATTCTCTGAAACGCCTGTGGAGACGGGTTATGGTTGAGAAATGAACATTCAATGCACGGGCGACAGATCTGGTTGACATTCCTGCTGTCAGCATGCCAATTGCACGCTCCCTCATTGCTTGTGGCATCTGTGGCATTTTGCTGTGAGACAAAACTGCACATTCCAGGGTGGCCTTTTGTTGTGGGCAGTCTGAGGTACACCTGTGCACTACTCATGATGTCAGATCAGCATCCTGATGTGGCACACCTGTGAGGTGGGATGGATTATCTCAATATAGCAGATGTGCCCACTACCACACATTTGGACTGATTTGTGACCACTGTTTGGGAGGGATGGTTATATTGTGTATCTGGAATGAATTTTAGGTCTCTACGTCCATCCCATGGGGAATGGGAGCAGTAACAAAGGTGTTGCGTTTATATTTTTGTTGAGTGTATTTAGAATAATGTGTTATAAACTGAGCAGTGGAAAACACATCTTTATTTCGACATCAATGAGCAGCGGCGTAGAGTCATGTGCCCTGGAACGCATTAGCTAATTAACTTTAGCCTTAAATCTTCAGCAGAGCTGATTACAAGTGAAAAACAAGTTGAGTGTTTGATATTTTAAGAAGAATCACAGCTGAGTTGTCAGCAGCTGCTGCACCTGTAGCGGGTGCAGGTGTGGAGTCTGTCACTGTTATGGCAACCGAGCAGAGCGTCAGATCATCAGATTTCACATCACACACCAGCATAGTCACGCAGCTCGGGCTTCATTAACACACACACACACACACACACACACACACACACACACACACACACACACACACACACACACACACACACACACACACACACACACACTCAAATATTTTTTTATCTGTCTAGTCTGACAACAAACAAAAGCTTTAAAAAAACCTGAGCTATGTATTATTTTTCCTGTAAGCAGCATTGAACCAAATAGTGAGCTCAGTCTAAATTAGAAATATCAGGGTTCTCCTTCACTGCTGTCCGGCTGCCAGCTTTAATTACTTCTCAGCAGATGTTTCCCAAAGAAGGTGAATAAGAAGAAGGTGCAGAAGATTTAGCCAAGCAAACGGGTATGTAAGGCTGCACAAAGAAAGGGGGAGGAGCGCGAATATAATTGTCTAAACTGGATCTACTCAGGACAATAAAAAGTAAAGCCACAGCAGAGAAATGTTATCTCTTAAGACGAGATACTTACCGTTTAATGCTGAACAACTTAAGACCTTTCATAAAAGGAGGATTTATCGCTGGGCTGCTGGATTACTTAAAGCTAGGTGCATGTGTGTGTTACATGTTGTATAATCACTTCATTTTTTTGTGAAGAGGACATTTGGAAAACTCCCTTTTAAAGACAGGCTGATGGATGGATAATCGTTTGCAGAGAATATTGATGAACATTTTGACATTTCACTTGTTGAACAGGCTGCTCCTGCAGAATTTAAACAGGAAACACTCACCGGATCAGCAGGGCCACAGAACTCCCTGAAGGTCTTTGGTGCGTCTGTGCCATGAATCTCCAGGGCCATGCAGGGTCCAGAGCACAGCTCGGTCACCATGTTCTGCGGGAACCAAGCGGAATTAAAACCCACCTAGTGCTATTGTTTTGGAGTGACACTGTGTACTTATATTATTATATTATATTTATAAACATAAGACTTCCTGCTAAGTTTAGAAAATATGTTTCTATAATTTGATTCCAGATATTGGTCGCACTCATCCTCCTTGTGCTTGCTGCTGTGGGTGAATATTATCAGGTGTCCAAAAACACTCCCGTGAGTGCACGTTTGAGAATCGTTTCATTTTTGCTGCCACACATGCATCACAAGGCTGACACTAAAGACGTATCTCTGACTTAACAGCAGTATCTGACGCTATTGGCGCCATTATTACATAATGTCTCCTATCAGCTCCTATCAGTTCATTTTACACAAACTAATGATGTAAACAACTAAGATTACTAATCATCTGTATGCATTACTAATATACATTCAGTAAAAATAAATATTTACTCAAGTTCAACATTCAGTTTGTTTATTAATGATGATTATCATAAAATGTGTGTTTTTTGGGTTTTTTTGTTAACTTAGATCAGTTTACATACTCATTATAGCAACAATCAAAAACTGAGCTTCAAATATGGGCTGCTGGCTGGGAATCTGACACACCTTGTTACTCTCTGAGGACCTTATGACTTCCTTATCGCACAGAATTTGTGTTGGTGTCATCAAAAGTAGCAAGGGGCAGGGCAGTGATTCTAGGGCTTCCTGTGAGGGCACAACAAGGCAGTGTTTATACTCACAGGATACTCTGTGACGATGCCGTTGTAGACTTCATAGAACTCTTCGGCGTTCACCCGGTCCATGTTGAACTGCGAGGAAAAATGATTAGACATGAAAAACAAGTAGGAAATTACAAATGGAGATAACACTCCAGGAAATGACAGATGAAAAATAAAAGGATACAGACAAGAAAAATTTAGCTTTAATCAAATGGACAGACTTCACTCAGTTAGGATGCTCTGTGCTTATCTTCTGTTACTTTCTGACTCTGTGTATGATGCCGTACCCAAGTACTCCTGGGAAAACACCTGTATAATTTTGCTCAGTGCAGACGCTTGGTAAGAATGTCTCCTCTCTGCTTGTGTTTAACATCGCATCTATTTGATTGCAAATACAGATCAAGGATTTTAGCAGAAAATCTTGTTTCCTGGAATTCTTTTTCCACTTATCAGGGACCTGTTATTTTCATTTCCAGGTCCATATTTTTACGACTTAGGCTCTTCTAGAATAGCTCTGCATGATTCACAGTTCAGATTGTCTGAAACAAGCAGTTTTAGCTTCCTTTAAGAATGCTTTCTATCCCCATCTTTATTGACAAAGTATGTGTGCACAGGCCTTATTACTTTAAACTCTGGTATATTTCATATGAACATCTACCATTACCACTAATTTGCATGAGGACCAGTGGAAGAAGATTTACCATCTGAAGAGCTGAGATCTCAAATCCACCAGCGGATATGGAGTTCAGGATCTTCCCAGCCAGACCTGTGGATATATCAGAACAGTTCATATCTGCAATCTTCTATAATCTTTCTGTCAAGTTTACCCAGGCTGATAAGTGAAGTCTATAGTGGGGCAATAAAACCTGGAGTGAGATCCAAAACAAACAGCCTCTGCAGCAGCAGCATGATTACCTGATTAATATTCTGAAGTTAAGAGTTATTATTAGTAAACATGCAGTGAAGCCATCATAAAGCGAGTGTTTATTTTGCAGTGACCTCAGTTTTTCCTTTGCATTGAGATTGTGTTATGAGCATCCCGTTAGTGGAAAAATGATTTTCTTCCTGACAGCCTACTATTTAGAAAAAGGTGCACGTCTCATTGCAGCCATCTATTACTGTAAAATCTGGCAGAGCTGCAGTGACAGTGAAGGTCAGACTGATGCAGACACATAACTGAATGAGGGCGCCAGTCCCATAATCTCAGTCTGACTTCCTGATAAAATGTCGTCTGTGTGCTCGTCAGACCGGACTTTCCATTAACTCTAAACGCCACCGTGTGGATTTATGACTTGCACTTTTGGCATCGATGAGTCTCCTTCAGTCCAGTTGTGAGGGAAGGAAGCAGCTCCCGCGTCCTCTGTGCCCTCCCCAGGCAGCAGCCGGTTCAGGATCGGCACACGCTCTCAGCAGCTGGTGCTGTTGCTAGGAGATCATATTCTGGGTGCCTGGCAACAGTAGCTTCTCTGTTCCAGTCATGTCTGAGTCACCACTTCCTTCATCACTGATGTGATTGGCTGAGTCCTTCCTTCAAATGTAGCTGTCACGTCAATTAGCCTTTTAAGTGATCCCCGAGGGATCGGGGCTGTTTGGGCACTGATGATCTCAGTTTGGTCTCAGCTGCAGCAGCAGAACATGGACGGATGTACAATTTTCTAAATTCAGTTTAATAAAATTCTTAATTATTCTAAGCATTAATAAAAAATAAAAAAAAAAGGGGGGGGAGGGGACATATAACTTTAAAAGTTGCATTTTTGAAATTTAACACAAATAATTTACAGGACAATATGCACTTACAGGCCAAATTCAATTATCCTTACGGATGATGCTATAGGATAAATGTCTTTGTGATTTTCTATTAAAATGTATTTTGGAGTTTTAAATTTTTTTGAATTTGATTTTTTTAATCTCAAGAAATAAAAGGAAGCTGAACTAACAACACTAAACTTCGGTGTTCAAAATTACTTACTATTATTCTTTATTTTATAACCAATTTCTGATCCTGAACTAGTTTCATATCTCATTGTTAATTGGAAATCTGAAAAATAAAAAAGTAAACTGTCAGATGATCAAAACGAATTAATGAAATTGCAAAGGAAAGGTACTGAAGACACTTAAAAACCAAAACTATATAAGCTGAAGTTGACTAAAGTTACATTTAACAGGAAGACACAAACAAAACATATAAACAAAAACATTTTAATAATTCTCTCTCTCTCATTTCTGTTCAGGCCTCTGGTAGAGCACCTGAGCGCATAATTATTGCTATTATCCACATATTTTCAAATTTACTGACTAACCGGAAAGAAGAAGAAAAAAGCAGCAAGAAGCATTATTATTTTTTGATTAAGATGCCAAATTTAGGGCTGTCAACGTTAATGCATTAACCCGTCATCACGATTAAAATTTTTTAACACAATTAACCCATCTGGAGTGCAGAATGGACAAACTTTGGACAAACTGCCTGAAATGCGTTGACAGAGACATTTCAGGGATTAGATGGGCTAGTTGCATTAAAAATTTTAATCATGTTAATTGTGATGACGTGTTAATGTTGACAGCCCTAGCCAAATTACAGTTATTTATGCCAATCCTGAACAGAAAACTAACTTTTCAGGGTTCACTGTCATACTTGATTAATATCTGACTTCTCAAACACTTCCAGTGTCCCAGCTAATATTTGGGTATAAGTAATGAGGTAACCAGAGAAGTTTCGAACACATTCCTAAAATTTGTATGTTTTCCTTTTTTATGACAGATGATCTAATAAAGTTGGAAAGCACTGTACAGATCGTATATCAATATATCAATAAATATACTGATACACATATTTAGATACAGTGTACGTGTCCAGCAGTTTCCCCCCCATTCTTTTAAATGCATTTCACTGCTTTATGACTATCTTACTCAGCTCTACATAACTGTTCAATATCTGTTGCTACAAAAAATGATTTGACTTCAACAAATGCAGACCTGATTTTGAGGCGACTGCCCCTTTAAATATCAGAAAACAAATGAGCGAAAAAAAAAGTTATTGTGCCTACAGCACAGCTTTCCCAGCATTATGTCAGCAAATACCTGCTAAGCCACCAAACCACAATGAGCACAGAGAAATTTGTGGCTGGACTTTGTGAGATTGTGCAAGATCCTCCTTAAATAAAGATAAACAGTCTGTACTGTAACAACGTAAAACAAAAAGTTCTTGAAAGCTAAACAGAGTGAAAACAGCCTAAATAACAGAGCAGAGGTACCAGGGTTAACCCTAACCCTTCTTTTTTTTTTTACCCAAACAATAAATAAATAAGAGTATAACACAGGGGAGAGCTTTTTAAAATAATTAAAGTGGACTTAATTACAACAGCATCAATGTGTACAGTCAGCACTAAATGAGCAGCTCCATCATAAGCCACAAGTCTTCATTCACACATACTTCACATCTGAGGTCATTTACTGCAGCAGCAGATTGTGAGATTAACAGTTGCTCAACGAAACCCTAAAGAAACCAAAGAAAGCCTGAGTGCAAGTTATGCAAGTTTTTTTTTTCCCATTTCACGCGTTCTCTCTCACGCATGTTTCACAACATTTGAACAAGTCACAGCAGGGAGACCACAGGTGTAACGTTAACAATGGCACCATTCCCTTTAGGTGTGGCAGGAAGTCATACAAGAGAGCAGCATGCAATTCAGCAGGGTGTTGGCGCACACACACACACAAACACACACACACACGTGTGTGCGTTTTAAAAATGTCCCCCAAGGAGAATGGTCTGCACTGTGGAATAAAACATCTCTTAACCAGAAACACTACGTTCCTCTCACCAACCCTCTAGGCCACAACATCAGAGTTTTACTGACCTGTGGAAAAAAACAGGAATCCAATTTTCTTAACTTGAGAAAAATGTACTTGTTGCACCCAGGTTCAGTCTGTCTCAGTCTTCTTGTTCCTCAACTCATCCTTGCTGTTTTAAACCATCTTGCTGGGTTTAACATCTTATCTGCACTTGAAATCAATTTTACAGTCTCCATGCATCTCTTTCTGTTTTTCCATTAATGTAAAAAGTACCGACAGCAGGAAAGATGTGTTTGCAAGACTTTACAGGTGGAAGCCTAACTGTGAAGTTTAGAAATGCCGTCACTGGAAAGGCCATGAGCTGGTCAAACAGCCCCATGCCACAGGTGGTTAACCTGTGCCTTAACAGAATGCAGTTTCAGTCTGGTCCACAACAGTAAGTGTAAGTAAGATAAGGTATACTTACTTTACTACTACTTGGGGAAAATATAACTAAGACTTTGTTCTGGGACTTCTAGAGAAAGCAGCAACACAGAACAGATCATCAATGACAGCTGGGGCGGAGGTGGGTTGCAAAGCAGTTTGCAGTTGCAGTACTTACTGAGTACAAATTAAAGCACCTTAAATAACACGCCACACGCAACGTTAGCCAGTTAGATTTATAGAAAGGTATCAGCTGATGTGGACTGGCACTGAGATCAGCTGATCTGCTCAGATTGTGGGAGAGCTGTGCGGTGCCTGAACTAACACTATCCTTGGTTAATGGTATTATTTTTGCTGTTCCAGAAAATTTTTTTAAAATATAACCTGTAATGGAAATGGATTTTTAACCCAGCTCAAACATTTTATGTTTTGTTTAATCAGATTTGGGTGGAATTTTTCTTTTAGGAAGGTGCTCAGTTTAGCCTGAAATAACTGTCAACACGGCTGTCTAGTGGCAGGATTTGTTTCTAGAAAGACTTTGTTATAACTAAGGCTGAAAGGAATGCCATTATTGGTTACTTGCATTTACAGCAATAACAGGGAGCCTGGTCCAATCTGATACTAAACAAATGACCACTGAGGACAAACACTTGAGGCTAAATGAGGAATAAATTGAATTAATTCATGAGGGACCCCAGTGAGCTTGTTTACTCTAATGCACAGCGCTCCAGGACAACGAGCCCAGGTCTCTCCTCAATCAACAACTCTGTGTATGCATACTTCAGCTCTTATCCAGAGAATTTCAGATTTCACAGGTCAGAGCTCCAGAGGCATGCACTGTGAAAAGGGATCAGGGCAGGGATTTGGAAAAATCCAAATCCAAATGTGGTAACCACGCAGTGCCTCCTTGTGACACAAGCACAATAACAGTCATGCATGGAATGAGTGTCAACCAACAGTACTCTTGTGCAAGTATTTATGGTAAAACTGATTATTTAGATCAGTGGTTTCCAAACTGTGTTCATCGAGGTTGAAAACTCAGGACTGCTGTGGGACTTTGTGACAACTATATATTATTTCAACTTCTCAAAAAATAACAACTTCATTGTTAGTATTTATAAAAATCCTTCAAAAGAGAATCAACAGTCTGTCTGCGCAGCTGTAAGGCAGAGGGAATTATGACACATGAAAGGTCCTGACTATTAGTGAGAAGGTTAATGTCACAGGAGTCAGTTCCTTGTGTTGAGGGAACCAAAAGGGAACACCAGTGCAGGTGACCCTACAATTAAATACAATAAGAAATAAAACCACTGCAAAAGCTACATGTGTCAACATCACGTCAAACTAGCTAAAAGGGCACTCCCTCAGAGAGAAACCTTTTAAAAGATTTCCCAGAACCAAAAGCTTCAGACCTCTTTGTCTTTTTTGTAAGAGCGATTGGAGGTAAGGTATGAGGAGGAGCCAGAGCACAAACTAAACAAACCCTCAAAAAAACAACAAAAAAACAAACAAAACAAAGCTGTAAGTTGGGTAGGAGGCGCATGAAAGGGGCACACACGCTTTCCTAAATACTTCACACTTTATATAAACAGAACATGGTGACAATAAATGACAGAGAAAATGTCAAGTCTGTCTTCACTGACTTTCTCATCCAATGGATGGACTCCAACTCCACCATGTTTAACTGGAGTTTGCGACAGAAGTTTTTGTTCTGTTCTGCAGCCTGAGTGAACCCAGCAAACTGGCACCTGAACCAGATACAGGGATTAAGCTAGCAACGTTCCAGTTAGTGGATGACTTGTTCTACCTCAACCTACTGGTAGGGAAACAGGAAGAGCTGAACAAGGATTGCCCAACAGTAAATTCTCAAATAAATAAATAAATAAATAAATAAATGTCACACATTATACCTGAGCCCTATGTGAGGGAAACCCTGAATAAAAGATTAAAGCAAAATGTGTTATTTTATTAATAGCAGATGTTAGCCAGGTTTTTCTTTATAATAGTCTGACTATTATTGATTGACTATAGTCTGACTATTATATTAATTTAAGTAAATTAACTAAGTTAACTCTAAGATCTGGAGGCAATCAGGCTGCCTGAATATTAGTACTTACGCTGATATTTCAGGTTTCAGTGGTGTTAAATGTTCTAAACATTGGTTGTTTTTCTATTTTAGGCTTCAGCTCATGTACACTGGTCTAATTATTTTTGGCATTTTTGCTGTGTAACTAGTCAATGCTGATTGTTCTGCTGTTTGTCTTAGCCAGGACATGCTTGCAAAAGACATTTTTAATCTCAAGAGTCCTTTTATCCTGAAAATAAAAAAATAAAATAAAGATCTATGCTCTTCATACAGTAACAAAACAGAAAAAGAGTCAACTTATGGGTTTGTTTGCAATTTGTATTGTTACCTTCTTTCAGTCTTGCAGGCCTGTATTTTATTTTATAAAATAAACACATTGTAAGTCATATGCTGAAAGGCAGCATGAACATGGGTTCAGTCCCCCCCGGACTGTTTCCAGTGTGCTATCTCAACTTGGGCTTTCTCTATTGCCCCGTCAAATAAAGGCTGAAAAAATGCCCCCAGCAAAAAAAAAGACTTAAACTTTTTTTAAGTTTAAGTCTATTCTGAAGAAGTCTGCCACATCTAACCAAATTCATGGATTTTAACATGTTTCAGCACTTTTTGTGAGCGGATGAATTTGTGGCTAACTGCTTGTATCCAATTCAGTCTGCTGAAATTTTGCTGTGGTGTGTGATTTGGTTCACCTTCAGGTGCAGCTACTGTTAGTAATTGTGTTCTCCTTACCTTCAGATATGGCGTGGGGTTTGATGATGCAGCATGTGCAGTCCGTAAAGGCGGCTGTGTTAGAGGGACCGTGCCCAATCGTGGAAGGGAAGAAAAATTCCGTTTCCTAACAAGAATAAAAACACTTTGATCACGTCTGGGCTACCAGGGCACATGTGAGGATGAATAAAGTCTGGAGGTCACAGAGTAACATCCTCACTCTCGCTGCTGCAGCAGGTGAGTCGGAGCCATGCCCGACATTTTTGATGCCATCTGTTCCAAATTGGGCACGGACGCTCTGTGGCGCCTCCCTCCGCGCCACAGCAGGGTCTGAAGTTCCCAAGAGCCCCCTCCAGATAGACATGGCCTCATCACCCATCAGCTCCATGGCAACCACCGGGCCCGAGGACATAAACTGCACTAGGTTACTGCGAAATGGAGCAACGTGTTTGTTTACATTTACTGTTAGGATTACTTTGAATAATATTTTTTTGCTATCAGATATCTTTTCTACTGAAATTTGAGGCATCATTCACCGGGGCACTCACTTAAAGAACGGCTTGCCTTGATGTTCAGTGTAAAAGTCAGCTGCCTGGCTCCTGCAACACAAGAAACCCATAAAACAATGAGTAAATGAGCAGAAAAATGACGCTGTTTACTGACAGAGACATTCATAGAGGTCATCAGTCTTCTTATCTCCCAGCTTTTTATCTGCGGTAATAAACTCATTCTACAATCATACTATTTAAATAAAGTGACATTTCAACATCAACATTAATTTCATGTCCTTGGATTTTGGGAAGTAAATGATGGGCACTCTCCCCTGCCCCCCAACCATGATTCCACCAAGGCTAGACATAGAAATTCCACAATTTCAAATGTGTAGGTGATAAGAGTTATGATTAATAAACTGGTACCAATTACAGAAAAATATTCTGAGCGTTTACTACTCAGAAGAGGTTTTTTTTACAGTACATTTTGCTTAAAATATGCAAATAATTGACCCAGTTATAAGTTCTGCTACTTCTGGGAAGCAAAATGAAATGTAAAACTTCTGAATTTTATTACAGGCAATGCCAAAGGCGGCAGTAAATTCAAACCTTGAGCCTACAGTGGATTAAGTGGAGGATGTTCATGTTAAACATGGTCAAAGTTTCTAATAATGAGGTTAGGGTGTGCACAGTAATCCCTTTGAGCCAAAAGGGCTCACAGGGCTGCAGACTGCTGTAAATGCTCACACAGTTTTTCCACTCTTGGATCTGTGTTTTTGTGTTTTTGAGACATGTCATAAAAAGGGGATATCCTTGGATTTGATGATCTGACTCCACAAATTTAAAGCAGAAGGATGTTTAGATGCAGAAACAGCAGGTTACAGACAAATGCATAGACAAAATGCTGTACATAAACCCCAGGTATTTAACTTATACAAATACAAAATAATCAATAAAAAAAAGGTTAATTTTATGCAGAAGAGTGAACAGATGAGTCAAAGACCACTCATTTTATGTGAGCATTCTCAGAGACTTGAACATAAAGAGAAAGTTGATACCACCGTTGTGATATGACTGTTATCCCGGACTGGGCTTTTAGGTCTTGTTGAGCCATCACAGAAATCCCAGATATGTTCAATGTCTTTGTTGTATAACCCCTCAACTCAAAGTTCACTCAACTTAACAAGCATTATACTTCAAACTGTACTTTCAAATTAAACACAGAAAGATCAGATCAGGGTGAGACTGGGCTAATGTTGTGAGGTCATCCACCTGATAAAATTGCTAGTGTTTAATAAAAATCAGACCTTGTTTGCCTCTTGGCTCGCCATATGTTCCTAATGTGTGTGAGAACGGAGAGCCATCCGTCTGTTTATACAAGGACACTGGCACCAAACTGCCCGTGTTTCCCTCTCCAACAGCTTGTTTGATACTTTCCCACAGTGAGATTATTAGTATTATTATTTTTGGATGTTTGGCAGAGAGGCTGTGACTTTACCACGTGAGCTTTGTCATCTTGGCTTTGGTCACTATCAGGTTGGAGGAGTAGATCAGCTCAAGGATATCTCCGATCTTGGTGACTACGTCTGGCTTTATCAAAGCAAGCGTTCTGGAGACACAGGGAGAGGAGAGGGAAAATAAGAGATGCGATTGGACAGCAGATATCACAGCCAACAGAAGGCTGCACATTAGCACACTCAGGACACAAACAAAATAATGTAGGTACAGTGAATACAAAAAGTCTACACAGTTATAGTACCAGGTTTGTGTGATATTCAAGATAAATAATTTGAATTTTTCCACCTTTGATGTGACCTTTAGCCTGTCAAATAAAAAATAAATAAACCTTTTAAGGGGGAAAAAAGTGAAAACTTACAATAAACTGGTAGAATAAACATCCACACCCTCAAACTAACAGATATTTAAAAATCCTGACTAAATTACAGCATTCAGCCTTTTAAGTTCGTGTCATTGCAGCACATTTAGACCTCCACTATTGGCCCACTTTTCCTCACAAAGGAGCTCCAAATCTGTCAAATTGTGAGGGCGCCTTCTCTGCACAGCCCTCTTCAGATCCTCCCACAAACCTCTAGCTGGATTCAGATCTGGGCTCTGGGTCATTCCAAACGTTTAATCCGACCTTCAGAGGGGTTGTTGTGCTGATAGCTGAAACTCTTCAGCTTTCTAGCGGACATCTGAGGGTTGTGTGCTAACTGACTTGACTAGCTAACTGACTGGTATTTAAAATTGGTCACCTAGACCGAGGCTCCAGTTCCACCTATAGAACCCCTAAAGCATTATGCCGCCCCCACCGTACTTCACCATGGGGATGGTATTGTGTGGTCATGGGCAGCGTAGTTTGTGGAATTATGGCCATAAAGTTCAACCTTGTTCTCATCAGACCAAAACACAGCTTCAGACATATGAAAAACACAGTTAATGTTGTCACCTGTGGTGCACAGGAAGTTTCTGTCAGAAATTCTTGCAGCTTGTTTAATGTTCCTGCAGGTCTCTTGGTGTCCTCCCCGACCAGTTTTCTTCTTCCTCCTCTTCAGCATTGATCATCTTTCAACTATCCAGTTGCTGGTGATGTCACTATTGAGCCATATTTTCTCCACTTATCGATGTCCATCTTCACAGTGTCCCGTATCTTTGTAGTGCTCCTGTTACTTCTCTACTGATCTTTATTGATTTACAGTCACTTCAGAGCATTCACCCTCCCTTACTGTATACTATACTTCATTGTAGATTTCGTTTTAAATAGATAATCTTTATCCGCCCAATATCAACAAAGTCATTCATAACCCAGCACTGGAAACTCTCACTTATAAAAGCATTCAAGCCTTTAATTCAGTACTTTGTTATACAGCTCCATAGATAAGTCTTTACAGTGTTTGCACACCTGGATTTAGTCTTTCCATATACATTTTATTCTGTGTCTACACAGCTTGTCAACATTTATAAAAATCACAGATTTCAACACTCAAGAGCAAACAGCTTTGTTGTAATCTCTTCGTGGGTGTTTTTAATGTCTGTCAGCAGGTTACAGTTAAAGGATTTATTTGTAAGGCCATAACTTTCCAAATAGATCAATCGTGTCTACATGGGTAGACACCCCCTCAAATGTAAGTTAGATGAATGATCATACCTTTCTTTTTTACTGCCGAGTTTGTTTGCTGTGTACTGATCCCCATAATCGATCAGATGTAGCTGTCGTGAGAACACGTTCACTCGATTCCCAATAAATAAGTCCTCCTGATGCATGTCATTGTATTTGGTCCTTCTCAGAAATATCCGCTGGTTCTTTACATCAAACTGTAAAACAGGTATATTTTTCAGAAATGCTAAAGACAAAATCTGAAATTTTCATCAATATGGAGTTAATTAAAACAAATAAGCTATTTACATTTTCCACTACAAGGTATTCATATTCTGGATTAAAAAAAGAACATTCATAAACACACCTTCAGGCAGAAAAAAGAGAGACAAAAAGTAAGCACTGGAGCAAAAGCGTACCATTTCTACTGAGCCATCTCTGGGGTAGTAAAACAGTTGGTAACGCCGCAGGAGGGCGGAGGTGGGGTCATACCACTCAGTAAGAAAGGCAAACCGGTCCTCCTGAAAATAAATAAATAAATAAGTATAACTTAAATATTAAGCTTCTTTCTGCAAAGGAGAATTTCTGGCAACCCCCAAAAAGCCAAAAGAAAATATTTTTTCACCCACATGATTTAATTTCCTCCATTTCTCATTATAAAATGATCAAGAATAACACAAAATTGACCATTTATTTCAAAAACTGAAACTAACTAACTTATGAGGACAAATCATGTGTGTTTTTTCAACCCCAAAGGCCCAGTTTGAGCCAGGAAAACCCTGAATCTGTGCCAACAAATAAAACATACTGAGCTTTTAAAAGGTCGCCTGAAACCACAGGCCAATGTTCAGGTGAATGCGCAAGCCTCACAGATGTAAACTAGGAGGCATGAATCCACACAGTTCAGGTTTATTTTTACATTTTGGTCCATTTCCACAAATGTATTTATTAACAGAAAACGAATGCAGTACATAAGGTGGTCAATATTTAGAAAATCTGGCTTTTTACAAACCAAAGGCGTCTGTTATTAATAAGCACAGAAATGTTATGACTCAATATGATCAAGTATGCTCACCTGACTAGTAGCAGACTTTATTCAGTTCACCTTGTCAACCAAAAACAATTCAGTAAACACGGATAACGATTGGTTAGCACTGTTGCCACTAAGCAACACAAGCCTGGATTTGGTTTGCAGGTCACTTCCTGCAGATCAGACCTTTCGCCAAACGAAAACATTTCGAGCATCACAAAACCAAAAATACCACAAAGAAGATCATTTTTTGGTTGTTCTACAGCGAATAAAATATGGGCTCATGAGATTTGCAAATATTGCATTCTGCATTCTGTCTTCCATCTTCAGGACAAGTTTGCATTTCCACACTCCTTATCTTCCTCATGACATTTCCTATTAAGATTAAGCAGTTAGGAAGACACAGGAAGTGATTTCACAGACTATTTCGCTGCAGTGATTGTCCTAATCACCGCCAGGCCAGTGTTATCATGTTTAAAGGATGATTTGCTGAAGGTGTCTCCAGGTCTTCTGCTCATCATTAATCCAATTGGTTTTGCAAAGAAAATGTTCCCTATCTCTTGCCCCACTGCTTCATGAAGCCTGGGGATGATCCGGGTCTTATCCCGAACAAGCAAAACATCAGTGCTACTATTACTTTCTTAGTTTGTATATTCAAAGCAGTGCTCCTTCAATGTGGGATGGCACCACTGGAAAGGCACAGAGGCAGTAAAAAGTAGGATAAATGAATACAATTTCTTCAAGGACAAATAAATCAGTAACAGTGTTTTGGTGCTGTTAGTCTGATTAATTAAGAAAAATTCAAAGTGGGTTATTTTTTCATAATAAATGACTGCCCTCCTCCTCCTTTCTTCGATTAGCTCTTAAAATATCAGTAATATCATTACTTTGTAATGTTTTATGTTTTCAATTATTTTTAAGATGCTCAGAATTTTCTTCCTCTCATATTCTGTATCATTGCATTTTGTTTTCTTTAAAGTATCTGCACCCACCTCCTACAGGTGCTACACAAATATAATTTGATTGATTGATTAACCAGTCTGCAGTTTAGCATTAATCAGTCGTCTAACGCACCGTGTGAGAGATAAGGATGTCTCTCACAACTAAAAGCTCAGACCACCTCCTCCACTCAGCCTAGTCAATCGAATAAACAGAAAACATGGGCACCAGCTGAATGGATAGAAACTCTTTGAGCAGAAACATGTTTGATGCCAGGTATACCAACATTAAAAGCACCTGCTCAGCTACACCTTTAGCTAATTTAATCATAGCTGATGTTCACCGTTAGACATTAACCACACAGCTACCTGTAGTATCTGTAGTTAAACTGTGTATAAGCCATAAATGATATTTTTAAAGGAGCTAACGGCTAACCCGTTAGCCTGAAGCACTGATGTTTAGAACTGCTCGGCTAGCTTGTGTTTATTATGCTAACAGTAGCAAACAGCAACCTGTTTCAGGCTCTAACGGAAGTTTTTACCTTCACCGAAGCCCTCACGCCCCCCGGTTTGATGACATGAGGGAATCTTTACTCACCATCTTTTAAAACATCCCTGTAAACTCTGTGTGACAGCACACTGTTGTTAGCTAGCAAACATTAGCCGTACTTCGTTTCTATAGTAACTGCAGAGGTGCATTCACGTGTTCATGGGAAGTCTGACCTTTCAGCACAGTTTTTGTTATTTGTTTTTATGCAGACCTTAAAATGTAATATATTAGTCATAAATGATTGGATGGATATCTTAAATTAAACTGTATACGTGATAATTATAAAGCAGTACAAAAGAAAAGCTGCGCTGTCTTGCTCCAGTGGTTGTTTATAAAGTAAAGGAGCGAGCAAGAATCGGATTCTGGTGAAATACAGTGTGCATTTATTGTGTAGGAGGACATCTAGTGGCGGTCTGCTGATGCTGCGAAGAAGTTCAGTTTTGAGCGGCCATAAACGCACCTTCACTGTTACCCGGAAGGACAACATTATGAAACGTGAAGGATCTGATGTTGCATTTCACTCTCTTCTGTGTGAATAATTAAGCTGCCCGGTGGTGTTATTTCAGAGGAGTCAGCGTTAGTAACTTGACTGAATGATCTTCTTATGAAAAGCAGTGCAAAGAATTCTCCAGTAAATCTTTTAATAAAGTGTTGCTCCATGGGCTCCTCTGCTCTTCTCACGCAAATGGTTAATGATGAAGGGCCATTGATCCTAGATGGTGGACTGGCAACTGATCTGGAAGCGCATGGAGCCAAACTGCAGGTAAATCATAAAAATAACCTGCAACAGGTCACCATTTTCTATTGATTAGACTAATTTAATTTCTCTCTGGAGATGTTTTGTGTCTATTTTTAATCCATGTCTGTATTTTGAAGTTGATGGCAGTAACATATCTATAAAAAAAAGGGTGGGACAAGGCCATGTGTCTGGGAACTGAGGAGAGCAGCTGCTGGACTTATCAGGAGAGGAATGTCATCCCATTTTGGTCTGATACAGGATTCTAGCTGCTCAGCAGTCCTGAATCTCCTTTGTTGTGTTTTTGGTTTCATGATGCTCCAGACGCTTTGCTTGATGAAAGGTCTGGACAACAGGCCTGCAGTTCAGCACTCAGACTCAGATTTGATGAAGCATGCTGTTTACCATCATCCTGCTGAAATACGCAAGGCCTTTCCTGAAAAAGACGTCACCTGAATGGGAGCATATGTGGCCCTGAGATGTCCAACCCACTGAAACCCAAGAGATTCAAAAGCGCACAAAACAAAACAGAAGTGTTTTTTCTTCTTACATTAAGTTTCTTTGTCTACAGCACATCTGTTTGTGAAGTTAGAAAAACTCTGTCCACTCCACCCGAGAAACTTCCAGTCGTCACCACACCTGCATTTCCTACACGTGCTGGTGAAACTTGTGCAACTTGGGACTTGTTAGTTGCTCACAATGCTTCACCTGGGATGTAGACTGCAGATATTCCCTACTTAGAATCACAGCTTGCTGAACTTTACAGAGTCAGTCAAACCTGAGCATCAAAGGCTCATCTGCGATCTGAGTGTACTCTGTATCTTTGCAGCAGAAAATACCTGCATAGTTTTGTATTTATTTTCAGAGAGATGGTTAAATGACCTGAATATATCCTCTGGCCTTGTTCTCACGGCCTGTCTGTGACTGTGAGCTACTTGTTTTTCACAGCTTTTATTTTTTTTTCATTGTATTATCTTTACTGAATTTCCCAAATCTGCCCTCTTGAGAAATATAAAGTACGTAAACAGGTGAATAATATTTTTATCTGGTCTTTACAGATCAAATATAAGATTTTTTTTATTAATGTGAATCTGGACTGAAATTCGTGTGTGTGTGTGTTACATATGCAGGGAGACCCTCTGTGGAGCGCCAGGCTTTTGCACACTGCTCCTCAGGCCATAAGAGATGCTCATTACAGGTGTGTCCATGCAAAAAATGTTGGTAAATACAAATCAATCAGCACTTAATGTATACACTTTGTGTGAACAGGTTCCTCCTCAGTGGTGCTGATGTCATCACGACAGCCACATACCAGGCAAGTATCCCAGGATTCATCAGCCACCTGGAGGTGAGCGCTGAACGCGCCAGAGAGCTGCTGATGTCCGGAGTTCATCTGGCCAAAGAGACGGTGAAGAGGTTTGAGTCAGGTAGGAGAGCTTACGCTGAGCTGAGCCGACTCTTGCTGTAAACTGTGATATAATCTCACTGTTTATTTCTCTGTAAAGGGAAGAGACGCCCCCTGGTGGCAGGCTCTGTGGGGCCGTACGGGGCCTTTCTCCACGATGGCTCGGAGTACACTGGCGCTTACGCAGAGCAGATGAGTGTTGAAGTAGGTACCCCTCAGCCACCTACTGGACTTTATGCCTGCTTTGAGAAGATTACCCAGAATAGTTGTTTATATCTCCGGTTCTGGTTCTGTTTATATTTTCGGTTCATTTCATGAAAAATCATTAAGTACCTCCTTTTTTGGGACAATAACTTCAGTATATTTAATGACACTATGACACTTTTTACCTTAATACTATGGCTACTTTCAGAATTACAAACAAAATTGAAGCATTTTGAGTACAACAGAGATCTATATGACATTTTAATTGTAAAACACATTTAAGCTGTGTACACTTGTGTCTTTAATCTATTTGAAGGAGCTTAAAGTTTGGCACAGGCCTCAGGTTGACTGCTTAGCAGCTGCGGGAGTTGATCTGATCGCCTTTGAGACAATCCCGAGCATCAAAGAGGCGGAGGCTGTGGTGGAGCTGCTGAGGGAGTTTCCAAACTCAAAAGCCTGGCTGTCGTTCTCCTGTAAGGTAATCGCTGCCCGTGAACAGCGATGACGAAAGATCCATATTAGTTCGTTGTTAGTCACACAATGACTCGCCTCGCCATCAGGACGAGAAGCGTATATCGGACGGCAGCCTGTTCGCTGACGCCATGCGGGTCGCCGAGAGATCCACGCAGCTGCTCGCTGTGGGAGTCAACTGCTGTCCTCCAGACGTGGTGGAGTCGCTGCTGGACTCTGCTGGACCGCTGCACGTCTCAAACATGAGCTGGGTGGTGTACCCTAACAGCGGAGAGGAGTGGGACACTGAGCGGGGGTGGGTCTGAAGCTAAATTAACACACTAAGTCTAAACGCCTCACATCAACGTTTACATTCTGTAAATACAACATAAAGCTACCATAAAAACTTGATTCCTTAAAGAGAAAAAGGAAAATCTGCTAAATATCTGTGTGGATTCAGTAAAGGATCTTTTTTCATTCAAAGGTGGCAAACATCAGGAAAACCATCAGGATGGACGCCTGATCTGAGCCACATGTGGGTGAAGCAGGGCGCTGCTCTGATAGGTGAGCTCAGCTGCTTTCTCTTATACTCAGTCTTTTTCTGTTTTGCAGCATTTTCTCTGAGCAGCTCTTCTCTGTCTTACAGGGGGATGCTGTCGTATCGGCCCTGCTCACATAGCAGAGCTAAGACAGCAGTTAAAGGGGCGTTGAACCTCCAGCCTCTGCAGAGAGGCCTCAAAACTTGGCTGCCTACAAGAACAGGACAAGCTGAAGGAGGCAGAAACCTGTCACTGCTGACTTTCTGCAAATTATAATGACATCTGTGATTGATTACATGATGCTGGTGACTAAGACTTTCATGGTAAAAAGGGTTCTACATGCTTTATTTGACATGAAATGAGACTGTGAATAAGCCGTGTGAATAAAAGCAACACCGGAAGAGTCACAATAAATGTTAAACAAAAAAGAAATACGAATGCTGCAGGAATTCTTAAAAATCCCATTTTATTGTAAAATAAGTCAATAAATAAACCACTACATCAAACCCACTTAGGTACACAATGACTGTGTGTGTGGGTCAGAGACAAACGGACCCACAAAAGGTGCAAAGAAACATGTAAAGGAACTGCTCGTGTCTGAAATAAACCATGAGTGTCACTCGGAGTGTCCAAAGTTTCTACAGCTCCTGTGTTTAAACACCAGGATTGTCTACCGTCCCCCCGGAGATTTCACGAAACACAACACAACGCCAGCAGCTTTCACGATACTTTAACTGGACGAGCCGCTGAACGCCAGGTGAGAAACGATCCCACCTCCTGTACCTGTACGATGAGCTGCGTCTGAAAGAATGTACAGTGGATGTGTCGGTGCAGCTCAGATTAAACCTGCAGAAACGTGTCTGTGATGAGCGGCAACGCCGTGAGGTTTGCTTTGAGTGGGTCCGACTTCTCAAAGCTCCTTTTATTTATTATTTATAGATTTATTCATTTATGATTGCGGCCAAATCTCTTGCGGGAATGATTACAGCAAACCAAAGCATCCTCCCTGTTTCTATTAGAAGAAAACGTTCTGCTGGGATATTCTGCAGAAGTGTTGCACGTTTTCTGATTGGTCAAATATTTGAGCTTTTCGCAACAGGTGGCTACAAATGAGTTTATTAATTTCAGTTCTTCTGCTGCGTCTCGACACAACAACACAGAGCTATTGAAAAAATTCGGCTGCTGCCAATCCACATTTCCACAGACCGAAGAACCAAACTTGCCGTAGTGTTACAAAGAGAAAGTTGAGACGATTTACATGGGAAACATGTATTTGAGAATTATTTCTGAATTTTTACTCACTCAACACTCAACCTTTTTCCAGAGGAAATAACTGTAACTGGTTCAATGTCGCCCCGGTTAGAAGGACGCAGACGACTGATGGCCTCAAAGTTTACTTCGTTAGTTTGTCGGTTTACTGCTTCAGACTGAAAACACAAGGCTGGAAAACCATTTCAAGTTACTGCTGACCTGAAAGCTGCACGCAATGCTACATGGGCCAGAAATTTCATGTGGATCAGTCATGGAACTGCCTCTGTAATGATTGCGAAGCAGCTGTCTCCATATTGCTTGTCTTCACTGCTAAAGGACAAAGTGAGCAAAGAAAAAGGATATGGCCACAGGAGACAAACAAGAAGTGAAAACACCCTAAAGAGAGTATCTGCTTCAAAGCACTAAAATGAGCTGAACATGTGGTAGTCTTAAATATTCAAAAAAGACTCTTGTGATTTCTGTAAAGCTTCTACTGTCAATAAATTCAATAAAAACTGCTTCCTGGTCACTTCCCTCTATAGGTTTTTAACTGGGAGGAGACCCCCTAGCAGACCCATATCTCATTTTGACTGGGAACACCTTGGGATGCCGCAGGGGGAATGGGAAAGGTCACTGGGAAAAAGGATATCTGGCATAACCTGCTGAGCCTAGAAGTGACCCGACTTTGGATAAGCAGAAGAAATGGATGCATCGAGCAGTTTTAGGAGATGATTTAAAAAAAAATGAAACTACGTATCTGAGCTGTTTTTGGACATTTAAAGAGTCCTAACGCTTCACTAACAGTGCATTTTGGTGTTTTCATGCCGTTTATTAACAGTAAACTGCAGAAAACCCCAGACCTATTCTTTAACTTCATAACTTCACTACTGTTTAGATACTCAGTCCTCATCCTGCTCATCCCTAAGAACCTTTCAGTCTGTGATGTCTTCTTCGAGGTCGCTGTCGGGCGAGCTGCGCTGTCTGTACTCCGTGCTGTTGGACAGGCGTTTCCAGCTGGTGTCTTTCTGGCTTCCCATGCTGTGCGAGCGTCCCAGCTGGGCCATCCGCTTGGCTGACGTCCTCTCTTCGCTGTCGTCGCTCGCGTGGGCCCTTTCCGTGGCAGATTGGTGAAAGTCGTGCCGCAGGTTTTCCAAATTCAGCGCCCAGGGGCCAAGCTTCTGCCAGTTGACCCTCTGGAAGGCCATGATGCAGTGCAGGTTTCCACCTACCTGCGAATGAAGAAGCCTTTTAGTTATTCACCATCTCAGACACACAAACATTTAAACAGCTGGTCTGAGAATTGGAACCTTTTTGGTTTTGCGGCGCTGAATCCCCCTCTCTGTGTGGCGAATGTCCAGGTATTCTGGATTTTGGGTGTTGAGGTCAGTCACGATATCCAGCCACCTGCAGAGAGAACTTCCTGTTAAACTGCTTAACAGCAGCAGACGTGGAAATGGAGTAAAAACTGAACAGAAACATACTTTTTACAATGAATAGCCGGATGTTTTCTGCTGGGTTCCCCGATTAAGATCCAGTATTCCATTTCGTTAGTGGGAAGAGCGCCCCTTCACAGAAAACAGGACAACATCTGTTACTAAAAACTAGTCAACTAATTTGTTAATATTTTCATATGGTGACATTAAGAATGTAAAGTCTCTTGTTTAAGTCCATAAGATTTTACATCTCAGGACATAATAAAAAAATCAGCTGCTCCTCAGAGGGTCATAAAATTAGGTAAATTAAGTTTTTTAAAGTGTGCTTTCATGGATTTAACCTTTAACATGCTTATTGTGGCCTGTAGAGTTATGGAGTTTCTCTGAGCACTGCAGGGTTTGAGCATGGAGTGAATATGCTGGGATGTCCACTCCTGGGAAGACTTAGCACACACCTGAATGTGCCGAAGCCTCTGCTTTTAAAGAGGTGTTCACACTTCCTGAGCACCTCTAAGAATAAACAGTTTCCTGTTACTTACCCTCTAATTCAAGTCAAGACTTTGTCCTCAGGACTGCAAAGAGTCCCATTAAAACGTCTTTTTCACGCAGCCAAAAGATTAAATAAAATCTCTAACAAACGTAAACTTACAGCAAACAATGCAACAAAGAAATATGACAAAACAAAACAACTCTACACAAAAAGAAATAAGCTAAATTAAAAAGTTTAAAAAAGTTAAAAAAAAAAATGAACGAGCATCATCAAGTAAATATCTACATAAAATAAAATGAGCCTTTAATGTGGATCAATGCAGTAAACCGAAACCTCATTCATTATATTTTGTGCAGGGGCTAGCAGAAAAATCTCAAAACACAGCTTTTAGCGAGCACTGATCTAAATGAGCAGTTCTAACTGCTGTGACGTGGCGTTACCTGTACGCCTTTGCTGCTTTGAGCGGCGTGGCTTCGAACCCCACGGGGCAAAAGTAGTGGTTCTGACAGTGGTAAATGTAGGCCATGGATTCGTCCTTCAGGCCTTGTGTCAGTTTCATCAGAGCTCCTTCAGCTGAAAAGAAGAACGAGTTTAATCACTCAAGCTGCACATCTGTAAGAATAACAGCGCTGAGTGGGTCAGCTGACTCGCCTGTTTCTCCTGCTGTCTTGTGCTTTCCGTGTGGTTTGTACAGAATATAGGAGCAACCTCGCACTCGGAAGTTGTCGTTGATTTGTCTGAACCACCTGTGAGGAAAACGCACTGACTGCAGACCTGCGCACTCTTTAGATTTTTTTTTTTTTAAAGTAAAAGACGGAAGGTTTGTGTACCGCATCAGTGTAGCGTTGCCGGTGAAGGGACCAAACTTGATTTCTTCAAACGGCGGCTGAAACCCCAGAATATGCAGAGCTTCCTCCTGAGAGATGGGTGGCAGACTGGCAATGCAAACAAACATTTACACCTTTTATTCATCGCCCACACTTCATAAGCTGATTTTTTTTTTTATGAGATAAGATGCAGGCTGCTCACTTTCCTGCGCCAAGCGTGCTGTACAGGAAGTTCCAGCAGGAAACCAGCGAGGAGATCCCACAAGACGTCTTATACTGTGGCCGACTGATGCAGTACCTGCAGAAAAATGGATTATAACACAAAAGACAGACTTCTGTTAAGGTAACGGGTCCTCTCCGAAAGAAGACAAGAGCTTCTGGAGAATCACCGGGGTTGCAATGAAAATACTTTTTTATGTGGGGTTTAATTTCTTCAAGTATTCATATTGGTTTATCAAAATTGCCAGAAATAACAGGAAATGCTGGATTACAGTAGGAAGGTAACAAATATTCACTGCCTTAAATCAATGTGCAACCATTCAGCAGAATGGCAGAGTCTTACTCCAGAAAAAACCCGGAGGACAGAGGCAAACATTTGGCACTGCCCTCACAGCTTTCAGTCATCCGCCTGTGCAATTACAATTTCAGATAAATGAACACTTCTAGATGCAGCTGTCACAGCCACAGCGACAACAAAACGAGACAGCCGTTGTGCTGTGAAAGAAAAACTCATTCAAATAAACACAAATGCGCTGACCGTGTCCTCGCTCTTTGGTTTCAAAACTTTACTGCCCTTCTTTAGTAAATCCTGACCCCAGGGGACAAAAAAGGGCATTGAGCTGGCTCTAAAGCTCTGCAGTGAAAATGGAGAGTGCAGAGAGTCAAATCAATCTCTCCCCTTTTATCTCAGACAATCAAATGTTTCCATCCATCCTCTACATGACTGCCATCTTGTGGCCACAGTCAGCAGTTGTCGCTAAAGCTGCGCTTATTTCATGCACAATGGAGACCATAGCTCCCTCTGTTATATAGTCGTGTCCGTCTCCCAGTAACACTGACCGGAGGAGCTTTTTTCTGATGGTTTGCATATGCACATTTTGGACAAACCTCTCGTCTGGTCTGATGGGAAACAAGAATGCAAGGGAAGCAACCCCGGCTCTGCTTTCAATGCTCTGATATCAATTATGATTGACCCTTTGTGTGGAAACACAGCTTAGTGGTGGAGTAGCAAGTAAAAGAGCTTCAGTGATTTACCGTCGGCGAATCACCTCAGCCGACATGTGTGATGTAGAGAAGATGAAGTTTGAAAAGGATGTTAATAACTCCTTTAGTACATTAGCAAGGGAAGCTATAACCATAATGGACATAATGGACAGTGGCGCTGACCATGTCTGGTCTAATAAAACAGGCAAGCTGAGCAGGTGCAGGCTCAGCAGCACTTTCAGAATAGCATCTATAAAAATCTCTAAACGTAATAGGTTTAACCAGCTGTTTTGCCAACACTCCACCAACATTTTCCATCCATATTTTAATCCCCCGATAGATATTGACCATTAACCACGTCACACAACACTCAACGCTTTTAATTCAGATTATTTTTTTGTGATTAATATTTTCATATACTTTTGTAGACCTGTATTTATCAGCTCATTAACTTTTTTAGAGATCATCGCAAACATGTGATGTTGGACATTAAACATTAAACAGAATAACTATTTACAATGCGCTCAACCTTAAACATACACAGCAGTTATATGTTTAAGGTAATATAAATAATACACGATTTAACACAGAGAGAGAACATTATTCTGTAGAGTGATTATTTTTACTTTTGATATTTTAGGCACAACTTTCCAATAAAACAGTTTCATGTATACTGAGGTGTTTTCATAGTGTTTTATTGGTTCTTTTCCTAAACAGATAGTAGATACAAAAATGTGAAGATGTCCATGTAGAGTGAAAATAAACAGCATGAATGGTATGTTTTAATCTGATCCAGTTTATCTTGTTAAATAGTGAGTAAATAGTAAAGAGAGATGTTTTTTGTTTGTGTGTACAGGGAGATGGAGGGGATGGTCTCTGCTTTCCTTTCTGTAAAAGTCACTGCACGAACATGGAGGAAATGAAAATGGAGGCTAAATATAACATTACCATCTTCTGAGGTCGAGCACTTTCCTCTGTTTGATCTCCTCCAGTGAGGCGTGAGGAGGGACATCTTGCAGGTTCCTGCTGGGTCTGTCGGATGACTTCATCTTCTTAGCGCCGCATTTCTTACCATTGCCTGAAAAAGTGTTTCAAAAAACATCAAAGTGTGACATCATGTAAACCAAACTGATTAAATTCACTTCCAGACCTTTCTTACTTGCTCTTATTTTCCTTGTATATGCAGTGTTGAAGTCTGCTGTGTCAATCTCCCAGGCCAAAATAGGCTTGGACACGTCCTCCATGTCACAGTCCTCGCCTGCCCCCCCACGGGAACCTCCAGTGTGTGCGGCACTGAGCTCTGTGGAGGGTTTGGGCTTTACACGTGGGGATCCGTCATCCTGCTTCTTTGAGAGCGCGTCCCTGCCTGTGTTTGGGGGGCAGTACACGGAGGCAGCCTGGTTTAAGAGGGCATAATCAGAGCAGACTGTGTAGAACTTCTCACGGGAGTGTGTGACCGGGCAGGTCCACGGCAGGTGGAGCTCAGCACTAGAAGCCCGCCTCACCCTCGCGGCATCCCGGGCCAGGGACCGAATCAGGCTGTGCTCCTCCTCCCTGTCTGCGGTCCGCTGCAGCCCTGATGGCTCCGCAGACCCAGACAGGTTTGTTCCCTGACCCTCTGAGGTGTTAGGCATCGAGCGGCCGCTAAGCTGACTGGCAACAGAACCGGACGAGACGGAACGCGATGATGGAGAAGTGACCTCTGCAGGGAAAAAAGGAGGTTATTCAAAATATATGAGAAGAAGATGAAAGTGCAGAGATAGAGACCTCACACTGCACTCAGATAGGAGAAATCAGTCAGCTAATAGTTTTATCTGACACAGAAACATCTGTATTACATCAGGATAGCTCAGCTCTGCTGCCACAAACACAGACACAGGGGAATCTTACATATGTTACATATCACAACAGATTTTTATTCACCAAGCTCTTTCTGTGTATTTGTTCTCCCTCTCCTTCTTCTTTGTAATTTTTACCACACTGAGCTTGTCTTCCATTACTGTATTTTATTTTACCAAACTATTCTACTTTATTTTTGCCTTTTTGTTGCACGTGATGTTTAATATTTTAATATTTTTGCTTCTGTGAAAGGAATTTGCATCCAATCACCTGCCTTCAAATGTATTTGGATCATACATTGGAGAGAATGCAGAACCAAAAAGCTCCTGAAACACATGAACCAACTTTCTTAGTCTAACAGTTACCATAACTAGCAAAATCCATCATTATCAAAAATTTCCAGTGGACTTTTCAACAAGATTGCTTAATAATTAAATAATTAAGTCCTACAGAGTGAGGGGATGCCTGAGGAATGGAGAAGAAGTGCACTGGTACTGATTTTCAAGAACAAGGGTGATGTGCAGAGCTCCACACCATGAAGCTGTGGGAAAGAGTTGTTGAAGCTAGGTTAAGTAGCAGCAGTATGCCTTCATGCTGAGAAAGAGCTCTACAGATGTAATGTGTGCTTAGGGAGTGTTGATGGGGGAGTACAGAAAAGGTCAGAAGGAGATTGACGGTCTCTGCATGGATCAGAGAAAGGATATTATAAGGCGCCAAAAGAGGAACTGCATAAGGAAGTCAGGAGTGGCAGAAAAGTATGTTAAGGTCGTGCAGGACATGTATGAGGACAGCGAGACAGTGGGGAGATGTGTGTTAGGAGTGACAGATGGGTTCAAGTTGGGGGTGAGATTAAATTTTTTTCAGTGGTGATGGAGAGGCTGATGGATGAGGTCAGGCAGGAGTTTGCAGATGACACTGATCCGTAGTGATCAAGTGGAGTCTGCAGAGGTGGAAGTCTAACGAAAGACTTCTTTAAGTTGCTTGAAGACGTTTCATCTCTCATCCGAGAAGCTTCTTCAGTTCTAGGGTCAAATGGTGGAGAGTCCCAGATTTAAACCCTGTGGGAGTATCCCCCCAAGAGGGACAAAAGGACCCCCTAATGATCCTCTACCCAATCACATGAGCCAAGGTGTGAAAACGGGTGTAGGTCATAATCAGCCAAGGTTTCGGGTGAGCTCATTGTGAAACCTAGCCCCACCCTATCATGTGATTTCCTGAGGTCATATGGCCCAGGATGTGAGTGGGCGTTAAGGCGTCTGGGAAGGGAACTCAAAACTGGATTATAGATGGCAGACAGTTGGTGTCGTAAGCCACCGCCTTTGTTCAAAGATGGTCGCTCACAGTGGACATAAATGGCTTCTTTTACTCCTCTTTCAAACCATCCATCTTCTCTGTCCAAAATGTGAACACTGGCATTTTCGAAAGAGTGACCTTTGTTCTTTAGATGCAGATGGACTGCTGAGTCTTGTCACGTGGAGGTGGCTCTTATATGTTGTGCCATGCGTTGGTGAAGTGGCAGCAGAGGTGGAAGTATATACTGGAGAGAGGATGAATGGAGATCCGTAAAAGCAAGCCTGAATACATGTTTGTGGATGAAAGAGAGACGGATGGAGCACAGGTAACGAAGATAGATCGGTTTAAATAACTGGGGTAACTAACTCTCTCGACCGCGGACGAGAGAGGTGAAGACAGGAGAGCAGCAAGAGTGAGAGGGAAGGTTTACAAGATGGTAATGAGACCTGCTTTCATGTATGGTTTGGAGACAGGAGGTAGAGCTGAAGATGCTCAGATCTTCATTGGAAGGGATGGTGGACAAACATGAAGCAGATATCAAAAAAGAAATTTTATAGACAAAGTAGAGTGTTAATAGGCAGAGGGTCTTATACAATTGTAAAGCAAGCTAGCTCCTTCATTTATATACAGTCTTTAAATCGTCCCCCTGGCAAACCCAGTGTTGGTCCACGTTAACGAAAACACCTGAAACTATGAACATAACAAATTCCAAAGACATAATCCTGAATGTCACTTGTCAGGCTCACGGAGAGACAAACAAGCACTGTTCCTCTTAGCCTTTAGCCTACAATGAGTCACCTATCATAGAAACAGACAGCATGGCTCTTGATATCCACCTAAACATTAACTAACGGTTCACCTGTAAAGCTGCTGCGATCACCCACAAACATCCAATTTGGTTAGCGGACGTAAACACGCCCAGCCGTCATTTTCAGCATCACAGATAGACTCATAAAATCTTCAGTAATGACCACCCTTGGCGGGGAGGCGGAAAAAGATAAAGCTGAGAGCAAACTACCAAATCGCCGCACACATTAGCACGAAAAATGTGGAAAATAGCCGAAAATAAGCAACAAACGTCGTCCTTCTGACCCGCAGCCTCTTCCTGAGCAGGTCCATCGGACTATACCATTCTGAGGAGCAACCGGGAGGAAGGGAAATATCAACGTTGTTAAATTCTTATAAGATTGTTAAAAAAACAAAAACAGAAAGTTTAAATGAGCAAAAACACTTTTCATCGCACACATGTGTATGTTATTGCACTGCATTAAATTTACTACATATTTGGACGTGTCCAGTTGGCGCCTCCTCTTCCCGTCTCAGTAAAATTATTTCTCAGTTTAAACCAATCACAGTAGAGCGCTTGAATGGACGAGTCTCGTCAGCGTCACGTGATATATTCAGATAGTTCCTGAAAGTGCATACCGGGCAATTTAAATTTGTAGACTCAGAGACACGTCCGTCGATACATTTATTATTTGTGGTAATTATTAATCTCTAAATGCATTAACTTAAAAAAAATGTTATCTTATATGTAGTTTCATTAATATATATGTATGCGGTGAGTAAACGGTCACCGTTACCCACGGCGTTAACAGTTATTACTATGGCTTTAACGCCATTGTAACAAGTTAACATTGTTTTTCCATCCACCCATCCATTCTCCTCCGCTTATCCCTTTTCAGGGTGGGGGACTGGAGCCTATCCCAGTTGTCATAGGGCGAGAGGCAGGGTACACCCTGGACAGGTCGCCAGTTTGTCACAGGGCTAATTTAGAGTTATGTCTTTGGGCTGTGGGAGGAAGCCGGAGTACCCGGAGAGAACCCACGCAAACACGGAGAGAACATGCAAACTCCACACAGAAAGGCATATACTTAAAACATTTTCCAAAAACCCAGGAGTTGAGAATCTCAATACCTCCATTGGTTTTGCCGAGAGCAAGTTAAATGCAGACATGCAGTAGGCTTGAATGGGAAACTGCCTGCTGATATTTAGCAAAGAATCATCAGTTACTAATGTAACATAAACTTTTATAAACCTATAGACATGTAATGACATGTAGAGCTGCATATTCTGTAAATTAGTTTCTGTGTATATGGAAATAAATATAATGAAGTTAGTCTGTAGGCACATTTTGAGGCAGATCAGTTTGTACTAAAAAGGGAAAGTTGAGACTGAAGGCAGACGCTGTCCCAAGCATCTTTATACATCGCCCTGTGGTCCAGAGGACGACCCCTGTACCACAATGCACACAAACACAGAGTGCATAGCTGCTGATCATAGCTATACTGTTAAAAGTGTATGTCACTTTTAACAGTATAGCTACAAAAAATGTTAATAATGACAGCATGAATAATAACATAACGGTTAATATTTTTCTGCATTATTTCAAGGCATTATTTTAAACGTTTAAAGGTTACCAGTGCCACGCCCTGTACTCATACCAGTAAGAAAGACTGAGGAAAGAAAAATGGAAGAGATTGAGACAAGACAGTGTGACAGAGGGGAGACGGCTATAAGAGAGAGACCGGAAATGTGTCCCTCTGCGGCTCACGAATTGCTCGAGCGCCTGCGGAGGCTCTTTGAAGCTCAAGCACGCAGACCTAAGGTGAGTCTGTTCATTGGAGATCCGACTTAAACCTTTAAAAGCGAAAATATAATTACATTACTTGCAGTTTAAACCGCACGATCACTCTATAAATACAGATTGGCCGTTTTTGTAGTGGACATACTGTGATTTCTTTCTTCTAACAGGTGACCTGACTCTAAAAACTATAAGCAAACCTGAACTTTGATCTTTGCGCGTCCTCTGGCGGTCGTGGCTTGCTATTGGATCACTTCCGGTTCCTGTTACTACTTACAGTGGTGTTTTTCAGCAGGTTAATCTGTGCATTACATGCTTACATGCTTTTGTTTAACGGCTCATTTCACAATGTAACCTTCACGTTCTTTATCAGAAACACACTCTTTGCTGAATCATCTGCAAATTATACGCATAATATTCACTCATTGTTTGTTTAGGAAGCTAACCTAATTGCTAAGCTTAGCCGAATCACTAGCAGAATGACTTCTCCTGTCCCTGGTGGTGTGCTATATGATAACAAGTAAAATACAGGGCCAATCTTACCGATACGGATACTTCAAAGTTATAAAAGCAGTTTATACAGAGCAGTGTGCTTGAACATGTTACAATGGTCACTAAATCACAGCGATAGTAACTTTCCATAATAATTAGTTAACACAACAAAACAACCCTTTCAGCTTGTCATGTATTTTGAAACGTTTTTTGGTTTTTAAAAGAATTTATTTCATTTAATTTTTTTTAGAAACCGAGTTTTAAAGAACCTTGGGTCAACTTCTGTTTTAAATATTTGTTCATGGTTAAGATATGTTTTTCAGTTCCAATACTAGAATTTATTTAACACATTTCAGATGATAATATTATTTGAATAACCAATAATACTTCTTTTTATTTACATAACGCCAAATCAGATCAACAGTTGCATCAAGATGCTTTTTATTGTAAGGCAAAGAGCTAACAATCAAGATGACCCCCTATGAGCAAACCTCACAAACTTACTTACTTAAATACTTTATTGAGTAATTGAGTTCATTATTATTAGGTTGTTTTAAAAACATTCTGAAAAGCCTTTAGTTTTCAGGGCTCTCTTTTGTGGAAACAGCTCCCAGTTTAGTCAGATTTGTGTGGGATATTTTGCTCTTCGTAACAAGTAACAAATATGATTGATGTGATATTGGTGTCAAAACTTTTTTTTTCCTGTAAAAAGATTTTAAATGCGCCTTTCGGTACCTTTCTGAACTAAAATGACACCACTGACTCTAGTATTATCTGTAGGATTTTCATTGCTAATAGAGCATTTCCCTGGCATTTCTTGTTTTAACAAACACAGAAAAGAAAAAGGGCTGAGGGGTAAATCAAACCTGATAACAGGATAACACTCCTCAGAGGTCATGGTGAGGAATATTACACTGCTGTTTAGTCTTTGATTGAAGACTTGAAGATTAAAATGTCAAAAAAACAACAAAACAAAACCGTCTCTTGCCAGAAAGAGTAACCTCAGAGTCCAAAGGGTCACCGAGGAGAAGTTAATCTGTATGAGTGTCTCCACCTACCTGTACTGCCACAGCCAGGTGTGAGGCAACAAGAACCGAGGCAGGCTCCAAAGGTACAGAAGTCCACTAGAGGAGTTTCTCTCAGCAGATACAGGTAATGATGACAAAGGTCCTTCAGACAGCTCTGAATACTGAGCAGACTCTACTGTGTGAGCTGAGAATCAGGATCCTGGAGATATTTGATAGGCAGAGCAGTGAAAAACTCCTCTCTAATGAAAAACCAGGTGGTGCATATGTCCGCCTGTTAGGAGCTCATCATATTTTACTGTTTTACAGTTAATGTATTGTGTTGTTTGTAATCTTACAGGAGACCATGGAAAAGAAGCTAATGATCATCGACACCGATTGCGGCATAGACGATGCTCAGGCAATAATGATGGCGTTGGCGGCGCCTAACATCCACATCCTGGGCGTCACCTGCGTGTTTGGGAACACGACGGTCGACAACGTGTGTCAGAACGTTTTGAGGGTGCTCTCAGTCTGTGAGCGTAACGGGGTGCGTTTACTGAAGCTGTCTGAACAATCACAATCTGAGGAAATGCAGATTTGTGTATTTTAATATAGATGTAATGTTCTTAAATGATTCATTTTCTATGAATTTTTTACTGAATGTTTCACCTGCTGTGCAGCACTTCGGTTCACATGTGTTTAAATGTGCTGTAGAAACAGTCTAAGTTGTTACTTTTCAAAGTATTGGTGTAGCACACAGACTCATTAGTCACAACAATTAGGGTATTGTCGAAATTAGAAGAGCACAGACCTCCAGCTATTCAAATATCAATTATTAAATAAAAACTGCATCACACACACACAGATGTTATGTTTAGAAACAATGATCTGTTTCTAAACTGCCCTCTCTGAGGTCCCTTTAAGGATTTTTTTTTTATACCTTTGTAAATCATCCATTGGTTGTTTAAACAGATGGGATTTGTCTGCCTTTGAGAGTCAGTAACAGACTTCCTGTCATGCATGTTCATAAAATGTTAGTTTAACCAGATTAGGAGAAAGGTTCCTGGACTAGTGAATTTCTGCTCACATAAACACAAATGGCAGCATTAAAGTAACATCCTTGGCGGAGTTTAATATATTGTAATCTTTGGTATTTTGTGACAAGTCTTGCTGAGCCTGGCCAGCAGGGTTTACACCGCAGTGTTGTGTCGGCAGAACTCAGGTGTTAATCTGTAAGGAAAGCTGCACTAATCTGAACTTCCTCCTGTAGATTCCAGTGTTTCAAGGTTCTGCTGGCCCTCTGGTTGGAGCGGGAAACTCACCCACTGACCACTTTGGAAGTGATGGACTCGGAGATGTGATAAAGGAGAAAGATCCTTGTTGGGAGGAGAAAATCCAAAAGGAGCATGCAGTTACCGCAATGATAAGACTGGTGTCCGAAAACCAGAACCAGGTTCAAAAACTCCTTCGTTTAGTCACAATTTGATCCTAAATTGTGATGCGTTTCCCAAAGAGCATGATTCTTTGCTCAGTTAGGCACAGATCTCAACAATTCCCCTTGAGAAAACACTAATGGAAGAAAACATGTCCTCCACAGGTCTCCTTGGTGGCTCTCGGCCCGCTCACTAATCTGGCGCTGGCGGTCAGACTTGACCCCCATTTTCCCCAAAAGCTCAGGGAGGTGTACATCATGGGCGGCAACATGGAAGGTAAAACGGCCTCGTGGTGACTGGTGTTTGAGCGTGAGGCGTTCAGGAGTGAATAATGGTGCTTCTGCCTTTATAGGAAAAGGAAACGTGACTCTGTGTGCAGAGTTTAACTTCGCCATGGATCCAGAGTCGGCCTATATTGTTCTTGAGGAGTTCCTCTGTCCTACCTACCTGGCATCGTGGGAGTATGCGTGCAGAAACGCACTGACGTGGGTAAGATCTCCACGCTTAGAGAAGTGCATGGCCCTGCCATGTGGGTCACTTTAAACTGAAATTCCTGATTTGTGCAGGAGTTCCTTGAGGAGCTCGTCAATCAGGACGCTCCAGCTGCACGCTTCATGAGGATGATAACGTCTAAATGCTGGGCTTATTCCAGAGAGGCCATGATGACTAAGAGAGACGTGTACTTTGGGCCGGGCTTTGTCTCCTATGATTCCTACGCGATGGCGGCCTGCATCGACCGCAGCGTGGTGACGGAGAGCATCGAGTGTCCCGTCCGCGTGGAGCTCCAGGGCTCCATTGCTCGAGGCATGTTGGCGCTGGATCGCACAAATCAGCTGAAGAAGAGCCACAGCGTGTTTGTGTTGACTAAATGTGACACAGCCAAGTTCAGCGAGCTTCTGAAGGAGTCCCTCAGACAGCCCTGCAAGAAGTAAAGTCTGGACTTCCTTCATTTAACTGCTGCATCACTAAGTGCCCTTTGACTGACATCATTTTATAGCCACAAATGATGTCAGGGAAGATGGTTACTAAATTTTCCCACCTGACCAATCACAATAAGCTGGATTTTTTGGAATGTTTTATTTAATAAAGCAATGCAACCTTTTACCGTTATAGGCGATCGTGATTGTTTAAAATTAAAATCCCTCAAGAGTACATCAGAGCTAAGGACATTTAAACTGCAACCAAATCAATTTTAGACCCACTCCAAGTGTCACAATCTAAAAAATAAAAGCTATATCAGAAAATGATTTGGACTCAGGAGGATTCACGGCGAAAAGATGAGTGAAATTTTACAAAGAATGCACTTGGTAAAGTTTTTCTACGATTAATAATCAGAAAACGGATCGAACATTGAGGGTAACAAAGCTTGAAACTTTGTCACATGAAAGTTGTTTGTACTCATCTCACAAACACACCAAATCATACTGAGTAAATTTTTATTCTGTTTCCAATAATAAACTTTTAGCATCAGTAACATGCAACGTAACAGCACTAACGTAAAATCTCTTACATTAAAAATTACAATCTGAGACATAAGATGAGGATGCTCCACTAAACACGTGCTACGTTAACTTTAAAAATACCCTTTGGAGGGTTTCATTGGCTGTATGTTACTGTGTGCCAGTAATATATATAATATTCTTAACTAAAAATGTTTCCTATCATAACTTTGTCAATCGACTTTTTACTTTGTTTTTTAGGATAATGGGATATCGTGTCATAAACACATATTTATGTATGAGGAACAGAACCAGCATTGTTACCGTGGATATTTGATCGGTTTTCTTCAAACAGTAGTTTTGGGTAAACTTTTAGGGCTCAGGCTTTCAGGTGAAGCGCACAACAACCTAAACCTCTCTGCTGTTCCATGTCCAGTCGTGGATGCTCTTTGTAATGAGGTCAGTGTACGTACCCGAAGCTTCAGACGGCTCTTCAATCATTCTGAGGTTTTTCTACGTCTTGGGTCATAAAGGCTGGCTTTAGACACAGAATGCACTGAGGGGCTGCAATGAGGCCCAGTGTCATATAAAGAAGGATCATTTTGAATCATGCAAAGCTGTTGTAAAAGCCTAAAGCTTGAAATGTTTCAATGGAATAAAAAACCTGAAACATGAGCGTTTCTGCTGAAATCCTTTATTTAATTTTGCTGACAAATCGAGGTGATGTACAATACAAACCTCAAACTTAAATATTTTTTTGATCACCTGACCAATTTATTCCCACAGAAGGCTTTGAAGAAGAAGAAAAAAAGTAGTGGGGACATGAATTTTCTTGAAGCTTTTTTGGGGGCTGTTTCATGAAGAACAACTCTGGATTTATTCAAGATCCCTGCAGCCAAATAAAAGCCTGGTGCAATGACAGACCTCAAAGCCACCAGTAGGAATCCAAGTGATGGTGAAAGCGGGACTTATGGCTTCAAATAGACATCTATTCCAACATTAATACTGAACTTAAGAGATTTTGCTCCAAGTGTCACTTTTAAAGGACAAACGCAGCCTTCGCCGTGCTATCAGCCTCTTAACTTTAGGGAAACCTGTTAAAAGAAATTCAAATAAAAGTAAGCATCCCTCCCCACCCCCACCCCTCGGGAATAAAAAGCTGCAGAGACCTATACGCAGCGCCGGGCTGGCGATCGCTCCAGGCTGCTTCTTGTCGGGAATCTGATTACATGAGAATTTGCTTTATGAGTACAGAGAACTTAAGTGCTACGGCGTGGCCTTAGTTGGTGTTGTTGGAGGAGCTGGGCCACGGCTCAGAGCTGCGCCTGCTAACGGTGGGGCCCCACATGCTCCAGGGGTTGTAGGTCCGACTCATCTCGGTGGAAGCCACCACGGCTGGCGGTGGCGACGGAGCGGAGCTGCTGACGAGATCCGTCAGAGGTGTCGAGGTGGTGGTTGGAGGGAAAGGGTTTAAGGCTGGCTCTGCACTCGTTGACCAAATGGAGCTGCCGAAGGGTGTGGTTGTAGACCACGGGTTGCGGCCGTTTCCCAGGAGTGACTAAGGGGAAAAAAATTTAATAAAATCATGAACAGGAAGTCGGAGTATCTGCGAACTGCATCATATCACAGAAAAGATCTCACTGTGGCTGAGGTGGGCGTAGAGCTGGGGGTGCTGGTCCAGGAGTGCAGGGGATCAGTGGGGCTCGGTATGTCCCAGATGGAGGAGGGGACGGTGGTAGTGAACTCTGGCCAGCTCTGCTGAGGCTCAGATGGCTTTTGGAGACTCATTCCACTGAACACTAAAAACAACAGACACCACACACATTTTAGCTGGAAGGCTGTGAACAATCTGAACACGAGGCTCTGCGTCCGTCTGCTTACCTCCCGTCAGGTTGAAGTGGTTGTTGGAGCCAAAAGCGGAGAAAGCGTTGGCCGACTGGTAGTTTGGACTGCTGGTCGTGTCGATTGGACTCCACAGTCCAGAGCTTTAAGATAAAAAGGAACGCTCAGTTAATAGAGCTGGCCCTGGGACACCGATCCAGAGTACTGCACATTACTGTCAGGCCACGATCGCAAGAGAGTGGAAATTTGTGCAGCAGTGTGCTGATCTACAAACAAGGACACAGCCACTTCCTTTCAATCCAATCCAAACATTTGTGGAGAGAACTGACGAGTTTCAGGACAGAACCGAAGCCTTGGCACCTGTTCGCAGCTTTGAGCCATTCACCTGCGCCAATACCATCCTCATAATATCTGCTCTGTCATTCCAAATAAATGAACACTCCTTTGGCAGAGCAGAATATCACCTTGTGCTTATTTCAACACTAATTTCAGCTCAATTTGCAGTAAACTGCCTCTAAAATGAGATATTTGTGCTGGTGCACACTTTCCTTCCTGTTACCTGTCTGAGCTGTCGCTTTCAAAGGATCTCATGTGCTCCAGACTCTTGCCTTGGCTGTCAGTTTTACCTGCACCAGAGCCACCTGAGGGAGGCAGAAAACATCCCGTAAACAAAGCACAGTGGGAAAAATGTTCCCACTAACATAAAGGACTGATTCAGCGCTCCATATTCACCTGGGCTTTTGTCATAACCTTTAGTTACAGCGTCAGCAAAGGTGAGGTTCCCGTTTTTGCCCGGCTGCGGGAGGGCTGCAGGCAGTTTATTTCCTGGGGCTTTCTTCTGGTTTATCTCACTGTGAATATACAGCACGTGTTCAGTACTCTTGTTAGAATTGCAGCATGCTTTATTCTGACAAATCAAGATAAAACATGTCCTGTCTATGGCCTTGGCGCCTCTCACTGTTAACAAGAGTCCTAAACGACTGACTGTCCTGCATGTGAATCACCTGTTGCTGCTGACCACACTGCTGTAGGTTCCTCGAGACAGTAAGCTGGGGGAGGTGGGTGGAGGGGAGCAGGTCCCAGCTGTGGCCGATCGCTTCAGGAAAGGATCTGCATTTATCGTCTGCAGGGAGATCTGCTGAAGACTGTCAGCTGCTGCAAAAGGAGACGGGAGTAAAGCAGCTCGTTAGACTCGTCGAAGACCGGTCTGAACGCGAGCTGACGCCACCGATTGGGTCTGGACTTACGGATGCTGTTTTTGGAAAGAGGGACGTCCCACTCAGGTGAAGCGCACTCCTTCTCTCCTTCAGAGCTGCTGCTGTGTCCCAGCTCTGACGCTTTGGGGAAAAAGGAAGGCCGCCCGTCCTCCAGCTTTCCGTCTACTGTGAAAAACACGCCAAAACCACCAAGGTCATTCTGTGGAAAGTGCCTCTTAGTTGCCTGCTGGCCTTAGTGGATCTGACTCTAAGAATCGGCTGATTTTTATTCAGCATGTTACATGACGCCATGCAAAGTTTTACCTTTATAATATGACTGAACTTTGGCACTGCTTATTCGTGTTATTTTTACTTCCTCGTAATTTCGAAGACAGACACATGAAATCTATGTTTGTATAAAGGTATAAAGGAGACGTTTAATATCCTGTAAGTTGTTTTGAGCAGCCACCCAGCCCACATGAAAATATGACCCCGCAGTGAATTTTCAGAAACAGATGAGGGCACTAATGCTTTCTGATTCTGCTCCTCTACATCACAGACATTAAACTGCTGCTTTTTATTCAAAGTATGAGCCCATCATAGTGACGCTCAAAGAAAAAAAACCCCATAAAGAACAAAAACATGATTATATCTTGGCTTTAGACCATCAGATAGATAGATAATCAGGTGCTACACCCACTAAAAGTTAAAGGACTGAGCGTCTTTAAATGTGTTTTTCAGCTCTGGAAATTTCATGTGAATATCTGCTGTATTTATGAAGCCTCAAAAATGGCAGTAAAAACAACGAGAAACCCCTCATGTACTTCGAAGGCCTGTAATACTGAAAATATTCACAGTATGAAGGTCAAATTCTGGATGGCATAATTAAATAAAGTTATTGTATACAAAACTTACATCTAGGTTTCTGTAGAGGTCTCGTCTTTGTGATGCTGGTGAGAGGATGGAGAGATTTGGAGGGGAAGTTCTTCCGCTGCTTGGTCTCCAGCGGTGTTACGTAGGGCAGCTCGAGAGAACTGAGAACACGAACGATTTGTTCAGGAAGAGAACAAAGTGGAAGCAGTGGCTTGTAGTTTAACTTGTAGGTGACTGCGTGGAGTCACACTGAGCATTTCTATGTGCCACTGATGTTTTTGGTCAGATATCAGACGCAAATAGAACATTAAGAAAAGCCTTCTGTGGAAAATGTGAGGTCATAAATGAGTCCACTGTGTTATTTTAGTCACTTTAGGATGAAAAGTAAAAAAGAAAAAGAAAAAAAAAAAAAGACTCAAACCTGGATTTTTCTGCTTGGTTCTCCTTCTTTGTGATTACTTGTTTCTTCATTTTAGGTTTTATAAGAAAATTTGATGTTTCTTCTTTTGCCATTTCCGGGGTTATTGTCCTTCCTTTCTTTTTTACTGGTTCCTGGAAAAAGTGATGCATATTTTTAGCAAACAACAAACAGAGACCATGTGCTGGCACATACTTTAACATTTTTTTACCTCTTTAATGTTTGTCTCCACATCTGGATTGGAGGTCTCTGTAGTCGTGGAGGAGCTGTCGTCGTTGTCGGCGAGATCTTTGAGCTCGTCTCCCTGAGTCTTTACTGTTGACTTTTTCTCCTTCTCTTCCTTCTTTCTCTGGGCTTTTGCTTTAGCGCGCAGCTTCCCTTTGGATTCCAACCCTGCAAACGATATCAGCACACACTGTAAAACGCTGTGAACGACCACAGAGAATTTCTCCTCTCATTAAAAGTTGTGTCTGTACCTTTGCTTGGTATGGACTGAGAACTCTGCTCCTGAAGAGTTTCGGGACTGAGCGGCTCTGGACGGTCGAGGTCGTTGTCCATGGCTCCAATGAGGTTGGCGAACTCGTCGTCGGGGCAGATGCCTCTGTGAGGCAGCAACGGGCCGCCTAAGCTTGGACTCTGGAGGTCAGGCTGTTTGGTGCTGCGACCTTTGCGGTTGGTTACCTGGCAGGGAGCTGGAGGGCCTTCGTTGCCAGAGACTGAACTTCCTTTGGTGAGCTGGGAGGAAGGAGGTTGCATAGGTGGGCGGGTGAAGCTGATCCTGGACCTGTTACCCTGGCCGTCGGAGTCTGGCGAGGGACGGCTGCTGTTCTGTCGGCCTCCCCGAGCTGACCCATTGGTGGATGCGTATAAACCTCTGGAGTTTTGTGGTGGGTCGCTATAGATGAGTGTTCACAAAGAAGTCTGTCAGTAACTCTGTATATGCACATTTATAGTTTTAACATTTAAACTGTCTCTGGGCGTTGATAAAGAGCGTCAAACACGGCGGTTCAAATCTGTGAAGCCCCTGCTCGCTGCAGGGAGAAGCACCTCATCCTCTGAGTGACACACTGAGCACTAAGTGAGCATTAACAGGAACGACGGTGACAGAAGCTTAACTTTCAGGGGAAAAAAGCTTTTCAAAATCTTATTTTGTGGCAAAATCATCAAACCTTCTTGGAGGTTTGACTGCTGAGTCTATAGATTATTTAAAATAATTTCATAATTTCTTGAAATAAATGCTCAAATAGGCTCCCAGAACGCTTTAAAGATGGCTGCCGAGTGAGAAGATTTGCATGTAGAACTATTTGGTCTTGATTTGAATTCTCAGCTGTACTGAGAACAAGCACAAGATAAAAAAAGTTTATCCGCAACCATAAAGTTTTGCTTTGTGCTCCATCTCAGTGCGCCTCCGATTAAAATTCAAATCGACTGAATGGCCGGCGATAACGGCCAATAAGCTGTTTCAGTGCCAGATATGGTAAAAACTGCAGGAAGCGGTTAGCCACAGGCAAACGGCCATCAGCAACCTTCTTGGCGCGTCAGAGGCAATTAATCCAGTTAAAAAACAGCAAAAATCTTCAAATGTTTGGACATTTTAATGACTGAAGCCTGAAGTTTAAGGAGTGCCTGATTATAAGGGCCAGATCTGGACTGCAGGTCTAAATTTTGAATGAATGAAAAATGACATTACAGAGAAATGATGCTCATTGGAGTAACTACTCAGTGCACGTAGAGCTGTGGGATTAACATGAATTTATTAACCTGTGAATTCTATAAATTTCAATGATACCTATATGAGGAGAGCTCACATGGACGCATGAATGTGTAGAGCTAAGGATGTTAACAAATGGGAAATGCTGGGGTGCCCATCATGGTCGTGGTTCAAAAATGTATTTTAACTTCAGCTGCCAACTCTACAAGAAAGCAGCTCTTAGTCTATAACACACACACACACACACACACACACACACACACACAAAAAAAGCTTCACGCTCCCGGGGAAGAACAGCTGGAGGTGATGGACAGTCGGTTTCCAGGTTTGGTGAGATCTGAACTATGTGCGAACAGCATCCTAATAAATGACTTCAACATGCTGAAAAGGACTGAAAAGCTGGCTACGGACGCTTGGACGGGCTTAACGTGTCCAGGTGAGAGTCACGCAGGTAAGTGTGCACATGTTCTTTTTGTGGTTAGGAGGCTAGGAGCCAAAAAAAAATTTAGTTTGGTGTGAAAACGACACTAATAATAATAATAATAATATTACGTTCACCCTCACATTCAGATGTTTAGAGGTTGGACACTGATCCTGTTTTATCTTTAAAAATTGTTCTAAGTTCTGCACACAAACATTTGAAAGGATAATTTTTATTGTGCGTTTGCTGCACCACTTTTACGTCCTCTTTCATCTCAAAAATCAGTTCTCTTTACCAATATGTGCTCGCACCTTTGAACACACCCGCTTGTGCCACGTGATCGGGCTTTGCCCAGGTTGTCACTGAGCATTTACACTTACTTTGAATCAGTGTGAATTTGCACAATGTCCCTGAGATTGAAGGGTCTCCCAGTCTCCAAGGTGGAGTTGGATTCCACGGACACGCGCCTCTTGAAGGGCTCCCATATGCTCTGAGCCTCCAGGTAGGCCGTGGTGATCACTATCAGAAACATGGAACTGTAACACAAACAAACAGCACACATGAACCGTTTGTCAGATTGAGATCAAGCTTTCTGCTAACTTAGTTTAATCTGTATTCCAAAGCCGTTGCTATACAAGCATAACTGAGGCTTATAAACAATCCCATGCAAACATGTGACCTATCTGCAGAACTAGATTAAGTATCCTACCATTAAACCTGAGTGCAGGGTTACAGCGTGAGCGTGACAAGGCTGCTGCTATAACAACACTTTTTGTTTCAGGGTTTTAAACAAACATTGGGCTCATTAATAAAAGTGCAGCTCTGTCTCCAGGTAAGAGCACCTGTTAGCCTTGAACACCACCCTGTTCCCTTTGGGTGTGTGAAGGTGGAGCTGCATGAATAGCTGAGAGCAGAAATGCGTGCACACAGATCCTCTCTGCTGTTTCCTCATCCTCATCTGTCTTTAGTGAGCATACAGTCTTTGCTGTTACTTTTCTGGCAAGCAAATAAAGTTTTATTTAAATCTAATCCTGCTTTAAAATAAAAAGAGCAATCCCAGTGATAAAGAAAGAAGAGCATTGGTTATGAGCAGGAGAATTAATATTAATATTAAAAGTTACATTAAGGGTAACATAATCTTGATGGCCTAACTGCAGAAATTCAGGTTAAAACCCTGAAGTCAACTCTACAGCTACTCAGTTTTTTGTAATGAATTGATTGTCACATAGAACCGTGTTCTGCATGTTTTGCTTGCGTTGTGCGGCGACACCCACCTCATAACGATAGACACAATGATGTAGAGCTGGAGCTCCCAGGTGGGCCTGGGCAGGGTCTCTGCACATGTGGCTAACATGTGATAGGGCAACGAGGCATTGAGGACAAACACAAATTCTGAGCCGCCGCACGACACCAGCTTCAGCTCCCGGATCACTCGAGAGGAAGTGAAATCGGGTGTAAACCTGACAATAAAGGAGAGAGAGAACACTGAGCAGCCTGTCCTGCGATCCACGTGAAACCTGCTCATGGGAGGAAACACCTGGGAGGTATCTTTATGATTTATGAGCTAATGAGTTATTTATATACACAAAGATATGTACAGTATAAAGATGAAGGGTGTGTCTGGTTTCAATGTTTCTTTGCCTATAATAAGCATCTGAGAGGCTTTTTTCTGAACGTACACGCCTCAGAGGATCCAGCCAAATTTCTCTGTGTCCAAATCTTTAAAAGCATCCATTGTGTTTCACCTGACAGTCCTGATCAAAACAAATTATATTTACAGCCCAATATCACAGGTAAACTCTCACCGAGGCAGAAACAAACCAAGGACAGCAAGAAGGTTGCGTACATATAAAAACTACCAAAAATAAAGGCTTGTTATTCAAACTCATCAAATAGGTGGGCAAATCAGACAAATACACCAGTTAGACACGAGATGCATTCAGGTGTGTCAGCACCTGGGTGTTTCTGTGTCTGCACAATAACAACAGCGCCCTGGAAAAGTACAGGAATTCAAACGAAACAAAGCCATGAAAACACATTTATGGAATTCACTCAGCTTATTCTTTTCATATCACTCACTCACACACACACACACACACACACACACACACACACACACACACACACACACTCTTTTTGTGTCCAAGTGCATTGTTCCTATTTGGAATATTCGAGTCATGACTTGCAGGAGTTTATTCTGGAACCCTTTTCACTTTGAATACATTTTCACTTCATTCAAATATATTCTTTTATATTCTGATATCCGTCCGTTTGTACGTTTTCACGGGTGGTGCAACCATAAACAAAACTTATCATAAAGCAAAAAAGGAACAACAGTAAAAATGCTTCGTCATTCAGAGGACCCCCTGAGGTTGAATATGGAAAGATTAATTGCACAATAAAATGCACACCAACGACCCTATAGAAGAGATTTCAAAGTGCTTCTGAAGCAAACTTTTAATGAAGCCTTAATCTTTGAAATTTACAAAAAACAAAAAACCCAACAGGGTTGACCAATCTAGCTTCAACTGTAAACATTATCAAAAACAAAAAGGTTGAAAGCTGATCTATAAAGCAGCTTTAAAGAGAGGGCGACCACAAAGAGCTAGAAATGAGCAGAATAGATTAGCTTTAGCATAAAGTAAGCCTCAAATACGAGTGAAAAAGCTTTATAAACTGTCGTGCCCTAATAAGTTTGATAAGTCATTGTCATAGTGTCCTATATTCCCACTCTTCAGTCTCACTGCTATGTGGGTTTGAGCACTCTTTTCATACACCTGTCAGGGCAGAGTAAAGAAAGGCTACATTTCTGCCTCAGGGCTTCTGCAGCTGTAAATCCTTCTCCAATCACAGCATGGCTCTCCTGGCCACACCGCTGGGCCAGATTCTGACACCTCTTTGTTACATTTTATTTTACAAATTTAGGGAAGCAACATTTCAGTATCACTGACTGTGTTTTTGTAGCATTACTGGAAAAAGTTGAATTAATGCAGGTGTTTCCATTATTGATTCCCCTGCCTGACAAAAGCACTTTTAACTACTCCCCCGTGAAGCTAACTTTCTTCAGACTGGCTAACACCAACAAAGAGAACATTTAAACAGCACTTAAATGAGCTTCTGCGCCTCAGATGGCCATATTAGGGATGGCTCGTGTGGCGAAGGGGGGAATGCACGCACACACGCACAGGAAAACCACTGATGATGGAGGTGTGTGTGTAGCAGTGAGTCCTTACAGTATGACGAGGTCTTTCGAAGCATTTGGCTTGAGTGCAAATTCTTGACAGTTGAGAACTTTGAATCCGAATCCTTCGCAGGCTTGTCCATTGATTTCTGCCGATTTGATGGTGATCGGGAGCAAACCCGTGTTCTCCACTCTGAACGTCCTTTTCAGAGTGAAGTTTGGCTCTTTCACTTTTGTTTCTGAAACAAAAAACAGGGACAATCAAGATTCAACTTAATGTTTCAAAAGAGGAAAAATTAGATAGAACATACTGAAACACACACACACACAGTAAATGTACTGGAATAAATCCTGTTAACAGCAGGGCTCACTGCGTGTTTGGATATTTTCATTTAGGAAGTTTAATTAATACATAATGTTGTCTTTTTCTCTGTGATATTTTACATGTCTAATCTGTTTTATTTCATTGCATTTATTGAGCTTTACTTTGCACATCTATGAGTTCTCGTGGATGGGGCTGCCTTTGAAATTGAACACTGGCAGATTTACTGATCTTTAGAAAAATAGACCAGCAGGCCAATTACTAACATAATGAGTACATATTCCTGCCAACAGACAGTTGAACTTAAGATGAACCTCTACAACATGACTGGCTCACATTGATTGGGTGACACCGCTCTCTTGCATCGTTTATAAACTCACTCTCTGTGCAGTCTTTCAACAGAGCTTCAGTCATTTTAAACCTCAGCGAGCTGCCTTGTCCTGGAAGCTTCCCTCCGACCTTCAGGCTCTCTGTCGTGCCTCGTCCGTGAAGTATGATCGTGTCGATCACCGTCAGGTTGTTTCTAAACAGATGCCCCAGTAAAGTGATTCATTTCAATGGAGGAGTGCATTTTTGTTTTAGTTTCTAACATTAAAATGTGGTATTACCTGACTATGAGGAGGGAGGAGACGCTGTGGTTTCCAATGGGAGTAAATCTTATGTTGAAAGACTTGACTTCTCCAGGCAGCAGGAGGAGGTTGTACACAAAGGGCCTGGTTGAGCCTTCTACAAAGCCTGTACTGCTCCTCATTAGCGATGTCTGTCACACAAACGGAGAGACTGTTAGAGACAAACAGCTTCCACATGCTGTCAGATCCACGGACAAGAGGACAGTGATTAGCAACACAATAAGCAGCCGATTCTCCGATTTCCTGAAAAGCCACCAAATCAACAATGGACTTACTTGATTTCTGTGAACCTGGAACTCAAAGGTGTTTGTGTTTATATTGATGTTGGATAAGTTTCCTAAAGGAAACCTGAAAAAGAAAAGTAGTAAAGAAGACTGTCAGCGTAAGCTGAGGGAAAAAAGAATAAGCGGGAGTTTAGTTGTGACTTCTTACCTGTCGGCCAGTTTTCCAGAAAACACAGAGGGGTTTGGTAAAAGCGCCAAGGGGAGTACTTGGACATAAACAGGGACATCTGCTGGGTTCTGCAAAATCACCTCCTCGTCCTGCGGACAAACGATGTCATGCCTGAGTTTGAAACATGTTTAAAACACGCAAAACCTGTGTGCCGTGTCCTAAACACCGACTTCTGTCGGTGCTGTGCTTTTTTGGAAATCGAATTTCCCAGAGGAACCCACCCGAGGGATTAATAAAGTTCTATCTAATCTATCTAATGGGCGAGTACTCACAGAGGAGCTGTTGGTGTTGGTCAGGGGGAACGTGATTCTCTGTGAAGAGTTGACCAGCGAAGGCCACGTCAGGTGTGCGGTTATTTTAGCCTGAACGTTTTTCTGGAGATCTGTGTTAACTTCAAAGACAGCTTCGATCCTTTGGTGAGAAAAGAAGTTACATTTTTACTTTATTTTATCCTGGAAAGAACTTTTATTTCATAGTGCGCTTTGAATGCACAACGTGCTTACTTGTGCACAGAGCGCTCCTTGAGCTCTTTCCATCGTCTGAGGAGCTTCTGGTGAAGATCGACATCGGCGTCCCAGATATCCTCCTGTAACGCCAGCCCATGAGGTTTAGCCTCAGCTGTGGAAGGAAAAAAATAAATAATAAATTAACCACTGAATTCTCAACCATGGGCTCAGACTAGATTTATATTTTAGGGATGGGACTCGACCATAAACCCACATCTCTCGAGGATTAGGGATGCCACGTACTGATGATACTGTGAGATTTAAAAATGACACATCGGTATTATCTGTCTGCTATGCATGTATAATAATATCAGAAATAACACTTCAGTTGTTCTTTTTATATATTTCTGAGCCGACTTCACTGCTGTTGTTTACAGACACCTCACTTCTCCTTTCCTTGCTCTCGGTCTCAGTGTGTGCACCTCCTCACATACAGAGTGGAGAGATCCAATAATATTAATGAAGCTGCGATGAAAGAGTCCAAATAAACTAAATAACGAGAGATTGAAGCTGCTGCGGCGGAAAAATCATCGTCTGACCAAAACTTGCAGTCGTTAAAAAAAAAAAAAAAAGAAAAAAAAAAAAGACTGCAAACAAAGAATAGCTTCGTCATGCTGTGTTAGCACTCCTGCAGCTAACTTTTATTAAACACAGAACAATGAAATCAACTGAATTGACAGTATCAGACTCAATATTCAATCAAGAGTAAATCCAAATTTACTCTGAATCCTCCAGTTCTCACTTAGCGACATTAGGGAAGGAAAAAAAAAAGTCACTTCAAAATGAGCAGATGTTGCTCCAGATGGAATTCACCCAAAAGGGCTGCAACAAGTTTGTAAAACTGTATTAAACAACAGTTCTATGGCTACTGGTACTGCTCCATCTCTCTTTAAGCAGATAGTTGTTCAAGCCCTGCTGAATACCTGGACCCCATCTTACCCAAAAAACTACCAGCCTGTCTTCCAGACTTCCATTTCTTTTAAAAGTCTGGGAAAAAGTCTTTCTTCATTAACAGAATCCACTGATAAAAGTTTGCAATGATCTGCTCGGGCTCTGGGGACTGTGCCATCCTCATCCTCCTTGGCTTCACTGCTGCATTTAACAGCACTGACCACAACGCGTGCACATCAGTGCTGGCATCTGCACTACGCTGGTTCATCTTATACCTGAATAATAGATCCTTCTCTATGTTTACTGTAAACTATTCTTCTTCACCAGCAGCACTGTGCTGGTGTAGGGTTCTATCTTAGGTCCCATCCTGTTCTCTCTATACATACTTCCTCTGGATCAAATCATCAGTAAACATCAAAATTTGAGACACTAAAAGGATCCCACCTCCTCACAGAGGCATAAGTCCGGTCTAAAGGGTTTGTTGTTAAAAACACCGACGTGCACACAAACACAGAGTTTAATAACAACTAAAACTTACATTTAAGCACAAATGGCAGGCCCACATAACAGTGATCACCACACTGCAAGCCGGCGTCAAAATAAATGTTTGCCACCTGTAAAACAAGTAATAAAAATACGTTTGTGTCTCAAAAGAAAGCGTGACCCACTTTTTGTGTTGTTGAGGACTGGGAGGATTTTTGTACCTTAGACTTCCGTCTGGGCTCCAGCTCGTCTTTGCTGTTGCGGAGACGTTTGTAATAAAATCGGATGTCTTCTGTCAGGGAGCGGATCTGCTGCAGTCTCACTTTCTGTGTGAAGGAGCTCTGTATGCTAAAGCTTTGGTGAACTACCTTCCCCTAAAGAAGAAGACATGTAACTCAATCCAACACCTCAGGCATTAAACAGGAAGCTGGCTTCTTCTTCTTTTCTTTTTTTTTTTTTTTTAACTTAAACACTCATCTTCTGCATGCTGCCAGCACATGATGGCTGTGAAATCAATTTTGTGTTACTTACTGGAAATGAAGGTGGCAAAATGATGTGTTTGGGAGAGCTGTTTAATGTGCCCACTGCGACGACAGCTTTCACCGGGATGGTTAATATCTGAGGCCAAAAACAACACCAGGTTATGCTTTTATGTTGAAGAAACTGCCTGAAAACTACACACCAGCCAGCCTACCTCATAATCTGTGGTGAGGTGTACAGCCCCGTCGTACGTGCCCTCCAGAGCTTTGGCCACTAGTGTCACTCTGAATGCTGCGTAATATCCAGATGCTAATATAACCTGTGAAAACAAAAAGGTTTTCTGTCTCTCAACACTTTGTGAACAAGCTACAGTTTCTCTAAAGTCCGTCCCGTCTTGTTTTGTTTTCTTTGCACACATCATCAAATTGCTTGGAATAACAATGTTTTATCTCCGATCTTGACACTGTGGTTGAAGAGCTTCCACATCCGAGACAGCAAAACACACAGGCAGTAAATTTCTTTCACAGGTTTCATAGCCTTCCCTTTAAAAAGGAAATGAATACTGAAATGGTTCTCTAAAAGCCAAAAACAATCAAGAACATAGTTTCAATTTGGATTTAAGATGATTAAAATGTTTAAAACCAAACAACCAAATGACAGAAAAGATTATCTGAGTAAGAAGACCTCTTAGATTCAAAATGAGATGCTGCTTAGAAGGAAAAAGCTTGAAATCAAAGAACAAACAAAACTTAATTATTTGATTTTTTGTGACATGCATACTACTTGAACAATATGATGCATGTCACAGTTTATTATTTTATTTTCATACTTTCCAAACTCTTTTCCCCCTTGAGAGGTTTTTTTTAATCATTTTGTTTCATTTTCTGATTTGTTTAGCTGTACGACACTGCGGTTCACGGAGCTTTTAGATAAATTGACTTGAGGGAATCTCTGAGTGCTTCAAACGGTAGCTAGAATGGCTTTCAGGGCCTACTTTACAAGCTCAGCTGGTCTGACAGCCTTAGTAATATGAGAAGATGCTTCTTCATTAATCAGCAGTGGTTCTGCCAACTTCTGCTCAGCGTCTCTCATTTCTACTTTTAAACAACTTCCTGTTTTGTTGTGATCTCTGAAGTACTCACAGTAGTGTGAATTACTAAAAACAACATTAACTCAGCCAGGCAGCAGCCTGATCTGTGTTACAAACCTCATTCCAGATAAAATCGGTACAAAGAGAGAAACCTCTCAACTTAAAGTGCAACTGCAGCAGTTTAATGCCTGTGACACAGGAACAGAAACAAGCGGCAGTGCGCTGTGCGTTTGATCTGTTTCCTGATAACTCTCTGGAGAAAACCTGAAATAGTGCATTTTGGGTAAACTTTCAAGTTTCACATCACCCTGTGGACGAGGTGGGACCTCAAATTACTTGCTAAAAATACAAAAATCTTTTGTACTTGAGGTTTTATAATGCAAAGAGGTAAAATTCTGCATTTTGCATTCATTAAATATACTAAGGTTAATGTATGAATGTGAGTCAGCCGTTTGTGAGGATGGGGGGGCACTGACTGGAGGACACCAGGCCCAGCTAAGCTGCATCTTCTTTAAGCCTTCATAGTGCATTTATGGTCAGCATTGAAAAACAGAACCGGGAGCTTCCGATTAATGAAATACTTTTGCTTATGTTAATTATTAGAGCCAAAAAAGTCCAAATTGTAAACTGCGCAAAACAGTTATTTGTTATTTTTTAACCTTTTCATGTGAGATTCATGCTTTTTCTCAAAAAAAAACATGAACATAGATATTTATAAGCTGTCACAATTTTTAAGTTTAAATTTTCACAATTAAATACAGAAGTGGTGACCTTGTTCATGTGTCTGACGAGAAACTCCCGTCCTCACAAACTACAGCCACAAAAGTTGAAGTGAAACTCATGTCGTAGGATTTCACTGGACTGATTGCATCAGACTGAAGCTTGCTCTGCTCACTCTAGCTTCCTGTGGGGATTAGCGTGATGGCGTTCGGGCTGTGGAGGTCTCACCGTTTTATGATGGGAGGCTGAGGTGTTCTGCAGCTCTTCCAGGTGACCCTGGGCCACCGTTGTGTTCCCTTTTTCGGTCTTCAGCAGCTCCATGGAGAGACTGTCTCCTGTGACCAACCAGGACTTAATCTCCAGCTGGAGGACAGAAAAGAACAAAGTGGCGCTTTTTCACTTTTGCCAAGCAGCATTAAACTTTACATGGTTTACACTGTGGAAACAACCTAACAGCCTAACCCTAACCAGCATCCGTTCATCTACAGTGGAGTTTTTAACCAACAAACCGCAACCAGGTTTATCTGAAGATAAGGACACGACAGCTAACTCAGTTTTACTCAGCACTTTGCAATCTTATGAAATTGAGCACGTCCATGGGGGAAAAGCTTTAGAAGCCTAACGACACATAAAGGCCTGAAACTTTCATCCCGAGATGCCGAGCTATGACAATTTACAATCGATCACTCCAATATCAACTTGTACGGCTTCTCACCTCTATGGGGTTACTGTTGACCACTACAAATATGATGCTGCTGGTGTCTGTTGCACTGCGGACACCAAAGTCCAGCAGGTTCTCCTTCAGACTGGGAGGCAGAACCAGAGGCTGTAAAAACAGGCAGTAAAAACAGCATGTTACACACTCTAAAGTAGATTTAAGTACCAGATTCAACAGCGATGTATTATGAAGCTATAATGCAGTCTGGTATTAGTGAACCAAACCACTGAGAGGCAAGAGCATCTATAACTAGTACAGGAGCTTTCAGTGGATATTATTTTATTGTTTAAGAGTAAACAATTGTATTTACAATGATAGACCGAGTTCGCCCGTCTGCACCCACTTCATGTTCACTGCGTACCTCCAAGAAGCCGGTGTAAGCCCGAACAGGCAGGTGAAACTTTGATGCGTTTGTGATGAGCAGGATGTTGCTGTCTATGTGGATTGATGGTCGAACCGGTCGGAAGAGGAGGGAGAAGATGTAACGCGACTCGTGTGGGGGGATGAGGATGGGCGTGCTGAAGTTCTGCACCTAAAACAGAAAGAAAAACATAAATAAATGAAAGCGATGTCAGCGCGATGCTGGAAGATCAGACTTCACAGTCGGGTTGACCTTGGATGGGTCGTTCCAGAGAAATCAGTGAGTATCTCCAACCCGAGACCCGACAAGCAGGTGATTGTTTTACTACAATAAACAATGATAAATTCCATGAGAGCATATGCACAATGCACTTAGAGGCTGTAACGTGGAAAATATTCATATTACGAGGGTAACATTTTACATGTCTATTCTAATTATTTTACCCAAAAAGATTCAGTTGAACTTTTCTCAGCTTTGACTGTTTTACGTTTCTTTGTTTAATGCATTTCTGCTCACATTAAACATTGTTTTGGCCTCTTCGGGGAGGGACACGTTGTGTATCCGGATTGCGAAGCTGAAGGCATTCGTGAGGAAGATGGGTCTGTCCACCGGGTCCACGGGGCTGTCCCTGATGTGGAACAATGTGGCTGTGTGGTCAAAGCCCAGGTAGCTGCCACAAGAGGAAGCACACACACAGCAGTGAAGCTTCAAATTAACTCTTACAGCAACATTTTCATTTGTCTCCTTGTTCATCCTCAGAAAAACTTACCCGTCTAAAACCTCTGCTTGGTATGGGATTTCAAGCTTGGAATAACTCTTCTCTTTTGCTTTAACTGTTATTTTTCCAGATAACTGATATGGTCTTCTGGCTTTTGAGGCTACAGGGGGAAAAAAAAAAGATTCAGAGAGCAGATAAGACACTGCAAAACACATCAAAGGGCCTGCAGGAGGAAGCTGCGCAATAGAAAGGAAGGAAATGGAAGGAACTTCTAAAAACTAAGTCAAAGGAGAACAACTGAAGCTTTTGATTATTTATACAGATGTGTATCTTGAAGGTGACGTTATGTTACTTAACATAACTTTATAAAGAAAGCTGCCAAAGAAGCATCATGTTCATGAGTTTCCTCAGGAGGAAAAAACAGCTGATTCAGCTGAACTCTTATGAATGACCACGTCACAGGTCAGTGTTAGAGACGGTGACAAGTTCAGCTTCCTGTGACCTGTCAAGTAAGAGAACTGAAGTAAAACTCAACTTACCATCAAAACTAATACTTGCGACTTTGGTATATCTGTTCTCTCCAGCTTTGAGTGTAACTGCTTTGAAGTCTATTGTGACGGCTTCATTTGACGGTGTTGTACGTACACTCTGAAAAGCAGCATGAATACAGTCATGGATTCTTACAGCCTTGAGATACTTGTTGTGTTCATGCTTTATTTTGCTTTGGATACGCACCGTAATGGGAACATCTTTTGTCCCTGAATTTAAAAGGTGTAGATTCAGCAGCTTTGGACGATCTGCAACACGAGGAAGTAGGAGGCAGAGATCAGAGGGAGGAGTCGGGAGGTTGGTTTGAAAAAGAAAATACTGATAGATGTCGTTTCTTTAAGGAAAGCAAACCTTGTGATCTGAGTGTGCCAAAGTCGAGCATCTCTGTGGAGGAGTATATACCAGGGGCTGCAAACAATGAGTGAAACACGAGTGTTAGAAGGGAATAATGATTAAAAAGAACTGTCGCACAAAGGTTTAGCAGCACACCTGATGTGACCTCCACCTCTACGGGGAGGATGATGAACTGGTCCTCATTGGGAGCATTGGTTTTGATTCTGATGAAAGCCGTGTGGTTGTCCACATCTCTGGACGAGAAGCTGGCTCTCATCACCCCTTTTGTCTCAAATGGGGGAATCTCCTGGAGGAGGGGAGGGTTGGTCAGCGTCAGTGGGACCGCCTACTGTCCTTTAAAAACCTCACTTTGCTCTTATTCCCATTTTACTCTAATCTGTATGATTCATGGGTCAAAATAATCCTTTAGCTACTCTCGCTTTAAGACAACTTTTGCCTGATTGGCTTTAACAGCGTGTGGGTGGGGTTTCCCACATCACTAACAGCATACAATGACCTCATTGTTGGAAACACCGGCCATGTTTAATGTGAACAAGCACAACAGGTCCATAGCTTTAAAATCAAAAGGAGGACTCACCCATAATTTTATAGTGCCTCCTTGTTGGCCTGTGGGAAGCTCCAGATGCAAATCCCCACCACTGGAGTACATCTCAACCACCTGAAGCAAAGACAAGAAGCAGACCAAATCAATCATCAAAGAAAATGTGCAAATAAAATAAACAAAGGGTACAATGTGTCCGTATTACCTGCAGTGGTTCACTGTACGGGTTGTGGATGTTTATAAGAGGTGAGAAGCTGCTGTTTACTGGGACTCGGGCCCCAATGAAGGGTCGCAGTCTGTAGGGGTTTGGTATACCAACCCCGAAAACCTTCAGTTTCAAAGACAGATACGCAACATTAATCACATGTTTCACACAAAAAAAATGAGAGAGAGAAAAAAAAGGTGTGCCACTTCATTTGTACCTGGTATGTAAACACTCCATGATGTGATGTATTAATAAATAAAGTATTTTCTACATTCCCAACTACTCGAGCAAGAAATACCACATCAAATGATGTGTTCCCTCCTGGTGGTATTATCTGTTGGAAAAAAAAGAGACATTATAAAAGACATTAATAAAGAGACGCCAAAGAATACAAATCTGTAAAAGAATTAACCCCCCCCCCTTGTTACATTTGGCTAATTGATGATGATTCTGTACGCTCAGTTTTTATGCTCTAGCACAGGGGTGTCGAATTCCAGGCCTCGAGGGCCGATGTCCCTGCAGGTTTTAGATCTCACCCTGGGTCAGCATGCCTGACTCAAATGATTAGTTCATTACCAGGCCTCTGGAGAACTTCAAGACATGTTGAGGAGGTCATTTAGCCATTTAAATCAGCTGTGTTGGATCAAGGAGACATCTAAAACCTGCAGGACATCAGCCCTCGAGGCCTGCAGTTCGACACCTGTGCCCTAAGCCTGCAGAGGTATGTAGGTGTAGGTGAATAAAGCCTGATAACTGGTTAGTGGACCATCCTTAAAGAAAAATCCCCCCCCCAACCACACACAGGTCAGGACAGAAGAGAAAATACTTCATATGAATATGGCCATGGATCTGTGTCTACTATTTTCTAAATTATCAGATGCAGGCATTTATTTCACTTATAAAAAAGAATATTTTTAAAGACTGAAAGTCGACTGAACACCAGCTTATTACAGATCTGTCACATCTACCAGAGTTCGTGGATTTGAACATATTTCAGCACTTTGTGTGTCATGTTTGTATTCATCTGTTCATCATGTGGCCCTTCACTTCAGTAGCTAAGCCACTCTGACCCTGAAGGATAACGTCACCAACTCCAGCTCTAAAAAGAGAACCCAAACAGATCCCATAAGGTTATTCACATGCACTGACCAACAAACTTCTAACCTCACAGATATCAACGCCCACTTCCACACCACCTGATCGTAAAAAGGTCCAGTGCTATGAAAACATCACAGCTCCATGGTAACTTTAGCATTTTGGTGGGGACGGTTTTTCAGTGGGCGATTGCTCAGGGGGATTTCTGAGGTGGATTCCATCCTGCTGCATTTATAACAACATGAGTAATCCACAGCATGAGCTGCCTTTAAAAAAAGAGGAATAAATTATCTATGTTTGTATACTAAAACCATTCTCAAATATACTCGTATAGACTTCAGCCAAAGCAGAATCTCCTGCTGTTGGAGGTTAAATGTTAATAAAGGGGTGTTAGATGATACGTAATAGGTTAAATAATAAAAGCCCGATCAGAGATTAATCCAAAACGTGCACTTTAAAATGTGCATTATTCGTTTATTATGTGATCAAGTTTTTAACTCTGAACCTTCATCAAACAGGAATTAAGCAGACTTAACAATTTAAAGCTTTTTGTGCAGAACAATCTCTGAACATTGTGCAAAAGGGAAGAAGCTGACTGTGTAGTGGCCTATGGCCATGGAGGGATACCAGATGAAGAGGTATTCAGATTAGGACATTACCCAGATCGTCTTTTCAGTCTACAAACCTTTTTCTGGTTTTGGTGTGTGTAAAAAAATTAGCTAATATACCACTAACCTAATGTTAGTAGGATGTGAAGAGGAAAAACAAAATTTGAGTCCAAAATCCAAAGGTATCCATTCACGTGCAACGAAAAACAGTAACAAATGATTGGTGTTGATCGCCTGACTAACAATTCAACTCTTCCTCAAAACAAATAAATAATAATATGATGTTCTGTTCATTTTTTTTTTTTTTAAACTGTAACTTCCTCTGTGCCGCGTTCAAAGAGACAATACTAAGAAAACAAAAGTGAGGGTGATGAAATATAGGATTTTGAAAAAATGTACTCTACAATATATTCAAGTGATAAAGGCACAGGTAGAAAGTATTACCGCATACCTTAAAGCAGAGACTCATGAGGTTGGGACCTTCTGGCATTCTCTTGTTAGTACAACCATAACTAAGATTCAAAGCACATGCTGAACTACAGCATGTGATCAGAGGAGGGATCCCCAAACATATCTGCTACAGCAGCACATACAGGCTAACCGCATACAAGCTCGTGTGAAGTTTGTAATGGTGCAGTTGTCCTCCTAAGCTGTCAGATTTCACGTTTAATAGCACAGTTCCCAGCAAGCTCTAACAGAAGAGTTTGCCTTTATCTCAAAAACGTAAAGACTCGTGATCTCAGTTCACATGTCGTTTCTTGAGGGAAACATAAAGCATAAAGTTTACGCTGCACTATTCTGGTTTGTACATTTGTCGCCCTCTCATCAGACCTGCTCGTCTCCGACCTGCTGATGTGCGCTGCGTTATTAAAAGAAAGTGAGCTGCGTCTTCGGTTTTTGCATAATCTTTCACTCCCATCGGCACATTTCTGCGGTTGCAAGCTCACACCAACTTGCCCCGTTAATAAATATGTTCAAAATGCGACACTTTTCCTGCAGAAAAAAACTAAACAAAAAACCCAAACTTGTTCCTGATTAATGGACACCACAAGAAAGCTACAAATATGAATGAGCTAGAACCTCTCACTTCTGATTTTTTTTAAATGAGTGGCATCAATGAGTTCAAATCCATTTTAGACACAACTTTAACCGATCAGAGCAATGACATGTGTGACGTAGAGCTGAACGGGAAACGGCAAAGAAGGCAGTGATTGTTGAAGAACTGCCACGTTGCATAAACAGTTATGACTGGCCTGCATGAATAAGGGTGAGTGGAAAAGTCTGGCTGAATGGGAGGGGATGGAATGCACTGAAATGTGAGCTCTCATATTTGTGTGGTTACCTAATTCTGCCTAATTCTCTGATGGTTAATAAAAAAATAAAAAAAATCTCCCTGGAGGAGTGAACCTGTCTGGCCTAGAATCAGTAAGCCTATTCAAACAAGCCTTAACGTCGCCTTAAAATCTGCCCTGGCTTCAGTCCCACAGAGCGACTCGGTGTTTCTCAGTTGTACTTCCATTTAAATGCAGCTATTAAAAGGACTTTGATCTTCCTGCTGACTGCTCAAACATACTTTTGTACTCTATGGAAATATTTCCTCAGGTTATGATGCAAGATAACAAAAAAAAAATAAAAAAAAGCAAGCACATTTATCTCAGCAAGGCCTCACTCCATGACAGATAGGATTCTTAAGAATGTGTACATTCACCAATTCAAAGAATTGCAAACAAAAAGACCTGACTCAGATCCCCCTGCTGCACACCTGTATAGGCTGTTGTCACCACAAACACCTTGTTCTAGAAGATGATTCACTGGCAACACCTTAACAGCGTCTCAGCCTCTAAGACACAAACTGCCTATTGTGAAGCCACAGAACAGGTTTCTCATATAAAAGGGAGGACTCTAATGCAGCACAGAAAAGCATTCAAAAAGCACGTACACATGATGCACACACCTTCTTATTCATGGGCTATTCTTTCTTTTTCTTTTTACCATTTTCTAAACACCTAAATACAGCAAAACTACCAAATGCCAAAAGCAGATTAAAAAAAAAAAAAAAGTGTAAACAAGTCAAAAGTGTCCCGTTTGCCTCAATGACATCTCTGAAAGGTTAAAGTTCCAGCAGCACGTGCCCAACACATCTAGACTTGTAGTCATCATAAAACATTACACACACATTTTAAACAGGACAGGTATGGAGCAGGAAAAACATAAAACAACCAAAAATATGTAAATACACATAGAAATGTTTTATTTTATTTGTAGCATTATTTTTATTTATTAAAATTAAATGTAATTGTTTTTTTTACTCAATTAAAACAAATTATTTACATTTCGGTTGAATTTTTTTTTCTTTTTTTTCCCCCTTTGTTTTCCCCCCAACTCTATACCAATCTTATTTTAAATGTCTGGAAAATGTTTGATGACGAGTCAGACGAAGTCACCAGCCAACCCACTCAAATAACAACTTATGCTATCTGCACTTTGAAGCCGGTAAAGGCATGGAAGACACAGTCACAAAGCTAGGCAGTCACATGTAGATCCAAATGGACCCTCACCCTCACTAATGACAAATAACGTCACTTATACCCAAGCAGACCTGAGCATAGTCGAAGATGTGTGAAGTATAATAAGACATGTTGGGCAGACGGTCCCAGACCTTTAGATTCAGATACTGGGATGAAACTAGCTCATAGGCCGCCTGGTAAAGGAACACCGAAAATTCCCACTGCTGGAGAGATTAAATAAATTCATTAGACTTCCCTCCCTGAGAAATAACCAAATCACAGCCCCTCATATTAAAGGCCACATCCACATTTCTTCAAGCAGCATCAACTGTTGGGACGAGACTCTATGACCAGATCCTGCATACAAACAATCTGTGAGGAAAAAGCTTTCTGCTGCTGGAAGTTTTCAGATTTCTGATCATGTTGGAGCAGGCATTGGTGTGCATACAGGAAAACACAGTCCATGCAGAGTTGTTTGTGTCTACTATCATAAAGGGGAAATCACAAAAACATGTATAAAAGCCTGCCTTCAGCTTAAGCCCTGCAGTGAAGAAAAAGTCATAAGGTACAAAGAACCTAATAGAGGAGTTTAAAACAACAAAAACACAACTTTGCCACTGCAGACACTGTTTGTGCTTTTCTTTAATTTCTTGATCTTTGGCATTTTCTTTTTTTGTGTGACTCTTGTTATTTGCAGCAACCCCAGGGCTTCCCTTCTTGTGGGTAGCCTCTGCATTGATCAAAATCCCATAATCGTTCTCTCTGTGCAGATGAAAACTCCCAAAAACAACTTTTTGTTTTCCCAGCAGGCTCTGTGAGGGCACAGTGATCATTTTTCCACACTTTACTAAACTATGTCTGAGCGCATGATCAAATCCAAGACTAACTTTACGAATAGCTCATAAATATCATCATCATGATCTTCAGCCTCATCTTGCTCTTCTCCCATATTTTCCCTGCAGGATGATTTCCCTCCCCCTTTTTTCCTAGTTGCAATAGAACAACATTTACAGGCTAATTGAAAGCAGATATTCATGTTTCATGAAGTGGTGATCATTCAAAGTTTTATTTAAAAAGTTCCTGAAAATGTTTAACAAGAAAAGAGACTTTAATTTGGTTAACATTTGTTTTCATTTTAGGTTTGAAGGATATTTTGGTACCCTGAAAACATGACATGTTCTTGTCTTTTGTATGAAATACATTTTACTGATGATTGAATTTCAACTGGATTTTTCCACTCAGTGTGGGAACAAAGTCACTGCATCTGGTTTGGTATAAGTCAGAACGGCATGAACGCAACTCTAAAGGACTGAGCTCATAACACATAACAGATATTTTGCTTTGCTTACATAATTTGATGTGTCAATAAATAAGTTTGATGGCTTTAATTTTGATTCTACAATTTAAAAAAAGAGAGACAAAAATAAACACATTAAAAACTCCTCACTGCTTCCGTATGTTGCAGAGCATCACATTACCAGTGACAACCAATCAGTAAAGACACTTCATGAGAGTCACAGGTCTATCCTCGCTCCTGTGTGTTTACTGTGCACTACCATTCATCCATGCAGTCTGACTCGTGTGTATGAAGACACACAAAATGATAATACTGATAAACACAAAGTCAGTACACTGAATTCATTTTCAAGATTAAAAGCGATCAACTTGCTTACACACAGCAATAACACACACACGCGCACAAAATAAATGTGGTTTCAAAGGTTTTAAAGTGACAGCTACTTACCCTATTCTGGAAAAAGGATGCGTGAAAATGTGCTGTTGTTGCTGATATTGATATCAAACTAATTTCTTCAGAGCTAGGGTTATGTAAATAAACTTTTTCCATTTTTGGCATTCCAACGGGCCTGGAAGGAAGAAGAGAAGGCTTGGTTAGAGTATATAACAATATATGTAAAATGGAGCCATAACTCACATCTCCAGCTTTCCATTTTTATATTCTTGGACTGTATTACAATAGCTTTGCATGATTCATAGCTCAAATTAATAGTTTTTGCATTATCCTGGGCTTCGTGCCTCTGTGTAAACATATTAGCATATTAGGGATATCCCCTCTCACTGAGATAATACAGATCAAAGAGATCCAAGACAGGAAAATTTGGACTACATATGCTGACCCCAATGTTTGCAACCCTGGCCATGTTTAATATGAGCATCCACCATGACGCATTCAAAGAAGAAACCGAGCAGCACCTATAAACATGCCATGAAAATTAAAGGTTTATGAGCTTGGGGAACCGACTGGTTTAGACTGTCTTACGTTAACAGATACTTCAGAGATTTTTGGACATTAACCTACAGGTGTAACTTTCCTGTGGGGACAGGATTTGACATTCAAAAGAGTGACTATCTCTGCATTGTTAACCCAACACCCCAAGCTCATCATAAACTCTTTGATTTCCAGCCTCAGAGTGAACCTGCGGTTTCTGTTATATCAGTATGCTATGAAAATCAACTCGCAGATACACGGAACTCGGCGTGTTTATGAATCTCGTTACTGAGTGAAATAAAATTGAGGGAAGTTAGTTTTCAAATTCTGCTAAAAATATTTTGTCTGCTGGTTAAATCTGAAATAATCCCCTGAATGCTCTTTGACACAAAAAATGTATTAAATACATTTTAAAAAGTCATCATTCTAAAGTCGAGCCACCATCATCACAAGCTCGGTGACACAATTTTTATGCCCTTAAAACAATCACAGCTGATAAGCAAATTGTTTACTAAGAAAGTGGGACAGGCGAAGATGGGCCGCGACAGCCGGGTGTCTGAGTGCGAGTGACCCCCGCTCCTCCGAGCGCTCCTGAACCTGCACCCTGGTCGTGTAAAATTTAGCCACGCTGGGTGGGTGTGCCTGACTGGAATGTGACATATTAAGTCCAGCGTAGGTGAAGCTTGGGTCTGTAAGAGCTAAAGCATATGTGGTTTGTAAAATGAATTCCACAGATTGCTCAAATATTTTCTTAGAATTTATTGTAGACATGCAGGTGCACTCTGAGTGGAGGTGCACTGCAGAATGACTAATACCTAAGAGCTGTATGAGTACAGCTAATACTGGTTAATATTATGATCAGTTATTTAACATGTTTACTCTCAGACCCACAGAAACAAACAGTAAATTTATTAAACTTTTTAAAAAAGAGGAGAAGAAGAAACTGGTCTTTTTATCTTTCGAACGATTGAATGGGGTCAGCTCTATATTTCCATGTACGGTTATAGCTTCTTTTTTTTGGGGGGGGGGGTTGTTTACCATGAATTTGTCAACTTCTCCTACAACCTTTGATATGTATGTTTAATTATACTTGAGCTTTTTTGATTGTATGTTTCTTTATAGACTACACTGGGATGTTTTGCAGTGAATCGTGACATTTCCTGTGGCAGATGTCTTGATTTCAGGAGTTGGAAAAAGTACGTTTCTGTATAAAATATGACTGAACAATGAAACAGTTTGGTTATCTGAGTGAGAATTAAGTTAATTTCCTTGAACTATGATCATATTTCAACTCCGTAAACTCCATAAATATGTAAACGTGGCGTTAATCAAAACTTCCACAGCCTGGTGGGGACTAACGTTTTAGTGAAGGATGTGGTAAAAAGCAAAAAAAAGACTTTGGCACGATACTGGTTTTATCTTTTAAAAATTGCCGTAAGGCAAATTGAAGTCTGATCCAATATTCACTCAAGTGCAAGTTCAAACAGGATCACACAAACAATGTGAGAATCAAAGCGTAAATCACACCACTCCAAAGAGAAAGAGACTCACTGTTCATGAAAATCCAACATTGGAGGTTCAAATCGTATAGGTCGACAGTTCCCACGGTGTGTGGACGTGCTGCGAGAGACAGGAAGGTGTGACAGCAGCAGAAAAATCAAAATAGGAAAAACAGCCTCCATGTTGGTGTGCATTTCAAACAACTGAGAGGTCAAAAACATGAGCGCACGGTCAGTCTTCAGACTTTTTTTGTGAGTGCATTAACCAGCAGTGTGACCACTCCCATTGGCAGAGCATGATTTCCATATGTAAAGTCTCCATGAAAATCTAAAGATTCACAGGAAAGGCAAAAAAAAAAAAAAAACCAACAAAAAAAAAAAACCCCAACAACAACAAAAAAAACCCACCTCTCTCTTTGTGTCACCCTTGGTGTGTATCACTCCCCTTATAATAACAACTAGTTTTGAGAATCGGGTAAAACTGGCCCCATCGCGCAGCTCGCCAAACCTGTTTGACAGCAGGTGTATCTTAACAAGAGAGAAGCCCGTCCCTAAATACAGGCAACTCGTCTTTTTGGCCTTTATGCAAATCGCATGAAAAGAAAAACTCATCAGCAATGCAGACGTGGCACTCAGCGGAGCCTCGGGTAAAATATGTAATGTCACCGCCTTTACAAACACCACAACAAACAAGTGAAAATGTTTCATTGTGATTTTTCAAGAATCTCTCACAGGTAACTGCTCTAACACTACCTGGCAACTTACAGGAGATCAGTTTCACCTTTTTACTACCCAGACAAAGGAATCAGCAGTGAGGAGACACGATGAGCTTCCCGCAGCACACAGCAACGTGGCGGCCCTGCCATCGCTTCTGCCATCGATGAAACAACTACTGACAAATTTCGTGACATTAAGGAATCAAATGGGTCCTGGCTGTGAATCCTGTCACTGGGCTCAGCGCTAATGTGCTGAATGCCAGCATGTAACTGGAGCAGCCTGAGGAGGTCACAGTTAGGACTGGGGCTGCTGGCCACAGATCTCCATATGTGCAGTGACAAGTTAACATCAGCATGGCCAAAGACGTCACCGCCAGTTTTTTAAAGATTCTGTTGGTTTCATGGTACATCACATTATCATTAAAATCATTTGTGCAGGGGAGTCACGTGGGACCGCCGAAGAAGATGGCCGCACACTAGAGGCGCTCCTAAAGCCTGTTGATTAATGTTCTGAATCTGGAAACATACACTCCAGCTGTAGTCGTAAATTGGACACCCTTTGTGGACTTTGAAGCTTTTCAAGGATTACCGTCTTTGGAAAATGGCAGGTAACAACAAAGCAAACTTTTTTAAGGGAGCTACCACGAGGAAGAAGCAAGCTAGCATTAGCCTCGCTCCGGAACCACCCGAAAGTGCATCTGCATCTGAGGCCGCCTCTCCAGTAGTTGAGGACGGTATAGGGAGCGAGAGCAAAAAAGACATTTTTGAAGAAATTAAGAAGATGAACGCTACTCTTCAGGTCGTAGCAAAAGATGTCACCACTATTAAAGAGGCCACTAAAGAATTGAAAGATTCGGTGGAAGATATAAAAGTGAGGTTAGGGGAGGCGGAACAACGTATATCAGACATGGAAGATGCCAGCGTGCTTACCGAGGCAAAAGTGGACAAATTCCAGAAGAGGATGGACGCGTTGTGGTCGCGAGTGGAGGACCTTGAAAACCGTAGCAGGAGGAATAATGTACGGATCATTGGACTCAAAGAAGGGGTGGAGACACCCGGGAACGTGGACAAATATGTGATGGAGATACTGGCCAAAGCATTTGAGCTTTCTGGAAGTGAATTTGAAATTGAACGTGCCCACCGTTCCCCGGTGCCAATGCCGGAACCTAACGAGCCTCCCAGGGTGATACATGTCCGCTTTCTACGTTCATCTGCTAGGGAGAAAGTGCTTCGGGTGGCCAGAGAGAGGCGTGGAGTCGATTGGCAAGGCTCCAAGCTATCCTTTTTTGAAGATGTTACAAAGGAGCTGGCGGAGAAGAGGAAGGCATTCAACCCGGTGAAGAGGCGTCTTCGGGAGCTACAAGTGAAGCATAGGCTGATGTATCCTGCAACGCTCGTTTTCACGTGGAACGGACAAAAGAAAGCATTCAAAGACGGAAAAGAGGCCGAGAAATTTCTGCAGGAGTCGACTTAGAGGAATGCGGGACATGATGTAACAGATCGGAGTAGTGTATGTGGATTTTGAAATAAGGTAACAAACAAACAATGGGCACAATGGGGCTGTGGCGGTGGTGCTGCTGTCGGATGATTAGCGTGTCTCACGGACCACGAGCAGTTTGGGGTCTCAAGCTAAAGTTAGTTAGGCTTGGGTAGGAGGGGAGGGAGGGGGCGCTTAGCAACGTTGTTCAGAGTTGCTATGCAAAGAAGGGTTTTGGTTTTGTTCAGGTTTGTTTGTTTTTTTTGTTTGTTTTTAATGACGGCTAGTTTGATAAGACCAGATGGGTTTTGTAATATTGAGTGCCTATGCATATATTTGTGTTGTGTTGTAAAGCGCACAAGGTGTGCCTTACCCCATTTCTGTTAGAAAGCGATGAACAGGTATACTAAAATAATATCGTGGAACATAAACGGATGTGGGGACCCAATCAAGAGGAGGAAGGTTCTAACATACTTAAAATCTAAAAATGCAGATATAGCGTTTATTCAGGAATCCCACATTGCGGGGGAAGAAGAGGCGAAAAAATTTAAACGAGACTGGGTGGGCTCCGTTTTTCATAGTTCATATTCGAGTAAACGAAATGGTGTATTGATCCTTGTTAATAAGAAATTAAGCTTCGTGTTGCTGAAGAAGTATAATGATGACGAAGGACGCATTATATGCTTGGAGGCCTTAATTAATGGGGTTCGAACAGTTTTGTGCAATATTTATGCACCTAATAAGGAAGAGCCAGTTTTTTTTCACAAAATTAATAAGATAATAGGGGATCATGTGGGGCAGGTGATATTGGCTGGGGATTTCAACCAGGTGATGGATGGGATAATTGATAAGAGTAATCCCAGGGGTACGTCTACACCCAGGGACAGAGAGGCTGTTCATTTACTGACAGAGGATCTTTGCTTAACGGACATTTGGAGGTTAGTTAATCCCAGTTCAAGGGAATACACGTTTTACTCCAACTGTCATAAAACATATTCGAGGATAGATTTCGCCTTAATATCAAAGTCTCTGGTCGAGTCAGTCGTAGACTGTGAGATTGGTGCCATTGCTATTAGTGATCATGCCACAGTAGAGTTGCAAATTGACTTGAACACGGATAGAACGAAGAGGGGCCGCTGGAGGCTTAACACGATGTTGTTGCAGAACAAGAGTTTCAGTGAGGAGTTAACAAAGGATCTCAAAATTTTTTTCGAAATCAATATGGGTTCCACAGACAAAGTAGCCACAGTTTGGGAAGCGTCTAAAGCATATATAAGAGGAAAGATGATTGCATACGCATCAAAAGTTAAGAAAAGTGATCTAGAACGGGTAGAAACCTTGGATAAAGAAATACGGGAGTTGGAGAAGGACTTACCGAGTCAATATTCAAATTATAAATATCAGACTATATGTAAATTAAAATGCCAGTTGAATGACATTTATAACAAAAAGGCAGAATATGCCTTATTTAGGCTCAAAACAAAATTTTATGAAGGTGGCGAAAAGAGTGGAAGACTATTGGCAAGACAACTGAAGCAGCAAGATAATTTGAATAATATATCTATGATTAAGAAGGACAGCCAAGTGATAACCTCATCGAAGGAAATAAACTCAGTTTTCCAATCATTTTATCAAGATTTGTATACGTCTGCTGGTGTGCTTGATGAAGGGGAGGTGGAGACATTTTTTTCAGGTCTACAATTACCTACTCTCTCTGGGGAACAGAAAACGAGACTGGATGAGCCTATAACGGAAGAAGAGGTCAGGGCTGCGATCTTATTAATGAAGAATGGGAAATCGCCAGGCTTGGATGGCTTCCCGATTGAGTATTATAAGAAATATATCGATATTTTAGCCCCAGTCCTGCATAAAGTTTACCTTGAGGCATTGGAGATAGGTTCCTTGCCGAGTACGTTTAATGAAGCACTGATCTCCCTTATTCCTAAAAAGGATAGGGATCTGTCGGACCCAGCAAATTACCGGCCTGTAAGCCTTTTGGGCGTTGATTGCAAAATTTTGACAAAGGTTTTGGCCTCCCGCCTGGATCAAATATTACCAGATATCATTAATGGTGACCAGGTTGGCTTTATTAAAAATAGGTCCTCAGGTGATAACATTAGAAGACTTCTTCATCTCATGCACAGAAGCGAATCTAATCTAACCCCGGTTGAGGCCTTCTCGCTAGATGCTGAGAAGGCCTTTGATCGGGTGGAATGGGGCTTCCTTATGACGACCCTCGCAAGGTTCGGGTTTGGGCCTGGGTTTTGTAATTGGGTCAAAACTGTATATGCAAGTCCAAGGGCAGCGGTTTTGACAAATGGATTGGTGTCAGGGTTTTTTCATCTTACTCGCGGGACCCGACAGGGGTGCCCTTTGTCCCTGTTGCTTTTTACAATATTTCTGGAACCGCTGGCCTTGGCTATTCGAGCAAACAGGGGTGTCAGAGGTGTTCATGCAGGGGGTATGGAACACAAGTTGTTTCTATATGCTGATGACATCTTAGCAGTATTGACGGATCCCATGCAGTCTCTACCAGCGCTACTCACGTGTGTTGAGTCATTTTCAGGGTTGTCAGGTTATAAGATAAACTGGGACAAGTCAGAGGGCATGCCATTGTCAGCATCATGTCATTCTGCGTTACTCCATTCAATTTTAAGTACTCACCTTCAGGTATGAAGTATTTAGGAATATTATTAAAACCCGACTTGGAGGATATTATGCTTTCAAATGTGGAACCTCTCCTCCTAAAGATAAAAACAAATCTGGATAAATGGGGTAAATTGAATCTTACACTATGGGGTAAAATTAATGTGATTAAAATGATGGTGGTCCCACAGTTCAATTATGTTTCCATGATGTTACCTGTACGGATTCCTTTGCACATATTTGGTCAAATTGAGAAGTTAATCAAAGATTTTTTGTGGAATAACAAGAAGCCGAGAGTGAATATAAAGAAAATGTGGGCCTCTAAAGACACTGGAGGAATGGCCCTCCCAAATGTGAAGTTGTATAATTTAGCTTTTGAATTGTCAAGACTGGCCAAATACTGGACAGGATCGGGCTCTGAGCTGAGCTGGATGAAGATCGAACAGGAACTAGCGAGCCCCTTCACACCTTTGGATGTTCTCTCGCAGGGCGCGGCAACTAATGGACAAGACTCTCATGATAACCCAGTGCTCAGGTATTCCAAAGCTGTCTGGGTGGAGGTGCACAAGTTGTGTGGAGCATCTCATCTAAGACAACCTTATGCCTCGCTATGGAACAATATTGCTGTAAGGATTGGGCGGAAAACTGTGTTCTGGAAGGAATGGCTTGTCAAAGGCATACGCAGGATAAGTGATCTTTACTCAGGGGGAGTGTTTATGTCATTTGCTGAAATAACCCGAAAATACAGTTTGACAAGAGAAAATAATTTTTGGAAATATTTACAAATAAGGGATTGTGTTACCAAAGGAAAATTTGCTCAAAGCTCGAATATGGTTGTGGAGTTTTTAGAATTGTCCAGTACAGCACATAGGGCGGCGGTTTTCTACAAACTGTTTAACAATCCAAAAAAAGAGATATGTGAAAACTTGAGGGTTATATGGCAGAGGGATCTGGGTTGTGCAATTTCTAAAGAAGACTGGCGCAGAATTTTGTCATTCTCTGATAAATATATAAGAGAGGCCAGGGGTAAATTTACTCAGTATAAATTAATACACAGGTGGTACTTCACTCCATCCAAACTTTATAGAATGGGAATTAGTCCCAGTAATGTATGCTGGAAATGTAGTTCAGATCCAGGGACATTTATACATGCTATTTGGGAATGTGGGAAAGTTTATCCCTTTTGGCAAAAAGTATTGGACAAAATAGGAAGGTGGATTGGTTTGATGATACCCCTGTCACCAAGACTGTGCTTATTAGGGGATCGGTCAGTATTACCTGGGGTTTCAAAATATGACTTTGTGGTTATAAAGGTGGGGGTGATCGCAGCGGCTCGAGTTATTCTCAGTGTATGGAAGGAACCGTCTCCTCCAGAATATAATAGGTGGAAAGAAACTATGCTGAAAATGGTGTCGTATGAAAAGCTCTTGGCTAGGATTAATGATGATAGGGAGGGTTTTGACGAATCGTGGGGACGTGTTTTTGGCTGAGATGGTTGGAACTTATTTGGTCAGGGCAATTATCTTTAGTCATGTTGTACGCTTGCTGCACTGTTTGTTTGTGTAGGCACTCAGTAAGGGAATGACTTAAAGATTTGAGTTAACTGATTTGAGTTTTTTTGTTGTTTTTTTTTAATTTTTTAATTTTTTAAATTTTTTTTTTTTTAAATTATTATTATTATTATTATATTTTTTATATATATATTTTTTTTCTGTTGTTGTTTGTTGGTTGTTTTGTTTGTTTTTGTGTTGTGAAATGTTAAAAACAAATAAAGACTTCAATTATAAAAAAAAAAAAATCATTTGTGCATTTGTGGGTGTTTTTCTGTCAGGAGAGCGTGTATTTGATTATTTTTTTAAAGTAAGGTCATCATAATAAAACAAACTAAACACAACTAAAATACTAAATATTATCCTCTCTGGCTCTTAAATACGGACCTTAAGAAGCTGCCAGGGGCTTGGCTGTGATCAAGAAATCCATCATCTTTCCGTCACCAGGCTTCGCTTACTCTAACAGTGGCTAATCTTAATCTCGCTAAGTGGTCACAAAGGTGGTTATCAACTGCATAAGTCAACACCAGGTTTCCTAATGTGGCGATAAGCACGTTCGCATGAAAGACGTGGTGTTCTGACGGATCAGTGGGTACCTGTTGATCTCTTCTCTCAAACACAAGCTGCTCCAGAGCAGAACAGGGGTCCAGCACAAGTTACAGTGGTTATTTACACCAGTAAGAAGTGAACCACATTCACAACAGTGAAAGCACCTACTCCTGCTTACTACACCAGACCTCTGGCGTTCTGTAGTTCTGTTGTACCACTTTCTGTTTTCAGTTGGCGTTTCATTTCCTGTGACTTCTGTGCTCCCTGGTTACTGTTAGTTGGTGTTTTAGTATTAGTTGTTTATCTTTTGGTTACTTCCTGTTTTACTTTGTAAGCTCAGTCTCACCGGTGTCTCATTCCCGTTTTACTTCCTTTTTTTTCTTGCTGGATTCCCTCCCTTATGTTTCCTTGTGTTCTATTGCTGGGTTTCCCCTTTTTTTTTTTTTCTCTCTCTGACTAAGTCAGTTTTTTTGCCTTCAATGAATAAAGACTCCTTTTGTTGCTTACCTGCCTGCCTCTGCATTGCCACACCAAATATACAACACCACTGTAGCTGTTTGTTCACCAGTACAGAGGTTTATCTGGCAAATACATATCGCAAACAGACAGGTTTGAAACCACACACACACACAGAAAAAAAAAAGGGGAAGTTTAACATCTAAAAAGGACTGGAACACACACACTGACCTCAAACATAACTGTCTAGGGAGTGGTCATGCCATGCCCCTAAAGATAACCTTTGTATGGTTTACATGCTGTCTGAGCTGTATGCTGGACCCTGATAAAACATCCATCTGAAAGGTATGCGAGCCCTCTGTGACGCTTCAGAACCGCTATACAGGAACATGATGCAACCAACTGACTTTTTACACACTTCCTGTAATGAAAATAGTCCTTACTTGTTTGAGCACTTCTGCCTGTTGTTGTGCCAAAGCTGGGATAAAAAGAGCCTGAAGCAAATAATAACTTCCTCAAAAAAAAAAAAAAAACACTTCAGTCACATTCGACTGCATGAAAGAATCCTGCCTGCTTCTAACAGCTGCTGCAGGCTATAAAACCAATGTCACTGTGGACTCGACTCATCCTAGAACATGTGGCCAGAAAAGCGCTCAGGGTGACACAGACAGAGAGGTTTCTCTGATGATCAGTGGCACAGATATTTGCCCTTTTTCCCCACAATCTAATTTTTTTGTATAATTTTACCCCCTAAATGATCTTAACATGCTGTCACAGCAGCCGCATTGAAGCAGTAAAACTTGTTTTGCTTTAACACAATACACTTTGCGTTTGCTTGTTGTCCAGGCAAGTTAATGTAGAAGCACACGGTTTAAAAATACAAATACAACATTTTATTGAATTCATGCTAGTATAAAAAAAGGGAGGATTTCTCATACCTTTGTTGATGATATAAACTAAAATCGATGTCAGACTCTCCCTGCAAGCACAACACAAACATACAGTAAGAATTAATCACAATATCAAAAACCAGGGGATTAATTTGGTAGTTGAGCAGGGCTTTAGCCTCTTCTTGCTCTGTGAAGGTCCGTTACAATACCATTTTAATGGCCTTACCTGTAAAAGGCTGCCCTCGCCAAAATGTAGAACTTCTAGTATTGTGTCTGACTGAATGAATGCTGCAAAGAGAAAAATAGGAAGATCAGAGAGAAACACATTTTTACACTACATAAAAGAAAGCTAAAAGGGGTAAATGTTCAATAAACAAAATCATAGCATACTGATGTGTGTGAGCTGCTGATTGGGTTACCAAAACCAACTAACGCTTCATTTGCATGGCAAAGCACCTTTTTGAAATCCCTGAAAAGGTACAGACTGATTTATGGACTGGAGATGGCAGCAGCTGCTGATTGCTGTCGAATTTAACGAAATAAAAACCAACTTCAACCTTGTGTACTGAACTAGAGACAAGAGAAAGTTCAGCCTCCAGATCTGTGCTCCTTTTCTGCTCCATGTGCGGTGAAAGAAGGATCTAATCCAAAGCTACTTTCACCAGAAGAAATTCCGGCTAGGTGATGAGCCTGATCTCAAATATACCGTAGTAGAAAAGCAGCTCATTCATTAGCTAAGAGATCAGATCAAAACCGGATTTTTGAGTTGGTGTGAAAGTGATCTGGTTGCAGTTTTTAACTGATTTTAAATGTGCTTTTCAGCTCTGAAATTTGAAAACTTTCATTAAGTATATATAAAAAAAAATAAAAAAAAAAACGTAGAAAAAGGAAACAAAACAAATCAAAAAATACAAAACATCTGAATTAAGAGTGTAGAGAGGGAACAGCCTCACCCCAGTCTCCAGCTAAAATGTGCTTCAATACTGCATTTAACTGACCAACCCAATAAACCCAGCTATCTTATTTTACTTTCTTAGTTTGATTCTAAACTCCAATTTTCATTCAGATTTCATTAAACTAAAACATTCTTTCACACTTTTTTTGTGTTTAAGTTTAGTTTGAGTTAGGTGTACAGGTTTTGCCACCAATAGTCTCGGGAAGAGGGGTGTACCGGGGAACAGTGCCAAAGTATGTGGTACAACCAATGTGTTCCAGTTGTGTTAGTCAGCCACGGAGAGAGCGAAGCTCTAACATTCAAAGAGCTAAAGAGCTGAGCGTTAAAAATAATGCCATGTCCACTGCAGCCACCAGTTTTGTTTTTGTTTTCTTTAACGTTTTTTTCTGTGCTTCTCCCACTCTGGTGAACTTCACTGTTAGTCTCGTCTCTGATCTGGCACATTCATCAACCAATCAGCATATGAACGATGCGCAGCGCCACACACATTGAGCAATATGTAGTTGGGATTTTGGAGGACTACACCAGAGCATTTTTCTCCAAAGGCTCTCTGTAAAACATTAAAAAAAACAAAAAAAAAACGTGCGCAAACAGACACAACTGCGGGAGCAAAACCTGAGCATAACCCAGGTCTCAATCACTGCTGTGAACACAGAGCAACTCTGCACGTCTGTTTCAGGGTGTTATATAAATGCCAGGGTGGGGTTAAGTGAAGTGAATCCTCAGCAACCACCATTATCGACATGATTTTAAAAGGCCGGATGTCCCTTCCATCATCTGCAGAGCTTTAAATTTTGCCTTAAACTTAACAGATCTCACAAGTTGTGCTACTAGATCGACCTTTTTCTGTGTTCACAGCTCACTGTCGGCAAGCGTAATTGTTACGTTCAACTAACTGCTACGTTTAATAACACCCTGCAAGCTACAATGTAGGTTTTAAATTCAAATATCTGAGCAGAATCAGGGGATCTAAGCAGTTAAGAAACATTTCACAACTTCATTGAGCCGATGAGACACAGCCAACATCAGGCTGAGCAGAGGTGTGAAAAAGCTACACTTCCTGCTGTACATCACGAAAAAAAGCTAACAAATAATGAAAGTCTCAAGCTCTGAATACACGTCTGCACAAAATTAAACCGAATCACTCTGATGTCCTGCATCCTTTAAGTCCTAAATAAAAAATGTTAAGCTCAATCCCATCTCTACAGCAGAGTAAAACCAACCTCAGCTCAGTATGCCGTGCTCACTGTCTGTTAAAATTATATGTCTTTACAGTGGCTTGAAAAAGGGGTGGATGTCGCCATTTGACTGGCAGGAATAGCACCGGCAACACCTCTGTGGGTGTTTCATTATACAGTGTCACCAGTCTGTGGTCCACAAGGATGATGTGGCATTGGTAGAGATGCAAGACTCCATGGCATCAGATTTTTACATGAAACTCCACCGCTTTAGTTCTCGGCGTCCTAAGCTTACGAGTTTGTCAGGAGCTCTTGAAATCGTCTCAGAATGGACACCCGGAGAAACAAGCAGTGAAACTGGTACGAGAGTGAACAGTACTTTGCAGGCAGACATGCTGATGTTTCCACGTAGAGGACGCCAGTCTTTAACAAAAAAACAAAACAAAAACACAACAACACTTCTAAGCCATTTATGTAAATCTACATGCAAATTCTGTCTTATTTGCTGCACAGTGACATTGACGTGTCTGTCATAGCCACTGCCTCACCACCTCCAGATTACAGACAGATCAATGTCTGAATCGAGTAGATCGGTTAGATAAGAGAACATGAAAGCGAGCAGCTGTCGAGTATATTTTTTTTCCCCCTCTCTCAACTTTCTTACCTAAAACAGTCACGATAGAAAGATAACTTCTTAGCGTTTAACTTTAGCTACAAAGCTCTCGTTGTTTTTCTTGTGTTGTTATTCAATCGTGTCCGTTTCTCTCGCCCTAGGAGCTCAAACTCGCCGCTGTTTAGTTCAGCTCCAGCTAAGGTGAACAAAGGGTCAGGATTAGATCCATCCACACCAAAACAGCCTATTCAGCCTCATGGATGGTGTACAAAGTATGAAAAAAACTGCAGTAAAGACAGCAATTACTCAAACCTTTCAACAAAATGCATTTCTATCTTTGGTTTGGAGATGCCAGCTTTATTCCAGAGGAAAGAAAATCATTCCTCAAGGTCATATTGTAGCTCACCTGATTGAGCAGGTGACTCATTTTCCAGAAGCTATTGCAAGGGCTGGGGTTCAAGTCCCTGCATGGCGTTACCCACTACTCTCCCTGCTTTCCTGTCTCTACTGATGTGTCATGCAAAAAATTATCCTTAAAAATCATAATTCCTAGATCTACACCGGGCGTTTGAATCAGAAAGGTAAAATTTCACGGCCACTTCATCTGTGGAACAAACAAAAATGATCTAAAGGTAGTAAAACTCAAAGGTTTCTGTGGATGACCCTGGGGAAGGACCATTTAAACCTATCCAGAGCTTAACTGTCTAAAAGATGATGCTAAATAATCATGAATACTAAACAAAGGGTAAAATTATTACATCGTGAAGTTTGTTTTTGATGCAACGCTCTCACTTTTGCTCCTGTTATAAATCAAATCACACCCTTTTCCCCTCCCTAAAAATTAGGGCTGCCACAAACGATTATTTTGATAGTCGACTAGTCACCGATTATTTATGCGATTAGTCGACTAATCAGATCATCATCCACTGGACGTAAAACTACAGCTTATTGCACCAGCAGCATCTGCTCTTATATAACTATCATTAGCTTACAGCTTTAAGCTTTTAAGGTGCTAACTAAAAATAAAGACAAGATGATAGTTTATTCAATTTTAATGAAATTTGCAGATTGTTTCGGTAAAGTTTAATAAACTCCTTGCTATCTAAAATATAACAGGACAACGGAGTATATTCTCCAGCATCTCACACTTTTGATAATCAGCTGTCTGCTTGACGTTTATTCAGCTGTGTAAAAACTATAACTTTAATCTCAGCCAAACCGATTTACTCAGGAACAAATAAAATACAAAAAAAAAAAAAAAAAAAGCCAAACAACAACATTTTTAATTTATCTAAGTGACTCATATATATTTAACCTGAGTCGCGAAAGACGGCGGTGGGTTTGAAAACAATTTGCCGGGAGTCCGGTGTTCTCACGGCGCTAGTGACCTAGCCCCCGGCTAGCTATCGAGCTAGTGGGTAACAGACGTCTCCGAAAACGTCGGAGCGCTTTTGAAAATATGTGGTGTCCTGATAAACTGAGCCGATATTTGAGGTTTACACAGCTACATTCTCGCCTGAAAATATGTTAAACGTTTATTTTGTGACCCAGAAAGAATAATAAGAGTAATATTAAAACTAACTAGCTACCGCCAAAAACAATTAATAGCTTGAATTTTAATTTTATTTGGAGGAATAAGTGCCATTATATATCTAAAGATGATTTGGTTAAACCATACATTGAAGGCGGTGGAAACGCAATTGATTTTGACATAATGAATGGTGTTTTGAAACTTAAATGGTTAAAATCCTTCCTAAATAATCCACACTCCATTTGGTTTTTTATACCAAGTAAGGTCTTTAACACACTAGGGGGTATCGACTTTCTCCTAAAGTGTGACTTTGAAATTACTAAGCTACCTGCTAAACTCTCTGAATTCCATAAACAGGTCCTTCTTTATTGGAAAATGTTATTTAAACATAATTTCACTCCACATAATAGCCCAATTTGGAACAATAGATATATACTGATGAACAGAAAATCTATTTTTATTCAAGATTGGTTATCAAAAGGTGTTTGGGCAATTGCCCATTTTGTAGATGAGGAAGGACATGTTCTAGGACATCAAGATTTTTGCCAAAAGTTTAATATCCAATGTTCTAAAAGTAAATTTAATCGGGTTATAAAATCCACTCCATTGTCACTTAAAAACATAGTTGTAAATGATATAATATATTCTGACATCTCCCCCAAGTTAAGGCAATTATATATAGATGGTATTCGATTTTGTGATGTTAAATGCAACAATAAGTTTCTTAGATCTTCATTAAGGAGTCTTTATTCTCCAAATTTACTTAGACGTAATTACATATTAAAAGATTTCCAAAGGGAAGAAATTGAAAAAATAAGAACTGATTATATCACCTTCCCTATCCCTCCTAAAGGGAAAGAAGTCCAATTTAAAATCTTGAATAAAATTTACCCGACAAATAGACTCCTTAGTGATAGATTCAAAATAGAAATGGGTAATTGTGTATTTTGTGAAACAGAAGAGGAGGATTTGGACCATCTATTCTTTTTGTGCAATTTTATACAAATATTTTGGTTGGATTTTCATACCTGGCTTTATTCCAGTGGGATTCAAATTACCCCATTTACCTTAAATATGATAATGTTTGGAGTGTTTTTGAAAGAAAAGAAAGCTAATTATGGTGTTAATGTGTTATTAATCTTGTGTAAGTATTTTATACATAAATGTCGCTTTTTTAAGATTAAACCAACACTGGCTCACTGGAAAAACGACCTAAACCTGTTGGTTAAATCTTTGACTTTAGTTAAAAAGAAAAAGGCTGCTTTTTTTGTTTCCTTTGTAGAAGATTTTGATTCAGTGAGTTAATAATCTGTTAATTTATGTGACCCCATCTTTATTTTCACTATATATGAAAGTTGCTAATATGTAAGAAATGTTTATTCTCTGAATCTGTAATATATGGTGCATTTTGTTTGTATGTTTATATTACTAATAAAAGAAAAAAAAAAAAAAAAAAAAAAAACTAGCTACCGCCATTGTTGGAAACTAAGCTGGGCCGCGCTATGAATTCTGGGACACAGCTGCTTCTTCTTCTTCGGGGTTTAACGGCAGCTGGCATCCTTGTACATGCTGTGCTGCCATCTTCTGTTTCAGTCCGTTATTACACTCTTAAATCCTGCTATTATTCCTGCGTCTTTTGCGATCTTACAAAGCTTCAAACGACACGTCGACTATTAAATCAGTCGTCGACGATTTTGATAGTCGACGTAATCGTGACTAGTCGACAAATCGTGGCAGCCCTACTAAAAATGCAAACTCACTGTTGAGTTCAGCTGAATAAAAGAGAGCGTTCAGTCAACAAGGTCGATGCAGAGGAAGTAAAACTCAACATTTCCTCTGTGAGGATTAATGAAATGGTCGCCTTTGTCTCTGGATCACTCGTAGTCTTCAAATCCCGTACAGGCTCTAACTCCCAGCTGGACGACCCCGAACCCATCGCCACCCTCCGTTTTTCCTCTTCTTCTTCTTCTGTTGAATTATGTTTAAAGTTTGAGGAAATACTCGGTAAAAACTTGCATGATACTTATCAAATTAATGAATAATCATAATGAAAAAAAATTCGATTACAATATCTACCGAAATTGAGATTCTAATATTGTCACGATCGAGCAGGCTTACTCCAATTTTAAAAAATGTGATTGTGAGTCAGTTTGACCACAATAATGTTGTAGTGAACCTCTGATATGCGAACAGCCTAAATTTAATCAGCTGACTCAGTTTGCACTGTTGGTAAAAAGCATGACAAGATGAAGTCAGACTCTAAGAGTTGCTAAATAACTCGTGAATTCATTCAAGTGCATTACTGGAGTGTGAGGCATTATCACAGATCTATAGGAACATTTCAGGCAGCAAAAAAATAATTAAATGTTAGTTAGAAATTCATTTTAGTTGAACTACAACTTGTTGGTGAACAAATCCATTATTCCCCAGAGTTTGTAGTCACAAATCAAAATCACAACATCAACTAAAAAAAAATGGTGGATTATATTTGTTAATGTGATTGTAAATGTGATTCTGAATCATTTTAACCAAAATAATGTTGTTACAGGGCGAGCCCAAATCCAGTGCCGAGTGTGAAAACTGCAGTGAAGTCATTGAATAAGCAAAACAGCAACACAAATTATCTGTAAAATGTTTCACACGGGAAAACTTTTAGTATTTCTAGATTTCTCGACCTAGACGAGCTGATTGAACTACAAAGACGTTAAGTACTTGTATTATTTATTTATAAAGAGTGCAATATACTGTAATATACAGAGGATGACTCGTGAATTTGGACAGAGATACAAAGCTCAAATTGTCCCCGGGGAAAACGGGTGTAAAAGTACACCCGTTTTCTCAATACATCATCCATGAACTACAAAAATAATAATATAACAAGTATCTACCAGTTTTTAAAATAAGTGGTGTCTTTCGTTTGGGCTGTTTTTCATAAAGCCTGAATATTAACATTACGCAATGTTTTTTTTCTTGCTTGGTCCATGAACCACTGTGAGTCTGACACCTCTGCTCTGAGAGTTGCTCAACAAGTAACACAATCACCTGAGTGCACTTCTTGTGAGGTCCAGGTTCATGTGGACTAATTCACGGGCGCGTTTCAGGGCTAGCTCGGACCACCTTGGCCCTGGATGACAGCTGTGTGCCAGTCATAGTGACCTGACACGATCAGAAGATCGATAACAAGCGGCTGGAGCCCAATCAAACAAACAGTCGAGGCTTTTCCTCACTGAGCCCGGTATGAGGAAGTACTGCTGGGCAGCTTGTCCCCTACAACTCCCCTCTGTCTGTGCTTCAAGCTCACCCAGAGGCTCCTCTGAGCCAGCTCTAGGGCTAGCCGAGGCTGTAAACCCTGTCATATCTCACAGGTAAATTATTAGCCCAACTAAGCCATATAAGGAAAGAATGACAACATGCTACAGACGAAGCTAACGTCCAGAGTAAGGCCAAATACATTTGGCTAACTAACGGCAGTTCTTTGTCAGTTTAAACACAGCCTGCTCTCTGTTAGCGTTTAATAATAATTCAGCACTGCTGGGTCGCTGTTAGCACCGAGCTGGTGTAAAGTCGGCCCGCAAAGGTAGCGCTAACCACAGCACACACTTGGTGAGATGTCTGCGGAAGTTAGCTCCTGCTAAAGCTAAGTTCCAAACCTTGTTTATTCGCCCGCGTCGTGTGAATAAAAGCAATAAATAAGATCCTCAGGAGCCCCACGCAGGCAGCTCTCCGTCTCCTCCTCTGGCGACAGCTCTGGGCTCCGGCTTCAGTCGCCATGCTGCACGTCTTTCTGTTACGATAACAAACGAGCAAGTGTGCGGACATGCCCGTGTAAACCTCTGCTGCCTCTGTCAATCATAGCCGTGAAGAAAAAAAAAAACTCCCGAGAGCAGCGGCGGCGGCTAACTACCAACAGGACGTCGGCCTCTCTCTGCTCCCGCTTCCTCTTCCGCTCCATGCGACGCGTCACCGGCTGCCACGGACAGCAAGCGGTCATTAAACAACCTTATCACCGGGATCAAAGCCCAGCGGAGACCCTTCAGACAACACAAATTAAACGCTAGAACAGAATGACACCGTAAACTTATAAAACTAACTACACTTAAATTGAAAAACGAGGAATATTTGGTAACAGAATCTGTCATTTTTGGAATATATACTTTAAAGCTTCATTCATTCATTCATTCATTCATTCATTCATACTAGACAGGTTAGTCACTTTAACTGCCTCAATCAGAACATAACATGCAAACTCCACAAAGAAAGGACCAATGGTGACCTGAGCACCACCACAGCTCTCATTCTTCTCACTTTGGTCATATTTTACATCTTGTTTGTGCAGAATATATATTTCTAATATAAAACTGTCTCGAATTTTGGTCTTTATATATAGGGTGAGACAGAAGTGCTCAAAGCAAAGAGAATGCTCCTCCAGAACATGCTGTCAGCTGCAGAATCCCTCAGTGTCCACTTAGACCCAGACCCAGATAAGTGGAAAAGGATGGATGGACTATAGTTGAAAACGAGATTGCTGCATATAGTCCTTCAACTTTTTTTTAAAAATGTAAATAAAAATCCAATTATTCTTGTGTTTACAAAGGAAATGAAAATAGTAATAATAGTAAACGCTGTCAGTCCTGTGTGTGTTTAAGTCGACTTTCTGTCATTCTCCTGCATTTTTGTCCTCTTTGTTAAAAAACGTATGATTCTGAGGTTTTCCTTTGATCTTTCTTAACCACTTGAAATAAAGTTTATTGGAAAAAAAGAGACTTTTAATTGCCGTTTATGTGCTGTAATCATTTAAATTATAAAAAGAAAAACTGGGTGCTGAAGTTTTTCAGCTCTTGCTTGTAGACATGGACTGTGGACACGGATTGTCCTTAGCAGGAGTCCTTCAACATGCACAACATACGATCTCTCTGCAAGAGGAACAAGAATATAATGTGATGTATAAAGGTGAAAATAATTCCTTAGTTACTCTGGCTTCTGGGGTTTCTCTATTAAATGGTTCCAGTTTGCATCTATGACTTGGGTGCAGTAATAAAATGTGTTCCTAAGCTGTAATGTTTTCATTACAGAATTATTATTTTTATTTCAGTGCTACAAAAGACCAAAGTCACTTGTGTCAGACAAGTGTTTTAGACAAATGACATCTCCCCTAATTCTTTGCCATTTACATCAAGGAATTATTTCTAAGGCAAGTAATTTCTGAGCTTTACTATTTTTTGCTTAAAGCGAAACACCTCAACCGATGTCACAAACAACGCCAGTGTGTACACACTGAACTATGCTCGTACATGTGCTGTGATCTTCCTTTGGTCCAAATATTTTCACTAAAGCAGAAAAGCAGTAGTGAACACCCTCCAAATACCGGCTCCACCGAATTTACTTATATAGAAAAAACATTGCCTATAGATAAATGTAACTATGGAGTACAGAGGTTACTGATTGACAGAGAGTGCTGACAGGTACTCAGTGAATCTTTTAGAGGTAAAAATGGAGATAACACGAGGTCGTGGAGCCTGAAGACTGCTGCTGCTGACACAAACCTGCTCTGCTTGGTGCTCTTTAACCCTCTGATGTCCGTGGATCAGTGTTTACTTTCACTTCACGCCTTGTCTAAGGGTGTAAACAAATGTTTCCTTGAACTGTAAAGTGTGACTTTCATCACTGATGTTGTTCTAACGAAACATAAGAGAGTCTCTTGTACTGAAAAAAGCAGAGCAAGAGCTTTTACAGGACAGTGACTATCTGCAAAACTTATAGTAAGATAACACAAAGATTGGACTTGTTTCATAACAAGGACAAAGGTTGGTGATTTACTGCTGGCTGCAAAGCTTCTTGTTATCGTCAGTAATTTTACCCAGGGGATAAACTGTATTACTCATTTACACTATATGTACATCAAGTATTGATATGATGCAAGCACAAATCTGTGAAACACAGATTTTTTTTAAGTTAGTTAGTGTTTGTATAGGTTTATTTGATTTATTATCAAGCAGTCTTTGTATATTTTTAAACCCGGTAAAAAAATTCAATAAAGTAATCAACAGTGTGTCTACAATTTGTTAATTTTTTAATATAAATGTGAGGTTCTAGAAGCCTGTCTCAATGATGAATAAAGAAGTTATGATGCAATTAGATGTTTTACTTGCTTGTGAAACATAAAAGAGGAATTTCTCCATGTTTTCCAGGCATTTCTGTAATATCTGAACTAGAACTACAAGTCACTAAATGAGATCAGTTCCATTGTTAGTGAAACAGAGCAGCTGACATCTATATTGAGGTAATAGTGCTGTGTCACTGACAAATAACCATCTACATGTGTCACCATGTGATGTGTGCCGATCCAAATGTCAGATGCCTGAAACAGAATATTCCTAGGAACGATGCAATTTAGTATCTGATAATCAAATCCAAAAACAGCAAAGTCGAAGAGATAAAACACAATCCAAAACAATAAGAAGCCACAAAAAAATAAAAAAATAAAAATTCCAAAGTGGAACACGGGACTATATATACACAGTGGACTGATTACCCAAGAGAGGAAAAAAGTAAAACTAAAAAAGGACACAACAGAAGTCTGACCTTCAAAGTAAAACAACCAAAGGATAGAGAGCAACACTAACAGATAATAATAATAATAATCAGATACCTCCTCTCTCATTTCCTAGATTGCACACCGTGGACTTCTTGCCAACTCATCTTAAGCTTGATTTAGCCTTCTGCAGGAAATTCCTTTTATCCCTACACCGCAATCCTTTAATGTGATGTCAGTAAAGAGTCATTTGGCACATTTGTGATCTCTGATTTCAGATCTAACAGTGCTGATGACATTTTTTCTATTTAGGGTCACTTTGAATTAAATTCACAGCAGAGTGCAATGTGACAATATGTCACCTATTTTAAAATCACACTGAAACAGAGAAGCGCAGAAAGTTGGTTCATCTTACAGAACTGAAACAACATTTGAATAACAAAAGACTGCTGCTTAGTTGAGTCCTCCTTCTGCCTTGGCTTGTATATTCCAGCTTTCATACATTGTAGATAGAGAGAGGACAGAGAAATATCACCCTGAGAGAGATAACACAAATGAAAAACCAAAAACTGAAGGTCAGCATTATAGGGAAGATAATGAAATCGCAACAAAAACATCAACCGAGTTAAAAAACAAAAAAACAAAAGCAAACCTCCAACCAGTGAATGATGCAACAGTCTGCCACATTTACAATATATATAAATATTTGTTTATGAGTGCATGATGTTTCAAACTGTTATCCTTGATCTTCAGGGGCTTTAAAGCAACTTTGCCCATGTCATGTCTTTAGCACATCCAGAGGTAAAATTGTATGGAGTCATGGAATCACTCAGGTTTTAGATACATCATCCCGTTTAAAGCATGAACGTCTGTCCCAGGCAGCTCAGTCTCTGGGCAATGTTTACTTTTAAGGTAACTGTATTGCATTTTGTATATTAATTTCATTTTCTTCTGCCTTTTTAAACATACTTTCACAAGTTTGTAGTTCAGTAAATGTCAGATAAGGGTAGCAACACTCACATTAACTTTGACTATGCAAACATTATGTAGGAGTAGGTAATGGATAGTAGGTGCTGATTTATAAATAACTAGACATGAAAAGCTTGAGCTTATAATATAAGTTATACTACAGTATGTTTCTAACTAACTAGGCAGCTCATTCGATCTCTCTTCACAATACTTTCTTTAAAAATGTAACATGTTTCGGAATCAACGTGTTAAATGTGGTCAGTACAAACATGGCAGTAAGAAACAGTTTTAAGTAGTTCTATATAGCTTTAAATATCACTTTGACCTTAATACCAGTCTGCTGACCTTAAAAGACAGGTCAGAGGTCAAATGTGACATGATACTCTAAATGTTGACAATATTCATCACACAAGTAAGAATCGTCAAAGTTATAAGGCTTTTTGTCAGACCCTAAAGACCTGGGTGGATGTAAGCCAAATGTTAATGAATTTTTAACATGACCCTACTCTGCACTTCTACAAAGTCAGAATTCATTTAAAATGTTTCGAGCTATCGTGTTTAAAGACAGACTGGGGACACACATTCATGCATGCATGCAAAAGCTACCAAAACATAACCCCTTTGGCGGAGTAACAACTGTCACTTTGGAAGTCAGTGCCAAATAGTGATGATGATCTTGTTACTGTTTTCCAGGCATAAAGAACCATCTGTTTTTAGTAAAAAAAAAAACAAACAAACAACAACAACAAACTACAACAAACATACAAGACACACAGGTTCAGTTTTTGGAAATGCAAAACATCGTGGCTCAGCGTCCTTTTTTCCAGGCACAGAAGCTGGTATTAGTGATTTTTCGAGGATTATTTATCATAAAAGTATGAACTATTAGGTAATTTATTATTTAATCAGCTTCTGGGTGATTTAATTTCATAGAGTTAGAGCATTAATTTTGGCTGTGCTGATTCAGTTACGTTCTTGTTAGTGGCCATGATTTGACGGATGAAACTCTTCTGGAGGTATTCTTTGCAGCAGGGCTGACACATGGGGGAAAACACTGTCACAACTTCCTTCTATAACAATAATGGATTGGATTTATATAGCGCTTTTCAAGGCACCCAAAGCGCTTTACAATACCACTATTCATTCACTCTCACATTCATACACTGGTGGAGGCAAGCTACAGTTGTAGCCACAGCTGCCCTGGGGCAGACTGACAGAAGCGAGGCTGCCATATCGCGCCATTGGCCCCTCTGGCCAACACCAGTAGGCAAGTAGGGTAAAGTGTCTTGCCCAGGGACACAACGACCAGGACAGAGAGCCCAGGGATCGAACCGGCGACCTTCCGGTTACAGATGCGATTCCCAACCCCCTGAGCCACGGTCGCCCTCTATAGAGCTCCAATATTGAAATGCTGTGTTTCATAAGGCAACACCTTTACATATATGCAGGAATGTGTACCTTCAGGTTTCTGTGAAGCACATCCTAAAGAAAAATCTGTTCATTTTAGATCTGATTGGTCACATCTGCCTTGTTGGAGCGCCTTAGATATTTAGCGTGACACAAAAATGGCGTGACTTTGTTTGGGTCTGTGCTATTTTGATGCTTTGAATGTTTTAGCTCAGAGAAACCTGCAGGACCTGCTATCGGAAAATCGGAAGCAACACTGTAAATATTTGGAAGTTTTATTGGCAATCTTCTGACTGTAACAATACTTCACAACTCACAGCGTAAGTCATGCGTGCATGGCTGCAATTACTTATGCATGTATTAATGTTTTGGGCTATTTGCAGTCCAAGTGTTAGATTTCTGATGTATCAAAACATTCTTATGCAAAGTTTACGTGGCATTATGTGAAATACAGCTGGACTGGAAATGACTAGTGCAGTTACCATTAAGTAAACCTGCTAATTTTTTAGATCCTCTCCCAGTGCCTCACGTGCACAACTAGAATTTTTAGAAAGCAACAGAAAAGGGAAACTATCCAAATTATGTGAACTGCATACGTGCAGCAACTGCAGGCGTTTCTATAAATACACCTGGCAAGCTTAATGTGGAAGAGAGAGACACGCCTACCTGAAAATATGTATATATGCTACATTTATGCTTATATTCGCACTCTTTCATTCCCTTTTATTTGGTATTCCAACTCTGTAACATGCAAGTTCCAATTGTGTTGTGCTACTGGAAACTGAATTTCCCCACCTGGAACCCACCTGACCGATTAATAAAGTTTTATATAATCTAATCTAATGTAATCATCAAATGAGTGTGTTTAATCTCACAAGCCTCCAACAGAGGGCAGACGTGTAATACCCACAGCTCCATGAGCTGCTCACACTATGAGAGTAAACAGGGTCCTGAAATCATGTCATCACCCTTATTTTCCCTACAGAAAAACTGTAAACAAAAATTTAAGATGAGCAGGGAAGAGCAAAAGCTTTTAGGCTAAATCTGCATAAATCTGATTAAAATAAGATGTGAAAAAGACTAGCACTGCATTTTAAAGGCAAATGACATTCTGAGCCACTGCATTTCCACTGCATACATAAACCTAAACCACTATGTGTAAAATTACAAACACTAGATAAAGTTTTCATTCTAAAACCTTACTAGCCTAGCTTAGGCTAGGCTGGATATCTGACGCGTGTGGAGGAGATTTGAGCACAGTGAACTTATTGTCAAGAAACTAGCTTAAGATATCAGTTTTATAATACTTGAGTTTTGTGACACGGTCTGTTATCTTGCTGGAAGCAGCCATCGGAACATGGCACACTGTTGCAATTAAGGCACGTACACTCATGCAGCAAAAGCCACATCATGAAGTGCCTTCCCTTTCCCTCAAACACCCTCCAGTCTTCCTGTTCAGGATGCATTCATTCCTGTGACTTTCTAGTTCATGTTGACATGATTGCAAAACGTTCTTTAGAATTTTTAGACCGAAGTCTTCATTCTCTGTTTGTGAAATCAGTGTTGTCAAGGAGCTCAATGAATGAAATTCTCTCGTGATTTTGATGTGAATCACGTACACAAACACTTGTGTGGTCCACTGATTGTGAGTGCAAACTGAATAAACAGCAGCTGATTGGGGCACAGGTAAAATAACTGATTATGAGTGGATTATAAAACAGCATCTTTAACCTCCTTGAGCCTGGTTCTGCTAGAGGCTTCTTCCTGTTAAAAGAGAGTTTTTCCTTCCCACTGTCGCCAAGTGGTTTCTCTTCTGGGCTTCTCTGAGGGTCTTTCCTTTACAATATAAAGCCACTCGAGTTGACTGTTGGTGTGATTTGGTGATCAGAGAGCTTCAAAGAGGATCATGATGCCCTCTCCATACTATTTTTCTTTTGTATTACCTCTTAGAATTACTATTTACAACTGAAAGTCTCCTGAGAGGAAGGTCAGAGGGTCAGGAAGGTCTCTGTGCTGCCTCTGAATTCTGTTAATCTGCATTTCCACAGCAATGTGCAGCTGTACTTATTAATGCAGCCCTAAAGGCCCACACAAGTTTCCTTCAGGTTGTCATAGAAACTCTGTGTAGGCTAAGTGCTTGGAGGAGGATAAATCATCTCCTCTGTTTGGTATGAAATACAGATGAGTGAAAGTACTTATCTCCAGCAACTGATAAACAGGCTGCAGCTAATCAGAACAAGAGGGCCCACGGCAGCGCCACGGACACTTGAGCTGATATCGGCTGCCGTGACACATCTGAGGCCCTGCTTATTGTATGCAGATGGGCGACGAATCAAAGGAAGGCGGACTTCATTTAGTCTAAATCTTAGTAGAACCTTGTAATCCCACAAAATGTTGCTCTTTTTTTGTTTTTCCTTTCTGAAGTTTATGCTTGTGCCATAATAAGTAAATAAATATACCCAGTAGTTTGATAAGATTTGTATATATGTGTACATGCAGAGCATTGCAAAAAACTCTCTCTATTTTATGAGTCTTAATTTGTGCATTTGTGTTTAATTTAACACCCGAGTAGGTGGACATTGCAGATGCTAGCAGTATTACTTGTGCTGTTTTTTTGGCGGTGACATCTCTGCACCATTTTACCACCAAAACACCAAATCATCCATTCTCTTCCAGTAGGTTAAAAACAAACAAACAGGGGAATTAGAAGTAGCTGGAGAAGCACTGGTGGAAACAGTGGGACTCAGCAAACCATACAGCGGCAGTGGTGGATGTCTGGTTTTGGTGTGGGGATCTATTGCGTAGACTGAAGACAAAAATATCAATCTGATCCACAGTTTTTAACTTGCTGCCATCTTTTGGTCAAATTTGTTCAACATTTAACCTAATAGATAAAAACACTCTTATAATCTTCAGCTATATTGTAATTTGCTCAGTATATATGATGGTTTTATATGGCAATAAACCCAAACACATCAGCATGTTTAACATGAAAAGCACCATTTAGCTCAAGAATAGCCTCAGGGGGCTGCTGTCCTTCGGTTTCTTTATATTAGCCTAATCTTGTTATCCTGTTGCAGGCCCCGAGCTCAGGCTAACGGTCCTCAGCTTCATTCTTCAGTGATACTGTTCATTCAAACTCACGTATTTTCAATTAGTATGTGCTGAGATTTATTCATAGTCTATTTAATGTGGACAACAGATAAGAAAACCTTGAGAAAAAGGTCTGGGCTGTGCTGTGCTGTGCTGCCGAATGGCAGCTGGTAAATGGAAAGAATGGAGTGTAACTTAAGTACAAGGTACATGTGAATTAAAAACAAATGCATCCATGGAGCTGTTTCAGGAGAACAAATGAACCTTGATATGGAGTTAGATATTGGCTCAGGCTTTACTGTATCTTTTCATAAAGAAAAGCAGGAAGCTCCCATCTGTAGCAGCCTGAGGATGCTGCACACACCCTCTCAGGCCTGGAGTGTATGCAACTGTATTTGTTAAAATAACTAAAGTAATGGGACGATAATGCAAAACATAGTAAAATAACTAATGGCAGTGGAGGCCATAGAAATGGCTTCATGTAGTTTAAAATGGATAAGGACACAAAACGAGCCACAAGAAATGGAAACAAATGTGTGTTGTGTTTTTGTGACATGCTGCTAGTAACAAAGTGCCAGAAGATACCATTTAAAATGGGTTCGTTGCTGTAACAGGGCAGCCCTTAGCGGCTGGAAACACAGTGAGACAGACCAAGGCAAGTGTAGTGGAACAAAGTATTTATTTGCTATATGGCTCTCCTTAAAACAATTAACTTGTCGAGCTTCTTCACAGCACAAAAATCCCCTAATGACAACTGGCAGCCTTAAATATGTTCAGCTGTCACAGACTTAACCATTATTCCACTCTCAGGTAAATTCTTAAATCCCAACCTTCCACCACAGTATACAATATATCAATAAGAATAAATAAATACATAAATACATTTTCACATTTACATATTAATAAATACTTCACACTTTAATGTTACACCAAACCCAATATTATAAAAACCCAGAAACCCAAGCACAAAAAGATTCACCACACTCTCTTTACCAATGGTCTCTCCCGGAACCTTTAAATGGTGTCTGGACCCCCGGGGAAACATTTGCCCAAACACCTTGAAGAGGACACAGGCAAGAAAGGTGAGTAATCATTAACTTACAAACACTTATTTGCAACACTTTTCCCTAGATTTCACACACACATTTGCATTAGTTTTCCTTATTGGTAAACCTTAATCACAATCTCAATCACCATTCTTCTCTCCTGACAGACAACCACCACATTCCTTGACGAGGAGCAGCTGTGCAGGATCTGAAATAAGGCTACCAACTGATTTTAAAATTCCCAATAAATAGACAATAAATATTTAAACTTCTTGTGTGCAAATCCATGCTTAAAGTGCAATGCTACATAAAGTGCTTGATAAGGTGCTTTTAATAAAGTGAAAGGTGTGCTCTAAAGTGCTATACAGACAATACAATATAAATAAATGCAGTAAGGGAGTCCTCTTCCTTACATTTCCTCCTCCCTCTCTTAAGCACGAAGTGCTTCAGTCCTCTGTCATCCTAGATAAACAATCAGCAACCACATTTGACTTCCCCGGCCTATACTGGACCGTAAAGTCATAAGGCTGCAGAGACAGGTACCATCCTGCAATGCGGGCATTCGCATCCCTCATGCGGTTCAACCACTGGAGAGCACGATGATCAGTCTCCAGAGTGAAGTGACGTCCCAGAAGATAATACCTCAAGGCCTCAATAGCCCATTTCATGGCCAAGCACTCTTTCTCTACCGTCGAATACCTCGTCTCCCTGTCGAGTAGTTTCCGACTCAGAAACACCACAGGCCTTCTTTCACCATCCACCTCTTGCTGAAGGACAGCACCAAGGCCAACTCCCGAAGCATCAGTTTGCAAGATGAATGGCTTGTTGAAGTCTGGACTGTGTAGAACTGGATGTGTGCCAACTGCTTCCTTGAGGTCTCTGAATGCTTGCTCACAGTCTTCCGTCCAACGCACTTTGTTAGGGGCTGAGCCTTTTGTGAGGTTATTAAGTACAGTGGATCGCTCTGCAAAAGAAGGTATGAATTTCCGGTACCAGCCTACTAGACCCAGAAAACCTCTCACCTTCCTTTTTGTTGTCGGAACTGGGAAGGACTGAATTGCTTCAATCTTTCCAACCTGCGGCTTTATCTTCCCAGAGCCAACTACAAAGCCCAAGTACTCCACTTCTCTCTTGGCTATGGAGCACTTCTTGGGATTGATAGTCAGTCCAGCCATTCTGATGGAGTGTAGCACCTTCTGTAGGTGAATGACATGCTCTTCCCAGGACTGGCTGTACACCACCACGTCATCCAGATATGCTGCAGAGAATGCTGACACATCTCTCAGTACATGGTCCATTAATCGTTGGAATGTCGCTGGTGCACCTTGAAGACCAAATGGCATGACTTTAAATTGGTACATACCAAACGGAGTTTTGAAGGCTGTCAGCTCTCTTGCTTCTGGTGCCAAAGCCACTTGCCAGTATCCTTTACACAAATCAAGTGTTGTAATGTACGTTGCTGATCCAACTCTCTCCAGCAGGTCATCCACCCTGGGCATTGGGTAGGGATCAAACTTGGATACTGCATTCAAATATCTGAAATCAATACAGAATCTCAGGGTGTCATCTTTCTTTGGTACCAAAACAATCGGGCTGCACCACTCACTACTTGACACCTCAATGATTCCCAGGTCCAACATCAGTTTTATTTCTTTCTGCAGCACTGGCACCAACCGTTCTGGAATTCTGTAGCTCTTTTGTCGAACGGGTGCATCCTCCTTCACCCGTATCTTATACTGAACCAGTGATGTGAAGCCTGGTGTTTCTCGAAAGAGCTGTGGGTCCACGAGTGGTTTTATATCAGCCTGCTCAGTAGGAGACAAATGAGAAAGGTCAACTGAAGCACAAACTTGAATGTTAGTTGGAAAGAACTTCTCAGTCACCTCCTCATCCTTAACTGAACGCACCAGTAACTGATAGACCGGCTCTTGTCGGCTGTGGAATTCCTTCAACAAGTTCACGTGAAATGTCTGATATTTTTTAACTCTTTCTGGCATATTCAGCTCATAAGTGACTTTACTCACTTGTCTGACGATCTCGTATGGTCCATGCCATTTTGTCAGCAACTTGTTATCGCTAGTGGGAAGCAATAACAGTACTTTCTGACCTGGAAGGAAGACCCTATCCCTGGCCTTCTGATCATACCAAGTCTTTTGATGTTTTTGTGCATCAATGATGCCATTTTCTCCAACCTCTCTCTCATGGTGATGACGTAGGCTGCGATGTTTTCGCCCTCTGCTTTGGATTCCTCCCAGCAGTCCTTAAGCAGATCCAGAGGGCCTCTCACTTGGCGACCGTATAAAAGTTCAAAAGGCGAGAAGCCAGTGGAAACCTGCGGGACCTCCCGGTAGGCGAACAGAAGGTAGGGCAGCCATTGATCCCAGTCAGAACCTGTGTCAGAGACAAACTTGCGCAGCATACTTTTGAGAGTCTGGTTGTATCTCTCCACTAGCCCGTCCGTTTGGGGGTGATACGGGGTGGTCTTAAGTCCCTTTATCCCTAACAGCTTATAAACCTGCTGCAACAACTTTGATAGAAAGTTCGTTCCACAGTCCGTCAGAATTTCTCTTGGTATGCCTACCCTAGAGAAAAGCTGCAGAAGACAATTAGCAATGTGACGAGCTTTAATTGATCTGAGTGGGAAGGCCTCAGGAAACCGTGTTGCATAGTCACATATGACTAATATGTAGCGATGACCTGTGGAGCTCCTCTCTAAAGGGCCCACAATATCCATGCCTAGCCTCTCAAATGGTGTTTCAATAATTGGCAGTGGTTGCAACTGGGCTCGCGCTACTCCTTTGCCTGAGGTCAACTGACATTTTTCACAGGAACGGCAAAACTCAGAAACCTGGACATACATCCCTGGCCAAACAAAACGGCTGCTGATCCTATTCAGTGTTTTGTGAAAAGCCATATGACCTGCCCATGGAATTGAATGACCCAAATCCATAACTTTGTCTCTGAACTGTTGTGGGAGTGCCACAGCTTCACACTTCCCCTTTCTCTGGTACAAGATGCCTCCTTTAATCAAGTAAACAGTGTCTGCAAGACAGCTTACCTGACCTTGACTAGCCCCCTCTACCTCGGTTACCTTCTCAAACCAGGGTTTTAGAGTAGGGTCGCTTCTTTGGAGTGCACCTAAATCTGAGGGAACATCAAACTCAAGTTGGTTATTTGGCTTAGGGAACAATGCTGTACCTTTTTCCCCTGAGCCTTTGAACTTCTCTTCTTTTCTGAGCCCTAGACTTCCTAATTTTCCCTGGCTCCGTTTCGAGAGACTCCTCAAAAAAGGGTAGTTCTTGCATCATTTCCTTTGCACTTTGTGCTCTTGTGACTACATGACAGGGTTTAAATGGTTCAACTGTCATATCTAGAGGAAGTGAGCTTCCAGATTCATCACCTAAGCCTTGAATGTCTTTCTCAGCACTCACTTGAGGGTCATAATCCGACTGATGTATTAGATCAAAAAGAGTGGGGATATCATTACCAAGTATCACTGAATATGGCAAACTGGGAACAACAGCTACCACTAACAAGTAGGTTTGACCTCCTACTGTCAGGTAAACCTCAGCAGTGGGGTACCTGTGTTCGTCTCCATGCACACAACTTATTGTAGCCCCAACCCCACTTAGCTTTTCTCCTGAAATTATGCTAGAGTGTACAAGAGTTTGGAAGCACCCAGAGTCAAGCAAAGCTTCCTCTTTACGCCCATTAATTAAAACAGGGACAGTACAAGCTTTCTTTCCTACTGGCTCTGTGGCTGGTCTTGGAACTGCACATAAAAGAGATGGTTTTGACTTAAGTGCAGGGCAAAATTGTTGTGTATGGCCAAAGTTATGACAGTGATAACATTTAATATCCTGAACTAAAGACTTAAAGGATTTCTTCACATTTTGAGGTCTATGAGAAGGGAGCTGCCTAGAACTAGAAAGATTTCTAGCCTGAACTTGACCAGAACCCTGTTCACCCCCAATGGACTTACTTGGTTGGGCGTAGTGGGTCTCCCGGCTGAAGTAGGTGCTCTTGCTTCCTTTTCTGGCTGAAGTGAAAACCTCTGCGAGGCTAGCTGCTTCCTTTGCAGTCTTCGGGTCATGCTCACGTATCCAAATCTCCAGCTCTGGATTAACCATTCTCAAAAACTGCTCCAGAATTATCTGCTCAGATATTTCTTCTACAGTTGATTTTTCAGGTTTAATCCATCTTGAAAACAGGTCTTTCAATCTTACATAAAGTTCACGTGGCGTCTCACCTGGCTCAACTTTCAGAGATCTGAAGCGGCGTCTGTAGGTGTCAGCAGTGATCTCATATTTTGCCAGAATTGCCTCTTTCACCTTATCATAATTCTCAGAGTCTGTTAAATCCATAAGAATGTAGGCTGTGCGGGCTTTACCTGTCAACAGGGGAACCAGACGAATAGCCCACTCATCTCTGGGCCATCGACACACGTTTGCCATTCTTTCAAACGTAGTCAGAAAATGTTCAATGTCATCTTCTGGTGACAGAGGAAAAAGTTTTGGTTCAATTAAAGACCTGGACCCACTGGCCACTGGAATGTCTTCACCATTGAATCCAAGTTCTTGTTCTTCAGATGTTGTAGGGGGCGCTGGCGCCTCTGGTGGGTCAGGCTTATCAGTTACAGCGTTAACTTGTAGCTGGATTTGCTGAAATTGATGCTGCATGCCTTTCCACCTTTGCTCCTGACGTGACAAATCCTTCTCCCACTTTTGGTCTCTGGCTGCTTGAGACCGCATAAGAGATTTCACCAACCCTGTCAACTCCTCCAATTTGTTCTCAGGGCTTGTTGCTGCCATGGCCTCTAGCTCAGATGAAGCTCCAACTCCTTCATCAGGCTGCTCCTCTTGGCCTGGCTTTCTTCCACCTCTTGTCATCATCTTCTCACTGTGGCATGAGTGACACACTCCTGACACCACTTGTAACAGGGCAGCCCTTAGCGGCTGGAAACACAGTGAGACAGACCAAGGCAAGTGTAGTGGAACAAAGTATTTATTTGCTATATGGCTCTCCTTAAAACAATTAACTTGTCGAGCTTCTTCACAGCACAAAAATCCCCTAATGACAACTGGCAGCCTTAAATATGTTCAGCTGTCACAGACTTAACCATTATTCCACTCTCAGGTAAATTCTTAAATCCCAACCTTCCACCACAGTATACAATATATCAATAAGAATAAATAAATACATAAATACATTTTCACATTTACATATTAATAAATACTTCACACTTTAATGTTACACAAAACCCAATATTATAAAAACCCAGAAACCCAAGCACAAAAAGATTCACCACACTCTCTTTACCAATGGTCTCTCCCGGAACCTTTAAATGGTGTCTGGACCCCCGGGAAACATTTGCCCAAACACCTTGAAGAGGACACAGGCAAGAAAGGTGAGTAATCATTAACTTACAAACACTTATTTGCAACACTTTTCCCTAGATTTCACACACACATTTGCATTAGTTTTCCTTATTGGTAAACCTTAATCACAATCTCAATCACCATTCTTCTCTCCTGACAGACAACCACCACATTCCTTGACGAGGAGCAGCTGTGCAGGATCTGAAATAAGGCTACCAACTGATTTTAAAATTCCCAATAAATAGACAATAAATATTTAAACTTCTTGTGTGCAAATCCATGCTTAAAGTGCAATGCTACATAAAGTGCTTGATAAGGTGCTTTTAATAAAGTGAAAGGTGTGCTCTAAAGTGCTATACAGACAATACAATATAAATAAATGCAGTAAGGGAGTCCTCTTCCTTACAGTTGCTAAATTAGATGTTATGCGTAAAAACAACATTTGTTTATTCCTTGAGTTTGGTCCCTTTTCATGTTTGCTTAGGTCATTGTTTAAATGAGTTTGCAAATAAAAGACATTCCATTGAAAATGGTCAGAGGACCGACCAGTTTCTTTGCTGAGTTTCATGTTTTTATAATGAGAAGCACTTAAAATCAGGTGAAATGAATCAATCTGGGACATGAAGATGTTGATGGAAGCTGATGGTCCTGGTCAGGCTTTGGGTCAGCCTAACAAAAGCTGCTGTATACCAGCAGTTTGGCTGCACCACTCTCCACGGGTCATCTGATCCTCTTTATTTGGGACTGTTCCCCTCTTCTTGTTTAGCTCAGAGCGAGCGTGCTGCCAGCTGGTAATCAGGTCTGATTAGAGACTGTTCACCTCAGTTTATATTCAGCTCGTCGATGACTGGCTGAGGGCTGTAAATGAATTTGATGCCTGTCTGATTGACTTGGAAATGCACAGTCAAGCCAACATGCAAGAGACAATTGCACTCTGACAGGGTTTAGCATGCAGTAATTACCATGTGCCTCCTGGCAGAGAACTAAAGACGCTTTTCACAGATCCCGGTGCACCTGGACAGTAAACCTAATGAGGCGTGCGGACCGAGAGAGTCACTGCTCGACCGGTTCACCACAACACTGAACTGGAATCAAACAAAAAACTAAGTTTATGTTTGGTCATCTGTGAGACTTAGTGAAAGTAATGATCCCACTTGGCCAACCCCTCTTTGTACACCATAATCACCTGTTCTGTGTATCTGGATTGCCCTAAAGCCACTCTAAGGACAATCCCAAAGTCTATTACATAGCTAAATCCCTGTGTTTCTTCTGGCAGACGAAACACAGCAAAATCCACAAGTTTTTCATCTCTGCTGTCCAAATGAAAATATTATTTAACAGTTAAATTATATTTAAGTTAACTAACAGTTAAAAATAAAACAGCTTTAAAATCTAAAAGATCTCAAGTTCAATCAAGCTAAATGTGATGACTTTAAAAATAATTATAATAACATGAATTATAATTTAAAAATAATAATTTTAGAGGCTGAAAATGTGTTGGCAGTTCACAAATGCTTTTGATGAGACACAAATAGCACACAATACACCGATAGTTCTCTCAGCTGAAATACAATTTCGCTGCATATGTCACATATGCATATGTCACGTGTTGGTTAAAATACACAAACATATGTCAGTTTTTAAAAAAAAGTAATATTACATTTTTATCTCTAAATTATTCCCATAGAAGATAAAATGTTCCCCTGCCCCAAGGGAGCATTAGCTTAGCTGAAATAGGTGCTCAAGTCTAATCTGGGATTAGAACTGAAGCTCCATATATTGCCAAGGGATTTTTCTTTTAACCTTATGTGTGCAGGTGATGTATGAGTGGAGGCGGGGCTATGTGGCAGAGTGAGCATAATGATGCCTCTCTCTTTGTTCACCCACATTATTGTTCATCAGGTGACAGACTCCCTGTTCATTTCTGTATACATATGAAAGTCATATCTGCTCCTCTCATTGGGGATACCTCAAGGCTCTGACCTTGGACCACTTCTGTTTTTCTGTAGGCATTCACAGCTGTAATATTTGGCTAAACCTTCAGTAGCACCTCCTCCCTCAGCAATTGCTTCACTGATATTACTTTAAACTTCTTCCTTCCCCTAGGACCCTGTGATGTCACCATGGAGTCATCACATGAAGCCCATCGCCAATAACATCTACCTGTATGCTACCTGAGCACATTTTTGTCTGTGGTTCACACCACTGGTTGCATGTATACCACAAATAGTTTAAAAGATAATTGTAGCTACTGTGATGTCACCTATTGATGAGTGAAGTTTACCAAGGTTCGATCTGAATGTTTTCACCTTCGCCATGTTCGTTCTTTGAAATTTGAAATGTGATACTGAATGCAAATAACCTTACTTTCCGACTCTTACAATGACGGAGAAGTTACAAAACAGAAATAAGCTTTTTCCCCTGAGATGCATGCCTCCACATACAATGATTCCTGTTTTATCGCAAAAGTAACGTGATGGAATTTGTGAAGCACAAAAATGCCATAAGGAGGAGGTCTGTGTGGATGGGCTAAAAACAAAAGCGACTTTAAAGCAGGAGACCTCCCAGTTTCAGTCTGTCAGTGTTTTGTTTTTTTCTTATCATGACCATCATGATCATTTGTTCATCAGTTTGTGCGGCCCTTTGCCATATGTTTGAGCTCAGTAAACTGCAAAGGCAAAACTTCAGCAGCACTGATGACATATATGTCACACCAGTAACAGAGAATTTTCTACTGTGAATTCGAACTTTTAATTCTGACGATTTTGCAGCAAGCTTTTAATAGAAACAATAAAACGTTGGCAGCTATTTTTACGAGCACTGCCTGGCCCATGAGCACTGTGTTTGCCGTGAGCAGTGATGGCAGCTGGAGGATGCACGGGACTCCTCCCCTCTCCTCTCATCTCAGACCTGCCCGCTCAGTGTGCGCCGACTTCGGACAGCAGAACCTCAGGGGTCAATTATGGACGGCCGGTATCGGTATTTTTAGCGACTTTTTCACGGGTCAGAGCGTTTGGAAATATTTCTGTGGATTAAAAGAAGAAAGAAAGAAATCTTCTTTCTGTGTGGGAAGATGTGATTATATCGGAGGAATCGTATGAGAATTGCTGCCTCGCAAAAATCTGCGTGAAAAGGCGTCAGACAGGTGACTTTTTCCTTCTTCTATCTCCAATAATTTGACCTTTAGATCCAGTTTATATATTTCAAAAATGCATTAAATATTTCAATTGTGCATAGCATTTCAGGGCGTTATAATAGATATAGTGAGTTCAAAGTGAATTTGTCCGTTAAATCTTGTCTTGTGTGTAACTTGTAACCCTCAAATAATCAACTTCAAAGGTTTATGTTTGGTTCTAATAAAGGTTTTGGTAAAAGATAAAGACATGTGCATCTTAAGGAATGGGATATTTTAATGAAAACAAACACGTGAGATTGTTTTGACCCTTGCAGAGCAATCCATTTTGCAGGGATAAAAAAATCAACCCATCAGTATGCGTTGTATGATTTCAATGAGTTCCTTCACCTCGGTCAGACTGTGTACATTTATGAGGGTACAGGCAGGTTAGTGTGGATTTTAGTGTGGAAGTTTCAAGCTATAAGTGATGTTTATATCCTTTATAGCCTTCCAGAACTTTGCAAGCATTTGTATTTCTGTGTATTTTTTATGTTTCTATTTTTGTTTAGTTTATTTTCATTTGGTGTATTTTTATTAGTTAATTTATATTTAATTTCCTGATATATAAAACTTCTCTGTGTGGTGACTCCCAGTAGAAACCATGGAAGCAAGACAATGCAGATTAAAACTCATCCCCTAAAACACATTACGTGATTTCTGACCCTCAGTGTTCACCACAGTGTCAGAATATGATGTAACTCACACTCACAGACGGCCTGCCGCTTTTACCTTTCGTCACCCTTGGAGCTCTCGGCTTCTTGGTGAATGTCAGTGTCATTTAATTTAAGTGGGGACTGCTTAACCCCCTGGTATTAGCACTAATCTACATGAGTGCACGTGTTACAAACATTGCTGTTCCCCAGAGATCAGTGAGTCAGTATTGACCATCATCACCACTAAAAAATAAAAATAAACACAGAGAAACATACATAACAACAAAGTAATTTAAACCAAAAAAGGATTTAATCTCACACCTGTTACCCTCTTTTTGTTTTTGGTTATAACTTTTTAAAGAGGTCATAAAAACATAAAAATAAGAGTTTTTTTTCTCTAATTCATTCCAAAACATCCTGGAGAGCTTCTACACACTCCTGCAGTTGTAGTCTACTTCTTGTTCAAATCTTTAACGTGCTGCACACCAAAGAACATTTGCAGCGTCCCTGTAAGCCATAGCTTAGTTATTTTAAAAGCAAGCTGATGGTTCACAGAGAGCACGCACTGATCCTGTTTAGTGTTTAAGGTCATTATCGGGATGTATTTTTAGGTGCCACTCTCAGACAGACAGTGAAGAGTGGCGTTCGGTAAACACATTAACACACGAGTCACTGTTTTGCTGATCTTTGATTTCAGGCCCGTATGACCCCATCACATTTCACTGATTCTTCTGTGTCCCAGTGTCCAGGCCCGCAGAGCCAGGCAGGAGAAGATGGCGAAAGTCTGCAGTGAAAACTCCTTTTCAGCGAGAAGGCGGCTGTCCGCCAATGACGATGAGCTCGGTGTTATTGAAAATGGGGAGAGCAGGTCTGATGTTAGCTTTGCTGATGATTTTTGGGAGACTTTTGGATCCTTAACTGACTGAAATGAGACATCTTGACTTGTTTTATGAGGTCTTGTCAATATAATCATTCCCCTCCTGCTGTCTTCCAGAGTTCACTCTCTTTGTGGGGACAACTGTGACAGAGCACTGCGCTCAGAGTCCCACAGAGACTCATTTACAGGTGCCGGGGCAATGGCCAGGTAAATGCCAGCTGCAGTGCTTAAATTAGCCGGTATTTACCAAAGGTGGAAAGAAACGATTCTGAAGTTTCTCCTAAGCTATTCTGAAATGCAATATGCTGCTGATGAGCAAACCAATGGTTATCAGGTGGTGATAAGTTAGAAGTACTGCCTCAAACATACACATGCACCAGCCAGTCTGGCTTTTCGTTTATAGGCACATCTGCCCACACAAATGAATAGCTTCATGTTTGGGCACCAATTATTGCCGTCTCCAATTCGGTATTTGACCAAATGTCAACATTTTCTCTTCTGTTCCTGAGTTATGACTTTGAAATTAGCCAGAAATTAAAAAACATAAATAACTAAAAAAATAAATAAAAATTTAATGTTAATGCAAAGTTGATATATTTTGGATATAATGACTTCACCAAGTTAAAGACACTACTGTAAAGGGTTATTCCAAGAAAGACTTCTCAAATGATGCTCCTCAGAAACAGCTGATTTTGGTTTGTACAATAAGTTATATTTACTGACGAGATTATATTAGAATAATTGAAAACAAAACTGGCACTGAAACATATGAAAACTAAACATTTTCATCCAAAAGAAATATGACAAGACCAAACTTAGATTTGAAAACTAAATGAAACTAAACATAAAAGTTCACTTAATTACTGAAATTCATCATCTGACACTGAAAGAGCATGAACCACAGTTTGAAAAGTCTGAAGTGCTTGAGGCGAAGGAAACCGAGTTCTTTCCAATTCACCTCTCAGTCTGAGGGGTTTCTTCAGACGTTGCTCCACTCTACCATCATGTGAGTTGTTAGAGTCGCACAGGTGAAGGTGTGAATGGTGGTTTGATCACCTGGAAGGGGACCTCAGGACTAAGTTTGAAGTAGCTGATAGTTGGTGTTATAGACCACCACCTCTGGCCAGCTATGGCAGTTGGATGTAGGTGGCCTCCTTTACTCCTCTCTCAAGCCAGCTGTCTTCTCTGTGACATGTCTGATGTGTTGGCTTCCCCTCTAAGGTGAAGACCCAGCAGGAGGTTAAATACCCAGGACTCCCAGTCAGTTTTGAGTCCTGGAGAGGATGAAAGGTCTTCAGGAACTAAAAAGAACTCTGGCTGCCTTTTACTCAAGCACTTTAGACAACCATGGCCTGGATGAGTGAGAACCACTGACAGACAAACCAAGTGTCTAATGGTAGATGCTTTATTTTACGGATAGCCTCCAAGTAAAGGATCTGAATGTTTCTTCCACTGTGGGTATTTACCTTTGACATGACTGTTGATGGTTTCTAGCCTAGACTGGTGTCACTTTGTGCTGTTTTTACCTCCCGCTGACTCTCTAGACTGTCTTACTTCTTCTTCATGCTACGGAATTGGGCGTCTCACAGAGTGAAGCCTGAACAAGAGAGACACGACTCGTTCCTCGACCGCTTCAGAGGCCCAGAGCTCAAAGACACGTCCAGTCTACACAGCAGTGCTCAGTCTGCGGGGCATCACGACGCAGTCCGTAAGAGAAAGTAAGCGTGGTGTGGTGAGAGCTGCTGTGGTCAGTTTAAGAGTTTTGTCGAGTCATAGCAGTTATGGTTTCTAATGTTTGAATGATTTAACACAAAACTGGACAAACAGGACACTTTACTCAGGGCCCTGTTTCCAAAAAAGTTTCATATTGTGGCTAATGTTTAGTCGTTTAGCACACAGACTCTTTGCTTGGAGAGCCATGTTGCTGTAATAACGTCCACATTGTGGTTCAAGATTCCTGTGGAAATGTGCACAACTTTACCTGAAAACTGAAAGCATGTTGCTCGACCCGATACCTGTCGAGGTTGAGCCCGTGGTCTTGGAACGTCCAAAAAAGAATTTAAAATTTGTATTGATTAGATCACTGAACAGTTTTATAGGCCCAAAGAAGGCCAGAGTTTCTAAATGGATGTTCTTTTTTCTTTATAGAAAAGACAGCAATTTGTTTATTGAAAGATGTGTTCCTGAGCCCAAGCACGCATCTCATTTCAAATTATTTACAGTATAATTTAGCTTTTATTTTTTTTATGAACGGTTAAAACAATGCTTTAATATCTTAAACAAGAAAGTTAATGTCACAGCTAACAGTGGGGAAGCTAATAGCCAAAAGCTAGCTCCCCATTCCCTTTTACCCCATTCAAAGATCAGGGTGAAGATAGATCATAAACAATTTTTTTGAACACCCTCCCAACCAATAGGAATGTGTGTAACCTAAAAGAAAAGAGGGGTTTTGCCATAAAAATATCACATTTATATGATGAATGAGAAGCCTCGTGCAAAAAGAAAGTAAAAAGAAAAAAAATTGTCTTTCTTTCCAAAAGCCTTGCCAGTAAGTGGCCGCTGGCTACTTACAACATGAATAACTGCAACAACACAGACGAGTAAGTGTGTGTCAGAAAATAGAAAAGAGTTTCCTTTAGAAGTGGACATTATCGATATTTGTTGTAGCTACAATGGCACGTAGCATAGCTATGTTAGCACCAAACTCCTTGAACCATGTCTTCACATCCTCCGCTTCTCTATGCTGTGCCTCCCACCCCTTTACCCACCTCAGGGGTTTTGTTGGAAGTCATGATGTGGATTATTTTGATCCAACTTTGGGGAAGTTCACATAAGGAACTGTAAGGTCATAAAGTGTGCTTAAAATAACAGGGACTACCTGTAGTATGATGCCATCTGCTGGACAAACGTATGACCTGCACCATGAATCCAAATGAATTGTCGCTGTAGACTCCTTTCAAGGTAGCTTTCTAGTCTTCTAGCAGTCCTTCATAGACCACCTCCGTCCTTTTTCACCACTATAAAAACACTAAACTTGTAATCCGTAGCAAAAAAGAGGACAAAAAAGAGGAGATTAAAAAAGATGAGAAAAAGGAGGAGAAAAAAGATGAAGAGAAGAAGGATGGGGACAAGAAGGAAGAGGAAAAGAAAGATGAGAAAAAAGACGAGAAGAAGGATGAGAAAAAAGACGAGAAGAAGGATGAGAAAAAAGACGAGAAGAAAGATGCTAAAAAGAAAGAAGAGCCACCGTAAGTACCCGTCAAATTCAGAGTCTGCGGCAGCTGGTAAATTTAACTACAGAAACCACATCTGTCACTTTTCATCTCTGTGCAACATTAAACACCTTCTGATGCTTTGCTGGTTTCAGGAAAGAAATCTGGATTATGGATCCCGCTACAGATCAGTACTACAGGTGGCTCTCCGTCATTGCAGGCCCCGTGTTTTATAACCTAATGATGGTCATAACGAGGTAGGCATCCTTCACATATTAATAATTATTCACTTAAAGGAGCATTGATTTATTTGTTCTCCTTGTATTTTAGGGCCTGCTTTAATGAACTCCAGGAGTCGTATATACATTTATGGCTAATCCTGGACTACACCACAGACCTCATCTACTACGCAGACACATTTGTCAGAGCAAGAACAGGTCAGATTCCTGACGGCATTTACAGAAAGGATGTTTTTGTACACCAATTAGGCTGTACTGTAGCACAAGATCTGGCTTCTAATTTGGTGTTTGTCCCTCAGGTTACCTGGAACAAGGCCTGCTGGTAAAAGATTCCAAAAAACTGAGAGATAAATACAGAACAACTTCTCAATTCAAATACGACATGATTGCAATGATACCCACTGATCTGCTGTTTCTGAAATATGGAATCCACAACCCGGAATTCAGATTAAACCGCCTTTGCAAACTGCCAAGGCTTTTTGAGTTTTTCGAGAGGACTGAAACCAGAACCAGCTTTCCAAACATGTTACGTATCAGCAATCTTGTGCTTTACATTCTTACTATCATCCATTGGAACGCTTGTTTATACTTTGCCATTTCAAAAACCATCGGATTTGGGTCGGACACTTGGGTTTACCCCAATATCAGCCACCCAGAGCATGGCCGCTTGGCAAGAAAGTACATCTACTCCCTATACTGGTCCACGCTGACCCTCACCACTATTGGAGAGACCCCCGCACCTGTCAGGGATGTTGAATACCTCTTTGTTATTGCCGACTTCCTCACTGGTGTGCTGATTTTTGCCAGTATTGTCGGTAACGTTGGCGCTATGATCTCCAACATGAACGCCTCTCGCGCTGAGTTCCAGGCGAAGATTGACTCCATAAAGCAGTACATGCAGTTTCGAAAGGTCACCAAAGACCTGGAGGCCAGGGTCATCAAGTGGTTTGACTACCTGTGGACTGAGAAGAAAACCTGCGATGAAAAGGAAGTTTTAAAAACTCTCCCGGACAAGCTACAGGCTGAGATTGCCATCAATGTCCATTTGGATACGCTGAAGAAAGTGCGGATTTTTCAGGACTGCGAAGCCGGTTTGTTGATTGAACTGGTGCTCAAGCTGCAGCCACAAGTGTTTAGCCCTGGAGATTACATCTGTAAGAAAGGGGATATTGGCAGGGAGATGTACATCATCAAGGAAGGGAAGCTAGCGGTGGTGGCTGACGATGGAGTGACTCAGTTTGTAGTGCTGAGCGATGGCGCGTACTTTGGTGAAATCAGCATCTTGGGTATCAAGGGCAGTAAAGCGGGCAACAGAAGAACGGCCAACATCAGAAGTGTGGGTTACTCTGACCTCTTTGCCCTTTCTAAGGACGACTTGATGGAAGCCCTCACCGAGTATCCAGATGCCAAGAAGGCTCTAGAAGAGAAGGGGAAAGCCATCCTGATGAAGGACAACCTGATCGACGAGGCGGTCGCCAATGCCGGCGCCGACCCCAAGGACATAGAGGAGAAGATTGTTAAACTGCAGAGCAATCTGGACACCATGCAGACCAAGTTCGCCCAGCTGATGGCGGAGTTCACGTTCAACTCGACAAGAATGAAGCAAAGAGTGTCAGCGATGGAGGACAAAGTGAAATCCATAAAACCAGAGGATCTGTCTGAGGTGGTGGCCGACAAAGACAAAAAGGTCCAGTAACGCAAGAGACACTCGAGAACTTTACAGCACACGAGGGAGTGTCACTTTTTAAAGGCCCACATTCATATCCATTTATACAGCATGTTTATTATCAGTATAATGTGTCAAACTGTGTACAGCAAATGTATATTTCTGTGTGTATGCTACGACTGACAGCCAATTTCTTATTTTTCATATATAAAACTACTAAGCGTGTTGGGAAAAAAAAGGATTTTCATAATAGTAGAACCATTTTTGTCACAGAAAATCTTTTTCTTCCATATTGATCTATTTGTGAAGTAAAAATGCAGCTGACACATCCATTTTACACTGCTTAAAAATGTACAAAGTGAAATGTCAGTGCTGTTGATAAGTTACTGTCGGCTATTGGCTGTAAATCTAATATGTGAATAAACATTAAAGTGTTCATATAACATTCACTTTATACTGGTACATTGTCATGTTGTGGGTGAATGAACACGGGGAACTCACAGTTTTTTGTTTGTTTTTTTTCAGCCAAGCTATGTGATTAAAGGCACATAAATGTCATGCTTTTCCTGTTCTAAAGTTTTGTCAGTAGCACAAATTTTGTGTTTTGGAAACTTTCTTTTTTACCATGTTTCTATGACATAATGAAGAAACAAGCATTTCACAAGTTTCAAGTTTAAGTTGGAAATAAATCAGCCTTGATCTCCGTAATTTCCTCAGTTCTATAAGACATCCTGAATATCTGCTTCCAAATCATGGCTGATAATGATCCTTTCCTGGATGGACCACACTAAAAATATTCTCAAAGATCAGCTTCATCGCTGATCAACCCTTAAAAAGTGGGTGGATGATGGATGCAGAAGCTGATAACCAGCATGTCATAGAGAACTGCATGAGTTATGAATCTTTCCATGAATGTGGTTGCCAATAAAATCTCTGAAATTTTGATCACTCTTTACAGAAACATGAAAAAAAGAGAAGTTTGACAAAGAATATTTGTTTAACGTTTCCCCTCAGAGCTGAATTGCCCTTTAAAAGTCTTACATCTACTTTGACTACTCAAGTGCAGCAGAAAAGCAACTCAAAGGTCAAGTGATGACACATCATCTCTTATTTAACTGCTCAGTTCTTCTATTTCTCATAGATACACATACATGTGATCTTGCATCACTCTCGACTGAACCATTATCACCATGTTTTGTGAAAAGTCTGATTTTAGCTTCATCAGCAATGAAGGAAAACCAGCTCCTCTTTAAGCGAGTACCCCGTTGTGTTCATCAGCTATGTGCTAACTTATTCTGCTGCGTGTTGTCGAGCTGCTAAAATCTGATGGCAGTTATTGAAAGGAGAGGTGATATGCTGTGGCGACCTCTAGAGAGGTTTGAAACCAAATTTTCCAAAAGTAAGAACAAAGAAATGAATCTGTGACTGTGAGACAAGCCGCAGTCATGATCAGGTATTTATTTGAAAAACAGAGTTTCAGCTTAAAGTCTTCCAGTGAGTGTTAATGTTGTTGTTTTTTAATTCACCTTTATTTAATTTGCATAACAGAAGCTTTACAAAAGAGTTTCACGTTATCTGCACGTTCTGTGTTTTTACCTGAGACATTTGGCAAAATAAAACATGGTGTGACTCTTTTTCTTGTGTAGGCCTTGCACATTTGGCACCTCATGACTGTGCAATCAGTAAGATTAGCAAACAAACCAAAAGAAAGAGGAAGTGAAAGTCTGAACCCACCAGTCAGGAAGCATACTCTGAAACCAAACTGTCAGGTCACAACACAAAACTGTTAGATCGTAACCAGATATAATCACATCTGGATATAACTTTTTTTTTTTTATTTCTGGGTAAAGAAAATGTTTAAATATAAGCTTCTCTATGAGGTTGTTTTGACTTCAATAGCAGGAATTAAAAAAGGCTTCAGTTCAGCATATAGTAAATGACAATCATACCCAAAGAGCACCGTTATGCCCAGAGTGTGTGCACCGAATGCTGCTACATTACGACAACTGCAGAAAACACACAAAACAAGTCAAACTAAATGCAAAAAATATCCTGAATGTGCTCTGTGTAAGTGCACTTTCACAATACAGTTTGATGTTGGCTCAGAAACGAAACACGCGTGAAAAAATGTAAATATTTAAGCGCCTTTCAACTCTGGGAAATCTACAGACTGTAAGTAAAAGATGGACACAACCGCAGCTAAACTAAAGTAAAAGTAGGTGTGACAAAAACATTTCAGTTACTGTGGTAAACATTGAAACTAGAATTTAAAAAATACAATATTTTGTTCTTAAAAAAAACAAAAATAAAATAAAACCTTTTTTATTTTTAGTCTTGAGGAGCGTGAGGAGATACTGCTGCATGTGCTTGGTGAGGCTGGGACGTCCATGTGTTTTAATGCCTAATGTGAACTTCTTAAATCTGCACCCGAAAAACAGTCCTACAGACTAAAACGGATAAAAAATGAAACTAAAAACATGCAATAAAAACTAAACTGAGACGAGCAAACCCAGTCTGGAAACCACACTGATTAAAAAACAAAACATCAAAGTGAAATACAAATAAAAATCCATTAAAAATACAAATTGGTAGTAATGCTGAACCACGCTAATGACATCGACTGGTTCATGAGCTCCCGCTGTGAAGCCTCAAACTGAGTGTCACACCATAACTGTTACATCTCCTGACATTTAGGTTTCAAAATCCAGTTTCTTTCTTTAGTTAGCTAGCTAGTTTTATGTCTAAAGATGTTCTAGTACTGATTTGTACAGATTTATATTTTTTAGGTTTTAAGGAGCACTGGTTTAAACTCTTAAACTGGTGAGGGAGCCCTGTTTTCTTTGGAGTAAAAAGAGCTCAAGCAACAATGACAGATGAGCACAGCTGTGCACGCACTATATTACTCTGGCTGAAGTGTTGAAATGATGTGTACCGAATTTATAATTATTCATAGTAAAGGTTGTGCAAAGGATGGGAAACAGGAAAATGGGAGGCCTCGGAGGCCAATATCTCGTCAGTCACAGTAACGCACAGCCTCCTTCTTAGCTTTAACAGGGGTTACTTGAAAATACTGACTCAGACCGTTAACTCATCGCGTGCACAGACGTCACCGGTGACGGGAGGTTTACAGATGTTTCCTGTGGACGTTCAGCCACCCTATTCCTTGTTCACTACACTGACGACCTCTGACAGCTGTTGTGCTTGTTCTTTTCATCACACTTGATAAAAAAAAGCTTACATTGTATTTCATTTAGCCTTATTAAATTATATTTAGCTCTTAATTACAACAATTGACTTTTTACTTATTTCATATTCGCTGCGTTTCGGTTATATTTTCTTTCTCTGCACTGATCTGTGAACTTTTTACATATATTTTTCCATTGTTCCACCTTTTGAGATAATGACATCTCATTCCACCAGTGGAGTCTCCCCCTGCTGGTCATCAGAAAGAATGCAAGTTTAAGGCACTTGAGCTTCACTTCACCAGGAAATGGCGTCCATCTTTTAAATACAGTCTGTTGGGAAATCTAATGCATATGAAGTGTGAAAGGCCAGCAGTGGACTGCAGTAGTTTGGTTAGGCACAGGGTTATTACAGTATTTTTCTCCACTGCATTTCCCTATCCACTTTCTTAATACTCCCTTTTTTGGCTCTGATAACTTTGCGGCTTCGTCACAGCATCCCAAACCCTTTGGCATAAGTGATGGCCTTGAGAAGTCTCTCTCTCAGCTTTTCCTTGGAGGAGTACTCAGGGAGCAGCAGTGCATTAAAGCAGGTGTGGGAGGTTGGTAGCCTGCAAGAAAAATGGCAGAAGTGGGGAAATCTGAAATCAGCATCCACAGAGAGCTTTGAGTTACGGATCGTTTTTTTAAGATATGCTGAGCGTTTCTTAAATCTGGCCAGAGCAGCACCTGTCTGTGTCAGAGCCGTTCTTCGCAATGATCATTTTTAATTTGCCGAGCCCGCCAACAGGCGCCCTGTCTGAGCCCGTCGTGAACTGAAGAAATAATTTTTTTTGGTCTTCCCCAAATGAGTGGACGACTTCCCAGAAATCTCTGCACGTGGATAATTGAATAAAAACATTAAACTGATGAGAAAATGTGCATAAAGTTCAAGTACTTCCAAACATGTTTAGACTTTATCAGACTCACTTGATAACCTGACTGTCTTTGCTGTAGCCGCCGTCATATTCCGTCGTCTTTTCGAGCGCTTCAAAGTCCAGTTTCTGTGTAATGATCGGAGACTGTCATCAATGCAGCACCGAACACAATTAAGATATAAAAAATATAAATGGGGATGCGCTCTCTCACCCTGCTTCCACAGATAAGCAGCTCTACTTCTTCTGGTCTAAACAAATATTTCAGCGGGGACTCATTTGTGACCATTAGGAAGCCTTTTTTGAAGGCTTTGAATTGTCTCTCCACACTCTTGTTCAGGATGTAATCAGCATACAGATCCACAAACTCCTAAAAAAGGAAGGAAGTTAAATATATCTGAAGCAGTTTTTCATCATTAACTTTTTATAATCTGTATTTTTAGAGAGCAGACTCTACAGATTGCTCTGTCAAAGAATGCCGGCCGTATTGCATAACATACTACTTCGTCTTCATCGTGTGTTCCTGTTTCTGTACTTGTGAAATATACATTTCAGTCAAAAGAGGAACAGCAGAAGTGTCAGTTAGGGCTTCCTTATTTGTGTAGCGACACATTTGGTCTAGAATCAGACTTCCATCTTAACATATTATATAGCCACAGAAATGTCTAATTTTTAGGTAAGCTTAAATAAAAATGATGCATGGTTTTAAAGGAACCGGAGATAAATTAAAAGAAGAGACCAAAAATCAGAACAAGATAATAAACCAGTGCCTCCCCTCTGACTGCCTCAGAATTAGGGCTGTGCGATATGACCAAAATCTCATATCCCGATATAAGAATTCTATCGTCCGATAACGATATAAATCACAAAAATGTAACATTTTCTGTAAATTCTGTGAATCTCGGGCAGCTCGACTTGAGGGAAGTGTTTCCAGCTGCGCGTCATGTAGCTGGAGTCGAGTGTTTTAACCGATGTATGAAACTATACATTTTTAGACATAAGTTGTAAAGGCCGCCGTTTTCTTTGTGAGTATTTATTACACGGCGTGCTGCGGGGAAAAGCCTGTTCTAACGTTTGAGTCTAAGGTTTATTTTTTAGCACCTGACGGCTCTTTTTTACTTCTCATCCGTAAACAATCTGCTCTTTCACGTGATTCAGTTTTTTTGAAAAGTCTGAACAGGATCTTGAGCTTTATTGTGAAAGGTTTATGTGGAACATAAACAAGCGGACACGCGATGCTGTTACCGTCTTGTTGCTAACCACAACGCATAAAAACAGGCGCTTGTCCGTCTGTAGTGTGGTTATATAAAATATAAGAGAAAGAGAGAACTTTAAAAAATTAATATAGCCACTACAAAAAATATTGCCGTAAACGGTTTATTTTGCGACACCACGAAACAAACGATAGCGTAAAATGAAACAATGTTTTTATATCGTCGTCTGATATATATCGTTATATCGAACAGCCCTACTCAGAATCAGCTGATTTTCTTCTATAATAACTTTACTTATTACATAAATGTTAATAGAATATCTAATGAAGCAATGCACAATGGCTGTGAGGCTGGTCACTGACCTCCTGCTAACCCTGGTCACCAGGGAAAAGTGTGTATTCCTTGACTGGCTGGCAAGTGGTTACTGGAGTTGCTGAAATCCTTGTGATTGCTTTGATCGCTGGCAGGTTTGTCCATAAAATACTGGTTTGTCTGAAAATTCACCTACTCGCCAAGCGGTAGTGAAAAGTTCGACACAGACGTTCATAACTTTTTGGGGTGTAAGGTGCAATATTTTCCATTTTAAATGAACTCAGAAGTCATATATTTTTAATCCAGTGGATTACGGTATACCACTCAAAACACAAAATCTATTTGTTTGCACTAAAAGTTCTCCTACACGATCCAGAGTTTAACACCCATATTTGGGACACAGATACATCTTAGGCCATATATTATGACTATCGTATATTATGATGTCATCATATTGCCTAGCAATCACCTACCAATGGACCAAATGACTCATCCGTGGCCAATAATACACCAATGAAATCATAATTATATACACAAAACTCTCTCATTATTCATGATAGAGGACATCCCCACCACGTTGACTAGCAACCCCCTAACAACAGACTAAAATCACAGACCAAACAACACAGTAGCATGGGGATTTATTAGTAAACCAAAAAAGGACATATAAGGTGAATTAAGGAGCTGTAGCTGTAACACGGTCCAGCTCACACCTCACCTGTCGGTTCTCCTTAGTAACGGGAATCTGGTCTCCTTGCTCCTTTAAGTCGTGTATTACTGGGTTTCCAAAGAGGTCAGTGTGTGATATCTGGAAGGTCATCATCATGTCTTCTTCCACATTTCCCATATATTCAAGTACTCCCTTCAGACTTTGATAGAGAACCTGGAGCACAAAAAAAAGACAAGACTTTCTTTGCACAGGTGCCACTGATTTGATTACAGGGATGTATAACATTTTAAAACTACTGTGAATTGTAGTGATTCACTGTGAATGAGCTTTAGAGGAAGTTACTATACTGGATGTGAGTCTGACAGGTCCAAGTAGGTCCCTTTCTTTCCCATGAGCTTCCTGTAGACAACCATTGGAAAGTGGACGTCCAGGATGCAGTTGTTGTAAATCGCGAGACCGAGGACGATTCCAATAAGAGTGTACTGCGCTTCAGTCTCCAGAGAAGATGAATTAAACCAGAAAAGTTTGGTGTCGTTCTCGTAGGTGAACATTCCTGTTCGGAACATCAGGCACACAGGAAAATGGACATGGAAAAATTAAATGCATGAAGCAGCTCTGCGTAAATGACAGTTCAGAGTAATCCTTATTAATCTTAAATACTTAAATGTTTTATAGGTCAGTTTTCTTTTGATTGGCTGCCCCTTGTAAACTGAAGGTCTGAACAGCAGGTGGGTGGGGTTACTGTGCCTGGGCTTGAAGAAAAATCCTCTGAAAGTTGTACAGGGATTAGACTGGAGATGTCCAAAGAAACCTTTGAAAGATCTTTAGAAAGCCCGGAGAAGTGTTGCTCTTTAAAGACCACTTTAAACGATCTAGCTCCTTGGATTCAAGACTTTTGAACTGCACGGCATTATTTTATTAAGTTTCTAGTTCTCATGCTAAGATGATCGTATCCTGACTTCAGCTTGCTGCATAATTAATAAAACATGACACTCATCTCAATCCCCCTGTTCGCCTGTCAAATAAATGTGTTCTTTTGTTCGGATACAAAACAACATTTACATAATGTCCACAGTCCACTTGGGCTTAAAATTCTCACCTATGTCAGGATTGAAGATTTCTTCAAGAACCAACTGAAAGAACTCCTTTGAAACGCCTCCCTCATCTACACCTTGCTCACCCTCAAACTCAACATAGAGCTGTTTCTTCAAGTCGGACGGGTTCTCCATGGAGATCATCTCCAGCTGCAACACAGAGGAGGTTTCACTTTTCAAACTGAACAACACTGATTTCGACATCCTCCAATTACCCTAAGGCAGCGCAACTCACTCTGACGAGAGCGTCGTCGATGATGTGGTCTCTGCGCACTTTGAGCTTGAGGTAGGGGTTGGGCTGCTGCCCCTGGACCATGCTGAAAAGAGCCGTGAGGCGTCGCTCGCTGTACATTCGGATCCTGTTGTCGTAGTACAGCCCTTGGTTCTTGGTGATGACACTGAGGATGAAAGGGCAAGTCTGGAAAGAAAACTTTGTTTCTGCATTGACCTTGAAGAAAGTGAAGTCCTTGTCCATCTCGATGACATCGTTAAGCGATTCGTTAATAAAATCCTCGAAGGGGATGAGAGGCTTTATGCTGTCCATCGGTCGGACGCCCAGTTCTTTCTCCAGGGGATTTATGCGGGGGCCTTTCTTATAGAGCCTTTCCTCGCCAAGCAGCTCGTGCAGCGTCAGCTCGTCTGAGTCAGAGTCTTCCTCGTCCTCCTCGTTGTGCTCTACGTCCACGTCACCTCTCAGAATGCTTGCAAAGAAGACGACCTGTAAACACTGCGTCGCAGCCACCACAGTCTCGTCGTCGTTTACCAGATTTTCGCCGTCGTATTCGTTGCTAACAACTGTAAACGTAATGAGCTGCTGGAAGGTCTCCATCATACGGCGGATGTGCGGGAGATCGTACTTTGACCAGAGCTTCGTCAGCCTGGCAAGCGCGGTCACTGGAAGTTTGCTCATTGCTTTGCAGAACTGTGGTAACGCCACTTCGAGGTACTCTGGGCTGTGAAGGTTACTATTCTCCATGACGATAATGAAGATGTTCAGGTAATCTGGGTTTGTTTCGTATACGTCAAGATATTCCAGGTCAAGTTCAACATTTGGAGTGAGGTAAATGAGAGCATTCACCAGGGCCACCTGCAGCTGGTCGATAGACAGAAGTCTGTCGTAGACTCTCCTCACAGCGCCAATGTCCACTGTAACCTCACAGGCATCAAACACTTCATTCAAAGCCTCACCTGGCAAAGAGGCTGCAGAAGAAGCACCTGTCTTCTCTGAGCTTCTCTCACTCTGTTTCTCATCTTTCTTCATATCTGCCGGTTTACAAGACTCAAGGTTGTCGGTAGAATTGGATTCATCTTTCCTGAAACTCTTCATCAGGGCTTCTGCATTGGAGAAGACCCTGCCGATGACTCGGACGAGAGCAGAATAATCCCCTTCTTCTTCACAGAAACCCAAGATCGTACAGACTGTGTTCTCTGTGAGGTGATGAACCTCTGCAACAGAACAAACTAATTTAGGGACTGGTTCAAAGTTAGCATCTGCAAGAGTCCAGAGCTAGCCATACAGTACCTGAGAAGTCCTCCTTGGTGAAACCAGGGTCTTTATCGCTCATCTCACTGCCCTCCTGAGTTCTTCCGTCAGCACTGGCCGTGATGGAGGGGTGATAATCACAGAGTTTGGCATTAATCTTAAACAGCTCGAGCGCTTTGGCAGCTGCTGAATTGTTATCCAAAGGTTGAAAATCACAACATGATGCGCAAAACTCATTCGTGCAGTTGCCATTTCCACAGCCTTCAGTTAACTGCCGAAAGTAGCGCTCAATTAGAAGCTTTGCAGTCGCTCTGTTCCTGCGTAGGACATTCAGACAGAAGTCAGACTGATGGTAACAAAACCTTCTAGGGTTAAAAAACAACAACAACTAAAACACAAACAATGAACTTTGGTTCTGTATAAACTGAGTTACAGGCCCTTCAAGTAAATAGGAGTGGGTGAAACTTTGGCAGGTATTAGTGATTTTTTTCCAACACTTTTGAGAGTTCATAAAGTACAGGAGATAACCACGTCAAGTATTCAGAGCAGAAAACTCATTTTAGCTCTGTTTCTTATTGTTTAGACTGATTGCTCTGAAGCATCAGTATGATTTGCTCTTTCATAGTCTGAATAAACTGCAGCACTTTTATGTCTGTGATGTCGAGGAACAGAAATGAGAACAGATTCGTTTTCTGATCAATTCCTATCTCATTTACTGGAGAAGACTTTGAAAAGTAATTGATATTATCATCACTTTCTAGGGTTAGAAAAATAAAAATTAACTTTTTTTCCTGTACAAACTATATTAACCACAAGCTGTATATAAAAGATGGACACAGACAACATGGGGTCACACATCCTGTTGCGAAGCCATAGGCTGAGTGCCTTCCACATGATGGATCTAAAAATGAGGGACACTGGTGGCTCACAGGCAAATGACTTATCCATGGCATAGTAAATCATACCCTGCTTTGCTCTGCTTTTTCAATCTAATGGGACAATAATTTAGAAAAAGAGCATCATGTTTTATTCAAGATGACTTAAACTAGTGACTGAACCCAAAAACTTTTCAGGAAAGTGTTTACTGAGCTCGGTTCAGTGAGCAGTGAGCTCATTTTCTCATAGAAGTCACTGCCTCCTACTAGACATTAAAAAGATGTCAGGTTTAAGGCACTAAGTGTTGTTTATACTTTTCAGATCTGCAAACCATGTTCATCTTTTAGATCCAGTTTATGTATTTAACAGTCAATTTATACATGTTCTTGCTGTGAGAGGCTAAAATATTATCATCTATGAACAGTAAAGAGGGAGTGCAACTGTGACCAAAAACATCAGTCTAATGAATCATATTAGCTTAGCTTGTGCCAGCTGAGGTCCAGATTATAGTCGGTCTTACATTCGGCTGGATTCAGATTCCCCTCTGCAGGCCCGGTGAACAATGCTCTGAAAGTAGAGTTTAAAAGCACTGTAAGATCTTATTTGCAGGTAAAAGCCTTTAAATAAAAGCTTAAAGTCTTAACAACTTAAAGCAACAACAAAAAATAAATAAATACCATAGTTATTTATTATTATTTCTGCTCCTTTTATGGTTTTAACTCATGGTTTTATTTGTTTTAATTTGTCATTATCAATATAATGTGCTGGAGCCTCTACTCTACTCCACTGTTGTGTTTCTAGCTGGAATAAAATCTTTTATATAAATAAAGTTTTTCTCTTTTGAAGCACCACAATCTAAGGCAAGATCTACAGATCTAAGGCAATTGATAATGCACAAGTTAGCAGGTTTATCAAGCTCAAATAAAGGCTTCATCATCATCATCATTATCATTAGCGCCCATCCATTTAGCCCAGCCATCAATGTTCAGTCTTACAGCTGCAACCCTGGTGATGTAAATGATTTTGAAAGTATTCTATTCTATTATTCTATATTAAAGGTGCAGTGTGTAAAATCTCACCACTCGATGTCAGAGTTTTGCAGTTTTTCTGAGCATGGCATGATCTGACCATGGTATGAACTCGCTGGGAAAATTGTGGCATTGTGTTAACACACGCCTAAATGCGTCAGAGCAGCAAACTGCCAAACATGGTGCTCACGTTTACTGATCATCAATTAATCAGTGCATTTGATTAGCAACTCTTGGCTTCTACTGCTCCTCTTAATTCATATGGAAACAGGCCAACAGAGCCCCGTGAAAACTTTCTTTTTCACATGACCATACTTCTAAGAGTATAAGATTCTTTCCTTTGTATATGAATATAAATATAATGTATACTCTTCTTCTTCTTCCTTCGGTTGGACCTTTAAAAAGTCACCACAGCTATACACGACAGCAGGTGTCACTAAACCTTCTTTTTCACTTCTGCTTCTATTCTTTTGCCACAAATCACCTCTGAAACCTTGGGTGGTTGACCCCAGTTATTAAAACTCATCTACCTTCTAAATCTCTACTCCTTTCCACCTGTCTCCCTCTCATTCACATACATATTCTTATTTCAGCTGGCTTTTTTCCCTCTTCTCTCGTGAGCATACCTCCACCTGCTCCCTACGCTTACCATGGATCACAATGTCATCTGCAAACATCACAGTCCACAGAGATGCCTGCTTGTATCATCTGTCAGCCTGTCCATCAAGGACAAGGTGCCTTGAACTAAAAACATTCAAATATAACAGAAACTATTTTTTTGTACAAGTGGCTGGTTGATGAAATTTCTTCTTCCTGCAGCTTTTTCATTCACCTTCATATACACACATATATACATATATGTGTGTATATACACATATACATACATACACATACACACACGTATATACATACATACATCTATATCTAAATATATCTATATCTAAATATATATACATACATACACTATTGATCTACTTATAAACTTGTCTATTTTACTCAATTAATTTAATATATTTAAGCTCTGTAATGTCTAATGTTTTGGTTGCTGTATGACAGGAAGTATACAACTTATAAATATATAAATAACATTGCACAACATAAAAATATAAATAATATTTTCTAAATTATCAGCGTTACTGGTAATTAGTCTGTGACTCTGCTTTCAAACAGCTGTCAGCGTTTCAGTTTAACAGACTCTAAATCGCTTCGTTTCAGAGTAAAAAACGTGCAGTGAGCGGTGAATCGAGTGTCGTGTCGTGTCCTGTCTCAGCACCGACCTGTGATTTGAAGTCCTGTCTGTCAGTGACAGTGCAAAAAAAAATCTCTTCAGTCACTCGGACCGCGGTCACACCCACGTCACAAAATAATACACTTTACAGGGATATTAATGCTTGTTAATAAGGCCGATAGAAGCTGACAACACGCAGAGCTCCAAATGATTTTAGTTTGTTGAGTCACAGCGAATTTATTTCCTCTAACAGCCTGTAAACAACGGCGCCATATACGCTCTTCTTCTCCGCCTGGTTTCCTCCACACAGCGCAGGCGCAATGCTGCCCCCTACTGTTCACCGTGCTGCTAAACTCTTTAATTTAACTGGCTGCAGCTACAGCCACATCATCCAGGATCAGCAAGCAGAGTGAAAACAGCAGAAACAAGTTTCCTGTGGGTAAAAGATTCACTAATTCAATAATTTAATATGTAAAGAATATTCCTCAGTCATTAAGGATAATCATAAAAACACAATAATAATAATAATAATAATAATAATATAATAGTGATGATACTACTACTACTTTTAATAATAATGATGATATTACCACTACTACTACTACTACTAATAATAATAATAATACAATGTTCTCTCCCCTTCTTTTTCTTCTTCCTTAACATTCACGTATCTGATATCAGTGTCTGTTTGATGAAGAACATTCAAGGAAGATCACCATATATAGGAAAAGATGTCAAGATTTAAAATTTACTGGGGAAAAAAAAGGAAAATTAGGTGTGGACTGGTCCTCCACAATGGGTCACTTTAGTCAGAAAGTTCTGGTAAATAATCAGAAGTTGTCTGCTTGTGAGGTAAAATATGACATTTCTCATGGATTTGAATGGGTTGAATTCAAATATGACAGTTAAAATTGGTGATTAACTACAGTTTCCATGATATTTACTTAAGGCTGCTTAATATGATGATATTTCGCCTTTCTGTGCAAGGTCCTGTGTCTCACTACAGCTGAGGTGAGGAAAACTCTACGCAGAGTCAACCCACGTAAAACTGCTGGACCAGACAACATCCCAGGCAGAGTGCTCAGAGAATGTGCTGATCAGCTGGCAGATGTTCTCACCGACATCTTCAACATCTCTCTGAGCAGTGCCGTCGTTCCCACGTGCTTCAAGGCCACCACCATCGTCCCCGTGCCCAAGAAGTCTTCTGTGTCCTGTCTCAACGACTACCGTCCTGTTGCACTTACACCCACCATCACGAAGTGCTTCGAGCGGCTCGTCATGAGACACATCAAGACCCTGCTGCCCCCCTCACTGGACCCACTGCAATTTGCATACCGCCATAACCGCTCAACGGACGACGCCATCTCCACTGCACTCCATCTTGCCCTGACACACTTGGACAAGAAGGACTCACACATCCGAATGCTGTACATAGATTTCAGCTCAGCATTCAACACAATCATCCCCCAACAACTGATCGGAAAGCTGAGCCTGTTGGGCCTGAACACCTCCCTCTGCAACTGGATCCTGGACTTTCTGACCGGAAGGCCTCAGTCAGTACGGATCGGGAACTGCACCTCCAGCACCACCACATTGAGCACTGGGGCCCCACAAGGCTGTGTGCTCAGTCCTCTGCTGTTCACACTGCTGACTCATGACTGTGTAGCAACACACAGTTCAAATCACATCATTAATTTCGCTGATGACACGACCGTGGTGGGTCTCATTAGCAAGAACGACGAGTCGGCGTACAGGGAGGAAGTGCAGAGACTAACGGACTGGTGTAAAGACAACAACCTGTCTCTGAATGTTGACAAGACAAAAGAGATGGTTGTTGACTTTAGGAGGACACGAGGCGACCACTCACCGCTGAGCATCAACGGCTCCTCTGTGGAGATCGTCGACAGCACCAAATTCCTGGGCGTCCACCTGGAGAAGGACCTCGGCTGGTCCCTCAACACCAGCTCCCTGCACAAGAAAGCCCAACAGCGTCTCTTCTTTCTGAGAAGACTGAGAAAGGCCCGGCTTCCACCACCGATCCTGACCACCTTCTATAGAGGAACTATCGAGAGCATCCTGAGCGGCTGCATCACTGTCTGGTTTGGGAACTGTGCCTTCCTAATTTTTGCTGCTACACTAAGGAATGTTTACTGTTCCTCCACTACCTCAACTCATCATCACAAAACCTTATTATTATGTTACGTTGTGTTTTTCTATCATTCTGTCACTTTGCTGCTGCTCTTGTTTGCACATTTGCACGTGCACTTTGTTGTCTGCTGTCTGATAACAAAAAAAAAAGTCTTCCTTAGATAGTTAGATAGTTAGTTTTTTTTTTTTTTTTTTGTTAATTTATGTTGTAATTTATGTTAGGTCAGTCTGTCTTGTCTCTGCTAGCCAGCTAACTAGGCCTCTTAGTTAGCTAGTTTAGTGTTTTCTGTTAATTTATGTTGTAAATTTATGTTGCATGTAGCACCTTGGTTCCTGGAGGAACGTTGTTTCGCCTCACTGTGTACTGTTAAACTGTATATGGTTGAAGTGACAATAAAGCCAACTTGACTTGACTTGACTTTCTTCATTATGTACCAGAAGAACTCTACATAGAGAACACTTGATATAACAATATATAGTATAGCAGGATTGTTTAGAGCCTGGCCATGTTGTGTCCAGTTGCCCAAAATATTACAGCACGAAGATCTGTTGATTTACACTCAACTCAGCAACAATACTTATTTAAATTATTTAACATGAAGATCATGCATTAGTGTGCTTCCAGTATGTATAATCTTTTCTCCAGCTTGTCCTCAGCATACATTGGGCTGACTTTAAGGTGTCTATTCTGTAGGTTTTTTTGGTCTGCAACCTTGCAGTCCATTCCTTGTGATTGTCTTCTTTGAGACTTCAATTCCAGACTTGGCTAAATCACTTGTTAGTGACCTGGCTGTTGATTCTTCAGACACATCTTTCATTGGTTTCTTTTCAGTCTTTGAAATCTTTTCTTTTCCCACCTCTGACAGGCTTGTTCTTTACTGTGTGACTCACAAAACCTCGCTGAAGTTTTTATACTGTGAGTAAGTTTTTATTTGATTTTGAAAGCTTTGAGCATTAAAAAGTTAAATAATATAATTACATGGCAGTGGTTTGCTTTTTGGGTAGTTTTTGGAGGAGAAATAATTCTGTTATGGTGCACAAAAAGAAATAATTTATGCTTTCTAAAGAAAACCGGTGTTTTTAGAAATTCTATGTTGAAAATCCCTCACTCGAGTATAATCATGGGAATGATTTTGCTCGACTGAAGAGACGGAACAGAATATATAGCACGAGTCTGAATACTCTCAGAGCTGATGTGGGCCAGCACACACTGCCATCTCGTTCATAACCTCTAAATCATATTCAGCCACCATAAATCAAAGCTGACACGCAGAGCAGGTACAGTCAAAACCGCCTTGTAAATTATGCATTATCTAATCCATGTGCATTGCTCTCATGGTGCAGAGGAGATGTTTGTTATTCTGTCAGTGTTCAAACCTGATATACAGTTTTCTTTGTGTGACATTTGGTTTGTGTGCCTATCAATCCCCTGTGTCACACTGCACAGCAAGAGGCCTTCATCTCCTAAAAGTGGAGGTCAGAATACAGCCAATATTAGCTCGGCAGGAGAGACGTAACAGAATTACATTCTTACATTCATCAGCCTTCAAGCTACATTTCAAATTACATCTGTGCTAAAATGAGCTCTGAGCGATTACACTCCAAATAAACATGCCGTCAAGGACACTTAAAACAGCAGATCGTTCCATGCTTGTGTCTTTCTTTGCACCAGGGTCTTTTCTAGGACTGTACATCATGGCCGCAGTAACCCGCATGAACACTGGGAGTCACTGTGAGCACACAAAGCACCTCATAGACACCAGTGCGTTTCCAGGTTATACTTCATTTCAATCACCAAAACTGGAGCTCTTTAGATGAGTGTTAGCCGATGGCACACAGCAAAGCCGTATTATTACTCAGATAACTACATTTAAAAAAAGAGGTAGAGGTCCTCTTCAATGAGTCAAAGCAGTGGAGATGAGGCACCAGTATACCTGTCAATCAAGGTGACCACACCCCTAACTCCAGTATGGATATGGGTTAGTTATAATGGGGGAAATGTGTTTGCTGTAGACATGTTTATTTCTGCTCTTCCAAAAATCAAAATCTTAATGCTGAAGCTTTAAAGTTTTGGGACTTTATGTCTTTAAGCTAAATCAGAAGAACTGCTTTAAAATACCCAACCAGACCTACTTTCAAACAGGTCGCATGTGTGCAGGAAACTTCTTGTTATGGCCCCTCATGATTTCTGTCTCTCTCTTTGAAACTATGTTTGGATTTGAATGAACTCTCTCCGTCTAAAGAAACTGTTGTATTATGCAAAAGCTGAGGAGTATGCAGTATGGAGAAGTACTTTAACCGCAGTGGCAGGTCCCATAACCAGGAAATGATGGGTGTGGTCAAATAGTGAGTTTTGTTTTGGACAGTTCAGCGACCCAGAAGTAGCCATAATCAGAGATGTTTGAACTCTCAAGATATGCAGGAAAGACGATTTACAGCCTTCTTTATTTCCTGCTTTAGCAGACACTGGAGCATCCTTTATGAAAGAGGCGATAATACTGTCCCACAACACATAGATTCAAACCCTCAGTGAGAGGCTACGCTAAACTGAAAAAGCTGAGCTCTGAATATTACTTTCCTTTTATAAAAAAGGTTCTTATCTCTTATGTGAATAAAATACGTTTATACACTGTTAAAAAAATTAAAGGAATACCTTTTAGTCAGAGTATCGAGAGCGTGGGAAAGCAGGAGACATGTAAACAGAAAAGCAGATGAGTGATTACAGATTTTCCCTTATTGAACTTACGCAGTAGCTTCACTAGTTCCCAGAACTTAAAGTTATGCAAACTCGTTGCCTCATAAAAACTAAGTAAAGTTTAGGAGCACGTATGCAAGCACGTGGGGGTCATACAAACTACCTGAATATCATTTTGAAGCACACATCATGGCACAGGGAGGCAGACCAAGGGAAGAGAAAGGATGGGGGGGGGGGGGGAACGACACAGAGTTGGCAGGATTCACCAACCCCAACTTAACGACCGCCACACCACTGTCAATCTCCACCCCAATCAGCCCATCAAAGTAAGAGGAGAGCCCCTAGGCACCTATAACATCACTGCACACCTTCTATTGTATTGCTAGCCTTCAGATCTTCAAGTGGCCTGTTACTCTGTGATCAGCTGCACCATCCTGCAGGTTCCTTGGTCTGTTCGGTCTTTATTATCATGACACAAAAATAAAAAATGAGACATCAGCTGAATATAACTCAGTAAGACAAGGGAAAAATACTTTGTTTGAAAGAATTCTGCAGTATTAATAGTAGTCATCTGTGGGAAAATGCTCTGTGGGCTGCAGGGATTTGGGTTTTTTTTGGTTGTTTGTTTTGGGGATTTTTAAATGACCACTGACAAAAACTGGCAGTAAGGCTGAAACTGTGTCCAGATCATTTAATTAATACACCCACAGGAAATGAGCAACTGATTGATTTAGAAAAAAAAAGTTACTGAGATTTAAGTAAAATTTAGAATCTAAGACTTTTACTTGTTACAGAATATTTAACAGATTATTATTCTCTCTACTCTCTACTGTGTGTCAGAAGGAGTTTTTAACTGCTCATTAACCTTCCCAGTTATCGCATAATCGCTGAAAGAACAAAAGCAGAAACACGGCAATGAAGTTCAAACTAAAAAAAAAGTGTTTGTGTTTTTAGCCTCTGCGATGCAGACTGGGAGTGAGACTGCAGGGTGGTCCAGAGTTCCAGAGAAGATGCTGCAGACTGCATGCAGGGCAGGACGTAGGATGGAGAGGATCATTTTATATCACGGGTATTAAGCAATTCCTGGAAATGTGCCAGACAGCAGGCAGAGACAGGGGTCACCGAGGCGATCACGACGGAGGTGATGTCTCGCGCGATCGGGATACATGTACCTTAGAGACATCCTCGGAGCTGGATCATAACACGGGCTCATCAGCGCAGGGGATTTTCAACACTTCAGCAAATGTCGACATTATCACAACACGCTCAGGCAAACGGGCTGCTGAACTGCTCATGAGGCAAAAACAACAAAATATGCTTACATAAAGGTTTCTGCTTCACACTCCATGGCACAAAGATCCTCTGTTTTAGAGATGCCCCCAATCAGTCGGAGTGACGAGTTTGGTCTTTATACCAACTAAGCATCTGGTCACTTTCTGAAATACTTTTTCAACTTTATGTGTAAAACAAAAAGCATTTCCAATACATGTATTCATAATACTTCTTCATAGTCCATTTTCCTCAATTTGTCCTATTTTGTAAAATTAAATTACCAAGAAACATTAGCGTCTACTGTCTGGCACATTTTTAAGTCAGTGGGGGTTTTCCTAGCTATAGGTGAACATTTTCAAACTGTAGCACTGTTGCCTCACAGCAAGAAGGTCCTGGGTTTGATTCTAGCACCTGGCCGGGGCCTTCTCTGTGTGGCGTTCAGACTTCCTCCCACACTTCAAGACGTGCAGTCAGTGGGGTTAGGTTAATCAGTGATTCTAAATTGGCCGTAGGTGTGAATGTGAGTATGATGGCTGTCCGTCTCTGTTTTAGTCTTGAGAACGATTGGCGACATGACCAGGATGTACCCTGCCTCTCACCCTATGGCAGCCGGGGTAGGCTCTAGTCCCCAAATTGGATAAGCGTAAAAAAAATAAATAGATGGATATCAATTATGATACTGCATCATTCTTAGCCTGCCTCCTCAACCAAGACGGGATTGCCTGGAGAGACTCTACTGCCTATTACTACTCTATTACACAATTCACGGGGAGTCACTGTGGCCACGAGTTCTGAGTAATGACTAGAAGAATTAAAGCATCTCAAACACAAGCACCCCTCACTAAGGGACAAGTGAGGAGTCCTGTCATCCGGGAGGGGCCCCGAGTAGATCAGCTACTCCACGCTGATGTGAGCCAGGTGGAGAGGTTCAGCATCTGACCCTGATGCCACCGTGGGGCCTCTGATGTAAGATGCTTCTGGTTGTCCGAGTGAGAGGAAACCCTGGAAACCCTCTTCTTCTATGACCCGGACCCAAATAAAGGTCTGAAAAATTTAAGCATGAATGGAAAAATCATCCAAAGGACTTTTCTAAAAACTACTATTAAAAGTGTAAGAATTAACCCATAAACAGGTTTCTTAGTCATGTTTTTCTTGTAGTGTTTCCTCACACAGTTTACTCTCAGGTGAACCAAAGACCCTGAACTACTCGTAGGTGTTTGTCTATCTCTGTGTGGTGTTTATTGGTGTCCCTGCTGTTTCGTTTGGCAGGCTTCCTGTGTCAGTGGGAAGTTAGACTGAAAAAGTGCAATAATGCTTTTTCTGAGCCACTCCTACGTGACAGAGCAGAACGGAGCCTCGCAATGCCTCCACCAACTGGAAGACAGATGGCCCTGGCTCACAATAAAAAAAATTTTTTTAAAAAATCCTTCATTTATTATTTGCGACCAGAAATGATGCATTGCATATCCTCACTGGTGCAAATGAACAAAACATCTATGGAAGAAAGGAGTGGAAAAGGAGAGGCTCTTAAAGCATCATCACTCCCACGATCCAGGTCTCTGACTGCTGAGGACCACGTTATATATACGAGGCAGCTAGGGAAATTGAAAATAGTCTGATTTAAGCTCGTTAAAACTACGGGTCACGCAGAGGGCCTGGGCCTCTTTAATGGCCACAATCAATGGAGCTCCTTTATGATAAAAAATCTAATCAAACTCTATTAACTTGCGAATGAGCATCGTTGTGCAGGTGATTTAAAAAGTAATTAGAGTAAGTCTTCAAATCCAAGTGGAGCTGTTTAATGATAATATCAATCTTTTACATTAATTATCATCATAAAACTGACAAAAGTCAGTTTTACTGTACATGGATTGGTACTTCTGTGCTTTTCTACTCTATTTGAACACTTAAAGCACTTTCTTACTACAAATCTTATTCACCCATTCACCTTAAACACGTTTAACCTAACATTCACACACTCGTGGATGAATCAGGGGAAACTCGGGGTTCAGTATTTTGCCCAAGGATACGAGCTGGGGAACGAAACACAGAGTGGAGGACCCGCTGTACCTTCTGATCCACGGACACCCATGTTACTTATCAGCAATCCAACCCAAAAAACAAAAGCTTTGCTCAAAGTCACACCTTCATGCGTAGGCAGAAAAACAAACAAACAAACAAAAAAACAGCTGATGAGGGAAGGAGTCATCACTATCTCAGTGTCCGAGGAGAAAGTGCTGCGACGGTCATTAATTTGAGGACACTGTACAGCACATGGATCCAGAGAAGGAAACGGAAGATGAGCTTTAAAACAAACAAACAAAAAACACACAAAACCCCCAACAGTCATGTTTCTGAGGATGACTGTTAGACTCTACTTTGAATCAGGATTTTCCTACCAAAACTACAAAGGTAGAATAAAAAGCTGGCGATGCTAATGTGGGAGTACCTGCATTCTTTCTAACGGCCAGCAGGGGGCGACTCAGGTTATACAAAACTTGAAATTGAATTGAAGTGTAAGGGGAAAATAGTGCACGTCTCCCTCAGTCTGGGACCCCAGTAAACACTTTCCTGATGTCCTTATGACCTCAGTCAAAAGTTTCAGCTTTTGTTGAATAAAATTTAAACTTAATTTAGTAAATTATGGCAATTATGCAAGTCAGAAAGGAGAATTATCTACGGTATGATCAATGGCTCACTGGTTTCACGTTTATAGTGGGCAAGCCTGCTATACATAATATAAGTCAATGTATATTATAGGGCTGCCACAAACGATTATTTTGATAGTCGACTAGTCACCGATTATTTTTGCGATTAGTCGACTAATCAGATCATCATCCATTGGACGTACAGCGTACTGCTTATTGCACCGGCAGCATCTGCTCTTATATAACTATCATTAGCTTACAGCTTGAAGTGTTTGTGCTAACTAAAAATAAAGACAAGATGGTAGTTTATTAATTTTTAATGAAATTTGCAGATTGTTTCGGTGAAGTTTAATAAACTCCTTGCTTTCTAAAATATAACAGGACACCGGAGTATATTCTCCAGAGTCTCACACTTCTGATAATCAGCTGTCTGCTTGACAGTTTTAGCTGTGCAAAAAACTATAACTTTAATCTCAGCCAAACCGATTTACTCAGGAACAAATAAAATACTAAAGAAAGCCAAACAATAACATTTTTAAGTTATCTAAGTGACTTATATATATGTTTAACCTGAGTAGCGAAAGACGGCGGTGGGTTTGAAAATGATTTGCCGGGAGTCCGGTGTTCTCATGGCTCTAGTTAGCCTTGCCCCCGCCTAGCTAACGAGCTAGTGGGTAACAGACGTCTCCGAAAACGTCGGAGCGCTTTTGAAAATATGTGGTGTCTTGATAAACTGAGCAGATATTTGAGGTTTACACAGCTACATTCTCGCCTGAAAATATGTTAAACGTTTATTTTGTGACCCAGAAAGAATAATAAGAGTAAAGTTAAAACTAACTAGCTGCCGCCATTGTTGACAGCTGCGCTGGGCTGCGCTATGAATTCTGGGACACAGCTTCTTCTTCTTCGGGGTTTAACGGCAGCTGGCATCCTTGTACATGCAGTGCTGCCATCTTCTGTTTCAGTCCGTTATTACACTCTTAAATCCTACTACTTATTCCTGCGTCCTTTGTGATCTTACAAAGCTTCAAACGATGCGTCGACTATTAAATTAGTCGTCGACGATTTTAATAGTCGACATAATCGTGACTAGTCGACTAATCGTGGCAGCCCTAGTATATTAATAAGACCAGGAAAGCATAAATAAATTCTTTAGCATTTTTATTTTGTTCAAAAGTAGCCATGTACAGAAACTTTCCAGTTGCACAAAGGCCAAAGAACTGATAAAAATGTGGAATATTAATAAAAACCTAAAACAGTTCTTCTACGTTGGTGACCGGCTGCAGCTTTTCAGTGTTTATCCCAAAATCTCTGATCAATACCTTTCAATATACTGATCAGCCACAACATAAAAAACAGATCTGATTGGTAGAAACACGGCTTCACCAGCTGGCAGTGGCAGAGTTTAACACCTTGAACGCTTCGATGTCTTCCTAAATTAATTTAGTGAAAGTGGAGCGACTTGCTGTTTTTCTGGTCTCGGTCAACAACAATAACCCATCTCACATCCCATTAACCTGGCAGCTATTTTAACATGAAGACTCAATGTCTCATTGACTTTTCGAAAACTACTGTGCTTCAAAATAATTGTGGTTTTTAAAAAACGTTTTAATGCTGTGGCTGATCAGCATTGAGAGCGAAACCATTCAAACAGTGAAGCTCACATTCGGCCGATGCAGCAACCAAAAGAAACATAAGGAGAAAAATATTGAATATGCTCAGATACGCTGTGTGACAGTGTGTGTGTAGGATCGCAGAAACACTTAAGCTTCAGCCTGGCACACAAAGTGCAACACCCCAAATGACAGAACCTCTGAAACAAAGCGAACAGACTGCAGACAACAGCATGCCAATGGAACAAGCACCATGTGCAAAAGGACAGGTGGAGAGAAACCACAGAGCCTGCAGCCTCCGAATATATGCTCCATCATCATTAAACAAACAGAATCAGCATCACGAGCACATTTCTCATTTCTTATCCAGTGTTAAGGCACGTAGAATATATAGATGACCTTTGGCAAAAGTTGAACTCTTTACAAAAACATCCTGGAATGAGACACGCCCTTCAGAAAATGTTAAAAAGGTGCTGCTGCTTTAAATGCTCAACCATAAACTGGAGGAACGCATCAAAGTGTCTGCAAAGGTAAGAGGGGTGCAAAGCTCCCGCTCTCCTTGCAGCACCGACGACACTCAGCGACTGAAAGCTTTCAAAGTGCAAACTTAAAGCAGTCTCTTTAAGATCTGGGACAGACTGAGCCCCGAGGATTTGGTTTACAGCTTTAGGAAAAAAAAAAAAAAAAAAACCTCAGATGGGCTTCAGATAAACTAAACACATGACATGAATGGAAAAAGGGGACTTGCACAGACTAAGCGGTGCCTCTGTTATGCTCAGCTTTATGTATTTACTATTTCACTCATTAGCGTTAGCCTAGCTTTTCATGAGTAAAAGTTCAAAATAATGCCCCTTTTTTCTTATTCTGGGCATCGATCGCCCAGTTTCTACTCTGAAACTCTTTCCAACTGGCTGTTTCTCACAAACAAAAGAAATTTAATCCTTCTCTCTCATGTTTGTGTTGGAGTCAGGACACTTGCACAGGCCAAGACCTCCTGTTCTGAGTACTGGTCGTTGCTTATGAAGATATAAATCTTTGTCAGAATAATTCCAGTTTTAAGATCGCATTTAGTTAAATGCTACTATGTTACTCGCACAGGGCCAAAGATCAAACATGATTAAAGTCAGACTAAAAAAAAAAAACAAGACAAAAAAAAAAAAAAAGCTTACGGTAGCAAAAATCCTGCTTCTTATGATAGCGTTAGCTTAGCTGTGTATAAAGTCGAAGAGCAGAGGGAAACAGCTTAAGGTAAAAATATCCAACTGTAAACGTGGTGTTTAAAAACTGAAAAGCTAAAAGCAAAATGGGGCTTTTAAAGTGCTTCCTAGTAAAACTGTAAAGGATGCAGATGAGAAGACATCTGCAAAACATCTGCGCAGACACACAGAGGAGGGTTTTCACTCGGATGGAGGCTGACAAGTGACGGGTTCAGTACATGAAGGTGAAGACAGAAGCAGCTAACCGCTAGCAATGATACATACATTATCTTTATGATATGGTGATTACAAAAATGAAAGAAAGGAGATGTTATGAAATGTTAATTAATGAGCTTTAGAGATGCTGGAAAGCAGGTTTTAAAAATTATTATTATTATTATTTATTTATTTTTTTTAGAAAATAACGCCTCCGACTTCAGCTTTATATTTGACAGAGTCATGGAAACCGGATTGACCTCAACTCTTGGCAACAGTTAGCAAATCTACATTTATGCGGAACTGGCTCTTAAAAGAGATCCAATGAGTCATTGGATAAACACACACACACACACACACACACACACACACACACACACACACACACACACACACACACATAAGAGTTTTGCTTTTGCGAGGATGTAGCGTATTCCATGGCCCAGCTAAACGTCTAACCCGAACCCTAATCTGAACATAATCCTAACGCTAACCATTTCAAACCAAGTCTTAACCCTGTAGAAACAAACACACACACGCACCCACACATACACACAGCATAATTCCTGGTGGATTCTTAGTGCATAAAGACTGAAATGGCGATTTCTTGGTCATAATGCACAAATAACTTTACAGCCAACAGCTCTAATAACTATAATTTAGAAGAATTTACTGTGCAAGAGAACAGCTAGAAACGGACTTCTATGTTTCCCGATCCAACAAGAAGAAGAAAATGTGCACAGAGCCAGTACCACAACTTGCTGCACTTGAATATAAACCTTTGGTATCATCTGCATGGAAGTCCTCACAGAAATATGCTTCTGCGTGGCCATTAAGTATAAGTAAAGTACGGGAACTTCTTTCCTCGTCAGCACCGATTCGAGGCCACGAACGGCTCCGATCCCGGTTTTGGTGCATTTACAGGCCAAGCTGAAAGAACGAACTGGGTACCATATCACGGTGGAATCTCTCTGCTCTTCTTTTCATGAAGACCTGACAGAGTACTGAGATGTTTCTGTGTGAACTTTAAGTTTCCCAGTATCAGAAAAATAAATCTCCCAAAAGGCAAAAATATCTCTGCTTTAGATTTACATCCAAAATATAAAGTACCTCTTTGCATGTTTCATAAAAGAATCTGCTTGAAAAATATAATTAGATCTTTAAAAAACAAACAAACTATTGTGCAATTGAATTCCTAGTTAAGACTGAAGGAAGCGGCCTGCAGCGGCCGTTCTGTCGGCGGCTCTGTCCTGTGTGCCGAACTGACGGCGTCCTCAGATTTGAGTCTTTCCTCTGAGTTCCTCGTGTATCTGACGCACTGCGAGGCTCCGTCGGGGGGCATGCTCAGCTGCACGCTGTCTGCCTGAGCGGGCAGAGGTGTGGAGGTGACACAGCTGGACAGATTGACATCTGACGGCTCTATAGTCTTATTGAGATGCTCAGAGTCTGCGGCAGAAGAAGTCTGCAGCTCCCCTGACAGGGCGGGGTTGTCTTTGGTGTAGGGAAGGGTGTCTACTTCTGACGGAGCTGGTGTATAGAGATCTGAAAGGTGCATATCGCTGTCTGTGGGCTGCAGCGGGCTTCTCTTTGCTTCATCTGTTTGTAATAGAGGCCCCTGTTTTGAGCCAGAGACGCTCCTCCCATCCTTTTTATAGTAACCTTTAGGCGAGGCCTTAGCGAGGGACAGGAAAGGAAGCTTGGGGCAGAGCGGCGACCCCACCTTGACCCGACTCAGGCTAAGGATGTTCCTGCGGATGTCAGCGGGGAGTTTATCCAACTGCCTTCCAAGTTGGACTGGGCTCGGGAACAGCGTGCCTTGACACGCCCTGTAGAAAAATCTGAAAAGTAAAACAGAGACTGACATCAGCATCGCTCCACCGAAGATCGCCAGGCGGCTGGGATAAACATGAAAGGCATCTGGTATCAATAACAGACGCAATTCAGCACTCGGATCATAAATATTTGAAAAACAGGCTCGTGTTTTCACTCATCCACAAACTGAACACGGTGTACCGAGGCAGCAGCGCAGCGATGGGCGTGATGAAGCACAGCAGGTAGAAGAGGGGCTCCTGCAGCAGCCTCTGCATGGTCCAGTAGGGGTTGGAAGGAGAGTAGCAGGCGGGACAGGAGGCGTTGTAGCACAGCGCCACGGTGAAGAATAAGGCGATACTGAAGGCGATCGACATCCAGTTCATCCACGTCTGCAGGGGGAAGGACACGAGGATGAGAAACAGTAACAGAAACTTAAAATCATAAGACGTTACACACCTATTCTTAACGCAGGCGTTCACACCAACCATGTAATTTTACTGTCGTTATTTTTTCAAACAAAGCTCGATTTTTCACATGCGAATAATCAGATCTCACCAAGTTCGCTTGTAGCGCAGAACACGCACCGGTACTGAATATACAATGACACGGAAATACTAATATAACACTGTTTTTATATAAGACTCTCAATTTCTCTATAAGGGATACACAGTGATTTGATTTACTGCCTGCAAAATATTGTTAACATATATATTAAAATGAAGGCAAACGTGACTGGAAGCTAAAGCTTGCTGTACATTTAGGCGACATTAAAGAAGTTTCCTCCAGGCGGAAAGACAGAAGTGTGGATGCGAAACCGTCTTCTCGTGCCCTAAAATGAGTTTAGTCAGCGAGGGGAAAAAACTCCTCATGTTGCATCCTGGAGATGATTGGCTGATGAGACGTCTGACACAGTGAATCGTGTACGATGGCTCACTGAAGTGTTGTACTGACACACGTAATTAATTACAGCCTCACAGCTTCTGTATTTTGGGGGAGGAGGGGGGGCTGCTGTCACCTACCTACCTTTAATTGACTTTCACACCAGTTTACCAATCAGGCATGCATTATGTTCCTGAGCAGTGAGGAAATGAAGGGCCTGCCATCCGAGTGTGTGGAAGTGTACCTTCCATCGTGCTCCTTTTAATGAAAGCGCCTCTAAATGAGGGGCAGTCATGTCCATGAAGGCAGTAAGTAAAAAGGACACTCTTCCCACGTGTTTAAAAAAAAGAAAGAAAAAAAAAAACCCTCATCAGGCTGAATTTACAGCCACAGAGATGATGGAGAAGACTCGGACTCAGGGCAAAGTCATAAATTTCAGCAGTTTATGAGCATCATGTCTGAGCTCTCTGGCGGTGTAAGGTGTTGGCACGCTGTGATGAGTTGTAACTGGAGTTTATAGCACTCCAAGTCTAAGCTCTGATCTCTGGCTGCCTGGTTCAGTTTCGAGCGAGGCTGGTCTCACCCTGGGAAAAACATGGGGTTTGTTTCTGACGTTTTCTAGTCTTTGTTCCATCTTCTGCACAACTTCAAATCTCTGCTTAACCTCCTCGGACCTGGCGTCCATATATGTGGACATCACATTTTGGGTTACTTAGACCAAAATACTCAATTTTGCTCTATACCGGAAACCCAGTTTGTTTTAGGCTTCTTTTGCCTTTCACAATAAAAGTCGTAAATATGTACACTACGTGATTAATGTGGTCTTGGTGATAAATAACAGAATTAAACGGGTTAAAGTAGTATGTTAAAGCTACATATGACAGAATCCAGGAATTAAACTAAATGTCAACTTTGTTTTCACAAGTTATGAAACAGAAGTTTTCAAAAATAAATCAATAAATTGTTCATGTCTGGCAAATTTCTATGATGCTGATTTTCCAATCCATGAAAAAAATGGTTACAAAATATGTAATTTTATGAATTTTTTGCATAAAACTATCATTTTTATAATTTATTACAAAGGTTCCTGTAATGTGTTACCATTGAATGATAATCACAGGCCAACAGTGAGGTTTTGGAAACACCACTCATGTTCCACCGCAGAGATTTTGAGCATTACAATGCTGTAACCATCCAAAGCAGACTGACTATGAGCTTAAAATTGTTTTTATTTTTAAATAAACATCAGGGATCGCTGCTGTCATCTGTTGGCTTTATAATCAGATTTCTTACCCATGTTTTGGTCTCGGTGCCCAAATGCAGCAGAATAGTGAATAAGGCGAGGGTGGTGATGGGAGTTCCCCATGTAAACAGGTCCACGTCAGAGTCAGCGTAGGCCTGGGTAGCATAGAAGAACATTTCATTAAAAAAATATATACAGAAAACAGATTTTTGTTCTTTTAGTCAATTTTTTCCCCAACACAACATAAAGCGACGTGAATACACGTGCTTGCTAGAACTGATAATCGACCAAAACAACATAAGACCATACCTTACATACCGATAGGAGGATCTCACTGAATTTCTGTATTTTTAAGCATTTTTTGTGCATTTATTGATATATATTGAATATATTGCAGTTTTGTATAAATAAAAATGTGAGCTTAGCAATCACTACAACACTTCCAGGTTCATGCTTTGTACTGAAAACATTCTTTTTAAATAAAATTTGAAGAAATTAATAAATAAATTGTGAATTAATAAATTTCATTGCTGACGAATCCATTTTAACAACCATGTAAAGAGGATAAAACATTAAAATCAACACTAAAAAAAACAAATCAATACAAAGGTAAAACTCTAATATCTTGGTGAAGACGAATGGCAGACGTGACACTTACAAAGTAAGGAATGAAGAAGCAGACGAGACTTTGGTAGAAGGCATCAATCATGTTCATCCAGAACATATATGGCTTATATTCCTGCAGGATAAACACAGACACTCAGCATCAGTGTGACTGTAGAGAAGAAAAATGTTAAAAATGTAAATATTCAAAACACATATAAAAATGTCTCTATTACCTACATTTGATACCAGAAGCAGTTAACTAGTCCTGATTAATTCTGGGTCAGAAATAAAATTAATGACCCATCAAAACAATGAAGAAGCGCAACAGTTTTAACCTTTACGCTAAAATTTATGCTAGAAATCAAAGGTTAATGACAGAAATCATGGCATATTATAACATAAATTCATTTTATTTAGGAAAAATGTGGATTTCTAAACTGAATGGTATCTATGCAGCATGCAAAATGAATTCCAGCTTATTCTTGACTTTTGAGTCAAGACTGACAAACTGGGTTTTCTCTGGAGCAAAGAGTGAAGTCTTTCACCTATGCCAGGGAGAGGAAAAAAACCCTCATGGTAATACCAAGTTTAATTCTTAGACTAAATCGTGGAGAACTTTGCATGATTAAGATTTTAGGGCTCACTGGAACCCCTCATTTCAAGCCAACTTGCCTTTAAGCTAACATCGTTCTGATTGGCTGCCTCTCACAAACAGAAGGTGGGGCTTCTATGACAGAGATAACTACAGTAGGGACATTTGCCCTCTCATATGAGTCAACAGTAGTAGTGTGAACTGAGCGTTTAGAGCAGTCTGAGCTTTTGGCTCACAGATAACTCAGCACCTGAAACAGCCGCAATTTGTGTAAACTTACTACACTACGGAGCTACAAACATCCTGCCTTAGAGTGATGCTGAAAAACTAGTTCATGCATTTTTCACTTCTAGGTTGGTGTACTGTAATTTCTTCTTATCAGACTTTTGTAAAAGCTCTCTAAAAAGCCTTCAGCTGATCTAAAATGCTATAGAGGGAGTATTAACTGGCTGTAGACGCAGCGCTCATATTTCTCCCATATTTGCTTATCTTCACCGTCTCCCTGTTAAATCCAGAATTAGCACTTCTCCCTACCTACTGCACCACCATGGGAAGCAGAGCTTTCAGCTGCTCTGCTCCCAGGCTGTGGAACTCTCTTTTTTCCCCATATTCTTAGTAAAAATTTGAAATGTGCTGTCAGATCATTAGGAGGGAGCGCACCTCGGAGTTCTGGCCGTTCACGTAGAGCTGAGGTAGTTGTTGGAGAGTCTCTGCTGACACGTCTTTGTCCAGAGTGCCAGTAATGAGTTGTGGGAAAGCAGAGAACATCAGGTTGAAGAAGATGAGATACCACTGGTCAATCATGGCTGAACCTGAGAAGCCACAGTAGAACTGATACCAGAAGATGAGCGCCACAAACATCTGAGGGAACAAATGGGATGGAAGCAGTGAGAAAAAGCAGAACACCTCATCCTTTCTGACTCAGATCTGTGTGCGCTGGGAGGGGCCTTACTGCATTCTTGTAGAAGAAATACAGGATCATGTTAGCCAGGCGGGAGTAGCACCAGTGCCCGTGTACCAGCAGGAGCTTCTGGAGATACCGGAAACGTGGGAGGGCAAAATCGCTTGCCATCACTGCCTGCAGAACACCACAAGAACCAAACGTTCAGTCTCCTGCCGCCTCTCTCCTACGTACACGAGACGAGCACACATTAGGCAGTTACTCGTTGACTGTTCTCGCCTCTTCTTAATGAATCTTTAGCGGGTATAATCTTTCCAAAGCAATAACTCGTAAACGAGTTGGCCTCCCCTTGGATTCACCGTTAGCGCGGCAGGAAGCTGTCAGTCTCATCCATCACCGTGTAAAACACTCCCAGTACTGAGCCCTGCTTTTACATCATAAACACCGCCGCTAACCCTTTACGGCACCTCTCGGCTGTCAGCAACAGAAACAGCAGCAGGCCTCTCGCTTCTGCTGCGCTCCAATAACCCCTCCTAACGACTACACAGGGAGCGCGTCGCTAATAGACGAATGGTCCGCTAATGATAATGCAGCAGCGCGTGCAGGCTCGGGGCGCAGTAAAGAGCGTCTCAGCACGTGGTGTGCGGCGGAGTCCCCGAGAGTGACCGCTGTCTCATTAAGTGGCAGTTTGATTAACGGTAATTAATGCAGCGGATTGGTTAAAGACAGGATACTGAGGCTTTAGCAGATGTGCTACACAGCAGCGTGCCAGCAAAGCCTCCCCTGGAAGTTAATTGGGAATCTCCATCATAAGAGCACAGCTCTGGAGCAGGGTGCTGCAGGTAAATGAGCGGAGGGGAGGAGGGTTTTCTTCGTGAAGATGCTCTCTCAGCTGTGGCCTTGGAGCTGAGCGTCCACGCCGCGCTGCTTCTCTGCAGGACACAGGGCCTTCCTGCTGACTCAGCACAGCACAGGCAATCCTATTTAGAGGATGGTCATGGATGTGGGCTAAAAACCGCACTTAAGTGTAATGAAAAGCCATTAACAACCCTAAAGAATGCTAGTGTCTCCCCCTCTTCCCAATTCCCCAATCTTTTATCTGCAGCTCTTCTCGCTCTCAGGAGCTCTCAGGCTGCGCTGCTTTTTTTTTTTTTTTTTTCCTACAGCCCACCGTAAATCACCCACCTCTCCTCTCCGCCCCATGTGCCACTCTATTCATCACCTTACCTGCATGCCTTCCTGTCCTGAGATCCCCACACCCACGTCTGCGACCTGGATCATGCTGACGTCATTGGCCCCATCTCCTGTGATTAATGTAGGGAAGTGAAAGAGAGAAAATAGACCGTTAGAAGGAGGAGGTACATCAGTTTATAAGAAGGGGGGGGGGGGGGGGGGGGGCTTTATTGAGCGTGAAGATGACAAGATGGAGAAGCCGGCGTGCCCAGTGTTTGCGAGAGGAACGTGAAGCTTTCACAGACTCCTCAGCCGTTATACGAGCCGCGCGCTTGCGGTGCCGTTCGCCACCTCTGCAGCTCGGCCTCCCGTGAGGCGGAGGCCTTCCTGCTGCGGCAGCCGACAGGCGGTGTCTCCGGATGTGTGGATAAATTTGTTTTCCCTTCTTTTTGTCACTACAGGTGGTGGAGTAGGAGGGGAGGAGGATTTTGTTGTCACAATGGCACCGCAGTGGCAGCACAGACTGATAATGAAAGGTAGGTGGTGAGAAGAACTCAAATAGAAGTTGGCTGGAATTTTTTTTCCTTTTTTCCTTTTTCACTGAGAATTCACAAGGCTGGATTTTTTTTTGTGAGTGGGATGGAACAACGTGATTAATGTGCCATCACGACTTTTTCAGAAAAGTATAACCAGAGTGCATTTCGGCTGCTGCCATATCAGTTTTTCTGGAGCCAGACGTGACCATGTTTGGATGTTATTGTATCTGCTTATTAGTGATCAGCAACATCCAAATTAAATTCCTGAATTTTTCTCACCAGAACTGGACAGTGTGTTAGTATAATTAACCCCAGCGCAGCGATATTATTGGTCAGATACTTGCATTAAAACCCTAGAGTGGCCCGAGGAGGCCATGATTTATTATTATTACAAATAATGTGAGTAAGGCTCCGTACCAGCTCGTGAAGTGTGACACGTCTGAATAATAAGACTGAAGTACTGAAAGATATTAAAGCTCAAAAGCTAACATAGCACTGACTGAAAAAAAAAACGCCCCGCTGGCAAATAAAACCTGCTCCTCCTGAGCGCAGCTGGACCAAATAAATGGAAAACAGAGAAAAGACCAACGCAGGTCACCGTGACGTCCTCGCGTCGCCTCTTTGCTGCTGCAGCTTCAGTAGGGAAAGTGTAGAAATACTAAGAATAACTCAGAGCGGAGGCTGAATGATGAATGGTGCACCTCCATCTCAGGCAAATTTCAAAATCAGCTCACACGGAGATCACGGCAGGAGGAACATACAGGAGTTTCACTGGAGCCGTGCAGCAGCCAGTTGGCTGCACGATGAGGTAAAGATGCAATGAATAAAGTAAATAAAGTGAATGTTCAGGGCTGGCAGGTTCAGGTGTGCACACTGCAATTAAAATATGGCATTCATGCCTTTGTTAGAACAGCTAAAGAGTAAGATGAAGATGGGGAAAGTCACTTGTACACTTGTCTGGAAGAGTCTGTGTGTTCCAAAAATGTCTTTCAACGCTGAGAAAAAAATCCCTCATCCAAGCTCGTTAATATTTGGGAACAATTTGCGAGCAGGTTAGCAGCTGTGCTCGAGAGCTCAGGCACGTTCTGATCTGTCCGGACGCTGCTGGGATCTTACATACTGGGGATAGCCTGAAGGTTCAAGACAACAGCTCACAGTTTACGCCGTTCAAAGCTAAGGAATGCTTTAACACAACGTTAGAGCCTAACAGGCCTCATTTTTATATCTGCAACTATAAACACGTGTAAGCGTGAGATAGGACAAATGTTTAGTTTTTACTCCGGGTGAGGTCAGTTGTCTTTAAGTCCAGCAGTGAGCTTGTGACGGGATTTTAAAATCAGGCCCATCTGTGTCTGAATATGCTCACCCGGTCCTTACCTATGGCCAGAGTCATGACCTTCAGCTTGTTCCGCACCAGTTTGACCACCATGCTCTTCTGCAGCGGCGTGGACCGGCAGCACAGCACGGAACGGCAGCTCCGTGCAACGGCCAGAAACTTATCCTCCAAACTCTTATCCAGGGCGTAGGCCAACGTCCGCCCGTCTATCACCAGGCCCAGCCGGTGCACCAAGAAGGGAGTGGACTGGGAGGACGGAGATGAAGAGGAGTAGATGTCAAAGGGTGAGAAGTTCGTGTTGAAGCTCTTGGTGGTTGGGCCTGATGGGCTGCAGAGGAATTTGGCCTGGATGTAGTGTAAACTCTCCTCCAGCAGCAGCGCGCACGCCTCCTGGGTCACAGAGAAGTTCAGCGTCAGGACGGCATGTTAATTCAGCTGCAACAATCTCCGGAGCTCTAGAGCTTGGATACTTTAAGATCAAATATGAATTTAAATCCTGTGTAAGGCTTTACTGTAAACACAGTAAACGTCTGTAGTAGAAACACATGATGTAGGGTGGGTCAGATCAGACACAAACATGAGCGATCTCCATCTTTTGGAATGAGGATTTATTCTGATTTATTCCAGAAAGGGACAAGAACGCGACACTAAAGATCAACCTGTGCTCGGTCTAGAAAACAACAACACACAGCTGTGAGTCTGACAACAAAGCTCTACAACAGCAGCATGCTAACGCTGTGCTAACGCTTTACACACAATCTATGATGCCAACGCAAAACTAGCTGTTTGTCATCCCACCAGCGGAGCCGAAGGTTGATTTGACACATGTCGTACATTTCCACCCGACTCGTCACCACAGGAGATTCGTGGCCAGCACATTTTTTCTGCGCTGTGCTCTGTGGGGCGTTTTTCACCCATTCTGCTGTCAGTTTGTCCTAAAACTTTGGCAACTAAAATAAAGATCTCCTGCCTGTCCTCGGGTCGGTCGGGTTTAGAGCAGATATTTTAATGCATTCAGCAAGTTTTAGTTTGCTTTATGAGCCAACTTTATTCCACAACAGTACACTCAGCTTGTTACCTATTGAGCTCTTTTTTTTCTCTGTAATTATACTTTATTTATGCTGTTTTGTTAAATCTTATGTTCAGTGTTTGGATGCTGCAAGACACAATTTGCAATTTTTGGGATAAATGAATTAAATCTGATAATAAATCTAATTATTTGCTGGCAATTTCACAGGCGATGTTCTTGAGCAATGCAAAATGAATGCAGTAAGTTGTGCAATCAGTTATTCTCTTCAGGCAGCCGATCACTTTTGTAGAAAAACATTTAGACTGTGAATAAGAATCCAAATGGCTTGAGACTCCGTCCTCTGAAACGTTGTTAGGCAAAGACGACCGGGGTCGGTCTTTACCGGCATTTCAGTGACTCATCACTGCAGGAGCTTGAGATGCTCACATGACAGAGGAGTTTCCTCTTCTCACCCCAACTGGTCGCGGCACATAGCCGCCTGGTTCTGCTGGAGGTTTCTTCCTGTTAAAAAGGAGTTTTTCCTTCCCACTGTCGCCAAAGTGATTGGTCATTGGGGGTCATATGATTGTTGGGTCTACCTTACAATATAAAGCGCCTTGAGGCGACTGTTGTTGTGATTTGGCGTTGCTGATTGCAGCCACTTTTTCCGTTTTCACCTTTCTAATCTTGGGTGGCACACTGATTGTTTAGACCACCACTGTTCACACAGGAATCTGCTGCCGTTTGATTAGCTCAAGACTATAGCGTACACTTTGCAGTCGGTGGCTGCAGAGTTTATTTGTGACCAAGGAAGTCACATGTGCCAAAACAAATGGTACCAAGGGGGAAATGAGCAAGAATCCAATTACAGCGTGCAGGTGTGAAAGCGCTCCACGTTTAGGAAACCAGAGTTTATTAAAACCTGGCTGGTGCTACTGCTCACCTGAGAGTCAGCGTTCAGTGTCAGGAGCTCCTCCTCGGGGTCCAGCAGCTTGCACGCGTACGCGATGTTCACAGCAGTTTCCTGTTTGTCCCCCGTCAGCACCCATATCTGTAGGCCCGCCTTCCGCAGGGAAGCTATAGTTTCAGGCACGCCGTCCTGCAGCCGATCCTCAATGCCCGTCGCTCCTGAAGGAGAAGGCAAGTCTGTGACAAACTCTCCAACATTAGAGTAATTACATTCGTAATAACAGTTTCAGCTGTAACTGAGAGCTACCCAGAAGATGGAGGTTCGTCTCCAACTGCAGGGCCGACTCAAAGAGCAGCTCCTCCCTTCCCTGAATGGCCGTCTCAGCCGCCAAGTGCCGCTGCAGCCAGCAGGCGTACTCCTCTTTGCTCAGAATCTGACACACAAACACAAAATGTTTACACACACACACACACACACACACACACACACACACACACACACACACACACACACACACACACAGTCATGTGTCAGGATCTATTAGATCTCTATGAAACAAATACTTTCAGAATCTAAAAGGTAGTGCAAATATATATATGCATTTCAATCTGTCTGATGTAGTCTGATCAAAGTTACTAATGCAAAATTATTTGTGACTTTGGAAACAAACAACTGTTGAATTAACAATTTCTATTACACTGTTACAGATGGGCAGGAATCATTGTCTTGTTTTTAGTTTTACCCTTTTGAATGTCAGTAAACCTGTTGACAACGCCCATCGGTCTTCAGAGTGGTGATATGAGAAAGGTGTTCACGCCCTTGCATCAGACATGCACCCGTAACGGCACAGTGGTTATATTAAATGTAAGAGAAAGAGAGAACTTTAAGAAATTAATATAGCCACTACAGTGACCATCAAAACGATGGAAAAATATTGCCATAAACAGCTTATTTTGCGACACCACGAAACAAACGATAGCATAAAATGAAACGATAGACGTTTTTATATCGTCATCCGATATATATCGTTATATCGAACAGCCCTAATACTTTGTAAATCACAATCCCAGATATGGAAAAACTCCAAACGCTGATCTGCTGCCACTGCAGATTACCCTCCTTACATCACTGACAGAGGAGACTTCACGTCACTTTGCAGAGACGAGTCTGTGGTGTGATGGTTAGCTGTGCACATGTCGTGCTGGTGTAAACAGAAGGCGTGCAAAAAGAGGCTGAACAACAGCCCAGTAATGTGCATGTGGTGACACATGAAACTGTCATGCGCTCTGGTGTTTATTCTAATAAGTCATAGGGAGCTGCTTAAGCAATGAACCGAATCATGGATTTGGACTATTATAATATCCTGCCATTTTGAACATATACAATCTAATGCTTCCTTTTTAATTCATGCCTATAAAACCTTTCCTGTTGCCCCTGCCAAGAACCTGACTTGTTCTACAAAAACTTATTTCGATGAAGATGGAATAATGGCAACTATCCCACCATGAGCCCTAAACATTTACCCACAATGCACTTTAGGTTTTCCCCAGTGAATTCTCAGAAAAAAATAAGCATGCAGGGTACCAATGCTCTTCAATGTCACAGACGTTAAATCGGTGCAGTTTTCTCACACTATGATCGATCCTGAGATACTGACGCTCAGAGTCGCTTAAGAGAAAAAAAAATTGTTCTTAACAGAAAATATATTTAGGCTTTAGACTTTTCTATCTCATCTACCTCCTGTACTTATGAAATCTGAACCGACCCCTTTGCACACCAAGGGCCTGTAACTCTTCTGTCTTTTTTAGGCTTCATAGTCCAAAAAAACCAAAACAGATTTTATATAAATAATTTCCCAGAGCCGACACTTGCCCCGATAAAAGCTAAGATGCTTTCTGATGACTGCAGCAAGTCAGGCACTGACACGCTGTCAACACTTTATTATGAGCTTAGTGTCTTTACCAGCTGCACACATGCACCTATTAGAGGAATTAAAGGGGAGGCTTGCTTCACCTGCAAGTCTCTCTCTCTTACACACACACACACACACACACACACACACACACACACACACAGTCATGTGTCAGGATCCTCCATAACAGAATGTGAGACCTTGACAAGGTGTTTTATCGCTTTGCTTTGGTGATGGCGCTGCACAGGCAGGAATATAATGAGCCCAGCTTGTGAGAGCATAAATTAACAGCCTGGGAAAGTGGCACAGATTGCAGCTGAGTCACGAAGAATGTCACTTGTGGAAGGGCTGGTCCATGTGATCATCTGCGCCGGGCTGCAAACACATCCTGTCAAGAAGCCACTGAGACACACCACCTCCGTCCCCCTTTTAAAGCAGTTTAATGATGGAGGGCAGTTGTTCAGGTTTACAGATCCGTGCTTGCATACCTTTTTTGCTATGCACAGCGTGCGAAGTCCATCTGCAGCGTACAGATTCAGGTAGTGCTGGGTCCTGCAGACAATCTTTTTCTGACGTTTCCCTTTGGAGTTTCCTTAAAAAACAGAAAAGGACAGAAATAAACGGAGATGGGATTTTCTCGCTTTGGGGGAATTTGCATGAGTGGTTCAGCATTTTAGTTCCAAATTACAAAAGACTTCATCCAAGAAGCCATCTGTCCTCACACCTAAATTAACCATGCATGCTACACCTCAACGTAAAGCCATCATATTGCTCACTAAGCGGCATCTGGGTTATGGCGTTCGCAAATATAATTAATCTATTTCAATTTTCTGCCCAAATGATTTAAAAACGACTGAACATTCGAAGTTATCTAAGATGTTTCAAAGCGTCTTGCTGGAGCGCCTCTCTGGCAACACCTCGGCCATCTTTCTGGCAGGGGAGCGGCGCACAAACAGATTGGCCTTATGGGTCTCCTGACACAGATGCACCAGCCAACACTCTGATTGCCAGCCATGAAATCTCACTAATAACACAACAGCTTGGCAGGCACAGCCTCACATGCACCGCCACGCAAAATTATTTTTACTGAAAGGAACAAATTAGCACAAAACTGGCAGCGATCGAACAGTTCCAGCTCGGAAAGTCAGGAAATAATCGAAACTAAGTGCTTTTATTCACCGCTAAAAGCGAGTTGTGTTATGAAGAAGTTATAATTACACCAACAGTCTATTTTCTCTTTGGCTGTGGAGGAAAAAAACTAAAGCAAAAACACAGCGTGAGTTCTGCTTTTCTGATGAACAGCTGCTGGGAGCAGACAAGCTCCCAGACACAGGTGGAAATTCACATCATGTTTCGGTTTCCAGTCAGAAAACTGAGGTGCATTTTTCCCCTGTCTTTTATATACAGTTCGTGTCACAGACTGTATATAAAAGATAGACAGAGCTGCTTTTGAAGAGTAAAGCCAAAGCTGAAGTGCCTTAAATAGCACCATATATGGTTGCAACAAGAAGCCCGGCTGTGTCAAGCCTGACAACATGATTTTAATGCTCACCTCATCTCCGACCACTGTAAACACAAACAGGCTGTTTTCTGTCAGATACCAACGCCATAGATCGATACTGTAAAATATATACTTTAACAAAACTATTAGATCTCTATGAAACAAATACTTTCAGAATCTAAAAGGTAGTGCAAATATATATATATGCATTTCAATCTGTCTGATGTAGTCTGATCAAAGTTACTAATGCAAAATTATTTGTGACTTTGGAAACAAACAACTGTTAAATTAACAATTTCTATTACACTGTTACAGATGGGCAGGAATCACAGCGTTTGCAGCCTCGCTCCCAATTTAATGTCATCATTTAATTATTAGCCACAGTTGCTAGCTGCTACCTTAATGACCCCTAAACAGACGGCTAGTGTGGCTATCGGATAAAAGTACTTTTGGCTGCGCCCTCATTTCTACAGCGGATGGATCCACATGTTTGAACTGGCAGAGATTTTATGCCTGATGGCCTTCCTGATGCTTGATTAGTTTTGATTAGTTCTATATATAATATATTATAAACAAATCGATGTTTCTGGGCTACCGCATGAGTGTAGACCAGTGAGGTGACAGGTGATCATCTAAATGTCTGCAAGTTAGTTGACTGAACATCCGTTATCGTCCGCTTTTCTGAAGTTGGGCCACGTTGGCAGAAAACTAAGCTGCTTTTCTTGATGTCTCTCTCCTCAGCAACAGTTTCCAGTTCCTCCTGGAAGACACTGAGACATTCCCAGCCCAGATGAGATATAATCTACCCAATGGGATACGGATCTACCTCTGTGTCTCCTCCAGTTGGGAGTGCCTGAAAAAAGGGAGGCTTCTGAGCAGCATCCTTACATGAACCCACAATCACCTCAACGGACTCCTTTTGACTGTACTCCAAGCTCTTTATCTCTACGACTGCCACCCTAAAAACGAAACACAACCTTGCACGACTACAGGCGAAGGCTGGAACGTACACCAACTATTAAATTGACAGTGACTCTGCCTCGTTTTCACCACGAGAGTCCAATATACCTGCTTTACTGCAGACACCACACCAATTTGTTTATTTTAACTTTACAGTTTCCTCGATTTCAGCTGTTTTCAGATCCAAATCTGGGACCTACTGACAGGGATTGACACGCCCTTTTTTATTGCTGAAATGAATTATTTATTGTGTGAATAAATAATAAATGTAGTTTCACAGTGCAACTACTAAACAGGAGTCTGCAGGCACACTTTCATCTCCAAAGGTCTACAGTCTGTCACCTCCACGTGTCCTGTTATTAGAATGACACTGAACAACTCCCTCATCCCCTGAATGGAGCTATTATGGACATTCTGGGTTATGAGAAGGCCCGGTGCCTGCTGAGCTCTAATTGGCTGCTTTTGCCCAATGGGGAACCAAAGTGTGCACGAAAACACACGCAACCCTGGTCATTAAAGCTGCTCAACTGGGACACTAGGCTGTATGATCTGTTTTTGTGAGCAACTGAATTTTAAGTAAGCGGAAAAACTTGTGCACCCAGCACTGTGTGCAGGACTCAGCACGGGATGCACGATGGAAAATCAATACAATTAATCATACTGTAATTCAGAATTCTCCAAAGGATAAGATTACATGTCAGCAAGAAAACATGCCAAAACGAGGTTTGGGGGGTGGGCTCATCTCCATTTGTCTGCTGCAGTTAACAAGTCCTCATTCGGCGTAGGAGGATCATTTCAGCTGGAGAGCCATTTTTACGCAGCCGTGTTGAGATGCCTTTAATGAACATGAGGGAGCCACTAAGCAGGCACGTGAAAGAAATGTATTACTCGCACAACGTGACAGCATGCTCTTACTGAAGGGGATCCAAGACAGTTTGCTGCACCGGCTGATTCAGTCCATGAAAACAAAAGCACTTCAGAGCACTTTTACACTTCTGAGCAAATGATGCGGTGAAGGAATTGTGCCGTAATAGGAAAGCTTGTATAAAGTGTGGTAAACACTGTTGCAGGATACACACGCAGTCCACGATATGCCAACATCTACTGACACAGTTACGACTCGATCTATTCACTTACTACTCGTGCTTCCCACACATAGTAGACTCAGTGTATTTAGGGGCTCATTATAACATTTTTCATTTTGTTTTTCATCTTTGTGAGAAGTCGATGCCATCTGTGTCCAGATGTGGAAATTCTGTGTGAACCAGTTAATGTCAAGGACTATTATGACTCTAAAATATTAGCGAATTATAATAAGTGGAATGAAATGATTGCATTTTTGTATGTGTTTTTCTCTGCCTTTCACATCATCTGTGAGAGAGTTGCACCAAAGATGAATCCTAGCAGCCAGCCAGCAGTCTGCCAATCAAAGCAGCCACACCCAGTGACTACCTCACTCCAGTATAAAGATGAATGTATCTGTCTGTTTTTATAAAAGAGGGACACATTTTTTTGTGGCCGAATAAAAACATGTTTATTTCTACTGTAAAGTTGGATGTTTTAAAATGTGGGTCCTTTCTGAAGCCTCTGGTGGATGTTGGAGGAACTGCAGGTTTTAATGCTTTAGTAAATCTCAGGGCCCAGTTGCTGAAATATAATCTGGCAGGATTAATCCAATCTGATAGGACCAAATCCTGAAATCCGGTTGTGCAAAAAGTAAATGGAATTACAGAATCGTAAAAGATCTGCTAACATTATCCAGTTTTTTATCTGGATTCAAAACATTTGAATGGGAAGAGGATTTCTTTGCTCCAAAATATCACAATTACGGAGATGCCAGCAGAGATCTGGATTCAGACTGGATTATGGTAAGGAAAGTTAATCAAACAAGAAAACCGGAACTGATAAACAGAGTTTAAAGAAAGACAAACGTCAAACAGTTTGAAAACTCTGTATGTAAATGCGATAACTGGAGATAACTAGGGCTGTGCGATAGGACCAAAATCTCATATCCCGATATAAGAATTCTATCGTCTCAATAACGATATAAATCACAAAAATGTAACATTTTCTGAAAATTCTGTGAATCTCGGGCAGCTCGACTTGCGGGAAGTGTTTCCAGCTGCGCGTCATGTACCTGGAGTCGAGTGTTTTAACCGATGCATGAAACTATACATTTTTAGACATAAGTTTTAACCGCCGCCGTTTTATTTGTGAGTATTTATTACACAGCGTGCTGCGGGGAAAAGCCTGTTCTAACGTTTGAGTCTAAGGTTTATTTTTTAGCACCTGGCGGCTCTTTTTTACTTCTCATCCGTAAATTCTCTGCATACTCTTTCATGTGATTCAGTTTATTTTGAAAAGTCTCAACAGGATCTTGAGCTTTATTGTGAAAGGTTTATGTGGAAAATAAACAAGCGGACACACGATGCTGTTACCGTCGTTGTTGCTAACCACAACACATAAAAACAGGCGCTTGTCCGTAGTGTGGTTATATTAAATATAAGAGAAAGAGAGAACTTTAAGAAATGAATATAGCCACTACAGTCACCATCAAAACAATAAAAAAATATTGCCGTAAACAGTTTATTTTGCGACACCACGAAACAAACGATAGCGTAAAATGAAACGATAGACGTTTTTATATCGTCATCCGATACATATCGTTATATCGAACAGCCCTAGAGATAACAATAAAATATTTTCCCAACAAATAACTAATATCCAAGAAACTACGGTGAATTTTAAGAAAGGTTAAATTTGGCTCAGTGGGTTGGGAAGCGTATCTGTAACCGGAAGGTCGCCGGTTCGATCCCTGGGCTCTCTGTCCTGGTCGTTGTGTCCTTGGGCAAGACACTTTACCCTACCGCCTACTGGTGTTGGCCAGAGGGGCCGATGGCACGAAATGGCAGCCTCGCTTCTGTCAGTCTGCCCCAGGGCAGCTGTGGCTACAACTGTAGCTGCCTCCACCAGTGTATGAATGCGAGAGTGAATGAATAGTGGCATTGTAAAGCGCTTTGGGTGCCTTGAAAAGCGCTATATAAATCCAATCCATTATTATTATTATTATTATTTGAGTCAGTAAACAGTTTCCAGTTCTTTATAGATTTCTCTAAGATGTGGAATAAAGATGTTAACCTGTTAACTCTTTGACACTGTCATGGGAATTTTCTAAACTATTCTAAAGCAATAATATCATTAAAAAAGGTGACGTAATCCCAGGCTGCAGACCTCCACACTGCGTGTTGTGTCACGTGTTCCTGTGGGTTGAAACAGTCTTTGCTAAGCACCCCTGGACAGATGTCTGGTACAGGTCTGTGTAGGTCTTTGTGTGACTGGAATAGTAAGACCCTGCTACACCTTTGCCTTTAGGACATAAAAGAAGCTGTAGAATATGGAACAAGGAAAAAAAGGAAAAAAAAAAAAACACAGGGAAGTTTTCTTTTTTAAGACCCTAGTCAAGGCAGGCTCTGAGTTCAGCAGCTCTAAAAATAAAAGTCCTTATATAACATGTGACCTTATCCTTTCACCTGAGTAGAAAGCATGAGGGTTTGGGGAAGTATCAGTGAAACCTCGAGTGTTTATAAAGACCAAGACCACAGACCTCCACAGACTGTATACAATGAACCACTCAAACCTGAAATAGACGATCAGATATAAAGCACCAATTCATGAAGTCTGTCATCTCAATGCGTTTCATATTGTAGCATAAAGACTCTACAACAATTACAGACAGTTTACAGTGTTCACTTGTTCTGTCACGTTACAGCCTTATTCCAAAAGGGATTCAAAGTTACTATATAAGAAAAAACAAAATAACACTGTTGTCCCGTTTCCACATGTGTCTGTCCACGTTGGACAAAATGTGAAGCAGGTAAAGTGTGGATACTTTAACCACTGTAGTCACATGACATACATGCACTTTCAACATATACATAGACACAACAAAAGCAAACAGTCCTAACTCGTGGTGTTAATTTCTTCTAGATCACAGCAGAGTCTCGCCTTATAGCGGTCTCTTGACTACACACAGCTACTTCTAGAGTCAACCTGCAGTTAGGGCTGTACGATATGACCAAAATCTCATGGTAAATGGCCTGCATTTGTATAGCGCTTTCCTAGTCCCTAAGGACCCCAAAGCGCTTCACACTATATTCAGTCATTCACCCATTCACACACACATTCACACACTGGCGATGGCAAGCTACATTGTAGCCACAGCTGCCCTGGGGCGCACTGACAGAGGCGAGGCTGCCGGACACTGGCGCCACCGGGCCCTCTGACCACCACCAGTAGGCAAATACGGGGTTAGTATCTTGCCCAAGGATATTTGGCATGCAGCCAGGAGGCAGCCTGGGATCAAACCACCGACCTTCTGATTAGTGGCTGACCTGCTCTGCCACCTGAGCTACAGCCACCCCTCATATCCCGATATAAGACATCTATCGTCTGATAACGATATAAATCACAAAAATGTAACATTTTCTGTAAATTCTGTGACTCTCGTGCAGCTCGACTTGCGTGAAGTGTTTCCAGCTGCGCGTCACGTAGCTGGAGTCGAGTGTTTTAACCGATGCATGAAACGATACATTTTAAGACATAAGTTGTAAAGGCCGCCGCTTTCTTTGTGAGTATTTATTACACGGCGTGCTGCGGGGAAAAGCCTGTTCTAACGTTTGAGTCCAAGGTATATTTTTTAGCACCTGGCGGCTCTTTTTTTACTTCTCATCCGTAAACAATCTGCTCTTTCACGTGATTTCGTTTATTTTGAAAAGTCTGAACAGGATCTTGAGCTTTATTGTGAAAGGTTTAGGTGGAACATAAACAAGTGGACACGCGATGCTGTTACCGTTGTTGTTGCTAAGGACAATGGATAAAAACAGGCGCTTGTCTGTCTGTAGTGTGGTTATATTAAATATAAGAGAAAGAGAGAACTTTAAGAAATTAATATAGCCACTACAGTGACCATCAAAACGATGAAAAAAATATTGCCGTAAACAGTTTATTTTGCGACACCACGAAACAAACGATAGCGTAAAATGAAACGATAGACGTTTTTCTATCGTCATCCATATATATCATTATATTGAACAGCCCTACCTGCAGTCAATCGAGCTAAAGCCTCACTTCACCTTTAATGACAGAAACTGATTTGCATAACGAAGCAGAAAAGTATAAAGAAATGTCAAAAGCCAGCTTTAGAGCGGAAGTGTCACAAACTAGGCCTGGGGCCAGAATCAGCCCAGCAAAGACTCCAAACCGGCCCGCAGGACAGGTGTGAAAAATGTGAAGGAGGGCAAATGTTTAAGACTTTGACAACTTTTCTACTGATGAAGACCTCCCCCATGCTCATTTATACTACACTGAAGTAAAAGGGAAACAATGAAATGACAGAAAATGTCCTGTTTTTCCACCAACTATGATAGAAATTTATATGTTTTTGTTTTAATATATTTATTTAACAGTTAAAAACTCAGTCTGGGCTACTGGAGCTTTTTACTGTAATTTTAAACATTTATGTCTTACAATTTAAAGCCCAAAGAGTCATCCTGACAGATTTCTTTCAGTTGCTACTGCAGAACGTCTTTCTTATGTAGAAAAACTGTTAAATGTTTAGCAAAATGTCAAACTGCGACTGGCACTTTCACCAGTTTGGTCAATCAATGACATAAAATGAGTTTCACATCCCTGATTTAGAGGAAATGCCTGCTTTTTGAAAGTCATCTGTTAATCAGTTCCCTCAGTCAATAATTCTTTTGGGAGAAATTTGTTATGTTTGCAGTTTCAGTGGACCACAGAATCAGCTGCAAAGATTAAATGCTGTGTTTTGAGGCTGATCTCCATGTCTGATATCTCATGCTATAATGAAACTGTAATTTCACTAAACAATGCTTCATCTTTCACATAGCACTCCAAACCACATCATGATCACAAGCCAAAGCAGTGCCGTTGCTTATTATCCCCATTAACATTTAAAAAAAAAAAATCTCACTGGTCACAACGGTCTGCAGAGATTTCCCAAACAAGTGTTTTCCTACCTGTGTCGGGGGGTTTGATGAGATCCATGATGACAGAGTCTGCTCCTTTAGTGTAGACGGTGATCTGATCAGTCAGAGGGTGTCGAACCACCACAGACATGCGTTTCCTGGTGGAGTCAAAGCCAAGTGTGTGCAGCAGCTCGAAGCTCAGCTTCCCCAGGTGAGGCAGCTCCACGATCACCTGGTCGGGGAGGCGTCCGACCAGGGAGCACTTGTAGGCCCGGGCAGCGTAGACCAGAGCGGCCTCGTCGGGCGACTCTGCCTCGTAGCGCAGCTCTCCTTCGTCGAGGTTCCAGGAGGTTTTTCCATCGTAGGATGGCGGGATGGGGCTAAAAGCCTGCTCCAAACCTCCCGAGGGCTGCTCCTCGTGCAGCTTGGTGAGCGTGCTCTCTGCCGAGGGCGAGGACAGCAGGCTGGAGCAGCCCTTATTGGAGGATCGGTTGGTGATGAGACTGGAGGAGCTGCTGCTGTTGGAGCCGGAGGTCAGTCGGCTGGGGGTGAAGCGTTTGATGAAGTCCTCGATGGTCTTCACTGGAGACTTTAGCTCGAACCTCATCCTGACCTGCAGGAGCAGAAAGTGTAGGCATAAAATAATGTTTTTATAATCCAAGAGAGAACAGACCCTGATTCCATCTTCATTTTTTTCTCCAGGTGCTCTTAAATCTAACACAGACCACTGAAAGTGATAAAAGACACGAGACAACCCATCAGGCTCATTTTAGGGCAATAAGAGTCTGACGCAGAGAATGTGACACAACAGTGTTTCTCTCACTTAAACAGACATTGGGACAGATTCTTCCATAAAAAGAACCAACACAGTAAAAAACAGCGATAAAAGCCAAGTGCTCTTTCTATAGATTGTTAAATAGTTGTGTCAAAAAAAAAAAAATCATTTATGCTCATCAGCCAGTACAAAATACCTAAAAAGGTCAAATATAAAAATCGATTTTGTGCATAAGTGGATTTAAGAAAAAGGCCAGCAAGTTAAAACGACTTACGCAGCACTGCGTAAATAATCCAAATCGGGCTCTGAGGCGAGATTCTGTCACTGGGTGGGAATCGGTGTAGATCACAGACTGTAAATAAAAGATGGATGTAGCCACCGTCACATCAACCACTGTTGTTGGAGTGAACAGCTAAAGGCTTCAACCCATTTGTGTTGCAAAGTCAGAGATGTTAATGTGGCAATCCAGAGGGACTGACTCATTTCTGGAGCCTCCGATGGACGTTGGAGGAACTGCAGCTTTCTGCAGGGGAGACTGGTACTTGGTTAAAAGAGATCCTGAGGTTAAAATACTTGATATTAACGTAAATAACGATGAATTTAGCCACTGGCCTCTGGCTCTATGACTACTGCAGCATATGGCATTACTAAGAAAGATGCTCAAATGGATGAAATGAATAAGAAGTTGACTTCCGAGTGAATTCAGGTGCTGCTTTTGGGGGAATATTTCTTAAGGTTAAGAAGCTCATAAGATGGATGTTCTACATCGTTTTAGTCCTTAGAAATGTTTGAAAAGCTCTGGTACTACAGAGGACTTTATCTCTGATGAAAAAGCTTCTCCTGGCCATAATCCTTCGGCCAATCATTCATCCCAAGGTGCCGCAGTACAACAGAAGAAAAAGCGACTCACTTTAAGGTCTCCTGGCAGCGGGAACCACAGTTCTCACATATATATACAAGAATAAATCATTCAGTGGCCCAGCTACGCACAAGGGCATCATAATAAAAATGTGAACAATTGCTCTGGAACACGGGACAGCAAAACAACCGATAAAAACCGAAAGAAAAGTCAGCGCTTCTGTGCAGACGTGCATCTTATCAGATGACCTCCAAAGAGAAACACAGACATACATAAACGGTGTGCCACCGTGTACAGTTTCATCGAGCAGATTTGTGCTCTGACAGTCGGGATCCATTGTGAGCCAGTGCACGCCGCGTGAGGCGAGGAGAGGATATCGCCTCCTGACAGGAGGACCACACCCAGGCCCAGAAACAAAACGCGGATACGCTAACAGAAAAAGTAGTGAAAGCTACGTGCAAGCGCACACTTTCAGCGTCAGATCTGGAACGTTTTTTTTAAACTCGTAACATGCAGCTTTCGCTCAAAAGGTGGAAACTACTCCCACATGGATCAAAAAAACATAAACACAAAACACAAAGCTCGTTTGTTAGCGTGCTGGAAGGACTTCAGTTGCATTTTTCTCCACTGATACAGACACAGCTTTAAGATATGAATCTTCTTTGGATCACAAAGGATTTGTGAAAAACCTGAAGTTCACCTCATGAGTGTGAGCTGTATGAGAACGAGGTCACCTGCAACCACAGGTGGGAGGTAACAAAGTACAAATACTTTACTAAACCTAGGCAGAATTCTGACAACGTTTTATTTTACTTTACTCCTCGCTTAAATACATATCTGTGCTTTCTACTTCTTACATTTTCAAAACAGGCTCGTTAGTATTTTTTAAGCACAGGATCTGTACTTATTTCACTGTAAAGAAGTCAAAAATAAATCTACTTCTACAGACAGCAACACACAGCAGACCCATGCTTTAAACCACTAATGATTGTGCAACCCCATAATTTTCTGAGCAGGTCGATGGGCTCTGAGATCCAGAATGCTCTTATACTCTGTCTATTATTGTTTTTCAATTAAATGTTTTCCACCAATACTACTTATAATACCTCCAGTCTGTACATTTAATAGTTATATAGATTACAAGGAACCATCAAAGAAAGTAAAGTGTCTCCATGGGAACTAATGATTTGGAGCATTATATGATTGTGACCTCAAACTACATGTCCACTAACCATCAGTGCAACTGTGAACCAAACCAGTTATGTATGAATTCTTAATGATACTTTGTAGGGCTGTGCGACATGACCAAACTCTCATATCCCGATATAAGAATAAGAATCGTCCAATAACGATATAAATCACAAAAATGTAACATTTTCTGTAAATTCTGTGAATCTCGTGCAGCTCGACTTGTGTGAAGTGTTTCCAGCTGCGCGTCGTGTAGCTGGAGTCGAGTGTTTCAACCGATGCATGAAACGATACATTTTTAGACATAAGTTGTAACGGCCGCCGTTTTCTTTATGAGTATTTATTACACGGCGTGCTGCGGGGAAAGGCCTGTTCTAACGTTTGAGTCTAATGTTTATTTTTTAGCACCTGCCGGCTCTTTTTTAATTCTCATCCGTAAATAATCTGCTCTTTCACGTGAAAGAGCAGATTATTTTGAAAAGTTTATTTTGAAAAGTCTCAACAGGATCTTGAGCTTTATTGTGAAAGGTTTATGTGGAACATAAACGATTAGTTATGTCTATAACTTCTGTTCCCTGAAGGAGAGGAACGAGGTACAACACATAAGTATGGGATATCACGCCCTCGCGTGTCCTGGCTGAAGAAACCTTTATTCACGCCTTTACGGCAGATGACGTGTGATGACACGCGCAAGGCCCCGCCCGCACATATAGCCGCTGCCATCACCGTCATCCCTCAGTTCGATAGCCGCTCTTCACCGAGCCAACTGCTCAGTGGGGCCACCCTGTGTTGTACCTCGTTCCTCTCCTTCAGGGAACAGAAGTTATAGACATAACTAATCGTTCCCTTTCAGTCGATTCACTCGGTACAACACATAAGTATGGGACCTATATACACGCCCCGCAGAGCAGCCACCGAACCGGAACGGGACCACCACATCCTTAGTGAGTGGTAGACCCAGCAGAAAGGACAGCATGAGCCACCGAAGGGGCTGTAACGTCCAACCGATAAAACCGCACAAAAGTGTGCGGCGACGCCCAATTAGCCGCTGCACAAATATCAGCCACAGGCACCCCTCTAAAAAGAGCCCATGAGGTCGCCATCCCCCTGGTGGAATGAGCTCCCACCCCGTGGGGCAACGCAAAACCTCCGGTGCTGTATGCCAGCGAGATAGCTTCTACAATCCAGTGGGACAGCCTCTGTCTGGACAGAGCTCTACCCCTATTCGGATTAGCGAAGCAGACAAACAACTGGTCACACAAACGCACATCCCGAGTGCGCTCAATGTAGGTGCGTAGCGCACGCACCGGACAAAGAGAATGCACCCTCCTCTGCTCCTCAGATTCAAAAGGAGGGGAGCAAAAGCTCAGCAACTCAAACTCCATTGAACTATAAGATGCAGGCATGACCTTGGGAAGATAGGCGGCATTCGGACGCAATACGACCTTGCGGCCATCAGGAGAAAACTGTGTGCAGGCAGGATGCACAGACAGCGCATGAAGGTCCCCCACTCGCTTCGCCGAGGCCAAAGCGAGAAGTAATGCGGTCTTATACGAAAGAAGTTTCATATCTACCGACTCAACGGGTTCAAACGGAGGGCCACAAAGGGCCTCCAGCACCAAAGACAAGTCCCAAGCCGGGACACTGGACTTAAGCACGGGCCTCAGCCGGCGAACCCCTTTCAGAAAACGCACGGCGAGGGGATGCGCACCTGGTGTCACCCCGTCAAAACCGATATGACAAGCAGATATAGCCGCTAAATAAACCTTGATCGTCGAAAACGAAAGGCCTTTATCCAACAGCTCCTGCAGGAATGTTAAAACATCCACAATAGAGCACTGAAATGGGAGAGTGTGGCGGTCCTGGCACCATCGCTCGAAGGCTCGCCATTTGTAAGCGTACAAGCCTCTAGTAGACGAGGCCCTGGCGCTCTGAATCGTCGCTACCACACTAGGTGGCAGACCCTTAGCAACCAAGTTTAACCTCTCAGCAGGTAAGCATGAAGGTGCCACAGATCCGGGCGCGGATGAAACACTTCCCCCCCCGCCTGAGAGAGGAGATCCCTGCGGAGAGGAAGCTGCCAAGGACTTGCTGCAAGCAGGCTGATTATTTCTGCATACCACGACTTCGCGGGCCACCAAGGGGCCACCAGGATCAGAGAGAGGGAATGCCGACGCACCCTCTCCAGAATTGGAGATATCATTTCCACTGGGGGAAATGCATACAGGAGCACGTCTGGCCATTGGTGCGCTAGCGCGTCCAAGCCCAAGGGTGCATCGTGGTCGATTATGGAGAAGTACAGGGGGCAGTGAGCATTCACCCTGGAAGCAAAAAGATCTATTTGCGCCTCGCCAAATAGATCCCAAATCTGAGCCACTATTGAAGGGTGTAACCTCCATTCTCTCACCAGAGGACCCCCCCTGGAGAGAAGGTCCGGCCCCAGGTTCAGGTGGCCCGGGACATGGGTGGCTCTTAGAGTCAGAAAATGAACACTGCACCATAACAGCAGAGAGCGAGACAGCTGCAACAGGGGAAGAGAGCGTGTTCCTCCCTGCCTGTTTATATAAGACACCACTGTTGAATTGTCCGTCCTGACTAAGACATGCTGGCCCTGCAGGACTGGACGGAAACGCTTTAGAGCTAAGAACACTGCTAACAGCTCTAAGTGGTTGATGTGCAGCTGGCGCTGAGCCGCGGACCAGATCCCTCTCACTGACGCACCCTCGCACAGCGCTCCCCACCCACTTAGGGAAGCATCTGTGGACACCACCTTGCGAAACAACACCCTCCCAATCCGAGAGCCCTGGTGCAGTAGCCCGGGCTCCCTCCAAGGACGGAGAGCTAGCATGCAAGACGCAGTCACCGGCAGCCTCCTCCGGAGGTGACGCGAAGCACACAAACGGTGAGAGAGAGTCCAGCGTTGAAACGCTCTCATTTTCAACAGCCCAAGCGGCACTACGGCGATCATAGATGCCATCATGCCCAACAAGCGCAATATCGTCTGGAAACGCAGTCTGCGTCCCAGCTGAAATTGAGCGAGGCAGCGATGAAACGCGGCCACTCTGTGCTCTGACAACCGTGCGCGGCTGGAAAGAGAGCATATTTCCAGACCGAGAAAAGCGATCTGTTGACCTGGGATTAGCGAGCTCTTCTGAAAGTTCACAGAGAACCCCAGTGTCTGAATGTGTGACAGAACCCGCGACAGCTGCGTCTCCGCCTGTTCTCTGGAGCAAGCCACGAGAGCCCAGTCGTCCAGGTAGGCCAAGATGCGGATGCCCCTCTTCCTGAGGGGCGCTAGCGCTGCCTCGGCACATTTCGTAAAGGTGCGGGGAGCGAGCGACAGCCCGAACGGCAGCACTAGGTATTCGTAGGCTACGCCCTCGAATGCAAACCTCAGAAACTGCCTGTGTTTCGGGTGTATAGCGACATGAAAATAAGCATCTGTTAGATCGATTGTCGCAAACCAATCTCCCGGGCCGACTGCACTCAGGAGCTGTCTGAGTGTTAGCATCTTGAACCTGTACGTTCGCAGGTACGTGTTCAAGACTCGCAGGTCGAGGATGGGACGAAACCCTCCCCCTTTCTTCGGAATGACAAAATAACGGCTGTACCAACCTTTGTCCGTCTCCGAAGCGGGGACCACCCGTATTGCTCTCTTCTGTAATAGCGCCTGTATTTCCTCTCTGAGTACCAAGGCTGCCTCGGGGTTGACAATCGTGTTCACGACTCTTTGGAAACGAGGCAGCTTGACCCGGAACTGCAACCGGTAACCCATGGCAACGGTTTGCAGCACCCACGGAGAGGGGGCGCAAGCGCGCCACTGAGGGAAGTGAGCAGCCAGCCGGCTGGCCTGCAGCACTGACGGCGGGGCGCCGTCGCCCCCCAGTGTGTCTGCAGGGGACTGCATCCCCTGCCTGACCTGGCTCATTTCGCCTGCAGGTTGAGCATTTGAGATTGTTTGAGAGTAAACAACACTCTTTATTGATTGCAACATGGGAACATGTACATTTATACATTTTGTTGGGTGCACCTTTTCCGGGGCATAACAATGAAAAACAGCGGGAACACTCGATGTGGTCGCTTGAACATTCAACACATCTGAACCGTGTGCAGGGGTTATGTGCTTGGGAGACCGCGATAGGGAAGTGCAGCGCCTTCTGGGGCTGACAACCTGAACAGAACTTAAGCGGCACCTCTTGTGCGGCAACAGAGGGGTAAGAGCAGCGTCTCCCTGCTGCCGGATCCCTTCCCCACTCGCAATCACAGCTAGGAGGGCTGAGGCTTCTTCCTCCTGGGCGTCGGGTCCCGTCGGGGGCCCGGGGGAGGGCCTTTGCCCCAGGCCGACTGGCGTGGAGCTCGGGCCGGAGTACGTGCTCTCGCCGGCGGCCCTCCCACTCCAGCAGTGGGCGCCGGTCTCTTGCCAGCTGTCAGAGGAGCGGCGGGCCTGTGAGAGCTAGCAGTGGGCTTGGGCTGGGGCTGGCGTCTGGGGATGATGTCGCGCAGAGCTTCCGTCTGCTTCTTCCTCAGATCGAATCTAGCCTGAATGGCTTCAAGTGAATGTCCGAATAACCCAGCCGCAGACACTGGTGCGTCCAGATACACAGCTCTGTCTCTATCAGGGACGTCGGAGAGGGTCAGCCACAGGTGCCTCTGCGCCACCACTGTCGAAGCCATCCCTCTGCCCAGGGAGAGCGCTGCACAGCGAGACGCACGGAGGATGTAATCCGTGGTGACTCTAACCTCGTTAAGAAGAGGTGACAGCGGGCTGTCCTCCGGAACCAGCGATCCAAGCTCCGCCAGGCACATTGCTTGGTACGTCTGGAGCATGGTGACGGAGCTCATGGCTCGAGCGGTGCCGGCCTGAGCCCGATAAATCTTCTCCAGCTGCGAGGCCGAGAATCTGCAGTGCTTGGACGGCAGAGTTGCGGGGCCACCGACACCATGGTTATGGGACGGGGCCAGATAAGCAGCCAGAGACGGCTCCATAGGGGGTGGGTTAGCTAAACCAGCTCCCTCGGCGCCGTCCAATTCCATGTACTGTCCATAGCCGGGCACAGTGACGCGGGTAGACAGAGGTTTGTCCCATGACGCTGTTAGCTCGCAGAGAAAGTCTGGGAACATGGGGAGGCAGTTTTTGGCCGTTGCGGGCTCCGGTGGAAGGAAAAAACCCGCAAACCGCGACGGCTTCCGAGCTGGTGGAGGAGAGGGCCAGTCCACCTGCAGCTTCTCAGCGGCACGGCGAAACAGGGAGAAAAGAGAGGTGTCATCGTGGCCGACCGGCGCAGCAGCGGCGGCATATTGGGTCGACAATGAGCTCTCCTGCTCATCCTCCGACAAACCATGGATGTCCAGGCCGATGTCCAGCACGTCATCGTCTTCCTGGGGAGCGCTGGCGGGCTTCAACCCAGGCTGAAGCCCGTCAGCGCTCCTGCATGGTTCCGGTCCGTCATCGGCTAACCCGTCAACGTATTCCATGTGGTCAGCCCAGCTAATCGCGGGGACATCGACCTGAAAATTTTCGTCTTCGGACTCGGACGAAGCCGGGGCTCCAGACTCGGAAAGAAGAGGGTCATGCCGTGCGACAGCCGAGCGTCCCAGCACTCTTTCCACAAACGTCACCCGTCTTTCCAGGGTCGAGCGTCGGAGCTGGCGACAAAACGCACAAGCTTCGGGCTCCGTCAACGCTCTCCTAGCGTGGACGATCCCCAGGCAGACAGGGCAGGCATCGTGCTGGTCGCTGTCGTGCAAAGAGAAACCACATCCCTGAGGACAGGGGCGAACAGAAGATTTCTGCTTTGCTCGCTTCGGTTTGGAGTCCATTCCCAAAACGCAAAGCGAAACGCTGCACAAGAAAAACTTGAAAATAGCGCTCCGCGGGCAGCCTACGCACCAGCTGGGCGGTGGAGGCTAACACCAACAGGGGCAGTTAAGCTAGGTTCAAGTTGGCAGACAACGGAGCTAACTAGCAGTAGCTAGCTAGCCCAACTTAGCAGAGGTGTTCTCAGCGAGGTGAAGAGCGTAAGAACTGAGGGATGACGGTGATGGCAGCGGCTATATGTGCGGGCGGGGCCTTGCGCGTGTCATCACACGTCATCTGCCGTAAAGGCGTGAATAAAGGTTTCTTCAGCCAGGACACGCGAGGGCGTGATATCCCATACTTATGTGTTGTACCGAGTGAATCGACTGAAAGGGAACAAGCAGACACGCGATGCTGTTACCGTCGTTGTTGCTAACAACAACGCATAAAAAACAGGCGCTTGTCCCTCCGTAGTGTGGTTATATTAAATGTAAGAGAAAGAGAGAACTTTAAGAAATTAATATAGCCACTACAGTGACCATCAAAACGATGGAAAAATATTGCCATAAACAGCTTATTTTGCGACACCATGAAACAAACGATAGCATAAAATGAAACGATAGACGTTTTTATATCGTCATCCGATATATATCGTTATATCGAACAGCCCTAATACTTTGTAAATCACAATCCCAGATATGGAAAAACTCCAAACACTGATCTGCTGCCACTGCAGATTACCCTCCTTACATCACTGACAGAGGAGACTTCACGTCACTTTGCAGAGACGAGTCTGTGGTGTGATGGTTAGCTGTGCACATGTCGTGCTGGTGTAAACAGAAGGCGTGCAAAAAGAGGCTGAACAACAGCCCAGTAATGTGCATGTGGTGACACATGAAACTGTCATGCGCTCTGGTGTTTATTCTAATAAGTCATAGGGAGCTGCTTAAGCAATGAACCGAATCATGGATTTGGACTATTATAATATCCTGCCATTTTGAACATATACAATCTAATGCTTCCTTTTTAATTCATGCCTATAAAACCTTTCCTGTTGCCCCTGCCAAGAACCTGACTTGTTCTACAAAAACTTATTTCGATGAAGATGGAATAATGGCAACTATCCCACCATGAGCCCTAAACATTTACCCACAATGCACTTTAGGTTTTCCCCAGTGAATTCTCAGAAAAAAATAAGCATGCAGGGTACCAATGCTCTTCAATGTCACAGACGTTAAATCGGTGCAGTTTTCTCACACTATGATAGATCCTGAGATACTGACGCTCAGAGTCGCTTAAGAGAAAAAAAAAATTGTTCTTAACAGAAAATATATTTAGGCTTTAGACTTTTCTATCTCATCTACCTCCTGTACTTATGAAATCTGAACCGACCCCTTTGCACACCAAGGGCCTGTAACTCTTCTGTCTTTTTTAGGCTTCATAGTCCAAAAAAACCAAAACAGATTTTATATAAATAATTTCCCAGAGCCGACACTTGCCCCGATAAAAAGCTAAGATGCTTTCTGATGACTGCAGCAAGTCAGGCACTGACACGCTGTCAACACTTTATTATGAGCTTAGTGTCTTTACCAGCTGCACACATGCACCTATTAGAGGAATTAAAGGGGAGGCTTGCTTCACCTGCAAGTCTCTCTCTCTTACACACACACACACACACACACACACACACACACACGAAAGTCAAAAGAGAAGAAATCAGGAGGTGTGGAATGAAGTTGAGGTAACATCATTGTGCGGCCCAGTCCACAAACAATCCCTCTCTGACCTGACAGAGGTTTGACCAAACTGATGTTTCTGACCTGAACAGGTGAGTGTTACCTTGTGTCTTGGCTGGTTGGGGGAGGACACGACCACCGTGTTGCAGATTGTGAGAGCGATGAAAAAATCGATGATGTCTGAGAGGTCAGAGGGCAGCTGGGACATAGGCTGGCTGTGGAAGCGCATGAAGTCCATCTGACTGCTGCAGTCATTGACTTTGTCCAGGAGCTTGGGGTCGGGGGTGATGTCTTTCTCCTGCAGAACAGACGGAGGTTTGTTAGGGTAAAGGATGCAGGATGAGGATTGTAGAGCAGTAATGAGGACCCACCATGGGGCTGCTGAAGGCCGTGTGCTTGGACAGGATGCTGGCTCTCTTGGCCTCGGCCCTGCTGCCTGTCCTGCGGTGGGACTTGGTACTCTGGGACCGCAGCACCACGCGGGCGCTCTGGTGACTGGTCACGCTGTCCCGCCTGGGGAGGGTGCCACCGTGAGACATGCACTCTTCCTCCTCTGAGTCCATTTCCTGGTACATGGCAAGTCTTCGAGCTGAAAAACAAACACACACCGTTAGTGGTGACTTAGAAGATGATGACCGCTTACTGTTTCTTTAAGGGAGCGTGTGAGAGGGTTGGCTGGTCGTCTCACCGTTGGCATCATGGGAATACTCCACCCCTGCCACAGTGCAGCGCCGGAACACCATCTTATTTTCCGTCAGCGTGCCTGTCTTGTCAGAGAAGATATACTGCATCTGGCCCAGATCCTCTGTGATATTAAGTGCTCTGCACTGCAGGTGGGAGTCTGTCTCCTCGTCGTACAGATCCATATCTTGATGGATGAAGTACACTTGGCAGATCTTGACAATTTCAATTGACACAAAAAGGGAGATGGGTATCAGGACCTAGGAGAGGAGAGAGGCAGAGCAGGCTGTCATCCTGGAAACTGATGGAAAGATGGTGTGAACGTCTGAACGTGAAATCAAATCAAATAAAGAGTGAAGATGCAGAAGAACAAATAGCTAAAGATGTAAAAAAGTTTAAATGCGTTAATGAGGGACCCCCCCCCCCCCCCCAAAAGAAAAAAACAACCCAAAAAAACCCAATGTAAGTTAAAAGCGAAGCTTAAAAATAAAACAGGTAAAAGAGATCAAATAGATCGACTCAAATAAACCTCAAATGGTTAAAGGGTTGAAAATATGAAAAGAAAGGATACACTGAAATTGCAGGGATGTGCTGGTGCAATACGTAGCTAAATGCAACAAGAAAAGTCAGTTATGAAGTTAAATGGATGAACAGTAGAGACAGAAAAAAGTAAACTGCAGCTAAAAAAAATCAATTCATATAAATAATTAAATAAATCTTGTAAAAAAGAGATTCAATTATTGGAAAACCCAAAAAGAAAATCTTGAACAGTCAAATATTAAGTACATTAATTAGTACCGGTAATACTAATTTAAAGCAAATTTTAAATGATCACACATGGAAAGCCTGAGGCCAGAGGCTGGGGAGGAAGCATGAGGGTGGCAGCAGATGTCGCATTAACCGAATATTTTACAGATATTTATTTTTTAGTGTCTGTGACCTCACACAGCTCAAACTGCTCAGTTCACAAGTTCGGGATAAAACCAGTACGTCAAACACGTCATAGCTCATCCGTCTCACAATCCATCCCAGTTCACAGGTTACTGGAATGAGTGAAGTACAGACAGAAGGCGAGCTTTCTTCTCATTGGCTCGCTGTGTCCACTGAGAAGTCACAGAGGTTCTCAAGCAGTCGTAACCGGGACGATTTAGCAGCGAATGAAAGGGTTTGGGTTCAGCAGTGCTATGACTACATGGTCAGTAGTAACTACGGTAATAAAAAGCACGGAAACGAGAGGACAGGAAGGCCCAGTCACACCTTCTTAATGTGGAAGTCAACCAATAGGACAACTCCCTCCATGACCATAACCAGTAAGATCATCATCACCAACATCTAATAAAATATAAGTGCTATATTTCGTCATTTGGTGGCTCATTTTTGTATCATTCTATAACTTTCCTCTTGCAACTCATTACATATTGCACATATTACAATGCTTACACTGGCTACACATGGTGGCTAGATATATCTAAAACAGTTAACAAGTTAAAAATGGATGAATAGGAACAGATAGATGCCTGAAATAAGAGGAAAGAGTTCATCTGGGATTTCTGTGGGGCTATATCTGACAAAAAAACAACAACCCCCAAACCAAAACATCATAATTAAAAGAATTATTGCTTCTTAGTTCCAAAATGCTAAACAAGTGATTTTTTAAGTACACTGGGCATATGCTGGATTGTTTAAAAAATGTTGGTGTAATCCAGAGTGGAACATTTCCAGGCAACGCTTATGGAAAGTAGTTCCGGAGAAATGAGTCATAGCTTTGGGGAAGGCAGCGACGTCTGCACACAGTCCTCGTGCTGCTCAACAGTCATGTGTTTATTTCAGAGTGTATCATTTTTCTGGCATTACTGTTACTATTTGCACAGCGAGACCAAAGAACTGCCCTCTGCGATTTCTCGTTTATTTTGAAAGGCCGACACCGGGGCGGCTCGTCTGCTGCTGCTGTGACACGGGACACGCCGACATTTTCCCTGAAACTTTTTGCCTAAAAAAAACACAACCAGATCAATAACTGTTGGGTCTCACTTTCTCTCCTTTTGAGCTCAGATTAAAGAGACTGTCTTGCTGCTCGAAGCAACACATTTTTCATCTTTGCTTTTCCAAACAAACAGAGAAAAAGATCTAGAGGTCACACGCAGAGGGAGGCTGAAATACTGCCACGATGTACAGCAGAATAAAACATTCCACAGTCCGTGATATTGCCTTTATATCTTTATCTGTGCCTTTGCTTCTTTAAGCTGCTTTCTTTTTAGTACCTGAAAGACGATGATCATGGTGAGGAAGAGATAAATGGCTGACATGATGGGCGATAAGTTGGTCCCCTCTGGGCTAAGAACGTCAAACACGGGTCTGTTATCTCCATACTGAAACATCCACAGCCCGTGACCTGCAACAGCAACAGCACAAGGTCAGCTCATGCAAACAGTGGAAGGACAGGAGAGAGAAGCAGAGGAAGCTCTGTGTAAGAGTTTTGTTATTCCTTGTTTAACACAGGTGAAGGTACGGTGGCCATGAAAGATCAAAAACAACCACAAATAGAATAACGCAGCAAAAGCACACAAAGAAAAACAAAAAACTCACAAAACAAAACGGAAACGTTTTTGGGGAGGTGAAACGTGACGGAGCAGCTGCACAAGTGACAAGCTAACAGTAAATGGCTAATGCAAACACTTTAATGTCTCCACAGAAACTTTTCCGCTGTGTTTTGTGACATTTTACAGCATTTTTTAAAAATTTGCTGGTGTTTTCTTAAGTTGCAGTTTGTTTGACCTCTCAGGGCTACCGTACGAAGGGTTTTCATTAAAGATCGACTACGACAAAGTCACGACAAAATATGTTTTCCCAGGTGTGACGCTAAGTAGCAAATCCAGATTAAACAAATTCATTTATCTTTTAAGGAAAGAGCAGATTTCTGTTATTAGAACCAAAAGATTCTGACAGTTCTTCTCATTTTCCCTGTATGCATTTTTAAAATATCTTATTTTAATATTTATTTATATACACAAATAAGGAGAATTTTGAGGTGTGGATGATACAAAGCTGCACCACTCCTGAGGAGATACCAAGCAGCTGGAAATGAACACAATAGGTCGCCTTAAACTTCCAAACAGCTGTTTACATACCAACAGCAGCAAACAGGCACATGACCAGCAGGATGATGACGCACCAGAACACGTCTACATTCATCTGCCTCTCCAGTTTACTGCGCTTGTAACGTGGACCGTTGTTGTTCAGCATGGCTTTGGTCTCGTGACCTGCAGAGTTACACGGCGGGTTAGTCAGAGGTGGGATCAGCTGCGTGGCAGCCGAGGTGTCATTTCGGGGGCCGACCTGCATAGATGACAATTCCCACGGCCTCCTCCGTGTTGCGGATGGTGCAGCCTCGCAGCAGCAGGTTCTCTTTGTAAAGCGCGTCTCTCCTGCCGCTTCGATGGATTCTGTCAGGTGAGAGGAGGCGTGAGAATGACAGCCAAAGGATCACAGTTACACTCAAGTGAGAAATACTGAGAGAAACAAAATTACCGGTCCAAACACAACATCGATTTTTACCGCCGAGCACCTCGGTCAATCAATCACTCCTATCCCCGCACCTCTCCAGAGGAGTCAGCACAAATTCCCTCTGATACTGGAGCAGTTACCAAGCAGCACCCCCCCCCCCCCTCACTTTGAAACTCAAAGTGATATTATGAGGGAGGTGCTGAGCTTTTAATGTCAGCATTAATCCTATTACTAAATCAAGGATTACAAGCATGTTAGTTTAACAGCCCAGCAAGCTTTAGCTGGAGAGCCGCATTTAATCATCTCTGTTGTTGCCGGTTTTAGAGTCACAACTATCGGCATGTTTACCAACAGGAAAGTCCAGCGCTTGACTTATGACTGACACGTCATAGATTGATAACAGAGCCGTCACTAGCAGCTCAGACAGTGGGAGAAGCCGATAACAGCACGTGATACGCAGAGAGTGCTCTAAGTCTGAAATTAGACTCGTGTCAGTGGCTGTAATATAATAAAACTCTGGTGAGATGAGGCTCTGTGCCCAACGCTGCACTGTAGCCTGGCAACTGAATACCCGCAGCATCTGGTCTCCTTCTGAGAGACGAACACAAGTCATAATCACATGTGCGCAGGTCAGCCCGACTGCTGCCGAGGACGCGTCTCATCTTCTGTCTCTCACACACAACACGTCTCACTGAGGGGACACGCTGGAAGAACAGCTGGCGTGAATCCAGCTGTCAAACCACACTGACAACACCTGGAGAGGCATGATGGTGGTAAAAGCAGGGGGTGTAAAGACAAAACATCTGAACTCTGTTAGCTTGCGTTTCTTGTACTGGAGGACATTTTTCAGGGGAAGCTCAGGACAGGTTTTATATGATCAATCAGCTCACAGCACCAAAGCCTCCTCAGGCTGGCACTGCTGACAAGTCTGCCCTAAAAAAAAGAAAGATGAAAACTAAAAGACGTTTCTTGCACGTTTTCATTTACTTTAATTTTAAATGTGCAAAATATCATTTCAGCTTTCTTTCTCAAAGGTGTACACTACAACAACTATAACAGTTTTAACTCAGATAAACATGTTCCTGAGAACTAGCGAGGTTAACCAAGGTTACTCAGCCTATTTCCCATGATCCCCGCAGTCATATTTTAGGAAAACTGATCCAGCGGAAGACTGAAATGGTTTAAACAATCCAAACCAAAAGAAGGGCTGGGACTCCCAGATTTGGCGTCTTACACAACCAGCATCCTCAGCATGATTTATGCTTCAGTTAAGTAACACATAAAGTGTTAAACATGTGTATAAAGCAGTGGGGCACAACTGGCACAGCAAAGGATCCAGTCCAGCACAAAGTAGGGAAACTGACTGAGATCTTTGAGATGACTGAAGATCTTTAACAACTTCAGTGTTCCTCACATGCCTGAAAATATCAAGTATTTCCAGATCTTGACAAACTGTTTAAGTCATAAAGAATCAAATAACACAACTGCTTATACCTTCTGTAACCGCATGTGATAAGACATGCTGTTGAGACTGCACTGATATTAAAGACAGGTCAGATATAATGCATTTGTTTTATTGGGACGGCTCATTTAGGAACAGATTGGGCTTTATGCTGCCGATCAACTAAAGCGGGACTCGACTCCTGCTCTAAAAGGAGCAACCTTTGTAAAAGATGGAGTTACTCCAAAATACTCACTGAATCTAATTAGAATAAAGAGCCACGAACTCCAACAACACTTTATGACTCATAGAGCCAAAATCCAGAGAAGCAGCAGTCGGCGTCTGGGGAGAAAGACTGCATGATTTGTTGTTCTCTAAATCCTCAAAGAACCTGCGCTGTAGTGGCCATATCTTTGCTATTTATGTACCTTTGCTATTATAACTTGTAGCTGAGAAGATCTCAGAGCCGATCCATCAAAATTTGAAAAATTGCACACGCTGACAGCATTAGAAGAAGCTACAAAAACAAGACATGTTTTCACTGAAGCAAAAGGAGAAGCTAGAAACAATTAAAACTACATTTCCAAAGTTTTAAATGAGGCAGTTTAAATTAAAACTTAAGCTTTTGTGTCAAAATGACATCAAAATATTTAAACTTTCAAGCTTTAGAGAAGCTGACCAGTCTAACTTTCGCCAAAACAGAATCTCAGATTCTCAAAAACCAATACTTTTGAAAGAAAATCACCCGAGCATCCGTTTCTCAAGGCTGGACTTCTGCAGCTCCCTCCTCTCTGCTATAAATCAAACATCACTCTCTCACAGTTCTAGCAAACAGCATCACGTCAGCCCGATCCCTGCGTTTCACCTCTGGCTCCCTGCACTTTTCACAGCTTCGTACTTAAAGCTTTAAAAAACACATCTGGGTCTGGGCCTGAGCTACACGAGCTACACGAGCTCTTAGGAATCAGTTCGTAGCCTCAGATCCTCAGCGTCCACCTGGCTAATCACCCATGTATCCTATCATCTTTCAGGCAAGTTTTTGCCTGGTGTGTATTTTTAACCATCACATTATAACCATTTTGCTTGGCTCTCTGTTTAACTTCATTAGCCTGTCTGTTAAAGCTCTTTATAAACTCAGAGCCGCTATAAAAATGATAAAATAAAAATAATGTTGTTATTACTACATGGTGTTTCACTGAGGAAGTACCCCTGTATTCACACCACATATTGCTATCAGCAGTAGCTGAGGTCTGCATTGCTGTGAAGAGTAGTTCCATTTCTGCTAAAGCTACAGTGCCAATTTACTGCAGTACTATAAATAAAGAAAAAGTCAGAGTCTGCAGGTAAAGGCAACACTACCTGAGGTTAAGTGCAGGACCATAAATTGGCACCCATTCTTCTACTCATCCCCAGGAAAGTCGGAAAATTATTGGAAAGACGTATTTGATGCCTTTAACGAGTGTTTCCACTATGATATTACAAAAGATCCAAAAATAGCCTGAGCAGACACATCCAGAAGGCTTCTCGGGCGAGGGGTGCCATATATTTGAAACAAATCCAGTTAGGAGGTCCCATAAAGTGTACTTCAATTAGACGGCGGAAACCTGACCCCCGCGGCATTTACCACCGCGGGTAAAAAGAGTGGGAATAGATATGCGTTATGACCTCAAATGGCTGTGTGAGATGTTCAATATAAACCATTTTGTCCAACATAATGCAATTAACAGAAAAGTGACCAAGTCTAACCCACACAGGAAGTATTATGTAACCAATAGCTACAGGCAGCATGAACACAACTGCACGCATCAAATATCCAAGCGCTACTGCAGGACTGCAGACGCGAACGGTCCTGACTCATTCTGAGGAACGTCGAAAGGTGTCTCGAGCTTCGCCTTGGAAAACGTGCGTCAAAATCAAAGCAGCAGAAACTCACATATTCTGACTTCTCGTCTCTTATATGAGCAAAGCTCAAAAAGTCCCAGAGAGATGCTGCAAATGCAACTCTGCAGCATCTTTCATCCGACTCCGTCACGATCTGAGAGTTTGGTGCATGAATATGAATGATCTGTGCTTTTCGTTTTTAGGTTGTTCCAGGATTTGAAGCTTTGTGTTTGCCCAATTTGTCTTACTTGTTATCGTTCGGAGTTTTTGCACTTGTGAAATCAAATCCTGGCGATGAAGTTTATTTTTGTGAGTTCGTGCCTTTTCCTCGCTCATGTTTGCCGTGCGTCATCTCGTCTCCGTGTTTAGGATGTGTCTGTTTTACTCTAACACTCGGGCTGTCACTTGTGTCTATGTTTTGGGCTTTACTTCCCGTTCGTCCGTCTTCACCTGCGTTGATTACTTCCCGTTTCCTGTTCTGTCTACTCTTTGTCCACTCGTCTGGTTCACCCATCCTAGCTTGTGTTTTGCATTTTTTCTCAGTGTGTTACTTCAGCTTTAGTTTAGTTTCTTGACTCTACTTAACTTTTAGGTTTTCTTTGCTCACTTCTTGCTCATTTTGTAAACATTTAGTTTGTAAAAAGTTAATCGGCATCGTGACTTTCAGGTTCTCTATGTCCTGAAACATTAGCCTGTTAGCTAAGTATTTAGACCACCTGTCACAACAATTATATTATTTATGAGGGAAATTAACAAATCTTTTTCCTAATGACTGCAATTTAGCATCTTAATCATTGTTATTTTGTAAAATAATACATTTTAAAATTCATTGATAGAATTATTCATTTTGTATTTGCCAATACTGTTAATTTAGAACATCTGTGGCACAAACCTTACACTGGGTGACCTGGAGACAAATATACTGTGGAGATGACACACAGAGGGTTTTAAAATGTGAAAATCTGTCATCTCACACAGTGATGTGCTTTCCTTTCCTGGTAGCAGTTAAGGAAAAGTGGAGATGGACCAGAGTTATTATAGTTCTGCAATTTTTATTTATTTTTTATTTCATGTTGAATGTTTTTAATTCACTTTCCCTTCAGTGAGATTCCAGAGTGGGTTTTGTTGTTTCAGCTTTTATTCTCTGGAAATGTTTCTTAGTCCTTCCTTTCTTATTTCTTTGTTGTACATCGTGCACACACCATTTCCGCAACAGACAAAAGAGAGTGAAAACACACACAGGGCTCATTATCTGCAGGTTCTCCTGGTCACGAGACAGCACATACACCTTCAACTGTTCAAACCCTGCGCCCTTTTTCCTGGGAAAGCAAATTTTAATCTCGACTTGGAAAAACCGTTTGAGTCATAATTACGAGTTGGAAACCGCTGGCTTCTCAACAAACCACAGTTTCGCATTATTTCCAGTCAGAAGCCAGCAGCAGGCGATACTCCAAACAACACTGCATTCATTTACAGGGAAACGAAAACAAGACTTTGATATCACTAATACACTCGAGCATTAGAAGCTGCTGTGTGGCAGCTGCAGCCTCACGGCAGTTGCGTAGAAAAGGCGGGACTCACATGTAGCCTCTGAATCTGTTCAGGTCGTTGTTGGGCTTTTCACATTCGATGATGCTGTTGTACTTTAGAGGGTCAAACTCGCAGTCCTGCAAACAGAAAGCAAACAATACTCAGGTAAAGAATGCAGCTTCAGGTGACAGGTGGAATATTTATCCTTTCCCCAGGAAGTACAGTTACACAGCATTACAAAACACTAATGCCCAAACAGCCCATCCGAGATAGGATAAAGTGAAGGAAGTGAGACTCCCACCTGCACTCATTCTATTATTTCCTCTGTTAGTTGACTAAAGTTGCAGCTAATGGAACGTATTAGTCTTTAATAGGGCAGTTTGCATATTAACTAGATTGATTAGGCTGCACTGTTTGAGCTGACTTACCCTTCCTCTAACCACCATAAAAAAACTCAATGACTTTCAACTCAGAAACCACCCACACAAGTTATTTAATAAATGATCAGCTTGTCTTGTTGTTAAACAGTTGCTTTTGGACCTGAGGAACTTTCCCAAAATCAAGTCTTCCTAGTTGTAAATCAGGCTCCGGGCGATTAGCGCCTGGTTTTTGCTTCCCACGCGCACCAAAAACAGCAGCGTCACAACTGCTGGCCTGTTGCGCTCCGGCTGGTCGTGCACCTCTTGCCGGGTTTGAAGAAGCCTCGTTTAACCTCTCCCACCTCAGCAAAAAGATCAGCATTAACCTCCCTGCTCGCTGCATTCTCTCCTAGCACGTTTCTCAGCTCGCAGCTGTTGCGCACCTGTGGGCCAAAATAGGCTTGATGGCTTTGACTGTTACACATGTGAAATACTACGTTAAAAATGGCTGATATTGCTGAATATGTCTATACTGCTTCATTTCACAACTATTGCTGGTGGGCAGGGCGCTCGTGTGTGACAGCTTTCAAATACACGAGTGCAGATTTGTACATGAGTGCAAGAAATGTAGCTCTAGATAAAATCTAGTATGACCAGTGACAAAGTCCAGGCCTCATTAAGATTTTATAGAGAACAAGACATGAAGTTCAATTTGCAAAGAGAAAGACTTTCTCAAATATTAATTAGAATTAAAATAAAAAACAAACAGCCATGGATTTTAATTATATCTTATTTCGAGGGGACTTTTTACAACGTTAACTCCCCCGCCTGCCATAAAGAGACTCCTGACAACTAAAAGTTGGAGAGAACTCAAAGTTTCAACCTGTTAAAAGTTTTTTCTTCTGACAAAAAAAGAGAAAACACAGCAGAGAGGAAGTGAGAAGCATCCATCTCACCAGGTCGTAGAAGCTGCGGACCACCTGCCTCTGCTTCAGGTTGGTCTCTCCATCCAGGGTGGCGGTCTCGATGTGGCACAGGCGGTCGGGGTCGCTGGAGCTCAGCAGCAGCACGTCAGCGGGGAGGATCTCGTTGCATCGCAGCCTGATGAAGTCTCCCACCCGCACCTCCTTCCAGTACTTCTCCACATAGCGTCTCTCTGCTCTGGCGGAACAATAAGAGGGCGAACCGTGAAAGATGCAGAGCTATTGTTTTCCACAGTTCAACAATCTAAAAATGGAAACTTCAGCCCGTCCTCCATAAATCTGGACAGCAAACACGTTCCACGCAGAAACAGGACGGCCTGTTTGTTGATGCTAAAACTGGTGAAAGCGACTGCGACATTCCTCGCGGTCAAGCACATTCAGCTTCACTTCTTCCTCAATATGTCAGTCAAAGGAAGTACATGATGCCACTATTATAAATAATGAATTACTCTGAAACTTTTAACGTCAGTAAAGCTTATTACCGACATATAAACAGTCCCGGAGCCTGAACAACAGAGCAGCATGACGGGATGCAGCTTTACGTTTACCCCTTGAAGAGGCCTCATAGTAAGATCTGCCTATATCTATATCTGTCACATAGTTTCAAGTCACGAGGAGCCACTGAAGATGGAAGAGGCAGGTTTGAGACCCCCGGCTCAGATGAACATCTTCAGAGAGTACTTCTTTCCATTTAAAGAAATGAAAAAGTCTTTTTTTTTAAATATATAAGAATTTTTATGCAGTGGTTTTACTTGTTTGGCATCAAACCGGGTTGTATATAACCCATGAAATATAATGAGTTTGATTAATCTGTCTTTGATAAACATTACTGATAAAACACAGGTTGCGAGGATCGGCTTCCTTCCTTGCTTTTTTCCTTCTGGCTCCAAGCGATCCGAACAAAATTTTGTGGTTAGAAGCCTTAAAATAGAAACATATTTCAAAAACAGGAAACTTAGGCCTTGTGTTTGTTGACCTTATATAAAATTTGCAAGTCAGCTGACTAACCCTGCCGGGCAGAAAGGGTAAGACTGAAAATGTCTGAAAAACACTTACATAAAGTGCACTAATTTAGCTGAACATAACATTTGTTGTCATAGGGACAGCTTCCTGTGTCGTAATGAAAGTGGTCCTGTCCGTGTCTCTGATTGGTCACAAGATGCACCTCTTTCGTGCGAAACATGCTTGTAGCTATAGTGATAAATCGTGGTTTGATTTATCGAGCTGATAACCACCTTCTTATGACCTCTGAGCCTGATTGATGATTTTAGGATAAGCGAAACCAGGTAAAGAAAATATATTGTGGATACGTTGAACTCCATAGTGCAGAGCCTAGGAGTTACTAATTCATTACGACCCTCCCTACATTAATATGAAAACATTCCTTTCCGTGAACTTTGACAGTCAAATACATTCAGTGCCAGCAGAAAAAAATTACTTTTAGCTCTAGTCTGCATTCCTCGTCTGACAAATAAATCTTGGAGTGAACAAAAACACAACGAGGACGATAAATATTTGCAAAACCACATGAAAATAAATTTATTATTGAGTGAAAAGAAGCAGGAAGATGAAGGAGGAGGAAATAAGAGATGTCTCACACTCTAGAAACGAATACTCGAGTGCATACTTTGGATATTAGAAGCAGTGACATTGGCATCAGTCCGTTAATAAAGGGAAAAAATAGACTATGACAAGCTGCAACTAATCAACCTGAAGCTGATTCTAATCCAGAATTCCTCTGACTCGTGTGTGCTCCTATAGAGGAATCCATCTTTGACCTGGAGAGTGGAACAAATGATAAGAACTAAAAGGATTTGCTGGTTGTGAAGCCGTTCCCCCACCCGTGCCAAAAACAAAGAATGACTGTATTTGTTACTGTGGGGAACCAGTTCCTGTAATCCACACTGTTAACAGATTCACACATACCCAAAGCTTTCCGCGAAGCGCACCGCCTGATAAAAAGTACGCCGACAGTCACAGGTGTGTCCTGCGGCGCTGCTTAAAATGTTCAATTAATCTCCACACTTCAGCGATCGCTTATTCATTACTCAGTTATGGCAGAATATGCCAGCCTTAAAGAGCTGAGGTCGAACTGGTTGAGAGACTCGGAGTGCAGATGGTTTCCAGCTGTTGGCACCCTGTGCAGCAGATTAGGTGCAAACGATTTACATTCCACAGAACTACATTTATTTGCACCGATCTTCAGGGATTGTATAACACAGCCAGTCCCAAACTTTACGCCACCACAGCCCATAAAAAAACAAAACAAAACAAGCTTCATGACTGATCATCATGTGAGCCAAACACTTCCGTTTCTTTTTGTTTTTGTTATTTTATAAATTATGCTCATAGCTGATTTTTTAGTGAATGCTCATTGGCTAAGGCCTTGTCAGTCACAATTTGTTAGTGTATGACCACGCAAACACTCAGGTCAAGTCTGTTTGTTTGGTCCATCTGTCACATACAGTCTATAGTGCCAAAGGTAAAAAGTTTTTAGAGATATGCAGGTCAGCACTCTTTACATTTTTACTCTGAATGTGACGATTCCACACCGTGTACTACACGTACGTTGTAAACATAGACTGGAAAGAAAAGATGGACACGACCGCTGTGACGTTAAATCTCGTTAACAAGCCTCGAGCTGAGTGTTTTCCCAGTCGCCGTATATTTGGGAACTGGAGGTGATGAGCGAGGGGAAGATCTTACTGAGATACCGTGTGGATAATCCTCCTTTCTGACTCTAATAATGAAAAATAAAAATATTCATGACCCCATAAACTCATCAGGTAAGTTTCAGAGGTGAAAGAGAGCCATAGATATATTTATCGCAGGAAGTCTTTTTGTAACTGGAGACTCGCCACCTGGTGGCCATTACACAGAATACACCTCCACGCTGACTGATCTGTAGTTGTGAACAATGGAGCTGTTGACAACACTTTAAATGAACAAAGAAGAAGAAAAAAATCCGGTCTATGCAAAACATCTCGTATAACCTCGTATATGCGGATACTAATCTCAGAGATAACCCAGTATCAGCCGAGTGACATACCAGTCAGGCTCTAGCTGAGAAAGGCAACATTTTTCACAATGTTGCCACCGCAGAAAAAAAGTTCACTCATGTCCAGCCCTGACACAACAACTTAGGTTCAGCACTCAGCTAAAACTGTGGAGTCACTAAACACTGAGCCTTTTGATGACGGTGAATTATGCTCTGTGCATGGACCACAGTGCTGCTTTTCATTAGCAAAATACAGTCTGCGTACACACACACACACACACACACACACACACACACACACACACACACACGGAGTCAGGAAAATGGTCAGAAACAGGTCATCAGGTTGGCTCATAATAAGCAGAAACAACACAGAGGCAAGAGGCTGAGCTATCACAGTTTCATACTCCTCTGAAACCGAGGTGACCACAATATTCTGGACTTGCATGAAGGGACGTCTGTGTGCACTTAATTTGCTTTTTTTAGTGAGGGGGGGCGCAAAGCTTTTTGTGTACCTACTGTAACCTGTTGACGGTTTGGTCACATCATCAGCAGTTATGGTCAAGATGACTAACAGGTTAAGAAACTCCTCTTTATGCTTAACTACTTAAACTGAATCTCCACACGATTAAACCTGCAGATATTTTATTTGTAATTGAAATTGTTCACAGTCTGGCTGCTCGTCCTCTCTCCGTGACTTCATTAAACAAAATTAAAGCGCGTACATGTGGAGCAGAGAGCTTTTGGGCAGTCGAGCGTCACATACCTGGAATGCTTTGGACAGTTTGATAAACTGTGCCGTCAGAAAGTAGAATACATACTGAAAAAGCTTACCATTTCTAAAAGAGGAAAAAAGGTCTGCATAGCCACGTCTTTGTTTCTGTGTGCTTTGAAGTGTTTCTGGAACACCTGTGTGTGACCCGCTCAGGTGTAAATTAGCAGCAGTGCTAAATTCTGCCTTGTTTACATCCTAAATTATCATATTGAAATCCATTATTATGCGCTGTGCCTGCTATATGAAACAACAGCAAAGGAAACACTGCATCTCTTAATGCTTTGTTTAAACCTGTAAATCAGTGCCTACCTACTGGCTGGATACTAGAGGGGCGTGTGTGTGTGTGTGTGTGTGTGTGTGGGGGGGGGGGGATTTCATGTGATACTTTGTATCAAAGGTTTGCCTGATGGGTAAAGTGTCTAACTTATCAATACAGACAGCACGCTGCCATCAGTCTGACTGAGTCTTTGTCAACGAGCACAACACGAGGGGACTCGACTCCACTGGCTGCCAGCTGACTGTATCCGAATACTCTAGTATTGTAATATTCTGTATTAATACAATTTGCTCTAATCTTTTTCTCTTTTTTAACCAAATTTATTTGTACTTTTCTTTGTTTTGATTTTTAAATCACTGTTGCACATTTACACTTCTGCACCTTCTCGCAGTATAAGAGCTTACTGGGAGCCTGCGGCACTTTTATTTTTACTTTGTTGTTTATTGTAGACTGCACTAGTTTTATCCTTTATCCTGCTGCTGTAACACAACAGTGCGAATCAATAGCTGTAATAGTTAAATGTGAGTTTCTGTCTGTGAACAGCAACAAATATGTGATTTTCAACAGTTATCACAGTTAATTGTTGTATTATCAGAAACGGACTGTGTGGAATTGCCAACTGGTTGTGCTGACAGTGTTGGTACTCTTGACCAGTTTGTAAAACAAACAAACAAACAAACAAACAAACAAACAACTGAAGTGAGAAAACTTTATCTTATAGGATAAAACAGTTACTGACACAGTTGAAAAGGGTGATAAATCACAGTATATGTTACTGCAAAATGTTAAAAATCCCTATAATATTGGACCATGTGTGAACATTAAGATAATAAACTACTGTATACTGTGTCACTGTGTTCCTGTGCTGTGGTGTCTGTGAGCTGGTGCTTCACACTCTGTTCTGTGTATATTTACATATTTGGGTTTCCTTTGAATGGCAGCAGCCTGGCACGAGCCTGTGTGGTTAAATGTAGCACATTTACAGCAGGCTCTTGTTCAATGATGTGCATTTTCTCCTCTTAAACAGCAGAAAGTACAAAGTTAGGGAGCTGTGGACGCCATGAATGAATGTGTGTGTGAGTGGGGCTTAGCAGAGAGACGCTATAAAAACACATTCCCCCAAAGTTCTGCGCAGCAGCTGGACACCGCTGGCTGCAGGATCGAGCCGAGGCCCAGCTTACCTGCTGTAGACCAGACAGTCCATGTGGTTGATCTCTTTATCGGACCTGTGTCTCCTGTAGTCTTCCCACAGGTCTTTGATGGCGGTCACGGACAGGATGAAGACCACGGGAGCCAGAGCGAGCTCGGGCTGGAACGCGTTGACAACCGGAACAAAGTTGAGCAGAGCGATGAAGACGAAGTAAACATTGGCGAACCTGTGGAACTGTTCGAAGAGGTTCTTTGGCAGGAATGACAGCACGGTGTATTTGGTCGTCTTAATCTTGTTGTTTGCATAGTGTCGGTTGGGGTTTTCGTCCCCTTTGGCGCAGTCGTGCAGGATGTTTGCGTGGACAGTCCTGGTTTTGTTCTCTTTGGGTTTCTTCTTTCTTTGCCGTGCGGCTGGCGGAGCTTTGGCCATCCCGGCGTCCTCCTCGCTGTGCCGCGCCATAGCCAGCTCCCCCCAGCTTCAAACTTTCCCACAGTTTACTTGACACACGCGCACAGGGAAAAAAAGCCGCGTCCCAAAGTGGTGGCTAAGTTATCATTCTTCCACGGGGGTCGGGAGTCTCTCCGTGGGGTCACACTAGCAGTTCCATTTCCTCCATGTCGACTCCTCTTTTCCAGAGTCAGAGGAAAACTTTTGCTTGTTGAGCGTCTCCGCTTTTTTTCTCCTGCTGCTGGAAAAGGATGCTGAGGTGGGGGGGAAGGGGAAAGGGGGGACGGCTCGGATCTGTGAGCCATGCGGATGGGCTTAAGCCGCTGGATGTGCGCAGCTGCGGGGTGTGCAGATCAGCCCGTGTGCGCAGGCTGAGCGCAAACAGGACGTGCGTGAAGGGTTCAGGGGGTCGCACTCCTCTGGAAATCTGACCCGGAGGGAGGTCCCTCCTCGAGCCAACCTGGGTGTTTTTTGTCTGTAAGTGCCACGCGGTAATATTGGGTTTGCACCGGCCCACAGGAAGCAGCAACACATCCAAACTCGGTGTTTTTGACTTTGTTTAAAAAAAACTGTGGCGCTTAAAAGAAGAACTCCACGTGGAGAGAATCTATCGTGAGAGTGGGATGTTTTTTTTTTTTTTAATGCGTGTTTAAATAATCCTTATTATAGAATTTCTCTTTAACACGGTGTTTGTATAATACAGCAAATACAACATCACCACGCCGTTAATCATCCAAAGAGAATAAATGTATAAAATATAGTTGACACAAAAATATAAACGAACATCAGTTTGCGCGCAATCGTTGTATACTCTAGCAGTGGTTCCCAAACTATGGGCGACCCCGCTGCTGGGACAAGACACACTGCAGATGCAGGTGGAGTAAAACATAAAGCCAAAGTTGGTCTTTTATGGACAATAAACAGCCTCGTGACTTATCCACGGGCTTTCTACGACCCTGAACTGGATATTAGTTTGAATGGATGGATGAAGGCTAAAAACTGTGGGGTGTGGGCAAGCCAGCAAAAGAGAACAGGCAAAACAACATAATTATAGTGCAATGGTGGAGAGTGAATGATTTTGTGTCACAATGTGAAAGGTGTGCACAACAGCACCTTTTTTTGATGTCAAACTATGTTGATGTTTGTGGGCTTCTGATTGGCCAACATTTCTTCATGGTTACAGATACAGTGCCACCTGTTTCATTAGCATGCTCTTTCCAGTGCTTGAGATGATTTTCTGCCTTTTCATATTGATGGAGTTATTTTTCAAAATGAAATCCCTGTTTGAAAAATACCTGTAGAGAATAAAATTGAATATATCTTTATTGTCATTGCCAAAGGTATATTATGGATGTTTGGACAGTTTTTGTTTATCCTTGCTCGGGTCCTCTACCAGAGCCCTGGGAGCTCGAGAGTCCTGGGCAGTATCTGTCATGAGTGTGGCAAGCAGGATGAAGGAACCAAACGCACGACTCATACACAGAATGTAAACTTAAAGTGCCAGCTTTATTGCTGGACAAGTTCTTCATAAAATAAACTCACCAAAAAACAAAACCGGAACATGAAACTAGAACACAAGGAGCACAGAACAAGGAAACTAGAGACACTTACAATGCACAGGGTGGTACGACACAACAAAGGGCAAAGGAACACACAGGACTTAAATACAAAAGGAGTAACGAGGGAATTGGAAACAGGAGGGAAACACAGCTGGGACTAATTGGGCATAATGTGACAACGGGAACCAATGCTAGATACACGGCACACAGGACAAGGACTATCAAACTAAAACAGAAACATTCACAAAGACGCTGACTTGACACAGAGACATAGAGACGCTACTCACTGGGGAAACAGGGGGAACATGGAGAGAAGAGTGACTAGATGAGGAACACAGGGAAGGCAAAAATGACAGAAACCTAAATCCTAGGAACTAAGAATAAACACAAGCAAAAAACATGAATTACAATAATCCAAGAACATAAATAAACCCATAAACATAAAACACTGTGTCAGACACAGTACTGTGACAGTATCTTTGCTGTTTCTGGGACTGCGCTCTTCTGGACAGAGATCTCTGACGGTTCTGCTCACCCAGTTTGGGGGTCGCTGTCCCGAGTGCTGTGATTACCACGGGGACCACTGTTACCTTCACCCTCCACTTCTTCTCGAGTTCTTCTCTCAGCCCTTGGTACTTCTCCAGCTTCTCATGTTCCTTCTTCCCAATGTTGTTATCATTCAGTATAACTACATCTATTACTACAGTCATCTGCCTCTGCTTGTCCACAACTACTGTTAGCCATCACCAGTTTGTCCATCTATATCCGGAAGTCATCCAGAAGTCTCACAGGATCTCAGCTCAGTGTGGTCATTAACCACCCAAGAGGGCTAACCTAAAAACCCTATCCCATTTTGACCTCGGGACTTCCATGCCATACTTGGCACTAGTGTTCCTGTATATGATGCCAGTCACTTGGTTATGGCGTTCAATGTAAGCCCTGCCTGCTAACATCTTGCATCCTGCTATTATATGCAGCCTGCACCAGGGGTCTTGCCTGGAGTGGTAGACCCCAGCCTATATGTATCTTGGGCTGAGAGCTTGTTCCTGTGCTGCCATGATTAGTGTCTCTCTGCCGTTTTACAATCCATCTTTGTGCAGCCATTGGTAGGATTTTTTAAATATTAATACATGTAATAATATATAAAAAAGCAAAATAACACCAGTAATCACACAGACTGCAATGATGATACAATAATATTATGCAACAGTTCAGCAGGATGAGTAAAGTGCCATGTGCAACAGCATCTGCTGTGAAAATGAATAGTGGATAATGTGTACAGAACAGTGCGTTGTACTGCAAGGATATTTCAAGTATTACAAAGCTATTGTATGTGTGTATTCTGGCCTGGTCCATAGCAGTCACAGCGCTGAGGAAAAAGCAATTGTTCAGTCTGATTGTGGGTATGAATGGCTCTGTACCTGCGTCATCATGTCTTTTACAAGCTCTTCAGACAATGTCCTTAAAATTACATTAATTTGCACAAATGCAGGACTTGAGTAGATCTGTCTATATTTAAAGGAAAATCCAAAATCTAAATTTAGGACTTTGTAAATATGACAACATGTACAGCTTCTCCTGCACTGTAAATCCACAAGCTGCAGCCATTTTGACCAAAACAGGAAGTAACTGACATTTGATTTGATAAAGAAATATTAGCAAGTTTATGGACCGAGCAGTGAAGGAAACTTAGGCACAGGTTAAAGTCCAAAAAATGATTTTTTTATTTAACCCAAAAAACATAATTGGTTAACTCATGCAAAAAGAATCAAAATCTTGGGCCCATAAAAGAGGTCAAACTAACAAAACTCTACTCAAAGTTAACAACACAACTGATAACTCAAACAAACTGACCTAACTTAATGAGACAAAGGGGAAACTTAAATAGTGGCTGATCAGCCCACAAAAACAGGAAAAGGGGTAAAACACACAAAACCTAATTAAACCAAACATAATGAACTCCAATTCCCCCCCATGGTCCTGAGTTATGGCGTGAACCAATTTGTAGCCTTCCTTCAAAGCTCGCTCCGCCCCTTTTCCACCTCTTGGCTCCTTAATCAAGGGACTGGAACAGCTGCAACTAAGGTAACTCAGAAAACAAAAGATTAATCATACATAACAGTGTAAACTAAAATGTGCGCACTTATTTTAGAATGCAGCGTTATGTGGATATGTGAATGAATTCTAAACCAAAACCAGTTATTTATTGTTCTGTAAATAAATTCCTATATTTAAAGAAAGAAATGTGAATGCAATATTACTTATAAGCCTCTACACTAACATGGTGATATTACCACTGTGTGGCTGTAAGTGCAGCCATCACAGTTAACAACAGACTTTATTTCACAAGTCTGACCAAAAATCCATGAATGAGATCCACTGACCTTTGAGATGAGAGAACCAGAAATACAAAACTTCAAACTCTTTTGCAAATTTTGGGGCTCATTTCTGTTTTGGCCTATCACAGAGTGCACACAGTGGCCGACTAATATTTCAGTCAGACTCTGATGAACTCATGAAGATTTCTGATGTAGGACAATAACAGAAAAGAGGTTGGTTAAAAAAATGGTTATAAATAATCCCACTCGCTTTTCTGACGGTTAGGTATTTATTATTAGTGAGGGTTTCAGGATGATAACAGTGATTTCTTTACTGGTACTTTATTATTACATATTTTTAAAAACCAAATAGTCATAAATTCATGTAAATACTATCCCAGAAAAAAGTGATTTCATGCAAGCTCTGGCTTTTAATATTCATCCACTTGTAGTCAATAAAGTCCCAACAAAAAATCCTGCAAACTGGAGCTTTCACTTGGATGGCAGGACTGAAAAGTCTAAGTAAAACTATTCTAAAAGAAAAGATTAACATCAATACGCTGCAGCTCTGAAAGATTAGTACCCCCAGAGGCTGACTGGCCCCTTAGCCAGCAGGTTCCCCTGAGGTGATAAATCACAGGCCTGTTCCAGGGCAGTCTGCAGCAATTTGCTACAGGAGCATCCAGCTGTTGGGCTAAAAACTAATGGCTGATTGTACGCTGTGGCATCTTGGCACAGAGAACAATTCAATTTCCACATGATGAATGAGCAGAGTGAGGTGGATGTGAGACGGTGGCCTCAAAAAACCAATCATGGCTCAGAGGAAACAATAAGAAAAAAAAGACTAAATCAGGTTTAGCTGAAAATAAAATCATCCTTAACTTTCTCTTAAAAATAAGATTACGTGTGTGCAGTGTTTTTAAAAGGACCATCATGACATGAGTGTTATTCTGTATTTTCCTCTTCCACACAGCGCAGTGAAACCTTTTCTTTATTATTAAAACTGCTCCTGGAGTTTTCCTTTTGTCCGTGGGATTAGGATATATTGAACAAAGGAAGTTGAAGATGGAGCTGCCAGGCAGGAGGAAAAGACCACAGAGCGGATTCGTGGATGTAGTGAAGGAGGACATGCAGAGGGTAGGTGTAACAGAGGAGGATGCTGGGATAGGGTGAGATGGAGGCAGATGATCCACTGTGGCGACTACTAAAACGAGCAAAAGAAGCAGGAACAACTTGGAAAAATGACTTCATAAAGGGTGCACATTTACATTCAGCAAAAAGAAACAGCATAATAACTACAGCACTCTGAAGGACATATCCAAACAGTCAGGGGATGAATGTGACAGGATTTGAGATCATTAAAGAAGCACAGAAAGAGTAAAAAAAGATTTGTATGAATATCTAATAAATACAAATTCAGCATCTCCTTGTCTTCCATTATTTAAATGGCCTTTGAGTCTAAATAATAGTTGTGTAAATCATTTTGAGTGCTCAGAGTATAAAAGCGCTATATAAGAACCTGTCCATTTACCATTAAAATCTTTAACTCTAATCATGTTCGCATATTTTAGAAACAGTGTATTATGAATGCACTTAAAGTTACAGTGTGCAAAATCTTGCCACTTGTTTAATAAGGAGAGATCATTTGGAAGAACTGACATGATTTACTGAGATGGAGAACTTAATGTATTTAGTGATTAGATCCCGATGAACCATCACGGCAAAATGGATTGAGGACAGGACCCCCCTGGAGTTTAGACGCCGCTGGTGGTGAAGATGAATACTGAGGCTTGGATGGAGCTCTGACTGATTTGTGTGATGCTGGAGGTGGGGAGGAGGAGGGCTGCACAAAAAAAGAGTCTGAAAGGGAGAATGACAGAAAACCCAGATATCTATCTGGTACTACCACTTATTGGAAAACCCTAAAAACCAAGTTAAGTCGAGTCGAGCCGACCTGAGTAGGTACTAGTGGAAAAAAGGGCTAGGTTTGAAGTGGAGCTAACTTTGTTGGACTTTGACATGGATAAACTCTCATACGATGTGAGAATGTAATCAAACTGTTTATCAGAGGGTTTAGCTTGTCAGATATCCACAGATGGGAGTGTCACATGTCTAATCTGTTGACAATAAGGGGATCTGCAACTGTATCAGGAATAAATAAGCATGTTTATGCAAGTTTTATGTGTTAGCCCTTCAGAAGATGAGGCTTGAGGTGAGGATGATGGGTGGCATTTATTTAAGATGCTGATCATGCTGTTTTGTCACATTTTTTGTGTTTTTCTCAGATGATAAAACATAGGTATGAGCCTTCATATCTTGAGTCTGAAGGTGCAGACATTAATTAAAATTTGCCTTCACGCCTACGAGTTCTCTTCTCTCTGTTGTACTTTGTATGTGGCCAGTCTGGAGCCATGTACATAGACACAGGGAGAACGGCAAAGTCCAACTTGGCCACTGTATTCAACATAGCGAGCAGCACGGCAGCTTCTGCAAACTGGCACCCAGTCCTTTGTATTATTAATGGATTAATTCTAAAATTATGAGAAGGCATCAGTTTGTAGGAAGATAAAATTACTCATTAATCAGTTTGTTGTGTTTATGTTATGTTTATGAGTACAAAACTTTTTTTTTCTGTTAAATAATCTCAAAAATGACAGACTTTACCTTTAAAATCTTACTCAGAAACCTAGAACGAAAACAGAAGAAAAGAAGTAAAATTGAAAAGTACAATATTTGGTTTTCAGACATAGTAAAGTAAAACTACAGAGCACAATAATGTGGCGAATGATGAAGAGAAATCCTTCAAATTGTATTTATTACAGAAAAGTACAAAATTAAACAGATGAAAGCCTCAGTGAAGACTGTGCGAGCAGCGTGAAGGTTAATAGATCATCTCCATCAGGGACAGAGAGCGGCCTGCCAGAAGAGGGCATGATGCTCCAGTCAGTCATGCTGCTCTGAACTGAAACACAGTGTTTGCACTGCGGGCATAAATAACATAAGGTCAGCTGGAATAACTGTGTACTGCTGTTGTTCGGCTATTATAGTTTAATGTAAAGATAAGGAAAAGAGCTTTAAATCTTATTTGAATAATGAAATCGTTCACCAAACTGGAGCATAGGCATTTTGGATGGTCTGTCCCACACTGCATGGCCTAATATCAGCCAGAAAACGCATTTTAAATGCTCCAAAGGGCACAAACTGCAAACTCACAGTGAAGAGGTCCAGTTCAGTGACACCGACCTGCTCCAGTTTCGTGTCTGCACACCTGTCAGTCAAAGTGGCCACAAAGCTAATTCTGTATCCAGATGCTTCAGCAATCCTCAGATGTCTGCAGGGGGAACTTTTTATAGAGCCTGAAACTTTTGTGGCATACTGGACATTAGCATGGGAGTCTATGGGGAAATTTTGGACGTTATAAGTATTGCATGTGTTTGCACTGAAGTGTGGGTTTCATTTTTCAGCTGTCAACATACACTGAGAAAAAAAATACAAAACTAAAAAGTGTAATTTTGACCCACAATATCCCACAATATTTTCTTATGTTTTTTGACTCCTACACTATGTCCAAGTGTGAAGATTCCTATTAATAGAAAACTACTAGAGGAATATTTTACTGAAGTTTGTTGTTGGTGGAACAAAAAAAACGATGTTTTCAGGAAATGTGCCCAGCTCTCTGATGAAAGCTCATATACTGAAACATGTCGGAGCTTTTTAGGTTGAACATGACCAAGGCATCAAGTTAGAGGCATTTGAATTCATTTGAATTAAATTACAGTGCCTACCAGTGTTGGTCAAGTTACTTGAAAATAGTAATTAGTTACTAATTACTTCTCCAAGAAAGTTACTTTACTGATTACTTCTTTTCAAAAGTAATTAGTTACTTTATTATTTAGTTATATAATATGTAATAAATATGTAATAAAACAATAGACCTTTCAGCCCAATTCTATTTTTTCTGCATAATCCATCATATAAAATTGAATTTAATGAAAAAGTCTCTTTTTAGAAATAGTTTTAATCTTTTAACTTTATGCACATTGCATCAACCAAAGATGAAATTATATGCAACATTCTCTGACTTGAAGAAATTCTGTAACATTTAAACCGATTTTCTGCATTTTCCAGCATACAAAATAAAATAATTTATCGCGTTTACACTCACGCTTTCAAACAGATGCAAGTAAAACACAGCAAAAAATAGATAAAATCAAAGATTGAGCGACACGAAGTCCTGTCCCCTTGTTTTCGCTGTAGAAAGACGTTTTCTTCCCTGGCAGAGTGTACAGCGGACACTAATGTTTTTGCCACTTTTTATGGAATCAAACTCAAAGTAATGTAAGTACTTTCAAGCTTTAAACGCTGCACGGTCGTACTCTCTACCGCACTCCACATTATTATTGATCCACACATGTATGTCGCTGCCACAGACGCCGCACACTCATACATCATTGTCATGAGATACTCTCAAAAACAAAATCACGGTTCAGTAACGCAACGTGCTTACGGGAAAGTAACAGTAATCTAATTACTTTTTTGCAATATTAATCCCTTACTTTATTTGTTACTTGAAAAAAGTAATTGAGTTACAGTAACGTGTTACTTTTACCGCGTTACTGCTCATCTCTGGTGCCTACACACATCACTCACTGCATTCAAGAAACATTTGATGGCGAGTCTTGCTCTAAACTGGAAATAACACTGAGTGCATGTCTGTACTGAACAACTCGTGCTGGTTATACAGGGAGATGTTCAACACATCTATAGGCGTCTACACAGCGATGCAAATGCAAAGAAACATAGGGGATCAGCTACAAATTCTTTCATGCCTCTCATGTCTGTATCTAATAAATCACTGGATCTTAAATCCCCTTCTCATCATGAAAGCATGGGATTGATATGATGTTTGTCACACAGATGAGCAATAGCCGCCGAGCTCGATGATTTCCAGGTGAGCCAGGAGGTAACCTGCTGATTGTGTTGAAGCTGCTGATCAATCTGCTAGAAAGATGTACTGTTGCTCAGGGCCATTGGAGCTCTGGTAATCAGTTAATGCACATCATTGAGAGCCCAGGAAAAAAAGCCCCAAAACTCCACCTCTGCCACATAAACAACAAAAAAATGATTCAAATCTGTCACAAGTTTAATGTTTTTATTCTGAGATAATGCTTCAGTCATGCTCCTCGTCACCAAACGTGACAATGATATGGTAGCAACACAATGATATATTTGTGTGCACACAAATACAAGTTGGCTAATTTCAGTCTAATTGGTGCTGTGGCTGCAGTGATGCTGATGCTGTGCCAGTCCGTTGTGATAAAAAGAGATCTGAGCCTAAAATTTAAGCTCTCAATTTACCAGTCGAGCTACATCCCAACCCTCACCTATGGTCACAAGGTTTGGGTACTGACTGAAAGAATGAGATCATGGATACAAGTGGCAGAAATTAGCTTTCTCTGAACGGTGGCTGGCTTTTCCTTTAGAAATAGGGTCAGGAGTTTGGCCACCCAGGAGGGGCTCAGAGTAGAGCCACTACTCCTCCACATCGAATGAAGCCAATTGAGGTAGTTAACGCATCAGACAAGGATGCCTCCTGGGCATCTCCTGGGTGACCCAGGACACGCTGGAGAGATTATATCTCTCGGCTAGCCAGGGAACACCTATGTATTCCCCAGGACAAGTTGGAGAAGGTGGCCGGGGAGAGGGAGCGTCACGGCTGCGGCAGCAGTCGTTTGGTGTTGTGAAGGATGACCCAAATACTGGCAAAAGCTGTGCTGCAAGTGAGCTTTATTTACAGAGTGGCAAAGTGGCAAACAGGAAATGAGGAATGAGCTAGACATAAACTAAACTGGGAAAACTAGAAACCAAACCTGAAATCATAATATACAGAGACACACGTGATGAAGAGCAGAGAGACGCCGGGAACACCAGGTAATGCAGACGGAGCGACAATGAACACAGGCGAAACCATATTATATAAACACACAAGGTAACAAGGGAATGACACACCAGAGGAGGACACAGCTGAACCTAATTAGACATGAGAGACACAGACTTTCAAAGTAAAACAGGAAATTAAAACTGTCTTATAAACACAAACTCAGGGACACTAACAGAGCACCAGGGGAGGACACAGGTAGATACAACAAAACACTAAACACAAGAACCCAAACCCTAAGAACTAACAAAAACACATCATGAAATTAGAGATTAATAATGTAAAACAGAAAACATTGAGTCACCAACCCAGGACCGTTACAGGGAGGCTTCTCTGCTTAGGCTGCTGCCCCCATGACCCGGCCCTGGATAAGCGGATGGCTGATTTTACCTTATAATATAAAGCATCTTGTTGCAAAAATAGGAAATGTCTTCTCTGCAGCTTCAGTATCCATGCACACCATTTTTGGATTCCCCCATAACAAAGATTCTCCAACTACTGTATGGCCTCATATTACTCTGGGAACACCAGGAAGGTTGCTTGAAAATTGAGTTGAAATCATCACCACAGCAGGCATTACCTTCATGTGCTGGCAGGAACATCAGATTAACAGCTTGAAATGAGAATGAATAAAGTCACGTATGTCTTTTGGCTGTTTATATTTAAAAAATAAACCCTGACAGGTGCAAGACTAGCTCACTGGTTGAACATGTGATACCACATATCTGAAATGCAGTGGCCTGGGTTTGATCCCTTTGTTGCGTGCCTTCCTTCGCACTCGCTCCCCTCCTTCCTGTCTACTCTTCACTGCTGCACTGTTAAACAAAGGTGGAAAATGCCACAAAATAAAATAAAAACATGACACCGAAGCTAAAGCAACTCAAGAATCAAGTGAACGCCTGTGTACTGAGCATTAAGTGTGATGTGTGTTTAATGAATAGAGCTCATTGAGTTAACATTTCTCTTGAGAGTTTGTGAAGTTGATACTGGCCTGCTTAATTAAAAAACGTGTTGCCATTTTGATGAAGATGACTTTAAAATTAGTATCTCCCTCAGCTGCGCCCGAGCATCCTAATTATGAATTCTGCACGTCGGAGAATGTGGACTGATGTGACACAAACAACAGAGTGGAGTGGGAAAAATTCATTAGGGCAAAAATTAGCAAGATGAAAATGACTTTGAGACATAACGGAGGAAAGAAGGATTTGAATGACGGTGTAGGGCTGTCTTGGAAAGCTTCATTTAAGGACCATTCAAAGATAAAGGTCATGGTGTAAATATATATGTATATTAGTATGTTTCCTATCTCTTTCTAGAGGAGTGTCTGAATGCCGTTGAACCTTTGCATAAACGTTGCCAATGTGGTGTGTATAAATCTCACCATCGTATATATTTTTACATTTGAAGGTTAAACCTGAACGCTTAATACTGACCTTACGACTGTGTTCGTCTTCCACACGTTTGTTGACATGTGTGATGCACGTCCTATGTTCCCTATGCTACATTTTTTAACAGTCAATGCAAATTGTTTAATCTTCCCTATGCAGCTGAGTGAAGGCTGATTATCGATCAACTTGTGGAAATAAGCCACTATAGCACAGCAGAGCATACAACAGCAATGTGGGGGATAAAAAAACGAAGTCATCATTGTGTCACGAGAGACTTTATTAAGCAACTCACTGGGTATTAAACTTTCTATATTTATATTTTGATTTTGTAGACAGTTAATGTTTGACCTGTGTAGTGTCAAATTTGCTAGTTATTTTGAATTATGCAGTGGATTGTCTTCATTTCTTGAATCAGTTAGTCTTTTGGCTTTTTGATCACAGTTTAAACTTTACTTGAACATAATTTAACACCTGATGGATGCTTCAAAGTGACAATCATGATGCCTAGAGGATACACAGACATTCAAAGCTCTCAGGGGATTCAACTGTTGGGGAAATGCATTAATAAAAGCCTGAATAACTCTTCAGTTCTTTAGAAAGATCATGGACATTGTTACCCAAAAGTCCAGAGAACTTTGAGTAAAATCATCTCTTATTTGATGTTTTTCTTACTGGATGCTCCGTGTGGATAGCTGTTAACCTGAAGGTCATTGTACAAAAGTCAGGAAGTAACACCGCTGGCAGCCCAGTGCAGCATGGTGACAGGCCCACTTATCACTGTTAAGTTTGGAGTGAAGGTCTCCTATTAACTGCACACCCTCCTTAATCACAGTTGTATTCAAATATGTAAGAGAAAAAATTACTCATACCTCAGTCACACTGTAAAATTTAAAAAAACACATCACAAAATTAAGCTAGCTAGCCAAATAGCATTCTTGGAGAGCCTCACCCCCCTGCAGTCTATTAAAGAGCTTAACAGATGCATGGAGGCTGAAGCAAAAAGGCAGTATTATGCGCATGTTATATATCGCATGTTATATATATATAACTCTTTAAAAAAAAAAAAAAAAAAAAAAAAAAAAAAAAAAAATATATATATATATATATATATATATATATATATATATATATATATATATATGAAGAGGCCGCTAGAAAAGCTGCAACCTCCAAGTACCTGCAGAGGGTCAGGCAAGTCCTGAGGAGTCAGCTGAATGGTAAGAACAAGATCCGGGCCATCAACACGTACGCCCTGCCCGTGATCAGGTACCCTGCTGGGGTAATAGGCTGGCCAAAGGAGGAGATAGAAGCCACTGACATAAAGACAAGAAAGCTCCTTACCATGCATGGAGGGTTTCACCCCAAGTCCAGCACCCTGAGGCTGTACGCTAAGCGGAAGGAAGGGGGCCGGGGACTGGTGAGTGTCAGCACCACAGTCCAGGATGAGACAACGAACATCCAAGAATACATTGGGAAGATGGCCCCAACTGACCGAGTGCTCAGTGAATACCTCAGGCAGCAGAAACCCAAGAAAGAGGAGGGAGATGAGGAACCATCATGGAAAGACAGGCCCCTTCACGGTATGTACCACCGGCAGATAGAGGAGGTGGCTGATATCCAGAAATCCTACCAGTGGCTGGACAAAGCTGGACTGAAAGACAGCACAGAGGCACTAATCATGGCAGCACAAGAACAAGCTCTGAGCACAAGATCCATAGAGGTTGGGGTCTATCACACCAGGCAAGACCCCAGGTGCAGGCTGTGTAAAGATGCCCCAGAGACAATCCAGCACATAACAGCAGGGTGCAAGATGCTAGCAGGCAAGGCATACATGGAACGCCATAACCAAGTGGCCGGCATAGTGTACAGGAACATCTGTGCCGAGTATAACCTGGAAGTCCCGAGGTCAAAATGGGAGATGCCCCCAAGGGTGGTGGAGAATGACCGAGCTAAGATCCTGTGGGACTTCCAGATACAGACGGACAAAATGGTGGTGGCTAACCAACCGGACATAGTGGTGGTAGACAAACAGAAGAAGACGGCCGTAGTGATCGATGTAGCGGTTCCGAATGACAGCAATATCAGGAAGAAGAAACACGAGAAGCTGGAGAAATACCAAGGGCTCAGAGAAGAGCTCGAGAGGATGTGGAGGGTGAAGGTAACGGTGGTCCCCGTGGTAATCGGAGCACTAGGTGCGGTGACTCCCAAGCTAGGCGAGTGGCTCCAGCAGATCCCGGGAACAACATCGGAGATCTCTGTCCAGAAGAGCGCAGTCCTGGGAACAGCTAAGATACTGCGCAGGACCCTCAAGCTCCCAGGCCTCTGGTAGAGGACCCGAGCTTGAAGGATAAACCGCCCGCAGGGGCGTGCTGGGTGTTATATATATATTTAAATATTATATATATATATATATATATATTTTTTTTTTTTTTAAAAAGAGAGCCTCAAGTTGCTGTCATTTCTGCCCTTTTGCACGGTCTGCTCTGTAGAAGACTTTCACTTTCAGCTAGCCATGGTGAACCATGTGGAGTGAAAATAAAGTGTTACTGGAGACTAACAGGATTTTTTCCCCAACAGCAGCCATAATTTCAGCCTCAAACAACATAAAACCCCCAAATACACAAAAGACTGCTCTTTGGTCAGACCTGAATTATATTCTATATCCCTGCAACAAACCAAACAGTTTTTTTAATGGACTCGGGCTCTGTTATTATCATTGATGCTTAATTTTGTTTATCATGACATTAAATATATTTAATGCACTCCTGGATTTAAAATAAAATGCAACATGAAACTTTAAATTTGTGCAGTAAGACTGCAGGTCATTAACAACACAGCATGAAGCTGCTGTGTGAGTTCTGAGAGGGGAGAAACGGTGATGCATCACAGAGTAACTGTGATGCATATGACTTACTAGCACTGAGGTTCAGGGTCATTCCTGTGCCAGGAGACATTTTAAATCTTCCCATATCTCCGTGTTAATCAAAAGCAGCTGACATGAGGTGTTTTTTCCTTTGCTGTGCTTTGATTGCTTGTGATGTTGTTGTTATGAAGCACTTTGTTAAAACTTGAATTGTGGCATCTTTCTTGTTGTGAATGTAGCTATCAGACGCTTAACACAGGAACAAAGAAAATATTTGAAAGGATAATCGTCATATTTTGCAGGTCAGAATTCGAATACAAAAAAGAGAGGCGGAGTTCAGAACAAGAGATGAGCCTTTATTCGTGTTTATAATCCAAAACAGAGTGGCAGAAAACCCACAAAAACCCACAAACATAACGACACGATCAGGGAAACACAGGTGAAGACAATCACTACAATGATGCAGGGGAGGAAATAAAAATGGTTCTGTCATGTAAAGAGTGTCTTATTGGTTTCGAGAACAAAATGCAGTTAAATTGGTTTAATTTAAAACAAACAAACAAACAAAAACTAGATTTTGTACAGCTGGAATCCAGCCGGCTCATAAGCCCATAAATCCAAACAGGAAGATCACAACGATGAAACCCATGGGCAGACAAAACAGGACAAAGAGTCAATATAACACAGCAAAGAACTGAGAGGACAGATGTTCTGTGACATTCGTGAAACCACCACTTTCTCATTTCAGAGGGAATTTGATTGAGAAATAATGGTAAATGGACTGATTCTTATACTGGCTTTTCAAAGGAGCTTGCAAAGAAAAGCGTCTGGACTTCTTTAAGTTGCTTGAAGACGTTTCACCTCTCATCCGAGAAGCTTCTTCAGTTCTAAGGTCAAATGGTGGAGAGTCCCAGATATAAACCTAGTGGGAGTGACCCCCCACAGAGGGACAAAAGGACCCCCTGATGATCCTCTAATCGCCTGAGCCAAGGTGGGAAACTGGGCGTGGGAAACTGGGCGTGGGTCTGGCTGATTGGGAACTAGAACTGAAGAAGCTTCTCGGATGAGAGGTGAAACGTCTTCAAGCAACTTAAAGAAGTCCAGACGCTTTTCTTTGCAAGCTCCTTTGACTACGATGACCTGGATGACTGAGAACCTTCACAGACATATACTGGCTTTTCTACTCTCCTGGAGTACTCAAAGCGCTGTATACAACCACAAGATGCTGTAATCCTAGAAAATAATAATAAGAGAAGTTTACATTTGCAATTCTGGAGAAATAGCAGTGAAAGAAAATTACCTACATAATTTTCACTCGTGGGAATATGTAATTACATTAAGTTAGAAGTTTTTAGATGTTTAGAAGAGGTGATTAAGAGGCTTTTCTATTTAAGGGGAGAGGAAATTATAGGGGAAATCTCAGGCAGGCTGTGCAGTTTAAATGATGCTCAGATGGTACAAAGGAGCCCAAAGTGTGCCTAAAAAATGAGTTTTGGTAAACAAAGTGAAGTTGTTTCATGTTAAAGTAGTTAATGAGTTGTTAAGAGAGATTTTATTTTTGGGGGCTTTTTTTTTTTTTTTTTTTACTGTTGATTTATTTTATATAATAAATATTAGTGCTTATTTATGAACTGGCCCCTCGCTTCCTGTCTGGTCACACTCCAAAAGCAGACCCAGAGGAAGGAAGTTGACAGGAATAAGTACTAAAATCATTCACTGATAGATAAACTGTGTCAGTCACTGTCACATTGTCTCTTTCAAACTCTGACTTTCTTTCAGTAAACAACAAATCCTCATTAACACTGGGCTGCTCATACCTTACAGTCATAATTTCTCATTTGAGAAAAATCACTATCTGCTTCACAGGAGGTGTCATTCATTCTTTAATTTTTGCATCTGACTGACGTGTTTCAGTCTCTCATTAAATACTGTGGTCCTGTAAAAGTGCCCTATCCGCTGACATGATATGCTTGTTTTTTATGCAAGACCTCCCTTTGTGTGATTTCCTCAGGCCGAGGCCGCTGCACATTTCTGCAGATACAGCAGAACTGTCTCCTTTTTGCAGGAAAATTTATCAGATCAATTACTGTGTTAATTATTTTGATTTATTTGGGCCTCTGCACAGTGAACTTCGAAATGCATTACATTCAAGAGGCAGTCAGCTAAATCCTGTGATATCTGCACACAGTAACGATGTGTTTTTGAGCACTATGGATCAACAAAATGGAAGAATTGTTAGAAATTAACCTTTTTTTTTTTGATGAAAAAGCTACAGTGCTAAGCATCATGATGGGTTTAGAACTAAAAGCCTTGAAAGTCGATGCTTCAAAAAGAAAAGCAGTTCCACACACACAACTACACCTTTTAACCAGAGTTCCAAAACATCAAAACCAGCATAAATCATACAAACACATAAACATTCTCGTTCTGTTTAAATAGTCGAAAAATTGGGCTGTAGCAGCAGCATCACACAGACAAAGACCAAGAATCACTGGCAGCTTTTAACCTGGGTAACATCTGGCTTTCCTTCCTCCTGTAAAGAAAGAAATGTGTGGGGTCAGATCACACACTGAAAAGGGAAGCCAATGTGGAAGTGTCCTGAACCTGTATTTTTTTCTAATGTCCAGCAGGGGGCGAATCCTCTGGTTAGACTTCCGGTTTTGTAGAAGTCTAAGAATAAGCAGTCGTCAGCTCCCTGTTCTATAGAGATTTATCCAGGATTCTCACTGACTAATGGCTTGACAATCCTAATCTGGTGTCACACCTGTTTATGAGTGAGTGATGGATAAAGATGAAGACAGTGAGCTTAAAGTTTACATAACTGTTATACTGTCTGCAGGTTAGCACTAATCCACTTTCCACTCTTGTTTGGCTAAGAATTTCCAAGATGATAAAATCACATGGTTCCAAATGGCAATTGAAATAAGCATTGAATCAAAGATTTACATGGCTGCTGCACAAGAAGCTGACTGTGGTTGTTGAAATGAAACTGGTGATGCTGTCTAGTGAGTAGATGGCTTTTATTTACCCCATATATATATCCTTTTATCACAACCCAACACCTAAACTTTTAGACTTTAGTATTACTTTATCACATTTTTTTAAACATGTAAATGATCTCTGGTTATTGAAGTAAATGCAGTGAATAAACAGTCCAGTGTGATGGACAGAAACGTAACACTGATGTTAGTTTCTGCTTTTAAATGAAAAATAGCGGCTGCCGAGCCCTTTGGCATTGTTGAGTGACTCAAATCAATACTTCATTCCAAATTAACAGGAGTTTGTTCTCAGGCAGGCATTGATCCCATAGACCTGCGGAGGAGTTATTGCACACAAATCATAATTTATTATGGCCTTTAAGCTCTGCTGACCCGCAGGGGCAGTGTAACAGGCACATGTGACAGTTCGGGCACTTTCTGTTTCCAGGCTGATGTTTGGTTCAAATACAATCACAACAACAGTGACTGACCCTGAGGGTGGAACCACCAGCTCTGATCAGTCAACGACTGATTGATTGATGCCATAATTACGTGTTTCAGCTGTAGAATTACAAAATGGTAAAATATTCAGTAATGAGGTGGTTTGATTTGACAGTTATATGAAGTGAGGTGCCCCTGCAGACTAAACTAAGGCTGTATGATTGCTTCATCTTTCTGGTCATCAGTCTTATTGGCTTTAATGTCAAGCTCACGTAATGACAATTTATATATCATTATACCTGGAAGTCATAGAGATGATGGAAGTTTTCCAATTTGAATGTCAGTGTAATGAGTGGAAAATCCATGCTTGTGGTCAGAGCTATCAGCTATGAGAGGCCATAAATCATTGCCCCAGCACACAGGATTTTAATTTATACACAGTGGTTCCAAAATGGTGTGCCATGGGGCAAGTCCAGGTATGCCAGTTGGGCTTTGTTATGACTGTACAGTATTATTGCAGTGTACATCCACACAATATGCTGTGACGTGAATAATAATTTACCAGCTGGGTAACTAAATTAAAAAGGGATAGAAATGGTGGGAAATATAGAGCTCAGACTGACAACAAGAACATTAAGAGTAGAGAAAATGGATCAGACTGAACACCAGTGCAGATACAAATACCAGCAGGAAATACTTACAGCTTCATCTGGACCAGGAATCTGCACAGCCACAGGGCATCACTGCTGGTAGCAGCAAACTAAAGAGGCACTTGGAAACCAGAAATATCTTGTGTGAACAATTAGTCTACCTCAGTATCCAAGTTTGCTTTTGCCACCTGAGTCACCACTTTCCCAAATTTTAAAGGGGAAACTAAAGTAAAATTAAGATATGAAACCTCTGAAACCTGCTTTATGGCTCGCCCATTAATCTTTACGTTTCATTTATTGGTTTCTGTTGAGGACTAAGCCCTAAAGGAAAAGCAAACCAGCATTTTTATGTATGGTTACTGTGAGAAATGGATCGTAAATAATGTGACAAAAGAAATAAAGTACTTCTGCCCTGTTCTGTCATGACAATGAATGTATGTTTAATGTAGAGCTGTTGGTTTTAATTGTGTTGTTTTGTTGTTTTATGAGCCTTGCAAACATTGTAGATTTCAGTATTTTAGTAGAAAATACTGAAAATACTGATCGCTGTCAATTTTCTTTGTCAATTTTTAGAGCCTCAGCTATGACCATGTATGGTTTTGGGGTGAGGGAAGGGAGACAGAACGAAACACACGCTTTTGAAAAGAAGCCAGAGATGAATAATAATTAATCATTAAGCATAGAGTGGTGTGTACACACAGAGAATGGCAAGAGGTGGTAAACGTAGCTGCTGTATTTCACAGGGAGAGAAAAGTAAGAGGGAGCTAAATTCACTCAAAGATGGAGAAAGATAAAAACAGGACAGGAGAGGAAGAAGAGAGCTTAGATTTAAAGGTAAGAACTGCGTTAGGTAAGGTAAGAAGTGAGTTACATCAAGTGTAGCAGAGATGAATTTAAAGTTAAGTGCATCACTGACTTCCACCTTCATAACAACTTTATAGGGTCTAGTATGAAGACAGCATCAGCAGTGTCAGTGTAGAGTTTGAAAATGAGCCTGAACAACTGTGCTCATGTTCTACTCAACACTTCAAGCTGAGTACATTTATTAGGATTAAAATTTAGACTAAAACAAAATTTGTTTTCTCATCTACTAATATTATTTTATTATTACGTTAATATAGTACAAGGTTCAGTTAGCTTAGCACAAAAACAGGTAGAATTGTAGAGCTGCTTTTTTACTGTCTTAATATGAGTACATTTCAGAGCCGGTACAGAAGAAGAAACTTCTTTTCTTGAGTAAAGTATGTCACAGTTTGAGGAAGCAGACTGTAGGGGGAGTGAGAAGGAGGACCCAAAAACGGACACGGAAGGAGACGAAACTGAGTTCAAACAAAAGGCAAGCCATTTATTCAGGCTAATTAAACAAGAATACAAAATAAAGCAATAACGAATAGGGGCAAAAAAAATGTAACTAAAACCTAAACTGGAAAAACTAAACTGTCGTAACTATGACAAAGGACATGAACATGATTCTGAACAGGAACATGCGAGAAACTATGGTAAGGATGAACATGAACTGAACCGAGTCATGAAATACATGGAACCCGGCATGACGTGGAGGGAAGGAACACAGACGACTGACAAAGACTGAACGAAAACACAGACTAAATACACACAGGAGGTGATCAGGGCAAGTGGAAAAACATGGGGAAACAGCTCACTCAAATAATCATGACGCCACAGAGAAAGGTAAAACTAAGCACAATGAACATAGAAACAAAAGTTTCAAAATAAAACAAAACATGGAGAGACATGAACTGGGACACGCAAGCTTGACACAAGAGACAGAGGGAGTGAGAGAGGCAGAGGGACACAGAGGAGAGAGAGACAAGGGTAACCTACGTAGACGAGGAAGCACAGAAAAAAAACATAACCAGACAAACTAATAATAATACTAGAACTTAACATTGTCTCATAAGTAATACAAAATAACTCAACTCTAAAGTAAAGGTATAAGTACAGAATGTCTGTACTTTTGCCACCTCTGTCTCTTTTTAGTCCCTGTCAGTACTCTTGCTGCAGGATTTTTCAGGGAGTTTTTAGGACAGTCTGATAATAGTCAATCACAGTAGTCCAGCCTAGAACAAAAAACTATTTTTTCAGCAATTCTGAGACAGGATGTTTCTAATTTTAGAGATATCGCACAGTTGCAAGTCCTACATATTTGTGTAATATGTGCATTAAAGGACATTTTTGTAAAAAACTAGTCATTTTAAAATGAATTTATCTGCAAATTAACATCATTATTTATTGAATTTTGGTGCTGCTATTGTTAGTTACTGTTTGCCCAAGACATATTTCATATGTAGGACAATAAAGTCTACTGTGAGCTTATCTTTTAGGACCGAGTACAATGAGCTCAGTTTTATCTGAATTTATAAAGGAATTAGAGGTCATCCAGGGTTTCATGTCTTTGACATTCCTGCAGTGTAAATAATTGGTGTATGATGCAATGGCACTGTAACCAGTAGTTAGTTATTGCACCATGAAACCTTTCTGTACATCGGTTAGCCGGCTAGCATCCACCAAACTCCACTGTCTACTCTTGAGAATTGGATAAACCCAGAATCTCAGTTTCTTTCTTCTCATGTTTAGAAACATCAGGACCAGCTGGAGTTTGCTTGATGTCAATTGTTTTCATAGTGCCTTTTTAAGGACAAATCTTTTGCAAAATCCCCATGCTTTCAGTGGATATATGCTACATAGCAAATTTGCATTTGAAACATTTGTTATTTTTATGCTTTTTGCAATGCGATCACTGTTTAAAGGCCTTCCCTGTTGATACTCTACGTACAGTTTACTAGTATATACAGAATAATGTGTTGTGAGGCGTTTTGTTTTGCTAAAGGAACACTTCTAAAGCATCCTCCACCCTCCTCATTGTCAGCTAGTAGTAAATCATTTTTAGCAGTGTAGCAGATAACTGTAGTGAGTCAAGTAATAATATTTTACAGTTCTTTAAACAGAAAGGAGTGCAGGAAGGTGAAGATCTCCAAGTAGCAAGCTGCAGGAGGCTGTCAGCATATTTAAAAGAATAAAAGGCAGGCAGCACAAATCGGTATGTTTTAATGTGGTCCAATTTGTCTTGTTAAACAGAGGATTGTGTGTGTGTGTGTGGGTGAGAGAGGTTTTATCTTCTCTGCTTGCCTTTCTGATAAAGTTGCCACATGCCATTGACACATACCTACTTTTTTTTTTTTTTTTTTTTTTTAAAGTAGAGACAGTGTTTCAAAGAAACAAGTCCACTTCTTTTAATGGTACTCTTGTTTTGTATTTCTCCCATATTTGGCCTTGGAGTAAAGAAGAAACCAGTTTTAACACCGCTATCACTGGTCAGCCTCAAGTGCAGTCTGTTCATGAATCAGTTCTCACACATCAACATACATAACTGTAGCACTATCAATAATCTTTGGTCTGTATTTACCTGCACTGTGTAAAAGTCCCGAGTCACCATTTATTTCTTTATATTTAACTTGACTTTTGTTTGAATTTTTAAAGTGCTCTTGAGCAAGTGTTCTCCAGACTTTCTGAAGGTCTTTCAGAAGAAAGTTTTTGCTTTTAATCCAGTTAACATGGACCTGTGAGTCATTCAGTCTGAAAAATGCACGTAACAGAAGGGCTGAAGAAGTGTTTTGGCGACACATAAGACAAGTTAGCAAAGAACCAATTGGAAATTGAAACTTTAGATGGCTTGCCAGGTAGCTGTTCTAAAAACACTAAATTTGTTCCCAATTCTTTGGTTGGATCAGTGTAAAATGCCAGTTTAACAGATGTAAAAATGTATTTTTGCAAACAATCTTTGCAAGCTTTACCTGAAAACTTGGCATTGTTCTTAGCAGTTGTTAAGTAGCATGTCATTAGTAAATATAATGCCAATAATGTATAGTTGATATATTCATACTTTAACTGTTACTACTCATCACAAATAGTCTCAGTGAAAGGTTTGTAGTCAAGTAGCAAATCCTAAGGACGGGAAACAGGGAGAATAGTTAGATATAGCTGAAACAAAAGTACTACCTCTACCCCTACACATTTGTTAACTTAATAAAAAAAAAGTTAATAAGGCAGAAATAAGATTTTGAGCTTTGAGTAACTTCCACACAGTCAGCACCAGTTTTATCCAGTTTTCAAATGGCTAATAAACTTCATTAAAAAAAGAGTATATGTATCAATTTTGCAGCAGAACTACCAAGAACTAAAGACTCGACATACAGTATAAAGAAATATCATCAAGATCAACTTAAAGAAGCCAAACATAAATCACACTCAAGACTAAAGACAGACTGAGGGTAGCAGTCTCAAAATGATCCAGAAAGCTAGCAATGCTATGAATGTGTAGCTTGGCTATCAGAAAGGAGGATATTGCAGCATCCTGTGTTGGACAAGACTTCATTTCCTCTCCATGACCTACTGGACAGTGACAGGAGTGTTAGACAGGATTAGCTGTATTGACAAGGTTCAGAGTGGCTTTTAGTTGTCACAAATATGTTTCAAAAGATTTAAAAGCTAGGATGCCTTAATTTAAAAAAAAAAAGTACTTATATATTGCAGACTGTAGACTTCAGGGCCCAGGTGTACTCTATTGATGAGCTGCCACTGTTAAGGACCCAAACTCAACACTCAACCATGCTGATAATGAACAAAAAACTATCCTTCTATCATGTGAAATTTCAAGTCCAAGAAAACAAGACTCCATGAAGGGTAAACAAGTGGAATAACCCCAAACTCTAAGAAGCTCACAGGGAAGGAGAGGAACTGAAGGAACAAAGGAAGACAGGACTATAAATGTGAATGGGACATAAGGGACATCGAAACAGGAGAGTGATGAGACACAGCTAAATGAATGAGGACAATGATTGAAGAAACAAGAAACAAGAGACAAGAACTAAGAAAATAAAAGAGAAAATTGATAACAACCTCAACTAAACTTGGCAGAAGGGAAAAACACAGAGGGCAGAGGGGAGTACATAAAGCTCCATAACCGCAAACTAGAACTAACATATAACCAGAACTCGAGACTCAAAAACTAAACAAGAAACAAAACTAAAAAAAACAAGAACTCAACCTCCAAAAGTCAAAATCCCGCGACCACGACATGCTTACAGGCACCATCTCTGGAAAGGTGTTAGCAAAGGTATGAATCACTATGAAGTCTACATAATGTCATAAGATGATAATAAAAGTTATTTTACAGGACATTTATTGGCAAAAAAAAGTTCATGTCTGATTTATGAACTAAAAGTCACATCTTGCATTCATCATCCTGCATTCATCAACTCCTCAGCTCACTTCTCAAGATAATTTCCGTAGGTGTGATGAGGGCGAACAGGAAAAGATGATATTTTATTGTTTGACATGCTTACAGAAAGTCTAACCCCAGGTTACTGATCGTTGTGATGTGTCAGCATGTAAACGTTGCTCGGCAAACCCTTCGTGTAAAGAGCCACAGAGCAAGTGATTCGGCAGAGTGAAGAGGTGCAAAATACTAAGAGTATCTCTACTCACAAAGACACTCTCGCCCTGCTGTTTGTGCTGCGTCAGAGGAAGCGCTGTGCTACTGATGCAGTAACCTCTATATAAGGCTGGGATACACACTCAGCTTTACAGTAAGTAAGCACAGCAAGTTGGGATTTCATTGAGTTTCATGTTGCTGGAAGAAAGGTCCTTTTAGAGCTCCGTGATGTTCATATCCTGACGAAAATACTAGAGACCTGTGCAGTTATGGTAGCATCTACTTGATGTGACTTTACAGCAGTCATTTCATAAACCACAACGTAATTCTTCAGAATGGCATGTGCTCACATGGCACCTCTTAACAATACTTGATACTTTAACAGTATGGTGCTCTACATTATAACAGTATTGTGCAAGATGCGGCCTGTCAGCCTGGAATTCAGTGTCCTACTGACACTTTAACATGTGGAGGGGCTGCAGGATTGCACACCATAAAATCCATAAGCAATGGTGCAGCTGTGAACTGCTTAGGAGCATATATACAGCTTCTCTAGGCCCTCACATTAACCTGATGATCAGTAATTATCTAGAAAGAGTGCTTTCATATGATTTGTACAGAAATAGTTTTTTTTTTAACACTACCCAAATTATCACAAGATATCCGAGATCTGGCAGCTTATCTCTTTTAGCGCTTTATAGAAATGTTTTAGTAGAATTAAATAAAAAAATTAAAATGCTCACATTTATTTTGCAGATAGCCCACCAAATTCATCCCATCTCTCTCTCTCTGGCTGCATGATTGGTTCTTTTGGAACACTTGGCTGATCCCATTTATTTTACCATCTGCCAACAGCTCACACGTGTCCGAGGAAAAGGTTTTGTTTAGGGACTTCTGATCAATTGTAAAGGAAACAATTGATCTGGTGCTGGATTGTTTTTGTAAGATTCTATTATTTTAATTTACAATCAAGCAGGAAAATGGTATTATATGTCAAAAATAATGTTATAGCTATATACGAAAACAGACATTTTCCTCTGATCTAAACTAAATGAATTTCTATAATGAATGAGCGTATTTCATGTTTCCTCTTCACTGAACTGTGTGTGAAATTCATTAAACATCTAGTATAGCTCCTGCGTTGGTTACTGACCTCGAACTAATAATGGTGAGATTTCTGGAGCGCACCAACTGCTTACCAAGCCCTTTCCTGCATGCCTGTAACTAATGGGAACTTGAAAGCCACTGATATTTTGTCTAAGTGCTCTGAGTGGTCTTAAACACCAACCCTGCAAAAACAAAAAAGAACAACAGAAACTTTGCTGCATTGCACATTTCCAGTTTAATTCCACACCATTTCATTTGAATTCTTCTGCTAACCTAAGGGTAAAAACACAAGTGCTCTAATGCTTCAAGTTAAACTTTGCTACAGTGTTTGACTCAGTCTAATGCTGCAGTAGGCAAATACTGTAAGAGACTATAGAGAATGACCATGCAGAAGAATATCCCAGGTAAATGTAAAAGATATTATCGTTGATGAAAACCTAGTACAAGTACTGTGTAATATTTGAACCAGAGCTAATAACTGATGTGAGATGGTGCATTGGAATAAGGATAGCTACAGAGTTATTACAAAAACTCAGATTGTGCAAAGAAACGTAAAAGCGTCCACAGGCTGAGGTCTATAAGAGGTGGAGAGTGGGAAGGCAGCCAATCCAGAAGTGAATACTTGAAGTGGATGTGATGCTGGCTGACACATAAGGTGAAAGTCTAGGTCACAGAATATGCAATAAACAAAATGGAGAACTAAGAATACATTATAGAGCCGGAGTGATGCCACCAACAATAGTAAGGGAACAATGTGGCAAAGCATATATGGAAGAGCTAAGAGAAATAAGCAGACTGGACACAGGTGTGCCAGGAGCAGCAGGTAAATAGCCATGCCTCTGCAGAGACACAGAATCAGTCACACAGATATAAAAAAAGAAAAAGATGCTAAGATACTATGAAAAACCCAGTGACTCTCAGCATCGCAATGAAGTCACAGCTCTGACTCGCAGTAATTATTCCTTCAAAGGTTTTTAAACTTCTGGGTAATACATTTGAATGCAAATCAACTACAATCCAAATTCCAAATGTTAGGATGTTGTGTAAAATGTAAATGCAGATGTCATAACCTCATATTTTATTCACCACACAACATAGAAAACTAGGCAAATGTTCAAACTGAGTAATTTTTATTGGATTTACTAAAGAGTGACTGAAGAGCAGAGGCCCCATCCTGACAGCAGAGCTCAGTTCAGACTGCATCTCTGATGGTATGAAGGTGTGTTAGTGTCTTTGGAAAGGTGTATACAGAGCAACACATGCTCCCATCCTGCAATGTCTTTTTTAGGAAGGGACATTTCAGCAAAACAACAGCATCTATAACCACATTATGGCTCCATAGTTGAAAAGGCTGCACGCTGAACTGGCCTGCCTGCAGTCCAGACAACATTACTGTCCCACAAGTCCACCAGCCGATGTTTCCAGACAGTAGTTAAAAGTAGAGGGGAACTTAGAGCTTACTTTAAACATTTAATATGTTTTCTATTTTTTTTATTGTGAATGAAATATAGGTTTATGAGATGTATAAGTCATTGTGTTGCTTTATTTTCATATACTTAAGCCACAGTGGATGTATAAGCACATACGACTCAAGTATGTAAATGTGATTTGGAACATTTTCCATTATATGCATTAGAATAAAACATGTAATAGTTCAAAACTGAATTTAAAACATTTCAGCACTTATGTGAAACAACACTAAGACTACTTTATATGTATATGGGTGCAGCAGAACCATCTGGACACACTGCAGCCCAGCTGGTGAGCAGTACTTCACTAACAGCCAGCTGAGGTGTGCAAAGAAAAGTGATGATTCAGATGGACCAGCATGATGAAGCTGCTGTGCAGCTGCTGTAAATTCATCTGTGCAATTCTCTGTCTTGTCAGCTCCAGGATGTTCCTAGCGATAAAAGGGTAGAGTTACACATCTGTAAGGATGATTTGCATAGGGATGCAAGATTTCCGTTGCGATAATTTAAGTTTAGCCTCAAAGTAAAAGAAAAATTCAGTGAAGATCTTTGAAGAGTCTAGGACAATATGTGTCTGGGAAACGTGTGTCTGTCAACTGTAATAATTCAGGTAAAGTAGCTGAAGGCTAACGATGGATCCATTGCTAATAATAAAACATGTGAGGAAATTTACTGAAAAAAATATCCAAAGTAATCCTGCTGAAACCAAAATGATCTTGGCAATGACATTTTCTGCAGATGTGCAGTTTTTAGCCGTGTGTTTTTGCCTCTTGTTTGAGCACTTTTATCAAACATTTGCACACTTGCCCTCTGACGGATGCATTTTTTAAACAATCCACACTGGAGGAGCTAGAGATCAAACCACTTATCTTTGATTGGTCGATGTCTCAAAATACCTCCTGAGCCCTGGTGCAGCTTTAAACATGGATGAAAACAATGGGGTGGGGTGGGGCAGGCAGTCACAAGACAGGGAAGACACAAGCGGAGACAATCAGAGGAATGATGAAGACAGGAAGGGAAAGTACAGACGGACTTGTGAGCAACAGAGATTACCAGCATAAACCAGGAAGATGAAGGCAGAAATATTCACAAACACTGGACACACTACAAACACAAGAAGCAACAACAATTAAATCAAAACAAGAGCCAAAACTAAGAAAAACAGATCCCATATGAGGCTGCATACTTGTGTCACAGTTCCCTAGCAGCTCTAGCTGGTGTGATGAGCATTCTTTGGAGAGTTGGATGTCTGCAAAAAGTTCCCAAACACACACAGCCGTGCACAAAAAGAGCTGTCAAAGCTGCTCAGTTTGGCTGAACAGACTGTGCTTTTCAACCATTCTGAGATAACACAGACAATCCCACACGCATTCAAATAAAAGTGTAAAGTACTTTTGCACTATTTAAAACTCATTACGGCTGTCTCCACAAACTCTTTTTTGCATAAATATTCTTTTTATATCAGTATCATCCACCTTCTTTGCCCAGAGTTTACTGGGCTCATCGCAAAGAAGCGACTGGAGGTGAAAAACCTTGGCTCCCAGCTCTCAGTCCGCCCGCTCTTACTGTGGAGGAGGTGGTGGTGGTGGGGGTTTACTCACACTGCAGCTGCTGTTGTTGCTCCCGCCTTCAGTTTTAATATCACTCCTTTAGATTCATTATCCCAGATGAATGTGCTGATATTCCAACTGTCTGTCTCATTACACACAGAAATACATTATTGCCTCAGTCTAATTATCTTCCTCACGGCCTTCCAAAGAAACCCAATCAAGTGATTGGTTTGTTTCCTTTATTGCTTCTACTGGAGACAGTTCCTGTGAGGTTCATTATCTGCAAATTTGAAGGCACTTTCTTTCGAACAATAATTTCCTTATTTCATAATCACTAGTATTAGATTCTGATCTCATGGTTAAAAATACCTTGTATACATTCATTTCAGTCATTACACCGCTCCGTATTCCTTTTAAGATTCCCAGCGGTGCACTTTTTCTCCTGCTAGCCTCCTACCAACTGATCCCTTATTTTCATGCCAAGTACTGAACAAATCTGTATATATATTTTTTTATAAGTGACACACTCTCACCCACCCATCTGACAGCTTCACTGTAAAAACCCTAATTATACAGTCAAATTCTCAAAGCAGCATTTTTCAGGGAGCGTTTACCGTCCAGGATCCTCAGGGAAGCCTTTTGTTTCTTGCTGTACGCCTGCTTTGAAGTGGCAACTTTATTGTAGTTTCATTGTCACTGTTCAGTAACGGGCTGATGTTTTTCAGTTTTGTGCTTTAAACAAAAAGCTTTAAAGGCTTTTTTTTTTAAAAGGGAGACACTAGTTGCGCCGCTCTCACGGCCAACAAACAGCACAGACATTATAGGGAACAGTGAATTTGTGCAGTCAGGATGCGTTTGTTAGTTTCTAAGAATAAACACATTTTCATACCTTTGCCTGTTTTGGCTTTGATGGCGAACAATTTGCATAAAATGTCCTGAAAAAAAACAAAACAAGTACATATACTTTAAAGAGGACATGGAATTAAAATAGATTACATGGCATTAGAGGTATGTGGACACCAGAATTTTAATACTCTAGATGAAATGTAATTCTCATGTGGATTAAACTGGGATTTGTTACATGCTTTGAGGTGGAGGTTGTGAAATGATGGATGCTGCTACTGCGCACTCTCACACTGGTTTGAGAAGTCCTGTTTTTTGTGCTGGGAAGTGAAAAATACTTAAACAGGAGCATGGAGGGATGCAGCTAAGGTTAGCAAGTTTGTTTAGTGAGGTGTGTGCATAAAAAATATTTCTACAATTTCTAAAACAAAAAAAACTATTTATAGATGTTAAATATTTGGACATGAACTAGAACCACACGTGCTCTCTACACTGACAACCCTGACAAAGCTGAAGAGAGTAAATCTTTTTTGTTTCCTTTGTTTTCATCCTGTGCTTCATTACATGTTGTGTTAGGAGAGTTCAGTGATTGGATGGCCTGTTCACGGGAACAGGAAAGGCACCTCAAGGACCAAACAAGTGACTTAGATGACTGATGAATTGTTTCTCTCACAGAAAACACTACATCCAAATGAACAGAAATGAATCAGCTTTCTGGGAAGGACCTCCACTAATAAAGAGGATTGGGCATAACATAATGGCCACTAACAGGTAAAATGAATAACACTGATTATGTCCTCATCATGGCACCTGTTAATGTGTGGGATATGTTAGGGAGCAAGTGAACATTTTGTCCTCAAAGTTGATGTGTTACAAGCAGGACACTTGGGTAAGTGCTAAGTATTTGTATATGTGTGCATGAGGGTGGGAATGCATGTTTGTGTCTGTGTGTACCTGTTTGTCTGTGTCTATATGTCAGGTTGGGTCTTACACTCCACCTCTCTGGGAACTCCTAGGCCCTCCAAAGGCCTATCTCCCCTCACCACATTCCCTGCCGGTAACTGATGCCCTCAGGGATTGGTGCACTGGTGTTTCTTGGTGTCCGGGGCTGGGCGCTCAGGTATGTACCAGCTCACTCCCGGTGACTACTTGGCGGGGCCTGGCACCTGTTGCTCGGTCAGGCCTCTTCCAGAGCAAAGGGGGCCCTTGGGCTTCCGGCCTATGGGCCTGCGGCTCGGTTCACTCTGGCACAGCTGGCTGTCGGCCCCTCTGGCTTCTGCTCCGTGGCTACTGGGTGACCCCTCATCTGGGGCTGTCCTCAGCTCTTCCCAGGAGGGTGGCACGGATGCCCCTCCGGTGGTCCTCCTTGGGCTCTCACACTCTGGGGCCTCTGGAGCCTGGATCTCCTCCATGCCTGCTTCATGCCCTGGGGGACGGGGCTATGGCTCTCTACACCCTCTAGCAGACCGTTACATGGGGAAACCTTTTGAATACAAGCGCGCTGATCCACACAGGTGTGCACACGGGTGTTCACTGATCATAGACATAAACTACACCTTTATTGGCTGCTATTTCCAAGCACATTGTGTGCTGTCGGTCCTGCGTGCTGCACGACAGCATTCAATATTTAGTATTTACTGCTGTTTACACTTAGCTAGATTAACGTGATGGTGTTGTGTTTAGTATGTTGCTCTGTTTTTTTTGCTTGTTTTCTCTTCTTTTTCTCTCAACAGGTGATCCAGGAGATTTTTTTCTCTTCTTTCTCTTTTTAAGTGCCCTTTCTCACTGTCCCTCTTCCCTTCTGTTTTTCTTTTCCTCCATCTTTCTTTCTCCCTTTCCTATCCCTCAGTCATGTCTGTCCCATCTGTAACAACTGAAAATAAAATAAATAATAACAACAAAGGTCGATCAAATGGACCAATACGGCAAGGCCGTGATGATCCATTTGGAAAAGTAAAAAAAAAAAAAAGAAAGAAAGAAAAAGGGAAAGACCATCTCTGAATCGAGGAGGGGGCCTAAGGGTACATCTTTCACCATCTTAAAATGCTGTGATTGCAGCCATTCCCCACCTCTCTGTGAATGGTACTCATGGCCACTGATCAATGGGCTGTGATCAGTGGTTGCTGATCAGTGGTCATGAGAATTTGCATAATTATGATGAAGTGGTGCTAGTTTCAGTCATTACGCAAGTGTACTGTTTATAAGATTGGGGAAACCTACAGTCAGCTGAGACTGAAGAAGTCACTTGGATGAGTGATGAACTGAAAACGCTACGTCCAGATGAACAGAATCAACTTTTATAACACATAAAAACAATAAAAAAAAATATACATATAAATTAAATTTTATTTTAAAGTCACATTAAAATCAAGGCCAGCTCTGTTCTGGGATGCACCCTGGACCCAGTGCAGGTGGTGGGGGACAGAAGGACTCGGGCCAAAATAACATCTCTGATGGACAGTCTCCCACCCCATGCATGTAAATGTTGCTGAACTGCAGAGCTCCTTCAGTGACAGACTGCTGCATCCTAGATGCATGAAGGAGCGTTTCCACAGGTCCCTCCTCCCTGCAGCTGTCAGACTGTACAATAAAAACTGCTCCCAACAAACAGATGTTTACATCAGTGCTGTAACAACTTCTACTGTTATAACTGCACATTACTTTTCTCAGCTTATATATACACACACACTAACTTATTGGAAGTTACATGTCTTCTTTTTAATGCACAGGTACAATACACAATCTGCACTTTTCTAATTATTCAAAATTTTAACTATTTAAACATCTTTCAGTATCCTGCTCTGTTTGCACACTATCTGTACGCTAATTTTAACAACTGTACTGTACTCTGCTCTGGTAATGTCCATGATGTAAACATGTAAAAATTGTGTTTTTTGTTTTCTGTTCCATGTCCTGTTCTTTTTGTATATGTGTGTGTTTTGTTTTTTTGTTTTTTTTTGCTGCTGATACAACCAAATTTCCCCTTGTGGGACAATTAAAGGATTATTCCATTCTATTTTATTCATTATATATGCTTGTGAAAACAACATGTTGTTGCTGACAAACAGGGCTTGACAAGCCAAATGGTGATTTAATGGTGACTATGTTCATCTTCTGAATAAATCTGTGGTCAGTGTTTGGCACAACCTAGTTTTAGACAGGCATCAATTATTCCCTTAAAAAGATTCTGAATAAAAATTACTTTGGAAAGGCTTAAACTGCTCCTCCACATTGAAATGGTTTGGGCACCTCTCACCCAGGGCGCCTCCTGGGTGAGAGGTGTTCTGGGCATGTCCCATCGGGAGGAGACCCCGGGACAGACCCGAGATTATCTCCTTTGGCTGGCCTGGGAACACCTTGGTGTTACCCCAGACAAGCTGGAGGAGGTGACCGGGGAGAGGTCTGGGATTCACTGCTTAGGCTGCTGCCCCGCGAACCGGCCCTAATGTGTCCATTTAATCAGAGAGCAGGGGACCTGAGATGGCATATTTCTGATTTCATGGCGATGTAAGAGGCAAATTTCAGCCCTCAAAACTCCTCATAATGTGCAGCTCACAGCCAAACGCACACCTGCTGTTCATTTATCTGAAATGCACCACTATCAATCAGCTGTAATTTGCAGATTGAATTATTGCATGTCTGGAATATCCCGCAGCTTAATTCTCCTATCCATTCATCCCACACAACACCAATCACAACACTGACACGAGCGGGGGAATGAGGAACAAACAGGCGCGGCGACAGAAACGAGATTAGAATGACGAACATTAGTGCAAACATAAAGGAGCAGAGAAAGGACTAGGAGAGTAGATGATGAACGCCAATGACTAATGAATGATCGCGGGCATGCTTACTTTTGTTTTGCAGGTTATGATGATTATACGGCGCTGGCACTGATAATGCACACAGCAAACCAGGGATCTTATTTGTGTTATGGTCATTGCTATGGCTGTTTGTCTTATTTCTGCTGATGAGGTCCCGCAGGAAAATGGCCTTTTCTAGCTTGGCTTATGAAATCCACAGCTGCTGAAGATCATTTATTGCACTGCAGCAGGAAATAAACAAACCACATGCTGCATATTGTTTGTGAATATGTTGTTATACATGAAAATATGTGCCCTTTATCTGATGGCAAATGCAGGATAGGAGCAATTCACAGGCAGACTCATAGGTGCATGTTTAAGTGCAAAACAGCTGCACCAATGTGTGATTCTGGTCAGTTTGGACAAGTTTACACTGACATATAAGGAAAGAAAGTAAACTTTATCATCATACTTGTTTTTTTGGACTGTGTGTGTGTGTGTGTTGGTTAGTACTGTCACAGAAAGAAGTCCGCCTGCTGGGGCTTTTCCGTGTGGTGTTTGTATTCCCCCCCCCGGGGTTCTCTTCAGGTACTCCAACTTCCTCCCACAGTCCAGAGACATGCTTGCAAGTTTACATGACAAAATAAAAACTCTACGTACTTAATATTTAAAATATTGAGTAATTCTGAACGGTCTTTAATATTTTAAACAACTAATGGTAAATCGGTTGGTTCATATGCAGCGCTTTTCTACTCTGGGCACTCAAAGCACTCTACACAACTTGCCATTTTTTTTGCTAACATCATTTTTAGATGATGTCCAAATGGAAGAAAAGGTTTGCCAGGTCATGTGATGGTTTAAAAACCATTTCAAGAGACTGTGCAGACTTAAATATAGTTACAGTCACATTTTAAGTCCAAGCATAAATTATTAATAGCCTAAACATGATGTAAAAAAAAAAAACCAAAAAAAAAAACCCATGACGTAGGTACTTGAGACCATCCATTAAAACAGTTGATGAAGCACAATACATTACCTGGTAAAATGCTCTCAATTTCAAACACTTTAAAAACACCAATTTCAGTTTTACAGTAGTTTGTAATATTTCACTTCTTTATACGCAGATGTTGTACTTCGGTCAATGCATCTACATCCAAATGTATACACAATAGTAAATACATAAGTAATATATAAGAGCAAATATGACGGTTAATTAGCCAGCCAACGTGGCTACAACGAGCTTCATTGTACGGTGGCCCAGAAAGAACATCAACCTATGAAAACACCAGCTAACAGAAAAATGCTGCTAGTTCACAAAACACAAAAGAAGTGGAAAAAAGAAACAAAAACAACATAAGCAGTTTGTCCATGTCCTCCTGGACAGACTCACCTTTCCCTTTTTCTCTTCCCTGTCTTTGTGAATGAGAGTGTGTGTGCACGCTTTTGTTGCAGTTTTTTCTAGGGATCTCCGCCCTGCTAATCACACACTTGGAAGACATTCCTTATTACGCAACTGCACACTGTTGAACTGATTGGGCCTCCACTATAAGACGCTGGTGTTTCCATCCAATCAATGCCAGAATGTTACGCCGCATGTGGTAAACATGTGTGGATCTCGCAGTAGGCACAGTCTGGTTTACTCACCATGGGCTCCTTTGTTCAGACACCTGCTGCCGTCAAGAGAAAACTCATTTAGGAGAATTTTGGAAGGGAAAAAGAAACCTGTGACAATCGCCTGTCTACAATCCCAAAAATTGACTCAAAGAAATACTTTAAATAAAACATCCTTTTTTAACCCTTTTAACCCTACGTCTGTGTCCAGGCGTCGACACAGAGCTGAACAGGGAAACAATAATGTGACTGAACAGAAATGGAGGATTCATTGTTGCTGAGAGGGATTTAAAAAAAAAAAAAATCACTAGATTCATATAATTCTGTAGTTACATGTTTGCTTTAGTCACCTCTGGACTTTTCTACCACTGTGTTTGACCTCTCAGGCCACTGAGCGTTAACTTTGTATCAGAAATAATCAATTCTCTCATTATTTGCATGGACTTTACCTGCTGTAACACCTGCAGGACCAAACTGTAGTCACTACATCATCTTTAGCAAAACAGAAAACAGGTCTCAGATCTGTCCACCTTTCACTCTCAGATGGCACAAATATAAGGGTTACAGTGGTGAGGACAGCTAGGCTTTATGGCTAGAACGAGCCTCCACACATTCATCCAGAAAAGTTTTAACCATTAACAGTCTAATAACCGGCAGCTTTTACCCAAGTCATTAAATCATGTTGGCTGCACTGAGCAAGAAATGTAAACACACACATATTTGAAACTTACATTATACTTAGAGAAAATAATCTTGCCAAAAGGGGTTAAACTCCAAGCACACTGCTCTTTACTTGTACTGTTGCTAATGGTTCAAAATGCTGCTGCACGACAAAAGAGAGCACATAACTCCCATCCTGGCTTCACCACATTGGCTGCCTGTATATCTTAGAGGTCATTTTAAAATTCTTATGTTTGTTTTTTAAATGAATCCTTACTAACGCCCCCTGGTTTCTCAGGTCAGCTGACAAGCTGCTCCTGGAGGTACCGGGGTCCAAGAGGGAACTCAGAATAACCTGCCCCTGCACATTAGACAGCCCCCTCCCCGCCTTTTAAAATGTAATTTAATATGCTTATCATTTTTTATTTGTCAAGTGTACAGCACTTTGTTTCTGAAAGTGCTATATGAATAAATTGCTTGCTTGTTTGCTAATCTGAGAAAAGGGGACAGTTGATGCCGTGACTGAGTTAGTCTTCTTCTTCTCATATCTTGCTGATATGAATTCAAATTTTGTTCTAAAGCACAAGAATGCCTTCGTGTTCTCTTCTCCGTTCTTACGTATGTGTTCGATCTCCAGCGATACATAAAATGTGATCAAGTGGAACTGTGATGTCCACCTCGGCTACTGTATTCAAGATGGCAGGGCCATGTGACGACTTCCAGAAACCAGCTTCCGCTCGTATTTATGTTTAATGGATTAATTCTCAGTTTGTTAGAAGGCATCAATTTGTTGAAAGATGTAATTAAACACTAATCAGTGTATATTTATGAGCACAATATTCAATATAATATTTAAACTTAAATGTCTAAATGTGACCCAAAAACAATGAGTACATTGTTACTTTCATCACACATGTAACAGTAACTTATTAAAAAACAGTTAATGAAACATATGTTCCTAATTTCCAAGAAAACGTCACTAATTTATTTAAGGTGGGAACGCTATTGCAATTCAGTTGTTAGCTAAGCTTGAGGAAAAACTATACGGCAGGCAAAGTCCACCACAGTGTACCATGATATTTGCATAAATATGCATGAATACAATTAAGTTTTCATTTTTTGGCACAGTGTCTTGTCAATAATGATCGCTGATGTGTATTTACTCTTACTTGGGCTCACATATTGGACACAAAGGTAAAATTTCAACAGGGTACCATATAGGGTACAATATAGAAGGATGGCTAAAAATACCTTCTGTTCATGGCACAGACAGACAGATATCCACACAGATGCTTTTATCCATCTCTCAAAGATGGAAAAAGACAAACACAAAAATCTACTTATATCTCTCCAGATGTGTATTGATCTTTCCATTCATAGTAGATGGATGGTTAAATAGGAATGGATATCCTTGAGAGAGATAAAAAGATATAAAATCTATATTATAATGTCTGTAATGTAATTGCACAGCAAGGGTTAATCCTGGCAGCGGATTGTGTTTGTGTAGCACGGATATTTATAGTGCTCGGACCAAAAATTATGAATTAAAATGTTTTGATTTATTTAGCAAATGCCAAAAATATGTACCATTTCCTGCCCTGATCTTCCTGATCCATTAAGACTTTGAAGGTGGAGCACTTCATGGAAAAAGCTGCAGTGTCTGCAGAAACAGATCATCAAGCAAAGTGTTTAAAAAAAATGCGAAACCCATTGAGAAAGTGTTAGTTATGTGCGATTCGTTCTTGATTTTGGGCTCCGTGAGGCCGGCGCGCATGGATGTCACCGAGCTGCGAGGATTACTGACAGGTGGTGTCACTCCTACGCGCTGCGAGTTGCTCAAGCAAGCAGTCAGATGGCATGTTGTAAGCTGTGTCTGGCAGGAATGGTTGTTTAGGAGACGCTACACACCTCCCATCAGTTCCTCCTTCACTTAACAGGACTTCACATGCTCTACCTTTAGGAAAAAATGGAAATGATAACGAACTGATATTGTGTTTTTATATTTACTGTCACAAAAAGGAAATGATAAGTTTGTGTAAAGACTAACAAAAACAGAACAGCGAGGCCAGAAATCACTGAGCAAAACACCGTTGACAACATAGCCATGTAATTACTGTGAGCTGAGAAAAAATGTGCACAGTTACAGTATGTACATCAAATCCCCAGAGGGTCGGGATCTGCAGCCACGACTCAGTCCTCAGTACAACATGCAGTCTGAAACAAACAAGGAAGTTATGGATTGTGCTGTATTATGTACGTGTTTCACAAAATCAACAGAAAGCAACGTGACAAAAATAGTGGGACGATGTAAACTGTTCTAATACATTCCTCGATAAAAAAACCACTACAAAAGCCTGGAAACCTTTGTACTAAGGTCACACAATCTCTCCAGTTTTTGTCGGAAATATGGCATTTTGAAAATGTGTAAATGCACACGTTGATAAAATAGTTTGATATTTTGGGAAGTCCTTTTATTTTTGCATTTTCTTTAGAGGATTAGCCTAGCTTAGCGGTAAATTGCTAGCATTGCTTTGAACAAATATGAAAATAATCCATGTACTAGCCTCAAAAGCCCACAGAGTAACACAAAACATCACTCATGACCTAATTTGTTCACACAAAAATGTTAAAATGACAATTTTATTGCAGTGGTTGAAGTGGCGTGATGTGTTAGCATCAGAAATACGATTAGGGCTAGTTCTTCCAACCTTTTAAAAATCTTTCATTCATGGCACTAAATGAGAAAATAAAGTTATTTCTAAAATGCAGTACTGGTTCTATTCCTGTTATTTAAAATTGGGTTCTGAAAATTAAGCTAAGTTGATTGGATATTGGTATTTATACTCAACTTTCTGAGTCATCATCAATGACATGCGATAATTCTAACTCTACTTTTACAGAAATACTACATGTTGTGTCAGGAAGGTCATTATTGTTCCCGACTGCAAAGACATGGCTCTGTTTTGATATCATAGAGTAACGTGTTATAGTTACTTTCCATCATCAACAAGAACTTACAGGATAGAAATGAGCATAGCATTAAACTATTTGATTAGCAGAAATGCTAACAAAGATTTTGGTCAGTAGGATCAGCAAAAACTTACTGAACTTTTTAAGAAAGTAGTATTTCCATTAAATTTAAATACAATTTGAACTGAAACCAAATGATCTCAAGTCTAGGGAACATTTGAACAACGGCACAGGGACAACAACACACGGTCCAGCTCCTGTAACCTTGGTACAACTTCTAGATTGAGCTTGTTGACCACAGACTCTGTTTCTATCGTCTTGAAGCAACTGAAACTAAACACTTAACGAGCTTTGGCATTTTGGGAGAAACAAAAGTGCACAATTGTAAGGAAAAGGGGTATGGTGGATGTATATAATACGACAAACAAAGGGCATCATGAAAAATAACAAAACTGGATGCAGCCTTATTGTTTTAATGTCATTTTATCTCAACTAGGCTTTTGTAATATCACATTTCCCAAAATATCACAACTATTCCTTTATGGCTGATTTCATACCAAATAATTTCCCGCCTGGGCAAAGTCTGTTTAGTCTGGGTGCATGGGATCTTACAGGTCCGCCTTTGTCCATGTGCAGATATAAGGAAGGCTAGCGCTGTCATAATACTACAAACCTTTACGATTAAATTTAATAGTGTGGCCACATGTTATACTGAAATTATAGGGGAAGGTTTCAGCAGCTCATCGAATCCAACTTAAATCATCTTTTGGAGATGCAGTGCTGCAAAAGTGTGTTTCAGTTTGTGTGATAGAGTCGCAGGTGATCACAGGGCTGACTTCACATGCAAGTCTTTGTAAGATGCATGTTCTGCAGGTAAATCCTTGTGGCTGTGCATGATTCTTTCTGCACGTATCATGTTAAAAAAGCGTTCAGGACGTTACCGTGTCGGGTCGGCCACACAAGGCTTCTCTCAGTCATAAACCAGAATCACATGGGCTTAAAAAACCCACAATGCATTAATGAACATAATAAAGCCAGTAGATGAGGTTGAAGAGGGAGAAGGCAGAGGGGAATATAATCCGTGACCATCTGTCGATGGCATTCACATCAGTGAGGTCTGGGATTTTGATTTTGAGCTGCGAGGACCGTCTTCGTAGATGGGTTTTCTTAAGATGTGCGTTCCTGTCCAGGCTGTGGCGGCCCAACTCGCGTGACCCGCTTGGCTTTCTGTACTGGATAGCTGAGTTGTCGAAGACCATGGAGGACGAGTTGTGGGTCTCGCTCAGACTGGTTGTTATCTCGTTCCCTCCCACCTCGTTGTGGATCTCCAAGGTTGTCAGCAAAATGTTCCCCTGGGAGTCGACCTAGGACCGACAAACAGCAGCGATGTTTAAAACAGGCTACAGCGACTGACGACACATGTGCAGCATGCGTCGGTTCCCCGGGGTCGGTCTCCTCTCGCAGGCTGACAGCCTGGGAACCAGAGCGACCTTCAAAGGCAGGTTTTTCTGTCCCAAAATTAAACGTCTTCTCACAAATCAGCTCAAGGTTGGACTGGCCGGCTTTAATACTAATGTAGTGACAACTATTGCTTCCCACACAAAAACAGATATATCATTCAGACCAGTTTAGGCACAGGATGAACACAGATATAAAAAGGTGACCACAAGGCATGAGAGGAGGTGAAAAAGTGAATATTTGTCTTCTTATTTTTTTGGCTGTGGTTTCACAGATCAACCTCGAATCCTGTAAACTAATTTAAAATGTAACTCGTGACTCTTCATGTTTTCTATGTGCCGCCGAATTAGTGCAGTGTAAAGGTAATCGCCTAATGACATTAATGATGGTTGGAATGGTTTGATTGCACTTACTGGGTAGCATGTTAGCAACACAGACATATAAAGACATTAAAAAAGGGCAAAAATACGACAGTGGGAAAGGCGGGCTAAGCAGAATGTACTCGTACGGTGAGGTGTTTAGAGAAATGGCTGTGATGACGTGTTACTTTGTTAAATGAGGTCAAACTTTGCACTGCAGCAGCAAAGTTTCAGCCAGAGGTTTCACAGATGTAACACAACAGGCAGTGACAGACACTCACCCGTCGTGAGTGACGACGCCCTTGTACCTGATTGGACAGTTTAAGAGACGAAGACTTGCAATTGCCTCCTTCCAGAATGGACTAGCCAGGAAAAAGACAAACACAAACCCTTTTGTCTGAGATTCGGTCACCTAAGATGCTCACAGAACATCGGAGTCAGGAGTCAGAAAGTCACTCAGTGTGGACTGGTTAAAGCTGTGACTGATGATTAATTAAAAAAAAACATCTGTAGGATGTATTGATCCAGTCACATTAAAAATCATTGTCTCCCACCTTATCCCTCAGAATCGGCTCATCTTTATCCTTGATTTGAAGATCATCCTGGCATCAAATGTAGGTAAAAAGGAGATCTTTCATAGTGTAAATTGTTCTGATCAGCCAGAAATTCCACAGGCTATTGAAAGCCATGGTGTTAAGCCAGAATGCAGTTTTTGAAGTTTTCTTCAGTGAGTTATCAACCCCAGTGCTTGTTTCTACTAAAGCTGAGGTCTTGGCTTTGTACTGTGACTCTTAGAGCTGATTTGGGTGAAAATGTCTGAATTAATGATATTATGAGGAAAATGGTGTAAAATCTCTGAGGAGATTAAAGTCTGAGTACATTCATAGTATGAGATATATGGCTTCATTAAATATGCTAAAGCTAAATGTGCACAAAAGACTCTCAGGGTTCAGGTGGGAATCTTTTCAGAGATGGGTTTTTATATAGAGTTACCCATATTTAAAGGGTATTCGAAGCACAATTTTTGCTGCCGTTAACAGACGGATAAACATGACGTCATCTACAGTACTGCTAGGGGTGGATCTGAACGCATGGCCACTGGTTTGTGACCAAGCAGTAACAAGGCAGACACATCCTAAAGCACACCCTGATTAATCCTCTACATGTTCCAGTTCAAATACGGAGTTTCAAGGAATACTTGACCTGAGAATTAAGACTGTAAAAATGTTTGCTGGAGTCAAAGATCAAGACAGAATTCGGATTCTTTTCACACAAACTGCTGTACGACTGGTCTTCTTATTGCAGTTAGCAGCTAGAGATACTCCCGCACAGTTAAATAGGTAACTTTCAGATAGTGATGATTTAAATACACCTATTTAAATAAATCCCTGCTTGAAATGGAATCCACAAAAAAAACAACCTGAATCACGATAGCGCTGCATCTCGGCACCGAAGAGCCAAAACATAGTGACTACAGATGAATTACTGCAATAATGTTCATTATCATTATTGTAACAATGCTGCATGGTGACATTTCCCAGCAGCGGTTTTAATGTAACGGCTAGTTCGTGTATATTTGTGTGATGTCCGAGGAGAATTGCTCCACATGGTTGATTTAACAGCTATAAGCACTAAAAGTTGTTAAATTCCAGCCTTGCTTGTTAAAAGAAACACCACAGTTGTTTTTTATGAACCTTCTTGGTGTTTGGAAATAATTCTCACCTTGGGCCTGTCAAATTTACTGCGGTCATTATTTGCCTTCTGCGCCCTTTCTGCCAGCTTTTTCTGCATCTGAGGACCTCGGCCAAAGAAGATGTAGTTGACAAAGGCATATTCCAGCAGAGCCAGGAAGACGAACACGAAGCAGCCCATCAGGTACATGTCTATGGCTTTGACGTAGGGGATTTTGGGCAACGTCTCCCTCAAATGGGTGTTGATGGTTGTCATGGTCAGCACAGTGGTGATCCCTGGAAGAAAAAAAAATCTGTTTCCACAGTACTAAAGGAGGGCTGAGAACCGATCTCTAAAATGACCATATCCAGATGAATACCATGAACCCGATTTTTTGTTTTCTGAGAAGCTAAAAGTCGTCTGTTTGGATGATGTTGAATATTCTGAACTTGGATGAATTACAACTCACATGACAAGCGAACAGACTCAACAAACACACTGTAAACTCTCTCAGTAGTTTGCGCCATCTACAGTAATGCTCTGTGTCTCCATGAAGGCTCACCGACCTGGACGGTGTGTCTATTTCTGTCGATTCAGGCTTACATAATTAAAACAAAAAATGTTGCACTGTATGGAGTGTGTGGGGGAGTCAAGAGCGCCAGTGGGTACATGGCATCGATTTCTGCATAACAAAGGGACGAGCAAGATTCTAAACACTCTGAGAGCTCAGAGGAGATGGTTACTCAACAAACCCCTTGAAATACTGCGCAGTGCTGTCCCTGAGAACACAGCAGGTAAAAGTAGATGGACAAAATAAGAAGTGATAATCATACAAGATGATAACACTTGCTGTACACTATTGTTCATGTCACAGGGGTAGGAAAGTATTGGTGGAAAAAAATATTTACATCACTGGACTCCTCAAGATGGCATCTTCCCCTAATAAACTATTAAATGTGGCAAAACAGGAGTGTAATTTGAACAGATGATTTTAAAATCCTGTGTTTGCTCAGCTGAGCTCTAGTTCTGGTGTTAAATCCCAAAAAACTGGCTAATACAGACCCGATCAAAAGTTTAAGATCCCTTGAAAAATGGCAAAAAATCATATTTTGCATGTTTGGATCTTAACAAGGTTCCAAGTAGAGCTTCAACATGCAACAAGAAGAAATGGGAGTGAGACATAACATTTTTTTGAGCATGCAATTTATTGAAAACAACGCTTCAACTGCAACATGCTGTTTTACAGCTGATCAAAAGTTTAGCACCACATGCCTTTAAAAAGCCAAATCTGTGCAAAAATGTGGATTCATTGTCATTTTCTGACATGTAGTAACACTGTCATGATGATCTGTTCACAAAGGCAAAAAAATGTTTCCTTTTTGAACATGGTTGGGTTGTTGAACTGCATAAGTAGGGTCTCTGGCAGTGCGGCATCGCTGCTGAGGTAGGACACAGTAAGACAGTCATTTGGAATTGCTTAAATGATCCTGAGGGTGATGGAACAAAAAGTCAAAATTTCATCAGCACTGAGCCAGAGGATCTAATTGGCTGTCCGTTAAGCACTGGACAATCCTCAACCCAAATTAAGGCCGTTTCTGGTGTCGACTGCAGCCCCATAACCATCAAACAGCATCTGAGACTGAAGGGCTTCAAAAACAAAATACGTCTTCAAAGGCCTCATCTCCTTAAACGCCACAGAACTGACCATTTGGACTTTGCAAGAGAGCATCAAACATGGGACATTGAAAGGTGGAAGAAAGTTTTATTGTCTGATGAGAAAAAACGTAACCTTGATGGTCCTGATGGTTTCCAACGTAACTGGTATGAAAGGGAGATCCCACCTGAGATGTTTTTTACGTGCCACAGTGGAGGGGGCGCCATAATGGTCTGGGGTGCTTTTTTTTTTTCAGTGGAGCTTCAGGAGGTGCAGGGGCGTCAAACGGCCACTGGCTATGTCCAGATGTTGAAGAGAGCATCCCTCATGAGTGAGGGCCATCGTCTGTGTGGTAACGCCTGGGTTTTTCAACAGGACAATGCCACAGTACACAACGCCCACAGATCTAAATCCCATTAAAAACCTTTAGGGATGGATGGCAAGAGAAGTTTACAAAAATGGACAATGGAGTTCCAGATAGTAGATGTCCTTCGTGCGGCCGTCTTCACCGCTTCCAGAAATGTTCCCGCTTACTTTGTGGAAACACTCACATCAAGCATGCCGCAACAGATTTTTGAAGTGATCAACAGTAACGGTGGAGCTACTCATTACTGAGATCCTGTTTGGAACTTTGATTTCTGTTTTGGGGGGTTTACAGGGTATTTTTTTCAGAGGTGTGGTTCTAAACATTTAATCAGCTGTAAAACAGCCTGTTTCAGTTTAAGCGTTGTTTTCAATAAATTGCATGCTCAATTTTTTTTTGTTTCACTCCCATTTCCTCTTGTTGCATGTTGAAGCTCTACTTGGAACCTTGTTAAGATCCAACCATGCAAAATATGATTTTTTTTTTACCATTTTTCAAATGGTCTGGACTGTTTGAAAAAATCTTTTTAAAAAATGTGTATATCCTTCTGGGATGTGCATATCTTTTTGCATTAAAAGTATATATATTTTACTACACCTTTCTGAACGACTCGTAAAACTCCATACGCTTCAGACATGTTTTTCCGCTCCTCATGTATGAAGCCTGTTAAGTAGCCCAGCTAATTTGGTTTTGCTCAGGATATTCACACCACCCACCAAAGAGAATGGAGACCTGTAATGAATCACCGTTGATTGATTTTGTAAAGCACAGGAGTAGGGATGCGTTCTAACTTGCATTGATCTGACAGCATCCCAGACAGCAGTCTTCTCAACGATGGAGGCGTTACGGCGGAGTGAGCCGACTCGTGCGTTAAATGACGAGGTCTGAGCCAGCACAGGGGCTTCCAAATCCAGCTTCCCACCAGACTTCCTAAGATGTACTACATTCATCTAATCACAGCGTATGCTCAAGTGAGATTTTATTATTGGTACGTTAATGTGCTCTTCTTTACGCAGACTTGACTGAGAGTGCACCAAAGCTGATTGAGGATTTCCATTAAGGCAAATATTCTAGCAGCGATCAATGCAGTTAGGGAGGTATGGTGTTATACAACGGTGAACTTTTTCAGCCCTAGAAGCCAGTGGAAAGTGTGAGTCTTGAGATCCAGTTGAGTCTCCTATTACACCACAATGCAGAGGCTTCAAACAGAGTGAAGGAAACGCACAGCTGTGATTATTTGTTCTTCTTGAATCTGTTGTTTATCTGTTCAAATGTGGCACGTGGGAGGAACTCACCAGTTTAGTTTTGAATGCATAATGCCTCACCAGGACTATTCTTCTTTGTTAGTGCTACTACATAATCTTTGTGAATGCTTTCTTTTACATAAATATTCTTTAAACAAACCAATTTTTCATTCCCACACAAGCCAATTCTTTCAATATTTTCGCTGTCAAGATTCATCTGGTCCTACATTTGACACATTTATAAGTCAGACGGATGGATACTGAATGCATAATGTTGATGTAAAATAACTGTAAGTAACCAGTCACAAATCCATCCTCTAATTACAGAATCGCCACTTTGATAATGTCACAGTTTAGTGTTACTTTCTGGTTTCCAGCTTTGGCACAGAGCCGGTCACTGTTCACAAGTCTTAGAAAACACAGAGTGCGTGTAGATTAAACTACAATCCAGAGGTCAACTCACTGCATTGGAAAAACCATACCTAATGCAACTCTGGCAGCTGAGGCGTCATAATTTATCCAGAACGACACCCAGGACAAGATGGTGATGAGGATGGAGGGCATGTACGTCTGCAGGATGAAGTATCCGATGTTTCGCTTCAGTTTGAAGCTCAGAGACAGTCGAGGGTAGGCACCTGCAGGACAACACATCAGGTAAAAATCAGGGCTCTATAATTCAGGAGAAACATGGGGATGCCTTCCACTTTGATTTGGTTTCTGTGGTGATGAGCTCATCAACTGTATTTACACGAGAACTGCAGGCAAAAACGAGACACTGTCCACATTCTCACATGATGCAAACAAACAAAACTTTGGGGAAAAGGGTGGGTATTTAAAAATCCTACATTGCCACGTTCTCAAGTTATTGCATTTACAAACCTACTGGTCCATGTCCCCCACCCGCCCACCAGTCATAGAGTGACAACAATACCCCATCAGCCTTTTACGGCTGAGGGGTAAAAGTTATGTGCCAATATGTGTGCACATTCTTAAAAGGTTATATGTATATTAATTTTTAAATATCTCAAAACCTAGACAGAGATTTCTACATAAAAGTATTTGTACACAAACACACAGTGTATATGTACAGATAATGATAATTTAAAACACACACGCGCGCGCACACACACAATAAGAGGATGTTGAGAAGAAGTTAAAAGCATCTGCAGACACTCCATTTATTAGAGTTTATTGTATCAGAATGTGACAGTGATCCTAATGAGCTCTAATAGGTTTCTCTACATTATCTGTATAGAAACGCTCGGACAGTAGCCATCCTACATGTCATTAATTCAGCAGTGAGGATAATCACTGTTGTGGTGCCTCTGAGTTGTTGCTGTATTATAGGAGAATAATTCATGCTGCCAGCACTCTGCCTCATGAATGCATTATTTTGCTGTATGCAACAGTCCCCATTCTTTATCAACAGCATCAATCAGTGCATCTCTTAATTTCAAGCAATGGGAATATAAAGTTTAACAGATCTGGTCATTGCATGAAGGACAGTTTATCATCCTGACTCGGCTCAGATACATAAAAAGAAAAGTGAGTCAACACCACAAAAAGCAGGTTATTTTCTACTTTTTTAGGGCCATTAGTAGCACTAAGACCCTTCACCCGCTGTACCTTTACAGGCATGTTTGAACTAAATAGACTCAGTCCAGGTTCTTGTCTAAGTGTAATCGAATGCATCATGGGAGACTGCAGACATTCTCATGTCAGACTTAATTTAGTTCCAAATTCTCAACCTGCACTCTGTGTGTCTTCAGCCAGAGTTACAAACTGGAGGATCATTTTAAACAGGTATGTGTTTAGTAGGCAGCAGAACTTTTAGTACAAGAGACGTCCAGAACCTGCAAACACCCACTTCCACCTATGGGAGGAAGCAAGCAGTCCTTCTGCAGCAGCGTGCAGCTCCATCTAGTTTTAAAGCAGCAGTTTTATAGAATGCACCGAAAAAAAACAGCCAGTCATGAATTAATATACTGGGACGTCTCAAGATTGACGACAGGTAACAAAACACAACCTCGGCAGAGTCTTACATCTCTGCAGTTCAGGTGACAGATTCATCTGTGACGCAGCACATGTTTTAAAGTCTTATTCTTCTGTTTTAATCTGGGATCACTGATTATTGGATGAAGTGCAAGAATGCATCTGAATGCATCTTGATGGAGGCGTGTGAGACGTGCTGCTTTTACATTGTTTGCTGAGCACACGTTGTGCCAAACTCTTAATACAAGGTAAGGTGCTTTTATCTCAGTTATAAGCTATTTTCACTGAGGTTATTTAACACTGTAATCAGGGACAACAGATCTGAACTGATTTCTGGTGATGTCAACTGAACGCGAGCATGCACCTTCTAAAATGTTCTTTCATGGATTCAAGAAGAAACATTAAAAATGTGAGTGCCATAACTTGCCTGTGGAGAAGACTACATTCCTGGAAACCAGTTTGTAGTCCACTATGGAGAACTGAGGGAGCTCAATGCGTTTTACCCCGGTCACAGCAGTTTCTCCTCCTTTCCAGTAAAACTCTATATCATCTGTTGTGTAACCATCTGCAAGAAAACAAGTCACATGATGTGTCCTTAACAGTGGAAAAGCTCTGAAAAGTGAATCTGTCTCATTTCACTGGATGTATTTTTATATCCTTAAGAGAAATCAGGACGCCCGGTAGCTGTAACTGATTTAGAGTAAGTCTCATGAATCACACAGATCCTGTAAGTGCTGATTGCATGAGATGTGAATCTTCATGGGGATGTGTGTCAGTGCAGACAGACAGGCTGATACCAAATGCATGAGATCCATGACCGCCAAGAGTTTTATGGCAGCACGGACAGCCGAACACGTCATCTAGACTGATGAAGCTGGACTAATCATTACGGTGCTCCACTATGGAAATCACTGTCTGCTCAGCTCAGAACCTCTCCGTGCAGACGAAGTCGTTTAACTGGAGAGGGTGCAGCGAGCAATCTCACTGGGATATGACAGATTAATAAATCCAGAGCAATTCAGCAGCCTGTGCAGTTTTTGTCTCCACCCGATGACTGAACATTTTTTATGAGAATTACAGCGCTGTTCATATTTTTAAGTGATGAAAAAAGTCGGGCTGTCTGCTGTATTTCTTTACAAAGCACAAGATGCAGGGCTTAAACTTACAACTCTCAATTTCCAGAGTGCAATTCTGCTCGTCCAGCGGGTATCGCCTCAGATCCATCATGCAGGCGGCCGTCGTCGTGATTCTGAGTCAAAAGAGGAACAAAAGAGAGGTGACCTCGTTTTAGATTCAGGACAGCTGTTAGAGCAGAGGATGGTTAGGAGAAATGCGTTCCATCTGAGGAAGATGCAAATGGCATCCATTTTTATTATTAATTGATTAAAGGAAGAAAAACAAACTTCCTGCCAATTAATTCCACTCTCATTTCCAGACTCTTCAGACTTGCACATTTACACTGAGGATCCAATTCTGAGTTAGTCCAAACAAACGTATGACAGCAGTTATGAGATGCGACTTCCTGCATTAGCATTAAATTGTGTTGAACTGCAGCTTAAATTGCTTCAACAAAACAAATAAAGCTTTTTGCCACTTCATGAATCTTGGGCAGTTTGGAGAGCTATGCGATGGTGTAAAAGCCAGATGCAGCCAATAAGCACCGGAGATGGATTGGTAATTAATTGCAGAGAGTATTATGTATATTATGAGAGGAAGCCTATCATGTATGAATATTAACAAGAAAAATGACCTCTAAGTCTTTGTCCACAGCCAATATGTTACTAATGTGAAATAACTGACAAATTCTTATATTATTAGAAACATGACAGAATCAGCATGAAGAAATTGATCCCAGCATATGAGCTGATCTCAGTGGTTCAGCCACTGAAATCCTACAAATCCAATCTCTTATACGGTGCATGTGCAAGCCACTGCACAACCCACCCCAGCTGCTTCTTTTCATGCTGTTTCTGACTTAACGTCATATCTGCTGTCACTGATGCAGCTCTGCTCAGTGCTGGAGTCATACTGCTACTCTCCAAAGAGCTGAGAACAGAACTTGAACGCGGTTAAAACAACAGTTTTCCTTTTTCAACAGTGGCTGAAATAAAGGCCGGTTGCAAATAATACTTGGTTAAAAACACCCAGAATCTGGTGGAATTACTGCACTTGAAAATCCAGTCTCTCCTCAATTGAGGAGCCCCACTTTACAGGGATATTTTTTTCAAGACGGGAAGAAAACTGAAGCTCGTATAAACTGATGAATAAAGAATACAAGCCTACCCTGAAAGGTCAAGCTAAACTGCAGTTCTTACCTGAGGCCGTAGAGAACAGTGCCATCCGGGTGAAGTCGAATCATCCGGTTCTTTACTGTGACACCATGCACAAAGGACTTCTTGTCATTGAGAAAGTAGGTGTCTGGGACCCAGAGCTGGTCTGCTACTCTGTTGTCTAGTGTCAGGTTGAGAGGGATCCCTGCATAAGCCAGCCTCTTATCTCTCCAATACTGCTGGAAGTACATAGTCAGCGTGTAGTCCTGTGAAATGTAAAAGAGCACGGTCATGTAGCTATGCTAAGTCAGAGAAGTGCATAGCATACATAACAGGAGGCAAACACCATCCAAACTGTAGCCAGGATTTCTAAAAAGGATTTCAAGTTTAGCGCTTGATTTGTGCACCCCGCAGGTCTGGACGGATTTTTTGGTCACAAAAATGATATTTATAGGACTGTCAGTCTGCTCTGGGTGCTCGTATTTCAGGACCTGCCTTAAAAAGAAACTCTTCTCAGCTGTTCTCTCTGCACAAGACTGACACAAGCCCTCAAACTATAGATTTCCATTACTACAAGCCGTGTCAACACCGTGTTTCAGTTTAGTACTGACCACTTTTTTTTTAGATAGCATTGCATATTACCAGCTATACATACAAAGGCATCCATAATTTATTGAGCATTCATTTGCAGCTAGCTCCACGAGTTAATCCATCAAACACAAAAGCTTTTTCAGCCCTTTAATGGAGCTCTTTACTATCTCTCTTTGCTGTGTTCTGCTGACTTATGTTCTCGTGAATAAATAAAACAGGAAATAAACAAAAAGTTGTCCACGCTCAAAATGCCTATCCTCCGGTGCAACAACATATTCACAATAAAGTGTTCAAAAATGCGTCGGTGGTATTTTCTATCTCTACGCTGAACTAATTATTGCTTAGGATGGTCTTTGTGGTGTCACGTTATAAACTGCTGATCTGATCGCAACAGATGAAAGAACTGCGTTTTTTTTTTTACTTTGTATACAAAGTGCAAAGAGACACCTGGGTTTTGGAGGACTGACAAATAATAAGCTTGTTTTGTGTATGTGATTTGACAGTATATTATAATGCAGCATGGATTCCAATGAATAATTCAGCGTGTGTGTATAATCAGAATAGATATTCATTTCAAAGAGCTGCACAGTCGTTACTGTGACTGTGTGAGGCTTTTTCATTTGTTTGCCGTACAGGAAACATTTTTAACTCGTCAGGTTCTGGGTGTAGGTTCTGTAGTGAACTGTGGTGAGTTAGATTTCAGAAAATCCCTGGCTTGCGAATTGACTGTTTTATTTTCTGAGATGCCTTCACCCTCCCAATTCTCTTTCACCCCCCTGCAAACAGAAGATGCCCTCATTATGCTTCCTCCCACAAGCAGCAGAGCTGTGGGATGGGTGAATCAGCTTTACACAACAGCTCTTCTACTACAGCGATGGTGCCCATCTACCAACACGCTCCCTCCATGTCTGGACCACAGCTATTTTAGTCTCTTTGAGATCTTCAGATCTCACAGCTATCCTTGACTACTTTAAACAAGCAGCTCAGAAACAAATTTATACCACATCACTCTCGCTGTACACGCTGTACTGTACGCCCTCGAGCTCCCAGCACCCTGTGTAACCTGCAGGCTCCCTCAGGGATCTATTCTAGGCCTCGGCTAATTCCCCACAGAGGCTCTTCAGTTTGTGTACAGTCAGACAGCCACAGTGGAGGGCAGCGTAGTCAGCTCTTGTCCAATGAAAACTCAAGAAAGAGACTCAGATGCCAGATCATGTCACAATTCATTTGTTTGGAGCAAAAAGACTTTGTACACTGTTACAGGCTGGTAGGCCTTCCAAATGTGAAACATCACCAGTGTTTAACTAGTTGTACTTTGTCTCTTTTAAAGATTATCATCAACGGTTATGTTTACATATTACATATACAATATTTAACTAATGAAAAAGATATCAATGTGCCACAATACATGCAACAACTAGTTAAATTCAAGGTTAGAAATCTGATTGTAATTGGATTAATCAATGCATGAGGACTGTGCTTTCTGGCTGCACGGCATGTGGTCGCAATGTAATGGTACATGATTATGTACCATTTACGTATTTCCTTTATGCTGGCAATGTTTTCATTGCAGCATAAGTTTTGATTTTTTTTTATTAAACATGTGACCCTTGTCTTCCTTCATCGGTGTCAGTCAGGCCCTCTGGAGAGAAATGTTTCCCACCCTTTGTACAAAGTAGCGACTGTTTAAGCTCTTAAAATCCAGGCTCAGATTTGCCTGTGGAAGCCATCCAAACAGGATGTGACACAGAGCTCCTCATTAATTAGACCTCCCTTAAAAACAGAATCAAACACTGCAAGCAGTTTAAGACTTTACACGTCTGAGGAACGAAATAGTTTCAGTAGATAATTTCTTTTTGGACGATCACGTTCCAGATACCAAAGAAATTTTATCTTTATCTTCCACTTGGTAAAAACTTTGCTGGCCATTCTTTTGTTGCTAAAAATGAGCATATACAGTGGGGCAAAAAAGTATTTAGTCAGCCACCGATTGTGCAAGTTCCCCCACCTAAAATGATGACAGAGGTCAGTAATTTGCACCAGAGGTACACTTCAACTGTGAGAGACAGAATGTGAAAAAAAAATCCATGAATCCACATGGTAGGATTTGTAAAGAATTTATTCGTAAATCAGGGTGGAAAATAAGTATTTGGTCAATAACAAAAATACAACTCAATACTTTGTAACATAACCTTTGTTGGCAATAACAGAGGTCAAACGTTTACTATAGGTCTTTACCAGGTTTGCACACACAGTAGCTGGTATTTTGGCCCATTCCTCCATGCAGATCTTCTCGAGAGCAGTGATGTTTTGGGGCTGTCGCCGAGCAACACGGACTTTCAACTCCCGCCACAGATTTTCTATGGGGTTGAGGTCTGGAGACTGGCTAGGCCACTCCAGGACTTTCAAATGCTTCTTACGGAGCCACTCCTTTGTTGCCCGGGCGGTGTGTTTTGGATCATTGTCATGTTGGAAGACCCAGCCTCGTTTCATCTTCAAAGTTCTCACTGATGGAAGGAGGTTTTGGCTCAAAATCTCACGATACATGGCCCCATTCATTCTGTCCTTAACACGGATCAGTCGTCCTGTCCCCTTGGCAGAAAAACAGCCCCATAGCATGATGTTTCCACCCCCATGCTTCACAGTAGGTATGGTGTTCTTGGGATGCAACTCAGTATTCTTCTTCCTCCAAACACGACGAGTTGAGTTTATACCAAAAAGTTCTACTTTGGTTTCATCTGACCACATGACATTCTCCCAATCCTCTGCTGTATCATCCATGTGCTCTCTGGCAAACTTCAGACGGGCCTGGACATGCACTGGCTTCAGCAGCGGAACACGTCTGGCACTGCGGGATTTGATTCCCTGCCGTTGTAGTGTGTTACTGATGGTGACCTTTGTTACTTTGGTCCCAGCTCTCTGCAGGTCATTCACCAGGTCCCCCCGTGTGGTTCTGGGATCTTTGCTCACCGTTCTCATGATCATTTTGACCCCATGGGATGAGATCTTGCGTGGAGCCCCAGATCGAGGGAGATTATCAGTGGTCTTGTATGTCTTCCATTTTCTGATGATTGCTCCCACAGTTGATTTTTTTCACACCAAGCTGCTTGCCTATTGTAGATTCACTCTTCCCAGTCTGGTGCAGGTCTACAATACTTTTCCTGGTGTCCTTCGAAAGCTCTTTGGTCTTGGCCATGGCGGAGTTTGGAGTCTGACTGTTTGAGGCTGTGGACAGGTGTCTTTTATACAGATGATGAGTTCAAACAGGTGCCATTCATACAGGTAACGAGCGGGGGACAGAAAAGCTTCTTACAGAAGACGTTACAGGTCTGTGAGAGCCAGAGATTTTCCTTGTTTGAGGTGACCAAATACTTATTTTCCACCCTAATTTACGAATAAATTCTTTACAAATCCTACCATGTGAATTCATGGATTTTTTTTTCACATTCTGTCTCTCACAGTTGAAGTGTACCTCTGGTGCAAATTACTGACCTCTGTCATCATTTTAAGTGGGGGAACTTGCACAATCGGTGGCTGACTAAATACTTTTTTGCCCCACTGTAATTAAAGTTGAACAAGTCATAACATAATTTATATTTTAATCTGAAGACTCACTAGTATAAGATCAATATTGTGAAATGGTTTCAAAATTAAATTGTTAAATTCTAATGCAACTTTACTTATATTTATCTTTATCAAACAAAAAGAACTTTGATAAATACATTTCCCAGTTCTATCAGAGGCACTTATGTCCACTAATAACAGATCGTTAGGAAGTTATTTTTTAAGGATGAGTCCCAGCTTTTAGAGGCGAATAGAGATCAAACAGCAACATATATTTGAGGAGGTTGTGGGGGAGTGGAGGGAGCTTCGGCAGTTGTCATCAGATAGTAAAAAAAATGGCCACGCTGTACATGAGTAATATGGCTATATGAATGAGTGGTTGTGCAGCAGGAAAAAGCTAATCAGCTATTGGAAGTGCAGAATCTTATCAGAGTTAAGATAAAAGCAGTTAAAGTAAGCCTGTTTGGTCAGAGGGCCCGGTGGCGCCTGTGTCCGGCAGCCTCGCCTATGTCAGTGCACCCCAGGGCAGCTGTGGCTACAATGTAGCTTGCCATCACTAGTGTGTGAATGTGTGTGTGAATGGGTGAATGACTGAATGTAGTGTAAAGCGCTTTGGGGTCCTTAAGGACTCGAAAGGCGCTATACAAATGCAGGCCATTTACCATCTGGCCATCTGTTATGCTTTTCCTGGTGGATGCTCGTACTAAGCAAGTGAATGTGAAATTAATCTCCGTGAGTTCAGACCTCAAACTGCTCTGAAGAGATCCACCTGTCTACTCATCGTTCCATTATGGTGGGCAGTCCACTGGCAGCTTGGACTGCCGTCCACTGCAGAGAGAATCTATTGTCAGATAGGGGCAGTGTCAAAAATTGGTGGTACAACCGGTCTCCATAGGCTACTCCTGCTTTTGCTGTTGGGCCACCAAGCATCTATGGAAAAAGTTCTAACATACAAAGACAGTTAAAGGCACTGAAAAGTGTCCACCACAGCTAATGTTGCTACTTTCATTGCTGTTATTTTATTTTTTTAAAAAAATCTTTTTTGTGCTTCTCCCTTTCCAGGTGAATTCACTTCCTGGTCAACTAATCAACCAATCAGCATTCAAATGATGCCCAACATCATCCACATAAGTCACTGTACAGCTGGGATTTTGCACAACTGCACAGATCACGTGTCCAGTGGTTGAAAACCTCACAGGTGGGCTCCCTGTAAGCAAATGCCTCTGGGAATGGATACAAATGCTGTACTTTAAGGTTATGGCTACAAACACATAAGCCCCACCCACCTGCTATTCAAACCTTCTATTTGCAAGAAACAGTCAATCATAAGCTACTTTACTAAATCATAAGAATCAATCAGCTTAAAGGACAATACAGAATTACGACTCAGCAATACTGCAGCACTACCTTACTCTACACCACTGAGGTCATAATATGCCAAACACTTTTTCACTGACAGAATCTACCAGCAAAAGTTCTCAAAAAGTTCTCAAAGATCATTCCACGGAGGTTTTCAAAATGTTGCCGTCATACGATGACTCAACTCATGATAAAATTCTTAAAATACCTGCAATGCTTGTCACGTTGGTTTGGGTTTGAAGGGTGCTGTTGTTTGCTGTCAGATATCACGTAGACCACAAGAGACATAAAGGCGCTTATTCTCAGCACCAGTGAGTAAATGAGGCCCGGTGGGAGGTTGAGACTGTTGTGTCACTTTTGGCTCGGAGCGATCGCAGTCTCAAACTCAGACACGGTTAATGTGTGCCAGTCAAACATCGTCTACGTCATCCTAACACCAGGATGTCTGCTGGGAGTGCAGGAATGGCACTCTGAGAATCTCGCCCCGTGCAATCGGGGGGCTTTTCATCACTCCATGAGACAGTTAGATGTTCCCAGTAGGTTTCCAAAGTGTGCTAGATGTGTTTTACAAACTATCCATTTAATAGTTTCATCCTCTGTATCCTCCCACGCTGTAGCAAACAAGCCGTTCATTAAATGATTTATTCGTTGTGCTGTCAAAAATCTTGTACTATTACATTATGAAAGAAAAGCTGTTAAATAGCTGCTTTTGTGGAGGGGAGATATAACCATGCTTTAAGTCATTTAAGTGTCTTTGGTGAACGTGTAAGGCCTAAAAACATAATGGATCATCCCAACATACATCTCCAATACATCAATAATAGACAATTAAAGGCAACAAGCACAACAAAGAGCCAGAAATGTATTAAATCACACAATGTGTTTTATGTACGTTGTGTAAATAAAACACAACAGAGCACAACAACATCGACATATTATGAAAGTGATCTGAGCATACAGCAGAAATGGGGTATTAGTGACTTCCCACCAGATTTAGCTTTAAGTTGAACTGCCTTTTGATGCTGGCCAGGCAGCATAAAATGATTTTTTCACAGTAATGTGCAGTTGCAGCTGAAAACAAACGGTGAAGGCAGAAAACAAAGTTTTATACATGTGATCTCTTCATCGTCCTGGGATCACAAATGAAAAATAAAAATATGTAGGAATTTATAAAAGCAGGAAGTAAAATCCAGGCAGGAATCATGAGAAAAGGATCTATCGAAATAAAACGGGAAGCAAAATAAGACATAAACAAGAAGAGAGCGAAACACAAGGGATCACAGAAGCATACAGCACATAGACAGGACGGAGGGAAGCAAAGGCAGGGAAACAACAATGACAACACAAAGACCACGACCACAGTGCATGAAGCTACGTCTCAACCCACTCACACGTTTTCATAAAACCACTGGTGCAGCATTCATTTGCCTCGAATGGTAATGCCCAGCAATGGAGGCAACATGCTGGCATCGCTGACTGGCAGACAAGCTTCCAAAAATGCACTGCACACACTCAGGTCCCAAACAATAAAACCGCCAAGTCTGAAGTGGATCTGATGAATGGTTTTTGGAAGAACAGACAGACACACAGACAGAGATTCATGCTCTATTAGCAAGATTAAAAAAGATGAATTACACAGTGTCTTCTGTTGGTTCTGCGGTTAACTATGAGCCATTTCTAATGAAAAGGAATTTAAAGAGCTCTTCACACACCGTGAAACTCAGTAATTAAAACATTTATGAGACCTTAAAGTAAAAAAACAAAACAAAAAACCCCAAACTTGGGTGATCTTGGTCTTTTCAATGCTTCAAACTGACTGAAAGAGTCAAAAAGTTCCTCTCATTTAGTTTAACCTAGAATTACGCTCCCAAAAAGCCCTTGAAGTTCTATTTTTATTCAAAGCGTCGAGTTAGAGTGGCAAACACGGCCTTTATATTCCACTGAATGCAGCACAGTGTGAAACGCTGCTTGCTCCATAAAGAGAACTACCTTAGTATTTGCTGCTGAGTTCTTCTTACCTTCTGAGTGACCTGAGGTTTTTAATGATGTTTTATAGCTGACTTATTAACTAAGCCCTTCAATATAAATCTGGGAGAACATCTAAAGGTAACACTTCCTTCAGGCAGAAGGTGGATAATGTTAAAGTGTCAAAAAGAATGGGAGTTTTAGGACATGATGAATTCATTTTCCAGCTGACTCATGCGGAGGATACCGAACTAATGTGTGACTGCACTGGTCAGAGGACCCGCTGTGCACTCGCAGGTGCTTTTCTGCAAAGTGTAAGAGCTCTTCACATGAAGGAGTGATAGCTCTAAAGGTTGTTCCTGGAGTGCACTTGTGTGCAGTGTGACGCCGTGGGGAGGAGGCTATATTAAAAATAACGACAGAACTGAAGTGGACACAGAGTAATCTTAATTTTCCTCTAAAAATAGAGGAAAGTCAGAAAAATATTAATAATCTCATCTCCTAGACAACAAGCTCTGCAGCTCGCCCACACAGTCTATAACGGGCCAAAGCCTCGTGTGACTCTGGCTGTTTGAAAGCTGCCAGCACCTTTCTGCTCTCCACTCCTTCTCAGAGGGAAAGACGGCAAGTTCTCCTTTTGTCTTTGTAGGTCACCAAATTCTTTTATCATGATTTTTAAATCAGAATTTGACACATTAAAAATGCCTACCATTTTCCACATATAAAAAACAGGGAACAAAAACTACAAAAAAAGAAAAAAGAAAAATTAAGAACAAAGCAGATGTTATGACTGACACAGCTGTACCTGTTTAGCTGATCTCCATCCCATAATTACAGATTACAGGTGGCTAGCTCATTCATTGCTGGGAAATAAACCCTCCATCTCTCTTTCTCATGTCACCCAGTGTGGTTTGAGGAATGCACCATTCACACCTCCGCTGTTCCATCTGTGCCACAGAATTAGCATTATAACGGGTGGATGAGCTTACATTAATCGACTCCGTAAGCATCCAGCTATTCCTAAAAGTTAAGACAGAAAAGAGCTTGAGCCAGCCGTGTGTCTACAACCTGCCTGTGTCAGAGTATAAGACACTGCGGCAGGAGAAACTAATTGCTAGCCATTGTTTTAGGTCCTCTGAGCATCGCTTATTGGTCTATGCACTCTTTTTTTATAATCCTAGTTAAAGTGGAACTATATTGCCCATTTCCAGCTCTGTTTTTCTATTCTTGGACTCTACTAGAGTAGTTTTGTATGCCTTTTTTTCTTATACTGTGCCTCAGTGCAGCCCCTCAGTTCATCATCTGTCTGAAACAAGCTTAAAGTCTGAGCTTTTGCCTCACAAATATTAATTGTACAATCATCACACCACGTACCATTTTCAGAAATGATATTGGAGGCATAATATTTGCCTGAGTCTCCAGACTCTTTCATGCTGACACATGTGCTCAATTTGAATGTGCTCTTATCTGCGAAGACAACAAGTACTGGTGGTGGACCTGCGAGTTCTGGAGTTCTCTGGTTAATGCCAATTGACCTGCACTGTGCTGGTCTGTGAGCACATGTCCCACTAAAGAACTCTGGGGTCTCATGCCACCCTCACGGAGTCTGCTTCTGATAGTTTGGTAGGAAAGATGCACATGAGTAGCTGGCTGGAGGTCATTCTGAAGTGATCTCTTGTTCCTCTCATAAAGAAGCAGATACTGGACCTGCTGCTGGGTTGATGCCCTTCTACGACCTGTTTAGCTCTCCTTATATTTCTCCTGGTATCTCCTTCATACTCTTTAGAATGCTGGGAGACACAGCAAACCTTCTTGTGTTGGCACATATGGATGCCCTCCTGAAAAAGCTGGGAAACTTATGCAACTTGAATAGGGTCCAGGTACCATTTCATCATATTAGCAAAGAACAATAACCAAAAAGATAAACTAGAGAAAATCAGTCAGTAAAGATAAGCAGAGAGGGTTTTGTTTTTCAAGTGGGGTGGCCTTGTTGTCACTTCTCCAGAACACCTATTGTCACTATGGTTTGGACCAAAACAGATTAAATGGACTCACAAAACGTTGTTTTCTAACTGGACAGATTCATATCCCTGAACTTTCATGGACTTTGTGTTATGCTGCAATGAGTGTTCCCTAAATTTTTTCAGCAGTATTGTTTCTAATGCTTAGACGGATGACATGCGCGATCACCAAAAGCAATCACCTGTTCCTTGATCATTTTCTTTCCAAAACGGCAGCAATCCAACTGTGCTGGCTTTGCCCAAAAGGCATTGATCTGTTGATTATCACAGCAGGGTGCGATAGGTGCTACTAGACTGCAGATAATTCACAGAGACACGAGTTTCCGGTTTCTCAGTACAATTTATAGGGAAAGAGAGACCTGCCATTAACAGCACCTTAATGGTGAAACACATGAAGACAGACGTGCACTGCATTGCAGGTTTAATCTCTCGGTTTTCACACTCTTCTTCTCTTAGAGTACGATTCTAAGCGCAGCACTGCCGAGGGTCTCTGATTTACTAAATGCAGTCTCTGATCCTGTAAGCAGATTAAGAGCTGCTCCAAATAACACAGCAAACACACCTTTAAAGTAACCAATTAGCAACACTGGCAGTCACATAAATAGCCTAAAGTAAAAGCTTCTTTCATTGTGGTTTGGTAATGCTCAGTAGGGATTCACACAGGGTGTTCCTTCAGCAAAGCGGTATAATAGATGACTGACAGTTTTCCTCTTCACTCAGAAAAAAATAGAAGCCCTTCATGATCTGAGCAGACTCTGGACATGCCACTCGCCGGGCTGCCATTAGTTTTTGCTTCATGTTTCAAGCTGGAGTGACACGGCAGCTGTTATGGAAATGTCAAATTTCCATCACCAACCACTCATGATAATAATGCCTTTCAGGCAGTGAGGCATTTAGCTGAAGCATTAGTTGACAAGCTTCAAGGATTTTGAATGCTTTTGAGTCACTTCATCATCTTAACAGGTTCCCCTATATTACTGATTGGTCGGAAATGCATTGTTTGGGCTCAGCTGACACTAAGAAGATATTTTTCAGCCTTGTATCACTTGTAAAATATAGCATGGGCTTTGTGTGGCTATATTTAACACCTAAGTTTATTAAATTGCTCAGAGAACATTTCAAAAGGCTTTAGAAATGAGGTTAGAGCTGTTTAGAGGCTGACAGAGACGCAAAAGAGGCAACAGAAGACAAGAAGCGAGTAAAACTAAAGCTGCTACAGGTGCAGGAAAACAGTGGAAATCAGGCTGTACGTTTGAACATGATGTCCTGCTCATCAATTTATAAGATAATGATTCCAAAAGTTTGTTATACTTTAAATTTACCCTGTAATAACTGCATGTAACATTAAATTGCCTCTCAGTCTGTTTACAACCTGTCTGTGTCAGGCTATAGGACACTGCAGCAGGAGAAACCTACTGCTGCTCAATGTATCTGCTCCTCTAAGTGTTGCTTAATTGTATATGGCACTTTTTTTGTAATATTTATTAAGAAGGAATTTTTTTGCTCATTTCCAGTTTCACATTTTTATTCTTAGCCTGCACCAGAGTAGCTTTGCATGATTTACATTTCAAAATCATCCTTCTTTTTACTATACTAGAGTACTACTATGCATAACTGATTACCTTTAAAAGTTTTTAATGAAGGCCTTTTCACTGCATTGATGTATGTTTTTCTCTGCATAAATGCTTAACTTGGCCTTGAGTTTGTTAATGGTCATGCGATGGCGGTATTTCTTCTTCACGTGGAAGGGCAAAAATTCAATTGTACGTTTTTTAAAAATAGCAGCTGACTGATATTGAGCACTGCAAGCCCCCATCCCAAAAATTCCTTAACCTTTAGAAAGTGCTGCCGTGATTCCTTTTTAAAAGGAGCTTTGTGGTCTTTTTACGTTTCTGATTTTATTTTTTTTATTTTCTGGGCATTTTGTGTCTCTTTGCAATTGTTTGATATTACTTTAATCCCTTTGCAATCTTTTAGGCAGGTTCTCTGCCCCATTGGGCTGCTGGTCCATCCATCCATCCATCCATCCATCTTCCTAACAAGTTATCAGGTGGTGGAACCAGAGTCTATCTCAGCTTACATTGGGTGAGAAGCTGGATATACTCTGGACATTGTGTCAGTCGATCACAGGGCTAACGCAGACACAACGATGATCATTTACACTCACATCCATATTTTTGGCCATATAAACTCTACCAAAAAAGGTCCCAACTGATGATCAGGTTCAAACTTGGCTGCTTCTTCAGCAATCCATTCTTTGCTATTAAACATGATGACTGGCAGCGAATAAGACCAATCAAATTGTGTCAAAAAACACAGCAAGAAGAGCTTCAGTTCACGTCTAGATTTCCAAATTTCCAGCAACTAACATGCTGTATATTTGAATCCAGCAGTGTGATGAACTGCAATGCTGTGTCTATATTTCAAGGGCATCAGTGATTCACTCTATCCAATCACAAGAGTCAAGAAGTGAAGTGTGAACCCTGTACAAGTCTCACCCTTAATGGCTGCCATCTAGCAATGTAGCATAAAACGAGGGAGCGACAAAAAGCAGGAGAAGAATGCATCTTCGGTAACCAGAATTATGCCAGTGCTAACTAGGTAAACAGCCAGTAGTGGCACATAACTTGTGTCATAGTGTTGATTAGTGTTTTTGCATGCATGGTGAGGGCTACGGCATGTTGCAAACAGTCACACAATGCAGATGATAGCACAACAGCTGCAGTCAAATGTTTCAAATGTCATTGAATGAATGACATGTGCTTGATTTAGGACCGTGTTCCTGTGGGTTCAATGATGCACGTTCCTTTGAGAATTTGCAGATATTTTTGTCTGTCTCACAACTCAAAGAAGTGAGTGTTTCTTTAATGCCTCGTGGAGACAGTGTCCCATCATTTTTTATCACAAGCAGAACATTTTTATCACGAGTGCCACTGGGACTGTTTCTTTTCTAGAGGTTGCCAGTTCCTCCAGCCTGAGGAGGAGATAACTCTGAACCCATCTGCATGCCTACAGCTACTAACACAGACAGTCTGATATGAAGAAGCTAAATGCTTTCATGCAGGATGGTCCGGGCAGACATAAACTCTCAAGTTAAAAGCAGGCGTGGTCTCTAATGCGGATATTATGTTTGGCCCATTAAGTGCTAAAATTCAGTTAACAGATCATAGATTTTCAGAGCTAATGACACTGAAAAATGATGTGTTTGTCTCTTTTTCTGTGCAACCAAAGGCTTACATCTAAGCAGCCAAACGCTGTGCTTATGTCCACAATAACTGGTGCATACATTATTAGGCTGGTGTATTATTCATCTGCAGTATAGAACACTGACACTGCTTAACAATTGCAGTATTTCTCCTGTGTATAAAACTGATTATTATATTTGAGGAGTTTTCAAAACAGATAAATTTAAGCTAACTACTAGTACACCATTAAAAATATGTTGCAGGAGCCATTAGCAGCTCCTGCTTGCAGTTTTTTCCCGCTGGTATACAGGCAGCCATGACTGGATTATAATGGAGTCTGAGAAACAGGATGATTCTCAGGCAAGTTGCAGCTTCGTGGACATTTATTTAAAGTGAACAATGATGATAGGGATTTAGAGATTGCATTGCATAAGAAGTGTCTGCACTGTGTCTGTCTTCGCCACTCTTGATTTTCAATGAAAATCCAAATCCAACACTAAGAAAGTCCAAGTTTTATCCCTGGTAAAAATCTAACAATGCACTGTGTGTGAGTGTAAAACAGCCTCGCTCTGCATTTTCTTGATGAAACCACTCTATTTAACGCAACAAACTGAAACTAACTCACTTCCACAATAAAAATGTCTCAGCGAGCCACACTCTGCTGCTGTGTGGAGATGCATTAAAATGCACCACGGATACATTTCATCACACAGACTTGTCAGGACAGCATGTCAGGGGCTTTTTCCTCTCTGTAGCATGTGATCAGACATCGAGCCCTGTCAGCAGTTTAGAGCCCTGATAGATGGCGTAAAGGTGATAAACTGTACTCAACACATGCACACAGACACGGGCGCACACTTGCAACAAAGTAGCTTCACTATATTTGCATCATTGTTTAAAAGGAGAAGACACAGTAACAGAACTTACTGACCTTACTCTAACAGGACCACTAAGGCATCACTGCTACACGCACACAGCCAGTGACCCAGGGTGTGCAACCACACAGCACAACTAGCTATAATCTAATTCAGCAGATGAACTGCACAGTCAGTTGCAACAACAGGCAACACGTTTTTGCTTTATAAAGGGCTGGTAATTAGCTGCTTTGATAATGCAATACTGGAGAGAGACATCTAGCATGGTGGGGATGGTGGAGAGAAAGAAATTCATATTAACAGGAAGGCAACCATATATACAAGCAGAGAAGGACATTTTTATGGGACAAATTAAACCACCTTCACATAAACTTATATGTGATCTATATTTGTAAACCTATATGCAATAAAAAGCAAAAACAAACAAACAAACAAAACAAATCTGAGCTACTTTTCATTGGTTAAGAAAAGGAAGTCAAACACAGCCACAAATGGCTCAGATCTGAAGGAGGATTTGTGTGCTATACTTACCATGTTGACTTCTGACACCATGTCTATACTTGCCACGTCTATACTCATGCCAACAGCAACCGGTGGACCTTAAAACAGAGCAAAATAAAGTTAACTACGGATGAGCAATTCAGTCACATAAAACAGCAAAGAAACAGTGATAGTTATACCTCCAAAGTCTGGCCGAAGACGGATATCATATCCTTTGAGCAGTTTATCCACTGTCTCTTTGACGAAAGACATGTTCCCCGGTTCGTTGACGCTGAAAAAAGAGAATAACCCCCCCGGTGAGTCTTCCTGAAAGCGGACGCCAGGACTTTTAACCCCGCAGACACACTCACCTCTGGGCGCAGCACATCACGGCCACGACCAGCGGCACAGAGAGGGCGTCCAACAGACCTGTTCCCTGGCTGCCCCACATCCCTCGGGTGCTGTCTGGGTGCACAGCTGCAGTCAAGCGACCGACAAATGACTAAATGAAGAGTGAGCCGCGGTGCTCACACACACCCCCTAAACCAGGTGAGACGCCCTCCACATTGTCAGCCTGTGCGGCTTCAGGAGGCGCAGGCTTCACTGCCAGATGTGCTGCTCGCTGGCTGTGACACAGCAGCGGAGCCGGAAAGCCTCGCACAGCCTGCTGCTGCTGCCCAGCATCCCCATCCTCTAGCCTTTCACCAGTTAGCACAAACTACAAAGTGCCCAATACTATAGAAATGTATAGAAATACCGCAGAAATCCACAGGTCCGCATTGTTAAAGCACACTGCATGCTTCAGCCTGGCAGAGCTGCTTGGAAAATGACTCTTCATGTCAGTACGCGCGAGTGTCATGGGGATGATTTCAGGGCACGTGACTGTCTGTTTTAACAGTAGCAGCTTGTTTGAGTGGTTCTATTGACAGAGGAGACTGGGGCGGCCCAGCTACGCTCAGACGCAGTGGCGTGCTGAAGGGTGTGCTGAGGTCGGGGGACCCCTGCCCATTTCTTTAACTGAATAATCTCACAGTTCCCCCCCCCCCCCCCCCCCCCCTTTGAATGCGGGGTTGTTGGGTTTTTTTTCTCCCTCTTTTTTAGACTAGTCTGTTAGTCAGATTGCTCTCTCCTTTTTAATCAAAGTATTAATGAATGCCAGAAATAACTATGACGCTGCCCTAGTGGAATGCAGTGTCATAGCATGGTGAGACATTCATAACCAGGTAAAAGATAAGCATATGTTTGTTGATGCTAAATGTTACTTATCAACACAGCAGATAGCTACGCATGTTTTATGCTTTTCCTGACACAACCGAAAAGGAGCCTTGAATGTCTGGCTGGACTTGAACTAGAAACCTTTCACTTCTCAAACAAATCCATAAATCACCACACAACAGAGCAACTGCTTGCTAGCACCTTATGTTGATTTACTGGTCCAATTCTAGGTGTGATAATTCTCAACATGGGTGTTGCTTTCCAAGCTGCTTCCTTTGTCTGGGTAGCAACAGTTCAGTTCAGCACCACAAGTACTTTTCACCCTAACATAGGCTACGTCCACACTAGCCTGGATAGATTTGAAAACGGCGTTTTTGTCTGAAAACGCTCCGCGACCACACTATCATTTTCAGTCGTTTTCACAGAGTTGTGCGTTCACACTGAAAACGCTTATGTTCCAGTACTGCGCATGCATGAAACGCAAGACGGTTTGACCTGCCTCATTTCTGTCTGCCATTTGTTTACTGTCCGGCTCTTTGAAACGTTGCAACAAAATGTCGAGGAAAAGCACCGAGTTTTTTAAATGGACTAACGATGAGGTGGAGTTGTTGCTGCGAGTAACACAAAAGTACAAAGTTGCAAACGCGAATGAGAATTAAAGAATTTGAAGAAAAGCTATCTGGAGCATGTACAAACTGATATTAATCTTTAATAGGGCTGTCAAAATTGAGAGCAAACAAAACCACTGCTGTGTACTGCCCTCCGCTATCGTAGTTTAATTGGTTACTTGACTGCATCACATGACTAAAATGTGTCATCATTTTCAAAAAGTCTCAGTTTTTGCTGTCCACACTGCGATGCAAAAGCACCGTTTTCAAATGTATGCGTTTTCGAGAGCGTTTTAAAAACGCGGCATTTTCCTTGAGTGAAAACGCCGTCTCAGTATGGACGGGAGGCTAAAACGGAGAGAAAACAATGCGTTTTCGTTTGAAAACACATTAGTGTGGACGTAGCCATAGGATCCCGTGTCATCTGCTTGCTACTGTTGATGGAGTTTTCTTCACCAAGATCGATGCACATGCTACAGTTTCACTTGCTAACCTGGAAAATTGTAGCTAATAACTATCTGATTAGCAGAAGGTGCATTTCCATTTTTATGCAAATTTTTAACAACACAGTTTCATTTTCTTTTTGAATAGAAATGTGAAAAAAATTGTACTTGGTGAAGATTATGAAGGTTTGAAAAGGTTGAAGAGTTTGGATTGAAATAATTCAAGTCATCATTACTGGTGCGGCCTCATCTTCTGCAATGGTTTAAAAGCACCTGAGTGGAGAATGACCACCAGCTGCTTACAACAATAAACTGATAATACTCAGTCCCTCAGTATTTTGTGCTTCACCTGCTTTGATAAGCTTGCTTTTTTTTACTGCAGCTACTACATGCTAATGCTAATGCTAATGTTGTACTGTGCATTAGCACTTACTGATACTCCAAAACGACCACTTTTGAACACAGTGCTTGTTGCTAAGTTTAAGTAGTGGAGTGTGCAGGTCTAATTGTCTTAGGTTTTCCAGATTTGGTTACAGGGTAAAAGCAGGTTGGAGATCTAAAAGCTCAATACTAATTTTAGAAGATCTGACTCAGCCTTACTTGTTAATGAAAACAATGTTCGCACCCCCACGAATGCCAATCAGTTTAAGTTGTTCTAGCGAAGATTTCATGAAAATGCTCACTGAGCTCTTTTTTTTCCCTCTCTGCTCCAGTGTTTGCCGTAGAGGAAGAAGTTCAATACTGCTGCAGGGAATGAGATTGTGCTTTAGTTGGACGCCTACCAAAAGATTTCTCCTATTTATTCAAGAGAGCCGCTCTGGTTTTCTGCCACTTTTCAGAATGAACACTCTGCAACTTTTTCTAATAAAGTTTCCCTTTTGTTGCAGCCCTCAAGAAAGCAGTGTTTAGGGATTGATTCTTACCTTGTATCATAGATGGCATACAGCTTTTTGTTTCCATCAACAGCATTCCTGCAAACACAGAAAAGAAAAGATTACTTTCCGTGTGAGTACGGTGACTTTTACAGACTCGTTCCATGTCCCTACAGGAGATTTGTTCCCGATCCAGTTTTATTGCACATTGTTAGAAACACGCAAGTACCAGTTGTTGCTGCAGTATCACAAGCCAATCTTTCTACTTGTACTTGTGTTGTGGAATTTAAAATAACCCAGTCATTTGGAAGTAAGTCGACCGTAACCCTTTGAAATAAATGCAGATTCCTGTCGTAGAGGGTTCTCTGTGCCTCCTTGAGAAGCACAGAGTGACATGTTGTCTCTTCAAGTAGTCTGGACCACTAACCACCAAACCGGGACCCAGTTTTTAAAATGCCCCACTTAGGTCAGGACCACAATAATCTCAGAGAAATGGAGAAAGCATCAGTCCAAACTAAATGGCTTATTTTTAACCACTGCCTCCTCCATGTAAGTAAGCACACTGAAAAGCAATAAAGCACATGAATCGAGCCATTAATACAAAACACTAGTGAGAGGCACAACCGACTAAAGCATAAATACACAAAATCCCACATTAAAGAAATGACTTCTGAATCAGTAAGCAGTACCAGAACGTACCATTCAAATGGTTTTCAGTCAGTGTAATGCTTCTGAATCTCATAACACAAGGCTGAGGCCAACACCATCGTTTTCCAGGTTTCTCTACACTCAGGGTATCTACAGCTGTTGGAAATTCATGCAAACCATTCTCAAGCAATATTGTTTGACAAGACAAATCAAAAACAATTGTTCAGTTCATAATTCACAGTCTCGTATCATCCCGTATTATCCTGTATTATCCCGTACAGTGATAAACTGTATATAAAAGATGGATGCAGCCCCTGTGACGCCACCCCTTGGTTAGTAAGGTCCTTTTATGAAGCCTTCAGGTGAGCATGTTGACTGTCACCATGATGTGATGACTGTGAAACTGTGCCATACTGCATGGATTTCAATCCATTTGTACTAGTTTTTATATTAGATTATCTCTACTTTCTGTTTCACTCATTTGGGTCTTTAACTTGTTTCATTTTATTTATTTGAATCTGATTTTTAGTATGTGGGGCACAGAAACTGACACTAAATGTATATTTTAGCTTCTGTGCATACAAAATAAACTAGACTTCTTAATGAGGCTATTTAACTGAGTTTTAATTTTTTTAAGTTGACAACTTATCTAAAAGGGTCCTCCCTAAAGGAGAGTTAGCTTGATTGCTCTTTTTCATTCTAACTGGGGCCATAATTTACAAAGTGGAAATCTTATTGTAATTAATAAAATATGGAAATGGTGACTGAGAACATAAACTCATCGGGAAAGTCTTTACTTGGGTCAGATTTTGATAGCAGTAGGCTCTTTTTTCACAAAGACTTCTATAGACGAACCAAAAAGAGTCGCCCTCTGCTGTCCTTTTGAAACATGGGGCTTCAGCTTTACTGTTCAGACTCGGAAAAAAACACACTATAAAAACAGAGAAAAGGTTTATCTTACACTGCGAATTTTTGATAGTTTTATATTATATTGATGATATATTACGGTTTTATGTAACTAAATGTTGTAACATAGTATAAATGTATTATATATAATGAAGGACAAGGGTTGGAAATGAGCAATAGCTATAAACTGTGATGTGCAGCATTGCAGAGTTTCGTGCTCTATATTGGAACTATGTTGAACTGCATTGTCCCTTTTAAATAAATAAATTGGAAGTAGACGCATCCTTCTTTTTACTACAGTCTAGATACAGTGGGTACGGTGGATGTCACTGGATGTTGATAAAATACAAATAATTTGTAGTTTGCAAATACACTAGAGCACTGGAGGGGAGCAGTAGATCAGTGCAGTATACCATGAGTGCAGCTGCCTGTTAAAACAATAGAACAGCGTTGAAATGAAAATAAGCCACTTCTGTTTGTGTAGCTTTAACCTCACATTAAATAAGTAAAGCTTTTACGGCTAATATTGCTGATGGCTCTCATGCTGTGGATTATTACTACGGACACTTTGATTTTTGCCTCTTTTTTTTTGCCTCCCTCTGCCACCTCCCCCTCCCTCCCCTCTCCGTCTCTCATCCCTCTACAGCATCTCTCCTCCGCTCACTGGCCACACATCCTCCCGCTTCTCTGCACGCTCGCCTGCTCATTTCGCACCAAACTCTACATTTGCACTCAGCTTTTCCTTTGGATACACTATTGGATTTTTTGCTAAGCTGGCTTTGTGCTCGCGGCTCCTCGGAGACCAAACTAAAGGATGGTCAGTCAGCACAAGTGTTGGGAAGCCTTTATTTTTTCGCTGCCAACCTTTTAATCGCTCTGGGGAGAAATAAAGCTCGCTGACAGTGAAGTCAGTCCACATCTTCTTCCTCTCTCTTTCCAACATACAGTTATTGTGCGCGGATGGAGGTGTCGGCCTTAGGAATTGATGCCAAATTGTGAACAGTGCAGTCTGCGTGTGTGTGAGAGACCTGCGGAGAAGTTTGACTGCGCATCGTCTTGTGTGGTAAGCTTTGGTAACTGCGTCTCGGCTCCTGTGCAGCACCGCGTTATTTTAGGCCACTACAGTATGAGATGTAGTAGCACGGATTAGTGAACAGGCTAGAAAAGAAAAGAGTATCCCCGAGGTCTGCTGCTGCTGATGCTGCTGCTGCTGATTACGAAGGACCCGCAGACACCGTCCTCCTCACGGGAGTTTAATCAGCTTGTAGAGATCTGTGTCGGACTTCAGATGATTCAGTGAAGAGTACCTTCAGTCACAGCAACACAGACGCGGGTTAAAAGAGTCCAGCTGTGGTGCAGAAAGGAATCTTGTAGATGCAGCACAGGTGGAGGCATTTCACCTGGATATACACGCAGCAGAGCTCACACAGCGCCAGTCCTTTGAACAGAGGCTTTTGCAGTGAGATGGGTGGGTATAGAGGGGCTCCAACAAAGAAGGAACTCACTGTTTGCATGTCTGAGCCGTGAAAGCTGCACTGGATATTTATCAGCTTTTCATTTTTTCTTGTCACACCTCCGCTGAAGGTCTGAACATCTGCATGTCTTACAGATGTTGCCTAGTGTTTAGGAAGGCTGATGGCCACTGCGCTGCGAGATGCTGAATTGATTCTGTCACACATTTCCTGTAGTGGAGCTGTTAAAGATTTATTGAACCCATAGGCTTGGAGTGAGTGCAGAGTTTCTGGGGGACAGTGTGCAGATCATCTAATATTTGACTTAGTTTCCTCTGCCAAAAAAGGCAACATGATGTGCCAACAAGGTCACATCTCAAAAGCTCTCAAACGGAACTAAGTTCTGATTATTTTGAACTAAGAGTTAGCCCTGGCAGTAATAATAAAAAAAGGTATTCAAGTTTTAAACTACTGCGTGTGTGTCTTTTTCAGGAATGGGCGATGGAATGTGCTGCAGCTTTGCAATGAGGCGTCTGTGGTTCTGTGTCTTGCTTGCGAGCATCACCTGCCGTCTGAGGTAAGGAACTGACTCTTAATGTTAGCACACTGTAATGGCACATTTTTCACAGCTCATTGCTTAATAAATAGGAATTGATTGTTCAATATTTTTAAATAATTTTACAGAAAGTTAAAGGTGTTTATATGACATCCTTTTTTTTCTAATCCACCCGTGTCCAGGATCAGCTTTCTGTTTCTGTGTTTCCTCCAGCTTCTCCCAGGAGATAACTCCAAAAGAGGCAGAATTAAATGACAATATTACCATCTTCACGCGCATCCTGGACGGACTTCTGGATGGTTACGACAACAGACTCCGGCCCGGATTGGGAGGTAAGCCCAGCGAATGTTTAAACCTCGACACAAATTTTCTCCCCTCAGAGAAAAAATGCTCCGCACCGCAACATCTGCCTTCTGCTCGGCCCAGAAAATTAGTCTGTATTCACGAGACACATGACGAGCTGTTATGACCTCAGCTAAGTATGATTTAATGGCACTGTGAAGTATGCAGCGTGCTACTGTGACCTTGAGAGAACCACTTCATCTCTGGTTGGACGGTGGGTCCTTTGTTCTGCAGCGACTGTAAAGTTAAGTTCCCATAAATTATATTTATCAAACTGAAAAAAAAAATCTGGTTTGATGTGTAAACACATAAACATTAAAATATAGAGAATGCCCACTGGCCCAGCTTCAAAGGTGTCATGCATTAATTACTGAACAATATGCAGGCATAAAAATCTTACCGTGGCTTAAACAGTATTAAACATAGCAGAGATGAAGTGACTTTTCAAAAGATGGACTGCAGTCACCCCATCAAATAATCCACGATATGCCTTTTTTAATTTTATTTTTATTTATTTATTTTTTGTGGAAGAACCTAAATTTTACAAACCCAAATGTCACACTGGATTAGTTTTTCAGATAAAATGAAATTAGAGATTTGGCCTGTTAAACTTTAATCTCTGCCCAAAGAAGCAAGAACCTAGTCCCTCATATTTAGACCAGATGATGTTGTGGATGCTGATGTCTGCTCTGGAGGCTCACTGTGTTCTGTGTTTTCTTACAGAGAAGGTGACGGAGATCAAAACCAACATCTTTGTCACCAGCTTTGGTCCGGTCTCTGACACCGAAATGGTAATAATCACACTGCAAATATACTAAATGCATACATATTTTAAGTTAAAAACCTGGCCTTATCAGAACTTTAATTACAGAAATTACAAGTCTACTTTTTTACCGTCCTGTTCCACAGGTTTGAAGAAAGTGATCCAAATTGTGCCAGAATTGAACAGATTTAAATGTTTCCATTTTTCACCTCTTAACCACGATTCAGGAAATATGGCTTGATTTTTGCATAATGTTGTTGAACACACCAATAAAAGGCAACGATCACACATTCAGCTTGGTGAAGGGATCACACCTGAACCTAAGCTGCATGATGTTAGATTTCGCTAATCACTCTGCTGCTCCTTCTTAACCCTCAAATGAGCCCGAGTGCGATCACACGTAACTCTGTTATATTTTACAAAGGATGACTTTTTATTGGCTTTGTTTGTGTTTCTCATGCCAAATACTGTTTCCTTTATCTGAAGCAAATATTCCATAATCTTCTAATCACAGTTTTTAGTCATTTTTATGCAAAAAGGAGTGAAAAAAAACCTCACAAAATATATGAACAAAATGTACCAATTCCTGTAAGAACTGTGAACTATTGTTGAACTATTGTAGGAGAAACAGACAATTTCATGACTGAGCACTAGTTAATCATCATAAACTTTCTTTATTCCATCAATTTGTTTAGATGCATACGTGACTTCTCTCATATTCATGGGTCTGAGCTGTTTTCCTGCAGGAATACACCATCGACGTATTCTTCCGCCAAAGCTGGAAGGATGAGCGACTTTGCTTCAAAGGCCCGATGGAAATGCTTGCCCTGAATAATCTTCTAGCCAGCAACATCTGGACCCCTGACACCTTCTTCCTCAACGGGAAAAAGTCCATTGCACATAATATGACTACACCTAACAAGCTGCTGCGGCTGAAGGATGATGGGACTCTTCTCTACACCATGAGGTAAGCAAACGTTTTATCCAGCTTGAACTGAAAGCATTTCTTTTCCAGCCAGTCTTACATTACAAACCTTGACTCATAAGAGCTGGCTAGCCATGTTTAAAGATATTGTATAATCCAATTAAACCTGGAGCGATGACTGAAACCTCTATCAGTCTGCGATATTCCTTTGGTAATGGTTTTTAAGACCCCCGCTGCTCTAATACAGCCCACACATTTATACTCTGTGTCTCAGTGGTGCATTGATGCGTCATCATGTTGTCCTCACACTGTAAACTGGAGGTCAGGGGAACTGGAAATGTTTGCTTTGACCCAGTGCTCTGTTCTCTCCTCTACTATTAACTAACTCTGTCACCACGTCACAGAAAGCTTTACTTTGAAAACAGCACAAGCTGATCGCAGCCCAGATTTCACATGCTCTGGCTCTTTCAAAGGATGGATACAGTTCAAGAATGTGTCTTGTTCTCAGTTTGTGCCGCCTTAACAACTGGAAAGAGATTTTTTCCTTGCATAAAGCATACTAATCCACTCATTGTGGATGCATAATACATTAGACTCTGTGCTGTGGAAAGAAATGTATTCTAGATAGAACCATCTCATTTACATCCACTTTCATTTCAGTGCTGCGTCATCATCTTATCAGGTCAATAAATCCTGCAAATCAAATATTAACAAAGGAAGTTTGAGGAAATGGACATGGCTGCGTGTCAAAAATCATTATCGATCCTCTTACTTTGAAATTGCTACAAATCTACAGCACATTTTCCAACGCTACGAGCCATTAGAAACGAGTTCAAGGCAGCCCATTAATGCATTTGTGTCCGGTTATTAGCGGAACGTTTTAGCCATGTCTTACTCTCCTCTCCTGCGTTCGTCGTTCTGCAGTGTGCAGTGCCCCAGCTGCTGTAGGATGAAAAGATCCCTTAGAGAAACATGAAGGTTTCTTCCAGACAGTGCAATGCCACATTATGCACAATATGGCCCAAAACACGCAATAACTTCCTAATAATCCAATAACATGGACCTCGGTGAAATAACATAGTGAAAGCATCAGTCATCCTTTTAATCATCTGGTAATTTACCTGCACTCTTTTTATTGGTCAGTATGATTTATTAACATCTGTATGTGTTTGACTAACTAAATGATCTGATGATGTAGAAGTCTCAAAACAAAACGCTGTGTGTCAAACATGATTCACTTAGGAGTAATTAATCTAAAACAGGACAGAATTAAACACCTGCTGTTGTACCGATACTGTAAGTGCTGACATGGCAATCAGCAGAAACAATACCAGGATAATATTAGTGATGCTTTTACCTTACGTTTAATTTATTTAAACTGTTTTATCAATAATCTTTCTCAAGTTTTCCATCTATTTAATGCCATGAAAAGTGATAGTTAATGCATGTCTGTGAAGGTTCTCAGTCAGCGAGCTGACTCTGTGAGCGACCATCTTTGAACAGAGGCGGGGGTTTACGACACCAACTCTCTTCCATCTATAATCCAGTTTTGAGATCCCTTCCCAGACGCCTTAACGCCCACTCACATCCTGGGCCATCTGACCTCAGGAATTCGCATGATAAGGTGGGGCCAGGTTTCACAATGAACACACCCGAAACTCTGGCTGATTGGGACCCACGCCCAGTTTCCCACCTTGGCTCAGGCGACTAGAGGATCATCAGGGGGTCCTTTTGTCCCTCTGTGGGGGGTCACTCCCACTAGGTTTATATCTGGGACTCTCCACCATTTGACCTTAGAACTGAAGAAGCTTCTCGGATGAGAGGTGAAACGTCTTCAAGCAACTTAAAGAAGTCCAGACGCTTTTCTTTGCAAGCTCCTTTGACTACGATAGTTAATGCATGTTTTTGCTTTCAGAGCTGTCATTTAGACACATTGGTTTATAAATCCATAAAGATGTTATTCTCTGTTCAAGAAAGGAGTGAAGCAAAAAACTGAAAAGAAGGACAACTATATTTTCCAGCATATGTCGCATGTTTCAATAACAACAAAACCTAAATTCAACTCCTCCAGTCAGATAATCGGCTGTAACAATATAACACAATCACCACTAGGGGGTCCTATTCAGACACAGCGAGCAGTGACAATTTTTTAGAAAGTATATTTTGCTCTGTGATGTATTCAGTGAATCCCAAGCTTATCTGTATTCATCTTTGATTCTCTCTCTCACATCGAGGCTCGTGCTCTGTGCCGTGTGGATTTTATTCACACGAAACAGCCGAGACAGCAGATGTGGTTCAAAATGAAGAAATCCTTCTGCTGTGCAGGATTATGACAGTCAACTAAAACTCAAAACTAACGTTTGCTGCAAAAAAATTGGTGGCAAAACTAAAAACTTTGAGGAAAAAATAAAATGAACTTTAATTTGATATTGTACTGCATATAAAGTAACTGCAGTAACTTCAAAATATTGCAGAAATATCTTCTTTAGTTTTGTCTGCCGTCAGTTTGCTCAGCACAACAAGACCGAGCAGGTGTCGTTGCACATTTGAATCGAGACTTTGCATTGCGTTACAATGTTTAATGCGCAAGTGTCAAAGTATTAAAAGTGAAATAAAAGTAATATTGTATAACAATATAAGAATATGTTATTTTAATGTGATTAATAAGCACATGTTTTAAATAATATCAGCACTGTTATAAAAATATATGGACATCCACATCTGTAGATTTCAGTGTGTTGTTGGAGTCTTGAGTCTTGTGTTTTTTTAGATATATAATTCCTTAGATTTGTGGAGGTTTGACACCTCACAAGATCAACTATGAGCGATAAATTGCACATGTACTCGCAGCAGACTGATCATCTGTTTCATAAAAGAGGGGTTCATTAAATGCGAGTGAACTCACACATTTTTACTCAAGAAAGGGAAAATTAGATATTTGAAATGGTTGCACAGATCAACTGGACTGAATGTGATTCATACACTTAACGGAGGTTGACGGCCCTGTTTGTGAGGTATTCTTGGTGGAAAACATACTATGATCCATTATTTAAATCAATGTGAGAGTCACAACCACACCTGGAATTGTAATGATCACCAAGTAAGACAAAAATACACCAGAGAGAGCAAATCCAACATTTGGGTCATACAGATGAAGGCAAGCAGATCAGGAGCAGCCGTGGGGCAAAGTTTAGTAAACTTTCCTAAATGGTCACAACTAGACTACAACCAAGAAACGTCAAACAACGCCCCCAAATACAAAAGTAGAAACAAGGTGAATGTACACAAGAAATCAAGTTAATCAAGTGATCACAGGATTTGTATACTGAAATAGAAAATATGTCAAATATAGCACGTCCTGTTACCATGGTGCATTCATTTGAATAGTAGCAGCTCTCATTGTTCTCCATGTGACCAGCAGATGGCAGTGTTATATAAGACCTGGTGGTCCATTGGCTGCCTGTGTGGCTGAGCTGTGTTCACACTTTAGATCCAACATGAGCTCATTTGTTTCCCCGTTTTTATTTCCACTGAAGCTTCATTTGTGCATTGTTGTATTCCCACAGACAGGTGGCATCCTTTCTCCACAGACCAAAGCTCATCACGGGTCCCTCTGCTGGTTCAGATGCTTTTTGCTCTACACTGGGAAAATTGCTTTTCGCTCTACCGTTAATTATTTGAGACACTAATGAAGACAAAGGGAGATTTCTGTTTATAAATGGCTGTTTACAACATTAAACACAATTTATAATAAGGGGTTGTGTTTAATTGTGAACGAGGTGATCATGATAATGATGTAGTCAGTTCATTTTCTGCTTTTTTCTTTCAGGCTTACCATCTCTGCTGAATGTCCCATGCAGCTGGAGGACTTTCCAATGGATGCTCATGCTTGTCCCCTTAAATTTGGAAGCTGTAAGTAAATGCACCTTCAAGCAAATGCCCACTGCACATAATGAGTCTTTAATAATACAGGAAAAGGTGTGATGTAAATGTTTTATGTCAGCATCCGGAACTAGAGTGATGTTAAAATAGTTAGCAAACTTTTCGAAAAAGGGGGTACACCAGAAAGAAAAGCAGCATGTAGTTTTGACATGGCATCGGTTTCAGTGTCTTTCTCCATGCAGAGGGCATAGGGACGGATGAACGTTAGTGCGTTTGACAGGCCGTGTCCCTCAGGTGTAAAGCTATTGTTGCGGTGGTGCAGGAGAGCCATGTAGACACTGACACACTCCTCCTGATGAAGCCATTAATCAACATGTCAGGGCTGCTCCTCTGCACCCTTCACTGGCTCGGCTACATTTAATGGTGAAATTTCTGAAACAGCTACCCTACATGCACACACACTGGAAGCAGCTAGAGACATAAACACACACACCAAATCTAAATTTACCACCAAGGTAACCTTAGAAATCTGGACATACTTTTGCACATGAACCGCCAAACCGCCACCTTCCATGTGACTTCTATGTTAGTCAGCTTGTCTCACACGGTCCAAAAATATCTGGGGAGCTCCTGTTCTGTAAGCTTCAGATTAGCATTTGAGGCTTTCCCTGCCACTGACATGACGTAGTGATCGCAGTCCTCATGAGTGCGCTTGCCGCATGCTGACACTTAGCTGCTCCCACAGCTACTTTGGTCACCTTACCGGCAGGTGAAACCAAGTGCAGGGATAATCGCAGCAGCTAATTAAGAGAACAACTGCTGTGAAGTTGATGAACTCTACTTGAAGTCCATCAGGGATCCCTGACAATCGAAACCTCCTCACAGAGGAGCTGTTCTTCTCATTTTTAGCTCCATATTTTTAATATTGTATGATTCACAGATCAAGGTTTTCTTCCTCATATCAAGGTGGACCTTAGTGCTACCCCTCCTCTCCATTCTAAGGCAAGCGAGCTTTGCTCTGATTGGCTGTCAGTCATAAACAGAAGGTTAAAACCGAAAGTAAGGGGAATGGCCATGTATCTACTCTCACTGACATCACACAGATCCAACAGTATAACACCCGTGATGAAATGAGTGAACTGAGATCAGTTGGCAGGCGGAGCTTTGGGCTCACAGGGGGTTTGTGTGTAAATACTGAGCCTTTTTATAATGCCAGTGTCCACTGGAACAGAAGATTTATGACAGGAAATAAGGAAATGCATAAAAGCGCCACTTTAAATTAATTATGTAAGTTTAAATACAGCACTAGTTGCTTGGTTTCTTGCAGATTTAGTGTAACAGACAAAGTCTATTGCATACAGCAGCTCATTGCAAATACACAAAGAAAAAACACTGACAATAAAAGTTGTAACAAAAAAGCAACAGAATCTCTTTAATTTTGTGAAGATTCTTTTAAAATTTGATATCCTTGAATGGAAAAATGTGAAAACCCATCAAAGGCTGAAAGCTATGTTAACCATCAGTATTAACTACAAAAATAAAATAAGTGGAAATCGTTCCAAACTGTCCAAATAACACAAATAATTAAGCTCAACAAAAGCAGTGATGGAAGTGTGGCTGCAGTATGTATTATTGTAGCTTTGCTAAGTTGTGATCTATCGTGATGAAGGTGAAAGGCTGTGAGCTGTAAAAGTTAACGTGCGATACATCCTGTTTTCTCCAACTCCATTAACCCAAGCTAATCCTCTGACCTAATGGACAGCACTCACCCGTGAGCTCAAAGCTTTCAAAGCTACAGTAGACCTTTCCTTTGCTGTTGTGTTAATCACCTTTCATGGACTGAACTGTACAACCACCAGTGTCTGTGTGCCTGCTGTCGCTCATCGCTGTGACACAATTTAAAGGAAGTGTGTGATGCACAGAAAGCCTTTACCTGATGTAAATACACCAGAGCAACACGCAGGTCTTGTTTTGTGGTCACACTGGTGGCCACGTGACCATGCGTATATATCTTAATTTGTTTTAGTCACATTACACCTGTAGTCTCTTTGATTCTCTTAGTGTACCTCCTTACATACGACTTCCAAAATTCCAAACCAACTTTTGAAAAAGAGCCGACAATTCTGGTGAAGTTTTCGTCTACAGCAGTCGATTCACAATCTCAGTGTGTGTGCCAACTGTCGTACAGCCTTAATTACAATTCACTCGCCATAACAGATGGTTTCTTTTTGCCTGAATTTACAAAGATTTATTTGTACCTCAGTAAAAACGCCGTTAAAAAACATCATAATACAAGAAAAAGTCTAACATGGCACGCTAGCGTGCTGGACTCTTGCGACACTATTCTGTCCTCATGTTTGAGTGTTAGCATGGGAAAATGCTAATCTGGAGTCGTGTTCTTGCCGGCGTCTCAATTTTTCACAGCTGAAGTAATTGCTCAGATCATTCATGCACCTGTAAATGAACCGAAATGCAAATACAAAACAAAGTAAGACGAACGTTCTTACTCAGTCTGAAAGGCTGTTTTTTCTAATTTTAGATTACACTCTGGGTGATAAATAGAAGTGCTCCATGTTCAGATATATGCACACAAACCACATTTATCAGGATGATTTCTTACTTTCATTTGTCTCTTTTTTGCACTTAATGATGGGCAGAAAACACTATCAGGACCGAAACAGGGAACAGAGTCACAGTTAAACTGAAAATATGACATAAACCTTTGAAAAGGATGTTTTTAATTTGGTTACTAATAAATGTATTTATATGTCCACGTGTATCTGTATAGGTTTTAGACAGACGTAGGCCTGATTCTATTACTGTGATATACAGCTCCCGTTAACACTGCAGTTTATGCAGAAGCGTCTCAATGTTTGGGTCTTTTAATAAAGAAATCTCCTATGCTTAAAATATACTTAAGACATCCGGTTCAGCCTCACACGAGACTAGTGGCCTCGCCACCACCCGTCTGAGTGGTAATGAGTGTTTTCAACCCTTTGGGTCTCTCTGATTTTCTCAGGCATGTCTGAAGTACACTGGCTGCTTTATGGGCCACATGTACAGTGACTTCCTGTATGTAAAGATGTTTTACAGATGAAGTTTCTGAGTGTTTGAGCTTGTTCGCCGACTGTGATGAGCAGTAAGGTTTGTGGTTTTGTTGCAACAGCTGTAATGCAATAACATTTTTTTAAACTTTATAGCTGATATTTGTAATAAATGTTTGAATTTCTCTCATGGTTACCATAAAATAAAAATGTTTTTTACTATGTGGAACGAGCTGGTGAACCAAATCAGGTCCAAATCTTCCTACATATCTGTAAATCAATAACATAAAAACAATATATATTTTTTGCATTATTTTAAGAGAAATGAGTGGCCAAGAAAATTTTCATATTTAACCTTTTTAAAGTACTATTTGCTGTCTTGTGTGTTTGTTGTGTTATGTAGAAGTGGCTACAGAGAATAAAGTGTATTCACTGTGAGCATACATTGTCATTAAGAACTGTAGTGTATCAGGGTTGACACAACGGAAGTGTTTCACCTGTTTTTAGGTTTGTTCACACTGACCTTTAAGGTACGCTGTTGTAAACAACCAACACCCTCTGGGGCTTAAAAAAAAAAAGAAAGCTAAAATCTGCAGTTCCTTGAACGCCCACTTGAGGCTCCGACAGTGAGTAAGTTCTAGTAAATAGCAGATACAAACAAAGAAACCTGGAACTCAATCATAAAGATTTATGGAAAAAGAAAAGGGTGAGTTTTCATTAAGAAAGCCAATATGCAAAAAGTGCTACTTAGAGTTTCCAGACTGCAGTGTAGTTTGATTTGGGGAATTACCATTAGCTTGAAGACTGGAAAGAGTGTAAAAGATGACAGTTTGTGGCTTAACTTTATTTTCAAGAATACTTTTAGTCTAAAGCAGCGATCTCTTTCAGACTCATAACCAGTGTGATCTACGGTATCTTGGGCTTTCTCTCCACTTTAATGATAACTCTGAGGTCAGTCTTTAGAACGAGGTGACAGTCCTCCAACCTGCAGGATGGAAAACAGCGACGTTGTGGCTGTTGTTTCTGAATCGTTTTTATATTTTAAGAAACTCTCTAAAAAAGCACAGACTCCTTTTCAGCCTGTGCAGAAAGCGGTTTTGAGCAAAGTGCCATATATAACCCTCAGTCTGTGATGACACTGGCTTAAAGTTCATTTTTTCTATTTTAGAGCAATGAATGGCTTAGTCATTATATAAAGGTCTTTTGTCTCCCAACAAGTGTATAAGCCTCGATCTACAGACAAAGCTCTCTGAACTGTTTAAGTGTGGGTGAAGTGTTACAGTAGGTGCAGCGCGTAATGTATTCTGTGACTCGGATGTACAAAGATTCGTTCGAGGCAACGCGGAGCCTCTTTAAGACGATAATCCACAGCCTGGTTGACCGGGGTCAATCTAAATTACAGTGAAGTCTTCTAACACCACAGTTGCTGGATTAGTGCAACACTGTTAGATTGGATTCTGCACTGCAGTACAACTGAGAGAGAAAGACACACAGATGCATCTACTGTACAGTACGTGTGGAGTTTGTACTTGGGATCGTGCGTGGGATCGCCGCCTTTGCGTTTTGCAGAGTTCACTTGTTTCTAAAACGAAGCTATGAATGAAAGATTGAGCTTGAAATGCACGAGGATGAAGAGGTAGTGGCAGCAAAAGGAAGAGTCTGACGTGTCACAGCAATCCCCCTCACTGTGCCACATATAACATCAGGGCGATTATGTTAGAGCCACACACGAGCTCTTGACAGCGACTTCAACTTAATCTCTGTGTAATGAAGTCACACTGGTGACTTTTCTTTCAAAGAGCTCTGGTATTATCACTATTTTAGCTAAGTAACTGACTTTCATCATGAGGACACTTTCGTGATAAATTAAGAAAAATGTTTTGCAAGTGTAGCTTTTGACACAATGAATAGAAAACAAAAATGAAGGATTTTCAGACAGAAGCTAAACAAATGGAGGTGCAACTATAAGGAAGACAAACAGACACTCTGACTCAGACTGAGGCTGTACATACACCAGAGGTAAAAAAAAAAAAAAAAAAATACGCAGCTGAAATAAGTTAAGAAAATAAAAACGAAGCAAATTTGGACATAAGATACAAAAGAGTGAGGAGAAAGAGAGAGGAAGCTAACTAAAAACAAACTCCACAAAATCATCGGTAGATAAACCTGACAAGGAGTAAAGTAAACATATAAAAACACAAAGAGATCAACTTAAAGCAAAGAAGAATGAAGAATTCATAAAGAGTCCATAAATCACATAAATCATTCTCAAGAAGAAAGAAACTATGAACTCAAAATCCAGGGACTGGGGCCCTTTTAGTGCATCTGCATGAACACTGCTGGATATTTGCGGCACATTTTGGATTTCTGGATCATACTCAGTAAGTTAGCATTTGTCAGTCATTTGGAACTTTTTTTTGCTTTTCCTGTTAAACAGCACCTGTATCTGAACATTGACGTGACTAAAAATGCAGCTCTTACATAATTTCATTCACGTAACATGTCATTTATCAAACTCATCTTTGCTTAACAGGAAGTAAAAGCTCACAGGGGACACAAAATAATATTGTGAACATGCACCGTGGGTGGACGGCTCGTGTGGCATTAGGACTTTTGTTCTTTTTTTTGTTTGTTGTTGTTTTTTTTTGGGGGGGGGGGGGCTTATGTGTGCGAGTGTGTTGTTTAATCCATGACATGACATTCATTCAGCAGACCGTTTATTTCTGTTCTAATAATATATTCGAATCCTTTCTGAAAGCGTCAGAAGCAGTCAGTCACTTCAGCGTTTTTCACTTTGACGGACAGGAAGGACGAAGCAAACTAAAGTTAATGACAGACCCACTGAAACAGCTGTGCTACTCTCACGCTTGCATGCTTCAGAGTTCCTTTTATTCATGAAATTAAAGAAATATAAATGATGTTGGCAACATAAAGGTAGTTTCTGTAATGAGGTTTGGAGTTTAGTCATCTCAAACCTCTTTGAGTCTTTGATGGACTCTGTGCAGATGTCTCACCTCAGCGATATCACTGATGGTAGTTTTATTGTTTATTACAGATATTCAGAGTGCCGTGTTTAAAACAAGCTAAGTAGCAAAGCCAGCTAAAATAGTCGACACGAGTAAGCGTTATTACAGGCTGCTACAAAGACATGCATCGCTGCTGTAGTGTTTAATGCACGTCCAAAAAGTCTCCAGTTTTGGTGACTGAATTCTAGGATTTTACTTAATTATTTACTTACTACTGAGAATTAATTAGCAGGCATTCATGTCTGTGTGGCGCTCCTATAAACTCTGTACCCAACCTTGGCCACTTTCTGCTGCCGAAAGAACACCACGGCCAACATATTAGCACCGAGGCTTCAGAATGTAGAGCTCCAAAACCAGTGAGCAACATCACGATGTCTTTTATCGAGTCTCCACAAAGCTGCAGAGAATGAACACACTCTTCACCTGCAGTTAATGAGTTCAGCCATGTGTCCACATTTTAAACAAATCGTGTTTTTGATCACAACTCAAGAATTCATTCAGCAGTTATTATAAAACTGGAAGACTCGGGGAGTTTATGTAGAAGGTTAAAGGTCAAATCTGGACATAGACATTATCGATGTTTATGTTATTTTAAAGAATTGTTCCTGAAGCAAAGAGTGATATTAGTTATTGGACTGTTTCTCATAAATGGGAGATTCAAGAATATTTTTGCGATGTAATTAAAACTGAGTCCAGGCGAATATCAGATAAGTTCTTTTTTCTCTGATGAACAGTAAGTATTGCGTTCAACGCCTAATCTGAAATGCGTAGGTGTTGAAAAGTCCTTTAAATGGTGTTTTAAAAGTTTGTAGTGTTTTTTTCTGTCCTTTTTTGTTTGCCCTGAAACCAACTGTGAACATGGCGGTTAATGAAACTGGATAAAATTACTTCCTGATATAAATCCAAATAAAATTGAAACAAAGTCTTAAAAGACTGCACATCTTTGTGTTTTGTTTTCTTAGATGCTTATCCGGTCTCGGAGGTGGTTTACAGGTGGACCGAGAAAGCGGCTGACTCGGTGGTGGTTGCGGAGGAAGGGTCCCGGCTCAACCAGTATCACCTGATTGGTCAGGACGCGGGCACAGAGGACATCTACACCAGCCGAGGTAAAGCGAAGAGTAAATGGACTCAGATTACAGATGAACCATCCCACAGCATCACACACACGACCTCTTACGTCTTAGCTCTCGCCGTTATTTCCCTTCTTACTGCAGCGGTCATACCCCAGCTTCAGGCTGTGTTAAGCCCTCACTTCCACCCTATTATCCGTGTTATTATAGTGTTCCAAAGATATTGTGTGAAGAAACTGTTTTCAAATCAAGCAGGATAGAGACAATGAATGAATCACAAGGATTTGAGGATGCCTCCCACACATAGCCAGCTGTCTCTGCAAAGAGAAGAGATAGGATGGTGCTGGGAAGGGGAGGGGGGGTGAAAAAAAATCACTTATCCGTGGTCTGAGCCATTGGGTCTGTAGGGTTAATCCGTTTGCAGGCCCATCAGTTGTGCTTTTACTAAGTGACGTCACAGCGCAGGGATTGGCTGCTGGAGTGGAGGCATGTGGGGTGGGGGGCAAATGGCATCTGCTTAATTCTGTTATGTAAAGAAGTACAATAATACAATTCTGCTGCTTGTTGGTGGAGAGTCTGTCACAGAGGAGGAGTTCCTATAGTGTGATGTATACAGAAATAGCTATCTTGATCCAGTATCTGCCGGTGCAAGCCGGTGTTTACACTGGCTGGTGTATGAAAAGTGAACACTTGTCGAGAGGCACGTCACATGCTTCTTACATGGTAAAAAGAATAAGCCAGCTATGCTTACACAGGAGGAAGACCGAGACTCAGTAACCGATGAGATTCTGCCATAGACAGCAATTCTGTCTTTACACACTCCTGCAGCTCAGACTGGTTAAAGAGGGCAGACACACAAAGCCATCGTGTCCTTAATTAGTATCACTAATCTGGGGTGCAAGCCCTCTTTAACAAGCCGAGAATAGCTCAGCAAGGTGCTCACAGTGAAATGACCTTTGACCTCACAAGCTAAGCTGAGGATGATGTGAGAAGAGGAGCAGGAGCTGAGCTGAGAATACTTGTGATTTCACTTGGTTAAAGACACCGGGTTACAATTAAAAGCGGCAAAGCTCAACAGATGGTTTCGAAATGTACTCACCAGTTGACCAACATAGCTGCGTTGTTCTCTGCTATGAATGGCAGTTCTCCACAGACACTCCAAAAACCAAACAGTAAAATCCACCACAACTGCATTTTTTCACGCCTCGGAGATTTCCATCCACTTCCAATCCCAGCAGGCGGTCAGATCAGAGCGGGGTTCGCCCGGCCGTGCCACCACGGAGCAGGGCTGCTCACTGCTAGTCCTCGGAGCGAAGGCAGCACAGGTGCCCTTTTCATTAAGAACATGATGCTCGTTGTTGCATCTCACAAAACTTTCCTGCGGTCCCTCTCAGCCCCCCTCTGCTTCAGTCATCTGTGCACCTGCTTGTAATCACCGCTGATCCAGGTCTGTTTTAGTGTTCTCGCTCAGCAAAGGCAAGGATGTACGTCCCCAATCAAAGGCCTGGCCTGACAGAATGGGATGGACTGTCTTTCACACACAGAGACACACACACACACACACACACACACACACACACACACACACACACACGCATGCATGCACATAGAAAGAGAGAGAGAGGGGGAGGAAGCGAGAGAGAGATATACAGGATGCAGATTGTGACAAGGGATTAGTGAGACAGAAAAATCGGATTTTGCCAGGAGAAAGCAGCAGTCATCTGTGGATTTTCTATAGTTTATCAGACTCCATGGCTCAACAGGATTTTTGGGAAAAAAAATAAAAAATCCTTCAAATGAAATCTTCAGTTGGTTAACGAGATATGATGAGTTCCCCACAAACCTTTTTTCTTTAAATAATCGAATTCACACATTTGGATGATGGCCAGGGCATTGTCGGGTGGTTTGATGTAGAGCACAGAGTGCAGAGTGACGATGTAGCAACTGCTCACAGGCCACATGTTTCAGGAAAGGTAAAAGGTCTCAGAGATTAAGGGGTCAGACGTGATACCCGACGCAAGTAACTCCTAACATACATGTGAGAAAAATGTATTTATAAACTATGTGTTAGGAACCTCTGGCCTGCAGTGGTTCAGCTGTGGTAGGCAGAACCAAAGTTAGTGGAGACCAGAACAAAAGCTAAAAGAAGACGGGAGGTTGGACCAGCATTCTCAGGTGGCTAATAACATGACTTCAAATAGAAGGTTAATGCAACTGTTTATCCTAAAAGTGTTGCACTGACAGGTTACAGTGCCCCCAAGTGGCCAAAAGTTTTTTTTGGTTAATTCGTTTTTTTGTTTTGTGTTTCCAAATAAAAGAGCATTTTAAATATAAATGCCACTTTTCTTTGTGTTGTTTAGAAGTTTTTGCTCAGTTTTACTCCATGTTATTTTCTTTAAAATACGGAATTGAGTAACTAAAATAACTAATTGCTAATTTCTGCTGTTTTCCACAGGTCAATACACCGTGATGATGGCTCACTTTTACCTAAAGAGGAAGATCGGCTACTTTGTCATTCAGACCTACATGCCTTGCTTCATGACTGTAATCCTGTCACAGGTTTCCTTTTGGCTAAACCGCGAATCGGTGCCAGCACGGACCGTGTTTGGTACGTTTGAAAAAAGGAGAGAAATCAAATGAATTCAGATATTTTACATAATGTTAGCAAATTTCATGTGCTGTGGGAATATAAAGCTGGGAAATGAGTGCAGTGAATATTCCTAAATGTCTTTTTCTGTGACTCGGCTTCACAATCTGCCTTTAATACTTTGATACGTGCCCTGTTTTTATGACTTAATCTGCTGGAATAGAAACTGAAGAGCAAGTGTGGTGAGTAAAACTGACCCAGTTTTCTGCACCACCAGGTGTGACCACAGTGCTCACCATGACCACTCTCAGCATCAGCGCTCGAAACTCGCTGCCTAAAGTGGCTTACGCGACTGCCATGGACTGGTTCATCGCGGTGTGCTATGCCTTTGTCTTCTCTGCCCTCATTGAATTTGCCACAGTTAATTATTTCACCAAAAGGAGCTGGGCGTGGGATGGGAAAAAAGCAATGGAGGCCCAGATGCCAAAGGTACGTGCTGTGCTCCAACCTGCCCTCGACTCACATTCTTGTTGATTAACTACAGTGGAATTCTTGGAACAGGAAAACTGAAAATACATTTTCAGATCTTGATGTAGTTTTTAAAGTCAATATTGAAGGCTGGAAAATTGATTTTTTTCCTCACATAAAGTTGGCCTGTATTCTCAGTGTTACAGCTGGTTGTTACAGCTCAATATATTTGATAGAGCCAAGCTCACTTTATTTAAAAATAAAGGTCTTGTAAAACAGCGGTCCCCAACTCCCAGGTCATGGACCGGTACGGGTCTGTGAATCGTTTGGTACCGGGCCGCGAGAGTTGAGGCTCGGGTGTGAAATTTATGGTTTTCAAGGTTTTTATCATTAACTCGGTTTCTCTGGGTCTTTTCCCTTGTGTTATGAATTGTTTTTGTCTTAGTCGTATCATTTTCATTTGTTGTATTTATCTGCGACATCTTAAAGGCTGGTTCTTGAAAATATTGTCTTACATTAAACCGGTCTGTGGCGCAAAAAAGGTTGGGGACCGCTGCTGTACAACATGCCTCTGTTAGGGGATCCCTTGATATGTTTGAATGAAAAACTAACTAGTTAAGACATAATGCGTTGTGTGTAAATTTACTGCATGTTTGTGTGTAGCCCATAAACTGTATATAAAAGACTGTGATGGTTTGGGTTGGTCTATGAGGTCCTGGCGTGAAGCCTTAACTTGATTTTGACCATCATCTTGGTTTTCTGCATTAGTGACAGGTTGGTAGGGGCTGATGTGACAGAGAAACTGAAGACACTGATTTGTTGTACATATTGACTCTAATAAAGACCATGATTTACATTATCCACTTATGCTGTGTTAGATTTGACGTGAAACTAGCGCCCGACACCATAAACGCATCAGAAAACATTTACTGAGGTCATATGTCAAATAAAATGTTCTGTCATTTTCCCAAAGAAAATTATCGCCCCCTGCTGATCATTAGAAGAATTTCAGCTTCAGCTTGTCCATCTTTTATATACAGATAATGGTTCAGGCAGTACATTTGGCTCGATTAGGAGGAGCAATTACACAGCTTTCTTCTTTAGTCAATTATGTTTAAATAAGTTATTATCAGTGCTGCCTCAGTGGAATAAAATTGGAGAAACGCTGAAGTTTGTTCACGGTATGCCAAACCGTGCTTTCATCTGCTGTGGGGAGAGAGAAGAAAAAGGGGGCGCAGTGAAAATTTTTATTTCCCAAATAATAATAAAGTAAGAGATGAATTGGGCGATGCGTAGAAGTTGAAAAAGCCGGATCAATATCTCCTCTGCTCAGTGTGCCGGTGCTGTGGCACAGTGCCAGTTCATTACTGCCCAAGGACGTTGATCCCTGCCTTCAGATCTCACCAGCCATCTTTTATTGTTCACCTTCAGCTCTTGTGTATGTGTGTGAGTGCCTGTGATATTATCCACCTGTTTTATTATGTTCAATGATGAATGTGCCACTTTTTCTTATGCATATTGAATCAATGTTTTATTTTGCTTCTCTACAGAAGAAAGACCCTTTAACTCTGTCTAAGAAGCCAAACAACAATTGTTCAGCTGGTGTGAATTACACAACCAACCTAACGAAGGACGCGTCCATCTCAACTATTTCAAACAGCACGGCTGTCCAGCTCAAACTGCCTGAAACCAAGGCGCCAGACCCCAAAAAGACTTACAACAGTGTCAGCAAGATTGATAAGATGGCCAGGATAGTGTTCCCCGTGCTGTTTGGGACCTTCAACCTGGTGTACTGGGCTACGTATCTCAATAGGGAGCCAGTGATCAGCAGAGATCAGCAGAGAAGTCCTTAGTCCTTGAGTCATTGACATGTTTTTTAGCTAGTTCGATAACATTGCATGTGCGTTGCTTCAAGAACATTTTGCCATGTTTGCTTAGAGTTTGTACATGATTAAAAAAAGCTTAATTTGTCACACTTTACCACTCAGTTATTGATTCGTTTCTGCCACATTGTGATCTTTTAAATTTTTTGGCATTTGGCATTTATATTTTCTCCTTGAGTCTACATTCGATGATGGCTCAGCAAAAGCCAAATGCTATGCAAAAGATGCACCTGTGTTATTACTCGAACTCGGCTTTTTTCTCCTTTGTAACTCGAACTTTGTACAAATGGGCCGGAGGTCCGGGATTGCGAAGCTGGGCCCGGGCACATGGAAATTTGCTTCCTTGTTAAAAGCAGATGAATAGCCATGCTTAATATGTTGCCTTCAGAGTGTGATAACTCATTATGAATGCACTGAAATCCTCTGCTATTACATTTATCAGAAGCCAGTTTTTCAGCTTTTACTTGAACGTTTCTGCTTCTTGTTTGCTTTCGCTGACTTTCTCCATTTCGTACGGCGAGTTCTCATTTACTGTTTTGTTCCTGTTTCCGTTGGTCCTATAAAACGGGGGACGATTTAAAGCTAACGTGATAGTGGCAGCTTCTGTTACCAAGTCCTCGTGTAGAGAATCCTGTATGTATGCAAGTGTGGTAGTAGTTTGGGAAAAATGTATATACGCTCAGCTTTTAGAAAGGCACCACTAAGCCAGTAAGGTTCATCTATGTAAAGCATATACAGCACCAGTATTACTCTAGTCTAGCGCTTTATTGACTGGATTAGGAAATGATCCAAGTAGCTTAAGCTTTAGAGATGTTGACATTTTTTTAGGTTACTTTGTTGTTTCTAAGCTTTGATAATAACTTGCAAATATTATTAACCAATATCTGGTTGCTTTGAGCAGAGTCACTCTTTGTCATGTAATTAAAAGACTGATTTGAACTAATCAGGTTATCATGAGAGACGAGGGTCTCAGTGACAAGTGTCTCATCACATTACATTAAATAAAATTCCGATGAGCTAAATGAATAATTTTATATTCTGGCAATATTTTATTTGCTTTCTTGTTGAGAGTGTAATGAGAAGATTAACGCTGCTCTCTCTGTGCAGTAAGTAGTGACGCTCTCCAGTGTTCAGACCTTATCTTAGCATAAAGACTAGAGCTGGGAATGATGTTTATTTCATTCTGATTGGCTACATTGGGGAAGTCTGCTGAAGGGCAGCACCTGGAGCTTGTAAGCTGTGCACATTTCTTTACAGATTACCATGTAAAGAAATGTGTGATGAGCTGATGTCGGCTTTTGGAGTTTCATCATAGTGGTTTGTGTTTTCTATACAGTCTATGTTTCACGGGCAGGAAAACGAACTTTGAGGAAACTTTAAGTTTTCCAAGAAAATGAAACAAACAAGCCAAGCCAATCTGGCTGTTTCCTTCTACTTTAAGTCTTTATGCTAAGCTAAGATGACCGACCCCTTTCTTTATATTTGTTTCATATGAAATACATTTCACATTTCTCATCAACCCTTTGCAAGAAAACCATTTCCCGTTTTTAAAAGGTACTATTGTTTAAATAGAATATAATGTGATGCCCTCCACAGCAGCTGCATGCTCTACACTCACTTCAGCAGAGTTAGTTCTGCAGACTGAACAGAATCATGTGACTTTATGCCTGCGTGGCCTGCCACTACTTCATTTGTTGGATTCATTTGAGATTTTAGATACATACTGTACTGTTGTTTAAATGCAATGATCTGAAGCAATAAATAATGCTCATGAATAATGACCTCTGCTTATTGTAGTGTGTTACCATCCATCCATTCTCTTCCACTTATCCTTTTCAGGGTCCCAGGGGGTCTGGAGCCTATCCCAACTATCTTAGGGCTAGAGGCAGGGTATACCCTGGACAGGTAACACATAGACACAGACAACCAGTCGCACTCACACCTATGGGCAATTTTGAGTTTCTAATTAACCTATCCCCACTAACTGCATGTCTTTGGACTGTGGGAGGAAGCCAGAGTACCCAGAGAGAACCCATGCAAACTCCACACAGAAAGACCCCACCATCAGACTCGGCCTGATGGTGGAATTAAACTCAGGACCTTCTTGCTAACCACCGTACCACCACGCTGTTCTTATTACCATTTGATTCTCATTTCATTCAGATTTTCTTCATCTGGTTAATGTTTTTATTTATTTGTTTGTTACGAACACCTTTTTCCATGGGTACACATCTGCCTCTGCTAAAGCTTCCCAGACTCTATCCGACTGCTTTTAGTTCCAAAATATCAGCGATGATAAAGCATGAAAAACCTTCATCATCTCGGCTGTAGCATTGCATGTATGGAATGTAATCTGATGAGTGCAAGATGCTTAATCAGTTTCATCCGTTCATATAAATACGCACATTGAGTGAATAAATTTTTTGCTACATCGACGTGGTGAAAGAGACGATGGCTTAATCTTGCTTGATGGAACAACAACTGCATGTTCCTCTGCTCCTCCTTTGAATACATACATCTATATCTGGCTCGTGTAGCAGTCCACTTGTTTGTTAAATCTATCGTGGGGGTCTCTGTGGCAGTAACATCTGGCTCACATCTGTTCAACAAGGATTTAGCTCTGTTTAAGTTGCTTTTCCCGTTCAGCAAGGCCATACTCTAAGTCACAATAAGCTGTCACCAACATCACATGTCCACAGCCCAGGTTTATCCCTACCTGGGTCTGTCAGACCATCTCTCCCTTCTGCTACACCCAATATACACACAAAAGATCAAGAGCACTGGGATTACAACCAAAACCGTGAGAACATGGCCGCAGGATGCTATTCCGATGCTTCAGGACTGTTTCCACTGCACAGACTGGGATGTATTCAAGGTGCAGGACACTGACAATCGTGTCGCATTGGACAGTTACACCTCCACTGTCTTGGACTACATCTGTTTCTGTGTGGACAATGTAACAACTTGGAAACGATTCCGTGTGTTCCCTAATAATCCACCCTGGATGACACACGGAGTTCAACAACTTATTCGAACAAGGAACAACGCTTTCAAATCCGGGGACCAGGAGGCATACAGTGCTGCCAGGGCCAACCTGAGAAGAGGCATCAAGACTGCCAAGCAGCAGCACAGGAGGCGTATCGAGGCCAGGTTTGAGAACAACACAACAACACTCCTTGGGGGGCTCAACCCGGGGTAGCGGTCACGTCCGGTTGAGGGCTCTGTTGGCTCTCAGGTGACTGTTTCCTCGCGGCTGCGTGCAGCGGGGCTAGGGGAGGGTCTGTGCTGACGGACGCGGGTTACTGACCTGGCAACCTGGCTGCCCCTGGGTGGGTCCGGGATGGGCGTGAGGTTCTGGGGGCGCTCCGTCTCTGGGCTGGGGCCCGGGCCGGGCCTCGGGGGCTCGGGTCCTGGTTGGTGTGTTGCCAGGGTTGTGGGCGGGTGGGTGCATGGGGGCCCGGCCCTGGAGCAGGGTGCCGCCGGTGCATCGAGCCGCCTGGGGGGCTCTTCAACTGGTGGGGGGGATGGTCACATCTTGCAGGAGCTTTCTTCTCTCAGGAACTCTCTGCAGGAGGGGGAGATACAGGAGAGGTGGAGGAAGATCTCAGCCTGGGCGTTTACCGTCTTATGTAGTCTGGAAGATGTGTGGTTGGTGGGGTGGGTGCAGTTTTCTCTGTGGTGGGGTTGGGTGGACTGTCCAGGGCTCTGTGGAGCCGGGGGGCGCTACTGCACTGGGCCCCGGTCTGATGGGCCTGGGCCCCCCTTCCCTGGCGGGTCGCGGAGGGTGGGAGTGCCTACTGGGGTCAGCGGGGGAGCTGGCCCCAGGGAGGGGTTACCTGCCCCTCCCTTCCTTCCCTCCCCATCTCCAGCTGCCTCCCTCTTCCCGCTCCTCCACAACCACCCACACATGCAGGGCCTTGGAGTGGGGGTATGTCACCAGGGTGCAGAGGAGGCTACCCCCCCCCCCCCCCCCCTGTCCCCTTCTGGCTGCCTCTGCCTCAATTTTATCCCACAACTTAGACATTCACATTATTCACACTCTCATTACACATACATATAGGATCTTGGGGGTGGGCACAATCACGGAGTCCAAATCACCATCAGGGTGTATACCTCACCCCTGACGTCGTTGCCCACCTCTCAATTTTAAATACACTTAGTCATTGAGGGTTAGCAGGAGGGACTATGCGCTTACCTGCTGCTCCTTGGCAGGTAGCTCCATGCCCTCCTGGGTTTTAATTGCACCTTAGAACACATATGCATCAACATTACAATGAGCGGGTGTAGGGAGGTTTGGAGTCTTCTCCCACCCCCATTCTCTGCGGCCTGCTGGAGCGGGAGGGCTAGTAGGAGGAGTTGGCCGTCCGACTGCGGTCTGGGGTGTGGGGCCTCCCTGCTGCTGCGGAGTCGGGGTGGTCTGCCTCTCCCCACCGCAGGGAAAAGGGTAACACCACCTGGGTCTGGGTGCAATTCCCCCCTCCAGGGGCAAGGGTACCTAGACCCGGTTTGTAGAGTACGCTTGGGGAGTGTGATTATGTGTACAGCGTCTCTTTATGTCTGTCTCCACGTTGGTTGAGTGTGGAGTGAGTGCATATGAGAGCATGAGGGTGGGAATGGATGTTTGTGTCTGTGTGTGCCTGTATGTCTGTGTCTATATGTCAGGTTGGGTATCAGACGCCACCTCTCTGGGGACACCTCAGGCCCTCCAAGGTTTGGAGGCCTATCTCCACCCACCACCACTTCCCCTGCCGGTGGCGGACTCCCTCAGGTGTCGGTGTGTTGGTGGTTCTTTGTGTCTGGGGGTGGGCGTCCGGGTACACACCGGCTCACTCCTTGGCGGCCGCTTGTCGGGGCCTGGGGCCTGGGGCTCGCTCGGGCCCCTTTGGAGGTGGGGTGCCCCCGGCCTCTCGGCCTAGGGCTCGGTCACTCAGGCGCAGCTGGGGGCCGGCGGAGCTCACGGGCGCGTCACTGCAACTCCCCCTGACTTCTGCTCCGCGGCTGCTGGGCGAGCCCTCATCTGGGACTCTCCTCAGCTCTTACTGGGACAGTGGCGCGGCTGCCCCTCTGTTGGTCTTCCATGGTCTCTTGTGTTCTGGGGGCCTCTGGATGTCTGGAGTTTTGATCTCCTCCATACCCGCTTCACACCCTGGAGGACGGGGCTGTGGCCCCCCCACACTCCCTAGCAGATCATTACATGGAGAAACCTTTGGAATGCAAGCATGCTGATCCACACAGGTATGCACACATGGGTATTCACAGACGCAGACTAAAGCTTTCTTGGCTGCTGCCTCAAAGCACACTGTGCGCTGTCTATCTTGCGTGCTGCACAATATCGTTTATTACTTAGTAAATACTGATATCTATGACTAGCTAGTTTATTGTGATGGTGCTTTGTTTTCTCTATTATTATGTTGCTCTTTGTTGTTTGCTGTCTCCTCTGTTTGTTTTTGTTTGTTTGTTTGTTTGTTTGTTTTTCTCCATACAGGTGACCCAGGAGTTTTTTTTTTTTTTCTCTCTCTTCCCCCCCCTTCTCACCGTCTCTTCTCCCCTTTGGTTTTCTTTCTTTCTCTCCCCCTCTCTCTCTCATTCATTCCCCCTGTCCTATTTATTAAAAAAAAAAAAAAAAAAAAAAAAAAATGACAAAGGATGAACTGAAGCTCTGCCATCACGTAATGTCGCATACTGCTGTTTCTGATGTCATTTAAAAAAAAAAAAAAAAAAAAAAAAAAAAAGAGAACAACACAAACCCAAGGCAGGTCTGGGAGGGCATCAGGGCTATCACGGACTACAAAAGAAGAACACCATCACCCTCAGCCGACAGTTCTACTCTGGCTGAGGATCTAAATCTCTTTTATGCCCGTTTTGACAGGGAGAACACCGACCCTGTCCTGTCCCCTCTCCCCTCAACCGACCCTGCTCCGGTCCTGAGCACTCATGAACTGAGGCGTGTGTTCCGGAGCATTAACACCAGGAAGGCGGCCGGGCCGGATGGAGTGCTGGGCCGGGTGCTAAAAGACTGTGCTGCGGACCTGGCGGACGTCTTCACCTCTATATATAACACCTCGTTGTCCTGTTCACTGGTACCATCCTGTTTCAAAGCAGCAACCATCGTTCCCATCCCAAAACAGTCAAATGTCACATGTCTGAACGATTTCAGACCTGTGGCACTCACCCCCATTCCCGCCAAATGCCTGGAGAGACTGGTCATTAAACACATCAGAGCTGCTTTTCCACCATCCCTGGACTCGCACCAGTTTGCATACAGGGAGAACCGGTCAACCGAGGATGCGATCGCCACAGTGCTGCACACATTACTGAAGCACTTGGAACACAGGAACACCTATGCACGGCTCCTCTTTGTAGACTACAGCTCGGCTTTTAATACCATCCGGCCATACAAACTCCGTCCCAAACTCCACCAACTGGGACTTAACTCCTCTCTGTGCAACTGGATTGTGGACTTCCTCACTAACCGTAGACAGAGTGTCAGAGTGGGTAAGAACACCTCTTCCACCCTTGTGGTCAACACCGGTGCCCCTCAGGGGTGTGTTCTGAGCCCTCTGCTATACACTCTCTTCACCCATGACTGTATTTCCTCCTGCACGTCCAATCTCATTGTTAAGTTTGCAGATGACACTACAGTGCTCGGACTTATATCCAACAATGATGAGACAAACTATAGGACAGAGGTGCAACAACTAGAGTCATGGTGCCACGACAATAACTTGGTCTTAAACACCAAAAAGACCAAGGAGATCATTGTAGATTTCCGGAAGAGGGGTCATAACAACCATCTGCCTCTCTTCATTGGCAGTGAGGCGGTGGAGAGGGTGAGCAGTTTTAAATTCTTGGGGGTAACTGTGACCGAGGACCTGTCCTGGGGCAACCATATCACCTCAGTTGTACGGAAGGCCCAACAGCGCCTCTACTACCTGAGGAGACTGCGGAGCGCACACATTCCCAGATCTCTGATGTTGAACTTCTACAACTGTGCCATCAGCAGCGTTCTGACGTATGGATTTCTAGTGTGGTTCCCCAGCTGCACCAAGGCCGATCAGCAAGCACTCCAGCGGGTGGTGAAAGAAGCTGGCAGAATTATTGGAACAAGTCTGCCAGAGATCAGTAATATCTTCCCCACTCGCTGTCTGAGGAGGGTGCACAGTATCCTGCGGGACCAACATCACCCTGCGCGCCACCTTTTCCATCTGCTGCCCTCAGGGAGAAGGTACAGGTCTATACAGGCCAGAACATCCAGACTGGCCAACAGCCTGTATCCACAGGCTGTGAGGCTCCTGAACTCTCTGCCCCCCTCTCACGGACAATAACCATATCCAACTTCTTAATAGCAATGAACTGGTCTGCATTGGTGCATCATATCTTTATTCTCTTCCCCCTCCTGCCCCCCCCCCCCCCTCTTTCTTAAATAGATAACTATCATATCTGATATCATATCTCACAGTACAATAATACTGAATGGGTTGCATTGTTGTATTTTGTCATGTTTCTCAGGTCTTTGTCTGAATTTCTACGAACATTATTGCTAAGGATTGTCTTATTGCATTGGAGTCACACTGGGTTAAATATGTACACTTGGGTTTTAAGGGGTATTTATTATTTTCTTCTTTTTTTTTGGGTTGTATGGAAGCCCCAAACGCAATTTCATTGTTCTTGACAATGACAATAAATAAATAAATACTAAATACTAATCAAACCACACTCCATGCTTAAAGAATGTGTTATTCCTTCTGTCCCTTTATGCACACATTTTAAATGCCAGACTAAAGAAAAAGTGACATTTTCTTGATGAACTGGGCCAGTGGCACTCCCTGCAACCTGTAGGTCAAGCTAACCCATCATATGAAAGTCATTAGCTTTGTTTAAGGACAACATGGGATTCAAAGCACTGATTTCTGATTTGATTTTGTGGCGCTGTATACTATTGATAGCAGCATAAACACGACAAGTAGACTTCTCCCTTGGTGGAATGGATAACGCATCCGACCACTGATCAGAAGATCCTAGGTGCACTCTTGGCCTGCTCTGCACTTTGAACGCTTTCCCCGGGTTAATCAAGGATTCTGGTTATACAGCATCAATGTATGCTAAGACTTTATATTGGAAGAGCCTTACAAACCCAATAACTCTTCATGACTAAACTCTTAATAACAGTGAGGAGGAAATGCATTTTTAAACAGAGGAAACCTTCAGTCGAAGGAACTGAGACAAACGGGATTTGAGCTGCAGTCACCTGACTGAAAGTCAGGTACATCTGTGTTTCCATCACTAACCTTCTCACGTTTCTACAGGTTATATCAAAGCTTTTTCTCTAATATTGACTATCACAGGCCTTTAAAGCCTGAAACATGAAATAATTCCCAGAAAAATCTTGATTTTTAAAAGAAATCAAATGTTTATTGATCCTTCTGATGAAATAAAATAATATTAATGTATCAAATGCGATACACTTGACTTTAAAGTGTAGGCTGCATTCACGTTCTGTTATAATAACCATGAATACAAGTTTGCAGCTTGGAAATAGCATTCAGTTGCAGAAAGCATGCAAACCTATCTTCATGTCCAGCCCTTTAAAACTGTTTGTTTGCAAGCTCTTCTTATTTGGTTTGGCACAGTTCATGGTGGACAAACATCAGAAGTGGAAACTATTAAAAGTTAAAGAAACTTACTGTGCCAAGTAAAAAATAAACATTCTTTTCATTATGCATACTGTATAAGACATGTCTCCAAAACTGCTTGGTCATAGGACACATTCACTGTACCTTATGTTCGGGCATATAATGCAGCTACTTTTTCATCATACAAAATATCTATAGCCCGTGCTTATAGCTCTCTGGTGTAAGTTGATACATGAAATGCTGAATGTGCATTTTGATTAGAAGATTCATATGTGAATCTAACTTTCCTCTGCAGCAACACGAAAAAAATGTAACATCAGAGCATTTAAAGTGGTTGTGATTTTGTTTTTCACTTATCTTTCCTCCACCTTTATAAAAATTCAGTCACTGCACAACCTTCAGGGTCAGGTGGAGGCATTGTGTTGAGCTAGATAAAGTATGAAATCACCAAAAAGCTTTCAGAAGAAATATTATAGAAGTGAAGTGTAATATAAAAAAAAATCATTAGTTAACTTTGATTCACAGGTTTTAAATTGCATGTGCTTAACAAAAGCCTTTTAATATAATAATACAGCGTTTTATATTATAGTTGCAACGTGCCAGACAAAGGACAAAAACACATTTGTCAGAAAAGTGATAAAAAATGAAGATAACAAAGCTAACATTGTTAAATGGAGGTCAGAGAGGATAACAGCCATAAACAGGACAGTAAAAAAGAGTGAAAGTTAAAGCAAATTATTCAGCCTCATCTTTTTCAGCATTGTATTTCAAAGTCATCTTCACATCACCAGGAACATGAATCACTGAGGCTTTGCAGGATGCTGAACTGCTGGATTGATTAAAGGATTTGTATGGAAGATATTCTGAGGGGTTTTTTTTCTCCCCACAATGCTTTTTTTTTTTACATCTTTGCAAATTCTGACATTTTCTGTGCGACCTTTGATTTCGTCAGCACAATATCCTGCTCCCTTGCTAATCAATGTACATCAGTGCCTTACTGCAAACTTTAATTTAGAGCTTGGACGGATGCTCACACAGTGCAGTCATGTATGCAGAGAAGGAAATGACTTAAAAAACAACAACAAAAAGAAAACAACACATTAAAATACTGATATCACAGGTATCCTGCAGGCGTGGAGTCTCTGCACTGATGCATAGTTCATGAAAGAAGCACCATGAAAGATAAGCAGAAAACTTCTAAGTGGTATAAACTGTCTAAACTGTGTACAAAAACAAAGGTTATGCTGCCTCTGACAGAACGAGGAAGAAATTGTTTGATTTGAAAACAGGTTTCATTTTTTCTTCATCAAAGAATTTTAAAACTTTGCTGTGTTTTACAACAAATTCCCACTTGTCACAAAAAATGCTAGAAATCAGCGCTTTCTTGTCAATCATCTCACCACCAGAATCTGCATGTGTGCACTTCACTGAAAGCAAAGGCCAGCATTTAAAGAAACGTTTCAAAGTAGCGCTAAAACTCTAAAAACAGATAACACAGTCCTGCTTTACTTCCTGTGAGGGAAATATTGAACTTTTCGCTGCGTGACTGTAAAGTTACTTTACAAAGGGAAACAATCTGTTTAATAACCAACTAATAGATTGATGAAAATCACATAGATGCTGTCTTATTACTTTGGCAAGTTTCGCAGGTTTAAACGGAGAAAAAAAATAGTGAAAACTCTTAGGCATTATTAAACTATCGTTATTTTTTCTACACTGAAATGTGGACTATATTGTATTTGTAAAGCACTTTTCAAATTAATTAATATCTCTTGTGGATGTTCACACTGAAAGTCAATTTATGCCAAAGGTAATACAAATTAGCATGTCCTTAATCACTTCCTTTGGGTCTACTGAGCCTGTATGTTTGTAGTAGGCAGCACATTAGTGACCAGTTAAAGCAGCAGGATAATGAGGACGATTTATGTTGTAGCCTTGTTTGGATGGAACAGTCCTAATTAGAGCAGCACATGCAGCACTCAGTGTTTTAGAGTGTGCAGATCTACTTTTAACCAGCAGAGGGTGACAGCAGCACTGCAGACAGGCTTCACTATGGGTCTGTTAAAGCGCACATCCAACCAGGCCCGTGCATGTGAGTCCTGTGAGGCTGCTGTGGCTCACTGCTCATCGTGCTTTACAGTGCTGGCACAGAGGGATTATTTATCTTTGTGTTCTTGCTGGACAACTCCTCCTCTATTGTCCAGCCATTCATTTGAAATCAATGCCACCAAGGACCAATCAGAGTGTTCTCTGAAGGAAAATTATGATTGCTCCTGAAGAGGGTCAATCATAAAACTGTCAGAAAACACCTTTACCTGCAGCATGGGGTTGCTTGTTTTATGCCTTGTCATCGGTGGGGCTTCATGCCCTTGGTTTTTTATTTTTTAAAGGTACACTTCAGTACTTTCTCTAGTCCCCAGTTTCATCCTGGTGATGTCATCCGTTTTGTCATCAGGGTTATTCTGACAGAAACTGAAAACAGACATGTTTTGGAGGTGTGAGCATAGGAGGCAGCTGCATTGTGGGAAACAAAGCCTGACTAAGCAGCAATCTCTGGGGCTAAAAAATTTAAATCATCACAGAGGTGGAAAAAAACTGCAGTTCCTCTAATGTCCACTTGAGGCTCCAGCAGTGAGTCAGTCCCCATAGACTCCCCTGTTAAATTGTCCAACTTTACTGGAGAAATAAACATGTCTACAGCCTACTACAAAAAATGTTTTGGGCTCTATAGTTAATGTCCCCCTTCTTGACAACTGGACAGGGGGTGCATGTAATAAAAATTCACCCTCTTTGGGTGCTTTGATTGACACGTGGATACCAAAGCAGGCATCTACTTATTAATGTCCTAGAAATGGATCTCTTGAGTGGTGTCAGTGCCTCTTGGAGCATTACTTCTGCAGTTATCTGACTAATAATATGGATGATGTGCAGTTAATTGTACTAAAAGAACATCCAAGAAGTCTGAGCACCAGTTTGGGTGAGTGAAATTCTAGGACTATATAAGTATGTTATGTCTGCTTGCTCCTGATTCACCCCTACAGTTTAGCCTATCTGAGGATTAGCCTTCAAATAATCAAACTCCATCTTTGATATACAGCCTATGAACTTGACCCATACTAGAAAATAAATATCATAATGTTTGAGCCTTTTTTCCATCTTTGGAGTCCTTTATGGAGGCACAGCATTCAGTGGAGCACCACCTTAAGCATCCAGCCTTAAATAAATCACATCCTCACAGGGAGAAGACAGGGGCTGTAAACACAGCATGACAAGGGCTCTCAATTACAATCTCAAACACGGCCACAAATGCGGCTTCATTCTCTAAGAGGCTGCATGCCAATTAGCAGCGTTTGGTAGCTTTAAAGGGGCTCTTGCTGCACTTTGATATGCAAGCTTTCAAATGAATAACAAAGAGGCTGCCTCACAGGTGCATCATTAAAACACATGCAACAATTAGTCGATCAATAAAAGCAAATCAGTAGACAAATGAGAACGGCTGTTATCTGATAATCGATATCTAGCTTATAATAAATATTAAATAAATATAAATTCTATTTTTATATATAGAACTTTTTGGTCGCACATAAGAGGCAATAAGATGACATCACCCGTATCACTTTTACTGTTCTGTCAGAGTTTTTGGCACCATTTAAATTTTAAAAATCCACTAAAATAAGAAACTTTAGTTCCTGCCATAAAAATAATCATATCTATGCACACAGACGCTCCTGCCTTGCATACAAATAATCTATACTGTATTCACAAAGGGATGCGTTCTTTTGGCACTTTGTACGGATAATTAGAAAGAAAGCAAAACACCACTAAAGAGAACAGGTGTAACAGCTCTAATAAGATCTGTAAAGTAGCCCCTACAGTGGAGTGACGCAGGTTTGGCCACGGAGGAGTTTTTGGTGGACCAGGGGCTTTTAGAGGGACGCATTCAGTGTGCGCACCTGCGTAAAGCACAAGCAGCGTCCGCTATCCAGGAATTGCAACCCTGTACAGGTGAGACCAGCTGCTCCTCCGTCTATACGAGGAGGCACTCCCACGAGGAAGGATCTATTTCACAACAATGAATGACATTTCTGCTGGATTACAAACTACGAAGGGCTGCTCTTACGTTTTCTCCCCTGAGCAGCAGTGACCGTCGCGTCCAGACACCGACACCTTGCGCACCGTCCTCTCACACATCTCTACTTGTTGTCCTCCTGCGACAAACATGACATCCCCGCTACTGGCTTATATCCTACTTCTTTCAGCCCTTCATACCTGGTAAGTGGCGCCCTTTGGTCGCGTGATGCGTTTTGGTGATGCTTTAAATGCTCAGGAAACTTTGTGGCTGGCTCTTAAGTTTGCGTGAAGGACTCAGTGACACTAACGATGTCTTTGCGTGCATGCACTCTGCAGACTGCGCTGCATGTTTTAAGTCAGTGTCATTGCTCCTGCTGTTTCCAGCCACCTTCTTTTATTTGTGTCCCTGTAGCTCTCTAACAATCGAGTCCGAGGAGGACTACGAGGATGTCACTGTGAACCAGATGCTGGCTCCTAAATCCCAGCAAACCGACGCCACGGAAATACTCAATAATTTACTGAAAGAATATGACAAGAAACTGCGACCGGATATTGGAGGTAAGGGTTACTTCTGTCTAGGGTTGCCAACTCCCTGAAAAATAAATAAGGGACACCTCGTGGCCAGGGCCGGGCGACCCAGTTGTCTTCACCCTTCCCAGTGTGGTGAATTTTCTAGCTCTTTTTTTGTGTGTGAAATTATTTTTTTTTAACCCTTTGACTTGAATTTGATTTAAGTAGATGTGTATTCTTTGTGATATGAACACATGTGAAACAAATGATCATTTAGCCATTTATTTTTAGCTCAAAATGACAACATTAACACAGTAAAACAGGTCTCTTTCTTAAACAGAAGCCTGTCATGCTTAACTTTTGAGAATATAAGTAAATCTTTCTTTAAAAGAACTCTGTCCTGCTTAACTTAAAATAATAGAAAACAATAGAAAGAAAAATATTCTTGTAACAGTGCACATTTAGTGCATTTAGTACAATTGGCTTCAGTTGAGGTATTATTTCAGCTTTTCTAATGCTAATCAGCTGCTCCCGTTTGAAAACCCGCTTGTTCCCATGATTACGCATCTTAACTCATCATCATTATTCATCTATGTATTACTTTTATGTATTAGTCATCTATTTGTTGTAATCATCTATCCTTGCAGTCGTTTATTACACAAAATAAATTATATTATCACACTTCTGGCCACATAGCGCTGATATTCACTGCACATGCCCATATTAACTTTTTCCAGCCAGGTGTTTTCCTTTTCCCATTCTTCCCTTTCTCTGAGGGGGAACAAACATTGCTGCTCTAACGCTGGGCTTACACTGTGCGATTTTTGGCCCATTTTGAGCCGATTTTTGAGTGATCGGACCGATTTTGGCCTTCATCGTGCGACGTGTAGTATACGTGGGGTAACGAGAAGTGATTAACACCTCACGACCAGCTCCCGATCATCAATCGCTCGTGAGCCGCTCACACTGCTCGCGCGCAAACACGTAAACGCCGTGAAAAAGACGGAGCAGCACGGCTGTGCAGCGTGTGATCTGGACACAAGCGATGGAGGCACAACTTGTAGAACTTTGAAAAGCTCATCCGAGCCTTTTCGATGTGGCCTCACAAAATTATCACGACCACAACAACCGTGAAAATAGTTGGATCTACATCGCTGCTAAATCACAGCTGCCTGATCATGTTTTTCATTAGCAATTTAGCAAAGTTGATGGTGGTGGTGTGTCTGTGTGAGTGAGAGACAGAGAGAGCGAGCGACAGATTTTCTGTTATAACCTTAATTTTATGGACGCACAGTGTGAGCACTCAGGTCGCATCAGAGCATCGGGCGGTATAGTGTGAGACCCTGCATCGTGACCTACCAACTTCTAACCCCTGCGAGTCAATCGTGCAGTTTGAGCAGGAGCTGAATAACGCGACTGAAAAAATCGCACAGTGTCTGCCCAGCTTTAGGTGTACTGTCGTCCGAGACTTGCACCGCAGTGACGGCGTTTGTTCCCCTGTTGGCCATGCTTCTTGTTGTGGTCATCTGTTGTCTTCCGGTATTTTCTCCGTAAGCGACCTTTCCTCGACCAATGAGATGAGCGGTAATCTGAATTGTCATACTCGAATTGTCATAAGTGTGCTGTCAGCTCATTGGTCACAAAGCAGGAGAGGGGCTGGGAATTATGTTTTCAAACAAAGCGTTAATTCCATTAACATTTATAGACTACTTTTGATTCTCACTGTATTACGGGACAAAGTGCGTCCCTTATTAGCTCAATACGGGACGTGTACTTTTGTTTCTAAATACGGGACGATTCCGTATTTTAAGGGACGGTTGGCAACCCTACTTCTGTCCCAATTTCTCAGCTAACTAATCACAGAATTTGAATGCAAAGCAGCTTTCTCCTTATAGCCACACCTGTGTGAAACCTGGGGATGCTATTAGTTCTAGAATCAGATAAATGTAATGTTTAATTCAGAACCTACATAACACTGTACGCACGAACTGTGTACTAAAACCTTTAAGTGTCAATATTAGCTAAAGCCTTCCCAGGTTTGTCGCCACTGCTAACACTGAGCCCAAAAAGTCTGTTCCGAACATTTTACAAGCTTAAATGTTCTTGTACAAATGTACATAAAATACCTTTTTATTAGTCTTTTTTTAAAGGTTTGCATTAATGAAAGATGCCCTCTCTGAAGACTCCATAAAACTGTCCAGCCGTTATAATGAAACAGCAATACTAAGTAAACCAAAACTTTTAAAAGGACTAAAAGTATTGACATTTTAAAATGTGAACTTACTATCAGCTATTTAAACACTACAATCTTCAGACATCCACACATGAAGCACAGGGGATAGGTGATTTCCTCCATCTCTCTTTGGCTGATAGAGGTGTTGGAGTAGCACTTTATAAAGTCTAACTTCAATAGCAGTGACAATGCCAGGGAATTTCTGAATATTGTAGAATTTATTTGTTCCTACAGCAGATGTGATTGTGCGGTGTTATTCCAGGATGTCAGGACCATTCTGCAGGAAAGTCTTTGACGGTCAGCTCTCCTTGGTCTTCTTTGGGTTTTTTGTGGTTGTTGAAAAGCTTTGAGGTGTTTGACTTCATCACCCTGTTGACTCGTTCATTACAAAAATCCAAACTTGAGGGTGGGACATGTCTCTGAAGAATGGAGTGCTGCTTCTCCATGGTCAGAGTGGCGTTGATTCAGTGCACGTGTCCAGAATATTCCCACCCTCTATGGGTTTCATATAATGTGGTAACATCTCCTTATAGACACTCTTCTGTTGCTACCACTATCATCAAGATATTATTAATATTGTTTTTCTTGCTATTCGCTGTGAAGTGCTCCCTTAGTCTACTCTTGTGGTCATAACTTTAAAGCAATGAATTTAGGGACATTCTTTCTTATTAGATGACACTATTTCATGCATTTAATGGGCAGGTAAAGTTTTTTTAGTGGTTTTACTTTCTGACCCACGATCACAAAGGGTCAAGGTGTAACTCATCAGCATGTCCTCATGAATATAAATTACATCTGAAGGTGGAAACTTTGAGTGGAGGAGAGAGAGATGTAATTCCCTGACTCATTTTCTCCTGGATAAAGTGAATGTGTTTGTCAACTCTGAAGACTCTGAAGAGGCTCTGCTTCTGTTCTTGTTCAGGGTTTGCAAAGTGGCCTCTGGTGGCAGGCTGCTGCCATATGGTAATGTAGTTAGAATCAATGCATAACAAAGAGGGGCTTCTTAGAACACACTTCTGTGAGTTGTTGCTCGTTAGGTATTAACTTAAAAATGGACAACTTTCATCTTTGCAAAAAGAACAAGCAAGACATGGTTGAGCTGGAGGTCAGTCGTTAACCATCTGACAAAGCAGAGTTGCTTTGCAAGCAGCAGCAGCAGGCGACATCCAGTTGACACCTAACAGCCTGTTGTGTTTAACAGCAGGCGTCGCCTCAGATGTGACCAAGATTCAGCTCGTGATCACGATTTCTTCTTTGCTGATGGAGGGTGTTTGCATTTGTAGCCTTGATGTAGATGGCACCTTGCTAACAAAACCTGTCCACAAATATCTAACTAGTGCTGGCAGGCCTGGAATCGGTAGTCTTGGTAAAATCATACTTTTATTAAAGGTGCTGCAGTTGCTATAGATGTGCGTAACAGTGCATCAGATGACTTTTTATAATGTGAATTTGTTTTGTTTTTTGCAATGATAGCCGACAGATAATGACACTGGATTCTTACTTTGGGACATGTAGGCATTTCATGCTAATATCAGCACTTTACCATCATCACATAATCATCACCAGCTGCTGTAATAAATCATACACCCAGTGACGAGAGTTAGTTGAGTGCTTGCGACTCATGAAGTGTGTGTATATGTGTGTGTGTGTGTATGTATGTATATATATATATATATATATATATATATATATATATATATATATATATATGTATGTGTGTGTGTGTGTGTGTGTGTGTGTGTGTGTGTGTGTGTGTGTGTGTATATATATGTGTGTGTGTGTATATATATGTGTGTGTGTGTATATATATATATATGTGTGTATATATATATGTGTGTATATATATAAAAATAAAAAATTTTATTAGGGGTGCAACGATATTCGTATCGATATTGAACCGTTTGATACAGTGCTTTCGGTTCGGTACGCATATGTATCGAACAATACAATTTTTTTTTTTTCAATTTTTTTTTTTTTTTTTTTTTTTGTGTCCCGTTTGGATCTATAGCCATCAGAATTGTTGTCTTGAGGCCAAGAAAGATGCCAAGAGGATTTATTTTAAGTGGATCATCATATTGGTCCATTTGATTGACCTTTATTATAATTATGAATTTATTTTATTTTCAGTTGCAAACGGGACAGACATGACTGTGGGATAGGACAGGGGGAAAGAATGAAAGAAAGAGGGGGAGAGAAAGAAAGAAAACCAAAGGGGAGAAAAAAAAAAGAATGTTATGTATTTAGTAAAATCAGTTTATAGTTTGTGGCACTACTTTCTGTTATTGAGTGTAGAACACAAAGTGTGGTGTATGCGCGCATGGATATGCCTGCGCCTTGTTTTCCTTAGACTGGTTATTAAAGTAAATTCCTACGACTAAAGAAGGCGTCGTTACTTACCAGTTAAGTTATAAGAGAACATAACAGACTGGCGACGAGGATTAAAACGGATCCCCGATGTGCATTGGACGACAGAGAGGGGGAAATCCTTGTGAAAGTGGCCAAAAAGACACGAAAAACGGTTAGGGCCAAAACAACTAACCCTCCGTGTGGATGCTAGCTCACCTGCCTGGCTAAAGAGAGGACGTGAGTAACATCAATTATTTTAAGTGAAGGACGCTTATAAAAATACCGAAAAATGTCAGGAGGCGTTGGACAAATGGACGTTTTCGATAATGGCACAGAGGATTGGACAACATACGTAGAGAGAGTTGAACAGTATTGTCGAGCTAATAAAGTAGAGGACGAGAGGAAAGTTGCTGTGTTACTGAGTGTGATGGGAGCGAAAACATACAACTTGTTGCGCAGCCTCATCACACCGATCAAACCAGCTGACAAAAGTTTCAAGGAGATCACAGAAGTGCTCCAAAAACATTTCCAACCGAAGCCACTGGTTATAGCCGAACGTTTCCGATTTCATAAACGAAATCAACTAAAGAATGAGTCCACATCGGAGTACATCGCGGAACTCCGGCGGCTGTCGGAACACTGTCAGTTCGGGGAGGGGCTGTCAGATGCGCTGAGAGACCGTTTCGTCTGCGGCATGAACAATGAAGGCACACAGAAACGACTTCTCACAGAGGATAACCTCACTTTGCACCGTGCATTAGAGATAGCAATATCGATGGAGACAGCAGCAAAAGATGCCGGAGAGCTTCAGGGAAAAGGCACGGAGCCGTGTTCTGTAAACAAAATATATCCGCAGCGCAATAACAAATTACCGATGTGCTTCAGATGCGGCAAGAAGTCACATGACGCTGCTAATTGCTGGTTTAAAGAGAAAGAATGCCTGCAATGTAACAAAAAGGGGCATATACAGAAAATGTGTAAATCAAAGCAGTATGATAAAAAGAAAAACAAAATGTGGAAAAGAGACAGAAAGCTGCATGAAGTAAACGAGTCAGAGCCAACTGATTCTGAGGAGGATTTGGCATGCCTGGAACTGTACACAATGCAAGAGAAAGATAACGATGCAATATGGCTCACACCTAAAATACAAGGGATTGAGTTACAGATGGAACTGGACACCGGGTCTGCTCTCTCACTGATTTCATATGAAGATTATAGAAGCAAATTCCCCAATCTGAAACTGAAGCACACCTCGGTGAAACTGAAAACGTACACAGGTGAAAGAATAACTCCTCTGGGAAAACTAAAAGTGAAAGTGGAATATGAGAAAAAGAAATGCAACCTGGAACTTTGTTCTGAAAAATGGAGGTGTGCCATTATTTGGGCGTGACTGGTTGAAACACATCCGCCTCAACTGGAAAGAAATAAAGTCAATGAGACTGAAACGAGGCCTGAGTGCAAATTCTGTAGATGAAAGACTGAAACAGATCCTTAATAACCATGCCCAGGTGTTCAAAGATGGAATCGGCACCCTGAAAAATATTAAAGCACAGATCATACTAGAGGACAATGCAAAACCAAGATTCCACAAGGCACGCCCTGTACCTTATGCTCTACGCCCTAAAGTTGAAGCAGAGCTTCAACGCTTGGAAGAGCAAGGAATACTCACCAAGGTGGAATGGTCAGATTGGGCTACACCAATAGTATCAGTAAGCAAGAAAGCAAGTGACAGTGTGCGGATCTGTGGTGATTTTAAGGTTTCAGTGAACCCAGTTCTCCGCATAGATCAATACCCACTTCCACGGATAGAAGACATATTCACAGCAGTAGCAGGTGGCAAACACTTTTCAAAAATTGACCTTGCCCAGGCTTATCTCCAGATGGAAGTAGAAGAGACATCCAGAAAATATCTGGTAATAAACACTCACAAAGGCCTATATCAGTACAACAGACTGGTATTTGGTATTGCCAGTGCCCCAGCAGTATGGCAACGTGCCATGGATCAGGTCCTACAAGACATTCCAGGAACACAGTGTTTTCTGGATGACATAATCGTCACTGGTGTTGATGAGGAGACTCATCTGGCTAACCTAACAGCAGTCCTGGCCAGGCTAGAAAAATATGGACTGAGAGCAAACAAAAACAAATGTGAGTTCTTTAAGGATGCCATTGAGTATTGTGGACACAAGATCGACAGACATGGGCTCCACAAAACCAAGGACAAAGTTGAAGCAGTCCTGAAGGCACCAGAACCTAAAAATGTGAGTCAGCTGCGCTCTTTCTTGGGCTTAATTAATTATTACCACAAGTTTCTACCAAACCTTTCAACAGTTCTGCACCCGCTGAACTCTCTGCTGCAACAAAATGTCAAATGGAAATGGACAAAAAAACTGTGAAGAGGCATTTAATGGCGCTAAGCAGCTCATTACATCAGAGGAGGTTCTGACACACTTTGACTCCAATCTACCACTTCGCCTCGCCTGTGATGCCTCACCATATGGCATTGGTGCTGTGCTATCTCACAAAATGCCTGATGGATCGGAACGCCCAGTTGCCTTTGCTTCAAGGTCCCTAAATGCAGCCGAACGCAACTATGCGCAGATAGACAGAGAAGCACTCAGTCTAGTGTGGGGCGTGAAGAAGTTTAATCAGTATTTATATGGACGACACTTCACCCTGATCACAGACCACCGACCGCTGGTGTCCATCTTTAACCCTCAGAAAGGTATTCCAACCATGGCTGCGGCACGCTTGCAGCGATGGGCCTTGTTCCTAGGTGCACACACCTACACCATTGAGTTCAAAGGGACAAAGTTACATGGAAATGCAGATGGACTTTCACGTCTTCCACACATGCAACCCACTGAAGAACTGACTGATCCAGCTACTGTGTTTCACGTTACACAAATGGAACCCCTACCTGTCACAAGTGCTCAGGTGAAAAGGGAAACGAGCCGAGACACAATCTTGTCCAAAGTATACGATTTTACTGTGAATGGTTGGCCGTCCTGCACTGACACTCAGTTCTCTGCGTACTCCACCCGCAAAGACCAACTATCCGTTTGCCAAGGATGTGTTATGTGGGGAACTCGTGTCATCCTGCCACCCAAACTACGTACAACGGTACTGGACTCACTGCACATTGGACATTTAGGTGTGGTTAAGATGAAATCTCTTGCTAGAAGCTATGTTTGGTGGCCAGGCCTTGACTGTGAAATAGAGAACATGGCAAAATCCTGCACTGGTTGTCAGCAGACGCTGCGTCAACCTCAAACAGCACCTGTACACGCGTGGGAGTGGCCATCCGCTCCATGGCAACGCATCCATATAGACTATGCTGGCCCATTTATGGACCAAATGTTCCTAGTTGTGGTTGATGCTCACTCAAAATGGCCAGAAATCTTCCCCGTAAAGCAAGCAACAGCTGCCAGCACGATCAATAGCCTTCGGTCACTGTTTGCACGCACAGGTCTGCCACAACAGCTCGTAAGTGACAATGGTCGTCAGTTTACTGGGGAGGAGTTCCAGTGTTTCCTTCGGAGTAACGGCATACGACATATCACTTCAGCTCCCCATCATCCTGCAACAAATGGACAAGCCGAACGGTTCATTCAGTCCTTCAAGCGGTCAATGAAAGCCAGTCGCACAGAGGGGAAGCCGCTACAACAGAAAATAGACAATTTCTTACTGGCTTACAGGAACGCCACCCATGCAACAACTGGACACACACCTGCAATGCTCTTCATGGGACGAAATCTGAGATCACGTCTAGATTTGCTGAAACCAGACATTCGCAAGAATGTCCAAGACAAACAGTCTTCCATGGTGGACGCAACAAGAAACAAAACTAGATTCTTCAATGCCGGACAAAAAGTTCTCGCCAGGGACTACAGAGACTCAAGTCAGAAATGGCAGCCTGGCACGATCCTGTCACGGACCGGACCACTGACATATACTGTAGATGTTGGAGCCAACTTAGTCTGGCGTAGACATGTTGATCAGATTGTAGATGCGGAAAGCCACATGGTTCCACAGCCACCTGAGAGCACATCTACACACCAAGATTCAGAAGAGTTTGCCCTCGCTCCACCACCTGAGGTTCAGGATTTACGTGAAGCTACCGATGCTCACACACCTGAACTTACCACACAGAGCACTATGGAGTCTGACCAAATAGGCAGACGGTACCCTGAGAGAAATCGCAGAGCACCTCAGAGACTGAACTTATAGGTTTCACGTTAATTCTGTAGGAAAGCAGTTCAAATGTTTAAGAGGAAACAACCTACCTACATGTTGTAAATCACTGAGTAGGTGTCATATTTCAGTTCAAGTTAAATTATTGGTTTACAACATTATCTGAAATATTTTGATTGTTTGGTACCTATTGTGTTCATCAAGGTTGGATGGGAGGAACTGTTATGTATTTAGTAAAATCAGTTTATAGTTTGTGGCACTACTTTCTGTTATTGAGTGTAGAACACAAAGTGTGGTGTATGCGCGCATGGATATGCCTGCGCCTTGTTTTCCTTAGACTGGTTATTAAAGTAAATTCCTACGACTAAAGAAGGCGTCGTTACTTACCAGTTAAGTTATAAGAGAACATAACAAAGAACAATACAAAATTTGTAATTTATTTTATCAACTTTCCTTCTGACGATGCTGTCTGTGTTGAGCGCTCAGTGAATCTGCATTTGACTACTCCGCCTAGGCTCGAGAGTGCAGCCTAGGCGGAGTAGTCGAACGCAGATTCACTGAGCGCTCAACACAGACAGCATGGTCAGAAGGAAGAGCGCAGGGCAAGCTAGCGAGACAGAAGTGGACCTCCCCACCCTCATTCAGATCTGGCGTTTGGAATTATTTTGGTTTTCATGTGACGTATGACCCTGAAGGTAAGCGAGTCATGGACTAAAGTAAAACAGTATGTTGGATGTGCCATGCAATGCTCAATTACATGGGTGGGAGCTAGTGTGTTAGCGCAGTTAGCTCGTTAACGTGTTGGCCGTCTAGCCCCTCTGTATAGGGTAGCTCGTTAACGGAGATTTGCCATGTTGTGGCGTTAAGGTTATTTCAACGAGATTAACCTGAAAGCACTAGTGGGAACACAACGAATATGACTGCACATTTACACCGACATCATCCTAGTGCAAAGACAAAAACAACAAGCATGCATGCTACAAACTTTAGCCGAGTCATTTAGACAGCTGTTAGCACAGGATTCTCCTTATGGAGACCTGATATGTTTAATATGCTGCTGAGAATATAGCCCAGAAGAAGCGGATAGTATAGCTTTTATTTTGGAAAGAGACATTTCTCTGTAATAAACTCTCTTTTCCAAAGATGAGTGATTCCTCAATCAGATACAGGGCTCGCAATATCGCTAGCCCTACGTCCTGGGGCTATCTCTGCCCTGCCTGTCGGGCTATTGTAGGAAGGAAAAATATATGTCAATGCTTTTGCATTCTTTCAGAAATGTAGCTGGGTAATTATGTCATTGGCATCGGTGAGCCACTGTCAATATGTGACATATTGAAATCGTGTTTGAATTTGCGCTTGTTTTTTTGCTTTCACTTTGCAATCGCGCGAACTGTGTATAGAGAGCGACAGCACTGATCTGTGAGTGATGATAATTTGTGCACCAATTCCTCTGACATCGTCTTATTAATCGTTAGCTTACTATGCAAACATGACAAGTGAAATCTCCCACAGCTTAAACATGTGAGAGGTTGATCGCGCAGAGAATCGCTGAGCTTATGTGAGTGCGGCAGGATATATATTTCACTACGATGACCTGGATGACTGAGAACCTTCACAGACAGATATATATTTTAGTTCTGCTGAGCCAAATAAGACGGGTCAGGGTGAAGAAGTGACAGCCAAAGAAAAGCTTACCACAAAACGGAGAAGTTATGACAAATCAGACTATAAGGCAAAAAGAAAGTGCAGCTTTATGGTTTCATGGACAAAAGAATTTCTGTGGCTGCAATATGACGAGCTAAAAAACAACACGCACAAGGGTTAGGGTTAAATTTAAAAACTGTACTTTTGTGTTAAAATATATATTTATAATTTTAATAAATGACAAATTAAAAAGGCATGAACATTTTTTTTTTGTATCGAAAAAATATCGAACCGTGACACCAAAGTATCGAACCGAACCGTGAATTTTGTGTATCGTTGCACCCCTAATATATATGTGTATATGTGTGTATGTACATATATGTGTGTGTGTGTGTGTGTGTGTACATATATATGTCCTGATATGCAGAGGCAAAGAGTTTAGGAGCAGTCACCGCAAATGCCCGGTCTCCTCTGTGTTTTAATCTGGACCTTGGGACAACTAGTAGCATTTGGTCCGCAGAGCTCAAAGATCTTGCAGGAGTATACCAGGTTAGAAGACCAGAAACATATGTAGGAGCTAGTCCATGCAGCGTCTTAAAAACAAGTGTTAAAATCTTAAAATCAATTTGAAAACTGTTTGGCAAATCAAATCAAATCACTTTTATTGTCACATCACATGTGCAGGTACATTGGTGCAGCACATGTGAGTGAAATTCTTGTGTGCGAGCTTCACAAGCAACAGAGTTGTGTAAAATACAATAATGTAAACAAGCAAAATACAAGAATGGCTACATCTGAAACTAATAAATATATGTACAATATATAATAGTATATGCATTTCTGGATGTGTATACTAAATATTTTTCTACGTGTGTGTGTGTGTGTGTGTGTGTGTGTGTGTGTGTACACATATTTTACAAGTTAAATAGAGTAAACAATGAATAGAATTGTTTGAGGATGCTCTCAATGGCACAGTGATAGAAGGTCCTGAGGATGCGGGGGCTCATGCCGAGTCTTTTCAGTCTCCTGAGAAAGAAGAGGCGCTGCTGCGCCTTCTTCACTGTTTTGTTTGTGTATACTGACCACGTAAGATCCTCAGCCAGGTGTACGCCAAGGAACCGGAAGCTGCTCACTCTCTCCACAGCAGCGCCGCTGATGGTGATGGGGGTGTGTACTTCTCTGCACCTCCGGAAGTCCACTATCAACTCCTTTGTCTTTGTGACGTTGAGGGTGAGATGGTTGTCTTGACACCAGTGGGTCAGGCCGCTGACCTCCTCCCTGTAAGCTGTCTCATCACCGTTGGTGATAAGACCCACCACTGTAGTGTCGTCCGCAAACTTCACAATGATGTTGGAGCTGTTAGTGGCTTTGCAGTCGTAGGTGTAGAGTGAGATAGGTAGGATTTAAACCATTCCAAAACAATTCATTTAATTCCGACACATAGTTGCAGCTAAAAGATAAGAATCCCATGATCTATTGTATCAAAAACAGCACTGAGATCTAATAATTTTAAAATGTCAGAATCTCCTGAGTCAGTAAAAGTTAAAAGATCAGTTTCAGCACTGTGGTGCATTTTAAAACCAGACTAGAATACTTCACCAATGTCATATTTATCTAAGAAGGCCTGGAGCTGCCAAACCTACAATTTTCTCCAGAACTTTTGAAAAAAGGGCACTTTAGAGATTGGTCTGTAATTTGATAAAACTGTTGAGTCCAGATTCTGCTTTTTAAGGATAGGTTCCACAACAGCATGTTTAAAGTCGGAGGGAACGGAGCCTGACTGAAGACTATTGACAATGGAAAGTAAGCATGAACCAACAGTGTCAAAAAACTTGTGCAAGTTCTTTCAAATGCAAGCTGTAAGCTCCGGAGCTAAAAGCCAAAAGATGGCAAAACCACCTAAACATGTTATCAGCCTGCTACAAAAGTGTCTGCTAGGCTTCACCTGAGTTTTTGGAGTCACTCAACAGGAGCTCTGCACTGTCCTCCATTGTTCAAGCATTTTTGATGCAATTATATGGCGATGGCTGCTGCGTCGTTCATTGTATTAACCGACCATCTGAGAAGTCTGTGCTGCAGTTTTGATGAGTGAAATTTTAGGATTTTATTTGGATGCTTCAAGATGAACTGCTGAGTCCAGAACCAATAGATGACATCACAGTGGCTATATTCAAGCTTTTTATACACCCAATAGCGAAACTCTTCTCATTTCCAAATGTAGATCTACTGATCAAGATTAATCATTCATTTGGGGAGAACTGCATTAAGAGATAAATTAGTGTTCTCAAAGCATGCAAACTGGCCCAAGTTTTCTCTTTAACCTAATTGGGAAGTCTTAACTCATTCACTGCCATTGACGTCTATAGACGTCAATTGAAAAACTTACGTTGACTGCCATTGACGTCTATAGACGTCAATTACGTTTTTCAATGGGAGGGGGCAGGTGTGGGATTTGAAGGGGAAGGTGACTGGAAAGGCAGAAAAACCCCAAGGGCACCTTACAACACCGACCCTGATAGCAGGCTAGACGGTGACCTAGGCAGGCACCAACTTGAAAAACTGAAGCCCACCAGCAGTAAAAGTAGACCTGCAAGGAGGTGCAGGGTTTGCGCACGTAAGGGATTGCGCAGTGAGACAAAAATGTGGTGCAAGTCTTGTTGTGTGCCCTTGCATCCCGGAAAGTGTTATAATGATTACCACACAAAAGTGAATTATTCATTGTGAATAAATGTTTCACTATGTACATTTTATTTTTTCATATATTTGTAAATAAATTGTTTTGATAAAACATAACCTTTCTCAGTGTTATTTCTGTTTTATAGAAGTGAAAAACTATTTTATATGTTAGAGGTGTCACAAAGCAAGAAATATTAGTGTCAAAGGCACTTTTCTGCTTGAAATGTATTTTTCACAAAAAGCTCGTTTTCTCCCTTTTTTTGGTCAAAACAGGCATTTTTGGTGGAACCCACCTCTCTTCTACAGCTGATTACTAAAGAATGGAAAATGGTAGAAACAAGCTTTTTTTTTTTTTTTTGGATGAAAGAAGAGTCTGTTCTTCATTTTGGTAGGTTCAGCGTTTATATGATCATAACACACAGTTTTCTGTGGCTCTTCAAAAATGAGTAAAAATGCTCAAAAACCCTGGCAGTGGGGAGTTACCTGATTTGAAAATGGCTGGCAGTGAATGAGTTAATAGATCCATAGAAGAAGAGACCATTATTGTCGGCACCTGCACCATTTGGCTTCAAAAAGGGAGAAACCCACAGATGATGTCACAGTGGCTACGTCCATCTTTTGTATACAGTTTGTTGTTTTGGACAACGAAGTAGGTGGATCCTTCAGCATCTCTTTGAGATTCTTCAGTCACTGCTTTAGCAAACAGGATTTTTACAACCTGAATCTTGTATAATATCTCTGTTACTATGGATACCAAGTAGTGCAAGCTCTGTTGTTCCTGTCTGGGAAAAAATAAAGGGCACAAAAGAAAGAAATGTGATTGGTACGCTAGGTGTTACTCAGTGGCACGTATAGATGACCTCACACATGCTCTGGAAAAGCCCTTTCAATGCATTCCTGAGAGAGATGATCCCGTTCTTACATCCTTAGTGCCACTTTATTAGAGTTACTTTCTCAATGTTTCACTCCAGCAAATAACCCTGAACTCTCACTTTCCTCAGTTGATAGAACAAACCTAAAGTTTACTATGTAATCTGCTCATCCTGTGGTCAATTTCAGTTTTTTAAACTGTTTTTCTTGGTGTTTTAAATCCTCTCCTGACTGTTGTGATTCATACAAACAAGGGATCGGTTAGATTTTCCATCAGCATACGGCATAACGATGGCCTTTGTCAGAGCTACATAAATACCGCTTGTTCTAGAGTTATCCAGTGCTCAGCTGGATGCTTACTTTTAATCCAAACATTAATGTCATGTAAATTTGTTTTCTCTTGCTATTACTCATGTGCTTTCACTGCAGTTTAATCTAAGCTTCCTGAAGCTTCAAGAATAACATATTGGAGAGGATAAATAATGTGCAATTTCCCTGTAGCTCGGTAATCTATTTTTCATTATAACCTGGTAACATCTAACAGTAATATAACTGAGTTTCCCTGGAAACCACAATAACAAAAAAAAAATCTCAAACAGGTCCATTTAGTAGCTTATTTGTGTGCTTTCAGTAATGTTACTTAATTCCTTACAGCAGTTAGGGCTCAGGTCCAGATCCAGTCCAGATATATGTAGATATGGGAGGTGATAGCAGTGAAGCCATTAGACTCTGAAGCAGATATAAGTCCTGGTGACTGTGGACGCCATCTGAGTTCAGTGAACTCACTGTCATGCGATGGACACGGTCAGCAGCAATGCTCACAGCTGTTTTTCCAATCTTCTGTTGTCCAGGTTTGATGAGTTACATCAACAAAAGAGATTTGTTTTAAAAGTGACCTGTTCTGCTAATTTCCTGCTTCGTTTATTCCATGACTTTATCAGAGTAAAATGGCCTGTATTTATATAGCGCTTTACTAGTCCCTAAGGACCCCAAAGCGCTTTACATATCCAGTCACCCACCCATTCACACACTGGTGATGGCAAGCTACATTGTAGCCACAGCCACCCTGGGGCGCACTGACAGAGGAGAGGCTGCCGGACACTGGCGCCACCAGGCCCTCTGACCACCATCAGTAGGCAACGGGTGAAGTGTCTTGCCCAAGGACACAATGACCGAGACTGTCCAAGCCGGGGATCGAACCGGCAACCTTCCGATTACAAGGCGAACTCCCAACTCTTGAGCCACGATCAAGCTTGGCATGAGTCACAGTTCACAATAACATTAATCAGTTCATCCTGTCTCATCCCTGTGTCTTTAAACCAGTTTTTACCTGACTGTTAAGTCAGAACTCATTATTTGAAGCTTTCATGCTTATTATGAGCCTGCATCAATATAAACACTAATATATTTAAACTTAACGACCATTTTATTAGGAACACCCATTCAGCTATTGAATCAGCAGTAATGGTAGCAGCTAAATTCATTTAGGCATGCAGACATACTCAAGACTTTAGATTGAGCATTAGAATGAGGAAAAAAAGAGATTTAAATGACTTTGAAATGGCTGGTGTCACACGATCTGTTGAGTGTTTCAGGAACTTTACCCTCAAACAACCATCTCTAGGGTCTAAAAAAGAGAAAATATCAAATAATCGGCAGTTCTCTGGGTGAAAATAGCCAGATTGTAACTCAAATAATGTAATAACTCTAACCACACATTACAACCAAGCCATGCAGACGAGCACCTCTGAATGCACGCTAAACCTTGAAACAGATAAGCTACAGCAGCAGAAGAGCACACCGGGTGCCACTCCTGTTAGCTGAGAACAGTAAGCTGAGGCTTACAGTTCATGTAGCCTCAGCTTACTGTTGATGTAACTCATCAAACCTGGACAACAGAAGATTGGAAAAACAGCTGTGAGCATTGCTGCTGACCGTGTCCATCGCATGACAGTGAGTTCACTGAACTCAGATGGCGTCCACAGTCACCAGGTCTCAGTCCCAAAGGTGCAGTCACCTTTGGGATGTGGTGGAGCACAACAAGGATGTGCAGCCAACAAATCTCCAGCAGGGCTGTGATGCCTTCATGCCACCTAATTAATAATGTCCCTTTTAATGTATGAAGTAATAATCTCTTTGCAAAGACATACACTGGAAAAATACCATTAATGGAGATGTCAAAGCCAGGAACCATTTGAACTTCTGGCCCAAAAGGATTGAAGAATTATGCCCACATGGTGAAATTGAGGCATAGCTGATTTTTCTGTGTGTGTTCAGACAGCAATACTTTGCTGAATGCTTTATGATGCCATGGTATACGAAATATACCTGTAACCCTGTCTTCGCTTCTTTGTTTGAATTTTGTCTCTAGCACAAACTATAACAGCATTCCGGTCATTTAAAGGAATGGCTACAATTACATATTATATAAACGTAACTGACATCCAACAGCACAATTTTCACTCTGAAAAGGAAAAGAAACAGCCATGAATTTACGCTGAGCCAAATGGTCAATAGGACCGTCTAAAAAATGCTAAGTGCAATTATGAGGAGCATTTCAAGAGCCTGAAGAGTCACAAATCTGCTTTTTTTGTGTATCGCACACACAAAAAAGCCTCAACAATGTTCTTAGACTGACGGTAGCTCAGACAAACTTTCTCAGCACTTTTTCTGCACACAAATGTATATTTTTAAAAATCCTGTTTTATCAGGATTGTGATGCAAACATTGACATCACATCACTTATAATTTTACACTGAATATCAGGTTGAACACGGTTCATACTAAAAAATCTAAATTAGCAGCTGCATAACGAGTTTATCGTTTGTGTTTTTCTATCATTCCCCTGTCGTGGAAATGATACAGGGAGTGCAGAATTATTAGGCAAGTTGTATTTTTGAGGAATAATTTTATTATTGAACAACAACCATGTTCTCAATGAACCCAAAAAACTCATTAATATCAAAGCTGAATGTTTTTGGAAGTAGTTTTTAGTTTGTTTTTAGTTTGAGCTATTTTAGGGGGATATCTGTGTGTGCAGGTGACTATTACTGTGCATAATTATTAGGCAACTTAACAAAAAACAAATATATACCCATTTCAATTATTTATTTTTACCAGTTAAACCAATATAACATCTCCACATTCACAAATATACATTTCTGACATTCAAAAACAAAACAAAAACAAATCAGCGACCAATATAGCCACCTTTCTTTGCAAGGACACTCAAAAGCCTGCCATCCATGGATTCTGTCAGTGTTTTGATCTGTTCACCATCAACATTGCGTGCAGCAGCAACCACAGCCTCCCAGACACTGTTCAGAGAGGTGTACTGTTTTCTCTCCTTGTAAATCTCACATTTGATGATGGACCACAGGTTCTCAATGGGGTTCAGATCAGGTGAACAAGGAGGCCATGTCATTAGTTTTTCTTCTTTTATACCCTTTCTTGCCAGCCACGCTGTGGAGTACTTGGACGCGTGTGATGGAGCATTGTCCTGCATGAAAATAAGTGCCTGGAAGTGCCTCCTCGTGGTGTGGAGTTTTTGTTTGGTTGTTGTGTTCTTTGTTGTTGCAACCTTTTTTCCCTTTTTCGGCATGTTATTGGTAATACGGCGTTGCCGGCTCCTTATGTTATGATTATCTATAATAAAGACTATGTTATTTACTAAGAACACCTGTCTGTTTTCCTTTCATTCTGTTCTGGACTCATTTGTTACTGGTCCCCTCACTCGCATGCCTAGACCCCTTCGGGGGGGACGTAACACACTGCTTGAAGAAGGTGTCTTCCAGAAACTGGCAGTAGGACTGGGAGTTGAGCTTGACTCCATCCTCAACCCGAAAAGGCCCCACAAGCTCATCTTTGATGATACCAGCACAAACCAGTACTCCACCTCTACCTTGCTGGCGTCTGAGTCGGACTGGAGCTCTCTGCCCTTTACCAATCCAGCCACGGGCCCATCCATCTGGCCCATCAAGACTCACTCTCATTTCATCAGTCCATAAAACCTTAGAAAAATCAGTCTTGAGATATTTCTTGGCCCAGTCTTGACGTTTCAGCTTGTGTGTCTTGTTCAGTGGTGGTCGTCTTTCAGCCTTTCTTACCTTGGCCATGTCTCTGAGTATTGCACACCTTGTGCTTTTGGGCACTCCAGTGATGTTGCAGCTCTGAAATATGGCCAAACTGGTGGCAAGTGGCATCTTGGCAGCTGCACGCTTGACTTTTCTCAGTTCATGGGCAGTTATTTTGCGCCTTGGTTTTTCCACACGCTTCTTGCGACCCTGTTGACTATTTTGAATGAAACGCTTGATTGTTCGATGATCACGCTTCAGAAGCTTTGCAATTTTGAGACTGCTGCATCCCTCTGCAAGATATCTCACTATTTTTGACTTTTCTGAGCCTGTCAAGTCCTCCTTTTGACCCATTTTGCCAAAGGAAAGGACGTTGCCTAATAATTATGCACACCTGATATAGGGTGTTGATGTCATTAGACCACACGCCTTCTCATTACAGAGATGCACATCACCTAATATGCTTAATTGGTAGTAGGCTTTCGAGCCTATACAGCTTGGAGTAAGACAACATGCATGAAGAGGATGATGTGGACAAAATACTCATTTGCCTAATAATTCTGCACTCCCTGTATGGGAGTGATGGATGCACTGAAACAGCAAACAAGTGAAAGTCATGAATAGAACGGGACTTTTACTTTTTATGGATGATGTGTGTGCTAGACTGTTCAGCAGTCACCCACAGGATGTATGAGTCCAGACTTCGTGTCTGAGTAATAAACACAGTGACCTTTTCACTAAGCTTCTTCAGGGACTATTTTTCTGGTGGGTTTTTTTGCTGTTTTTTTTTTTTTTCTATCGCACCCACGAGGAGTCATTTACACGGAAAATTATTATTCTATAGTGTATCAGAGATCTGTATTCCTCCTGGCCGCCCAGCCACAGCACACTAAATTAACTTGTATGGATAATTTCAAAGAAGAGACGATAAATAGGATGCGGGCAATTAGCATTTATTTTTTGTAATTCCCCTGACCACACACCACAGATAAGTACATTAGAAAGCCATTTGTTGTGTTGTGGGTCCTTTGATGACAGATGGTGAGCTGAAGTCATTTGACCTTGTCCTGCTGGCATTAATGAATGTGACTTTTTAAACTCGTAGTTAAACAAGAGGCGTTTCCAACACATGGGCTGAATGTAAAATGATGCCTCTGTTGATGTTGTGGAGTGAGAGTCAACTTTAAATGTCCAAATGTCATTTTTTCCTGTTATTGTACTTCACTGGTTATGATTTTAGGAGGAAAATATAAAGAAAAGGTGAAATTTAAGTAAACTTGATATTTTTCCCACCTGGTATTGTTTTTTTTAACCTTTAACTGTCTGAGTGGCATCAGTTGTGATCCCAGCTGTATATTTTTATGTACTGTAGTAATGTGAAATATCATAAAAACCCTCCTTATAATTAATTTTCCAGAATACTTGTCCTGTAACTTCTGATCATTGGTATAGGTTAAAACATGGAAAGCTGTGTGGAAATATGTGTTTTTAACATTGTGGACTTGGACTTGTGGATTCAATTGTAATTTGTTGGTAATTATTCAGTGATTAGGCTAGGGGTGGGCGATATTACGGAGCCCCGCAGGGGACATGGGAGAAAAAAAAATTAAGACGGACTTTTGCGAGATCTCTCAAAACTAACTCAGGATCTCGCAAAACTTTTGCGAGATCTCACAAAACAAACTCGGGATCTCGCAAAACTTTTGCGAGATCTCGCAAAAGTTGAATTCCAACAATGGCGGCAGCTACTTAGTTGTAATATTACTCTTTCTGGGTCACAAAATACACTTTTAAGATATTTTGAGGCGTGAATGTAGTTGTGTAAACGTCAGATACCTGCTCGGTTTACAAGACATCACATATTTGCAAAAGTGCTCCGATGTTTTCGGAGATCTGACACCCACTAGCTCGAAGCTAGCTTCTACAGCCGGGAGGGACACCGCTTTCCCGGCACATTGCGCCTCGACCTCCCGGTCGGCTTCGAGCTGGCGGCCATCGAAGAATGCGGCTAAAACTTTTGCGAGATCTCGCAAAACTTTTGTGAGATCCCGAGTTTGTTTTGCGAGATCTCGCAAAAGTCCGTCTTAATTTTTTTTTTTTCTCCCATGTCCCCTGCGGGGCTCCGTATGATATAAACGATACATGATAGAAACGATATAAATTTGGCCAACGATAGAGATTTTGACTATACCGCTCTATCGCATGTTGATGATGTCATCAACATGCGCAATGCTTTTTGGTCGAAAGCATTGCAGCGGCTACAACCATGCAAATTATGCCGACAGTCATGGCAAAGAGATGAAGCACTTTTGAAATATGGGGAAAGCCAAAAACTGCGCTTCCTCCACTTCCGTAACATTGATTTATTAAAGTTGAATTCTCTCGCAGCTGTTCTCTTCCCATGTTGTTGCAGTATATTAATAACTAACCTTGTATTGTGGATGAATAATCTCAGTTGTTCTCCTGACTGAAGTTTGGCCCGTGTATAGCATCCTGCTATGCGATTGCATTTGTTCATACAGAATCCCTCACGTTAACTTTTATCGAGTGGAAAAAAATTTGGCGTTCATCCTCCAGCTTCACTGTGCTAATGTTATGCTAACATAGCTGTGTCGCTAGCGATCACGTAGCACAACATTATATACCAGGTAGTCGAACTTCAGTAACCCTGCAAACGCCACTGCTGTTTAGTTTTCTGTCTTCATTTATGTTGGAAGTGATAGCAGAGCTGTACGTTTTAATTAGTTTCAGAAATCTCAGTCAGAACATGGTATGTCATGTTTAGGTGGAAACTAGCGAGCTAACTTCCTGTTAACTTCTAACTCCGTTAAATTTAATAAATTCTGTTTTCATGGATGCATGGATGTTAAACTTAATTGTTACACCTGCTGAAGCAGCAACGCTGATGATTTCATTAAAGATGAAAGAATTTAGACCGTTTTTAACTCTCAGTGTTCGTTTGACTTTGGGACCTGAAATGGACGGAGTTTTGGACCCAGATTACTCCGCGAAGCTCCTCACTACGGCAGCCGTAATGCTCTGACAATCCATCAAGCAGTGCGGCTTACCAAAGTTGTACTAAAACATTTTTAACAGATTTCTGCACACCAAAATCGGTTTGAGGTCAGTAAGCACAACCAGAATTCATACATAAGGCAGACTCTCGATTTTTGAGAAAATTAAAGGATTTTAAGTGTGCCTTATAGTGTGGAAAATGGGTTATACAGAAGAAAAGAATATATCGTGATATATATCGTTACCGCACGTGCTTCAAATTATATCGCGATATGGATTTTAGGCTATATCGCCCAGCCCTAGATTAGGCATTACATTTTGTAAGGAGCAGTTTTTTTAAATAACCTAGACGCTTTTGATTTGTTCTGCTGAAAAAAAAAAATTTGACACCAACATGATGTTTGTTCAGATTTAATTTAATACACAAGAATGGGAGTTATAAAGGATGAATAATAATAATGATAAGAAGAAGACGAAGAAGAAGATACGAAGAAGAAGAAAGTTGTGAAATTACTGTTACAGCAGCCAAAAACATAACAAATAAAAAATGAAAAACAAATACATTACACTAAAGAAAGAAGCACTAAAATATTTAAATAGAAAAAGTTAAATAGAAAATATAGAAAAGCGCTCAATAAATCAAAATCTCAATATGATACAATAAGGGGCTTCAGTATAAATTAAATGCAGGTATCTCTAACATCTGTGTCAGTGTGTCAGCTTCGTGTTCCACTGCATCTCCAGCAAATGGTGGGGGGTCGGGATCCATTCATTATCCACATCCATTAACCACAGCCATTTGGGTAACCTCTGAGTTAGCTGATTGAGGAATCCAAACAGGGTGTTGATTCAAACAGTGATGAATTCCCTCGGTGAGTAACAGAGACACATTCCAACAGCTTGCAGTTCAGCATTCAGGTCCCAAAAACGTGGCTTTTTCACTAACATGCCTGATATTACAAGGACATGGTACTGGAACCCGTACCTTTTAGACATAACAGGTGGAGTCTTCACATTTATTCTTACGTCTCTGTCGACCTGAAAAGTCTCAAAGCTGATGAGTGAGGCAGTCTCAGTGCAACGATCCATGAACTCTTCTGGTCTTAATAATCTAATCAAGTTCATCCATATTATTGTCCAAACACCACACTGATCAGCTACATCTTATTACGAAGTCACCAGGTCATCTAGATTTTGTTGTTAAAATGACAAAAGAGTGTGTTTGACTTCTTCTGAAATAAAAGTGTTTGAAATCTATAACTAATGACTTTTGAATAGTTAGTAATATCTGTCACATGCAGATAAAGGAAATGGTACAGGTATGATAAACACATGATAATAACTTATCACTTTAGATGTTAAAACACAGGCAATTTTACGTAAAACACTTTAAGAAATCACTTAACTGTATATGAAAGATAAATATAGTTATGGTTGGTGATGTTTCATTTGAAGCTTAAGGGTTTAGGGGACCGTAACTCCGACAGTCTTGGTCGTTGTGTCTTTGGGCAAGACACTTCACCCGTTGCCTACTGGTGGTGGTCAGAGGGCCCGGTGGCGCCTGTGTCTGGCAGCCTCGCCTCTGTCAGTGCGCCCCAGGGCAGCTGTGGCTACAATGTAGCTTGCCATCACCAGTGTGTGAATGGGTGGCTGACTGAATGTAGTGTAAAGCGCTTTGGGGTCCATAGGGACTAAGTAAAGCACTATACAAATACAGGCGATTTACCATTTACCAGTCTATGGAAGAGGACTGGTCAAGTTTAGCACATATTCCTGTATAAGAATTCCAAACAGCTGTGTTTACAACACCTCTGGATTGACATGTTGTCACACTTTCCTCAGGCAGCTTTTTCTAGCTCCATTACCAGACGAAAAATTACGTTATACAGTAATGAGACCGCTCGAAGTGACAAATTGTGATGAACGATGGCAGTCATCTAATCTATGACAAATGAATTGTTCTCTGTGACTGCTTCACAGTCAAGGCGCCCCGTTTATTTTTTTCTTTAAACATGAAACAGCAGTAGTTTGCATCTGCAGGAACATAACCCCTGTCCGATTTAAAAACAATGGGGTGATGGATGAAAAGAATAAAAGTAGTGCTGCATAATAACAGGCGCACATACGTAGCCCTCTAATGAACTTTAAATGTTTTCTTTCATTAATGTGCACAAAAGGTTTAAAGCTAACAACTACAGTAAAATAAGAGGCTTTCAAATGACAAAAGAGGAAGAAGTACAAAAGAAATGTGCAGCTTCAAGTGGAGCCCATTCACACAGAAAAATGACGGAGACATTTGTTTAGACATTTGTTACCTAGTAACTATTTTGGCTCCTGTCAGGATGCGTCAGACTCAGCTTTGAAAGCAGTGACAGTGATTGATTGATCCAGTTTACACATTGTACGTTTGGTTCACTCTAATACATCACGAGTATTTGTCTCAGTGTCTGGGAAGAAGAGAAAGCCTCCTTTGTATAATGTGGGAGATGAGCGGGGCAGTCTGTCACAATCAAGTCAACCGGTTATTGTTACTGTTGTTTGTGGATTTAGACTTAAACATCTTTATTTATACTGCTTAAAGGATTTTTGTGCAATTAGGTTGGAAGTTTGATCATGATCCAAGGAACAGATATTTCTAACCATAACATAAGGTTGAAAGCATCCTAGAATTCAAGTTTAGATTTTTCTGTCAGGGTGATTCATGTGGCCATTTATAAAGAGCCTTATAGTATTACTTCAGTAACTGCAATGTGCACCAGTAAGCCACAATATTAAAACCATTTGCTTGACCAATAGGGGAATATACTCGGGACTTGTGCAGGTGCCCTGTGGTCTCTGCCTCGGGGCCATTGGCAGCAGATCTTTTAGGTCCTGTGGGTTGCAGCACAGTTGGTGTTCAAAATGCTGAGGAGGGTTGTCATGAACCACAGTGGATGCACACAAGTGGGATCCAAGAGCAGACTCAATACACCTAATGCGTATTGAGTCTGAAGAACAGCTGAACAACCAAGTTAGCGAAAATGTGGAACTGAAGAAAACCACGAAGACAAACGAAACAGGGAGGCCGTAATTGGGACCGTGGGAGGGATCAGAGCGGGACCGTGGGGCTCAGAAGGGGGAAGTGTGTCCGTGGGAAGCGAACCCGAGGAGGCAGTGATGAGGACAGATGGTGCACTTAGTGATCCGAGCAGGCTGAAGGACAGGCAGGTGGCAGACACAAATTGACGTAGTTCATGTAACACATATATACAAAGCTTTTGCGGGGAGCCCAGTTACCACTGAGGGGTGACTAACGGACTGGCGTGGAGCATCCGTCAGCGCAGGGTTAAATAGTCCTCCAGGTAATTGCCCGGAATGGGATGCAGGTGTGATGGTGATGGTCCAGCCCGGGGGTGTGGCCACCGGGGCATCCCACACACTCCTTAGACACAGGGCCACGGACCATGACAAGGGTGGTACATGTCAAAACAACCTACTCACCAGGACCCAAGGTTTCATAGCAGAACTTTGCACTTTAACAAGATGATTAATAGGCATAACTTTAAAGTCAGTGGTTTTATTGTTTCAATTTAAATCAGGGGCTCTGTCGAAATACATTTAACGGTCACAATCTGTGATGCACTCTTTATACGTGCAACAAGAGACAGCTGAAAAGTGCTAAAAGCACTAAGGTGTGAGTACAACTCTTAGATTGAAGTTGGCCTTGATTGCAGCTGTATTGCAGTTATTTTCCCACACTTTCGTTAAAGGGCCCTCCTTAAACTGGCTCTGGTGTCTACTTACTGGGTGACAGATGATCAGCTGTGGTACAGCTAGCCCGAAGGGGGTGATCTGTTCTGCTTTTTGAATATTTCAGAGCCCTTGGCATTTCTTCTTGCAATGAGCTCAGACAGTGAGAGTAGAAGTCTTTATGCCATCAGTCCTTATGCTGTGGCTTAGAGTATGCAGACGCCAACCGAGAGGCTGGGACTATCCCATGTGTGGTTATGTCATCAGGAGTTCCTTTTTTTTTTTTTTTTTTTTTTTGCCTGTCCCGTTTGGCTCTTTTGCCATCAGAATTGTTGTCTAAAGGCAAAGAAAGATGCCCAACGGATTTACTTTACCAAATTGACCATCCCAGCCTTGCCACAATGGTCCATTTGATTCACCTTTTATTGTTTATTTTATTTTCACTTACTGAATATGGGACAGACTTGACTGGGGGAAAGAAGGGGAGAAAGAAAGAGGGAAAGAGAAACAGCTGAGAAGAGGGACGGGGGAGAAGGGCAAAAACCAAAAACCAACAGAATGAGCAGAAAAAGAAAAAAAAGAAGAAAAAAAGAAAAAAAAATGCATATATCAATCACCTGGGTCACCTGCTGAGAAAGAAAAAAGAAAACAAGCAGAAGAGAACAAGAGTAATAGAATAAACAACATCACAATGATATATGGGAATATGACAGTAAATACTAAATATTAAACATTATTGTGCAGCACATAAGATCAACAGAACACAGTGTGCTTTGAGGTAGGAGCCAAAAAGGGTGTAGTTTGTGGGTGTGATCACCCGTGTGTACACCTGTGAGCATGGACGTGCTTGTTTTTTTTTTAAAAGGTTCCTTCATGTAATGATCTGCTAGAGGGTGTGGGGGGGCCACAGCCCCGTCCTCCAGGGCATGAAGCAGGTATGGAGGAGATCAAAACTCCAGACATCCAGAGGCCCCCAGAACACAAGAGACCAAGGAAGACCAACAGAGGGGCAGCCGCGCCACTGTCCCAGAAAGAGCTGAGGAGAGTCCCAGATGAGGGCTCACTCAGCAGCCGCGGAGCAGAAGCCAGGGGGAGTTGCAGTGACGCGCCCGTGAGCTCCGCCGGCAGCCAGCCGTGCCTGAGTGACCGAGCCCCAGGCCGAGAAGTGGCCCGAGCAAGCCCCAGGCTCCAGGCCCTGATAAGCGGCCGCCAAGGAGTGAGCCGGTGTGTACCTGGACGCCCATCCCCGGACACAAAGAACCACCAACGCACCGATGTCTGAGGGAGTCCGCCACTGGCAGGGGAAGTGGTGGTAGGGGGAGATAGGCCTCCATACCTTGGAGGGCCTGAGATGTCCCCAGAGAGGTGGCGCCTGACACCCAACCTGACATATAGACACAGAAATACAGGCACACACATATACAAACATCCATTCCCATCCTCATGCTCTCATATACACTTACTCCACACTCAACCAACGTGGAGACAGACATAAAGAGACGTTGTACACACGATCACACTCCCCAAGCGTACTCTAAGCCCCGGGTCTAGGTACCCTTGCCCCTGGAGGGGGGGAACTGCACCCAGACCCAGGTGGTGTTTCCCTTTTCCCTGCGGTGGGGGGAGGCAGACCGCCCCGACTCCGCAGCAGCAGGGAGGCCCCACACTCCAGACCGCAGTCGGACAGCCAACTCCTCCTCCTAGCCCTCCCGCTCCAGCAGGTCGCAGAGAATGGGGGTGAGAGAAGACTCCAAACCTCCCTCCACCCGCTCATTGTAGTGTTGATGCATGTGTGTTCTAAGGTGCATTTAAAACCCAGGAGGGCATGGAGCTACCTGCCAGAGAGCAGCAGGTAAGCGCATAGTCCCTCCTGCTAGCCCTCAATGTCTACGTGTATTTAACATTGAGAGGTGGGCAACGATGCCAGGGGTGGGGTGTACACCCTGATGGTACTTTGGATTCCGTGTATCGTGCCCACCCCCAAGATCCTATATGTATGTGTAATGAGAGTGTGAGTAATGTAAATGTCTAAGTTGTGGGATAAAATTGAGGCAGAGGCAGCCAGAAGGGGACGGGGGGGGGGGTGGCCTCCTCTGCACCCTGGTGACATACCCCTACTCCAAGGTCCTGCATGTGTGGGTGGTTGTGGTGGAGCGGGAAGAGGGAGGCAGCTGGAGATGGGGAGGGAAGGAAGGGAGGGGCAAGTGACCCCTCCCTGGGGCCAGCTCCCCCGCTGACCCCAGTAGGCACTCCCACACTCCGCGACCCGCCAGGGAAAGGGGGCCCAGGCCCATCCAGACCGGGGCCCAGCGCAGCAGCGCCTCCCGGCCCCACAGAGCCCAGGACAGTCCACCCAACCCCACCACAGAGAAAACTGCACCCACCCCACCATCCACTCTTCTTCCAGACTACATAAGACAATAAACACCCAGGCTGAGATCTTCCTCCACCTCTCCTGTATCTCCCCCTCCTGTAGAGAGAGCCCCTGAGGAGAGGAAAGCTCCTGCAAGATGTGACAATCTTCCCCACCAGTTGAAGAGCCCCCCAGGTGGCTCGATGCACCGGCGGCACCCTGCTCCAGGGCTGGGCCCCCATGTACCCACCCGCCCACAACCCCGGCAACACACCAACCAGGACCCAAGCCCCCGAGGCCCGGCCCGGGCCCCAGCCCAGAGACGGAGCGCCCCCAGAACCTCACGCCCATCCCGGACCCACCCAGGGGCAGCCAGGCTACCAGGTCAGTAACCCACGTCCGTCAGCACAGACCCTCCCCTAGTCCCGCTGCACGCAGCCGCGAGGAAACAGTCACCTGAGAGCCAACAGAGCCCCTAACCGGACATGACCGCTACCCCGGGTTGAGCCCCCAGGAGTCATCAGGAGTTCCTGCTAGCTCATGTGATTAACAACCAGACTAAAATATGCAGCAGTGGGTAGTAGCTACTCCAACTATGGGGAAGGACAAGAAAAAAATGATAATAATAATTTTTAAAAGATTTTTCTAAAGCTTGAGATACTTAATAAATTATGTAGTCACGTGTGTGAGGTATCTAGTCAAAAAGATTGGTTGGTAAAAATGTTTCTTGGTAATAGTCAGAATTTGAACAAGTTTTTTGGTCAGTTATTATAATCATAAGTCAAAATTATGACTTACTGAAGCAGGATTATAGAACAGTTATTCAAACATTTGATTTGACAAAATAATCAGATTGTAAGAGAAGTTTTTTTAAGTGAACTTATGTCATCAAGGTAAATGAGTTGTTAAAGCCGGTTTACGTTAAGTTAAAAGATCTTTTTTTTAACTTAATATTTCAATCAAAGTTTCTTTGTCTGATAAATGAAAGGATTATAAACATAAGTAATAATGTTGTGGTACGAGGACTAGTAGAAAAACTATATTTCATGTTACATTGTGACTTAGATTGAAAAGAGATACTCAAAACTATGATTAATTTTAAAATTAAACATTTGAGTTATTTCACAATTTTAAAATGACAGAAAATTAAGACAGACATTTTCCACTTGAGATTATATGATATAACATTTTGTTTAACTACAGAATTACAATTTTAATTGCAAGATAAAATGTTAATAACTAGATCAAAATCATAATATCCAGTGTTCTTATATTCACCAAGTCTGTAGTTAAATACGGTTCATTTTTATATAGTCAAACTTTTTCAGTTTTATATACTTTATGGTAGGTTTATACATTATGAGTCTTTATAAGTATAGTATAATTATGACAACACTTTGCCATCACTGTGTAGATCAGAATCCAACTGAATTAGAAATAAAGAAACACAATAATTACCAAGATTAGAAAAAACTGATGTGAATTTTGCAATATATGTATTTAAAAAGTTTAACAAATACTTTGTAATGATATTAATGTGACAACACATAAACTAATTAGACTTGAAAATCTCATAATATGAAGAACTGTATTAAAACAGCTCTAAACAAAGCGAGCACAACAGCAAACTGGAACCACCAGATAACAAAAGAGTCAAGAAACAACTCAAACATTAAATATACTTAATCTCAAAAGGAAACTAAAACTCAGAAAACTAAGAACCATTTCTCAAAGACCTGGGAACCATGGCACTTACTTCTTGCTCTATACCTTTTTGTGATAAGTCCTGAGAAATTACTGAAAAACAGAAGGTAGCCACTCAATAGAGGATTTGGTGGGTAGAGCCAAATTCCCTCAGAATAACACAGGAGGTCAGAAGAACTGATCAGTTTGACTATTTAAATAAACTCGGATGGTTACGAATGTTACATCCAGTGAAAGCAAAGATAATGAAAATGCATTTTCAGTGCTGTTTGTCATTGTTTGACAGTTCATGGAGACTAAAGCAGCAAAAGATAAAGAGAGGTGAGAAGTAACATGGACTTATAGATGAGTACCGTCCTGGCATTCCTTTGTCTTTTATTTTATTCAAATCCGTTCTCTTTGAATAGAGCTGACAGCCGAGCGCGGCCTGACAAGGACATTTCTAATTTTGTTTTACCACAGAAAGGCAAATATGCAGCTACGGTGACACGTTTTTGTTTGCCGTAAATATCACTGTCAGTGTGTCAAACACAGAGACGAGGTTGCAGTTTGTCTCCGCTCGTCACCGCCGGCTCATGTACAGACAGGGCCAGGCTCCAGTGCAAACCTGAAGCAAGATTAGCTAATGTCTCTATAGACCTGTTCATCATGCTCTGCCCACTCTAATGGCAAATAAATCTCACAACAGGCTTCCCTTCATTGGAGGAGCGTATAAATGTCTCCAAGTGCCCGTTCACCAGTGCACAGCTGATCGCACACTTTTTAATGTGTTGGTATTTGATCTGAACAGTACAACATATTTAATGGAACCACAGATAGTATTCTCTGATGGCTGCATGGATAAATAACCTACACACTAATGCTAATTAATTTCTAGTTCATGCCATCTCTTTCCCTAAAGTTAATGAGCTGTCTCCATCTACTGATTGACTAGTCACAGCCTAACTGTTGCTAAAACAAAGAACTTACAGATCGAAATTTTTAAGGTCAGCTGTGATTCTTTTTTAAAACGAACTTGCATTGAGCTACAAAAACTATGAAGCTACATCTCCTTCACTGAAACATTTCAGAGGGTTGTATTTGTAATTCTGCAAAAACTCTGGTACATGTTCTTTTTCATTTTTGTGTATAATGTGTCCTTTTTATTATGTAGCTGATTGTCTTGATTTTTATGTTTTCTTCTTTTATTTTTTTTTTATTTTTGTTAACCCATTTTACACTGATCTATGAATCATTCAAGCATAAAAAAGGCGCCTAAAAGGAATGAAACACTGTTAATCCCACATAACATAACAAACAAGTATGAACCAATTCTAAAAATGTACCTTTAGGGACTTTGTTACAAGCAGTATGTCACAAAAAATAGTTTTCTAATTTCTTTAGCTGAATCATTGAAAAATGCCAAAGATAATGCAGCTCGACAGGCATAAAACAGATTTTTTTGGACTAACAAGGTGATTCTCAAAGAGCTATTAGCTCAAAACTTGGCCTGTCTCAGCATGGTGTGCAGCGTGTCCTTTAAAAATAAATAAAGGATCATCTATGTCTAAAACATTCTCAGATTTTATGAAACAGAATGATCTTGTTGATCCATGGAGATTTCGCAACCCTTCAATCAAAAAATTTTCATTCTTCTCTCAGGTCCACCAGTCTTATTCCAGGATTGATTATTTTTTCATCGACAGAACTCTTAATTCATGTGTTAATTCTTCCGACTATTCTGGTATTGTAATATCTGATCATTCTCCTCTGCTATTGGATGTTCATCTTTCTACCCATAAACGTAGCCCTCCACTTTGGAGATTTAACTCTCTCCTTCTGGCGGATAAAGAATTTTGTGAATTTATTTCAGGCTCTATTGAGGAGTTCTTGTCCTTCAATCAGGATGATTCTGTCTCATATTCTCTGCTATGGGAGACTCTTAAATGCTACCTGAGAGGTCAAGTTATTTCTTACTCTGTCCGTGCTAATAAAAAGATTAATGCCAGGCTTAAAGAACTTATAGCTGCAATTAGTAACCTTGATCAAAGTTATACACTGAACCCTTCTCCAGAATTACTGAAGCAGCGCCTTGATTTGCAAGCAGAATTTGATCTTATGTCAACCAAAGAGGCTGAGCACTTATTACTACGCAGTCGTGGCTCATATTACGAATATGGTGACAAGGCTAGTCGCTTGTTGGCACATCAGTTACGACGTCAGGCCTCCTCGCGTGTGATCCCCATTATTAAACACTCTGATGACAATATTACTACAGATCCCTTGGAAATTAATTCTACCTTTAAAACATTTTACTCTTTGTTGTACAGGTCCGAATTTCCCACGGATAAAGCTAAAATGAATGCATTTCTTCATAATCTTTCAAACCCTGTTATTGGTGCTAATGATGCGGGGCAATTGGACTCCCCATTATCTGTTGAAGAAGTATTAAAAGCTATTACAGCTATGCAGTCTAATAAAGCCCCGGGCCCGGATGGGTTTCCAATTGAATTCTATAAAACATTTATTGGTAAATTGGCACCATTGCTTTTGTCTGTGTTTAACGAATCCTTGGAAACCGGTTCATTACCACCTACTTTCACACAAGCAACCATAGCGCTCCTTCTCAAAAATGACAAGGACCCAACCTCCTGTGGTTCCTACAGGCCATTATCTCTGCTTAATGCCGATGCAAAGGTATTGGCTAAAGTAATTTCATCTCGCCTTGAGGATGTGCTTCCTCGAATTATATCTGAAGAGCAGAATGGCTTTATAAAGGGACGGCAATTGTTTTTTAATACCCGTACACTCTTTAATGTTATTTACTCAAAGCGTCTATCTGAACTTCCTGAACTTGTGATTTCTTTAGATGCTGAAAAGGCTTTCGATAGGGTGGAGTGGGAGTACTTGTTTGCAGTTTTAGAGAAATTTGGTTTTGGTGATAAATTTATTTCCTGGATTCGGCTTCTTTATTCGTCCCCTAAAGCCAGTGTTCATACTAATGATGTTTACTCTGATTATTTTGCGCTGGGTCGTGGTTGTCGTCAAGGTTGCCCTTTGTCTCCCTTACTCTTTGCCATTGCCATCGAGCCTCTGTCTATTACATTGCGATCTTCTTCTGTATTCAGGGGAATCATCCGTAATGGAATTACACATAAAGTATCATTGTATGCGGATGACTTGTTATTATATATGACTGACCCCGCATGCTCCATCCCTGCTGTTTTAAGTATTCTGGAGAACTTCAGTTCGTTTTCAGGTTATAAATTGAATTTGGGGAAAAGTGAGTGTTTTCCTGTTAATACGGCAGCACGTCAACTTCAACAGTCCGATCTACCCTTTCGTCTCAGTCCGTCTGGGTTTAAGTACTTAGGGATTAACGTGACTCGCTCTCTAGCTGGCCTTAAATCAGCAAATTTGTCTCCTCTTATATCTAGGGTCACATCTGATATTCAAAGATGGGGTAATCTCCCCCTTTCTTTAATCGGTAAGATTAACGTTGTTAAAATGAACATCTTACCAAAATTTTTATTTTTATTTCAGTCAATTCCCTTATTTTTGCCGAAACATTTTTTTGTTTCACTGGACAAGATTATTGGTTCTTTCATTTGGGGAGGGAAGCCACCTAGGGTCTCTAAAACTTTGCTGCAGCGATGCAGATTTAGTGGAGGACTTGCATTACCTAATTTTTTAGTCTATTACTGGGCCGCTCACATCCATAAACTTTGCTACTGGCTAAAATCTTCTGGTTCCTCGTGGTGTAAATTGGAGCTATCATCATGTAAGGGCTCTTCTTTACCGGCTTTGCTCTATTCCTCTTTACCCGTGAGACCCTCTCTGTACACTGATAATCAGGTGGTTCTTAACACACTCAAAATCTGGTTTCAGTTTAGACGTCACTTTAATTTTGTAATGCCGTCTTCCTCGGGTCCTCTAAGCGAAAACCATTTGTTTCCCCCTTCACTTTTGGACTCGACATTTTCAGTGTGGTGTGACAAGGGTATAAAACAGTTCAAACATTTATATGTGGATGGTGTTTTCGATAGTTTTCCCAACTTGTCTTCTCGTTACAATCTCCCTGTTACCCATTTGTTTCGCTATTTTCAAATTCGAAATTTTGTTGCTAAGTGTTTCCCAAATTTCCCCTCTTTACCTCCAGAACAGCAGTGGGACACTACGTTATCATTTGTTCCTCATCACAGAGGAACCATTTCGAAACTCTATGATGCTATTCTGTCTTTTAGTAACCACTCTAATGTTAAGCTTAAGCGTACATGGGAAGAAGAACTGGGATTTCGAATACATGAGGAGTCTTGGGAACGGGCTATAACGAGGATACGATCTTCCACCTCCTGTGCTCGTCTTGGACTTATTCAATTTAAGGTCATACACAGGGTGCATTTCTCTAAGTCTAGACTTTCTGAATTGTATCCAGAAGTGGAAAATAAATGTGATAAATGCCATGGTTCTCCTTGTCACCTTAGCCACATGTTTTTTCTGTGCCCTGAGCTACAAGGTTTCTGGACAAGGTATTTTGCTATTATGTCAACTGTTCTTGGGGTAACTCTTCATCCTTGTCCTCTGATTGCTGTGTTTGGGATTCCTGCTCGCTCACTTACACTTGATTCCACACAAAGGGATATTATAGCCTTCACATCCCTATTAGCGAGACGTCTAATATTGTTGCATTGGAAGTCTGCTAAGTATCCTACTATTTCCCGGTGGCTTAAAGATGTCATGTTTTTTTTAAAACTTGAAAAAATTAAATATACGTTGAGAGGTTGCACAGCCAAATTTTTTCACAAGTGGCAACCCTTTATCTCTTATTTTGCTAGTCTAGAGGTATTGCCTGTTTAAATCTACTTTTGTTACTGTTATATTCCTCTAATATGTTTGATGGTTGTGTTGATCTGTGTGGGACTGGGGGGGGGCGTTGTGTTTTGTTTTTTTGTTTTTTTTGTTGTTGTTTTTTTCATATATATATATATATGTTAATTTACTTAGAAAATTAAGAAAGGTTGATTGTATTTCGGTAACTGCAAGTACTGTTTTCTTTTTTCAATAAAAATATTTTCAAAAAATAAATAAATAAATAAATAAAGGAACTGGACAAGTAGAGGACAAAAGCAGAAGTAGCAGGCCTAAAAAATTATCTAAAGCAGATGAACAGTATCTGAAAGTCATGTCCTTAAGAAATAGGAAAGATAACAGCAGAGACCTGACACAGGAGCTGAGAGAAGCATTTGGACCTTCAGTTGATCTGAAGACATATCGGCTGTCAACGAGTCATTCTTAGGGAAACAGCGAAAAAAGGCTGTGGTATGCCAAGTTACACAAGAACTGGACTGAAATCAGTGACAACAGGTTTGATGAAGTGAAGAATCCAAATGTGGAATTTATGGTTCAGACAGCTCAGGCTGTGTGAAGAGTAAAAGTGGTCAGACAGTAAGCACAGTATTGAATCTTTCATACATTACAAATATTAGAAGCACAAACAGAGAACCAATATTCTTTTATAAAATATAACAATCATTTTAGTTGCTAAATGGCTCGAGACATTTGAGGGTTTAATTTGTAATCAAAATGCTCACTTGCCCTTTGAAAACCTCGACCTCCACATACTTTTCATTGCACAGTATGACATCACAGTACTTCCTGTTGAACTTTTTAGGTCAGTGATTCATGCTGATCCATTTAAGCATAAGAAAAGCACAGTTACACAGCAGTATACCTTTATATAATGATAGATGTACTATGACTCACGTGTGCAATCAAAAGAAGGGGAAATTTTGGGGTCACTTTAAGTCATTGTTTTTCTGCTTGTTTGACCCTTGTCTCCATCTCTGTTGACTGTTATAAAATACTGAGAGTGTGACTCTTCCTTATTTGAAGACTGACCTCATGAGTTTTTTGTTTTGAAAAAGAAAATTGACCGGTGTTTCTCATGTATGCGTGCTGTTCAGGAGCGATTAGCACAGGTGAGGAAACGAGCAGCACGAGTGTGTTGCTGCCCAACTATCAGGGTTAATTGTGTCCAATTACTTTGTTGCCTGGGCGGTCGCTCTGCTGCCAGCACGTATCCTGTTGCAGTCACTGACATAATCATCTGACAGCTTCCACACACTTCACCTGTAGGAGTGTAAGTACTTGCAGCCTGGCCTATGTGGTGGTGGTGGTGTTAAAAAAAGTTATGATGAGAGGTTTTGGACAAATATTCCAGATATTTTTACATTTTACCTCAGATCAATTTAGTTTGCTCACCAGTTGTTGTGCCATTATGAATATAGTGGCCTTGAAAAGCTGCCTCAGCGGGAGCTCTCCAGAAATGTTCTCTCATGTGCCATCTGTTAGCATGTGAAGCGAATGCTGGAAGGGAGACTGGCAGGTGTAAAAAATTCTTGCTGTGCATTTAATTGGCTGAGACATGAAGACTCTAAAGACAGGTAATGTAAAATGATGGAAGAGCTCATGTACAGACAGGGCCAGGCTCCAGTGCAAACCTGAAGCAAGATTAGCTAATGTCTCTATAGACCTGTTCATCATGCTCTGCCCACTCTAATGGCAAATAAATCTCACAACAGGCTTCCCTTCATTGGAGGAGCGTATAAATGTCTCCAAGTGCCCGTTCACCAGTGCACAACTGATCGCACACTTTTTAATGTGTTGGTATTTGATCTGAACAGTACAACATATTTAATGGAACCACAGATAGTATTCTCTGATGGCTGCATGGATAAATAACCTACACACTAATGCTAATTAATTTCTAGTTCATGCCATCTCTTTCCCTAAAGTTAATGAGCTGTCTCCATCTACTGATTGACTAGTCACAGCCTAACTGTTGCTAAGTGGTACTGTATGCAGGTGCTGAATTACAGCCTGCCACCCAATTATACTGTACATAATGAAGAAAGTAATGTAATGCAGCTTCACTGCCAAAGATACACATCTTCAATGAGACATAATTAAATACTGAACTAGATTTTGTTTGTAGTCTCTTACAGCCCACTCAGTTCGATCTATTCTTGCTGGAGTGGAAGACAAGAAAAACTTTCCATTTATGCTCAATTCTGTGTGTATAATGATATGAGTGGCAGACTTTGTGAATGTCTCTTATTTCAAAACTGTGGTTTCTTCATTTCTGGGAGAACTAGCCGTTTCTTGATAAGGCAAGACTGACAGACTTGTCGCTTGCGCCTACTGGTTATGCAAAATCAGAAAAATTGCCAGAAGAATCTCCGCCGATGAGTCGTGAAGCAAGGTTTTAGAATTGGAAAATTTTTAAGTTGTACAAATGCTGATTCACCTGTTTGTGTCATGATATGCAAGGGTAGATTGTGTGAAGAGAAAGAGGTGGAACCAAATGCAGACAACGGAGAGGTGGAAGCCTTTATTGTTGGCTGCACAAAATACTACAAAGCAAAAGGCAAGAGGAGACTGGGATGACTAATAAAAACATAAACTGCAGAAAGCTAAACACAGAAAACCAATACTTGATAACCTGAGACCTGGATGGAACCTTTGACTTGACAAGACAAGACAAGACAGCTGATATGACGAGACAAAGGGGAAACTCAAAACACGGGACGCGAGACTGTTAAAGTAAAACAGGAACCAAGAGATGTGCACAAAAATGCAGACTTGACATTGTGACATATGGAAGAGACACAACTGGGAAACAGATGAATAAACATAAAGACAGAACCAAACCTACACTGGAGACATGACCCACTAAACATGGGAGGCCCATTTATGACCTGTCATTTTATTTGCCATTAGAATATTTTAAATTTCATAACTATTTCCTGCCATGAATTTGTGAATATATTTCTTTTCATGCAGGAATTGGCCTGTTAGTCTGGCTAATGGTTTCCAGGATTATGGAAAATTGCCTGAAAATATGTATGTTTTTTTTTTAAAAAACATTAGAATCATTGATTTGGTTGTAATTTGGTGGTAATTATTCCATAATTAGGCATCTCGTTTTGGCTCGTTTTTGTAGTCACACAAGGGAAAATAGTGGCACAACCAAAATTGTGATGGTGTGCATTGCCTTTGAAATGGTTATTCCAAAGACATGCACCTGGTCTGCAACCACACAGACTTATGCTTTTCTCTGATCACACATAGTTTTATCAAAGTTTTAAAATAAGTCTAAGTATGACATTTACAAGGTCACCTACAATTATCCAGCCTGTAGTCCATGTTCAGATTTTTCTGGATGATACACTTTTAAAAACATATTAAAAGACAATTAAAGCTGAAAATAGGATATTTTTATAGAAACAGATCTCAATTCGCTAGGATGGTGAACCCCAGCAAATCGAAGAGAGTATGTATTGCATGTCTGTCAGTGACAAAGCTCTGCTGCAATGACTGCCTCCTTACCGCCGCTCCTTGATTGAATTTAAACAAAGAACTTACAGATCGAAATTTTTAAGGTCAGCTGTGATTCTTTTTTAAAACGAACTTGCATTGAGCTACAAAAACTATGAAGCTACATCTCCTTCACTGAAACATTTCAGAGGGTTGTATTTGTAATTCTGCAAAAACTCTGGTACATGTTCTTTTTCATTTTTGTGTATAATGTGTCCTTTTTATTATGTAGCTGATTGTCTTGATTTTTATGTTTTCTTCTTTTATTTTTTTTATTTTTGTTAACCCATTTTACACTGATCTATGAATCATTCAAGCATAAAAAAGGCGCCTAAAAGGAATGAAACACTGTTAATCCCACATAACATAACAAACAAGTATGAACCAATTCTAAAAATGTACCTTTAGGGACTTTGTTACAAGCAGTATGTCACAAAAAATAGTTTTCTAATTTCTTTAGCTGAATCATTGAAAAATGCCAAAGATAATGCAGCTCGACAGGCATAAAACAGATTTTTTTGGACTAACAAGGTGATTCTCAAAGAGCTATTAGCTCAAAACTTGGCCTGTCTCAGCATGGTGTGCAGCGTGTCCTTTAAAAATAAATAAAGGAACTGGACAAGTAGAGGACAAAAGCAGAAGTAGCAGGCCTAAAAAATTATCTAAAGCAGATGAACAGTATCTGAAAGTCATGTCCTTAAGAAATAGGAAAGATAACAGCAGAGACCTGACACAGGAGCTGAGAGAAGCATTTGGACCTTCAGTTGATCTGAAGACATATCGGCTGTCAACGAGTCATTCTTAGGGAAACAGCAAAAAAAGGCTGTGGTATGCCAAGTTACACAAGAACTGGACTGAAATCAGTGACAACAGGTTTGATGAAGTGAAGAATCCAAATGTGGAATTTATGGTTCAGACAGCTCAGGCTGTGTGAAGAGTAAAAGTGGTCAGACAGTAAGCACAGTATTGAATCTTTCATACATTACAAATATTAGAAGCACAAACAGAGAACCAATATTCTTTTATAAAATATAACAATCATTTTAGTTGCTAAATGGCTCGAGACATTTGAGGGTTTAATTTGTAATCAAAATGCTCACTTGCCCTTTGAAAACCTCGACCTCCACAGTATGACATCACAGTACTTCCTGTTGAACTTTTTAGGTCAGTGATTCATGCTGATCCATTTAAGCATAAGAAAAGCACAGTTACACAGCAGTATACCTTTATATAATGATAGATGTACTATGACTCACGTGTGCAATCAAAAGAAGGGGAAATTTTGGGGTCACTTTAAGTCATTGTTTTTCTTCTTGTTTGACCCTTGTCTCCATCTCTGTTGACTGTTATAAAATACTGAGTGTGACTCTTCCTTATTTGAAGACTGACCTCATGAGTTTTTTGTTTTGAAAAAGAAAATTGACCGGTGTTTCTCATGTATGCGTGCTGTTCAGGAGCGATTAGCACAGGTGAGGAAACGAGCAGCACGAGTGTGTTGCTGCCCAACTATCAGGGTTAATTGTGTCCAATTACTTTGTTGCCTGGGCGGTCGCTCTGCTGCCAGCACGTATCCTGTTGCAGTCACTGACATAATCATCTGACAGCTGGTGGTGGTGGTGTTAAAAAAAGTTATGATGAGAGGTTTTGGACAAATATTCCAGATATTTTTACATTTTACCTCAGATCAATTTAGTTTGCTCACCAGGTGTTGTGCCATTATGAATATAGTGGCCTTGAAAAGCTGCCTCAGCGGGAGCTCTCCAGAAATGTTCTCTCATGTGCCATCTGTTAGCATGTGAAGCGAATGCTGGAAGGGAGACTGGCAGGTGTAAAAAATTCTCGCTGTGCATTTAATTGGCTGAGACATGAAGACTCTAAAGACAGGTAATGTAAAATGATGGAAGAGCTCTTTGCTATGCAAATGTGAACACTCGTGGCAGCAGTGTGTCACAGCTGTCACTTAGCTGTTAAAGCTTGAGGTTTAAATGACACTTTTACACCTGTCCATGAAATGACCGAGAGCAGCAGAGGCGGGGAAAGCCAGGGGTGTCCCTCCATGAATAAGGCAGGCTGGTGTAAATTAATTAAAGAAAAGAAGAAAGGAAGTCCTTTAAGTTGTTGTGTTTGGAATGTGTGTATCGATGTATATTGATGGTGGTTGCAAAAAAATGAAGACTGAGGCAACTTCCTGGTGTGAAAATTGTTGGCTCAGTGTGTTACAGCCATAATTACCAGATTGTACAGATGCAGCCAATCTCATCTTATTTGAAAGCCTAGCATGTATTTAGTAAGTTATCAGTTGCTGTATACATATCACCTAATACGAGCCCTTCTAGGTGGCTTGGTGGATCCATAGATCAATCAAATATTAGACTGGATGTAAATTTTGGAAAACAAGAAGCAAATACAAACACCACCCACTGAACACTGGACGTGGGATAGACGTGCATTGGGTTCATCAGTCCATGACCAATTCTGGACATCTATACAATGTCCAAACTAGGTCCACAAATTGGACGTCCAAGCATGACCCAACTTGGAGGTCAATATGATGGTCAACATTTGAACTTTGGACTGGGTATTTTGTGGTTTATTCATTTAAATTAATCAACTTATTTGTTTTTAACCAGGTCAAACTGTAATTTATTAAAATGTGTTGAAATAAGTTTAAAAGAACATTTGCATTATATATGGTTCATTTTTTACAGTTATCCTGTTTTATTGTGAAGAATGAATGAAGATTGTGGTTGTGATCAGTAGCTAGACTGAGAGAAGTTGCGACAAAAAGTATGAGAGTTAGTCCAGTTCATACACAAACACTTGCACAATCTGCTAGATAGTCTTTGTCGATATAGCCATTGTGCAAACTTCCTGTGAGAAGCTGGGGACATTTCTGCTCCAAATTCACCGTGCAGCTGCTCACTTTTGTTTTAGCATCAAGAGCCCGCACCAACCATCCACTGATTATGGACCATCACTCTGCATTCCTTTACACATAACTGTTTCCCATGTTTCCAGGGGGTGGGAACAGGTCCTCCACCCTCTGGAAACATGGGACTACAGAGCCCCTAGAAGCAGTATAAAAGTGCCATCTAAAATGAGCCTAAGTTTGACATTGAAATAATTTCTGTCATTAATCCAACATCTCTTTGCACAGTGGGCGGATGTTTTAAGCTTTGTTTACATATAGTGTATACTCTTTGCAGGCCACAGTCACTGACATGCTGTGGTTACATAGATAACCCTCATCATGTGTAATATTAATCATATTATATAATATTATATTAATGATTTCCTTAAGTTGAGAAACATTTTATGTTACCTGTGAATTAAGGTCACCACAGTCACACAAACACAAGTCTTTTAAGCCTATTTTCCATTAGTACCTACTATTTTTTGAAGCCATTTTTCCCATTGCCGGGTTTCAAAAATGGCGGTTTTGATTTTCATGAAGGAGACACTCTCATGACTCATTAAGAGATGCTACTGACCAGCTAATCGGTGGCATGCAGTCTGACAACGCCACATTTTAGTACCTGTTCGGATCGCTTGGAACTAAAAAAGTACCTGGTACCAGGTACCTAATGGAAAAACCTGAAAACTGTGGTGAACCGTGTCGAGTCAATCTAAGTAGGTCACTGGTATATAAATAGCAACAAACTGTGTTCAGGAATATTGTGAAGGTAAAACTGTGTGACGTGTCTCCTCAAGTCTGTGGTTAAATAATTATATTATGCTGTGATTAGATTAGTAGCTTACAAACTAACCGTTTTGCTCTGTTAGCTTCTTGCTACCTGTGCTGGTGACCTCATGTCAGATTTTGGCATTTTTAATTTGTTTTGTCATTTACTACCTTCATATGATATAGAAACATCAGTCCACATCCACTGGTCCAGTCAGAGATGGAGGCTCCAATGGTTTATCACTTAATTGCATTTAGCTGGTGTCTCGGGTGTAATTCAGCTCACGATTAGCTGGCGAGGGTGAAAACCTGCAGGGAAAAGTGGGACCAAGACCCAGTGGACTACTTCTGATTTTCCTCTGATATTCTACATGGAGTTGTCTTTGTCTGAAATTAAAGTGTAATTCTGCGCTGCACTGTGGTGCAGTCTGTGGCCCGTTGGTGAAAACGCAGCATAATTGCTGCATTAAAGATTTTTAACAACCAGAACTTCCAGAGGGTTGCTTCTCTCAGCAGCTGCTCATTCTTTAAATAATTCTGAACAGTAAATTTTCATTAATGCATCTTCGCTCTGCTTCTCTTTGATTTACAAAGAGGCAGGTATGGTTTTTAAATGTCTCAATCAGCACTGATTTTCTTTACCCTTTTTCTTCTGTTTCCCCTGCAGTTAAACCAACTGTCATTGACGTTGATATATACGTGAACAGTATCGGGCCAGTTTCTTCAATAAATATGGTAAGTCAGACCTTTCTCCATTAATCTACATGAAATTATATGTACATGTGGGTTTATGAGGAATACACAGTGCACAGGTTGAAAGGTGAGAGTGTCTCAGCAGCAGCAGCTGATTCAAACTTTTGGATGTCAGCGACTGACACTTGAACTAATTCAGAACAGTTTACCTGTCTGTGTGCAGATAAAGATATTTTAGGTCCATCCTAACACAAATATGTTTACCTGTTTTTGGTACTCACCATTTATAAGATAATTTCACTGGAACAGCTTATACAACATGGCCAAAATTCATTATGAATTTTGAATGATATTAATATTTATCTCTGAGAGTTTGTTTTTTTTCTCCTAATGGATCTGTCGGGCATAATAGAGAGTGGATATTCCTAATATGGTCATCTCGGGGCATGGCAGTGCTGCGAGTACATAAGTTCCAGTCACCTGCTGGTTTGCAGGAGACAGCCAATCAGATAAAAGCTACCTTAAAGGGAGACAGCTTGTTTCAGACACCGAGTCTGGTTTTGAGCTGTGCTCATACAAAGCTGTGCGGTGCGCTCGGGAATTGAGCATAATAGGTCTAATTCTCCTGCTGGTACCAAAACAAATGCAGAACAACATCTTTATCTTTCATCTTAAAGCATCACCACTTCATTTATCTGTCAAATCTGTTTCCATAACTTATTATTTAGCAGTTACTTACTTAACAGTTATTTACTAACTGTTATCTTTTCAAGCAGCAACATATGAATATATGTAACTTTCCACTTTGATGATTTTAATGTACAAACATATCTAATCAGTATATAATAGTATTTTAGCATTTAGTGCAGTATTTAGCACTTTTCCCCCCTCTGTTGTGCAGTATAAGGGTTATATTTTATTTTAACATGTTGGCTTTAAAATTTAATCTGAATTTATTCCAAAACTTGCATATATTGCATAAATAAATGTAACACTTCTTATAGTTTAAATTCTCTCCTTACATTTCTGCATGTATTATGCGCAGCATAATTCTGCTTAAAGCATAGCCTTGCTCGTTATCTTTTATGTTTCCTCCAATCCTCAATATAAAAGAAGAAAAGAAAGGAAAAAGTGCAAGGACAACATACAAATATCACAAGAAATCAGCACAGAAAAATGAAAATGAAATGAATAAATAAAACCTCATCTCCCAGAGGCTGAGGAGCCTGCAGCATGAGAGGCTTAAATGCTGTCAAATCAGAGGGATGAGATCAGTTTGGATGTAGGAAGAGGAGGAAAGCATACAAATTGTTAAGAGAGGTGAGAGATGGTCACTTTTAACACACTTAGAGTGTATGTGAAGAATGAGGGAGGGGCTTCTGAAGAAGATAGAGAGAGGACTGATTGTCTGATAAGCTGAGGGATGTGAGTTGCTTAGTTTAAAAAGGAAGAACTGCTGAGCCAAACAAAAAACAGGATCATTTCTGTGTGGCATTAAGTCTGTAAAATAAGAGAAGTAAGTGAAGACAAAGGTAAGGCCTGCAATGCTTCATCATAAAATCCATCGTTTGGTTAATTACTGTAGTTTTTTTCTAATGCCAGTATGACATACTATTACTGCTGTTACTGCTTTAGTCAGGTGTGTTAGGCTGTCTGTTCACAGATTGACACTGAAATAAGGAATTTAAGTTCTTCATCTTTGTTACTGTTCTTTAAGCAGCATTAGCAAAACCTTGAGGAAAAAATTATTTAAATTGTGATGCTCACAAAGCATTCATGCAAGAGATTTTATGTGGTTTGTAAACTTTCACAGCCCTGGTCTCAGAGCTTCTGCTTCCATTGTGCCATAATGGCCCCTTTAAAAAATGTGTTACCTCTATTTAGTCTTTTGGAGGCTCACCTCTTCGCCATATTTCCTCCTCCTTTGGTGTTTCAGCAGTCTGCTGCTCTCCAGTCCTGATTGTAAAAGGAATGCAGTCAGCACGTGCCAATCAATAAATCCATCCAAATCTCTCATTTTTGATAACATGATATGATTAACACATAATCTATCAATTTCTTTATACACTGATTCAGCCAATTGCTTGAACGCATTGGCATATATGAGATTGCAGAAAAGCAAATTATCGATCTTTTGCTGCCTAAACAGTCATCAAAGTTTGCTATTTGATGCCAACACTACGGGTTGCCAGCTATAGGCTAATATTTAATACAGCAAAATATGTCAATCAATCAGCATTTTATTTACTGCTTCACAACCACATCACTTCCTTTTTTATTAACTTTCCCCCTTTTAATGTTGTATTAAGTGCTTTAACAATCAGTCTCCTTTTTATGTATTTTCATGAGCTTTGTCTATCTCTGACTTATTTCACACAAACTACTCTTTGCTCTCTTGTTAAATGTAAATAAATATTGATTTATTTCATTAATAAAGAAGGGACAAGGAATATAACCCAGTAGATAAATAGGGTAGGGCAGCACGGTGGCACGGTGGTTAGCACTGTTGCCGCACAGCAAGAAGGTCCTGAGTTCAATTCTAACATCAGGCCGGGGTCTTTCTGTGTGGAGTTTGCATGTTCTCCCCGTGTCTGCGTGGGTTCCCTCCGGGTACTCCGGCTTCCTCCCACCGTCCAAAGACATGCAGTTTGTGGGGATAGGTTAATTGGATAACCCAAATTGTCACTAGGTGTGAATGTGCAAATGAATGTGAGTGCGAATGGTTGTTTGTCCCTGTGTGTTAGCCTTGCGACAGACTGGCGACCTGTCCAGGGTGTACCCCGCCTCTCGCCCTATGACAGCTGGGATAGGCTCCAGCGCCCCCCGCGACCCTGAAAAGGATAAGCGGAAGTGAATGGATGGATGGATGGAGATAAATATGGTCTTCTTTACGAGCACGGTTAGTTCCGTTACACCTCAGATGAGCCTGGGGACATTTTGTGCCACTCCATTTTCTTTTTTTGTTTTCATGCTGTTTTGGTTGTGCTGAATAAATATAGATAATTTTTTCCAGGTGATTTGTTTTTTTTGTTTTTTGTTTTTCATTTTAGAATTGTTGCCTCAGTTCCTTAAATTAGCTTAAAATAGCTAAGCTACAGTGGGGCAAAAAAGTATTTAGTCAGCCACCGATTGTGCAAGTTCCCCCACCTAAAATGATGACAGAGGTCAGTAATTTGCACCAGAGGTACACTTCAACTGTGAGAGACAGAATGTGAAAAAAAAATCCATGAATCCACATGGTAGGATTTGTAAAGAATTTATTCGTAAATCAGGGTGGCAAATAAGTATTTGGTCACCTCAAACATGGAAAATCTCTGGCTCTCACAGACCTGTAACGTCTTCTGTAAGAAGCTTTTCTGTCCCCCACTCGTTACCTGTATGAATGGCACCTGTTTGAACTCATCATCTGTATAAAAGACACCTGTCCACAGCCTCAAACAGTCAGACTCCAAACTCCGCCATGGCCAAGACCAAAGAGCTTTCGAAGGACACCAGGAAAAGTATTGTAGACCTGCACCGGACTGGGAAGAGTGAATCTACAATAGGCAAGCAGCTTGGTGTGAAAAAATCAACTGTGGGAGCAATCATCAGAAAATGGAAGACATACAAGACCACTGATAATCTCCCACGATCTGGGGCTCCACGCAAGATCTCATCCCGTGGGGTCAAAATGATCATGAGAACGGTGAGCAAAGATCCCAGAACCACACGGGGGGACCTGGTGAATGACCTGCAGAGAGCTGGGACCAAAGTAACAAAGGTCACCATCAGTAACACACTACAACGGCAGGGAATCAAATCCCGCAGTGCCAGACGTGTTCCGCTGCTGAAGCCAGTGCATGTCCAGGCCCGTCTGAAGTTTGCCAGAGAGCACATGGATGATACAGCAGAGGATTGGGAGAATGTCATGTGGTCAGATGAAACCAAAGTAGAACTTTTTGGTATAAACTCAACTCGTCGTGTTTGGAGGAAGGAGAATACTGAGTTGCATCCCAAGAACACCATACCTACTGTGAAGCATGGGGGTGGAAACATCATGCTATGGGGCTGTTTTTCTGCCAAGGGGACAGGACGACTGATCCGTGTTAAGGACAGAATGAATGGGGCCATGTATCGTGAGATTTTGAGCCAAAACCTCCTTCCATCAGTGAGAACTTTGAAGATGCAACGAGGCTGGGTCGTCCAACATGACAATGATCCAAAACACACCGCCCAGGCAACAAAGGAGTGGCTTCGTAAGAAGCATTTGAAAGTCCTGGCCTAGCCAGTCTCCAGACCTCAACCCCATAGAAAATCTGTGGCGAGAGTTGAAAGTCCGTGTTGCTCGGCGACAGCCCCAAAACATCACTGCTCTCGAGAAGATCTGCATGGAGGAATGGGCCAAAATACCAGCTACTGTGTGTGCAAACCTGGTAAAGACCTATAGTAAACGTTTGACCTCTGTTATTGCCAACAAAGGTTATGTTACAAAGTATTGAGTTGTATTTTTGTTATTGACCAAATACTTATTATCCACCCTGATTTACGAATAAATTCTTTACAAATCCTACCATGTGGATTCATGGATTTTTTTTTTCACATTCTGTCTCTCACAGTTGACGTGTACCTCTGGTGCAAATTACTGACCTCTGTCATCATTTTAGGTGGGGGAACTTGCACAATCGGTGGCTGACTAAATACTTTTTTGCCCCACTGTATGCAAAAACGGCCAAATTTTATCCTAAAGCCCAAAAATGCCCCATTGAAAATTATCAATCATGATCCCACATTTATTTTGACATTAACTAATGCGTTCCTTTATGTTCAGATTTTATTTTGGACTACTTGCCTTCAATTTTTAATTTTTATTTTTTCCACCTTTTACCGTTCAAAGCATGCACATTTCACACTTTTTCTATTTTCTGCAAGAGTGCCTTGCTACTAAAGTAAGTGTGTGTGTGTGTGTGTGTGTGTGTGTGTGTGTGTGTGTGTGTGTGTGTGTGTGTGTGTGTGTGTGTGTGTGTGTGTGTGTGTGAGAGAGAGATGTTCACCTTCAAGTTTTTTCTCTTAGAAGGTGACGCTCGGGTTTATAAAATAATTCAATAACAGTAAATGATCAGTAACCTGTCAGAGCTTTAAAGATCTCTTAGCAGCAAGAACCAAAACAAAATTTGACAGTGTTTTGCACTGCACCCATGCTTAAAGTATGGTCAGTAGTGCAAGAGCTGTCAGTTTGGAGATTGCAAGACTTTGCAGCACACAGGAGGCTCTGGAAATGCTTGTGCAAAATATTTGTGAAGGTGATGCCTCATCCTCCTCTGAGGACTGAAGCTGACATGGAGGAGGCCTCAGTGGTAGAAACAGACCATCTAGAATCCAACTCTGACTCATCTGAAGGTGAAAGTGGAGAGGAGTTGAAGCAGTGACAGGATGGACTTCTCCATCTCCATATTTTGGTCCTCTACAAAAACTACAACACTCTGCTACATGCCAGCAGGAAGAGGTTAAACCCGGGACCAACACACCATGCCACCAGCTATGCACTGCTGCTGATGGATGAAATCCTGCAGCAAATTGTGGCCATGACAAACCTGCTTGGGAAAGACTAAATACTATGTTTATGAAACTACTGTGATAGAACCATATCCAGTATTGTCTCGGCTATAGCCTAAACCAGGCCCAGATGTACTCAAAGCTAAATGCTAGTGTTAGCTCGCTTCAGTTTTCTAAAACAAGCACGTGTCTTTAGTTATTCTGGGTGGTTAAACCATCTCATGTGTAACATACATGTGTAAGCTGTTCCACCCATCCATTATCAACTTTTCTGCTGGCTGTCAGTTCAACAGTCTTCACACACCCACACACAGTTTTTCCAAAGTCTAATCAGCAAAATTAGGCAAAAACACCTCTGTGGTTGCACCATGGGTTAGCCGCGGGCTTTAACCTTGTCATCACTGTTGCCACTTGAGTGACTTTGTCACAGATGATGAATGTACAGACGCTTTTAGTCACTTTATTTCACAAAAAAAAAAGAGGAAAGAAAAAAAGATTTCGTTGTAGCTGCAGACATCAGCGTTTTCCTCAAACCTGATACAGCTCTCGAGCTTTGCTGTTGGTGCAAACTGAAAGCTACTTTTTGTCACAGTGTCTGGAAGAGGAAAGTGCAGTGCTTGCACAGACCTGTGTGACCCAGAAGAAAAGCAGGAAATAAATTAGATCTGCTTGTGTTCAGATACAAACCAAATCCTCCTGTCAGAGGAGAATCATTGTGACATGCTTACTTGTTCCTGTATTGATCCATTTTGTCATGCTGAATGTTTCACTGTTGCTTTGATGTTCTGACTTCAGTAAATGAAAAGCAAGCCTTGAAGTTTATATTTGGGATATTTGAGACAGTGGGAGAAATATCTTTTGACCCTGTGCTTAATTTGTGAGTATGCTTAACTAACAAAGAAATGAACAGTTTCTAAAGTTTATGGTTCTTTCATTTTATTGGCGAGAGAAAGAATGTCAACCACAAATCCAGAAAAATGTATTTCATAAAACTTAAAAATTCATTTACAAATAAATATTTGATTCTGAAACAAAATATGATTTATTACCTAGTGGAGAAACTCCTGTTGGTAAGCCTTTTCTTGTAGTTGGTCACCAGGGTTGCATACATCTTGGGAGAGAATTTGGCTCACTCCCCTTTACAGAAACTCTCTAAATCATTCAAGTTTCTTGGCTTCCGCTTGGCAACTGAGGTCTGGAGACTTGCTAGGCAACTCCATGACCTTAATTTACTTCTTCTTTAGCCACTCCTTTATAAATTTGGTGGTATGTTTTGTGTGATTGTGATGATGGCAAATCTATCCACAACCAATTTTCAGTCTTCTGGCTGAGTGAAGGAGGTTCTCGTCCAAGATTTTCCAGTACATGGCCCTGTCCATTGGTCTCCCCAATGCAGTGAAGACGCCCTGTTTCCTTATCAAACACAACAGCCCCAAACCTAATGTTTCCATTTCCTCCCAACACAGTGGGTCAAGTTGACGCCAAACAGCTTGAATACAAAGCTGTGCGGTGCGCTCATTTTCTTTTGCGCCTTCTTTTGCACTGCAGCATTTCACTCAATTACAGCATACTTTGTTACCAGCGATGTTTTTGGTGACTGCAGTCTCAACTGCTGTATAGTGTTGGGCTGATCAACTGCCTTTTATCTTCACCCAAAGAGGCAAGATCTTTGACGGAGTTGCAGACCGAAGGTAACTGATGGTTACATTATTTGGAAATAGGAGAAATATAAAATGACCAACAGTTATCACCTTCTTGTCAGTCTTCTTGCAGATGGTCTTGTAGCCCATGTGCAGGTCTGCAATCTTGTTCCTGATGTGAGGCAGTCTTTGGGCTTTTTCCAGGTGGTGGAGAAGTTTGAATGGAAGAAATGGATTCTATGGACAGGTGTCGTACATGCAGATAATGAAATGATCAGGAGCATCTATAATTAATTGACTGATTGAGAGCCAGAATTCTGACTGGGCTGTCGGAGATCAAATACTTTCTCTCAACTCAATGACATGCAAAAGTTGCATAAAATTTCTCAATTTTTATTTTTGGATCTTTGGATTCTTTGTAAGTGAGCAAATGCACAAATTTAGCAAGGGATCAAATAAGTATTTAATTTGTAAATATGTAATTTGTCCTTGAATCAGCTTTACTGCTTATAAAGTGCTCTATAGGCTGTAAAGCACCGTCTCTGCTGTGCAACCAGCTTACAGTATTGTAAATCGTATAGTCACAGAGCAGTTCATGTGGTCACATCAGTTGTCATACTTGTATTGGTTCTAATTACAATGCAACGTTTATTTCAGGGTGCCATGACTTCTCCAAGAGACAGGTGGTGATTAATTCCTTTCTGAAGAAACTCAGCAGACCGTTTTCACATGTCAAAGACTTTTCTGCACACCTGTGGTGACATTTTTAACAATGGCCCGATTAGTGTTCATTTGTTCCCTTATACATTATGCCTAGTCCTGTGACGAAAAGCTGGCAGCGCCTACGTAGAACTCGTGAAGTCGAAGTACTGCCGGAGACAAAATGAAACCCTTCATTCTGAATCTCAAACATTCATACCGAGATGCTAACGTTCTTCCATTCAAGCATAGTTTGTGTGTATCTGTATCTGCGTTCAGAGGTTTGCCAACCAAAGTCACTCCTGTCAAAGCAAGCAGCACAATTTTATTTCTTCACGCATGAATCCAGCAAGCACAGATTAAAAGACATTGTCCAAGTTGTATAGATTTGAACTTTATTATTATTTTTCCAGTTAACGCTTATTTTTATTCTTAAAATGAAGTCTATGAGAAATTAGTCAACCAGAATTTTACAAGAGGTCAATTTGGTCAATTTGAAAAACTGTCTTTGAAGATTATTTATCTTACAACAATCCCTAAATTTGATCAATGTATTTCTATTTTGGAAAGACTTTATGCTTAATGCTAATTGGCATAAATGCTAAGATATCAGGTATTGTCATCATCTTGAACATCATGAGTTAACACTGAATACAGGTGAAATGTGTGGCATTATTTTCACACTAAAGTTTTATCTGAGAACAGATAAAAAACTTTCATCTTTACAGAAAACACTTAAATGTTTGTCTAACATTGATTAATAGTGTGCTTACTAAAAGCTTGTTCATGTTGCTGGTAAAAACAGCTTTTTGTAGGCTGTTTATTGAATCTCCTGAGGAAATAGTATACCTGATAAATTGCCTGTCTTCTAAACCTGTCAGAAGGAAGCGAGTCCACAAAAGATAATATATTACATGTCATGTCCCAGCTGCTATGAAAAAGTGAGGACAGGACAAGGACTTCTACATGTAAGATTTAATTACAGTACCAAAAGTTCACCCTGTCTTGCAAACACAATGAAGTTCCACTTTGAACAACTTCATTTAAAAAGTGACTTGTAATAACTAAAGAACAGACTCTTCAAACATGCACGACTGTGTCAGGAGATAAGGACTAAAAATTCCACGTCCACTTTAAAGACAGAGTATTCAGATTCGACCCAAATCTGAAGAGAAATTAAAAGTTATTACATTTTTTATTATCATTATTCATTTTTTGTATGTATTCCGGCTATTATTAAAAGCTGAATGTAATGGCTAAACAAAGGTGCTGGAAATGAGTTTATATATATTCACTCCTGTGAAAAAGTTAATTATTGCCTGCTTCCTAATTTTAAATTTTGTTTGGTTTTTTTTGCATATTTATCAAATTAAATGTTTCAGATTAAACAAATTTTGATATTAGACAAAGAAAACAAATATTAATACAAAATGTAGTTTTTAAATCATTTAATTAATTAGGGGGGAAACTGTGTGGAAAAATAATTGCTCACTCTTGTTAAATCATGAATTAACTGTGATTAACCCAGACCTGATTACTGCCTGACCTGTCGAATAAAAAAAAAAATCACTTAAACGGAGGTTGCCTGACAAAGTGAAGTAGGCTAAAAGATCTCAAAAAGCAACATGTCGCCCCGCAATCTAAAGAAACTGAATAACAGATCTTTGGAAAATCTTCTGTGACCTGATGAGAAAAAAGCTGAAGTTTCTGGAAGGTTTGAGTCCCGTCATATCATACAAGTAACGGCAGCAGGAAAAGGAACATCAGAATTCCCCTCTCTACCAGAAAATAGTGAAGGAAAAGGTCCTAAAAAGAAAAGCAAAACAAAAAACGAATGAAGGTTGTGAAGTAGCCTGGATTTAAATCAGACTGAGATACTTTGGCGCGACCTTAAACAGGCTGTTCTGTCAGTGTTTTCTGTTTGGACTTTTGTCAGTATTTAGTTTACATGCATGTTTCCTGTTTTGTTGTGTTAGCCTTTTGTCTGTGTGCATTACGCCAAGTTCTACTTCCATTGTCTCATTAGTTCGATTTAGTTCAGCTGTGTTCTTACCCGTTTCTAATCATTCTCGTCATCCAGTGTATTTAAGCCCTCGGTTTCTCTCAGTTCCTTGTCTCATCATTGTTGGTTCCGCGTGTGTTTCCAGTCCAGTCCAGTCATTCAGTTTAGTGCAATCTGTCATGTTCTGTTCATTCTGTCTTCATAATAAACACCGTCCACATCCTCAATCAGCCTGCGAATCCTGCATTTGGGTCCCCTCTTCTCTCTCTCCACACACCGACGTGACATGGTCATGCTAAAAAAAACCTCCAGTGTAGCCGAATTAAAACAATTCTGCAAAGGCAAAATTCCTGCATGTGAAAGACTCGTTGCTAGATATCACAAATACTTGATTGCAGTTCTTGCTGCCAAGGGTTGCACAACACGTGCATGTTTCTTTTTTTCACAGACGAGTAGGCAGGCTTGGATAACCCACTTTTCTTAATAAAATAACTGATTTTAAAAAAGAGATTTTGTATTCACTCGGGTTATCTATATTAAATCTGTTTAATGAGAAATTAGAGGGAAGGTTAATGCTTTTCAGAGTACTGTATTATATTATATATGCATATACACTAAAGAAAGGGGTTTTTTTTTTTTTTTATTAAAAGGTGATCATATTATTTCTGAAAAGAAAACAAGTGACTGTCGTGTCTTCTTTACCTCACTGTGCTGTATTAAGATATAATGAGCTCCTAACTGCTCTCCTGAGCCTGGTGGGTGGAAATCACCAAGCGGCGCTAATCAGTTGATGAAAAGTACAGTTAGAATTGCTTTTATCCCCCCGATGCCCACTACAGCAAGACTCAGCCATACCTCAAACAGAAACAAACTTTTATATTTAAAAAGTACAATTTCAATAATACCTCTGTGGTTTTCTACATGATCTAAATGCTGCTGAAATGAATTAAAGACAGCATGAGGAGAAAAGCTTTTGGGGCTTAAACTTTAAGAATTGAAGACTTAATATTACGGAAAAACCACTGGCAGCTTGTTACCAGGACTTTGTCCTATAATTATAAGCAGACTTCTTTTCCATAAGTTGTTTATTTTAAACTGTTGATTTGCTCCTCCAGTTTTTTTTTGTCCAAGTAATGGTCTTTCCATTAGTGAAAACTTTGTCGGAGGTAAACTGTAAACTGACATGGTAATTTCCATGTGTTCCTAAGTGAAAGAGTCGATCAGACTGGACTTTTCAGGGCCATGTGTTTGATGCTCCCGAATTAGAATACCATACACCAATGTGTCATACACCTGGATCTCTCAAATGTTCCTCTTGTGCTGGTTTATGGTCATAATTTAGTGTATTTGCATGTCAGTCCCAAAGAAATGTGCTTCTTGTGTAAGGTATTTAATGCAATAAAATCAGCATTTTATGAAGTGCATAAATCAAGATTATGAGGGGTAGGGTCTTTACAATATAAAGCGCCTTGAGGCAACTGCTGCAATTTTGTGCTCTATAAATATTTCATAGTTTATTATATAAACTTCAGTACATTGTATTTTCAGACTCATGTTAAGAACAACCATCATCACATTAACCAGCAGCCAGAATTAGTTCAGTCAGATCATCTAAACATTATGCACTTGTAAATTCTCCTTTGGGTTAGGGTTACCTTGTGATATATTTAATTAAAGTAGGTTATATTATTTATTTATATATTTTCAGCATTTGACAAAAACCCTGGGGTCTGGCTGGGCAGAGGAAAAGGAACAAAAGCATGAAGTAAAACCACAACAAGAGAAAACTAACAAGAAACCAAAGACCAATAATAGTGAACATGTAGACAAATGCAGGCGAGCACAGGCAGCACAACACTGCACAAAGAACCCAACAGAAAACACAGACCAGGACAGATCCCATGCCGAGTGTAAAACAATCAGGGTCATGTGGTTTAGAGAAAAGGTGTTGAAAAGGAAAGCATCTAAATGGGGACCGATTTCCAGTAAGCTGTTTAATTTGAAAATAGTGACAGTGAAGCACAGCAAGAAGGAGCTAATCAGAAAAAGCAAAGCTCTGAGACATGTTTTTGTTAGCAGTGAACAATATGCTTAATCAGAGAAGACCAAATCTTTGTAATCATAAAGTAGTTGTGTTAATACAGAACTTGCTGGGAATGCAGTGTCCAAGGAAGCCTCCTGTAAACAAGGAATTCCTGCCAAACAAAAGCCAACAATGCTTTTCTCACTGAGAGCTTCCCACTCACAAGCTGTTTGTTATACACTGGATGACCAGAGAAACACATTATTTATGCCAGCTCATTTCCTGCTGCAGAAAGAAGCTGCTGGCAGAGCTCCTCCAACATCCCTGCTCGTGTGGTTTTCTTTAGCTCCCACCATAACATTAATTTGTAATGTCCCTGCAGTTTGCAGTCACTGTAACTGTTTGGCTCACACCTGCTAGAATACAAAATGACCTTGATCATTTCTCATCCATGGTGTAAAGAACAGTTTTGTAACTGATGGTTTAACAGTTACAAAGCGTCTAGTTGAACAAAGAGAATGTTGCATTTCTTATTTTTACTTTGTGGCTGAAGATTTGGGAAATTAAGCCATCAGCATGAGGATCAAATTATGAGGCTCTCGGTAACACAACATAGAACAGGTCTCTGGAATATTAATATTCTTCACGTGTGGTTCAGTTAGTATTTAATGAACTCAGAAATATCTTTTCTGTTTTTAGCAGTGTTCATAATTTTCATGATACCTGTGCGTACAAAGGATCCTCTTTGTCTTGCCTACTGTTAACAGAAGCAAATTTTCCTAGTAGGAAGGAAGGATTCAGTGTGTTTTTGGTTTGTTCTCTTGCAGGGCAGATTGTCTGATAAAATCTGCAAAACCTGAGGTATCAGTTTCAGTGATGCAGTTATGTGGGAGAGTCTGAGCACCTCTGGGGATGTCACAGTGTGTTGTTTTTGGGAGTTAATGTACAGCCACTGTATCAAAAGACATAAATAATCCTTGGTTTTTTTTCTAATATATTTGTTCTTCACAGTTTATTTAAGTAATCTAAGAGTCAGCGACTACCTAGTAACCTTGCTTGGCAGTAGGGGTGGGCGATATAAACAATATACGATAGAAACGATATAAATTGGCCAACGATAGAGATTTTGACTATATCGCTCTATCGTGATAGCGCATGTTGATGATGTCATCAAGCTGCGCCTGTTTTGGTCGAAAGCATCGCAGCGCTACAACCATTATCATCTGCAAATTATGGCGGGCGACAGTCATAGCAAAGAGATGAAGCACTTTTGAAATGTGGGGAAAGCCAAAAACTGCGCTTCCTCCACTTCCGTAACATTGATTTATTAATGTTGAATTCTCTCGCAGCTGTTCTGTTCCCATGTTGTTGCAGTATATTAATGACTAACCTCGTATTGTGGATGAATAATCCCAGTTGTTCTCCTGACTGAAGTTTGGCCCGTGTATAGCATCCTGCTACGCGATTGCATTTGTCCCTAACCACCAGAATCCCTCACGTTAACTTTTATCGAGTGGAAAAAAATTTGGCGTTCATCCTCCAGCTTCACTGTGCTAATGTTATGCTAACATAGCTATGTCGCTAGCAATCACGTAGCACAACATTATATACCAGGTAGTCGAACTTCAGTAACCCTGCAAACGCCACTGCTGTTTAGTTTCCTGTCTTCATTTATGTTGGAAGTGGTAGCAGAGCTGTACGTTTTAATTAGTTTCAAAAATCTCTCAGTCAGAACATGGTATGAAATGTTTAGGTGGAAACTAGCAGGCTAACTTCCTGTTAACTTCTAACTCCGTTAAATCTAATAAATTCTGTTTTCATGGATGCATGGATGTTAAACTTAATGTTACACCTGCTAAAGCAGCAACGCTGATGATTTTATTAAAGATGAAAGAATTTAGACCGTTCGTTTGACTTTGGGACCTGAAGCGGACGGAGTTTTGGACCCAGATTACTCCGCGAAGCTCCTTACTACGGCAGCCGTAATACTCTGAGAATCCATCAAAACATTTTTTAACAGATTTCTGCACACCAAAATCGGTTTGAGGTCAGTAAGCACAACCAGAATTCATACATAAGGCACACTCGATTTTTGAGAAAATTAAAGGATTTTAAGTGTGCCTTATAGTGTGGAAAATACGTTATACAGAAGAAAAGAATATATCGTGATATATATCGTTACCGCACGTGCTTCAAATTATATCGCGATATGGATTTTAGGCCATATCGCCCAGCCCTACTTGGCAGGTATTTTCAGCTTCTGTTAGAGTTTTTCCAGGTCTCGTTCTGGCCCAGTGATGTGACTCTCTGTCCTTGACATTACTGTATTTCAGAAAGTGCCTTCCATCCATACTTTTAGTTTTTTTTTTTTTTCTCCCCTGAAAGAAACTTCAACTAACAGCACAAGAATCAAGGTTTGAGAAAACCTTTTATTGGCATATATTCAATTTCTTTAATGACCCTGAAGCCATTCAGACACACAGCATTGCTAACTTCATCAGTCTGCTACTCAGTCTTTTGTTAATATTCCTCATTCCGCTTTAACAGCTTTAGTAAAATATTCTTTTAGCACTAACAGTCATGATGTCTAACATGCATTCAAATTTGTGCAATGATAGAAGTTGTGTATAAAATAATGTCTCTCTCTCTCTCTCTACATAACTTCATCTGATTGGTCATAAGCAGAAGGTCTGAACAGCTCAGACATCTTCACACAGATTTGGCAGTAGAAAAAAAAAAGTTGAGCTGTCTGCAACCTGAGCTTTAGTCTCTTAGGAATTATTTGTTCATACAGTGACCTCATCATTGATCATTTGTGTGGTGTCAACAACTACCTTATTTAAGAGGAAGTAACAAAAATACTGGCAGCCACCATTGCTACTCAACAGAAAAGGTCAAAAAAAGCAGAACTGGTCCACCTTTTTCTCTTTTCTCTGGTTTTAGTCCAAGTTTCAGGGACGAGTCACATGTTGGCAGGTTGTAGTTTCATGCAGGAATACCGGAGGAATGCATGCGCTGGGATGCGGTCTCAGAATTATCAGCTGTAGCTGGGCAGTTGATGAAATTAAAAATCTTAATTCATTACCAGTGTCACCTGTATCTGATAAGTTCTCTGCTAACTGGATATGCTGGCCATTATGATCAGTAATGTTCAGAGGACTTAAGGCTGTTGAGTGTTAGCAGAAGGTTTGAAATATTTTTTTTTTAATTGGCTGAAGCAGACTAAAAGACAGAAACACCGGATAGCTTTTTTGTGGGCTGATAAAGTTAACTCAACTCTGAAACATGAATGATAACCAAAATAAACCACAACAACCATTGTTTGCGTGGTCTAGCGATCCATGCTAAAACCATCCTCAGTCCATTTACGTTCAGCAGACTCTTTCAGTGGGAGAAAAAAAACGGAGTGAGGCAGAAACAGGTTTGCATACCACGTCAATGTGTTGAGGTTGACCCAAATGCAGATGAAGACACGGGAATGAACTTGTGATGTTTGCTGAAAACCTGATAAACAAAAGTCACATGAGAAACTACACTTCAAGTTAAAATGATGACAGAGACAGGGAACACGTCCAGAAAACACCACAAGAAATGGCAAAGATCTGGTGAAAACCAGATAACCCAGAACAGTATGCGCAGTCAGTTTTATCACATGCTTGTGATCACGCGTGCCCCGAATCTAAACTGAATCTAAGTGTGAATTATTTGGTTTTCAGCCTTCACCTACTGTATCTGTGCACTTTGAGCACTAGGCCCTACCACATGGATGATAAAGTTAGCCTCCTTCTTACATGTAACCTTTTGCTGCCTTTAATAAGTACAAGAAGAAAACCCTTAGCCGGGAAGGAGAGTGCCAAGATGACTCAAAGCAGAGGACAGATACAGTATGTACTTTGTGCCTTTTTCTGCATAATCATTAAGTGCCAGCTTCACACTGCAGGGCTGAAGCTGTACACTTTGCCCTAGTTTATCGTTCTTGGTGCAGTGACCCACGCTGAACTTACGAATTGGAAATTAACAATACAACTCTAAAAGGCTACAGATTTTAGCAGGACGATGTTTAGTCAGGCAGGTAATTGCTAGGTAGTTGAAAACAAGGATGTGGCAAGAATGAAAGATACAGCTATTTGTGATTTTCAGAAGAAATACTTGTTCTGAAAGTGCTTCAGTTCAGTTCATGTGAAGTAAAATATAGACTTTATAATCCTTGAAGAACTTGAAGTTGGGCACCAATAGTGCAACCACAATCTTTGGAATAAAGTCGATGAATACCCAAGGGTGAAAATGCAGTTTGCTCTCATTTTTCTTTTATTCTATCCATTATTCTATATTTTCAATTCTATATTCATATGTTGGCACATATCAGCATGCCAGCTCTACTGCTGCCTTTTAATGTCCAGTTAAAAGTCAAGTCTTGTTCACCTTTTCTGAGAAACTCCCATAATAAGGCCTGACCTCAAACTTTTGATAATAGTATACAAAGAAGCAAGATTTATGTATTCATCTAATGTTACCTAAGTTGCCCTATTTTATTTGAAACACGGTCTGCACACAAAAGCTAACCAGCTGAACAGAAATGCCAGTTGGGTGTTGATTAAATTAACTGCTCTCTTACGGCTCAGTCAACCGTGTTTATCGATGATTGGGGGTTTTTTTGCTATTCACACCCTCAACCACTTCTAACTGTAAGGTGATTGCACAGGCCACCTGGTGGAAGACCCCAAACAGCCAAGTTCTGATCACACACAGTCACTGTCAGTCAGATTAGTAGAGGTTTGCAAATAATTGCCATCTAAATTGTAAATGCAGTCAATCGATCTGAGTCAGTCTGCACCAATGAGCACAACTCGTCTGTGTCCAGTCTTTTTGCAGTAGGGGATTCAGCTCATCTGGTTGCCAACTGGTTGTATTCTTGTCATACTTCTGTTTAGATTTGAGACTACCAAGCAGATATCCCATTTTGTAGTTAAATCACCATCCTGCAGCAAATGCGTCACTAATAGTGGAGGAATTTCAGTTTCAGATCCACAAGGTTCTGGCTGCACTCTGAGTGTAAGTATTTACCATGAATTCTTATGTCAGGGTTTGAATGGAAGGTCCCAAATTCAGACTCAGTTGGGCAGGATAAAGAAAAACTTAACGTAAAGTCCAAAAACCAAAATGCATTCCTCAAGGGGAAGCAGAGAAGCAAAGGAAAATCCTGTTTTAGCCTCCCTTCACTTTAAGTTTTAGGTATCATTTTAAAATTTTAGTTCTAACCTTTAGGGCCCTACATGGTCAACCTCCCCAGTATTTATCTGACCTGCTGAAACCACATTCATCGTCTCGAGCTTTAAGGTCATAAGATCAGAGACTGCTGGTGGTACCACACACTCGTTTTAAAACTCATGGTGATCGGGCCTTTCTGGCAGTGGCACCACGGTTGTGGAATTCTCTTCCACTGTCTCTACGCTGCACGGACTCCATTGATTCTTTTAAAAAACAGCTGAAGACATTTTTATTTAAAAAAAAAAAAGCATTTGATTAATTTCCTCTTATGGTGTTTTTATTGTTTTGCATTGCTGTTTTATTTACTGTTACATTGTTTTATATTTCCATTTCTTGTGTTGTAAAGCACTTTGTGATTTTTATCTGTGAAAAGCGCTATATAAATATAATTTACTCACTTTACTTACATTTTTATTTACAATTTACAGTGTCCCACGGTTTTGGAATTGAGTTGTAACCACAAATTATAATATATCAAACAACTCGTGTGTGCGTGTCTTACTGCAGAGCTTATAGATGCATAATTCCATGCAGGGGTCAAAGAGGCAATTTTAATGTTTTATATTTCAAGTATTCCTCTGCATAGGCAGAATGTGGTGATTAGGCATATCCCACCCATTTGAGGCGACACAGTGCAGAACAAGGTTATTCTATAAATTGCTTTGCATCTAAAAAAGTCATTAACAAAGATGTATTTACATAAGAAGACAGGAAGGTTAGTGGAAGATGGCCCTGAACAGCTGAACCACTGCAGGCGGTTCAGAGCAGAGGTGTCATCCTGCCTCACATTTCAGCTGTACATTCATTCCTGAGCCATTATTCAGCCCGGTGGCTGTCTCATTTGCATTCTGGCCACTTTAAACAACGGGTAAACTGTGGCAGAATAATTCCTCGACATTAAGCCATGTGCATGTGCACATGATTTAAAAGCTGATGAGGAATTATTCCATTATGAGAGTAAATGTGGTCAGCGTGACCTAACTTAACTTCTGTCAGACAGGACAGAATGAGAAATGATGGGATAATATTTAGCTTTCTCCACAGTGTATTTAAAAAAGTAAATTTACACTGGTGCCTCATATGAACCTACACTTATTTTGTCAAGCATTTTCCATGTCTACATGTCAAAACTGCAAATGAACAGAATACCCTTATTATCTTCAATTACCAAAAACCTCTATAAAAACCTCATGTTTGCACTTCTGCACATGCTTTTAAATAGCTTGTAGCTTGCACTTTTTACATTTAGAATATAGTAACCCTTTTTAAACACAATTAATCACATTTTTGGAGAACAACAAAAGGACTTTTGTGAAAAATTAGTAGTTTTTGATGTTTGTCAGTGTTTCTAAGGGAGAACAATTTTCAAAAGCCAAACAACACAAAAGCTTAAGAGTTAGGTACTCACCATCATCTGTGATAACTCTTATACACTGAATGAAAAAAACCAAAACATTGCATAATGTTATGGCCCGTCTAGGGGTGGCCAGACCATAACATAAGGGTGATCCATCCCCGTATGACCCCAAGCAGCACATCACACAACGAGTACAATTTTGATGGTGATTTATTTAGAGTGAGTGAATTTTAACAAAGCAAAAGGAACGGACTATAGCTTTGGGGTGGACCTAACGCCAAAACAACAAACAAAAGGGAGCCTATCTAAAGGATGTACCAAACTTATCTATGAAAAGAATCAAACCAAATGACAATGACTTATCTCCCCAACTAACAAAAACATGAGAAAAAGGTCATCAAATAAAAAGGCAGTCCACCCCTACATGCTCCTGTATAAAGAAACAGCGGTCGGTTAAGGTGAGCTGAGGATGAATGACTGGCAGTCCATGGCGGTGTCATCATATACGTTGTCTCCAGGTAGTTAGCCAATCCGTACATGTTTTCTTGTCCGCCCCCTGTATGCACCAATCACGGAGAGGCACCTGCACACTCAAATTTGCATATCAGCCAACATTACGACAGCAGTTGTAACCAGTGTTGGTCAAGTTACTTGAAAAAAGTAATCAGTAACTAATTACTGATTACTTCCCCAAAAAAGTAATCTTGTTACTTTACTGGTTACTTATTTTCAAAGGTAATTAATTACTTAGTTACTTAGTTACTTTTTAAAAAACATAATTTACAACCTGAATAGGTGATAAAGCGATAGATCTTTCAGCCCAATTCTACTTTTTCTGCATAATCCATCATACAAAAAGTAATCAAATGGAAAAGTCTCTTTTTTTTTTAAACTTGTTTTATCAGTTTTAATCTTTTAACTTTATGCATCAAGCAAAAATTAAATTATATGCACCATTCTCTGACTTGAAGAAATTAGTTTAACATCCATCCATCCGCTTATCCTTTTCAGGGTCACTGGAGCCTATCCCAGCTGTCATAGAGCGAGAGGCGGGGTACACCCTGGACAGGTCGCCAGTCTGTCGCAGGGCCAACACACAGGGACAGACAACCATTCGCACTCACATTCATACCTAGTGACAATTTGGATTATCCAATTAACCTATCCCCACAAGCTGCATGTCTTTGGATGGTGGGAGGAAGCCGGAGTACCCGGAGGGAACCCACGCAAACACGGGGAGAACATGCAAATTCCACACAGAAAGACCCCAGCCTTTCTGATGCTGGAATTGAACTCAGGACCTTCTTGCTGTGCGGCAACAGTGCTAACCACCGTGCCACCGTGCTGCCCTATTAGTTTAACATTTTCTCTGGAACTCGAATGCCACAAGCTGTCGGGACAGTTCACAATTGGTCAAAGTTTGTCCAATTTGAAGTCGGCCGGCACAAAAGAACTACATGCTCCCCCACTCCCCAAAAACTGAAATTTAATGGTTTACTCACACACAATGAGGGGAGTTGGGGTCTTTCCACAGGTGCTCAAGCCTGGTCGCAGAGATTTGGTCCCATTTAGCCACAGAAGCAATAACGAGGTCCAACTCTTCCAGTTTATTGATAACACCTGGCTCACAGGTGACATTGCAGTTAATCATAATAGTGTTAAATGGGATGAAGGTCACACCAAATTGGGAAAATCATTATTTTCATGCCTCTGTCTTTTTGTAGAGAGACATTGCCATATCGAAATGAGGTGGGCCATTTCCCAAACTGCCAACACAAAGCTGGAAACGCTGTTTTATTCTTTTTTTCTTACTGGACAGCAAATCAAAACCTTGCTGGTTAAAGTGAAAGATGAACATCTTTTATTCTGTACTTTATATTGAATGAAATGATCATGTGGAGTCCATTTGTAATGCACATCAGCACCTTTAAATTTAACATGAGTATGTACAGTATCTCTACATCAGCAATCTTAATATAGCTGCTCCTCTGAGGCATTTGAGGTGAAAGACCCATTTTCTTCACAGTAACACCTGCTGTAATGACTGGAAGCAGCTGCAAGCAGCAGGGAGGGGAAGTGTGATCGATACTCCTTCAGAATAGTTAAAATTACCTCTAATGTGAAATTATACAACACACTCAAAGCTAGAATTGCTGATGGGTAAGGGTTACGTCTCTCCCTCCACCTGCAGCTGACTGTTTCCAGATGTGATTCAGCTCATATTAAGTTTCATTGTTTGATCTGCAGCTCTGTTCTTTCACTGGTCATTAAGTGCTGGATATTATTTACATTTTTTTCCCCTGAGCACCACACAATTAAAGGTCATGAGTACCCAGTGGTTCTCTTGATTATGGACTTCCTTCTAATTGGTGAGCTATTCAAACTGGTGCAGAGACTGGGTAAAAGGTCAAATGCATCTCCGGCGGTGGCAGCAGAATAAAAAGATGTAGGTTGCTGGAGGAGGGCAGGCTATCATTAATTTCATTATGCTTCACTTCTTTGTCTGTATTGTTACCAGAGGACTGTAAGAACTCAGCTGTTGCTGAGGAGGATTTTAGCTTGGCATATCGCAGATCGCACTAGCACAACTCATCATTGCTCATCTACATGATTTATATGTTTTCTTGTCACAACACGGATAGTTACTGTATCTTTTGAATAACAGTCAATTGTTAGCTTGATTAAATTGCATCCTATGTGCAATTAATGTAATAGTGATGTGGTTCTTTAATCACGTTGTGTCTTAAATAACTTTTTGTTTTAGTTTTATTTTCTTAGGTTTTAAAAAGTACTGAGTGAATGTCTAAGCATCATCTGCAGACCAAGAAAACCTCCAACTCCATGAGTGCTGCTACCATAGAGTGCAGGATTTCAGCGTACTGAGTGAAGTCGTGCTTGCTTATAAGAGCAACACTGGGCCGAACTGTACATTGAGAACATATATTTACTCATAAGAAATGCAGGAGGCTTTTCACTGCCACTTTACACCTTCAGGTGCTAAAACCACCACAAATACCAGGAAGTGTCATAACAGTATATTTGTTTGGTTTTAAATCCTGAAAAAAAAAGACTTTATATCAACGGCATCATCGGCTCTTCGGTGGTATGCTACTGGATTCATTTTCAAATTTTCCTCCCTGCTTAAATGGAAGACTGTAACCTGCATATAAGCTTTTTGATAATAACTCTTGGCAGAGTTAGTAAGTAGTTTTAATATTAGGAGAGAATTAAAAAACCTACATGAGATAAGATTCAGATAATGTATTTGAGAGTTAGATAAGAAGTAGAGTGAGTCAAGACTAAAAATGTAAATAAGTGAGAGAATGTCAGAGGTTCAGTTTTCACTTTACCATGAAAATTCGAAAATAATTTGACTAAGAAGAAATAATGGCTACAAAATGATCGTGGTATCAAATGTAGGTAAAAGGAGACCTGTGATTTGCTCTAACCTGTACTGAGCAGCCACCTATTGCACTTGGTGATATGGAGCCTTGACAATTTACCCAGAATGCACTTTTTGTACTTTTCTCCAGTAAAATATTAGAAAACAGTCAGTTTCAAATGCATTTTTCATGCCTAATTTTTTTTTTTTTCATTTTTCATGTGGATATCACCTTATGAAACTCTCAGGGTTAAAAAAAAAAATGCAGAAAAATGTGTGAATGTGAGTTTGAATGGTGGGCTGTCTCTCCGTGTTAGCCCTGACATAGACTGGGAACGTGTCCAGAGTCTACCCCACCTTTTGCTCAATGGCAGCTGGAATACGCTCCAGCCACCCTGCGACCCTGAATTGGATGGATGGATGGACAGACAGTCATGGACGGGTTTTTGTAGTTTAAAATGAATGCCATTCAATTGTTCTTCTTTTAAAGACTTCACAGAGTCAGCTAAATGGAGCTGAAGTGGTAAATTGTTCTTGAGTCTTGATGCTGCAGATGAAGAGCTCTGTCCATCCTACTCTTCAGGCTTGAATGAAGGACAACTAATAGAGTATATAGTATTTTAATGAATACAGTGAGCAGCAGTGTGTTTAACAATATGATTTTTTTTTTTTTTACATTTCACAGGTCTGCTGGTTAACACAGGCGTGCCATCGGTCTGTCCATCAGCTGTCTCATTCTCATTTACATATTTCACATTAATTGTAGTAAATTACCATTTTATTCAAAAAAATACAAATTGATAAAAAATAATGTAGCCTTTGAAAGGTCAGACCAATGATGGAATAAGCATCACTGGTCACATATGGCCAAGTGAATACATAAAATGATAGACGCTGACCCCGGTGAAAATGACACATGATTGATGGTATAGACTCATGTGTTTCTGACACACACAATACTCCTATAAAGAGTCATTCACAAACAGAAATTCAATAATCCTGGTTAGCAGGTGACATCGCTCCTGTTTTCTTCCCATAGCCACAGAACAGCATTAGTATTTTATTTTTTAATAGTTTGGATTATAATATGGCAAAAAAAATGATGCGTTGTTTGGTTTTGTTTTTCTAGGAATATCAAATTGACATCATCTTTGCCCAGACGTGGACCGACAGTCGCCTCAGATACAACAGCACAATGAAAATACTGACTCTGAACAGCAACATGGTTGGACTTATTTGGCTACCTGACACCATCTTCAGAAACTCCAAGACTGCAGATTCCCACTGGATTACAATGCCTAACCAGCTGCTTAGGATATGGAACGATGGGAAGATACTTTATACCTTAAGGTAAAGACAGAACTCAACACAGACATCTGTTCATGTTTTACTGTAATACAACACAGTCAGAAGATATGCAGAATTGTCCCTCAGCGTACCCGGACAAATATGGAGACACAGTCAGAGAGTGTAAGGAACCCTTTAATCCTGCGAATTGACCTGACCCCCAAAGTCCAGTTCAGTGTCCAGACATACCATGCCCTAAAAATCTAGTGCGATCACTAACCACAGACGCTTCACTTGCAAATGCCTCTGTGAAACTCATGCCCCAGTTACATGCATTCAAAGATGAACCTCCCTGTACTTAATCCATACATTCTTCAGTTAATTTTTGTAGCCGCTTATTAAACTTGGGGGTGGAGCATATCCCAGCTGTCCAGATGGGGTACATCCCAGACAGGTTGCCACTTTGCTACAGTGTGTCTACATAAATAGCTCAGGAGGGTAGATCATCTACTAATCGAAAGGTTAGTGGTTTGATGCTCCAATCTGCATGCCAAAGTATCCTTGGGCAGGATAGTGTACCCCAAGTTGCTTTCTGTTATGTGAGTGTTAGCTAGAAAGCACTTTGGTGTAGAAACAAGTGCTTCAATGAATGTGTGTGAATGGGTGATTGAGGCATGTTCTGTTCAGCACTTTGAGTACTCAAGCAGAGTAGAAAAGGACTGTATAAAGCTCAGTCCATTTAGCCCATGCAGGCACAGGGAGAACATGCAAACTCCACACCCAGCCAATTATTAGGCTGCTGCGAGGTGGTGGTACCAACCGCCACCTTTTGAAGTTTTGAACTGAAAACTTTGAAAGGTATTTAGACCGTTACTGCTGGACTTTGTAGAGCAGTTGAAGCATTGAGTCAAAGTGTTCAGGTGCATTTTAAGTCTGGGCTTTTTGCTGGGCAACTCCAGGACAGAGATTCTCATTCTTTTGTGTTCTTTTGCCTCTATGCTTCTCAGCATGGCTTAATTGTATATGCATAAACTTGTATATCCACTAAGTATGCATGAGGTGCCATAAATAGCATATGGCATACCCACATTCTTACGTCTGTCCCCATATTTGCTTATTTCTTAGTTCTGTTTGTTTTAATACTGGACACATAATCATAATTTGGCAATATAATATTATGTACACAAATAGTTAAAGTATAACATAGTGAACATAGTATAACAATAGATTTACTTGTGCTTATAAATAAAATTTGAAATGTATGTTGTTTCATTCGGCCCCATTTAAGCTTCTGATACATGTGCTCTCTATAAGGGTCTTTGTATTCTCACTGTGCTCATTTATCCTGTAATTTGAGCCAGTTTCAGTGTTTTTAGGTGGGACTGATGTGCCACCAAATATCACTTCCCTCATTACAGGAAGAAATGCTGCAGTGTGGGCTTTATTCTTTCAGTTGTTAAGATAATGTTACTGTTCTTACTGCTAATTTTGCTTGAGTTAGCAGGAAGAGGCGTTAAGTGATCGGATGTTTCATCTTCAGTATGTGATGGCATTTTATTTTATTGCACAGCATGTAACAGCAATGCAAAACAAATGTCCTCTGTCTGCTTTTAACTCCTTGCAAGAACATAAAATTTTCCCCAGTCCAGAAAATTGCCTGCATAAAACCTGCACATTAATCCTCTGCGTAAACGTGGGATTTCTGTAACCCTGTGACATCATTCCTATGGTACATAGCATATCAACATTTTTTTCCATATGATTTTTGTAATTACTTTTCTGGATCTTGATGTTTTCTGTGCCGTGTCACCTTTGAGCCAGCAACATCCATTCATTTCATCTTGTAAGGAAATTTAGCGTCCTTATTTAATAATAAAATGAAGGCAGCACAATTGTCCAAACAGAGCAGTGCAAGAGCAATTAGCCTCTATCTTCAACTATTGTAAGTGCAAATTGGTTGCTTGAGATATAAGACCAATTTACAGAGGCATCTACCCTCGTACCCTCGAGCACTCTTTGTAATTGCAGCACTTCACATTTATAATAAAATGCTCGTTCGCTAATAAGCATCTCTCGACTGTCCTCGGTCTTTTTGTAGCCGCCCTTATGTTTGACATCTTCACATTTTTTAATTGACACTTTCTGTTGAGGCAACTGTATTGCCAAGTATTCCACACGTAGTGTCTTTAAAGGCTATCAGACTTTTTTTATTCACACAGAGTAGTAAATCCAACAAAGAAGTAGCAGCATTTCGGTGTCCAAGTCAAGCCATAAACAAAGATTGGTCCTCATGAAGCTTTATTCAGAAGCGTGCAAACTTTGAGGAGTAATATCCGCTGATGGCATGAGACAAGGCTATGAAATGTCATTTGGTATTAATTGTGCACTGGCTTGGCTGGAGTAAACAGAGATGACATTTTGTGATATCCATGCCTCTCCCACATGCATCGTATTGTCCCAGTTCCATGCCTTAATGAGGCTGAAAGATCATACCAGAGTCACTCTGCAAAGATCCTTCTCTCTGCTGTTCTTCGCTTTTTACCGTCTTTTTGTTAATGTGACACATGTAATCTACACGTACAGAGCATTCCTTTTATACTTCACTGTAACTAAATTGGGAAAGCCATTTTGGAATAATTAATATAATCCTTTAAGATTTTTTCTCCTTATTTTAATGGTTGATTACTCAGTCACATGGTTTGATGTGTGAACAGAACCAATTCCATTATGTAAAAAGAGGTCAAGGCATCCTCATCACTTCCTGTAGCCTCTTTTTTCAGTGAAATAAGAAATGCCATTTGCTCTTTTTGGTTTTGTCTTTTTTTTATTATTATTATTTTAATTATATCTCAGTACAGCTTTACCCCTTTCTATTATTAATTATATTATTATTTTATGTCAAAGTGCATACAATCACATAGACCTGGGGAGAGGGATACAGCAACCTAAATGACTGTCTTTTGAGTTTTATAAATCCATTGAAGGACAATAAAGGCTGTCACAAGTGCACAGTCAGCCAGAGAAAGCCATGAAAACTGTATAAAACTATGCACATTCACCTTGTGTCACTAAAAAAGATCTAAGCCATCGGTCCCCTCTTGCTGTGTCCTGTCATGTGTGGCAGTGGGACATTTAGAACATGGAACATGGAGTAGAGTTAGATGGACTATTCTCAGAGAGATATCTCAGTCCTGAGCAGTTATTGTGCTACTGCCCATTAATCTGGAATGGGCAGTAACAGTGAGCAGTACAATGAGAAAGATTATTCATAAATGAAGAACATCCAAGGCAGTGGATGTCGCAGTAAATTCACTCCAAGGTCAGACCGTGAAATCCTCGGAAACTGGAGGAAAAAAAAGTGCTACATCTCAGACTCTACAGGCTTCGGTTAACACGTTAAATGTAAACGTTCATTACAGTACAATTCGAAAAAGACTGAACAAGTATGGTTTGTTTGAAAGGAGGCAGGAGAAGTCTCTTTTGTCTAAAAAGAACGTGGCACCACAGCAAGGTTTGGAAAAACTTCTGGCACAACGTCCTTTGGACAGAGGAGACCAAAACAGGGATGTCCTTCCAGAACACACAAACCAAAACAGCGCATTAGCACTGACACCTCGTACCAACTGTCAGCACGGTGGTGGAGGGCTGATGATAGGGGCTTGGTTTTATAATTTACATTTTAAAATTTGCCTCCACTAATACACAGTGACTGGTGAAAGGAATATAATGTTTCGTCTATTGTATCGGCTGTCTACCCTGAAACAGTGACCTTTGCCCCAAAGGTGAACAGACAAAATGACAGATTAACGAGTCCAGAGTGGCATCTTCAGATGTTATTCAGTCTCAGTTGCAATCACAGAATTTTCAAGTTTTTCATTGTAAAGTAACTTAAAGAATTAATGACTGAAATACGTCAGCGAGTTCAACAGCAAAACAGAGTTAGAGCTTCGCTTCCAGGATATGAAACGCATAAGTGAGATGTGGGCTAACCTGCTGACCGAAAATAAGAAACGGGCCAACAAGAGTTTACCCGCCAAGTACAAAGTCTTGCTAGGAGATTGAATACTTATTTCACTCAATGACATGCAAATTAATATGCAACTTTTATAATATTTGTTTTTGTTTGATTTTAGTTTTTTGTTTGTCTCTCAAACTAGAAGAGTCTGTTTGTTTCTTTGTAAGTGAGCAAACTTAGCGATTCAGCCCTGGATCAAATAATAATTTTGGCTATTCTAAATTTCAAATTTATATTACTGGGCTTAATCTGAAGCCAGCAATATGCAGGCAAAAGAGCAAATAAAATTAAAAAACACCCCCAAAACAAACAGTGCAATCAGACTCCCAGAGGCACAGGCTGAAGCAAGAGTTTAAGGAATGGACAACATTGACACAGAAGGAAAATCTGAAGATCTGTTTTAACAAAGCTGGAAAGCTTAACTGCAAAGAGTAACGAGGCATTCAGCTTGTATAGCTGAACAAGGTGGGCCAGAAACCTCATAGGAAACTAAACCAAACTGGAAGTAAAATCCAATAAAATACATAACATGAAGTGCTCTATATGCTTGAGCCTAAAAAGGATTTGAGCACATTTTTGAGATTTTGTAAATGAGTATGTGAAGAAACAAAATACTTTCTCTCTTCTTTCACTTTCTATCAAGTCAAAAAAAAACCCTCAGTATTAACATTATGTTACACAGATGTTTTGTTTCATGGCCAATGTTTTCTTTGGGTAGAAATGACCATGGAAGGGCATAAAGAAGCATTTTACAGGGGTTACAAAGGACAAGCTGAAACTGAAATGGAAGAGTAGCTTCTTTGCCCGAGTGTGCAGTAGCTTTGTGATTTAGACGTTTCTCACACTTGAAGCTGCATCACACTAGCTGATTATCATACTTGAATCCCTAATATGTAGCTGCGAGGACGCTTTTATAGCTAAATGATTGTTCCTCCTTTCACATTCCACCGATTCCATCGAGATCATACTTTGAAAACCTGAATATGAATTTACACCATCTGGAGCAAAGCAGAAGAGGTTCATTACAAGAAAATCTTGTTCTCTTTGCAGGTTGACCATAAACGCAGAGTGCCAGCTGCAGCTGCACAACTTTCCAATGGATGAACATTCATGTCCGCTCATCTTCTCCAGCTGTGAGTACGCTGTGTTCAGTGCAGTGTTCATCTTCTCCTGTATCTTCCATGTTTATGAGAAGTACAGGATGTATTTTACTCCTCTGCATTTTCAAATTATGTGCATTGTTTCACCATGAGCAGAGCTATACGGGTCACACAGGATCCATATGATCCTGCTTTGTATACTGGGATATATTAACATGTGTTAATACATAAATTGAACAAACACGGAGAACAATTAAGACCAAAAATGACCTAGGTATAACAAAGACTTTTACATGTCTGCATCCAGTGGCCTATTGCGTTAAATCTTCCTGTACATATCATGTTTCCAAAAAGCAGTTGTTCTGTTCAGTTAGTAGTTTTGTTTTGGGCATTTATTTCTTACAGTTAATGTAAAGGATGTAGTATACTTCAAGGAAGAACCATAAAACCACCAAACGATTAGTTTGGTAGTTCGAACCTTGGCAGCTCCAGTCTATATGCCAAAGTATCGTTGGGTAAGAAACTGAATTCAATGATGTTTTCATTGAATTGTGAGTATTAGATAAAAAGCACTTAGGTGTAGGAAAAAGAGCTTGTGTGGATGGGTAAGTGAGGCAAGTTGTATAAAGTGTTTTGAGAGGCATTATATAAGAACCAGAATGTGGGAACATTCCTGACTCTACAAAGGCTTTAAAACTTTGGCAGAGCAGATGCGTTCGTCCACCTGGAAAAACTGTATTAACTGATTACTCTATGTGTGTGAAAGAGAGTATGAAGACCCATGTCACATGTCCCAGAATTGTTGTGCTGTTGTCCAAATGGTTACCACAACTCTTTAATTTAATTAGGTATTTCTGAGAGGCAGCAGGTTTTATCCTCCGCTTTTCATTTCAGTGTGGTTATAAGTAGTCATGGCAACATTTGAGCAACATCTCTTTGGGTAAGCTCATACAGAAGTGCCTGGACATTTTAAAGAAAATAAGCATGCCATAAAGCAGGGGTCAGCAACCTTTAACACTCAAAGAGCCATTTGCACCTGGTTTCCACGCAAAAGAAAACACTGTGAGCCGCAAATACTTTTTGACATCTAAAATCAAGATAACACTGTATATATTGTTTTTTACCTTTATGCTTTGTGTGAACAACTAAGGTGTGTTGCTTATGAAATCCATGAAGTGCTACAGAGAAAATTACATTTTATTTATGTAATTAACACATTTTGAACTCTTAAAGAAATATAACAAAAGGAAAGACACCCAGCTGAACTAAAACGATCCATGTAGCAAATAAAAACTGTTGTGAGCCGCCACCCTTATATCGCCTTTGGGCTTTTGGAGCCTTGACCTGGCTTTTAAAAAATAATTGGAAAAAAAGCACTCTTCTGCTGAAAAAAGAAAAATAGATATTTGCAAAATTCTGCCTAAATATGTATTTTACCTGGTTAATGTGTGTGGCGGGGCGTGGTCTAGGAGGACGTACCTGAGCGGCACCCGCAATCACGTCTTTTATGATGTTTTGGGCCTTTTTAAAACAGTGGGCATTGTGTAGAACTTCCAGTGTGGGGAGAGGGCAGCCAGTGATCTTTTGGGCGGTGTTAATGATCCCTTGGAGTGCTTTCCTCTGAGCCCCTGTACAGCTAGTGTACCAAATACATATGCAGTAAGTTAGAACACTCTCAATGGTGGCTCTGTAGAAGGACACCAGCAGTTTCTGTGTGATGTTATTCCTCCTGAGAATTCTCAGGAAGTACAGTCTCTGTTGGGCCTTTTTCAGCAGCTCGGAGGTGTTCACACTCCAGGAAAGGTTCTCCTCTATATTGACTCCCAGGAAGCGGAAGCTTGCCACCCTTTCTACACAGTCCCCATTTATGAATAGTGGTTGGATCTCTGCCTTTTTCCTTCTGAAATCTATTATGAGTTCTTTGGTTTTTGAAGTGTTGAGGAGGAGGTTATTGGCCTTACACCATGACGTCAGCTGCTCCACCTCGTCTCTGTACGTAGACTCGTCTCCCTTGGAAATGAGCCCCACCACTGTGGTGTCGTCTGCAAATTTCACAAAGATGTTGCTGTGGTGGCAAGGAGTGCAGTCGTGTGTGTAGAGAGAGTAGAGCAGTGGACTGAGCACACAGCCCTGGGGTGAGCCAGTGCTGAGACTCAGGGCTGAGGATGTGTGATGGCCAACTCTGACTCTCTGTCTACGGCCCGAGAGGAAGCTGTTGATCCACATTAGTTAAAGTTAAAAAAGATCTAAAATAAATAAAATACACTTCAGCTAAATACTTCTAATTTATTTTCCCCAAGCCACGCGGAGCCGCACTATACGGACTAAAGAGCCGTAGGTTGCCGACCCCTGCCATAAAGCATGGCAGGGCCAAAAATAACAGTTCATCCAAGATTCCATTTGAGGCTGGCTTAAAAGTGAGCAAGTCACCATACACAACAGTTTATGAACATAGCTAACCAGTGTTAGCTGATTATTTAGCATAATTTAGTAATTTCTGTCCTCAAAATACTAAAACCGATGCTTTGAAACTGGCAGCCAGAGGGGATGTCACAGTGGCTACATCTATATTTTATTACAGTCTGTGCTTGTGTGTTTTTTGGTGGCTTTTAAACATCTGTTACTTGTAGCAGATCACCCAGTACAGATGTTACGGTCTAGTTTTATACTTCTAGTCATTGGCCACTTGTTTTGTCCACAGGCCAAACTGAAGGATCTTTAAACATTACCGCTTTCACCAGACTAGCATGCCTCAGCTAACAATTACAGCTTCACAAGGATATCATCAGATGGAACAATGATATGATGCTGTGGATGTTTACATCGCAGTTTCCGTCTTGATTTCAGGCTCGCTCCTCCCTTACCATCCAGTAAACCTGGCTCACAGTGAATGTAGAAACGTGTCTAACTTGAAGCTTGAGGTGTCTGTGATGTGTTATTTGCAGTGGACCTTCAGTGGCCTCTCAAATTAGAGGATTGAATTGGTGTGATGAGACCTTGCGCCCTGTGTTGCCTATTAGGGTTTAAAATATTCTCGCCGATCTGCCTCGACTGTGGACCCATCCTGCTGTGATCCAATAAACCCACTTTCTTACCAACTGACATTACGCTGGTTTCCATGACGATGTGTCAGTTTTAAGATTAGATTAAGTCAGATTTGCTTATTTTAAAAGCCATCATGCCTCTGGAGGATTAGAATAATCAACACGGCACATGATTCAATGCAGTGCACACAGATGAAGAGAGCAGGATATAGATTCTGTAGCTATTCAGCAAATGAGAAGCAGAAAACATGCAAGGGGTTTCCTCTGATGTCAAGTTTAATCCTAAACTTAAATGTAAACTTCACAGATGTTTTACGGAATGTTTTATAGTCTTTCAACTCGTTGTTCTGATTTTTGTTCAGACCCATCAGCAACCTTTTTTCCAAGCACTCAGGAGGCTGACTTCCTGCTCTTTACAGCCTGTGGAAACAGACAGCAGACACACAGTGAGGAAGTAAATAGTGAGCACAGGGAAGGGCAGGTGTAATACCTGTTGGCTGGAAACACAAACTTAACATAACTTTTGTCATAATATTTTGATGTACCTTCATATTTTTAGGGAGTTTGATAGCACCCCATCTAACATATTTTTTAGCTGCTCTTTGTAACTAAATTGTTCAGTAACATCAGGCTGTCATCATCCTTAATTTGAACTTTATGTACATCCATAAATCAGTGCTTTCTGGCTGAATTAAGGGTGATGGAGACAGTTTTTGAATTTAAGCTTTCTTACTATTTGTTTAAGCAAAAACAGCCCAGTGTATGTTTCTGTTACCCACCCATGTGAGGAGGAATACAGCTTATAACTTATTTTAAGCAGGTGTGGATTTACCCGTCTGTGTTATGAAAGTTACTTACTCTAAAGTAAGAAAGGTTAGAATGTGAAACTGTTCATTAATGTTAATGCATAAAGCTGAGCTAAAGACCTAAAGACCTTTTTGACCTGACTTTTATTAGAATTAATATTAATTCTGCTCACACTTTTTACCTTTTTTAAATTACTTATTGTACTTTTTAATCCTCTCAATTATTGTTCTTTTAATTTTTTGTGTGTGTGTGTGTGTGTGTGTGTGTGTGCGCGCGCGCGCGTGTGCGTGTGTGTGCGCGACTATGCTAGGGGCTGTTTTGCATATGTTGTTCTGTAAAGTACTTTGAGCTGCAAAGCTGTATAAAGAGTACTATCTCATAGACACGTGCTGGATTGATTGAAGTTATGCATTCTTATCACACTAAAACTTTGTATCCAAAAATATTGTTTTCATATATTTTATTCATGTTTTGAATGTTTCTGGTTTGTGCAATATATCAACTATATATAATAGTTTTATTTTCATTAATTACTGAAATAAAGACCCTACACGATTACTGTAGGGTCTTGGTCTTACAATATAAAGCACCTTGAAAGAACTGTTGTTGTGATTTGGCATTATACAAATAAAACTGAATTGAATTTATTAGGTGAGAAAGTTATCAGAGAAAACTGCTCATCAACCTTAAAGTCACCATTAACTTCCTCCATTTGTTTAGTCTCACACTTTTTTCCTAAGAGTTTGTTTTATTGTCCTTTTTTAGTTGACTTCCAAAATCATGTCCATAAGGAGCTTACACATCCGGCGAATGTACTTATTAGAAACTAGTGTTCACTCTTATTCTGTTGTTATTCTGTTTTTGGTCATTGCCATGCTTTTAACCACTGCACTCTGTTTACCAGCTATTTGATAAATGTGTCTGTAGATCATTACTCTCCAAAAAAGAATTTATCACTCGGTTCTTCTGCATGTTTTTGTGAGAAATTAACATTTTGGAGGGAATATTGTAACTCCTGGTAATAAAAACTGTTTACTGAGGATATTACATGTTTTCAGATGAGTCCTTCATTTCCAGGTCATTACTGAGAGCTATCCAATTTCCTGCAGTTTTAAATGAGTAGTGTTATTGTATGATCCTGATAATCTCTTTTTCACTGGATTTCCTGCAGAAATGATCACGCAAAGCCACTGACCTATTTTTCTCCTTTGGGAACCTGTGAAACAGCCAGATGCTTCAGGTGCAGCTACTGTGGCTTCATTACAACAGAATTAAACAGAAAAAACAATACCAATGACAAACCTCATTCGTCATTGTCAGCTAATCAGCTTTATAGATCTGCACACTTGCAATTTTACACCAGAGCTCGGGGAAAAATCAATTGTAGAAGAGACTGAGATACCAGCTCCAATTGCAGCAGATGCAAAAACCACAACACTGCACTTTCAGTCAGGAGCATGGGCTGTATATAGAAAAAATATACAATCTCTGGTAGAGCTGGGCGATATGAGATTTTTTCATATCACGATATGTTTTTTTCATTTCAGGCGATAACGATATCTATCACGATATAAGCCAAATAACTATATTTGTAAGATTTAAATGTGCCGTTGCTCACAAGTAAAATGTGAAATAATCAGCAGCTTGTTTTTATTTAAATATTTATTTCCCATAATAAGTTCGACAGGGTAGATGTACTTAAGGAACATGAGACTTTTTCAGATAGATAAAGGCAAATATTGCAAACTACACAAAAGGCAGCCGCTAAAGCGTTTAAGTTTCAAAATAGAACAAACGAAACAGACTAAATTGTCAATTCCACTTAGAAACAAAATATTAATTCTAAAAATAAATCTTAGTTTGTTTTACAGAAGAACAGACAAAACTGACTAACCTTTGTCAATATCAAATAAACTGAGAACTAAAAGGAAATTCTCGATCTCTCCTTGTTGTATAGCTGAGCTTTTCAAACAGTTGTAACAGTTACTTTAGTCTGACAAAAGCCGAATGACGAATTAGCGCTTCCAGTCAGAGACTGAGGCTACGTCCACACGTACACGGGTATTTTTGAAAACGGAGATTTTCCGTTTTCGTTTTAAAAAATAATCCCGTCCACACATAAAGGCAGAAATGAAGGAAAACGCTGCTATGAACATGCCAAAGCAGCAGGTGGCGCTAGATTCCTAACCGTGCAGAAATGTTGGCCAATCAGAAGTCTAGAAGCCTCGGTGGGAAAAAGTAAACAAAGCTGCGGCATAGAAGCAGAACAGAGTCGTATGTGTGGACGGACAGTAACTGTGTGTATATGTAAGCATTTAAACACTGCAGAGAGTAGAATTAACAATAACAGTATTGTAGAAATTCATTTCACCGAAACAATAACGTGGCGCACAGTGTGACGCATGCACCAGTTTATTGTATTTCCCGACTTGCTTTCGGCACAATTTACAGTGCACGCTACTGTTTTTTGTCAGACTTGAAATAGCCGAAATACCTTCACACTACGGAACTTCTTTGGCTCTTCCGTTCGACAATCTCTCCGGCATTGGAACCATCATCTGTTTTCTCTTCTGTAACCTTCGGTCACGCTCGGTTGATTTTTCTAGTCGGCACACTCATTTCCTCCATTACGCGCTGGCTCCATTACCCGCTGGCTGCTTCCCAAACAAACACACGTGCGGCTTGGCACTTGTGCTGTACGTAACAAGTCACGCGACGTGACGCTGCGGCTGTGATTGGTTCGGCTCTGCGCTACTTAATTTGGATTGGCTGACCTTTTTTTTTTTTTTTTTTTTTTTTTTTTTAAGAGGACAAGAGCGGCGAGGTCTATCGTGATAGCTTAATTTCTCTATCGAGTAAAAGTTATATCGCGATACATATCGTTATCGTTCTATCGCCCAGCTCTAATCTCTGGTAAGGAGCATGACACTTTTACAAATAGGAGTCCTCACTCCCATGTCAAATTTCTAGCATTTTAAAGACAAAATTCCCTCACTGATACTTTTAAATACTAATACTTTGATGGTTTTGTTTATTATTTTTAATAAAGTTCTTTTTCTTAAAGACCAAACCAATATTTTAACAGATTTCCAAAAAGGAATTCAAATAAATATTTCCATGTAAACCTGGAAATGATTCAGAAAATTTGGAGACATTGCTCTTGAACTGGTAACCACCACCAAAATGTCTCCAACCTGACCAAAAGAAGTAACTCTGCGTTCTTTAGGCACCTGTGTAAAGAGCAGCAGTTCTCTGCCTTGTCAATGTCAGAGGTCAGAGGAGAGATGGAGAAAGGCCAGATTGCTGGATTACAGCAGCATCCCACACTGGGTTACACTGCTGTCGGCTAAGAACAGGAAACTGAGCTTACAGTTTACATGGGTGCATTAAAAATTGGAAACATTTTGCTTGGTCTGATGAGTCTCGATTTCTTCTACTGTCAGTAGAGTCCGAATTTGGTGTAAACATCATGAAAGCATTCGCTCTACCTTGTGTCCAAGGTTCTGGCTGCTGCTCGTGTATCAACTGAGCATCATATAAACACACAGCCTGACTGACTATTGTTGCTGACCGTATCCATCCTTTTATGACCCCAGTGTACCATCTTCTGATGGCTGCTTCCAGCAAGATAACACACCGTGTTGCAAAGCTCAAATCATCTCAGACTGGTTTCTTGAACGTAGCAGTGACTGAATGACTGTACCCACACTCACAGCCTCCACAGTCATCACAGAAGATTCACATCATACACGTGCAGTCGACAAATCTGCAGCAACTGTGTGATGACAAGAGGGCCAACCCGCTACTAGCAAGGTGTACCGATTAACAGTGTTGGGAAGGTTAGTTTTAAAATGTATTCCACTACAGATTACAAAATACATGCCCCAAAATATATTTTGTAATGTATTCCGTTACGTTACTCAATGAGAGTAACGTATTCTGAATACTTTGGATTACTTAATATATTATCATGCTTTTTACAACTACATGAATGTACTATTGCTGTGTGGTTTCTTACTATTGCTGAAGGTCTGCGGCTCCGAACCGTGGTAAAGGGACCTCTGGCTAATACGTTGGGTTCGTGTTGGGCTCGAAGCCGAAAACTAGCTTTACCTTGTTGTCTGGGTCAACTTTGCTTGCGAGAGACAGAGAGAGGCTTTGAAAGGCTGCTCCAATGGAACTTGTTGTTTTTGGAGGAAAACACGAACACAGTGTACAGTCGAGTCTTAATAGCTTACTTACAACTGGGCTTGTCAGGCACTCTTCTTGGCTGCTGTGATTATTATTATATTTACATGCTTCCAGCTCCCATTTCTGCTCAATGACAACTCTACTTTTCCACTCTCCCTTTTCCCCCTCCTCGTGCTCACAGACACATAACGTGTATGGCAGTCCATTCTCCCTGCAGCATGGACTACACTGCCCATGAGGCTACATTCTTTAGGGCTATGCCTGTAGCATTCTGCCTATCCGGTTGTTCAGTCTGACGTCACTAGCTGTGTCTGGGTCTAAACTCCGCTGCAGGTCCATATATCAAACGATCACTATGGCATTACTGAGAGTTGAAAAACTGTCTAAAGTCTTTCATCTTTAATAAAATTATCAGCGTTCTGCTCTACCAGGTGTAACAATTGAGTTTAACATCCAGGCATCCATGAAAACGGAATTTATGACATTAAACGGAGTTAGAAGTTAGCAGGGAGTTAGCTCGCTAGCTTCTATCTAAATACAATATAGCATGTCCTAACTGCAGGGTTTTGGAAACAAATTAAAACGTACAGCTCTGTTATCACTTCCAGCATAAATGAAGACAGAAAACTAAACAGCAGTGACGTTTGTAGGGTTACTGAAGTTGGGCTAGCTGGTATATAATGATGTGCTACGTGACCGCTAGCGACACAGCTATGTTAGCATAATATAAACAAGCTAACTTTTTTTCCACTCGATAAAAGTTAACGTGAGTGTTCTCGGTGGTCAGAAACAAATGTAATCGCATGGCAGAATGCTGTAAAAGGACCAAACTTCAGCTAGGAGAACAACTGAGATAATCCATCCACAATACGAGGTTAGTCATTCATATACTGCTGCATGGGCTGGGCTGTAGTTACATCCTAAGGTTTTAAAAACTGAGCTTAAATAAATGATTAGCGGTAATAAAAGCCGAGGAGGTCAACAGGGATCACTGACTGTTTTAGGAGCTTTTTGAGATCAAATAGAAGAAAATACATAACATTAAACATGTTAACAACACAAAAGCCATATTAAACGCAGACTACTTTAGACCCGGAAGTAGGATTCGTCGCGTCATCACTGAACAACCGGATTAGCTTAGCACAACAACAACAACAACAACAGCTCTCTCACCCAGGAAACACACCCTCACCCTGTAACCATGGCAACTGTAACAGAACATAGCTGTCAAACAAAACCCAAACAGTCCTGACCCGCCACAATATGAAACAAATATCGCTGTGTAATCCATTTATTTCAACAAAGTAACTGTATTCTAAATACCACCTTTTTAAGCGGTAACTGTAACGGAATACAGTTACTCATATTTTGTATTTTAAATAAGTAACGGCGGTACATGTATTCCGTTACTCCCCAACACTGCCGATTAAAGTGGCTGCTGATACTGATATTAATGATGATATATTACAATGTGAACAGTGAACCCACAGTCATCTAGAAATCCCAGTCTCTGAAAACATGCATATGGATCAATACCTGCTTTTGCTGGTTATGGGATTAATTTGACCAAATAACCACAGATTTAAATTAAACACATTTTTATTTGTTGTTGTTCTTGTCGTGTCATATCTCTCGGATAAATCTGTTACTGTTTGTATGAAACAGCTGACGTCTGAAACAACCGTTCTGCCTCGTGGAGTACCTCAGGGATCTCTTTTGGGTCTGATTCTTTTGATTTAAATTAGATGGCATATCAGCTTCTTCAGACTTTTCGGTTCAATCATGCTGGTGTCAAAGGCTGAACTTGAGATGAATTTTCATGCTTTTATCTCTTCGTATTTGGAATTTTTGTAACAGTCTTTTTACTTCAGATTTTAAGACTGTGCAGAATCCTGTCACAGAACTTTTAACTGGTGCCAACAGAAGATCACTCACCACTCCAGTTTTGGCTTCTCTTCATGTTTTACCAAACATTTTAGAATTAATTTTAAATTTTTAGTTTTAACTTTTAAGACCTCCATGGTGGATCTCCCCAGTAAATCATGACCTGCTGAAACCTCAGACTTTTTGCTGCTGGCCCCACTAACAGCTCTAAAACCTGTGGGGATCGGACTTTTCAGGCAGTTTTACCAAGGTTGTAGAATTCTCTTCTGCTCTCTCTACACAGCACAGACTCTACTTCCTCTTTTAAAGAAGCAGCTGAAGATATTTTTATAGAGTCAAGCTTTTAATCAGCCTGTTTTATGTTGAATTATATTATGCTTTACATTGTTATGATATACTTTTAGCTAACTATTGTAACCTTTCTTGCTGATGTGCATTATATGGATTTTGTTCCCTTGCAGATGCATTACGTATCTTCGAGCCATTACTAATGCTTTATGCAAATCCAGTGTAGGAGGCCATGAATGAAGTTAGTTTGGGTAAAGCGGTGCTCTCAACAGATGTTGTATTCTATACATTTTTAGTTTTACGAAGGGTTTGGTAAATATTTAATGACAGCATTAATGGCGAATGGAAGACTTGTGGAAAATGTTAATAGAAGTCATTCATCAAGCATGTTTGAAAACAATTAGCAGTTCCCTCACAGTTAATGTTTTTTGTTAATTGAAACCCTATTAAATCAAATTGCTGTCAGGCAGGATCATAATTTTGTTAGCCTTTCTACTTAAAATGATTATGTGTGTGTTAAAGATTCAGGCTAGCATGACACCAGAGCAGAAATGGAATCATTAACCCATCGTTAACCTCACATGATCAATTGTAAAAGCGCTTCCAGGCTCTGTGTGCAGCTCGTGAAGGTCAGACGTAATATTTAGATGGACTCACTACCTTATTGAACCAAAGCTTTCATTTAATCTGCTTTATTTTTGCCTCTGCCTCATCCCAGTCTTTTCATTAGCCAGCATCCACCTTAAGACAAATGTTGCTCCGGGTGGCCCTAGGTCTGTCTGCACAGGGTATCCATCATTAGGATGTGACATGTAGTGCCAAGGGTCACACACACATATGCTCTGTGTAATTGCAGATGGATACCCACAAGATGAAATGATTTACAAGTGGAGGAAGAACTCTGTGGAGGCGGCTGACCAAAAGTCCTGGCGTCTGTACCAGTTTGATTTTATGGGCCTGAGGAACACTACAGACGTCATAAAGACTACAGCAGGTAAAGAAGCACAAATTCATCTGTTTAACATTCGTAAACATTGCTGCTAACAGGCTGGAAATGGGTTGATATTTGGAGTCAGCGTGCATTGAGACAGTGCCGCTTCATTTCCACTCCTTCATTCTTTTATTGTGCAACGATTTGTGTTACAAAATCATGTTTAGCCAAACTGTTTGGAGACTAATTTGGGATATTAGATGACTATCATGCTCAGAAAAGAAACGGCAACAATAATAAGAAAATCTGGCAAGAAACAACAGATAAAATATTCACAGGACTTTCACTGCCTTCCACTCCCACTGCGGGATTTCATCCAGTTTGTCAATGAAAAATGACTTCTTTCTGTTTAAACTGCAAAGTCAAACTCTTGCTGTCCCTGGGAGGTCCCTACTAAGATAAATACATATTCATTAGTTAGACCACTTACTGTTATCTTTTTGTTTACACTGAGATTACAAACAGTAAAGGTCCCCAAAATACAGCTCTTTATTTCTCCATCTGTCATTAAATACAGTTCACTGAACGCGTTTTTGCCCAGTGGTTCCCAAAGTGGGTGAAGATGACCATAGGAAAAATATATAATATTATGTATAAGTATATAATACATATACTCATCAACTCCTCGTGAAGTGGTAAAGAAACTGAAAAGTCTAGCAGGAAATAGAGGCCCTTCACCTTCAAACTAAAATCTACACCTTTTGAAACATGTTGGTTTCAAAGGCACTTTTTCCGTTTCTGGTTTGATTTTTGGTTTTCTTTCACAACCAGTTGGTGGTTAGTTGGCAAGTGTTTGCAGACTAATTGGCATCATCTTGCAAACTATAGATAACAGCAATCAATAAAAAGAAGAACGCGCAGGATGTTCCATGAGGATGAAGTAATGCTTCATCAGCATGAGGTCCAGGACACCATTATCACACTTGCATCTAGAAGGTTTCAAAGTATGGCAAACTAGCTACTGTAGCAGCTTATTAATGTTAGTGTGCTTTATTGCCAACGCTTTCGAAGCCACGTCACTATTACTTTTTGTCTTGTGTGCAGTTTGTGTTGTCACCTGCTGACTTGGTGGACTCGGTACTTGAGAGTGTTGGATTTCCACTGGAAAAAAATCAATTTCCATAACATGTGTTAAACTTCCATAACTTTTTTTTAACTAAAATAAAGAGTCAAGGGGCAACTGCTGTTGTGCATCAGTACCACAGAAAACAGCATTCATGCTGAAACGCATTCACAGGCTTTCAGAGGCGTTGAGGACGCTCTCATCTTTTAAGATTTGTTACAGTCTGCTGACATAATGGCAGTAAAAAAAACTTATTTTTTTCATATTCATAAAATTCTTATATATATTCTTATATATTTAATTTCAGCCCTACTTGCCTTCATTAATGTTGCCAGTTACTGTAGGAATAGTGAACGTCTGTGTCCACAGACAGTTTTTTATCTTCTTTCTTTTTTTTTCTTTTTTTTTTTGACATATTCGATGAAGCCCAGCATTTACACCACTCACACTTCTCACTGCCTGTGTGGTTGGGAGATGAGGCTGATGTCACTAACATGACAGTAAATGAAAACGTTTGGAATTACTTTACCACAGACGCTGATACTAAAATACAGAAAAGCAATTACAGAGTGTAAACGGATGAAAAGGTTTTACAAAAAAAAAGAAATGACAATGATGTATATGTAGTATCGAAAAGGGGTTCTGATGTTATGTCAGAAAATTTCTTTTAGGGTGTAAGTAGTTAACTTCATGGATTATCACTGACTGAAAGCATAACTTTTTCTAATGTATTTCAGTGTTCCTCTCAGTAATATTAAACATCGGCTGTAGAGAGAAATAATTTATAAGGGCCCGCATTCACAGGAAGCTGTATGTGATCTGCATAAGGCTGACTCAGCTCTTGTATTTTTAGAAATGCTATACAGTACTGTTCAGAGGTTTTTGGCTCTTAAAATTAAGTAAAAACTCTTCCAAAAGTAAAGATACTTCATACAACATGCAGTAAGCAGAAATAAAATGAGGCAGGTCATTTGTTCCAAGCATCTTGTGGAACTTTCTGCAGCTGTTCCGTGGATTTAGTCTCCGTGTTTTGTGTCTTTGTGTAATCCATGTAATCTATGTTCGACTCTGTGGTGTTGTATTCAGGGGTCTGTGTGCAGGCAAATAATTCACAAGCAGCTGTGAGACTCTTTTCAAAGGCAAACTGAGGAAAGTTTCATTACTCACTGTAGAAATACCTGAAAGGAAAAATAAATTCTCAATATTCGCTTATCAGATTTCCTCTGGAGGCGTTCATTTATCATCCGAACGAAGCAATTTATAATTCATCTATATATGTGCCAACATAAATTTGATAATTAGTAACAATCTCTCAGAACATTAAACTTTAATGAAAATAAATTAATGGCAAAAACCATCAATAAAGAAATTTTAACTGGAACTGTTGCATTTTATATGACCAGACTTCCATTAACTGTCACGTATCTAAATATCCTTATACATGTTCACAGTGATACTGCCCATTGAGGGCAAGTACACTGACTGTGATGCTGGGAAATAGAGGCTCACTGCACAGTGCTGCCTTTATTAGATTCAACAGTAGAATTACCTGATCTTGTTTTTTAATGGCTGACAGATTACATGTTACTCCCCGCTGCCTGCCTGCTGTCTTTAAAGACATGTGATTGTCAGCCAGGTGGAAAACAAAGTGATGATTATGATTCTGGTCTGTAGTTCTCGTGTTACCCTAACTCACAGTTCCACCTGGCTACATGTGCAACAGTATCTTTTCATTTGCCATGTTTAAAAAAAAAAAAAGAAAAGAAAAGTTAATACTTGTTACTTTATTGGAATTATTATTTAATAATAAATTAATTATTATTAGTTATTATTCTGTAACATGGCCTGAAATGTCATTATCACATAATTACTCATTAACAGTATAAACTACACACACACAAATAAATATATAAATGAATAAGCCAAAAAAACACTTCAAAGTGATTAATCTGATGTGCAGGTAGAAATGCAGACTACGTTGCTCATCGTCACACACTGGTTTTTGGTCAAGTAGTCAATATTAATCCTACAGGATTTGTGTTGGAGAGCCACCACTGGTTTTCATCCATTCTATACTGGGCCATAATTGGACAGATTAGGCAGCCAAACTGTAAAACCAGTATTTAATGCTATAGCAATATAAACATCTGTATACTTAACTTATTTTTACATAATCTGTTCATAACTATTCCACAATTTATACTACCCTTATCTGTATATAATCTACTCTTATAGCATTTTCTGCTCTTGCACTTCTGATTAGATGCAAACTGTATTTCGTTACCCTGTATTTATACATGTGTAATGACAAAGTTGAATCCTAATCCTAATTAGAAATTTCTGTTAAAATCATATACAAATAATGTATTACTGCACCAAATCTAAAGGACTGAAGTAAAACCACAGACAGCATACAAGAAATCACATATTGGCTTGTATATCAAGTCTTGTTATGAAGCCTCGATAGCAGCTTTTTAGCCATTGCCATCTTTGCGCTTTTAAACCAGATGTGATAAGGGGAAGGGGAAAGCGGGAAGTCATTAGCCAGTGAGCATACCCTGGATAATCTTCCTCTTGGAATGACCGAAATGTACAAAATGAACTTGATGTTTTAATCAGCATTACCTGATATAAGTTACTGAGCCCATAAACCAGAAACAGTACGTATTTATTTATACAGAAAAAGAAAGTCTTTTTGCAACAACGGATCACGCCCCTCTGGTGGCCTTTAAAATAAATGCATGTTTAGGGCACTTTTGATATACTTTTTAGACCATTTTTTTTTATGCAGTTGAAAAACTGTTTGCACATTTAAACGGAACTTGTGTAACTCGTGTATGATAAGTGACCTTAAAGGTTATTTTATTAATCTTTTTAGCTGCTTCACAGCGAGCTGTTGTCACTCACTGCTGTTTGTTGGTTTGTTTGGGACATTTATGGCAAATGGCCTGTATTTGTATAGTGCTTTACTAGTCCCTAAGAACCCCAAAGTGCTTTACACGTTCAGTCATTCACCCATTCACACACACATTCACACACTGGTGATGGCAGCTACATTGTAGCCACAGCCACCCTAGGGCGCACTGACAGAGGCGAGGCTGCCGGACACTGGCGCCACCGGGCCCTCTGACCACCACCAGTAGGCAACCGGTGAAGTGTCTTGCCCAAGGACACAACGACCAAGACTGTCGGAGCCGGGGCTCAAACCGGCAACCTTCCGATTACAAGACGAACTGCCAACTCTTGAGCCACGATCGCCATTTATGTACTTATTTAAATGGTAACAATGCAGGGATTGCAACAAAAAAAAAAGAAAGAAGAAGAAGACATTTGTGGACTTTTCCACAATCTTTGTTTCAGCTTGCATTCTTTGGCCAGATTTACTAATGCCCTGCCCCAGCACAAACTGGGTTTGGCATAAAAAAAGTGTTTTCTATTTACAGAGTGCAGTAACAAGTGTATGGGAAGTCACAGTTTCACAACTGACCCTGTTGCATGAAATTCCTTCTGAAGTCGCAACATATAGGGGGGAGAATATTTAAATAAAGCTTGTAAACTTATTTACCAAAGGTTTGCGATATGTAGTTAATGGTTAATTGCACCAGTATTTAACATGTCTTATTTTTTGCACTTAATATCGAAATGAAAAGAACCACCCCATTGTGTGGAATTTTTTACATGATCAGAACAACTGATTGAACCATCCAGAAGTTTCACATGGTTGTTATTTTCACACACAGGCGACTACGTGGTGATGACCGTGTACTTTGACCTGAGCAGAAGAATGGGCTACTTCACCATCCAGACATACATCCCCTGCATCCTCACTGTGGTTTTGTCCTGGGTGTCCTTCTGGATTAAAAAAGATGCCACTCCAGCCAGAACAGCTTTAGGTACAGTGAACTGATGACACCTGAGGGTCTGTCTTTAAAGGAACAGTACTGCACCGCATTAAATACATGGAAATAATACAGGAAGCATTACTTCAACATCCCACTTACAAGATTTAAGTTTGCACTTTTTGGTTATGTGTTTTTGAGGATTCATCTTTATGTGCTTCTCAGATATTTGTCACTAAAATCACTCCATCTGTCTGCTCTTTTGTGTTTTTCTCTTTCGTGCATGCTTTCTGTTGTTGTGCAGTCCTGTGGAACATTTTTTGTGAAGGTAACAATTTTTATTTGCTCTCTTTTTCTCCATTATTCACATCTGAGTGAGGAAATATTGACCCAGCCTTGAGTTAAAGGATTGGATAAAATGCTGAGTTTAACCACTAAAATTTCAAATTTATAAGCCCTCTAAATGTAGCTGTGTAAGCTGTTTTTACCACTGTTGTGTGAAATTATATTTTTGCTGATGAATGTGCTGTTATTGGAGCTAAAAAGGAAAATGCTACAGCTCGGTGTCACAAGGCTCCCTGTATCGCCCACCATCACCGTGTTCGATACTGTTCGCTCACACAGAGTTAGAAAATGAACGAGTGCTTTTAATCTGTCATCTTTGCTCTAAAGCATGCCGATCAATCGCTTGCAAGTTGGGAAGAAGAATGAAGATAATGAATGGATCTTAGATGTAAGCTGATTGTAAATGTATCTGGCAAGCCAGGCCAGTGTGGGAGTAAAGATAAAGCCCCTTTAGGACTCAGTCAAGGTCAGAAAACCTTTCAGCTGACTTAAACACTTACACTTCTAACTTTGTTTAGTAGCATGCTTATACTCTATGAACATTTCTTTACAGAACCTCATAGTTTCACACTTTAAGCTGTCAGTAAAAATGCCTCCGAGACGTTCCTCTCATCCAGCCTGCTTTTCATGCTGTTGTTTAGAGGAAAAACTCTGTGTCACAGCAACAGCAGAAGTCAGGTAAGAGTAATCACTGTGGCAAGCAGAGGCTAAAGGAAAAGTGCGAGATGTCCGCCTAAAATAGATGGGGCCAGCCTGTTACCATAGGAACCTCAGTGAAACAGTAACGGATGTTTGTTTTTTTTCCTTTAAAGGCATCTCTTTAAAGCTCACAGAGGAGCGAGATTGGCGAGCGAACAAATGAAATTATTCAGAGATGCTGGAGGGATAGAGATTCATTATATCTAATTAATTCATCGTTTGTCACATAAATGACACATTTGGCTTCTAACACGACTAAATAGCACAAGCAAAATAAAATAAAGGCCTACTGTAACTAATTTAATACAGAGCGAGCCACGACAATTAATAGGAAAATATGAATTAATACAACATAAGAAATAACTGTGTGTTTGGAGGACTGCACGTAAATACGCTTCTGTAATTTTTACATGGGATGAATTCCCACACGTGTTGCTCATTATCACTCTTCATGCCCATCAGTCGCATCAAACCCCAAACACAAGTGTTGTTGTTGGTGCTGACAAAGGATATGTTAATCAAAAACATTCGAGTGATTCAGTCACCTACTTTGTCACTTTTTTTGTTTTTACGTGCTATTAGTATGATTGCTCATGATTATTATTATTTATAATACAGAGGAGGTACAGGAGTTAGGACAGTCTCCTCACAACACGAGGTTCCTGAGTTGGAACTCTCCATGTGCAGTCTGCACGTTCTCCTGGCGTCCTCCCACAGGCCAAAGACATGCATGTTAGATAAATTGGTGATTCTGAATTGGATATGAATGGTTCTCATTGTCCCTTTGTTAACCTTGTGATAGATAGACTGGTAAACGGGTTGTACACCTCTCACCTGGTGACAGCTGGGATACGCTCCAGCTCCAACCCACCCACACCTGCCTTACACCCCATAAATCGAGATGGAGCTAGGAAAATATATAGAACTAAAACAGAGGATGAACTGAGAGGCCTGTTTTGAACACGCACAGCTACTCTAGAGTCCAAAACTAAATATGTGGAGCTGGTGATCAGCACTGAAAGGCAACTTTAACGAATGGGTAAATGGGTTCTTTGCTTGTGGTGATCTGTTGTGTTTAAAGCAACAGTATCACTGATCTCTTCACTGCGACTACCTTGTCTTTGTGTACTCATCGGTGTTTTCAGTGCTGCACTTTCATTGAAATGAAACCATCAGTGTTCTCTTGCGTCTCAGCGTCTAATGTGATCATAAAGGATCTCGAGGCAATCACCTCACAGATGTGTCGATATTTATGTCGATGAGAATCTCTCGGTTGTGTAATCCTCGTCCTGCCTGGCTTTTGCCGGACTGTCTGAGACACTGAACACGCAATGCTTTTTTGAGTTGTTTTTCCACAGTTATTGTTATAATTCTGCATCACCAGCTCAAGTGTCTGTAGAGATTTTAATGTCGGCATTGTGTCACTTTATAGTGATGTGGTTAGCAAGCGCAAACAACAAAACTCAGTTTGGACCAAAGTCACATTCCAAGTGGAAACAGATCCAAAAAACTTGTGTTTGACTGAGACGACTTTTGTTTGTCCTTCAGGTATAACCACAGTTCTGACCATGACCACTCTCAGTACTGTGGCCAGGACATCACTGCCCAGAGTGTCTTATGTCACCGCCATGGACCTTTTTGTCACCGTCTGCTTCCTGTTTGTCTTTGCTGCTCTGATGGAGTACGCTACGTTAAATTACTACTCGTACAGCGTTCGAAGACCCAGCTACATGGAACCGAAAAGACTGGTGAGCTAGTTTGTGCATTTCAAACAGATGTGTTAAATAGTCTCACTGAGTTAGGTCGGTGAACTCTGAGGAAAAAAACGGTAAAATGTATGCACAGGATTATTGTCACATGTTAGAAAAGTAGTTTTTTTCTGATAGTGCTTCAGTTCTGTTATCAAAGGATTGAAGTAAGAAAAGTGCTCAGAGATGAGATGATGTGATGGTGCCTTATCTACGCGCTTTGATGGGACATCACTATTTTACAGGACAGGCGGGCCATCAAATACAGCGAGAACAGAGTCTACCTCATGTCTTGTGCTCTCATCTTACACTTAGTGTCGCACATGAAAATGTTTCCAGACACTGTTAGTGGACACACAACAGACTCAGATGTTCTTTTAGTTCGTCCACTCATGTCAGCAAAGTATCTACAAAGTATCTTTCAGCTTCTTTTATCAGCATCATGATTGCAGTGTGAAAACGTTCCCTGTCAGATTTTTAGACATCATTTCTGACAGCTTGCAGATTAATCAACAGGTGGAAAGCTGTTGAATTTTACTCTTTCATTTTGCCTCAAAGTTTCCTTACAGGGGAGGTTATTATGAACGATTATTTAAAAAAATAGATATAAAGACATTTTAATTCGGACTTTAAGAGGCTACTGCCCGTGTTATGGGAAAAATGATTTACTGCCACTGCTGCACTCACTATTTCCCTCATGTCTGGAGAACATGTAGATATTAGACATGTTAAGAGTTTGTCCAGACTGAGCTGCCCTAACAAGGGTACAAAAACACACAGTTGAAAAACATAATCAATGGATATAAAGACGTAAGTTATTCTCCCTCAGAATACTTTAATCTTACTGAGACTAAATGGCTACAAATTGGACCTCAGATCTGTAACCATCAAACTTTCTGGACAATGTTCTGCTTTAAGAAAAAAAAACCTTCTAATGTGATGGGGGGAAAGCATTTGGTACTCAAAAGACTTCTTGTATTTTCAGAACTACTCAGTCCTCGATGTGAGACCTCCTCCACACACAGTCATCGCTTTAAACAACTCCATGTACTGGCAGGAATTTGAAGACCCTTGTGTCTACGAGTGTCTGGACGGAAAAGACTGCCAGAGCTTCTTCTGCTGTTTCGAGGAGTGTAAAGAAGGCGGTTGGAGGAGAGGCCGCGTCCACATAGATGTACATGAACTGGACGCATACTCCCGCGTTTTTTTCCCCACCTCCTTCTTACTCTTCAACATCGTCTACTGGGTAGGCTATCTCTACCTTTAGCACACTGAGGGTGCCTGCTTGGTTTCAGGAGATGGACAGTGCAGCTTAACAGAGGTAATTCAATCTGAATAAAAGGTAACACCAAATAAACTCTTTCCTGTGGACCCTGAAGAAGTTACCTGGAGATGAAAACACAGTCAGGAGGACTGTGTGTTTGTGGTGTGTGTGTCTGTGTGTGTGTGTGCAGCCCTGTGCCTGGCAGAGATTTCAGCCTCAGTGGCTTCAGGTATGAGAATACATCACAATAGTGACTCTCTTCATATGCTGTACACAGAGGGATGTCAGGATGGACAGTGCACTAACGACGACTTGAAGACGAAGAAGAAAATGTGTCCCAGACTCCTCAGTCAGGAGGATGGCTTGTGTTGTAGGGAATGCTTTTATCCAGTCATCAGTCAGATCCAGATGATGAAAATCCAAGGATGTTCAAACCACTCATAGTGCCTTCCTCTGGAGGGGTAGATACTATCTGCTACAATAATCAGGGAATAATGATTTATTAAGAAAAATAGAAGAGCCTGGCTTTGACTGATTATGGCTATTCTCATTCAGAACCCCATTTAAAAAATGGCCATTTCTTGGAAAACACAAAGGATTATTAGATTCTTATCACTTCATTATGACTTTCAGCCACTAGACATGGCTCATCCCTCCTTCGTCACAACACTTTGAGTTCTCTGTATGTTATAAAGATCAGGCTGGTAAAAGGACGATTCAAATGAACTTGACAGCCAAGATAACAGCGTGTGCTTTACTGGTATATTTTTAATACATTTTATGGTGTTAAACCAATTCTTTCAATGGTTCTTTATACTGTTTGTGTTACTATAGTAACAAGTCAAACTGTGGGTTTTACTTATTCTAAACCCAGAGGGGAGAGGAAAATTAAATTACTGAAGAAAAGTCTGTCTTTGGCACAAAAGACCAGCCAACAGAGATCAACAACCACATGTATGCGCTTATGAAAAAAATACTTTCATTTGAAAGACGTGCTTTTTCTATATTCTGCGAAATACACCTGTTGAATTCCTTGTATTAGATAAGAAGACTTCTTCCAGGACCTATATATGAATTTAGAGCTCACAGCTGGATCGTTTAGGTTAGCATAAAGACTATCGTCTTGGAGTTTATGAATTTTTCCTCCCTGCAATTTGGTTTTTGCACATACGAGAATAAGTCTACTCTGCTTCACTTAGTTTGGCAGGACCAACATCAGTCACACCAATAAATCTGTAGGAACATGACAAAGATGTGGCTTCAGTTAAAATTATCCCATTTAACTCTAGAACACTAATGTGCAGTTTTGTAACATTATATTTAAGTATAAAACATACTTTCCATCAAAATATATTAAAGTACAACAATACATAACAAATTGAAGTACTCTTCCTTTATTTCCCCTATGATCTAATGAAATAAAACGGCTCTAGAATAAGTCAAAAATTTAGGAATCATTAAAAAAAATGAATAACAAAAAATACAAATAATGGAACTGGGAGCTTGTTTTTCGGTCCACCCAGTCCTGAGACATGTGAGCCTTGTCTGGTGAAGGCACAGTCTCCCTGCATTACAGAAAACAGTGAGCGAGAGAAACACAAAAGCACTTATTCTGAGAGGAGAAAATGATCTGCTTAATATTTTTTTTTTTTACCATAAAAATTCTATTGGACATTACCACTAAATGATATTTATTCATTGTGTGAGTTAAAATCACCCAACATTCGTGTTCTAAGGTTGAATTTAAATACATATTCCTGGTACAAAATAAAGTATGTCATAAAAAAGTAAAACTTCATCAACTTTTAATGCAAGAAGGATCTAATAAAGCTATGCCAGCTCCAGATTAATAATATGCAGTTATTAACACAAATAACATTTATAATATCCAGGGATGCTAGGCCTGACCTAGACTCATTTTAAGTTCCCACCAAAACAATAAAAACCAGCTTCCCTCTTATCTAATAAAAACCCAGAGACAGCACAGACAAAATATACAAGACTGCAACCTACCAAACAGTAGCATAAAGCATATAACAATAACATGAAAGAGCTTAAATAATACAGCAGGTCAGGTTATAACAGGCCAAACGAAACCCAGAACCTGCTTCAATCAATCATCTAACTCTGGACACGGAGGCAAAATATTCTAGAATGTGTAATTTTTCCTTTAAAAGAAACCTTAGCAGTGAGTTGTTGTTGATCAATGTGAGTCACACATATGGAATGAACCTGAAGTTTTCTTTTACATTTGCAGTAAGATGTGGAGGCTTTGGAGGTGGAAAATTTTGGGGTTAAATGTATTTACAGGCAGCAGGCGCAACAAAACTGTTTATGTCTACCAGCTGGATTGTCACAGATTGGGCTCCTTTGAGATGAAACACCCTGGGAGCCGAGGCAGCCATGCTTATAATGGAAGTGTTCTTTTTCTACATGAGCATATTCACACCGTGTATCGGCGTCACACAGCAGCCACTTCTTAGCGCACACTAGATAAAGTAACTAGGCAAAGAATAGTGTTTGTTCTGCTGTTTAACTAATGCCTAGGTTCAATATAATGGGTGTCACTGGTACATAATTGTAGGCACAAATACAATAATCCTGCTTATTACAATCACCAATCTCTGTTTGCATGCAATAAACAGTTACAATTACGCTGAAGAGGCTATGTTAGAAATAGAGTTATAGTTTTAATATGGACTGTTTGTATCATAATTTGATTTCCGTGTTTCCACCTGGCATTAGCGACCGTTGAATTGCCTTAGTGTAGCCCACCCTGAGCTGAGACGAACACCAGAAAGACGTATTTACCTCTGATAAATAACCTCAGCGTGGTGAAGACCTCACTTCAGCAACGGTTACTCCTTTGCTTTTGGCAGTAAACCAAGTCGGAACTTTTTATATCCCTTTTTCAGCTTTTTTCTTTTAATTATATTTGCTATGTTTGTGCCAAATATTTCACACAGGTGCCCTCTCATTTGTTTATTCAGACACGCCTGAGCAACCCTAAAATGGTTATTTTAATGTTTTAATACTGAGGAAACAGCACGGTGTGGTATGCTGGAAAAACACTCTACCGGGGTTGACACTGAGTTATGGTACAGGAACGCATACGTGAATAATGAATTCAGAGCTTTTCTTATTTCTTTATTTGCATCAGTTTAATTAAACGACATCTTAAATGGGAAATGTCAACTTGAAAAAGAATACTGAAAGAACATTTTCAGGATTTCCACACAGAAAAAGGGTAAACTATGTCAAGAATGGTGTAAAGTGCCGCCCACTATGCCAGCAGCTAAAATGAATGAAAATGAAAATGTTGGTTTGCGTGCTCAATGTGTTTCTTCAACAAACACAAAATGCTGAAAGCAGTTCTTTTGATCTCTTTATTTCTCAACTTGAACAGCCACGTATCATTTTCTCTGTCCTAATTTGGGGGCAAAAATGTACTTTTATGATCCATGTTTGTGTTAGCGGAGCTGCCCAGATGTGACAGTGCCCCGACTCCCTTCTGCTGACACATGAAGGGCGATGCAATAAGATTTTCTGAGTGGTGCTCTACCTTACACTCTTACACTACATTATCATGTAAAGATGAAAAACAAACAAACACATGCTTCAGTTCTTGCTTCTTGGAGGCCTCGCTTTGCTTTTGTCAAACAGGTGATTGAAAAAAAGGCGGACATGTAAAGGGGATCTCACGCTAGTTCTGTTTCACCGGCAGAATCACCAGGATTCACCAGTCGGTCAGTTTAACCTGCCAGATGAGATCTGCCTGTTCATGGACTCTCCACGCTTTGTATTATCAGGCAACAGAAACTAAAACAACAGAAACAGACATGGAAGTGGTATCATTTAACTCACTAACAGGTCAAACGTTACTGTGAGCTTGGCTCTGTATGATGTTCGGACGTTTCTGTAGGGTTTGTGTATTGCTACTTATGTCAGAGCTCATCTCTGGACTTTACATAAAAATGGAAGATGTTCTTTAAACTGTAAATGTGAAGCCAAAATACTGGCAGAGCCATCTTGTACTGATCATTTGTAACTGTGCAGTAATGACCTGGGTCTGGAAAACATGACAGTTTGCAATTAACACAGAATATTTCATATTTTTATCATTTCTAGTGAAAAATATTTTTAGGACGTAAGTAAGTTTCTGGCTGCATTGAGTCACTGAGCTCTTAGGTCACTAGGTATAATATTAACAGTAACTTAGTTAACCTTCAATGTATGAACGTATGAGCTCGTATGTCTGCCATCACCCATTGGATAGTGAAGCCTCGATCGAAGCTTCTTCTTTTTTTAAATAGCAGATGTCAAAAGTCAGACATTTACAGTTACAGGCAAATGATAAATTGTCACATTAAAATATAAATAGTTTTTTGGCCCTTTTGACTCTAATGTGTACCTTAATTTACAAAATTTTTGTTGTATTTGTGAAAATGTTAAACTTGCAGAGTTATCAGTTAACACTATAAAATACTACAATTTTACTTACCAAATCGGGAGCGCAGACATTTTGGGCAATCTCTTTGATATTTGCCTTAAAAACGCACAAACATGCTATAGAGGTCTAACTCAGTGGCCAAAATTGGCTGAGGTGAAATCTAGCAGATATCTAGTGGCAAAATCAGCAATCACCAGCCACTCAAAGCAGCCACACACCTAATAATGTACAACTTCAAGCCTTAATTAAAAAAACAAGAACAACTCCACTGCAATTATTATGGAACAATAGCAGCTGCTTAAGCCAGGCTGGCTGTAAACACGTTTATTTCTGCAGCAAAGCTGCCCAAAACAAACCTCGTGGAAAAATGAAGAATATGACAGAAAACATGTTGTTTGGCTCATGTATGAATTAAACTCCAGCTGGCCGTGTCACCACTAAGATAATTGAGATATTTTGGCTTCACTTCTGAAGAATTTTCTACCATCAAGAAATTCTTTTTTTTTTCATGATATACATGATAAAACACTTATGAGTCTCCATGAGGCACAAAGCTATGATTTTATTGAGCATAATGAAAACTAATATCCGGTTGTTCAGTCTGACGTCACTAGCCGTGTCTGGGTCTAAACTCCGCTGCAGGTCCATATATCAAACGATCACTATGGCATTACTGAGAGTTGAAAAACTGTCTAAAGTCTTTCATCTTTAATAAAATGATCAGCGTTCTGCTCTACCAGGTGTAACAATTGAGTTTAACATCCAGGCATCCATGAAAACGGAATTTATGACATTTAACGGAGTTAGAAGTTAGCAGGAAGTTTGCTCGGTAGCTTCTATCTAAATACAATATAGCATGTCCTGACTGCGGGGTTTTGGAAACAAATTAAAACGTACAGCTCTGTTATCACTTCCAACATAAATGAAGACAGAAAACTAAGCAGTGACGTTTGTAGGGTTACTGAAGTTTGGCTAGCTGGTATATAATGATGTGCTACGTGACCGCTAGCGACACAGCTATGTTAGCATAATATAAACACGCTAACTTTTTTTCCACTCGATAAAAGTTAACGTGAGTGTTCTCGGTGGTCAGGAACAAATGTAATCGCATGGCAGGATGCTGTAAAAGGACCAAACGTCAGCCAGGAGAACAACTGAGATAATCCATCCACAATACGAAGTTAGTCATTCATATACTGCTGCATGGGCTGGGCTGTAGCTACATCCTAAGGTTTTAAAAACTGAGCTTAAATAAATGATTAGCGGTAATAAAAACATTAAACATGTTAACAACACAAAAGCCATATTAAACGCAGACTACTTTAGGCCCGGAAGTAGGATTCGTCATGTCATCACTTAACGACCGGATAGTGTGCCCTTTTAAATTGAGACGTCATTTTCCACTGACTCTACCGTGTGCTCTCTCCAGTGGCATTTGAAAAATTCTAATTTCTACCATCAATGTCATATTTTCTAGTTTTCCATGGACAGCCCAAATTATTTGGTATTAACTTTTGAGCCTGCTGGAAAGGAAAGGGGTAAACACAGGGAGAGCTACAGGCTGTGATTTGATGCTGGGCCAGTACTGGCATGTGTGTGACTCCACACTGAACCGGTGAACCAGCTCTGGGCTCTGTGTCATCTGAGGATGAGCAGGTCTCAGGCAGATGGGGAGGCTGAGCTGGTGACAGACAGGAAACGTATCCGTCACCAATGTGCTGGGAAAGCTCTTGCAAAGAAAGCTGTGTCAAAATCTTTGCAGTATCGGCGCAGCTTTGATGAGCTGAAGTATATCAAACCACCGAACTTACTCAAAGCCACATTCGGAGTATTGTTGCGACAAACAAGCCAAAGACATTTCTGTTTCATATTCTTCTCCGACGGCTGAAATAATGCTCAAGGAAGCTGGACTTTTTTTTTTCTTTTTTGATAAATGCTTTCCATGTGCTCAGTGCAGTACAGTGAAGTGTCATTGGAATGAAATCTATGAGTGTAACAGTAATAATTAGCCTATAAATGCTCTGAGGTGGTCTGTGTCTTTTTTCCAGTTTGTCCACAGCTGTATGATTTGCAGCAGAAACCCCACTAACAGCTTCTGTAATTGCTGAAGAGGCTTCAGTCTCTGCTGATGTACACAGTGTTTTTTCTACCACAAGCTTTCATTTACAGCCACGTTTTTGCTCTCGCCAGTGATTTTTTTCAGCAGTGGTTTCATATTTTGGTCGTCTCTCCTATTTAACACAAATTGAACTGTACACTTTTCTCCTGCTTTAGGTTTTCAGATTTGTGGCTCAAGTGTGACATACAATAGATGTTTCATTACTCAGTGGTATAGTCAAGTGCAAGTGTTGAGACTGTACTCCTCTGCAGCGTGGTGTCCTGTGAGTTGGGTTCTTTTGTTGGGTTGTTGTTTTTGCTCCTTTGGCTCCACTGCATCTACAGTCCATTTCCGATGCTCATGCTATTTTCATACCCACGGTTCTTTTTATATCTAAAATGTGCATTACTACTGAGGACCACAAAATATGGAATAAAGTTTCTTTTTCATAAATGAACATCATTGTGCTTGATTCTGATGTTTTAATGTTAACGTTTTAAGGCGTTTACAACCTGGAACAGAGGAATAGAGCGGAGGGCATTTGCTCAAACTGGAACAGACATTTTTTTTAACTGAAATTCAAATATAATCATTGGATTAATTTACATCTTAAATATATTACACTGAACAAAAATATAAACGCAACACCTTTGTTACTGCTCCCATTCCCCATGGGATGGACGTAGAGACCTAAAATTCATTCCAGATACACAATATAACCATCCCTCCCAAACAGTGGTCACAAATCAGTCCAAATGTGTGGTAGTGGGCACATCTGCCATATTGAGATAATCCATCCCACCTCACAGGTGTGCCACATCAGGATGCTGATCTGACATCATGAGTAGTGCACAGGTGTACCTCAGACTGCCCACAACAAAAGGCCACCCTGGAATGTGCAGTTTTGTCTCACAGCAAAATGCCACAGATGCCACAAGCAATGAGGGAGCGTGCAATTGGCATGCTGACAGCAGGAATGTCAACCAGATCTGTCGCCCGTGCATTGAATGTTCATTTCTCAACCATAACCCGTCTCCACAGGCGTTTCAGAGAATATGGCAGCACATCCAACCGGCCTCACAACCACAGACCTCGTGTAACCACACCAGCCCAGGACCTCCACATCCAGCAGGTTCACCTCCAAGATCGTCTGAGACCAGCCACCCAGACAGCTGCTGGAACAATTGGTTTGCACAACCAAACAATTTCTGCACAAACTGTCAGAAACCGTCTCAGGGACGCTCAACTGCATGCCCGTCGTCCTCATCGGGGTCTTTACCTGACTCCAGCTCGTCGCCGTAACAGACTTGTGTGGGCAAATGCTCACATTCGATGGCGTCTGGCACGTTGGAGAGGTGTGCGCTTTACGGATGAATCATGGTTCACATTGTTCAGGGCAGATGGCAGCTGAGAATGTCCCAGTTCTTGCATGGCCAGCATACTCACTGGACATGTCACCCATTGAGCATGTTCGGGATGTGCTTGACCGGCGTATACGACAGCGTGTACCAGTTCCCACGAATATCCAACAACCTCGCACAGCCATTGAAGTGAAGTGGACCAACATTCCACAGGCCACAATTAACAATCTGATAGACTCCATGCGACGATGTGTTGCACTGCATGAGGCAAATGGTGGTCACACCAGATACTGACCGGTTCTGGGTCCCCAGACCCCCAATAGCGCAAAAAACTGCACATTCCAGGGTGGCCTTTTGTTGTGGGCAGTCTGAGGTACACCTGTGCACTACTCATGATGTCAGATCAGCATCCTGATGTGGCACACCTGTGAGGTGGGATGGATTATCTCAATATGGCAGATGTGCCCACTACCACACATTTGGACTGATTTGTGACCACTGTTTGGGAGGGATGGTTATATTGTGTATCTGGAATGAATTTTAGGTCTCTACGTCCATCCCATGAGGAATGGGAGCAGTAACAAAGGTGTTGCGTTTATATTTTTGTTCAGTGTAAGATAATTTCCAGAAAAAAAGAAAATTTCAAAGTTATAAAGTCAAAGTTTTGAGATGGCTCTGCCAATCAGGAAGCTTTGTCATGGTATGTCTTTTCCTTGTTACACAGGAGCAGAAGGTGCAAGTCATCAGCTATCAGTGCTACAGCTGCTGGTCATGAATGAGCAAACTGGTTTTAAAAAATAATGTAATCCTTGTGTTACTAGCTAAATCGCATGGCGTTATTAGCACAACAGCAACTTCTTCATGTTTATATTGCTAGTTTACTGATGCCATCACTATTTGATTTTGAGCGCCTGTATCTGAACCATCTGTTTCCAGGTACTAAAGAAATGATGTTATTCACGGAGCTTCCTGATTGGTACACCTAACTGCAACTTAGTAACTCCAAATTTGAAGAAAACAACAAAGATAATTTTGATTTATTCATTTGAGTTCTTCCTTTCAGTGGTGGAAACAAGCTTCCACGTTAAAGCGAGCTAAAAGAGTAAAATAAATTTGAAAAGTTAAAAAGATATTTGTCAGTGAATGACGTCACTCATGATGTCTCTCAAGGCTCATTGTTGTAATCCCAGAAATTATCTGAAAATCCATAAATGAAAAGAAATGTAATAAAGTATAAAACTTACAAAAAAGAAAAGTAATAGCACAAAAATGCAGAACATTTAGATACTGCAAAGTATGTGCAAGTAGTAAAGTGCCAAAAAAATGAAGGGCACCAATAATCTTAAACACCATTTACAATGACAAGGGTTTGGAGTAAGTGTACAATGATCTGCCACACCACACAATAAACATAGCAGAACTGACAGTGTCTATGAATTTGTAGAGCTGGGAGAAATTATTTGTAATAAAATGTAAACATTTTAGGTGCAAACGCTGAAAATGAGCAAATCAGCCAAGAGAGTCTGAGAAAATATGGAAACACAAGATCATTCAACAATGTCTTGCTGCATGGTTTTAAATCTTTTCTATTTAAGTCTTAATCTGCAACAGAAATCTGAGTTTTTGTCTAGATTTGGCCTCCAGGAGCTGCATGAACTCAGCTTAGAGGTTTCCTGCACATGAACAATGATGAAAAAAGCTGTACAGGACTGAATGACAGGTGAATAGGTTTAAAACACTCAAACAATAAACACTGGACTGTAATGAGCATGATGACTAGATCCACTTTCATGCAAACACACCCACATCTAAAAACCGCTCTTGGGGAGCTCAGTGACGTCTGTGATTTTTTTTTATTTTGTGGATTAATTGGAGACCTATTTTTTTGGCAGTGACACAGTGTTCTCGACATGCTTTATGGGTTGTGTTTTTGTTTTGTTTTTTTAACAGTTTTCACAAAATCAGCTGCTGTTTAGGATGTGATGGATTTCATCATTCACTTCCATTAGCGATTACGCTACATGTGTAGCATGCCCAGATCCAACTGAACCCTGCACACACTCTTAATGCAGGCCAGCACATAGCCAAACAAACTTCAACCTTTAGTCTTCAGGCTTCTAGATGAGAACAAAAAGCTTCAGGGATTCCAAGTTAAAATAATTAAGGAATCCTTAAAAACATAAATTCAAAATGCAAAAGAGGATGAAACCAAATGGGGAAAAAAAAGTCACACAAGCCAGGGAGCATAAGCAGCAGCTGTGTGAAAAAGTGTTTGCCCCCTACCTGGTTTCCTAGTGTGTTGCATATTTGTCACACATGTCTCAGATGAACAAACAAATTTTAATATTAGAAAAAGATAACAAAATGCAGTTTTAAATGATGATTTCATTGATTTATCCAAACCTACCCTGTGTGTGTCCCTGTGTGAAAAAGTTATTCTTGTCAAATCATGAATTGTTAACACTTTTAGAAAGCTGAGTTCAGTTTTACTAAACACACTCAGGCCTGATTACTGGAAGAACTGTTCAATCCAGAAGCCACTTAATTAGAACCTGTCGGTTTCTCGGGTGTTTCTTTTGATCGTGGCATGATGTGTTGCTTTTTGCGATCTTTTAGCTTGCTTCACTTTGTCAAAGTCACTGATGGAAAGGATTACAAAGCCATTTCTAAGGTTTTGGGACTCCAGTGAACCACAGTGAGAGCCATTATACAGACATGGAAAGAATACTATGTGGACTGATGAGACAAATAAACTTTTTAGAAGGTTTGAATCCTGTTACATTTGGCATAAAACTAACACAGCATTTCCGAAAAGGAACATCATTTCAACATTAAATTATGGTAGTGTTAGTGTGATGGTCTGGGGCTGTTTTGCTTCAGGACCTGAAAGACTTGTAAATGGAACCATCAATTCTGCCGTCTACCAAAAAGTCCTGAAGGAGAATGTCCGGCCATCTGTTTGTGTCCTCAAACTGAAGCACACTTGGGTTAACCAGCAGGACAATGATCCAAAACACACCAGCAAGTCCACCTCTGAGTGGCTTACGAGAAAACAAATGAAGACTTTGGAGTAGCCTGGTCAAAGTCCTGACCTGAATCCGATTGAGATGCTGTGGCATGATCTTAAAAAGGCAGTTCATGCTCAAAAACCCTCCAATGTGGCTGACTTACAACAATTCTGCAAAAATGAGTGGGCCAAATTTCCTCCACAGAGCTGTGAAAGGCTCCTTGCAAATGCTTCATTGAAGTTGTTGCTGCTAGGGGTGGCTCAACCACTTATTAGGTTTAGGGGGCAATCCCTTTTTCACACAGGGCCATGAAGGTTTGGATTTATTCCCCCTTTAATAATAAACACCTTCATTTAGAAACTGCATTTTGTGTTTACTTGTGTAAATCTTTGTCTAATATTTAAAATGTTTGATGATCTGAAACATTTAAGTGTGACAAACAAAAAAATAGGAAATCATGACAGGGCAAACACTTTTTCACACCACAGTGTCTCTTTGATTCCTTTCCTTGCTTCCTTTACTTGCTTCTCTTAGCTTTGTTCCTCCACTGCATTTATCAGCAGAGGAGGTTATGAGCAGAGGAGGTGAGGAAGGAATATAATGAGAGAAGAGTCCAAGCAGCAGGCAAAATGAGCAAAATGAGGTGGTGATACTGTAATATTTATCTGACCTTTGCATTGCCTTTAGTGGTCATTATGAGTGTGTTAACAAGTCGTTAACTCAACTGAGCTGGTTTATAACCAAGCCACAGAGGAGGAGCAGTGCGTCACCCAACATTTGATTTGGAAAATAAACTTCTACAGCTCCTAAATCAGATCCTTCCACTCACTAACTCTAGTCCATGAGCCAAAAAGGGTAAATTTGCTGCTGTTCCTGACAAAACAAATGACAGAGCCATTGATTAATTGCCTTAATGCTGAAAATTAAGCACCACACAGGGAACAAAACAGAAAAAGCTATTATATTTTACCCTAAATATCATAACAGATAATAGTCTTTATTCTTAATGTGCAATTAAAATTAAACTATAGCAGTGCTGATGTAGGTTTACAACAGCAAACAGGGCAAAAAAAGGAGCAGAGTTGCTAGGTCAAGACTATCCCCTCTAAGGCATAATCATAATTTTCATATCTAAATTAATGACGGAGTAAAAGCAAAGGTCTTGGAAAATCTCAGAAATGGTCCAGTAGGTATTAGCAAAGCGGAAGACATCAATCAGAGTAACAGTAGTGCAGCACTGATGTGCAGTAACGTCTGCTGTGAGTTGTCTGTTGGGCTCCTGGTGCACACGTTGATTCATTCAGGAAACAGCGTGGCTGCACACTCATTAACGGTCTCCCTCTCTCTTTGTGACAGTGGTGGAGTGCTCCAGCTGTAGCTGTGTTTTGCTGCTACAGGATAAAGAAAAACAAGAGTAGTCCATTTCATTCACAGATCAGCACTGTGGCTCCGTTCCCCTTTAACTGCCAACAAATTGCAGGTTGCTATGGTAACAGAGATCTCGCAGACAGAGGTGGACAAAGAATAAGTCCAGGATGGGAATTTGACTCTATCCCATGCCAGCTTGCTCACACAGACAACACAAGCACTCCTTTTTCTTTCTTTCTTTTTTAGGCAAACAGTGTGCGTTGAAGTATTGGGTATCAGAGCAGATAGAAACAAAAACTAATTAGGAATACATCATCCACAGAACATTAATCTACAAGATATAGCTGATCAGGTCAGACAGCATGTTGGGAGTACTGGGATATTCCCAGTTGGTTAAAAAAAAGAACATCACCATGCATCAGAAGTAACTCTCACCTATAGACATGTACACACTGCAATTTTAGCAATCTCCTAAATTAATTGCAAGCCACCTTGTGCAGCATGTATCCAGTAAACTCAAGTAAAACTAAATACATTATTCTCAACTCTCTCATATCTTCCCAAACTGCAGTCTCTGTATTAGTTGTTTAAGTTTAGCGAGCATTCTAGCAATGATTAAATTTTATATTGGATTCTGATGACTTCTCCTCGTCATCCTCCTTTGGGGAGGTTTTATCAGAGTCTGAAGCTTCCTCAGTCCTCTTAAGGTAACTTATCGATAGGTCTTCTTGTGTCTTGGGTGGTTGTAGCTCTGTATGCTGTATGAAGAGCTTTAATTGCTTGAGTAGAAAAGTGTTATATAAGAGCCAGTTCATTTATCATTCACCAAGGCTGAACAGGTGCACATGTCCAACTGTTAGATGTGTGATGTGTGTGTAAACCAATGCAGATAGCTTTCAGTTTCACTGGCTGCCATATTCATAAAGCTGGTTAGTTAGCTTGGTGATTAGGTACATGACCAATTGTGACTGTGACATAATGGGTGGATAAAACTGCTTTTCACTGGTAAATGTTAAGAAAAAAAATGTACCCACATGAAAAACACACTTTACTCATCCCAGTATTTTTATATACTACTGTTACGTTCCCCTAAAAAGGTCCAGGTGATGAAAGAAGGTAACAAAAAGTGTCCAGGTTGAAAAAAGGAGACAGGTAGGCAAATGGTTAAATTAAAGGGTTTTATTAATGTTTCTATTAATAAATAAACTAAAAAAGACAAACAAGCCTCTGTCACCTTTTAAAGAAATAGAACAACAAAACTCAGGTGTTGGTCAAGGAACTGAAAAGTAAGTCTCTCCACTGGTGCAACACACCAAGACTCTCTCGCACTAGGGCTACGTCCACACGTACATGGATATTTTTGAAAACGGAGATTTTCAGTTTTCGTTTTAAAAAATTATACCGTCCACATGTAAACGCAAAAATGAAGGAAAACGCTGCTAGGAACATCCCAAAGCAACAGGTGGCGATATATTCCTAACCGTGTAGAAATGTTGGCCAATCAGAAGTCTAGAAGCCTCGGTGGGAAATAGTAAACAAAGATGGCGCGTAGAAGCAAAACCGAGTCCTATGTGTGGAGGGACAGTAACTGTGTGTGTATATGTAAGCATTTAAACACTGCAGAGAGTACAATTAACAGTATTTTGTCTAAGTCGCCCATTGTAGAAATTCATTTCACCGAAACAATAATGTGGCGCACAGTGTGACGTCAAAAAAGGCGCACACCTTTGACGCTGTGTTTAATGCAAAAATGGAGTTTTCGAAAATATCCACCCTGGCAGACGTTTTTGAAAATCTCCGAAAACGCCGTTTACGTGCGGACAAAGGTGCAAACGCATAGAAAAATCTCAGTTTTCAAAAATACCCGGGTACGTGTGGACGTAGCCTAGAGCTCACCTTTCTCTGGCTCTAAGTCTAAGTCTAAGACCTTCCCAAAGTGTGGGGCCCGCCCCCTAGGGGGGGCGCAGAGCCATTGCAGGAGGGGGGCGCGGCATGAAAAGGGAAAAAAAAAAAACCAATGCTTGGACACTGCTAGTAAGGGCGCCCACACAAATGCAAAGCAGGAGATGAAGCATCGCTGAATATGTTTCCAAACCAACTTCGTTCTAAGCCAAAGACTAGAAAATATGGTGAAGCATATCTTCCCTTTGGTTTCACCTGCACAAGTGCCGAGGTAGGTCTCCCCTGCAGAATTGGTCTTTCCTTCGTCGGGAGCAGCGCTGGGCTGTTTAAATCACAGACAAACAGTATCCCACATTCTTGATTTTTAGTTCACAAACACTTCTTGTAATGACTAACTACTCCTGACATTTTGGAGATGTTAGCTCTTTATACAGTAAAGTTACAGCGGGATACAAATAACATCAGGCTGATCCTGCCACGATTTGTTCCCCCTGTCTAAATCACGGACAAACAGTATCCCACAGTTTTTTATGTTTTTAAACCCATTTTGCACAGAGAGGCATTTTTTTTGAAAAATTTATTGATAGCAATGTTGAATATTATTACACAGGAAAAAAACCAACTACATGTAAAATAATTAAACCCTGACGCCTCGGCCTTTCTAAATAGAGGGACAGTAACTGCATGTTTATATGTAAGAGTGTAAAACCTGAAGATAGAGACAAAATACTGTTTATTTGCCATTCTGCAATTCCTCTCATGTAACCAATAACGTGGCGCACAGCTGATGTGAAAAAAGGCACATTCCTTTGACATTGCATGACGAACTCTGTATTCCTCGTCCACACGTAAACGCAAAAAATGAGTTTTAAAAAATCTCAGTTTTTGGTGATTCGAAACGCCGTTTACTTGGACGAAACAGCTGCGTTTTCAAAAATACCCGTGTATTTTTGAAAACGCAGCGTAAAAGAGTTAGTAGTTTATTTTCTTACTACCTGCAGATTACTTGTATTTGCTTAATTGTTTACTAAATGTTTGAGGTGTGAAATAAACCGCAATTGAGCAAAATATGTGTGTGTGGTTGTAGGATGTGATAGTGCGTGCGTGTGTGCGCACACACACGAACATTTTTCTGTAAAACATTTTTCTGTAAAACAAAGGAGGGCCCAGCGAAAAAAGTTTGGGAACCACTGCTATAAGTATTCCTAATTGCTGATGGAGGTCAGCTATACAAAAAAAGATGGCACCTAAGGCAGGAGAGATGTCAGGACACACCCACACAAGGTCAGTTTCAAAGGAGGCCCTGCTAGGGCCACTGAATGCTGAACAAGTTGAAATGGCCTCCAGTGGTCACAAAAAGCATCTCCATCTTTAATTAATCCAGATTAATCATTAATTAGTGAAATCAGAGTCTGTTTTTTTAACTTAAATGAATGGACATTGTATCCGGGTGCAGCCGACTAGGAGCAGATGTAGCAGAGAAGGAAAAACCTGGAGCATGTAGATAGTTAGCTGCTGGAATAACTTCTTTCTCGCCTTGCTCTGTTTCTCACAGGAAGTCTAATCACGCCACATTACACAGACAGCTGAACTCTGACAAATTCCCAGGCAACATTTTCAGAACTACGTCTACAAAATCACATGATTTCATGTATCAAACCATTTAAATTTTACCTTTTTCATGTCATGTATGCATAAAGGGAACTCTGCAACAAAGTACTGAGCTCAGATCAATGTGAAGATGTTAGCTCAGAATACCCAGACTTCATCAGGAAACATATCTGCCTGCTCATCTCTGTTTTTTCATGCTTCGAGAGTCAACTGAAGACACGAGTTTCACCGGCTGGTGTTTCTGGGAGATATCTGCTGTGTCTTTTTTGTTTTTCTTTTTAATAAATTCTAGCAGACAATTATTCTGTAGAAACCAGACTGACTTCATTAATACAAAAACACAGAGTGTTACAACATGAAGAGCTACATAATGTAAAATCAAGACTGACACAAGTGTTAAAAAGGAGCTTTATCTCAATTATTAGCAGAGCTTCTGTATTTCCATTTTCACGGCACATGAGCATTCTTGATTTTCTCTTGTTGCATCAAACTTATTTTTCACAATAACAGCTTTAAAACCTTTTGAATAAAGAAGGCAAAGATATAATTATGGCCATACAAGAAATTCAGGAGGGGCTTTTTTAAAATATTTCCCTCCTGCACTGCTACAACATACCTTAGAGTTCCTCCACTTCACAAATCTTCTTTTCAGTCCTGGGTAGATCTGCAAATGCCACTGAATTTTGAAAAACAAACAAACAAAAAGTAGCCAAAAGAGTTTCTGAAAGTTGAACCTTGCATAGCGCGTGACTTTGACACCCACACAACTCAGCTTTTTCATCATGCACACAATGCCTAGATAAGAAATCCAATTAAGTCGATGCTGCTCAGTCTTTTTCCCCCATTTCTGCAATTATCTCATACATGTCTATAAACAATAAGCCATTGAGAGAGTAATACATTTTTGTCATAGATATGCAAATGCGCTGTTATTAGGGAATGGAACAGTAACAAGGCGCGTGAGTTTTGATCAGCATCGATCACAGTTCAAGTTCAAGCAGGAAGAAACCCTAGTCATGCAAACGTCTCGTCTTGCTGGTTTGGTGGGGAAACAAAAGGCCTGTGCTGACTCCTGCTTGAACGTCGCGTGCTGTGGCAGATAATTATCAGAAGTATCTTCCGCACACTGGAGAGGGGATCCAAACTGTTTAGCTTGAATGGTGTCCGTTGTGAGGCCTCCTGAGTGAAAGTGTGTAGGTTTGGGCTCCGACCGAGCGATTCACCAGGTGAATGTGTCTGATTATTTCTTCCTGTGTGGGTAAATGTGCAAATCAGTGAAAGCGGCTGCTTTAACATTCAATGGAAAGAATGCACACAGTGTCTTGACCCTCTGTGGCAGTTGACTGCAAGCCGTGTTCAATCACTGCACGTAGCGGTCGCCTAAGAATCCTTAACATGCAATGGCTTCTGCAAGCAAAGATTTGACATTTTTTGTCTAACCTTATCAAATATACAGTGTGTATACAGTGTGACACACTTTAAAGGCCATGGCGGTGGTTTTATTAAGTGCTGCTACTGTCAACTGTTCCTGTGTGACAAACCACATGGGTCACCATATTCCACATTTTGATGGGGATTTCTGTGGTTCCAGCTGGAAACTACTAGTCAAATGTGTAAACCACTAAGTTATGAGGCCACCAAATTACCAATCCTATATATATGTACATTATTCCTCACCATTCCTCATTCAGATCAACATCCATCGCCGTGTTGCGGGGGGAGCAGCCTGAATAGGGGAGTCCAGACCTCCTTCTCCCTAGCCTACTCCTTCAGCTTATCCGAGTGAACACATAGGTGTTCTTTCCAGTGTGTCCTCTTGAGCCTCCTCCCAGAAGGACATCCCCAGAAAACCTAACCAGGAAGGAATCCAGGAAGCATCCTAGTCAGATGCCCAAGCCACCTCAACTGCCTCCTTTCAAATTCGACAGGTAATGGCTGAACTCATCACGCTATCTCTAACTGAGATCCCAGCCAACCTTTGAAGGAAGGTCACTTCCGCTGCTAGTATTCGCAGTCTCTTTCTCTTAGTCTCTAGCCAGAGCTCATCAATATAGGAGAAGATAGGGAAGTAGGTTGATTGTTGAATTGTTGTAATGTTGCATGTTAGATCTAGTTTTTCTCCAAAGGGAATTTGTGCCTTCCGCTAGAATTTTTCCACAACCTCTGATTTGTTAAACAAATGTGTCATATCAAAATGTCATCCTACTTCTCTGCTAATGTTTTTGGTTTACTGGGATCTGGTCATCCTACAGCAGGAGGCTCCATACATCCTTCATACCCGGTCTCTGGTGTTATTCAGTAGTCTTTCATTGTTAAAAATGAGGATGAATGGCAGTCACAAGCAGCCAAACAAAGCTGCACTGTTTTCCGTCATTTCACTAATTAGCTAATTATTTTAGCAAACAGTGAGGTGCGGACGACTTTTCATGGAAATAATCAATAACACTAAAAGTGTTATTCAGCCTCATTAAAACATGCTTTGTAATGAGCCTCCTGTACAACAGCAATTTGCTGTTTTCAGACCATTTCAGAATGAAATTCACAAACTGCATCTGCTTTGTCAATAATATTGAAAGCCTTTTTCACAGCAAAACTGCAAGATGTTACCCACCCACCACAACACAAAGCTGCACACAGCATGGGATTATTGTCATAGTAATCATCTTGTTTACTTGTAAAAAAAAAAAAAGAAGAAGAAGAAGAAACAAGTAAAAAAGAAAAAAAACCACCCATAGCTATAAAACATAAATGGATAAATGTTTTGGATGAGAACTAAAAACAGAGCTCAAATACCAGTTAATGCACACTTTAAACCATTCTGTTTTGTTTCCTCCAGCAGTTTCTCTTGCCATTGAAAATCATACTAAGGTTTAAGCAGCATGTTTCACTTTCTACAGAAATAACAGTTTGAATAGTTACTTAAATATTACTTAACTGTATAGTTTCACCAAGTTTTCATGTCAGCTTTAATGTCCACAGTTGTCATGCTGCTCCAGTCTGCCTTGCTAAATGTTGGTCCCAGGCAAAGCAGGTTTATGATGTAACTCACACCTGTGACGATCAATGAACCTAGATCCCTACTGCTGTCTCTGAAAGATGACTTATAATCTGATTTAGCACCATGTTGTTTGGTTAGTCACCCTTGACCAGACTGAACAACACCAGTAAAGCTGAAGTTAATTTACAAATACATCAGACATTCATGAAGCACAGCTGACAACAGGTCATTTTTGAAACTGTTGTTCACCCATGAAGCAAAGTACTGAATAGATGTTAAAAAATGTAAATGTTGTGTATCAGTTACTAACGATACAACCAAATCGAATGCCAAAAGTATGAAATCAGTTTCATACTTCATACTTTCATAATAAAATAAATGCATCTTTTTAACTCATATATTTTAGCCAACACATTTACTGAGTTTTCATAGTAAAGAAATATTACTTTAGGTATTGTGTGGCTTTCAGTGGCTAACTTAAATATAGACAGCAGCAGAATAAAAGTCATACAATAGCTGTGTCCAAATTCAGAGGCCGCATCCTCCTGAGGCTGCATTTGTAGGCAGATTATGTCACAGCGATGCGACAAAGGCTGTCCAAATTCGTAGACTCCGACAAATGCAGCCGACAAATGCGCCCTCCTTCTCCCCAGATTTCAACGATGGGCCGGGTGTATCTTTTGTGGCCCCACCTATCCCAGAATTCATAGCACGGACAAGCTAAGTTTTAATAGTTTTAATATTACTCTTTCTGGGTCACAAAAGAAACTTTTAAGATATTTTCAGGCGAGGATGTAGCCGTGTAAACTTCAAATATCTGCTCGATTTATCAAGATATCACATATTTGCAAAAGTGCTCCGACGTTTTCGGAGACGTCTGTTACCCACCAGCTTCATAGGTGACCGGGAGGTCGAGGCTCACTAGAGGCGGCGAGAACAGTGAACTCATCATTTTCAAACCCCCCGCGGTCTTTCGCTACTCAGGTTAAACATGACATATAAGTCACTTAGATAACTTAAAAATGTTATTGGTTGGCTTTTTTCAGTGTTTTATTTTGAGTAAATCAGTTTGGGTGAGATTACAGCTGAATAAACGTCAAACAGAAAACTGGTTAAACAGAAGTGTGAGATGGTCGAGAATTTACGCCATTGTCCTGTTATATTTTAGTTAGCAAGGAGCAGACAGCTGAGCTTATTAAACTCCACCGAGACAGCTGGTGATGCAAATCTGAAGACTAGACTGTCCAGTTTCACAGCAGATCACTTCCGGTTTTCTCAGTCTTTCTCAGCCCACGTAGACCACGAAGGCCGGGTTCTCCGAAGGATGCGGCCTCTGAATTTGGACACAGCTAATATGCTGACACAATAGCAAAAGCTAGCTTTCACAGCAACGGCGTTTGACTGAAAAAAAAAAAAAAAAGATGAGTAAGAGTCACACGTGTCACTAAATTTGTAGACTTTTGTAGATGGTGATTACCAAACAAAAATTAAAGCCGAAATAAAGTTATGTTATGAGATATAAGCAAAAGAAGTGCACAACTCATAAAGGAATCAATTTCTCATCCACCACATGTGAAGGGAGCCATAAAGATCCATATGTGCACGCTGAAAAACATTCTGCACATAGAATGAACTGAAGCGCTACAAAGAGTATTGAAAGCACATGCTAGAGCCCTTACAGCAGCATCATGAATCATTGTGCAGCTTGTTCATAACACAATGCATTATTGAAAGCTAATAATAGCTTAAAGTACACCTTTATCCACGCACTGCATTTATTATTTGTCATTCTTTCAAATGGGACAGGTTTTTCACACAAATGACAGCTAAAAACTCCTCATCGTCAGTAAATGTTAATCTAACTAAATCACACATGAAAGTACATACATAGCACACCGTGCAGGTTTACTACCCATATTAATTAAAAGGAAAGCCCTTCTATGAGGTCAGTCATGGGCGATCAAAGAGGGAAGTGTTTAATTTGGTCTATATCGTATTACTTTGTCTTGTAAGAGGGGATCAGGGTTTTTTAAAATAGCCTTTAACGTGAATCCTCTTAAGCTCCCTCACTCCACTCTTAATTACAGAGGGCAGAGCATGTTTAATCCCTTCTTGATGAGGAGGAGCATTAGCTGTGGATAGAGGAGACTTTTTTAGAAATCAAATGAATTTCCCCATTGAATCCGTTTAATTAATTAGTTCATACCGGCAGAGAAACGATAGTATCACAAGTAACCCAAATACAGCAAGATCAGCAAACAGGCAGCAAACAAGATATGAGCAAATGTTATATTCATAAATAGAGATCTTCCCACCAAAATAATAAAATAAAAGTAAACTTATTGTGTGTTTATTGTGCATTTTTCTTATGAAACATTTGTGAATATCTTTGTCACAAAGTAGTACATTTAAACTTAAACTGATGAGCATAGTCATTTCAAGAATGCAGTCTGGTGATGAGAAGTTACAGTAGTCCAACTGTGAATGAGAAATAATTTTGTAGTGGTTTTGAGTATTTTAAAATGGCTGTGATTAGGTTGGGTTAACTGAAGGCAGCTGTATAATCACACACGTTACTTCTGTGCAGATATGTTATATACCCCAGACTCGAGATGATTAGGAATAAAAATGTTCAGTGAACAGTTTGCTTCTATTGTGTGATCGTATTTATAAGATGCAGAATATCTGTTTCTCTATTTTCTGTCTCTCTGGGCAAGCTAGGGTCTACATGTACCATATGCTACAGCCTAAGGGCAGAGTTGTAGTTCAGGGCATTGGGTTTGAGAGGACAACTGCTGTTGCCTGCTAAAGTTGTCAGCATGTGGAGTGTAGCTCATTTGTGGCATAGCTGCCATTTCCCTTGGACTGTATGTGTTTTTATCCCTTTTATGTGATGAATATTGTAGCTGGACTTGTTTCCCATTTCTCTCCATGATTTGATTCATTATAATTTAGCATTTTTACTGGTTGTCATCTTTTGCCCATGCCTGAGAGAGTTGGTCAGACCTAGATCTGTGTGGGAGATGAAGACTCCTCAGATAACTACACGCATATTTCCTTTAATAATGGTGTTCTGGCCTCTGTAGTAAAATGTTGTGAGCATCATGAGTGGAGTGCTCATTATGCTCACAATAATGAGCATAATGAGCACTGAGTTCTAGCAGGACAAGAACAGAGATGAATTCACAAGATACTTTGTAACCTTCACTGGTGCTTGTTTCTCTAGTATGATGAGCTCTAACTCCTGACTGAAACTCTTCAAATAAACAAAAGAAAGGTATTCAGAGGAATCATTCACCCTGGACTGGGGATGAACTAATAAGACACTACTTTAGAGTACAGAAAAAAAGATATGGAAATTCAGCTTGGAAAATTGTGGTGAAATAACTCAAAAAGAAAAACGTATCCTGTGTTAAGGAAAGATTTTTTATTTATTTATTTTTAAACATGTTTACGAGCTTAATTGGAGTGACAAATTGTTTTGTGTATTAGTTGAAGTTCTGATAAAACTGGTATGACACTCAGGCTTGAGACACAAATGATCTGATAGACGACCAAATAAAGAATATAATTATATACACACAGGATGGGCAACAACAGACAGCTAAATCAAATCTCTTAAGAGGACATGGGAAGTAAAACTAAAAGTAAGACACAAATGACTATCAAAACACGTCAGAGAGTAAAACAAAAAATGCATAATGGAGAGTAAGACTTGCCAACAAGATACAAGATGATAATTAAGAACTTTGAAGACAAGAGAAACAAAGACTAACCAGACGCTACTATTAAAAATAAATAGTGCTGTCAGCATTAATCTCGTTAAAATGACATTAAGGCCATAACCGCATTAACGCGGCAAAACTCTGTTAGCGAGTTAACGCGGATCGCCCCGTGCAATGGGCTGCACGATGCTAACGCTTTAAAGAGCTAACCACGCTAACACGTTGACACTGTGCACGGGGCAATCTGCATTAACTCGCTAACAGAGATTTGCCGCGTTAATGCGATTATGGTGTTAACGTCATTCTGACAGCACTAAAATACATAATTTTTTTTAAAAAACTACAAAATAATAAGTTCAACATCAACACTCAGATTGTAATTGTAACTGAAAATGCTAAATACTAAAGAATTTAAAGTTCACGAAACGCAAAACTTTGAGTTTCAAAACCAGGGCCATTGCATGCTGGTACCCTTTGGTACGCTGGTGCCTAAATAACTACATTTCTGTTAGATGACAGCAAAGCTAGCTAATATTAGCTTTCCAATATTTAGGCTGTAATGACTTCTTTTATCATTTTGCTGCATCCTGCTGTGTGAGCAAACATTACTGATGTGAAAACTAATAGAATTAGTTGTTATCTAATCCCATCATTTCTAGATCCACGAATTGAAAATGTCACGCTTGGTTAATGTGAATCCTTTCATTTTTATAACATAAGCTGTATTTGACTTTAACAGCCTACTTCTCTTTTTGTATGCGTGCGTTTTCTGTTTGTTTTTTACATTTACAAATCTCACTTGTACATAATCAAATAAGTGTGTGATTTCTACATTTAATATCTGGTGCGGTAATTGTGCTTTTAAATTGTTTTTGTTGTTGTTGTTGGGGTTTTTTCCACAGTGGAAAAATTGATTTGTCATAAAAAGAAAAATCCTTTCCGCAGAGACTGGGAAAACTGTTCCACCAGGGCTCCACTCATAATATTCATATTACTGTACTGCAGTGGGTGGAAAAAAATGAATTTATTTGCATTTCTTTTTGCCAGCTACATGAAAACATGTCTAAAATCTGTGCTATACTTGACTGGTCTCCCAGCGAGACATCCCAGTGAGCGCAGTGAGACTGTGGAAGTGACAAATCAACTGTGCACACAATGCAGCAATTTTGATTCTATGCCTGTGCTTCAAGAGTTAAAATGTCGAGTGCAAAAAATATTGTCGGGGCTTCAGTGAGCCTCTCTCTTTGGTCTTTAGACTTTGAGTAAAGTGTGACAGGAAGTAAATCCATCTCTGCTTGTGATGTGATCAACAGTAAATAATGTGCAGGAAGCCGAGGGAGACGCACAAAGTATATTTAACATGCTGATCACTGGGATCCATCAATCATCCAGCACAAAAACGAAAATAATCTCTGGATGGCTGGAAATGTTTGCAGAGTCAGGCCAGTATAGCGTGTGCACTAGTATCCATTGTTTACTGCCGCTGGTACAACCTGCTTTGTCGTCTCCATGAGCAAACTGTGTATTCTACCAGTGTGGCACAAGCAGCACACGTCATAGTGAAGAACCTGTCCAACCAGCGAGCTGGCACTGTTGTGCTGTAGATCTCTGGTGCATCTATTAATATATATTGCTTGCTGATTGAAATTCAAGTCCCCGCTCACCCACATAGGGCTTTTGAGATACTCGGCTTATCTGTCTTCTCCTCAGGTTGATGTTGGGTGGAGCAATTACGGGGATTAAGCAAGGTCATAAAGTTTGTGCAAGACTGATAAAGGCTTAATAAGTGCATCAAAACTGAGAGTATTGAAAGAAATGTGAACAGACACACCCTCCAGTCAGAAAGGCAAAAGAAATGGGGCAAAATAAGTGAAAACACCTGTTTGGGTGGAGTTTGGAGCAACATGAGTAAAGAATCACCTGTGTGACATTAAGGGAATTAAAAATAGGTTTGTACTGCAAGTCAGTACAAAGCACATTAGGACCACTTTAGCTAAAAAACAAAACAAAAACAACAAAATTGTTATCCTCTCTGCAAGGACAGTAGGAGGATCTGAAGTTTGAGTCAGCGTTAGAAGACTCATTTTATTGTTCTATAAGCATTAATATGTAATCATAATAGAGCATCTACTTTAGACATTAAATATTTAAACATTTTAAACATAATTTAATGAATTACTGGAATTAAAAAGAGTGAATGTTGTCTCCAGGAAGTTTAACTGGTTTAGAGTGGCAAGGTAGAGTGGGTTGTGTTCAAGTTAAAGAACACGGGTGCAGATTTCCAGTTAAGGTTGATTTATTCAGCTGTGGTTATCAGCAGCTTTATCACAGCCACACATGGTATATGGGTGGCACGTTTAAGGAGTGTCAGTGTTGACATGGTGATTTCAAAAATGTAGGACATATCAAACTTCTACAAAGAAAAGTCTATAAATGGATGAAACATACCACTATACACAAGTGATTGTGTGTTTTAATGATAGAGTTGTACCATTGATAAGACTGTTAACCCACACAGTTTACCTTTCACGCAGCTTTTTTCCCACCTTCAGATATGTCAGACTTTTTTCATGTACCAGCTCTTTTCCAGTTTTATTGGCCAAAATATTTAAAGTGCACACTTTTAAAACCGCTGCTCTTTTTATTGTACTACTTTGCTTCTTTGTCTGCAGCTGCTGCACTGCTCTCAGTGTGTATTAATGTATAATCTGTTTAGATTGGTTCCCCCATGGTAGCTGTAGTTTATAGCTGTGTCCCAAAACGTAGGCTGCATCCTTCGGAGGCCGCATTTGAAGGCAATCACAGCCAGGCCACGAAGGCTGTCCCAATTCGTCGACTCTTTCAAATGTGGCCGACAAATGCGTCCTTCATTTCCCCGAATTTGAAGGATGGGTCGGGTGTGTCCTTCATGGCCCACCATATCCCAGAATTCATAGCATGGCCCAGCCAATTCCAGTTTCCAACAATGGTGGCCGCTACTAAGTTTTAATATTACTCTTATTAATCTTTCTGGGTCACAAAATAAACTTTTAACATATATTTTAACGTAAAAATGTAATTGTTTGGCTTTTTTCAGTGTTTTATTTGCTCCGGAGTAAATTGGTTTGGCTGAGATCAAAGTTATTAGATTATTAGATTAGATTAAATAAAACTTTATTAATCCATCGGGTGGGTTCCTCCGGGATTTTCACACAGCTGAATAAACGTCAAACAGAAAACTGATTAAACAGAAGTGTGAGACAGTCGAGTATTTACGCCAGTGTCCTGTTATATTTTAGATAACAAGGAGCAGACGGCCGAGTTTATTTAACTCCACCGAGACAGCAGTGACGCAAATCTGAAAGCTAGACTGTCACATTTCACAGTCTCGCACTTCCAGTTTTCTTGGTCTTCGAAGGACCCGGGCCACGTAGACCGTGAAGGCCGGGTCCTCCGAAGGATGCGGACTACGTCCTTTTCTTGCATTCATCAATGCTGGGTTAGTGAAAGATGGCAGCAGCTTCCACTCTTCTCTTAACTCCTCCATTAGCTTGTTAGCTTAGCATAGTTCATCTCATGTTTCGCATTTGTCAGCAAAGCATTTCTCAGTGTCACTCTGACAGAGTATGTCTGCTTTAAACCTGAGTAATGCATAGCTAAAAAAAAAAAAAAAGTATTTCACAATGGGTTGGAAAGACACAGACAATCCCAAGAAAAAGAAGGTATGAAAAGGTGAACAGGGCTGATATTTTCACGAGCATCACAAACTGCTACAGTTTTGTTATCAGAATGTTATCTGTTCAGTCCATTAACATATGGGAAGCCCAGGAGAACCAGATGAATATTTTATTTTATCTGGTACACGCAGGCAGGCTGCCTGACTCAGCCTGCTCAGCTGGAGAAAGGCCCAAAAGTGCAGAACTCTGTGGAAACCTCCTGAAACATGGCAGACATTTCTCAGCGTATGCATCAGTGAGCAGCTCTGATAGGAAGTCATCCTGATCTTTGAATGTCATCTCCAGGTCTCCTTAACGCAGCCATGCTCTGTCTAATCAAAGGAGCTTTTACATCTGAATGTTGTTCAGGCAAAACAGGAAGGATCATGGTTGTGCGTCACTTCTGAGCGTTTAAAGGTGAGCACATCACATCCAGGGAGGAAAACTAAGAGAGCAAAGGCCATGAATTCTCACAGTAGTTGTCTGATAACAATAGTTTAAAAATTGTCCGTTTATTGTAATACTCTCTTTGGATTTCTGGAAAATATTATTGGGGTCAGTGACCACAATAAATATGCTTCAACTGTCATTGAGAATGACCAAACTGAACACCAGATAAGTGGCTCACAGAAGAGCTGGATTAGCTCCAGCTCTAACAAAATGTCAGCAGTTATGCAAAACAGCAAAGCAAACAACAGAAAAAGTGTCTCCGTGTCAGCCAGGATGCAAGCCTCTGCAGCTGTGTCAGCCTAATTGGACAAATGTTGTCAGAGACCTCAGTCATTAAAAGAAAAATTAAATGTTTGTCGGTGCTGAAGAAAAATCTTTGTTTTGTGTATGACCTATGAAGCTTAATTCTGTAATAAAACAGTCAAAAAGTCCAAACTGGACTAAGAAACAGAGATTATAAACACCCAGAGGGCTTATTGCAAAATGAGAAATGGATAAGTAAAAAGCACATGTGAAATTAAACTAGTAACACTGATGAGATCAGAAGGGAAAAAAGCAGGAAGTAAAACAAAAACAAGATGCGTGAGGAAACTAACTTTCAGAGTAAAACAGGACGTAACCTTGTAACAGCGTTTGCCAGAAGTGTGAGATGAAGACCTAATGCCAACATGAAGACAGAGATGGGGGAACACAGAGGAGTGAGTGAGAGGAAAGCACTAAAAACTCAGTAGATATGACAGGGTGCAAAATTCAACCAAAAACAAGAGCTTGCTGGCTCAGAGATCCCCCTTTGGGATTTTGGATGTTTTGCAGTATCGATCACCTGAGGGAAGGTGTGAGTGCAGGTTGAAGCGCCTGGGAAGGGATACCAAGAGTCACCTCCACAAGGGACAAATTAGATGAATGAGGGATTACTTTTACAAATTTTTTTTCATCATCTGGCAACCACAACTCTCTGTTTAAAGGAAAAAAATCAGGGTGATCCACTGAGTAAATAGTGAAGTATTTCAGATCCTGGTAGATCTGCTGGCAGACGGACTGTCATTGTCATCCCATGCTAAAAACACTCTTGACAGCGTGTGACTGTGTGTGTCAGAGAAAGAGAGGTTTTAAAGTTTAGTGGAGATGAAAAAAGCAGGTTGAGCCTCCAGCTATAGATGACTCTAAATCCTGAAACACATTAAATACATTAATGTATAATGATAGAGCTCTCTGAGGTCTTTAATTAACTACCCGTGATCCTGAGCACAGTTCGACAGGGGCAACAAAGTGGATGCTACATATTTCCAGTGACTCTAACCAGCTGAGGTGTCCCCCACTTCACGTTCCCCTGGAAGTAAAAAGTGTTAATATGGAACAGCAGTCCTACAGGAACTGCATGCTGTACATCGATCTGTGCTGCTGGAGTTTTGCTGGCCTGGAGCCTGACTCATTAAAGGAAAAACAAGAGTCAGTTTTACTCTCTCACTGCTGGTAAACGGTGAAAGTAGAGCTGTGAATGTAGCTCGAGAGAGTCAGTCTAACTGAAGAGCCAGAAAGCATTTCCCACACAGAAACAAGAAACGCAGTTTGTTTTCTACTGTACCAAAACCCTTCCTCTTCTTCATTCAGCTGCTTCTTTTCAGGTGTCGCCACATCTGCACATCTGAGCATCTGCTTCTATCTCACCCTATCCCTAGCATCCTCCTCTGTCACACCAATCATCTGCATGTTCTCTTAACTACATCCACGAATCTTCACCCTCTCCTCTTTGTGTTCAGCAAACAGTAGCAGTTTGCGGTGGCACCCTGATCAACTAACGATTGATTAGGGAATCACATTCTTCATGAGCTGCACGTTTGACTTGGCAAAGATTCTGTCCCGGATCCCATTTATCTGGGCTTGGGACCGACACTAGGAGTACACTGGCTTGTGCAGGTTTTGGGCTTATCCAAGGAACTTCAGGGTTTACTCTGCTAAGTAGGTGGTTCACTTACCAGACTATATCGCCATAGTACCTTTTGGAGCTGGTTAGGTTCCAGATTAGGGATCAACAGTCAATCCTCTGGAAAATAGCATCACCATTCCTGGAAGGTCTTTTGACCTCTGGCTGCAGAATAGACGAGTCTAAAGTTTTTCAATAGTGTCTAAAGTCTGTGTTTCCCTGATGAGCATCTGTAATAAATATAAATTCTTACACGCAAATTTATTCCTCGATTTATTTTTTCGTTCTCCTTTTGGCTGTTCAGGATGTTGGGCTGTACAACGCATACAGAAAAACAGATAAAGTAAGAAGATGCTGTTCAGTGCATTGAGAGCATTTACATGATAAATATGATTGCTGAAATAAATCAGTGAGTTTACATGTACACAATCCACTAGGTGGTATACAATGCTTCGACCACAGTCTACAACTGCTTTCTTGTCTCATCGGTTCTTTGCAGTTAAATTGATGCTGCCTTTGACACAAACCTTTAGAAAATCCCTTTCACTGGATCTTGTTGTAAATATAAACAGAAGTTTGGTAAACCACTGGTGTAATGTTCGTGATTGGTTTTCTAAACAGGCCACTTTTTTCTTTTTTTTGTTTCTTTTTTGTCTGTTTCCAAAAGAACGGACAGTCTGACATCAGCGAGCACACCTTCAAATGCTTACACTAGTTATTTTACCCTGTGAAGCCATAGCACCATGTACACCATAATGGACTGGTGACATTTTTGTTTCAGAAATTTCTTGCATTTTGGTCAAAGCTCAGATAAATCTGGTCCCTGATGGTCTACACTTTACTCAAAGACACCACTTTTCCGTGCTTTGAAAAATATGGCTGCAATGCTTCATATAATGCCGGTAAACTGAGCAGTCAGGTTACACATCACGTTACAGTGAACTCAGACTCTTGGAGGAGTGGTCACACAGTTTCTTTGGATTTCTGTGCAGCAGGTACAGTTCACATGTTCCATCCCAGTCCGATGTGCGTGGCCAGCAGGTAGCACATGCCGATCATGCATGTCATTATCATCATGGGGAATCCCAGCCTGTACAAAACAAGAGAAGAGCAAGTTAGTTGCAATGATCAGCACTTCAGTCAGGATTATTGGAATAAAAAGATTTACGGGCTGCAGTAACCTGCATGTGGGGGCCTGTCTCTGATCAGGGCATATACAGAAAGTCAGAAACAGCAATAAAGGAGGAGCAGGGGGACAGGTGGGTTGTCAAGTGGCTTGCAGATGTGCCCTAGATTAACCATTTGAATTAACAGGATAGTATGAATTGTCCTGGACTAGATCTATGCTTCACTTGTTTTCTTTTGTTGAGATAAATATAGTTAGCCACTCAGAAAAGTCACAGAGCTCAACCTCCACCAATATGACCATTTTAAGGAAAATTATTTGGAGTCTCACCAAATGCTCCCTCTGTCCACCAACTCTTGTGTAATTTGTCTCTTGCCTTGGAGAAGGAGCTGGTTGGCAGTGTTTTTGTAGTTGTTGTCATCATCTTAAAATGTATTCATTGTTCCCATCAGTGTGTGTCTTCTATTATTTTGCTATTGTTGCATGATTCAATGGAAGCTGTTAGTTTAGCAGGAACGTAAGCTCCAGTACACACAGAAAAAGAAGTCAAGAAATGTTGTTTACTACTTTTATTATTTTCTACTATATACCTTTCACTCTTACTGAAGCAAACAGCAATTTGCTTCAATAAGTGTAAAGCATCGTGTAATGTCACATGAAGTCATAGCTTCCATTTATATTATCCTGGTTTATTCTCTCAAATTTCTCCTTTAAAAAAATATATTACCAAAAATGGCATTAAAAAAATCCTGGCACTAAAGCTAGGTTTGAAAAAGTAATAAAAGACCTTTATCTTACAGGGATTTTTCTTCTCTTTATTATCACCTCTCTTTGTGAGAGACATATTTTGACCTTTGGCAGCCACAGACAGTCCAACTCCTCATATAAAGAAAACCAAATTATTGCAAAATCCAGTCTTATTGATGTGTGACACTTTGCTGAGCTCCACAACTTACTCTGTCTTCACTCAGCCTGCAGCACAGGGAGGTCAGAGCTGCACAGCCGCTCAGAGCCGTTAAAAATTCAGCGTCTTGATCAAGGACACATCAGCCTGCAGGTGAAGGCTTGTCTTCCTGCACGCTAAAGCTAGCAGATGCTCCGAGACATGCACATTGCGTACAACGGAACAATCTAAAAAGTCCTCGGCTGCATGCACACATCTCATTAGTCCAAAGTTGTTTATTGAAACAGAAATGGCTTCACATGGTGACATTTTTAAAGGCCAGCTTTCTTCTGAATGTAATGACTGAAATGTAGTCCCCTGGATGAAGCATTGGTGGTGACTGCTGCCATGTATGTTTCTGCTTCTCACCCCTGAATTAGTCTCCTTAATTAAAATGTGTCCTTAGATGACTCCTGAACTGCAGATGGCTCGTGTTTGGATGTCTACCATGTCCTATATGGACACATGGCAGCTCCGAGGGCCAGAGATCTGTTCATCCTCACTCTGTGCCACGGATCACTTTGGAGGACAAAAACTGCATGTATATTCAGCGTGCCAGCCATCAGTCTTCATCAAAGCAGAAAAGGACTAATTAAGACTAAAAAATAAGAGAACATATCATTAAAATATCATTGAGAGCAGATGTTGCTCTCACTCTGACAGCCTGAAGAGAAAAAGTTTGGGCCAAATCAGCCTGGAAAAAAAACATAAACATACAGCTGCTATATTATCTGTGTTAATCTTTATATTAGGATTAAAGACAAAATGATGACAGTTCATTCAAATGCAATTATTATGACGATAAACATTATATTTGGCTTACGTGTGGTTTTATGTGTATAAAGCACACAGATGCTTATATGAAATGGCAAGGTTAACCGTGCAAGTCTGATTGTCAGTGAGACAAAAGGTTACCTGTCTCTTTGCTGTGTGTATTTTCAGTTAACCTGGACATGACCTCTTCTTAGAGGATCTCAAGGAACTGAGATGACCATTTGGGTTCAGAATGAGTATCTGATGATCACTGCAGCTGCCCACAACTTTGTTTTCTTTTTCATTTTCTTATGTTTAGCTGCCTTTACGGGTCACTACGGTAGTCATATATGGTTGTCTGCTGAAGGCCAAGGCTTTTAAAGTTCTCATCAGAGAATTATCTTCCTCTGATGATGCAACTCAGAGAGGTGACACTGACCTTCAGCAGCTCATCAACCAGTTTGCCCATGCCTGCAGTGAGTCTGGGCTGGCTATCAGCATCAAGAAAACCAACAAAATGACTGATTATTTTAGCTGTTTGGGTTCTGTCGTCGCCAGCAGCAGCCTATAGTATCATTTACTAGGCAAAAAGACAAACAAGAGAGTGTGGGAGATCAAAAGAATCACCTAGAACCATTTCACCTTCACTGCCTACAGCAAATAGTCGCTAACATAACTGTGCTTAAACAAGCCAGCTCTCAGAGCATGCTTCTCCACCTCCTGTCAGTGTCGATCGGAGCCTATCTCGATCGACACGAACATCAGGTGTGTGTGTGCGCGTGTGCGCGTGTGAGTCAATGCAATATAAATATTTGCCAGTTCATCTACTGATTGAAATGAGACAGCTACCATCTATTTCCTGTTCTGTTCAAAAGCGTCTGGATGCATTTCTCTCTACCGAGATGGGTTTTGTTTTTATCCTAAAAGGGTACATTTTGTCAATTTAAGCTTTTTTTTTTGTTTCTTTGTTTTATATGTCCTCTTATAAATACAATATGGGGTTATGAGATTTGTAAATCATTGTGTTCTGTTTTTACCTGTTTTATACAGTGTCTCTACTTCGTAGGATCTGGGTTTATATGTGTAAGTGCCTGTGTGAAAACTGCAGTCAGTGTACCATGTCTGCTGCTCAAACTAAATTATGAGGTTTCCAGTGAATATGCTTGCAGAAATGGCAAATAAGTACTTGGACTGAAGAATATTAAGACTTTATAGGCACTTCAGCACTTTCATGATTTTAAGACATTCTGCATTTTAAGTGTAACAAAAAAACAGTTTCAAAGTTTCTCAACTGAGTCATAATGGTCATTGTCATTTTTGAGTGATTATCATTATTTACGCATCAGTAGCAGGAATGCGAGCTGCCCAGTGGGCCACTTTTGGTAAGCAGAACTGGCGCTGCGGGATGAACCTTGCAAAAGAGGTTTTTAATCTCAATGGGACTTTTCCTGGTTAAATAAAGGTTAATAATAATAATAAAAAGTAGCAAAAGTGGGGGAACTGTGAAGAAAAGATGAAAATAATATAAGATTTACTAAAAAGATTTTAGATAATATATATTAAGTTTAGAATTTATAATTTTCTTTTTTCTGATAATAAGTAAATAAGTAAAAGATCTACAGAAGAAAGCATCTTCTGTAGTACTGGTATCACATCTCTAAACTTTCAGTATGGTGAATGTCTTTTCTCTAGAAGGTGTAAGCATTTTGCAGTAGTAACATTCTTAGTTTCCTAACCAAACTTTCTTCATTTTCATGCACCTGAAAGGAACTGTCTTTTTCTTTTCTTGTCTACCATCGCCAGACACTGCTAGTTACTGTGGTGACCTAATCAGATGAAAAGCACCACCTTCAAGACACTGAAAACTCTGACTTCAGGCTCAACATATTTCAATAACCTATTAGTCTGTTTTCCTGTTGGCCCCCCAGCTCACCAGTGGTCCCTTCCAAGATTTAGATCACCATGTGGCGCTCTCAATCTTGGGGTTGAACTGCAGCTGCCAGAGTAGAGCCAGAGCCAAAGAAAATAGTTCCTTTTCAGTGCTCCATAGAATGCCTTTCACCTTATTTTCCATATATTAATAAAGAGTTTCCTAAGTCCAGTCCTTTCTCATCAATTTAGGTTTTTGCACATGACAGTTTGCAATCAAGCCGTGGTAGATCTGCTGCATGAAATTCTGTCCTGATTAAACAAAGACAAAAGCAGCCGATGATCTGTGTTGAATTTGTTGATTAAAATGGAAGCTCTCACAGGTTTTATTAGCAAGCCAAACACACAAAACGTTTAGTGTAGCTGTCAATATGCACCCCGACAGCTACTGGAAATAATATTGTGCAAAAAGATGCAAAGTGGCTAATGCTACCTATTTTGTGCAGAGGTCAGCATCCTCATATGTTGATGAACCACAGAGAAGGCATGGAATAGAACAGGTCTGTCAGTGCTCTGAAGCACCTCCAGACTGGACAGTAACGCAGCATTCAGCTGCACAGATGTAGGGCCATTTGGTGTTTATATTGATTTGTAATGTGAGAATTCAGTTCTTTGACTACACTGCTCGGTTTCTGTTAATACCACATGCTTTTCATTTAAACTACACTATAATCACATATTGCTTGTGGGAAAAATGAGCCTGTCTGGCTGTTATCGCTGTCAGACAGCCTGAGGTCACCTCTGCATGAGTGAATCCCTTTCTACGGAGCAATACCTATTTCCCGATCACAGGCACATCATGAGGGGACACGGGGCACATGAAAAAGACACCACAATATACCACAGAGAGGAGCAGGGTTCACCTTGTCTAAAAATCCCCATCAAACCTTGTGATCTCACACAATGACTTAATTGCATATGATGGGAGCTCTTTGAAAGTCCTGATGCAATCTCAAAGACTCTTTAGATAAACCAATGGGCCGCGCTTCTCTGACTGTGGAGGCTGTAGGACCGAGAGAGCAGCGCTGCTCCCCTGTGATAATGGTTGACCTGTTCTATTCAATGAGCACAAAAAGCACACTGGTGCAGTGTTTAAGCTGTGAAGCGGTACACAAAAAAACCTCCAAAAATATGTATGAGCGTGATTGCAGTGTTTATTAGAAATAAAGCTAAAACACCTGCCTCTGTAGTGCAGAGGCAGCTTTTCTGTATAGATTTCCTGCAGGTGACTGTACATGAGCAACATGTGGTCCAAAAGAACAAGACACTCTGAAGCACCTTACATTGTCTAATGTCATTTGTTTTTGTGTCTCAAAACTGTAGCAATTTGCTACATTGATAGGCATTTACAAGTACATTTTGCAGTGGGTCTATTCTAGAGTGCTTGTAATGCCACGGGTGCATTACAAGCACCCGTGGCAGTTTCTATTCAACCGACCAACATACAGAGCTGTTACTTTAGTGATGCACTTTAGGTTAATGGTTTGTGGCGAGGTGGATGATAAGGGCCTTGAGGCACGAAGGAAGCAACAGGGACCATGCTAACTGCTGAGCTATTCGAGGCTACTCATTTTCCTTTGTGATGGCTTATCAAAAAGGCATTTGTGCCCCCGTGGGCTCATCTGGCCCCTGAATTCATCCTCCTGATACAGCACTAGTCAATCCCAGCTGCCCAGACTTCGCTCCCCCTTGCCTGTCTCTCTGAACAGCAGTGACCCTTGCCACAGACATCCAATTACAGACAGTGCTTCAGCCAAGAGCAATGCTCCTGTCCAATAACTGTAAACACAGCTAGAGCGGGAGAGAAGTAGAGCTGACGGGTTGCAACTGTTCCCCTCCATTTCAATGAAATCCTTTGCAGACAGACGTCCCAGAGTCTTTTTAGTGCACTAAGAAATTTGTCAACGAGCTTTAACCAACTCTGACACATTTTCCACCAATTACTTCACTGGCTTTAGCGGCGTGTCAGAGCCAACTGAGCAGGTAACGAAGGCTGAAAAAGTAATGGTGGAATTTTCTTAATGCCAAAGGTCACCTGAAGTTGTTCTTTTTCTTCTCAGCCACAGTCTCATTAGCTGTAAATAGGAATATCAATGAAGCAACCTGCTACAGATCAGATTACAATATTAAAACGTAGTAGTAACATAGTAACATATCCTGTAGCTTAGGTATGTGGGAAGTACAATACTTCTGCAAGTCTTTAGAATAAATTACAACTCACTGAAAACAACAAATTGAGCATAGCGTTAGTTGAGTTAGGCCACAAAGTCACAATCAGCTGATTAGGGTGTGCCTTTCAGAGTGATGCTGTGCACAGTGTAGACTTAAGGACCCAAAATGCTGAACGCAGGAGGATTCCAACAGAAAGCTGATAGTAAAATCCACAAGGTAACAAAAAGTCCAAATACAAGAGAAAATAGACAGTGTAGACAGCAAGGCAAATACGAGGAGCCAGAGAATTTAAACAAAAGGTGAACAGGACAGCACAGAAGAAAACACACACACACACACACACACACACACACACACACACACACACACACACAGGAACATAACAGTACAAAGAGGAAGTCTATTTATGGCCCTTGGTCTATTGATTGGAATGAGGGAAAATGGGCGAAAGAATTACAACGAGGTGAAGACACACAGGATAATCACTCAAGGGGAAGCAAAACCACACAGGGAATTGAAGAAAACTTTCACAGTAAAACAAGAGACCGGTACATGGAAACTAACTTCTAACAAAATATCAGACCAGGGAACACACTAAAACAGAGGAAGACAATGGGAAATGTAGGAGCCATTCTTGGGTTAATACCTTATGTGGTCACTAGAGGTCACCTTTTTCTGTTTTGATTATGTAATGTAAAGGTATTTAAGGTAGACGCACGTAATCGGCGTCAGGTGTGTCATTGAGAAGGCAAACAGTTTGTGACGTTGCGCTGTTATGCTAAGTCGATACAGAATAAAGACCAAAAAGGACAAGATACATACTGCTGGAGTTATTGGACTGTGAACTTAATTCATGCATACCAGTGACATCACGTCACCCCCGTTAACGACCACCTCAGTGGCTTCAAGCGTAGGCTTAGCCTCTACAGGAAACATCTGAGAACTAAAAGCTAGAACATTTGGTTGGTCCCTGTGGACCTATCCCTGACTCCTCCGGTCCACATCCTTTGGGCATTTAATGGTGTGAGAATGTGTGTGTGTGAATACTAGAAAGTACTGAGTAGAAGGCATTAATAAGTTCCAATCAATTTAGCATTTTCCTTAAAATCAAGCCAGGATTACACAACTTAAACAACTGCAGCATCTGCAAACCTCTTAGCAACCCATCTCTTCCTCAGCTCCTCCTTTTTATATCACAGAATTTTATCGCTGTTATATGATGAAGCCCAGTCTGTTCTGTCTGGGGGTGCTCGGTCCTGCTCTCCTCGTCTCCAGATTTTCACATGGAAGGACTGGGAATGGGAACATCAATGTTCTTTAGACTACAAACTGAAATGTCACCTTCACGGCGGCGCTTCAGAAAATGTTAGGTGGTAAGTATAGATAGAATATCAGTATAAATGTTGTCTGTGATTGATATGATGAAAGCACTCTCACTCCATCCAGTGAAAACACTTTCAGATCTTTGATGACAATAATCTACAGTAAGCCACAGACACCGCGTTCAGTCATAAGTGTCACAAGTTTAATGTTAAATCAAGTCTCTGTTCAAATCTGTTACACAAATCCCAAAAGAAATCCTCTGACTTTGTCTCTTTTCAACCCTCACGGGCATTACATTTCCACTGTTCCTAAATAAAATAGCGATGCAGTTCCAACCCAATGGCATATCAAGTCTAATCAGACTCATATTCATGCTTTTTTTCAACATAACTGACCCCTTCGGCTTCTCCAACATGCAAACCATAAAGCGTGTCTGACTGCTGTGTCGCCAGGGTGCAAATTATCAGTGAGCAGGTGGCAACCTGATAGGAAGCCTGCTGACCATCCAGCCTGCGATATAACCACATTTTCTGCCATTCATTCGACTTTTTTTCTTGTAACCACCCTAGAGTTCTGAAATCAGGCTCCACGGTTGGACGGTTTCACTCAGTATCAGTTCAATCAGTCACACATATGTTACACTGTTTATGCCTCTTTCATGGTTCAGCGTGACTGGGGGACTTCTATTTCTGTCGACATGAGAGAATATTGCTGCAGGTTGACTTCCTCCACACTCACTGTAGTAAACATTTCTCTACAGGGTCACTGAAGAGGACACAGACTCAAATCACTGCTTGCACTACATAACAAACCCGTGCGTGTCGTGTTGTTTCCTGGAGTCTGCTCACAGAACGCTGCACCTGCTGCACAAAGACAAACTAAACGTGTTCTGTCACATGATACTCAGTGCGACACGTTTTCTCTAAATGTTCTCAGGCTATTCATACACACTGTTGGCAATTTCTAATGAAACATATGATGGACATAAATGTGTAAGTAGCCCCTCAGGCTGAATAGCCTATCGTATTTCAGCACCACAAACCAAGAACAGAGGAACTTTTCAAACTTGCTGTTTATGACCTCTTTGTGCATGGGACTGCTTCGTGCTGTTAATGGCGCCTTTGCTTACTTGAAGAACTCCATGAAGGAAAAGCCATATCCATGTTGCTCAGCGATGCCTGCACACACAACATTGGCTGATGCTCCTATCAATGTGCCATTTCCTAAACAGAAAAGAGAAAAAAGTCAGAGAAAACTTTTCTTTAATGTCAGGTGTGTTTCCAGAACCACTAAAAACTGTAATTAAACCTATACTGAAAAAGGACAATCTTGACAAGACACAAATGAGCAACTACAGGCCGATCTCCCATTTTTAAGTAAGATCATTGAAAAAGCAGTTTCTCAACAGCTCAATTACTTCTTAAAACAGAATAATTGCTACGATGCCTTCCAGTCAGGTTTTAGACAGAGCCACCGCACTGAAACCGCTCTGACCAAAGTGTTTAATGACATATGTCTGAATACAGACAGTGGAAAAATGTCAGTCTTAGTTTTGCTGGATCTCAGTGCAGCATTTGATACAGTTGACCACAACATATTACTCAAACGACTGGAGAACTGGACAGGTCTTTCAGGAACTGTACTAAACTGGTTCAAAACATACTTAGAAAACAGGAAATACTTTGTATCAATAGGTAACTTCACATCTGAGCAGACAAGTATCACATGTGGAGTCCCCCAAGGTTCCATCTTGGGACCCCATCTGTTTAACATTTACATGTCCCCACTGGCACAGATTATAAAGAACAACAAAATAAACTATCATAGCTATGCAGATGACACACAAATATATATCAGGCCCTGTACAGGCTCTTGGTAAATGCACTGAGGAAATTAATGACTGGTTGTGCCACAATTTTCTCCAGCTAAACAAAACTGAAGTAATAGTCTTTGGAGCCAAAGAAAAACGATTACAGGTCACCTTCAATCTATACACCTAAAAACCACAAACCAGGCGAGAAATTTGGGTGTAGTGATGGATGCAGACCTAAACTTAGAAAAACACATTAAGACAATAACAAAGTCAGCTTACTATCACCTCAAGAATATTTCAAGGATAAAAGATCTGATGTCTCAACAGGACCTGGAAAGACTAGTCCATGCATTCATCTTTAGTAGGCTTGATTACTGTAACAGCATCTTTACAGGTCTACCTAAAAAATCAGTCAGACATCTACAGCTCATTGAGAACTCTGCTGCTCGAGTCCTCACTAAGACCAAAAAAGTGGACCACATCAGTCCAGCTCTGAGGTCTTTATGTAACCCAGTGTTAATTTGGTTATCTGATATTGTGTGATATTCAGTATATATGTATATACCTATATTGGGTGTTATAAAATGTTCTTCAATGATTTTGAGTTTTTTTTTTATTGCTATTGGTTTGCGGCTGCTTTACGACAGTCGACTGTGGTAGTACATCCTAGCGGGAGGGGCTATGAGCTCACGTGGCTTGTAGCTGTGCCAGAGAGCAAGCTGGGGTGAGCTAGCGGGGAATATCGCCTTCTGCAGTAGCCTTGAAAAGGACTATTGTTCGTTCTCCTGCCAGACGCTTCGCTGCTGTGCTGCCTTACTGCTGTGCTGCCTCGCTGCTGTGCTGCCTTACTACTGTGCTGCCTTACTGGTGCCATTAAAGGACAAGCGGCCGCCATCCCTTCATCCATCCGGACCTTGATTATTTGGACCGAAGTACTCACACACACGCCCGCACTCAGTGCCATACACTCTCTTTATTTTGCTGGCCAGCTAATACCATTTGGTTTTTTTTTTGGTTTTTTTGTTTGCATTCACAAAGACTATCCAAAGACATTTTGGTTATTGTCAAATAGACACTCTCTGATTACGGACTGAGGAGGTTGTGGTGTTACAACCCCAGGACTGAGAAAAAGGACTCTTTACATAATATATTCACTTGTCTCCTGGTTAGGAAAAGTGACTATTGATGGAAATATTTTTCTTCTTCTTGTCTTTGTTTACATTGTATCCCAGAGAAGTTTTAAGTTGTTCAGGTTGAAACATTTGCATTTAAAGTCGGTTAAGTTTCCTTTGATATATCAGTGTCAAGCTGATGTTTAAGAGGGTATGTTAAGGACAGATGTGCTCCAGTCCATCAATCCTTTAAAGTGCTGGACACCGATGGTAAATTGCCATCAGACCCTAAATAAATTGTCCTCTGCTGTTATCCATATTGCTTCACTCATTCTTTGGTGAGTAGACGTATTGGTTACAACTAAGAGTAGTAGGAAAAAAATTGGCGCCCGAACAGGGACTGGAGCGCATCACTAACTTTATCCTGAAGCACATGCACAGACATCTGTGAATTCATCTACTGCTTTGCAGAGAGAGACAATGGAGTTTTGTGACAGGTATGGTTTTGATCCAGAGTACACTGTTTTGTTAAAAGGGGCTAAAGCCGAGATTAAACTACAAGAGGTGCAAAGAGCATTCGCTTTGCTGGATCACGTTGTCAAAATTCAACAAATAGATAGTCTCCCTGACACTATTTTGTGTCAGTTCATGGAGTGCATTACCCCAATGCTCTTAGATGGAGAACATTCAGCAGATGGGGAGTGTTGGGAGGTTATTCAGATAGATGAGTACTGTCCTCAGGGACCTGACAGTTTTCACCTGGCGCATGATGTGGTCCCCCTCGCTCGAGCAATTGATGATGTGACTGCTAGTTTCAGAGAACAAGTAAACGAACTGGCATTAGCATATAATGTGAGCCCCATGACTTTAAATCAGGCTGCAGTGAGCCACATGTGTGGGAAAAATGATACATATAAGGGGTTAGCTACCTCAACTCCTGCCTTGGGAGTTAAAACTCAGTCCACACCAGGTCCCAGGTCAACTGCCGCCTGTGATGATGGCCATGTGCCCAAGGCTAAACAGGCACTTGATGCGGACTCCCTGCTTGTTGATCCTTTGCCAGCGGAGGTTCAGAGAGTCATTGTGGAGCACATTGTAAAACATGACTCGCCCATGCACACTCCCTCTGGTTTTGAGCTCCGCTCATTTTCAGGAAACTCTCCAAAACCCCCTAATGAGGTAGAGTACAGGGTATGGCGACTTAGAGCTAAACAGGTACTAAATGACTCTACCCTTTCCGAAGGGCAGCAGCGCCGTGTTTTCCTCGATAGCTTGGCTAGCCCTGCTTTGAATGTGGCCCTTTCTATTGGGTCTCAAGCATCACCAAAAGACTATCTCGATGAGCTTGACAAGGCTTATGGCAATGTCACTGGAGGTGAAGAGCTGTATATCCAGTACCTAGAGACTCATCAGAATAGTGGAGAAAAGGCATCTGATTACTTGCGCCGACTCCAGACGTTGCTGCAGGAGGTAGTTGACGGTAATGGCATACCTAGAAGTGATTTTGATGTTCAGCTACTAAAGCAGTTCCTCAGAGGTTGCTGGGATGACTCTCTAATTGCCACTCTGCATCTAAAAGAAATAGTGGGATCTGCACATCATGTTATTCCCACTTTCTCAGAGCTGCTTTTTAAAATCAGAATGCATGAGAAAGAGAGTCAGTTAAAAGAAATGCGCAGGAGACGTTACATGAGCGGCACCTCAACTAAAGTGCAGGCTCGAACACTCGTAGCCACAGATGACGGCAGGCATTCTGGCACACCTCCCACAGCGCTGGATGCTTGTACCAGAGAGCAACTGGAGGAAAAGAAAAAAAAAAGAGGAGTGGAGGAAGTATGTTCGCCCCCTTGTACATGCTTATAACTGTACAAAACATGACGCAACTGGAGAAGCGCCCTTCCTTCTGATGTTTGGTAGAGAGCCACGCCTTCCGATTGATCTCTGTTTTGGACATAGTCCACGTGGCCACAGCACCAGAACACATATTCAGTATGTACGAGAACTAAAGAGTAGGCTGAAGTATGCATACGACCTAGCCTCAAGAAATGCTGAGAAGAGACAATTGTTGAACAAAAGACGCTGGGATGCTAAGGTTACTGCCCTTCCATTGGAAGTGGGTGACAGAGTCCTGGTAAGGAATCTGAGCCTAAGAAAGAAACACAAAATCTCTGATAAGTGGGAGCCTATTGTGCACATCGTTGTTAAGCAGACGGATGAGTCTATCCCGGTTTATGTGATTAGGCCAGAGGATGCAGAGGGCAGAGAGCGAGTTCTGCATCGTGACATGCTTCTTCCCTGTGGGTTCCTACCGGTTAACCTGCAATGTGACAGTCAGGATGTGCTAACCAGTTCGGTTCAACCTCTCATGAGAGTGGATGCAGGGAGCAACACAGAAGAAACTCGGCTGGAGGAGGAGTTTGGGCAAGACGAGGAAATAAACTTTACATCCAGCCAATTTCCTGACAATGACTTGTTGGCGGATCAAAGGGATGTTCTGGGAGAACAGGAGGCGTCCCAGCCACAGTATCCTCTGAATCCTGGGGCACCTGAATTCATTGTAGATCTGACAGGATCGGAGACAGCAAACGATGAGGAGGTGCTCAGCCCAGCCCCAACATGTGGTAGGCCACAAAGGAGGAGAGTGCCACCAGCTTATCTCAGTGACTATCAGGTCGGCTACAAAGTCGATTGTAAGCATCACAGTTTCAATGTGCCGATGACACTTGCATTGCTCAATAACTTTTTCCTGTCATTACAACAACAGATTGCTGGGTTAGTGCAATCTCTGTCGGGTGATAGTGACAGGGACGTCACACTTTAAACAGGGGTGGATGTAACCCAGTGTTAATTTGGTTATCTGATATTGTGTGATATTCAGTATATATGTATATACCTATATTGGGTGTTATAAAATGTTCTTCAATGATTTTGAGTTTTTTTTTTATTGCTATTGGTTTGCGGCTGCTTTACAACAGTCGACTGTGGTAGTACATCCTAGCGGGAGGGGCTATGAGCTCACGTGGCTTGTAGCTGTGCCAGAGAGCAAGCTGGGGTGAGCTAGCGGGGAATATCGCCTTCTGCAGTAGCCTTGAAAAGGACTATTGTTCGTTCTCCTGCCAGACGCTTCGCTGCTGTGCTGCCTTACTGCTGTGCTGCCTCGCTGCTGTGCTGCCTCGCTGCTGTGCTGCCTCGCTGCTGTGCTGCCTCGCTGCTGTGCTGCCTTACTACTGTGCTGCCTTACTGGTGCCATTAAAGGACAAGCGGCCGCCATCCCTTCATCCATCCGGACCTTGATTATTTGGACCGAAGTACTCACACACACGCCCGCACTCAGTGCCATACACTCTCTTTATTTTGCTGGCCAGCTAATACCATTTGGTTTTTTTTTTGGTTTTTTTGTTTGCATTCACAAAGACTATCCAAAGACATTTTGGTTATTGTCAAATAGACACTCTCTGATTACGGACTGAGGAGGTTGTGGTGTTACAACCCCAGGACTGAGAAAAAGGACTCTTTACATAATATATTCACTTGTCTCCTGGTTAGGAAAAGTGACTATTGATGGAAATATTTTTCTTCTTCTTGTCTTTGTTTACATTGTATCCCAGAGAAGTTTTAAGTTGTTCAGGTCGAAACATTTGCATTTAAAGTCGGTTAAGTTTCCTTTGATATATCAGTGTCAAGCTGATGTTTAAGAGGGTATGTTAAGGACAGATGTGCTCCAGTCCATCAATCCTTTAAAGTGCTGGACACCGATGGTAAATTGCCATCAGACCCTAAATAAATTGTCCTCTGCTGTTATCCATATTGCTTCACTCATTCTTTGGTGAGTAGACGTATTGGTTACATTTACACTGGCTGCCTGTCCGTCAGAGGATAGACTTTAAAGTTCTGATGCTGGTCTATAAAGCTCTGAATGGTTTAGGACCAAAATACATCAGTGACCTCCTGACGCAGTATGAACCTTCCAGATCCCTCAGGTCATCTGGATCCGTTTTTTTATCAGTTCCCAGAGTCAGAACCAGACACAGAGAAGCTGCATTCAGCTTTTATGCTCCATATATCTGGAACAAACTCCCAGAAAGCCTCAGATCAGCTGAAACACTCAGTTTATTTAATTCTCAGCTGCATTTGAATAAAACACCAAATCCACACTTTTAAGCTTAAAATTCAAAACTTATATTTTAACTACTGATTTTATCTACTGTTTTTTTGTTTTGTGTTTTTTCTCTGTAATCAATTTTAAATCGTGCTTTTTATTGTTTTTGTTTTTTAATGTCTCTGTAAAGCACTTTGAATCACCTTGTTGTTGAATTGTGCTATATAAATAAACTTGCCTTGCCTTGCCTAAACTGCTTTTTATTACTTCCCAGCAAACAGATAATGCTACAAAGCTGGACGCTCATATTAAACATGGCTAAAGTTGCAAATAAACAGGTCAGTGTCTCTGAAACGCTGCACTGTTTCACATCCTGTTTCAAAAACATTTTGTTTTCTATTCTTGGATCTGATTGGCATTAAATGGAGGGTCTCTCTTTGTACGGTTACAGAAGAAGCTCTGCTCTGATCACAGCACGCCCACCCACCTGCTCAGTCTGACTCAGAAATACTTCCATCAGTTTGCTTAAAAACATTTTTGGAGGTTGACCAGAAAAGAAAACTTGAAATACTGTGCATTTCCTGAAGAAGTAGAGCCGTGGGTATTAGTTTTCTTTTTCTCAGAAAAAAAACAAAACAGCTAAAGACCAGAAAGTCAGCTTCTGCAATCAGAGCCCACTATGAAGGTGGATCTTTAGCTGATTAATGTTAGAAGATGATGATTTTTTTTTATCTGTAAAGGAAAATGAAGACGAGTTAGAAAAGCACATTTCAGTGATGTGTAAATAACCAATCTCTGAAATGTTTGTCTTGTATTGACACTTGAAACAAATCTCTACTGTAACTACTGTTTCAGAATGGGAAATTATGTTTCTCAGTTGGTTTCCTCTACTGCTGCAAGAGGAAGACACACTGCACAGAACCATCACAGCCTGTTTGCAGAAGCTCAATAGAAGTAACAGGAACGTGTGCTTTTAAGGAAGAGAGACCATAAAGAGACAGGATGCTTGTTTTAGGAAGAGAGTGGAGCGAGTGGCTGCATCAGCGTTTAGTAGAAGATGAGTAAGGACTCGTGTTCAACTCGTGCAATGCTGCTCTAGAAGAACCCAATAATAAAAATATAGAGCTGAGCAAAACACAAGTTAACGTAAAGTATTTCATCATTATGAGCATGAGTACTTTACAGTCTTATAATACTGTTGATCACTTTTCTGACTTAATCTCATAAAGCATTGCTTTAACAGTCAGCACGCGTACCCATCCTGCAGTTCAATACTGCCCACATCTCAAAAGGTGTCAGTGTGAGGATGGAGCTTGGCAGGGGCAACATCACACTGCCAGTCGATAAAGACCTGTCACAGTGCAGTTGATTAAACTGAAACACTATGACAGCTCTCTCTCTCCATTTGTGTCCTTCCCATCGGAGCAGAGTCACAGTCGGATGAAGGGCTGGCCACTGGGGCGCAGAATGAGCCTGACTGAGGCGATCTCTGAGAGCCCTGAGGCTGCTCCCACAAAGAGCGCAGCCTGACCTCCCCGGGGAGCGACACAGCTGTACAAAGTGTGGCTGTCACCTGGAGCATATGTTGTCTTCTTCTGGCAGCCGTCATCAATAAAGATCCACACCTTTCAAACAGGGATAAACTATAAAGTCCCTGATGTCTGTGAGGGAGTCTGGAAGGCTGTTGTGTATTTTTCCCAAAACTGACATGCAATGCACTATTTTTATAATACAGCATATGAGGCCCAAGAAGCAATACTTACCACCCAGACAGGCTCCCATAGCCAAAGCAAAGATGAGCGGTTTAACTGGCAGGTTCACATCTGCATCCTGACTCAGGTTGATGAGAACAGGAATCTGCAGAGACAGATTTAAAATCATGAAAACAGCTCTTTCTTGAAATTTTACATACTCTGTTTTTAATATGGCGAAATGTTTTTTTTGCTTTTTTTAACTACAAGAAGGATGTGTGTGTGTGTGTGTGTGTGTGTGTGTGTGTGTGTGTGTGTGTGTGTGTGTGTGTGTGTGTGTGTGTGTGTGTGTGTGTACATGTTTAGACACCTTTGTGAGGACAGAAAATTGGGATGTCACTATACTTGTGGGGACCAAGAGTCACCACGAGGCATTTTTGAGGTTCAAAATGTGGTTTTAGTGTCAGGGTTTCAATTAGGTTATGTTTAGGCTAAAGGTTAGGCATTCATTTTTGATGTTTAGGGTAAGCGGCTAGGGAAAGCATTATGTCAATTAGATGTCCTCACTAAGATATGAAAGTGTGTGTGTGTGTGTGTGTGTGTGTGTGTGTGTGTGTGTGTGTGTGGTTATGACGCAAGTGCTATACAATAACATGTTTATGGACTCCATGATGAATAAAGCCTGACTGTTCTCCTTTTGGAAAAGTATTATTATTTCTCTGAATTCTTTCTAATACCCAGCAGGGGGCGACTTCTCCAATGTGAAAGTACATGTATATGAGAGTGTACAAAAGTATGAGAAAACAAACCTACGCCTGAGTTGAGTTAAGGCCTCCATATACCTCTAGTATTTCCTGATAGGATCTTATTTGCTGGTCTTATTCATTATTGTTCATATTTTGAAATATGTACCAGTTTTGACAGCTGCTTTATATCAATCTACATGTCTGCCCCTTGTTAGGGAAGCAAACTTTAAATGTATTTTTGCAGGAATGGGTAAAATAGTTTAAAAAAAATGCATTTGAAATGATTATGAACAAACAGTTGGATGTTTTTAAGGAGAATATTTGTTTGTCCTCTTCCGATGTATCTCTTGTTTCGATGCTCTCACTGCAAGATCGGTAATTTTTTTATATACAGACATGAGTGAAGTATCAATAGTTTCCTGTAACTCTGGCACAGAAAGCAAATAAGTGTAAATGCAGAACTGTTGCTTTGAAAATGCTTCTAAATTGATTCATTCATACATAAATTTCCTAATCTCAATCACTGCGGACTGAAGGGGGAAAACAAATCTTTCCTCAGCCTCACTCTATTGTGCCAATCAGGACATCTTTCTTCTTATCAGCGGTGCACTGAATTGAAAAGTGACGCGCTTTGAAGTGCTCTTCTTTTCAGGTAGAGCAATTCTTGCATGGACCTGAAACTATGGGCGAAAAAAAAAAAACAATCAGAGAAAAGGACATTTTCAAAAAACCCCATGGACACACTGACTAGTCAAAAAATGTGATGGTTTAATTCTCACAGGCAGCATCTCATTCTGTCAGTGGGATAACGTCTTTCTCCTTTCTCAGTGTCATTTTAATTGAGCACAGAGGCACTCCTCTGAAACATTGATCTCTGCTGAATCTATTAATTTGGGGGGGAAAGACAGCTGACAATAGACGTGGTGAGGCAGTAGCTGTTCAGACAGTTTTTACAGAAATAAACCTCCAATTATGAAATGATTAACACATGTTGAGCCTGTTTTTTTCCTCCCACATCTGATTAATACATAATACAGCCCTAATCCCTGGTTGCATCTCTGCCTGTTATGTATTTTTTAATAAGAACCCCCCTCCCCGAATGATACACACCTTTTAACTTCTGTATCAGCATTTAATTGCTGTAGCTACACATTATAAATCGTCTCTCTTCCATGTCACAGAATCTGCATGTGACTTGTTTGTGTAAGAGTGTGATATGCTGCAGCTGTGATATCAGGCTCAGGGCTCTTACCATGGTGGCAGTGAAGGGAATGTTGTCAATGAGAGAAGAAGCCAGAGCCGAGACCCACATCACCAAGATAATGGCTATAGCCAAGCGCTGGTCTTCTGGCACCGCCTGACAGGGGAGATAAGAGTGACAGATAACTGCTACTTTTATTGCCGCTCACACGCACACACCCTCTCTCCGCCTTCGCTGATTTAAATCAAACACAACAATTATGTTCAGTCTCTGACACCGAACCCCTCCTCGGGGAGCAGAAGCTGAGAGGATGAAGCTGTTTGAATGTGTGACACAACCACAGGTGGTGGCTTTGAGTGTTATCTGTGCTGTAGGCGCACAGCGAGGCTGGTTCACCGCATGCGGTGTGATTTGAACCCTCTTCATGGCGACAGTAAGGAAAACAGAGTCTCCTCCTTTATTTCAGCTGTCCTGCAGCCCTACGAAGAGAGAAAGGCCATGCAGCTCTCACAGCATGTTGTCCATGGTTCTGGAACACCGAGTGGGTCACAAACCACAAATAGCACACTACCTGTCATGTGTCATTATTAGGCTCGCAGGGGCCCGCAGTCTAAACACAAGCTGACGTAGCTATTACTGGTGCAATTCTCTGCTAAGAGACACCTCGCTTGCATGACGCACAGAGGCAAGAATATGGGTGAAAATTACTTCAGACCCCTTCAGCTGCCTGCAGGAGTCAGATGCAAAGAAAATAATTGAATTCCGAGCCAGGCAGAACAAAAGGATCGATATGCATGGAATGCAATATCGCATCACCTGTGCCCAATTATCAGCGATGCAAGTCGCACAGAGACCTGAGAGATGACTGTAAAGGTTCAGAATCAAAGGGGAAACTTACTTTTATAAGCAGTGCTGTCTGTTCTCCGATATAGTCAATAAGCTGCAGCTGGGCTAAAGCCTGAAAAGGGAAGAGGAGAAGATTAATAAGGAAAAAAAAAAATCAGAAGAGAATCACTTAAAGGTGAGATTAAACCGAAAGAAGAAAAGCAATTTGGTTTCAATTTAGTGGCTATTAAATAGACAGAGACAGATGTATCCTTGTTATCATTCCTGAGATTGAATATTATTCATGTGCTGGTGAGCACTGCTTCACTGACTCTACACTGTGTTGTAGTTTTGCCCACAAAGAGAGAAACAACAAAGCCCTCACAGTGCTGACAGGACACTTTTCTTTGCATCCTTTCATTGAAGCTCATGGGTGAAAATACAGATAATTACTTTGCACATTGCGAGCTGACTGCCAGCTGCACTGTCAATTGAATCTATGCATTGATTCTGTTTTTCCTTAGTGTCCTGTGAAGCTGCTCGTCAGAGCAGACCCCAGCTAAACCTACATTTATCTTTGATCTGGATGCTTCAAGTGGCTCTAATTAAAAGTTGTTGTTTGGCATCAGTTCTTAGTTTTCAATGTTCAATTTGTGGTCCAAAATTTCCTTGGAAAAAAATAGAAACAAGCTTTCCGTTAAATGCCAGAAGCTTGGCCTGTATGTTAAATACCTCCATCAAAACGAAGAGGCCGGCAAAAAACAGCAGCGTGGCCCACTCCACTCGGTGCAAGATGATCTCAAAATCCTGAATGTCTGCCAGAACCAAAAGCCAGAGCGCACCCAAGATAGCGATCCAACCTGAGAGAGAACAAGAAACACCATCTGACATCTCCCTTTACAGCAGGAAAACATGTTCATATACATAAAAACTCTGAGCACTGACTAGCAGATTTTCACAGATTTATATTAGCAGATTGCTCACACAGTAAAAAACAAAACCTTTATCACATGTTACACATGCAACCACTGTTTTTAAATATCTATCCATCTATCCATCTAGATAGATAGATAGATAGATAGATAGATAGATAGATAGATAGATAGATAGATAGATAGATAGATAGATAGATAGATAGATAGATAGATGCCATTAATGATTAAAAAAAAGAAACTAGCTGGTCTTTGACTTTCTCTCAAATGGATGAATTTTTATGAAGTTTGATGGATTTGTTTTTAAGGTCCCACCACAGGATTTCAGTCAGGCTGAGGTCTGGACTTTAACTAGACCAGCACCTTGATTCGTTTCTTTTTCAGTCATTCTGTAGAATTTTTGCTGCAGTGCTTGGGATCATTTTCCTGTTTCATGAATCGGTTTAGGCAAGTTTTAGCTGTCAGAAAAATGGCCTCATATTTGATATGAGTTTAGTACACTTTGGTATACAGAGTACTTCTTGGTCAGCGTTTGTAGTGTTTGTGTTTGTCCTGATATCATGTGTTTGGTTTACTTCAAACATGTTGCTGTGCACTATGGACAAAGATCTACACTTGGGCTTCATCTGAAATTGTTCCAGAAGTCGTGTTGTTTGTTTAGATGTAGCTTTGAGAGCCTAAGCCTTGCTGCCATGTTTGTCTTAGAGAGAAGAGGCCTTCTCCTGTCAACTCTTCCAACCAAGCCATACGTGTTCAGTCTTCTTCTAATTGCTCTGTCGTGGACTTTACCATTTTAAATGGCAACCAGGGCCTGTAGACTCTGCAATTAAACTCTTGGGTTTTTTCCAGTTACTCTGAGCACTGGACAATCTGAGCTTTTTGGTGAATTTATTGGGATGTCCAATTTTTTGGAAAACTGGCAGCTGTCCTGGATAGAATGAGCCTTATAACTGTTCACTGATTGGTGGACAGCAACAGTTGCTTGGCATGGTGTTAACACACACCTGAATGACCCAGACCAGCAAACCACCACAACGTCTGCTTTTATGGAGGTGCTCACGCTTACTGATGATCAATCAGCTGCATTTGATTAGCAGCACAAGGCTGCTACTTGCCCTCTTAATTCCTATGGAAAAAGTAAGGATGCACTTGGTTTTTCAGCACGTTGCAGAGTCCTGTGAAAACTACATCCACAGTAAGGAGACACTAGATCAGGGGTCCTCAATCCCAGTCCACGAGGGCCGGTGTCCCTGCAGGTTTTAGATCACACCTAAATCACATGATTAGTTCATTACCAGGCCTCTGGAGAACTTCAAGACATGTTGAGAAGTTAATTTATCCATTTAAATCAGCTGTGATGGATCAAGGACACATCTAAAACCTGCAGGGACACCGGCCCTCGTGAACTGGGATTGGGGACCCCTGCACTAGATGAACAAAACTGTCTGAGAATATTGAGAATATTTGGGTTTTGGCACATGTACTCAGTAGGATCTAATAAACAGATCATCGCAATGAAGTGCTACCCGCTGGAAACAAAGACCAAAGTATTTGGTTCGTCTGTGTGGGACTGATGAAGTGTTCATTATCACACAAATGTCATTTCATGACATTGCATTCAGGTGGATGGGAGTTGGCACCAGCCTGCTGATATTTACAATCAGTGTTTCTGAATGAGGGAAGGGGGTGCATCCACTTGGAGAAAATTTGATTAAACAGGTGAGCACCAGTAATTGCCTTGGGTGAGGCCTTAGGGGAAATAATTTCACAACTAAAGGGAATTAGTGAAGAAGGAAGTGCCATGGAAGGACACAAAAGAGAAAGCAACAGAGGGTGGTTTATGTTCAGAGAGGCTGATAAGAAGATGGAAAAACAAACAATATTGCAGTTTAACAGCATGTTTACATGTTAACAACCTGCTAAATTTCTGTTTTTATCACCAATTTTAGTTCTCCAAAATGCCTTTACCCTGAAGGCAATAATAAAAATGAAAAAATCATCATAAAGTTAAAAATAGAAAGTGATTCTGAACAGCTGGGCAATGCGAAATGAGGTGCAGAGAGAAACATAAAAAGTTACATATCAATATTCAGTTTTGGGATTCGTAGCTTCTGTTTTGCTCAGACTGCACCCACCTTACATGTATAATCCATACACTGCCTAATTTATTTATTACATTCATATAGCCTTAACCAGAGCCTTTAATTCATACTTCAGTGGGGAAACAAAGAGACCCTGCAGAGGCAGGATGACCAAAGTTCATTAGGCAAATAGCATGAGTCCAAACGGGGTAAACACAACAGGAGGAACAATGAGTAAAGTGTACACAGGGCACTTTGGGAGATAACGATTTAACAGACTGAAAAAACACTAAGGAGAGGAGCATAACAACACACAGGAGACACTAATGAGAGCAGGAAAATGAACACAGGAGGGAAGTACAAACACAGTGAGAAAGACTGAAGGAACAAAGACAAAAAATAGGAATTTAAAATTAGCCAGAAGGGCAGAAAAACAAGTCCCGTATGTGAGTGACTGCTGTCTGGGGTTGTTTTACGCTACGCCTTTAAGCACTTCTTTTACCAAAATACTCAGGTACTGATGAATGCATTGGGGGGCTATTTGGGGTTCAATATTTTGCCCAAGGCCTTTTTGTCATGCAAACTGGAAATCAAAGCACTGATGATTGAATTGGTAGATAACCTGCTCTATGTCCCAGGCCACAGGCTCCCCTGAGGTTCTGGCCTCTTCAGGAGTATCCTGAACTACCATCAGGCAGAGTTATGCGAGTCTGTAACAACATTACCCTGGCCGTGCATGTCAAAATCACATGAATGCCACGATCCACAGGGATGCTGGGCACTCATCAAGTGTTTCAGTGTTGCAGCTCATCAGTGTAGTTTCATTTGACACATTTTAACGCTCAGTTAATGAAAGTCAACTTCCGCCATAAACTTTAAACTAGCTCTGGTTCAGCTAACGGAAAATAATTACAACTCCACTTCATGAATTTCTATTTCTCATCACTGTAAAGACACCTTTGATTTCCTCTGTGCTGATTTTTACCTGATCTGTCTTCTGTACGGGAATAAGCCGCAGACACGCCTAAAGAGCTCTCCAATTAAGAAGAGCTTTAAGGTGAGTCTGAGCAGCTGACAGCTGCTGGGAGCACAGCGTCTGAGACAAGAAATATGCTGTAAAAACGTTTCATCACTGCTGTCTTTAAGGCATAGACCAAAGAAAGTGAACACAAGGCATCCTTTAAATGTTAGAATTTAACCAACATAAACAGTTTCAGTCAAATAAAAAAAACTAGAAATTCTCATGAAATTATTCACAAATTACAGATGTAACCCACAACACTGCAGACACATTAGAGGGATCAAACGAGCAGCCAATAATCAGACTGAAATGAAATCTTAGCGTGTAAAGTTAATGAAGCTTTAGTGAGGCTCAATTTTTAAAAGCCATGTAAATGAACAGCCTGGGACTGCTGCAGTAGTCGAATCTGACTCTCACCTGCGTGTAATGAGAGCTGTGTTTGGACCTGCTCCTGTCCCTCCACGGGGACAGAGAACATGCAGCTGTGGGGTCATTCCCATTTAACAAATGTCGCGGCGCAGCGACCTGAGCAGCACCTGTAATTAACCGAGCGTGTTTGGTGGCTGAGTGGCCTCAGCGGCGAGGTGGGGGGATGACAGCAAGTGTATGATGACGGCCATCTTCATTTAGGGACAGTGTTAGCATTATTAAGATGCTGTTAAGATCAAGGAAGTGGGACAGAGGATGAGGGAACGTGGTGGGAAAATAGAAGAGAGAAAGAGAGGATGGGGACAAAACACATAACAGCAGTTAAAAATAAAAAGATACACACAGATATACAAAACACTGGGAGTAAAAAGATGTGATGGCAGATGATATGCTCAGTGCATCATGGGAAGCGCTCCAGCAGCCTAAGCCTATAGCAGCATGAGTAAAAGATGGCGCCGGTGAGGTCGGCTGCCGTCACGACTGCTCCGACCACTTTTTCTTTGTTTTTTAAGTTAGTTTTCAGCGTTTCTAAATCGGCAAAATCATCACCATTGGGTACATTAGGTATGACAGTGACACTCTTGTTTCTATTGGTATACAATGTACTCACAATTCGAAGTTTTTAACTCCGGATCCGAGCTGGCCGAGTGAGATCTCGAGGGAGAACAAAGGGAAGCCGCGGCGGCCTAGAGGGAAGCAAGCCGGCGTCAGGAACAGGCTGAGAGCTCGTGCACACCGCACACCTCTGCCTAGCATCCTGCTCGCCAACGTCCAGTCACTGGAGAACAAGCTTGACGACCTCAGGGCCAGGATAAAGTTCCAGAGAGACATTCGGGACTGCAATCTCCTCTGCTTCACCGAGACATGGCTGAACCCAGCGGTGCCGGACCACGCCATCCAGCCGGCCGAGTTCTTCTCGGTTCACCGCATGGACAGGACACGGGACTCGGGGAAGTCAAGGGGAGGCGGCGTGTGTTTAATGGTGAACAACAACTGGTGCAACAGTGCGAACGTTGTTCCTCTCACACGCTCCTGCACACCAAATCTGGAACTACTGTCCATCATGTGTCGTCCTTTTTATCTACCTCGGGAATTTACATCGGTCATTGTAAGTGCCGTTTATATTCCACCACAAGCGGACACGGTCACCGCCTTATGCGAGCTGCATGAGGCACTCACACAGCACCAGACACAACACCGGGACGCTGCGCTTATTGTGACGGGGGACTTTAATAGCGCCAACCTCAAACGCCTCAGCGCCGAACTTTTATCAACACATCACCTGCCCCACCAGGGGTGAAAGGACACTGGACCACTGCTACACTACGGTCAAGGACGGCTACAAGGCACAATCCCGCCCTCCGTTTGGCAAATCTGATCACGCCGCCATCTTCCTCATGCCAAAATACAAACAAAGGCTGAAACAGGAAGTTCCGGTTCAGAGGAAGGTCGCGCGCTGGACGGATCAATCGGTGGCCGCGTTACAGGACGCACTCGATGACGCAGACTGGGGCATGTTCAGAAACAGCTCCGACGATGACGTCAACGTGTTTACGGAAGCGGTTGTGGGATTCATCGGGAAACTAGCGGATGATACCGTGGAGACAAAGACTATCACAACGTTTCCCAACCAGAAGCCGTGGGTGGATAAAACCATCCGCGACGCTCTGAGATCCCGCACCGCTGCCTACAACACGGGACTCACAACGGGGGACATGGACCCGTACAAAGCCGCGTCATATAACGTGCGGAGGGCGGTAAAAGAGGCGAAGCAGCGCTACGGGAGGAAACTAGAGTCACAACTCCAACAGAGTGACTCTAGGAGCCTGTGGCGGGGACTAAGGACAATAACGGACTATAAAGCACCAACAACCGGTATGACGAACGCGGCCGTGACTCTGGCAGACGAGCTGAACACTTTCTATGCTCGCTTCGAGGCTGCAGCTAAGGTCTCCAACAATGCTAGTGTTAGCGGCGGTAACGGCTGCAGACAGGAAGATACTGCCAGCACCGGAAACGTGCTCGTCATCTCCGAGCATGAAGTAAGGAGAGCCTTCAAAAGAGTGAACACCAGGAAAGCAGCAGGACCAGACGGCATCCCAGGTCGTATCCTAAGAGACTGCGCATACCAGCTAGCTCCTGTGTTCACTGAGATATTCAACATCTCTTTATCTCAGTCGGTGATCCCCACATGCTTCAAAGAGTCCATCATTGTTCCTGTCCCGAAGAAACCCCACCCTGCTTCTCTCAATGACTATCGCCCTGTAGCCCTCACCTCAGTAGTGATGAAGTGCTTTGAACGCCTGGTCAGAGACTTCATCATTTCTTCACTACCAGACACACTGGACCCACTACAGTTCGCTCTCTCATCTCCTCCACACATCACTCACTCACTTGGACACTAGAAGGGGGAATTATGTTAAAATGCTCTTCATAGACTACAGCTCTGCATTTAACACCATAATTCCCTCCACACTCACCACCAAGCTGGAGCATCTGGGACTCAGCTCATCTATGTGTCAGTGGATCTCCAACTTCCTAACTGGCAGACCACAGGCAGTAAGGATGGGCGGACATGTCTCAGCCTCCACCACTCTCAGCACTGGAGCCCCCCAGGGGTGTGTTCTGAGCCCCCTGCTGTACTCTTTGTACACATGACTGTGTGGCCACTACCAGCTCCACCACCATCATCAAGTTTGCTGACGACACCGTCGTGGTGGGCCTGATCTCTGATAACAACGAGACGGCCTACCTGAAGGAGATTAGGAATCTGGAGAACTGGTGCCAGAGGAACAACCTCCTTCTAAACGTCAGTAAGACAAAGGAGCTGATAGTGGACTTCAGCACTAAGCAGGAGAGGAACTACCAGACCCCCGTCATCAACGAGTGCCCAGTGGAGAGAGTGGACAGCTTCAAATACCTCGGAGTTCACATCACGCAGGACCTGTCATGGTCCTGTCACATCAACACCGTGGTGAAAAAGGCCCGACAGCGTCTCTACCACCTCAGACGCTTGAGAGACTTCCAACTGCCCTCCAAGGTGCTCAGGAACTTTTACTCGTGCACCATAGAGAGCATCCTGGCGGGAAACATCTTAACCTGGTTCGGGAACAGCACCATGCAGGACAGACGAGCTCTACAGAGGGTTGTGCGGTCAGCTGAGCGCACCATCCGCTCCGAGCTCCCTGACCTGCACTCAATCTACAGCAGGCGGTGCTGGACCAAGGCCAGGAAGATCGTGAAGGACCTCAGCTATCCCAACAACAGACTGTTCTCTCTGCTGAGGTCAGGAAAGCGATTCCGCTCCCTGAAGACCAACACAGAGAGACTGAGGAGGAGCTTCTTCCCGCAGGCGATACGGTCTCTCAATCACACCACCACACAGTACTGACCCACACATATGGTTCTTACACACACACTGGACTTTCTGGACTTTGGTTTTGCACAACACTGGTCACTATATTCTTCATTTCCGGTTAATACTTGTACAGCTGCTGTTATTGTGTATATATTTATTTATATTTAGATTTCTTCATACATTCTTATATAGTTCTATATTGTGTATTGTGTATTTTGTTGTACAGTTATTTTATTTTCAACTTTAATTTATATATTTTATCTTATTCTTTCCCAGTTAAATTTACCCTTCATTCTAATTTGTGTTGTACAGTTATTTCATTTTTAACCTTAATTTATATTTTATTCCTTCCTAGTTAAATTTACCCTTTTTAATTTTTCATATTTATTTCCTATCTTATTCATAGCCTTTTCCTTTTTTGTTTTCTTTAGGTCACGAGCAGTTGTCCAAGCATTTCACTACATATCGTACTGTGTATGACTGTGTACGTGACAAATAAAATTTGAATTTGATTTGATTTGATTTGAGTAAGGGATGTTTCCACAGCAGTGGTACCTGATAGCTGAAGGCTCTGCCTCCCATTCGCAAACTAGAAGCACAAATAAACCTGCAGTCTAAGAGAAATGCTCTGTTAGGATAATATGGGATCTTTAAAATATGACAGAAACTGATTATCCAGGAGAAAGGTTTTAAATTCAATTCTGGACTTAACAGGATGCCAGTGAAGAGGGGGGAAATGCGGTCGCTCTTTCTACTCTCTGTTCAGGAGCTTTTAGTTACTCTGAGATGGGGTGTTTCTGATTTTGGCAATATTGCACGATTTTAAATGTATTTTTGATAGGAAGCATTTTTCATGTCTGTGGCTCTTCGGGGAGAACCCGGACATCCAAGTAAATTGGATCTTTCAAAGAAGTGGTAGTAAAGGTGGTAATCCATGCCAAGCAGCACGAATCAGAATATTAGAGATGACTATTTCGCAAACTGCTGTGAGATTGTGTTGAACTTGATAACCTGTTGGTGATAATCTCATGTTAACTCTACATGCTGCAGCAGATATTGGATACTGAGGAGCAAAGTCATGGTGTGCTGTACTCTCCTCTTTCTGTCTTTATCTGTCTTTGGGTTACTTTATGTTTTACGTCATCGGTTTGTTTTCTCGTGTGACTTCAAAATCAATGCCCAGCTCACATTAACTTTAATCTGTGATTGTATGCTTTCAGATTTGCATCACTGAAGTGTGGTTTTAAGCTATATTTTACACAGCATCCTAACTTTTTATTATTTTGTCTTTTCCTTTGATCTCGTCGGATTATTTGCTTGCCTTTCATGTGCTTTCTTTACTTGTTTCCTGGTTTCTGTTTTTACCTTTTGTAGCTGTTTTCTTGGACTTTGGTTCATCATTTTATTTTATTCTAAATTCTGGACCACGTCTGTACCTTTGTGCAATCTCCTAACACAAACAGCTGTAAGTGGTTAAAATTTCTTCTGGAAACCTAAAATAATAATACTTAATTTTTAAAGCAGCTTTTTATGTTTTTGGCTTTAAGGAAAAAACATGCAAAGCTGTCTCTATTAAGAGAAGCAGAGACATATGTGCAATTATGCATCTATGGAACAGCAGAGACAATCTTTCCAGCACTCGCTGTTGTTTAATCAACATTTTATAATATACTGAAACAGAATGGAATAGATGCAAGTCGTAGTTACTGCTTAACCCTGATCCAAATATATAACAGGCGCATTGGTTAGTCAAGCACAAACCCTGACCTGCAGACCTATTATCAGCATTGAAGGAAATGATCTTTGGAGAAGCTTTGGAAAAGTGAAAAATCCCACCGGGCAACAGAACCTTTCTCTTGTGACTGTGATTACACACCTGAGAGAGTTTTTAAAAAACAGAGAATTCAAAGGGATCGAGAAAGCCCGAAAAGAAAAAGGGATTTGATTTCCAGCAGTATGCCTGAACATGTGGATCCACTGGGACCCCGGGTTATCCGGCACTGCTCAAGAGGTGCAGTGAGAGCTACAGAGACAGAGATTTCCACTTGAATGAGGGAGAGAGCACCTCATCTAGCTGTAGGGGAGGCAGTGGGTAGCAGCTCACTGTGAGAGCAGGGATAAAAGTCCAAGCCAGAGGGGGGGGTGCTGGGGGTGGAGTGAGACCGCACCGCAACAAATCAGGATTCAGATTTGGGGGGAAAAAACTGAGGATTGTAGTGGGTTAAGGTCGTAAACTAGGCTTCATGACTTAATTAGATAGAATAGCAAAATAATAATGTAATAGTAATATAATGGTTCGCTATCACACACACACTCCAAAGGATGTATGAGCAATTACAGGGTTCAGTTTCTTGCGCCAGACTGTGAGGAGCCAGGAATCAAACCACCAACCTTTGGATTAATAGGTAATCTGCTCTCCCCTGTGGCTCAGCAGCCATTGACTCATGAGTCATCTGAAACAGTGGAGGGGAGTTTCCACAGCAAGCTCCTCCTGTGTGTGTCTGGGTTTTGAATGCTAGTTACTCAGAATCTGATGGATTCATAGAACTTAAAGTTTAAAGCCCAGATTCAGGGTTCCTGCGTGGTCTGCAGGTTCTGCCCAGACTATTAAAAAAAAAGGTGCTGCTGTTGGTTCCTTCAGCTTCTCCTCTGCTGCAGAGTCCATGAGAGTCATATATCTGCTTAAAAAGGCAATATTTGCTAAGCAGATGATGAATTGCTTTTGAACGAAATGCCACAGGGAGTTTGCCACACTGAGGAGCCAGTGTGACCAGCTAACTTACTTCCACCTATAAACACTTCTGCAGTAGACCCTCAAGAATAAAGTGCACAGTAAAAGTTTTACAGGTGGCATAGCTCCAGAATGCAAAATGTAACACAACAGCAGCAATTAGACTTTCAAAGCGATAAGTATTTTACTCTTTAGTAAATATGTATATGAGGACGAATCAGTCAGGGGTGAACGGTTCTGAATGTAAGCAAAGAGTGTTTCGAAATCGTATGATGCTTTACAAAATGTATCAGAAGAGAGAGATTTTCTGTAAAAATGACATGGGAGCTTGAACAAAATAGAGATTCTGACATATCTTTTTCAATATGTTACATCTAGTGGAGGTTTGTCAAACTTTGCACTGCCTATTTTTGCCCCAAATTTTGGTTGAGTGTCTTAAGACAGCCTTTTGCAGCTTTACTGAAATTTTGTTCATCAGTACAGGCTTAGAAGCTCGTGGAGGGATGGAACACGGTGGCCTTAATTGCAGCTTTGTAGCCATGTAATTTGTTGGTTTCATTTGCTAGTCAACCCATTATTTACTCTCTTTTAAATTGCAAGGGCAGAGGAAGCTGTGCTTCATAATTACATGACGGAACCCATAACCACCCAGTGATGCCCGTAACAACAGTGCAATAATGAGAGAGTGCGGGGCTTACCAAGATCGAGATGAATGCTGGGAACGAAGGAGTTGAGAAAGAACATGAAGATCACAACGGCAAGGACGGACACACACTTCACCAGCAGAACTTTGTCAGTAATTCTGTGCTGCGTAGGAGGAAAATGTATTTTTTGTGAATGGTGGAAAAGCTGATGTTATCAGAAGAATGACAGGATTTGTCTTAAGCGAACTTTCAAAGACTAGACCTACTTCATTACTGAGATTACATCAATGCACCAGTCACAGTGATTGAGGAAAAATGTGTGAGGTGAAGAATCAAAGCCTACCTTCTTCTGCAGTTCTTGGATGTTTTGCTCCCAGTTCTTATCCTCCTGAGAAATTTGTCTGTCAGACACAACAACATTTAAATCTCACATTAGGCGAATGCACAGTGTCAAAAAACAAACAAACAAAAAATGGAAAAAGTATCATCTCATAGAAACAGGGTGCTTATTTTTAGCAGTTTATAACCGTATGCTGAGCGTTGTGTAGTGTGAAGGATTTATTTCTGCATTTCCTGCCCTTCAAAATTTGTATTTATTTTCTGTAATTGCTATGATGATCCGGAAAGCAGGCACAGAAAAATAGGAACAGGAAAAAAAAAAACTATTTCTGGACTGAACTGAACATGTCATGCTTGGTGCCATGCTTGTGTTTTAAATAATTAGAGGGGACCTATTATGCTCTTCTCCAGCTCCATATTTCTAATGTTGGGCTGCTAGAGTTTACAGCTTTGTGTGATTCAGAATTAGGAATAATCCTCATTTGTTTGAGCTTGGATTTGGAGCAGCACCTAGTTCATCCAGTGTCTGAAAAAGATATTTAAGCTCCTCCTTCCTTTAGCTAACTTTCTTCCGATATATTGATATTGCACAGATCCAGGAGCAGTCTGAAGTCTGAGCTTCAGGGTCATGGGTCTAACATACATGCACTGACGTTAGGGAGACACACTTCTAGATTTATACTTAATTTCAGAAGTAAAAACAAATGCCGTATTTTTCGGACCATAAGATGCACCGGATTATAAGGCACATTAAGCGAAACAAAACAGTCAGATAAGTCAAACTTTACTCAGTTCATTATACTAATATAGCTGTGTCGCTAGCGATCACGTAGCACATCATTATATACCAGCTAGCCCAGCTTCAGTAACGCTACAAACGTCACTGCTGTTTAGTTTTCTATCTTCATTCATGTTGGAAGTGATAGCAGAGCTGTACGTTTGAATTTTTTCAGGAATCTCTCAGTCAGAACATGCAATATCATGTTTAGGTGGAAACTAGCGTGCTAACTTCCTGCTAACTTCTAACTCAGTTAAATTTAATAAATTCTGTTTTCATGGATGCCTGGATGTTAAACTTAATTGTTACACCTGGCAAAGTAGCAACGCTGATTAAAGATGAAAGAATTTAGACAGTTTTTAACTCTCAGTGATGCCGTAGTGTTTGTTTGACTTGGGGCCTGAAGCGGATGGAGTTTGGACTCAGATTACTCCACGAGGCTCCTGAGTACAGTAGCCATAACGCTCCGACAATCCATCAAGCGGTGTGGCTTCGTAGCTTACCAAAGTCAGACTAAAACATTTTTGACAGATTTCTGAGCGGCGTGTACTACATAAAATCCATTCGAGATCTGTAAGCACAACCAGAATTCATACATAAGGTGCACCGGAATATAAATGGTAAATGGCCTGTATTTATATAGCGCTTTACTAGTCCCTAAGGACCCCAAAGCGCTTTACATATCCAGTCATCCACCCATTCACACACACATTCACACACTGGTGATGGCAAGCTACATTGTAGCCACAGCCACCCTGGGGCGCACTGACAGAGGCGAGGCTGCCTGACACTGGCGCCACCGGGCCCTCTGACCACCACCAGTAGGCAACGGGTGAAGTGTCTTGCCCAAGGACACAACGACCGAGACTGTCCAAGCCGGGGCTCGAACCGGCAACCTTCCGATTACAAGGCGACCTCCCAACTCTTGAGCCACGATCGCCCATTGTCAATTTTTGAGAAAATTTAAGGATTTTAAGTGCGCCTTATAGTGCAGAAAATACTGTAACAGTGGAAGTGGAACGTGCAGTTACAGTGTTACTATTGCATGCAAGAGTTTTATATGATTGCTACTTTGTAACCGACCACACATCGCGGTGCTATCGTGGCTATGTCACATTTCTAGGCTTTAATGAGCCTTTTCCTTTTTCCTTTGTTACTACAGCGGCCCCTTGTGGTCAAAGTCAGTCTTATTCGTCTGTTTTCTTGGTGGTCTCGATGTGTACACCAGCCAGGTTGCGTCAGTGACGTGTGTCATCATCCCAGGTCTTTTGTTTAGTTTTTATTGAGTTCTATCGAGTTCTTCTTGTGTTCTGTCACCTGTTATTATACAGTGGAACCCCGACTTACGAAATTAATTTGTTCACAAAGTATTTGCAGTGTGTGCTTTCAGTAATCACACCAGCCATGAATTCTCTTGTTAAATCATGTATTATTGATTAGTACTGATAACTGCATCTAGTGAAAAGATCTGTACGAAGCAATATACAGCAGGTTGGCTTTTGAAAAACGACATTAACAGTACAGACAATGTGATTCTTAATGTTCTGTGTTCTTGTGCTTTCTTTAACCTTTGGAAGGTCTTCATCATGTTTCGCAGCAGACTCTCCAGGTTGAGGACTTTTTGCATTAAAAGACATTTCACAGCTGTCTCCTCTCGGCTGGCGGGGTTTATGCGCTGAGCCGTTTGCCTCCAAACCAGGATCTCATGCTTGAGTTCTGCAGGGCAAAGAGAGAACGGCACCTGTTCAGTGCATGTACGACACACAGACTTCAAAGTTACAGTGATGAAGCTCAGCAGCAGAATGCAGTACGCTTATAACGGATATTTGTCTGGTAATATTTTCTACAGCTGAGAGAATATGGTGATGTTTTCAGTCAATATGCCCAATATGTGAGCCCCCACAGAGGGCCTAATGCAGCCTGGCGATGGGTGCATTGACCAACCCAGGAACCGCCAGTGCTCAAACACAGATACAGCCTGAGGATATGGGACCCTTATGTAGATATCAGTAGGTGCCATCCTTTTTCAGGAAGGTTGCTAGGTGACCATAATAGGATCTAAGCAGTGCAGGGGGAAAGAGGAAATAAAAACATTTCCTGTTAGCAAATCTGCACAATTACCAGCCGTGGCGGGGGGTTTGAGCTGATCCAGCCACATGCACTCTTAGCAAGACCAGGCTGGCAGGAGAAGAAGAAGAAACTCCACAGGGTCAGATTTAGGCCAGCATCGAACGGTCACCGTGGTGATGGGTAAAAGCTTGCTTTAGTTTGCCCGCTGCTCAGTGTGACAGAACAGCTCCGAACAGTCGGTGTTGCTCACAGCTTAAATGTGAGGATTGTGGTGACCACTGAGCAGCCTCATGGTCTCTGCTTCAATCATCCCATGCTGGGGTCATCTCAGAGGGGGGAAGTCTGATAGTGTGGGTAAACAATGATAGGAGGTGACTGTGTTTCCGGAAGAATTCTTAACAGTTTCAAACAAATATCTTTTTTCTTTTATTGTTGTTGTTGTGTTTTGTTTTGTATGCTTATTATCTATCTCCCCAGAGTCTTACAAGCCAGATCTACAGTAAGACAGAATGATGGCGGACAGTCATGCTCCAAACCACCACAGTCTGTCATCCTTTCTCTCTCTCTGAACATTGTTCCAAGTCTTCAGGGATGGCCAAATCATTTTCTTTCCTGTTGCTGGATAATTAAGAAGATACATAAAAGGGCTGTGGTACACCAGATTAGATGAATAGTTTTTTAATAGAAAAGAAAGGAGTCCCGTGTCGCTATCAGGCTGCTCTCTGGATGAGTGAGTCTGTTCACTGCCAACTAGTCAGAGCAACTAAACATCAGAGTAAAGGGGTTTTCTCACATGAGCCATGTGGTGTCGGACACACTGTGAGTCACCAGACCCTCGAGGGATGTTAGCTGGTGAAAAAGGAGATAAAGGCATTCTACCCCAGTAAATGATGTCTGAGTTAGGTTATCATCACAAATACTTTTGAATTTTAAAGGTCAAAAAGTTAGTTTTATCAAATTGATTGTAAACTTTGTTCACCAAGAGGCCCAAACTTTGGCATCGAGGCTCTGAGCTCATGTTTCCACTGCTGAATCCCGTGCAGGTGTGTTTTTAGAGTTTCTTTAACCTGCCTACATTTGAAGAGCATCTGCAAGCCACTTTGCAACGCATCTTCACCCCACTTCATGTCAAACCTTTATACTGCTGCACTCCCCACTTTCATGCTCACGCGTACACATGGAAGGGTCCCACAGCCCTATCACCAAATATACCGTTATGTGAAAAGGTTTTTCACAGGTTTCACAGTAGCTTGTAGATTCAGCTTTAGTTTTCTTTTTGTTAACTTTAATACTTAGCATGCTAACACTTGGGGTTTTTCCAGTTTCTCTGAGCATTGCACGGTCTGATCTTGGGACCGTCCACTCCTCGGAAGATTTTGGGTTCAACAATCCTGAATACTCAAGAGCAAAAAACTGCACAATTTTTGTTTTTACAGAGGTGTTCACATTGTTGATGATCAGTGCACCTGACTTACCCTCTTATTCCCTATTCAAAGAGTAAGGCTTTACCTGCAGAGAGTCAGGAAAACTTTCTTTTTCACATATAAATGACTGCAGAGGGAAATGAGCATCTTTCAACTGTAGTGGTCCCGACTGAGGTAAAAACGTTGAAGACAGAGGTGGTGGATGGATCGAAGCAGCAGGCAGAGATGGAGGGCAGCAGCACTGCCACTGAGGCTTTTATATATGATGTGAAGAGATTGAAGAATGTTACACGTGCATGATGGGCAGCTTGGTTTGACTGTCGAACTGGATCACAGGCTTTGTTCCAATTATAAACTTTTTTTTTTAAACCTTGACTGATGTGGAAATCTGTATCACCCGGCTCTGAAGACTACTCTTCAGCAAAAAGTATGAATATTTTACAATTCCACTCCCTTCTCAATAAGGCGAACACAGTACTTTTTTTGGTTATTTTGTATGTTTTTGTTTTTTGTTTTTAGTATAAAAAGGAACAGGGAGTTCTGTCCTGTGTTCCTAAATAACAAACCTTCAGGAGAGGCTCCATTGAGCATGACCTTTTCAGACCTCTCCAAATTAAGTAACCTACTTTAAATAATACAATAAAAAAAAATCACGCACACACACAACCATGAACTATTACATCACACACACAGAATCTTTTTGCAGCAATATATGATCCAGAAATGTAATATCGGAGATGGCAGAGATATCTAACAATGTGAGTGGAACAGTGTGGAAATTGAAAAAGTGAAAACTGAAGGCAGCACGCATCTCAAGTGGAAATTAGAGGGATGAGGCTGTAATGCCGAGTTAATTATGTTTGTGTGAGGCCAGTGCCTGAGAAGGTTTATTGGGAAGCTATTGTGTGCAAAGATGTTATTGGGAGTTAATACTCTTCTTAATAATACTCAAAAACCATCACAAATGATTTCAGGTTGTGCTGTATCCAGCAGGTAACTATATTTTTTATAACTCGAGTCCACTCAGCTTAATAACCATCTAAAAAAATATTTTTCATGTAGAAAAACATAAATTAACCCAAAAAACTACTTTTTAAACTGAAAAAATGTTAAACTCGGACATGTGACATCACCATTTTGATTGTTTGAAACCATGTTTGACCATAATCAGTGGATCTGACTGAGAAACAGAGGGATGCTGGTAGAGTAGCATCTTGTCAGTCAAAGCTCCGCCCTAAGACACCACAAGTATTATCATCTTTTTTTACTCTACTGCAAACATTAGAACATTAGAGCCAGAATTCATGAAAGTTAACTTTCTTACAGTGTTTAAAAAATTACAAAATTACATGTAATTACATGTAATTATATTACTTAGAATTTTTTGAGTATAGGTGTCACCCTCAGCAGTCTACAGGATTAGAGTATCAGTCTATGAAAAAAGCAGTGCTACTTACCAACTATTTCAATGGACTCTTTGTTGTAAAGTTTTTTGTTCCAGTAGAGCATCCGCAGGAAAGGAAATGAGGTAAAAAGGACGAGGCATATTCCGAGGAACATGTAGCCTGTGAAACTGGCAAAATCAATCCCCTGTAGGAAACATAATGAAAATGTGTTAGACATTTGCCGTCTGGTCGAATTTCACCCAAACGTGACAAACTGAGCCTGGGCTTAGGCAAAAAATGTGTGCATGCAGCGATGGACTTTTATGGAGAGACACAGTGTGAAAAAAGTCGTGTGGTGTTCTGAGGAAAGAAAACTCAGAGTTCAGGAAAGCAGCTACCTAAAGTGTCCTCCCACACAAGTGCATTATAATGATGTCAGACTATGTTCCTTACTATATAAAGGGCCTTGAGAGCACTGAACTCTTGAGGATAGCAGGAGGTGCATTCACACTCCAAACTGTAAGTATGAGCCGCACAGCGTACCTGGAATTTTTGATTTAAGAGCGAAATGACACAGAATTTGATTATTGCACACAAATCGGTGCGATCTACACTCTCCTTTGTAATTCCTGCTGCTCTATTTTCCTCGTCGCTTCAGTTTCCCACGCTGTCAGATTCACTTCACTCATCAGCCTCTGTTCCCCGATCAACCCTCCTCCTTCCCGTCTCCACCTCACTCACTGCATTTCACTCTTTATCTCCATCAGCCATCTGCTCCACCACCTCTAGCCACTATCTCCTGCCTTCATTTGGGATTCTGCTCACTGATGGTCCTCTCATGTGACTCCCAAAAAATACATTTTTGGGATAAAATTTTCCTCTTTTTTTCCAAATGGTCTCTCCCTGTTGTAAGGAAACTTAAAGTGACAGAAAAACAACAAAATATAAATAAACACTTGGGTGTTTCTCATTGAGCAACATTTAAAGACACTGCAAGGAGCTCACGCTGCCTTTATTTCACATGCTTTCACAGTATAAAGAACACGTTTCTGATATTCAGTGATAAAACTGGTTAATAGTAAAAGGGTGATGCAACTAAACATGAGTGGAAGTGTCTGAATTATTAAACAGCAGATTTAATCCACATATTCCCTTTGGATCACAGAGTTAATTTTGTCACTTGTAGCACATCCCGGCTACATCCTGGTTTATGCGCACCCCCATGGAGACCTGCTCTCCATCTGCAGTGACCTGCAGGGCAGCCTGGTGGACTGAGAACAGCTGCTTGCATGAACCTGCTGTTTATGAAAAAAATTCACAATTCCTGTTAAAATCTCGGTTTCAGCGATGAAACTAAAAGCTGAAGAATAATAAAATGTTGTGTGCCCGCAGCCTAATGAATACAATATGTGCTTGCGACGGTCACAAGACCAAAAAGAGAGAAACTTAAACTTGTTGATGTGATTGTATTTCTGTTTGCAGCCATAAACTGCGACCCCGGTATGTCCATATTTCAGAGCCAATGTCAACGATTCTGGTTGGAGGGGATCCAATTGGCAAGGAAAGTCCCTCTGTGAAATGATACCAGAGTTTTCATATGCACAATGGTACCTTGGATTGCAACAAGCTAAAGAGACGGACACTGTGATGAGGAGCAGAACCTAAACGCATACACACTTTACGGACGTGCCTTTCTTTCCATCTCCAGATCCCTAAAATCCCCTCGCCACATACAAGCCAACAGGCAAACTAACTAACGGGTAAGCAGACCGCGCACGCACAAACAAGCTGTGCTTATCGCGGGCCAGACATGACTGAACGAGTGTGCCGTGGCTGTAACCCTGCAGTTCTGTCACCTGGGAAATGGAGCCAAGACAAACTGGACAGTGGGCTGTGGAAACCTGGCGCTACAGGAGCTACAGTAACCCGGAGACCACATATTGCTCGCGTCGGCAAAGGCCAAAATGTCACATGCACTGAACAGATGTCACATCAAGCAGTTGTGAAAATGTCATGTCTTGTAGAGATTTAGCATCATGCTCCTCTGAGTATACAAAGAGTGAAGGTTATGAGAGGAACATGCAAGTCAATGCCCTTTTCAGACAGCGACACTCTGCTCTGATTAGCTTAGTAAAATGTTGTCACTGCTGTTTCAGCTTTGTCCAAACTTGTGCAACAGATGACAACTTGTGTCTAAGTGGGTTTCCAAAAGGCTCAGGTAATGAATAATGGCTGGATTTTAGTTAAGCCAGAACATGGATCATCATAGAATACAGATCAACTTGACAAGGCAGTACTGGTGTAGTACTGGGACTGCAGACTGTGGCAGCTTTTCACTGGGAGTGACCAGGATGGAAAAGATCATACATCAGAGGGACAGCTGAACCTGAAAGTTATTGGATGTTTCTAAAAGTTAGAGGCAAGGATGAGATAGTGTAACATGTGCAAAGGAGGGACACGGTAAAAGGAAGACTACAGAGAAGATTTATGAATGAAGGCTAGGATGAGATGGAGGCTAATGATCCTAAAGGGAGCATCCAGAGGAAGCAGAAGGAGAAAGTAGTTATAATGTGCTGTAGTAGAGAACTCCCAATTTCTAAAAATGGGAAAAGTTCCACTTTCTGACTTCTTGGGCTTTCCAGAATAAATGGAGCCCACAAAAGTAAAAACAAGGGTTAAGACAATTAACTTTGGATTTTGTACCTGGTTTTGATTGCAGGAAATACTGTTTCTGTAAGTATGAGGGACATAATCCAACCACAAGCCACGTTACAACATTCACAAAACAGGAAGGAGCAGAGAGTTTTCTATCAACAGCTACATGGCGCAGGTGTCCATCACTACAGGCTGCTACTTCCACACACGTGGAGGTTTCTGCTTTGCTTTAACCACACTCCTAACATCCTGTCATAAAACCTCACTACACCGATCAGGATACGTAAGCAGGATGCTGGCATTTCATTAGCAAAATCAGCTTCATTGTAACAAAAAACAGCAATCATCAATACCGATTCAATATGCTATATTCCTGAAAACTAAAATAAAATGTGGGCTACTTAATAGAAGCACTCTGATTCATTGAGGCCTGACTCATTGCAGATACTGCTGGTTCATTTTGATTAACAGGAAGGGAGCCGGCTCTCCGTGGATCTCTCAGAGGCTAAGCAGAGTGTAACAGCCACTTTTGAGGGGTTTCTGGTGCAGCCAGCAGATATCCTGCTGTTCATTCTGAACTTTATCCACTAAAATGATTTAGTTGAACTCAAACTGAAAGAGGGCTGCAAACCAGAAAGCTTCCGATACTAAAAATGTTTTCCGTTGACTGCAGATCCTGCATATCCTGACACATTAGCAGAGATGGGATGATTGAAAACACTTTTATAACACATCATCCACCACTGGAAAAAAAGCTGGGTGTTACATGGTTTCACACATTATTGCATCAGGAGTGGCAGTCTTCCTCACAGGTTTAATCAGAGACTAACCCCAAAGCTGGGGTCACATCACATGTAGATGGCTTTACCAACACACTGTAAGCTTATACTGCTACAAACGTCACAGGAAGGTGAACGAATAGAAGGTGTTATGCTACACAGCTGTCACAGCTGCTGCAAATGATTACATGTAAGAAAATAAGGGAAAATGGCTGTATGGACTTTCACACAAACACTGTACATGTGTAAATGCAAACCTTTGACCAGGAACAGAAATAAAATCAACCTGTAACGCTGGTCAGCTGCACTGAAATAAGAGGAGGTAGCAGCTTCTTTTCCCACCGACATCTTGACATCTTTAATTCTTGTGATTTATGATAGCTGCTGCAAAAATATAAATTGGATTCATTGCCACTACATCTCCATTCATCACCTACACATCAACGTAAACAAGGGTCACCACTCACGACTGTATAAATACATGGACAGATTGCGCTAAACAAAGATTGCAGATGTACAACCCTGCAAACACAGATGATTACATTTGCTCACAGGACAGGAAAAAGTCTATATGTACAGTGTACATGCGTGTGCGTGCTGGAAATGCAGCATCAGGCTGTTAATTCCTCAGTTTGTATGAGAAAATATGAAGGCTTAAAAAACATGCAACCTTTAAGGAAACACTAACTGTACACAACTGAAAAATATTATTTTCATTATCATCTCCTGTAGATCGAAGTTACATTCAATTAAAAAAAATAATTCTGTCCCTTCAGACTGAATTATTGTACAGTCTAATACCAAGTTAAATATCATGACTGACTTTAGCAAACATTCTCAAAGCCTGTTTATAAAACCTCAGTATTCAGTCTGTTCATGCTGTAACACAGACGCTTTTCCTCCTCCGTGCAGAGATTTTACCTGCTGACTGAAATCCTCACAAGGTCCGGTTTGAAAAACAGATTTAAATAAAGGAAAAAGAACAGCTGTTCAATAAAATTTTAAAAAACTGATAATGATAAAAGAAAAGGTTTGTCATTATTTTTTAACCATTATTAATCATCATTTTTAATCATGAGCTTATAACTTAACTTTCTACCCCATAGCCCTCCAGTTGTGGTCCCCCCCAAATTAAGTTCAGTGGGTCATTCAGTAGGTCATTCAATGGGTCTTTCATTTGGTCACTGAGTGGGCCATTCACGGGGTCATTAAGTTTATGGAGGAGGTTGAGTAGACATTTCCTGTGGTGATCATCAATGTTCAAGTGCATAGTGTGGAGGATGTCATGATGCCTTGAGGCAATCAGATGTAAAACACAATATTTCTGAGTGTTTTAAGTCAGATTTGACCCGAACACGACAGGGAGGCTAAGCTAAGTATGGTTACTTCAGGCTCTAAGAAGCCAAAAACGCAAAATGTGAGATTTGAAATTAGGAGTTCACAAGCCAGTGTGATATGCATCGTGTAAACTTTTACCAAACACCTGCAAGATGTTTAGCCTCAATCCTTTTTTCAGCCAGTACTAACAAGTAAATCTACCTGTCAGTGTTGTACACATCAGTAATGTCTTTGCTTTGCTAGATGATTACTGTATATTCGAGCTGTGAAGGTGCCTACTTCTCTGCGCAGGTCCTGATTTGATACTATAATCACATTGGGCGGATCTCCGACAGCTGTGGCGGCCCCTCCAATGTTGGTGAAGATTACTTCTGCAATCAGGACATGTCTGGGGTCTAGATTAAGCACCTCACACAACCTGCAAAATCAGACAGACAGAAAAGCCCTTTAGTCATGATTAGATTACAAAGGGTGGGGTAAATAGAGAAATATGAAAAGGATGTTGGTATTGATCCTTTAACCTTTTGTGCAGGACAGCCACACACAAACCAAGTGGACAGCAGTATGTGTGTGTGTGTGTGTGTGTGTGTGTGTGTGTGTGTGTGTGTGTGTGTGGGTGGAATGTATTCCACCTGAGAATAAAAAAAAAGGTACCTTATAGTGACGGGAGTAAAAAGCATCATAGTGGTCACATTGTCCAGAAAAGCAGATAAAATGGCAGCAATGAGACAGAGGATGATGATCATGGGCCACACTCTTCCTCTGGCTAACTGGTAAGCCTGCCAAGTGGAGACAGATAATGGAGAGATGAGGTTAGGTTGTTTATTATCGGCACCGCCAAAACAGCTGACTCAGAAAACACATCCGGCACAGCTTCGGACCAGTTCTGACTGTTCTTTGGTGTGTTTAAAAAGTCAAAAAATATGTAAATCTTTCCATAGTAGCACAAGATATAATATCATTAAGATTCATAAAGAACTGCACATGGATTCCCACTTTAAAACAGCACTCTTACATCACCAGGTCAGGATGGCCACCTTTCAAAGGTAACGGTGTGATGTGTGAGAGCTGCTGAGCTCTTCTCTGAAAATACATTTTAATTTGGCGTGGCTGCTTCTTCTCCAAGTCGCACTTAAAATTTACATGCTTGCATGATCTCACTGTTTTCCAGGACTCGCTGTACCTGACGCACAAAAGCGCTCGTCCTCGTTCACCATGTACAGCGCACATTCGGTATAAAAGTTTGCTGTTTTTCTGATGGGAGACTTTGACCTTCTTTGAAAAGAGAAGACGGATGTGTTATCTTCAATAGTAGAGCAAAAGAATAATTTGAGAATGTGTATTCCTCTGTCATATGGAGGACAGATAGGACTGTGAAACTGTAGCGCTTTTTTTTTTTACAGTTGCAGTTAAAGAGCACTTCTTCCCGGAAAAAAACCCATAAAATCTGATTATTTTGAAGATTTAGTTTTCTGAACTTCACCTCGAAACACAACGAATGTCATCCTTGTCAGCCTTTACTGCTGTTACTGTATTTTTAGGTCAGGATGTAAAGATAGATTTGCAAACTTGATAGGTTGTCTGACGTTGGAAAGGTCCTCCTTTGTGAACCTTTGTGACATTGGATAAGTCAAAATCAAAACTACAGTCGTGTCGTGTGTTGCTGCTAATTTCAGAAATAGCTCAAAGCCTGTCGAGACATCTCACAAGCGGGCAGCTTATTTCATACACTTCCGCTCAGCATCCTACAGCCCCTTAAATATCTTGAGGTTATTTTTTTTAATTTAGCGCACACAAGACATTCATCAGAAGTGATCATCTTGTGCTAAAATTATCTTATGCAAAAAAAACAAGAAATATTTTGTATCGACAAAAACTTGTCACCTTCCAAATTTAAGTAGGTTGAACAGGATCCCACGTGATTGAAAGTAAACAGAAATTTAAAATCAATTCGATGCTGTATGTGGGCCTTTGTGTTCTTACTTACAGTCATGTGACAAAGAGAGTTGTCATCAGCTTGTGGAACCAGCAGCAATAACCTGAGGTAAATGTGACTTCATCAATCTCTTTTGGCCCGTTTTTCTTTGCAGCATCGCTTCAGATCATTGAGGATTGTGGATATTCATGCAAAGCTCATTTCTTTCAGATCGGGGTCCATTCTGTTGTACGTTTGCTCCTATGCTTGAGATCAATGTCCTGTTTCATGACTTGGTTTGGGCCAAGCTTTAGCTGTAGTACAGAGATGGCCTCTTATTTGACTTTAGAATACTTTGGTTTACAAAGAAGTCCACGATTAATTCAATGACTGCAGGGTGCCCAAATCATTACCCCTCCACCACCGTGCTGACAGTTGGTATGCGCTGTTTGGTTTTCTCCAAACATGCTGCTGCACATTGTGGACAAACTTCTCCACTTTGGTCTCCTCTGTTCAAAGAACATTGTTCCAGAAGTCGTGAGGTTTGTTCAGATTCAGCTTTGCAAACCTTAACCCTGCTGCCATCTTCTCTTTTAGAGAGAAGCTTTCTCATTCAGACTTTTTCTAATTTTCTCATCAACATCAGTTATTAATATTATCATTATTATTATCATAAATCAACTTACCTTCACTGCACAGTAATCGAAGAAGCCAGTCTCTGAGAAAATGGCCACCAGCACCATCTGTGTTGTTGAAAAGAAGAATTTTCCTTTAAGTAAGATTATATCTCCCTGTGAGATTTCAGAAACGGCCCCCTAAGATAATAAGATGCTGTTTATCTTGGATGAGATGGTCAGAATGAAATATGTGCCTGAGTTCCAGGGTTCATTAATACTCGTGTCTCTTTATTACCTTCCTTATTATCATCGCGATGAGTTCAAAAATGTTTTTACAGGTAAGTTCGAGGATTTGAAACTGCTTTTAAATGGATTCCAGAAATGTCTCAAACTCCCTCTTCATAATTTTATACCATAACTGACATATTTAGGACATGTTTGTTTCCATGGAGACTGGATTTTTTTTGTTATTCGTTTCACTCGCCTCCATAGAAATGTATTTCGCTGTCAGACATTCAGAAGACTGATAGAAAGGGCGCAGAGTGCAGTTGAGAGAGTCAGAGAGCTCTTTTTTTAATGCTCTGAGATTTGTTGAGTCAGTGAACATGTGAGGAGTTAATCACCATGCCAAACAGAAGAGCCAGCGTCTCATAGTCGATCCACTCCACCACTGTAACAAGGCTGGGTCTCTGTGGGAGAGACAAAGAATGTAATTACACAGATTTATCAAGAATTTCTGGATCTGAAGGGGAAAAAACAAAAGGACAAGCTTAATAAATGATGATCAGACTCGTTAACAGCGTTAAACTTTTGGGTACGGCTGTGTCTGGATGCTGCTATAACTCCTCGCTGGCCCAGTTCCTGCTTCATTTGCCGAAGCAGACAAAAGCACAGGTGGAACTAGGACCACGAATGACTGCTCTGTTCCCAAAGCGTCCCGCTGAGGTGAAAATGTCCACTACTCTCAAACTTGGGCCAGTGACTAAATTTGGAAACACATAGATGTTAATGAATGACAAACTTTGAAATTAATCATGACATTTCAGAAATTAATCCTGCAGTTTCCACTGGTTTTGTCTGTATTGTGTGGCACAAAACGTACTTACGCCTGAATAACTGTTCAACCATAACTCAAATACATGAATCATATGTTAAAGCGTTCATAATATGTTCTGAATGTACCACTGCATCCCTAAAAAATCAGTAAAATCAAATAACGAGAGAGACTTACATTCCCGATGATAGACAGAGCAGCTAAGGCTGCCAAAGATCCCAGCATGGCAGCCAGGGTGCGGTGCACAATCTGAAAGGACAAAACATTTACCACACTCACTTCTAAACAAACGAGCACTCACCTTCACATTAACTCTGTAAATATTTTTAAGCAGTGTAACATTCCTGTTCGTTCTGATGCCGTCTCAGTCATCTCTCGACTGATCTGTGAGGCATCTCTGGAGGAAGGAATGGTTTGAAAAAAAAATTCTGCAGCCATTTCTTGAAAACGTTTATTGTTATACAGTAGGAGTCACATGCCTGGCTCTTTTGTCCATCTGCATCACCATCCTCCTGTGGCTTTGACTAATGAAAATAATAATCCTAATGTGAAAAAAAACACTGTTTTTTAGGACATTTTAAATACAAATTAGTCTGTTTTGTTGGTAAATAAAATACTTCTTCATTTTAATTGTTTAATTTGAGGGAAAAGGGCAGAAAACAGTATTAGCGCTCCAAACAATCACAAATAGGCAGGCAAACACTGATAATTATTTACATCTGTTATTCTTGTGTGTTCTGTTTGATTTATTGTTACAGAGGAGGTCTTCTGTGAGGTTTTCTGCTGCTAGCATTACTGATATTATTCTGAGGACTATTATATATAAGAGAAAGCACCTGCGTGAATGACAGCTGCAGCGACTGGGACGAGGAGTCAAGAAAGTCTCGTGATCCATAAGATCTATGATGTTCTGTCATTTTCATCTATCAAAGTCCACAGTGCTATTCAGAGGCGCTCATTACCACACATGCAAAAATATAATGCATCTTAAAATGAGTGCGTGATGAGCACAGATGATCCTTTAACATTTCATGTTGTGTTCAAAGGAGAGACGCTTGTTATTTTGGGATTTAACAGTAACATTTGTGTGAATTATTTATTATGTAGAACAACTACTGTGTATATAATGAATATAGAAAGCAAACTGTTTAACGATGAAAACGCTGCTTTTTTTTAGAGTAAATCAGAAATATTTTACTGACACAGTAAAAGTGCATTCGTGTTGCAAAACCATCAACATTTGACTCTAGGCACAAAAAGAAATGAATGAATGTTTTTAAAAGTCAAAAAAGACATTTTGACATCTGAATTACTCTTGATTTTTAAGCTTTAATTGCATAAATTAATGTGAATTTAAATGTGCTTAACATTTTTACAACATTTTATGCCACTCTGTGTGTTTCTTGCACAGCGTAAGAGGCTTTCTTTAGTCTATTTTATTTCCTTTAGTTACCATGTTTTTATTGACAGATCTGAATCTAATTTTATTGGTAAAAATAAGTTAAAAACAACAGCATCACAGTCGCAGTGTCTTTAATGCATTACCGACCTTTGTGAACTGCTCAGCACTAAACTGGGTCTTGTCACTCACAATGAATAATAGCTCAGACGCTCTGTAGACATTTATAATCTATTTGTCTTAATACTTCTGCTTAAATAATGAGTAAAGTGGAACAAAAGCAGCGAAACTTTCTTCAGCCTCAGTCTGTCTCAAAACTGACAAAATAAAAATTACATCACAGTTCTTTACTTCAGATCTTTTGGAACATTTCACTGAAATGCCCATTAAAAAAAAAATCACAAACTGGTGCCCAATTACCAACACTGACAAATCCCTTTGTTTGAGCTCAGCATTCAGAATACCCTAAATGTGAGAGACTGCATATGCACTCACTCATTAGGAGGCTGCGTCAAGTTATCAGACTAGAGACTAAAAGCATAATTCTGTGGAGGAGTGAGACATTAGCAAATGGAGACCTGACAGCGCCGAAGTCAGACAGCATCCTGATGTCTGAGCGCTCGTGCACTGCATGCTCATCTCTTTCTGAGACGATCCCTCTGTCTTTGAATTACAGCTTCTGTGAGAGGATCTGTCAGTTACACAAGCGACGCATGAGCGAGCGTGCAGAGTAAAACTGCGCTGTCATCTCTCAAGGCCTGCGCTTGACTTTCATGTCCCAGCGACCCCGTCGGTTCAGTTTAGTGAGTTCACATGCTCTCAGACAGAGGAGTCTGTCTGATTTAAACAAGCAAACGCTGAGTGGAAGTAAAACTCATATCTAAAGCCACAAACCAAGAACCTCCTCAAAGTGATAGCGGTTTCAGAGATTGATACTCATCTGATTATATAAGTCATATATTAATCATCCATTAATGATGCAGATCAGAAAAGTATCTGACTGCTGCCTGAAACATGCATTCTTCTTAGTGTCCAGCAGGGGGCAAGTGCTCTGGTTGCAAAAAGACTTGGTTGCGTGGATGTTAAAAAGCTCAACCAAAACAAGACATGATGCACTGCTGGTCATATCATATCAAGGTCTTGAGTCAATTTACAGTGTTTTGGGAGTTTTGTTTATCTAAATACTCTTGGTTTTCTAAGTGTTTGTATTGTTTTATGTATTTTTCCACTTAGTGCATTTAATCCGCTCTTGTTTTAGAGTTTAATGCATCTGTGTCAAGTCTAATGTTCACTCTCCCGCTGAAGGAGGGAAGCATGCAATCTGTTCTGTTTGTTTGTTTGTTAGCAGTCTATGGTCTACAGTTTCCAAGATATCCTGCTCAAATTTTGTGTGATGGTAGATATCAATAACAGCTTGAGCTGATTTAATTTTGGCAAAAATCAGGTCAAGGTCACACCAAATTTGAAATTCAGTACGAGCATTTGACCTTCATTATTAGCACCCAAGGTCAAAGTTATCCTTGGAAAAAAATTCAAGAAACCACCACTTAGTTTTTTCAATCCAATGCCCTTTGATGTCACAATGACTACAAAATATTGCAAAATCACACACTGGATATCTGAAAATGTCACGTTTTAACAGCTGAAGATTTCAGCCAATTCTGTTCCAATCATATGGGTAAAGATAATAAAATATATATGACTTTATTATGTAATGCTTAAAGCTCATAGGTCAAAGGTTGCATGTTAGCATGCTGCGATATAAACATTGTAAAACATCGACGTTTTAGTATAGCCCTTGACCTTTAGGGGGAGCTCTATGAGCTTATTTCACTTCCTGCTTTATTTTGAGCTTCAGCGTTCCTTGTGCTTTGCTTTTGTCTCCTCTTCTGTGATTTAGTTCAGCTGTCTCTCGTTCTCCCCACCTGTTTCCACTTCCTCTACTGCGTGTAAATTTACAGTTGCTGCCTCCCCCTTTGTCAGAGCATCTGTTCTCCTTGGTCTAGTGATTCTCCTCAGTATGTTATCAGGTTTTCCTCATTGGGCTCTGTTTTGCAATCAATCAATAAATGACTTTCTTTAAGTTCAGCACAGTCTGTAGTGTCCACAGACCCATGTCAACAGAGCTCATCTTTTAGTTAAGTGAATTCTTATTGGAAAATACAACATATAATATGAGGAACACAGTCATTTTATAGTAATTTCCATTTTAATCAGGGTTTAACGGACACAGAAGTAGCTTTTTTTAAACTAATAACATAGCTCCCCATTTCTGTTTGGCTGCTGTCATCTGTCTGATTTAATTGTGTTGGGAGCGGTCATCATTCAGTGTTGCCAAATCCCAGTCCAGTACTATGTGCAACCTAAGACAAATTTCAGCACCATCAACTGAGGAGGGCAAAGTTTAGTCAATTGTCCCGCTCTGACAGGTGCATCGAATCTAATAAAGTTAACACAAGTGGGGCGGCGCTGCCACTGAGGCACAGACTGCACATGCTCACTGGCAGAAGAAGTCTAATCAGGCGAAATAAAAACACCTGTGTGGCAATGAGATACCGGTGAGGCTCTTTTTTTTTCCATGACTTGGCAGAGTAGGAAAAGCACAGGTGCTGCTTATACCGTTAACGATTGCTCTGCTCTATTTCAAGTGTCCCTGCAGGCCATAGGAGTGTGACAGTGAGCCAGCATGAACAATACCAGGAGCCTGAAAGTGGAGCAGCTGAATGGAATTCAGCCATAATCAATTTTATAAATCCCACCTGTTTTCTTTTTCTCTGACAGTGAAATGTTTTTAATTCTCGGATTAAAAAATGATGTCTGAACTAAACGCAGCTCTGGAGATTCAGTTTCCCGGTCCTCATTCTGACTCAATGAGCATACTTCTGTTTACTTTGTGCTCGTAGCATAATATCACACATGCGGTCCAGTGTTCTTGTGTGAGTGTGTCGTTGTTGTTCGCGGGCCGCGCTGAACTGTGCGTTTCACATTTCAAACTCTTCCACAGACACCGAAAACAAGCTCGTTCATCACCCGTAGAAGAGCGTGAGCACCACAGGCTATTTACCTCAAAGATGATGAGAACATAGACCCCAGCTAGGATGATTCCAGCGATGGCCACCTGTGTCTCCACGCTGACGTAAAGCGGCTGGTGGGTCATGGATAGCGGCACCACCTCGTTATCCTGCAGGAACGCCTGAATTGTGATGGCGATGGGATCACTGTGCAAGAAATGAAATGGCAACAAGAATGGTGGGAATGATCATCTTTCATTGCTTTTGCTGGAATTACGACCGTCTGTCAGAAATCTATCAGCAAAGACAAAACACCAGAAACACCTTAAGTCAAGTTATATTGTTTAATTTGCTCCTTTTCGGTGGGTATCATAGCGCTTTCAAAATCAATGCCACCTATCAAACACATTTTATTCAATTAATTGTTTTTCATTTACATTTATTTCTGTGGGACTAATTCACAACACCAATCATTATAGTACATCACATTCAGTAAAGTCTTTATAAAGAGACAAAAGGACAACACGCTATGCAGAATTCCCTTTCAACAGGAAGAGACCTCCAGCAGAACCAGGCCCAGAGAGGTGCAGCCATCTGCCATAACTGGGGGGAGTGAGGGGGAATAGAAGAGGAAAAGAGGGACCACAAACAGCACAAAATTCGAGCTGCAGAAGAGAGAAGTTAATGACGACAAGGCGCAGCAGTGAAAAAGGTCTCAGTGCATCATGGGAAGTCTCCCACCAGCCTGAGCCTATTGCAGCAAAACTAAGGGATGGTTCAGCCATAAATATATGACCTTTATCAAAAAGGAAAGTTTTAAGCCTAATCTTAAAGAAGAGAGGATGTCTGTCTCCTGAATCCAAGCTGGGTTCCAAAGAAGGGCCTGAAACCTCTAGGCTCTGCCTCCATTTCTATTTTTAGAAACTGTAGGAACCACAAGGAGCTTCTTAAAGCTGATAATAAAGAATTACATCAGTCCAGCATAGAGATAACAAATGCGCGAAATACTTTTTCAGCATCCCTCTGAGACAGGATGTTTGTAATTTCAGTGATATTGATAAGATGAAAGAAGGCCATCCTACAGAGATTTGTTCAGTGTTTGAGCCCCAGAAGCCTCAGAGCTCAGACACCCAGGAGGGATCTAATCAGATGCTCAAGCTGGCTCCTTTTAAAGTGAAGGAGCAGCAGTTCTACTTCAAACTCTCCCAGAAACTCATCTCAGCCATTTGTATCTGCAGAGCTCCTGACCAAAGGAACGTAGATCAAGTCGAAAACATGTCCAGGCTTATCAAGCAAAAAAAAAAAAAAAAAGTCAAAGAAAGTGACTCTAAAAAAAACCAGAACAGAGAGTAAAGAGTTGCTCTCTTGAACCAGCAGACTTGCTCGCTGGATATATTGTGCATGTCTCTGACACCAGTGGCTTCTAACTGGGATAAATGTTACACACTCTAAATGATAAATGCACACACAAAGAGTCAGAAATATGACAGTAAAGGTGGTAGAAAGCGTGCAAACTACACTGCTTTGAAAGTCAGAAAGGTTAGCTTTAAAATTATTATTGGTTTTGTTGTTTTTGTATATCACATAAACAACCCCAGTGATAACCAGAACTACTTTTAGGCCCATGTGACCATTAAAACCGAGGCGGTCATATCAATACACTGTCACAGTATTCTGAGTACCTGTTGAGCATCTCAAAGGTTTTTGTTTCCACTATCTGGTCGCTTCTTTCTGCATGTAGAGGGATGGTCCAATTATGAGTCACCTGTTTACAAACAGCACAATATAAATGAGGCAGAATCTCATTAGTGTAATAATACTGCGAGGAAGTTGGAGCTCGAGGCTGCTCTCACCTGCTGAGTCCTCCTCCGCCGCTGTCCTGGCTGCTCGGTCTGCTCTACCTGAATGAGGATGTACTCCTGAGTGGTCAAATCTATCATCCCCCCTGCAAAAGGCCCGGCCACCTGTAGCTTCAGTAAAGCATTGTCCCGAAAATCAGTCACATTCATTGCTGTGAGACGTGGGCGGTCAAGAGAAAAATCCAGACACATTGAATGTTTTGTGCATTTGAAATGAACGGGGGCATTAAATCCACACCTAGAGTGTGTTAGCATGGCTCATACTCGATGTAAAACAACCCTGCTTCATTTTCCAGCCCTCTCCTCTTTGCTGTGATCTCAGAACTAGTAGGGCATGTCTACGGTAAGTCACTGGAAAGGATACAGAAACTCTCTGTGGGAGAGACTGCCAGCATCCTCCAGGGGTTGTCTCGATCAGGATACATGCTGAAGAACAGCTGGAACCGGAATAAAGTCATCGATATATTTTATAAAGAACATATTTTAAACAGGATCATAGCAGGTAATTTTAGTGACGACACACTGTGCTTTATTTACAGTGTTTACAACTGAAAACCGCTCTGATGCTCTGCATGGCTGGAGCTGCACTGTCTCTGCAGACAGCTCCGCTTCCCCCCTGCATCCACTACCAGCCAGTCATCCTGCCACACCTCTCCCTCCTATAGCTGAGCCACAAACCACACCCTACCACCACAAAGATGCACTACACAGATTCAGTGAATGCAGTTTTTATGAAAATGGTCTAAAATGTGGTGTTTTATTTGATTTAATCCAGTGAAGAGTAAACAGACCAAGAGGTGATTAGCTAAGGTTAGTATTAAAAAACAGAGGAAAGCAGCTGACCTAGCTATCATTAACTTTCAGTGATTTCAGTAATACCAAACAGCTTTTTTTGTAGTAATTAGGTTTTTACCATGTTATACTTTCCATTTTATTATGCGGTGGTGTCTGTTCTACGGGGACATATATACTTACACTGCACAGAACAACAAATGCAAAGATGGTGGCAGTTTTGGAGACTTTGAAGCAGCATCTGGAAAGACCAAAAAGTGGATAGTGAGTTAAATTGAATGAGCTTGGTGTGATACTATTGGTTTTAAACCAAGAGGCTCAGGCCCCATAAAACGGTTTCAAGATTAATCTGTAACATGATAATAATTATCTTTTTCCACTGGCCCTACTTTTCCTTAAGCACTTTTATCTGTTTCTCTGAGGAATAATGGCATCACACTGAGGGATCAAATGGAGAAAAGAAGTTGGGACTCACTTCACATTGCTTGTGAACCTGAAGCTGAGGTTGAGGTTGTCCAGAGGGTCGTACTTCTCCGAGGAGCTGGAGTGCGATAGCGACAGGCTGGTGACCTCGCTGCCCAGCCGGTACCGCCTCTCCACGTCCAGGGAGCCGTTGTTCCAGGGCTCCTCCCCTCCAACAAAGCTGGGGTCATGTAGGGTCATGTAGGTTATGCTGGAAAATGAATAATCACAGTCTCAGCCCCTCATCAATCACTACACCTCAATATAAAAAAATAAACACAACACTCAGCAGCTGCAGATCGCAGAGGTCTAAAATAAAAAAATGTTTCTCCCATCATCCCATAAGTCTGTTGTACAACCCTGTAAGAAGGGCAGTACAACACACTTGTAGGATGAGTCATTTCATTTAATACAACCACTAATGGTCCCCACAAGTATTCAATTCTTCAATTCAATTCTTTATTTATTTGTCACATGTAGTTATAACTAGTACAACACACAGTGAAATGTTTTTTCCGGCTAAAAAGTACTCCCCCCCCGACTGTGCATCTTACTAAACTTATAATAAAAAATATCTATATAAAAGTATAAAAATGTATAATATCGTGCAAAATATTACGCTGTAATAGTTAAGAGCTAAAGTGTACGTATTTACATAAATACAGATGTATATGATAAAATACAAATAAAAATAAGGATAAAACTCAAAGGAAAATTATATACTGTGTATGGAATTGTCCATCATGTTGTCCGATTTGTGTTTTGATTGAGGAGTCTCACTGTTTGTGGGTAAAAACTCCTCCTGAACCTTTCAGTTCTTGTTTTCAGGCTACAGAGGCGTTTCCCTGACCTCAGTGGCCTGAACAGTTTGTAAGCGGGATGGCTGGAGTCGTTAGTGATCCTGATGGCCCGGGATCTGCACCTTTCAGCGTAGATGTCCTGCAGTGTTGGTAAAGATGTTCTCATAGTGCGTTCAGCTGTGCGCACGACCCTCTGCAGGGCTTTCTGTTGCTGTACTGTGCAGTTCCCGTACCACACCGTGATGTTATTACACAGGATGCTCTCAATGACCCCGGTGTAGAATCTCCTCTGGATGTTCTTGGAGATCTTAAACCTCTTTAAACGCCTCAGATGATAGAGGCGCTGTCTGCCTTTGCTGATGAGGAAGTCCGTATGTGTGTTCCAATTAAGGTCCTCGTTGATATAAACACCGAGGTATTTAAAATTAGAGACTTTCTCCACAGGGTTTCCATTGATCTGAATTGGGGTGTGAGTTTTCTCGCCTCTCTGTCTCCTAAAATCAATCACCATCTCCTTTGTTTTGCTGATATTCATGGAGAGGTGGTTTGCCACACACCACTTTGCTAATCCGTCCACCTCGCTTCGGTAGGCCCTCTCGTCATTCCCGGAGATGAGTCCTACCACCACAAGTACAGTAAACTTCCAATTTTTGGTCCCCACAATGATATGAATGCACATTCACTCACACACACACACACACACACACAGTCCCCTTTTAAGGAAAAATATTCCCGATTATAAAACTGCTTCTGTAAAAACCTTGGAGTTTAACAATGACAATTTCCAGATAACATATAATAAGACATTACAAAAAACATGTTTATAAATTTTTTTTAAACTTATTAGTCATTTAAGTGTGTTTTTTGATTACTAAAGCTTATTTTTCTTGAAGCTACAGCAGATCATCTGCCTCCACCTCACCGTATTCCAGCATCCTCCACTGCATGTCCTCCATCACTACATCCATTAATCTTCCCTGTGGTCTTCCTCTCTTCCTCCCTCCTGTTACACCTGTCTCCCTCGCATTCACACACATATATTCTGTCTTGCTTCTACTGACTTTAATCCTCTTCTCACCAAAGTATCCACCTCTCTTCCAGCTGCTTCCTTTTCTCACAACAGATCACAATATCATCTGCAAAAGTTAATCGTGACTCCTGGCTGACATCATCTGTCACAAAATGGGCTGCATGTCCACATCTGTGTAACTGTTTGTAGAAAGCAGTGTCACAAATGATAGATTCTGATATGACCGTTGTACAGGTCAGTAGTAGATGGAACAAAATTATTATAAGTGAGGTTCTAATATCTCAATTAGCTGCTCAGTATTAAAAATATATATTAACTTTTGCAGTATTAAAAATACTGAGCATGTCAATGTAGCATAAAACTTGAAATTTCTAATACATTAAGTTGCTGGCTGGTTGTATGTTGTCTGAGAAGCCTCCTTAGAAATACTGCATAAGTAACTCTGATCATATTGTCTTCACTCTGATGCTGACTGATAACCCAAGCTCAAAACCAGCAGAGTAAATTTGCACTTTTGTTAAGCTCAAATGAAAATGCTGGCTTCACACTGCATGTTTGTATGCGTCTGCGTGTGTGTGTGTGTGTGTGTGTGTGTGTGTGTGTGTGTGTGTGTGTGTGTGTGTGTGTGTGTGTGTGTACATAAACTATGAAGCATCAACCTAAAAAGTCAATGAAGCCCAACAACCTGCAGTTCCAGTTCTGTCCACTAGAGGCTGGCTCCAAAGCTGAGCCAGTGCCCGCACACTCCCATCTTAAAATTCCTTTAAAAATAGTTTCATTCTACATGACAGCTGAACTGAACTGTGCCTGTTTGTCCAAATATCATCACTTCTGGCTTAAAATAAAAGCCTGACAGCAGCTAAGACTCACACAGCGAGACTCCACAATCAGGATGACCTTGTTTTGTTATAAACTTATATCCAGTTTATGACTCATGCACTGTAACAGCTAAGAACTGCTTGCTAACAATTGCTAAGTAGCTAAATACGGTGGAGGTTTTATAAGAATCAACTAAATAAACTGATTATTTATCTTTTTTACCTAATCCCACGTGTAATTATTATTTTTGTTTCATTTTGAGCATCTGAGGGTTTAGAGCAATATGCCCATGAAAAGCCTGAGGAAAGACTCACCTGTCATCTTGAGAGAATCGCAGCAGAGGCGACCTCTCTGTGAGGTTGGCTGAGTTAGTTTTTCCTCTGAGGATGTTGACAGCACTGAAATTTTTCCTGAAACTACAAATGCAACAGAATACAATTAGTTTTTTAAAAAGGGGTTAGAAAGTAACCAAACAAAGCGTTTCTGAAATATGATCCATTGAAAGGCTTTATCACCCTGCTGCTGCATCCAGTAACCTCTTATAATCAACAGCCACGCATACACACTATATTTGTTTTCATCTATCATATTATCACATGCTGAAAGTGCAGCATCAGTGGTCAAGTTTAAAAAAAAACCTGTAATCCACTGTTTCAGGGAACCTATGAGGTGACAAACTGACGTAAACCTTTGAAAATGTAAAGTCCCCCACAGCTAATCCTATAATCTTCAGGTATTTTAACCTTTGCTTGCCAAAAGTTTTAGGTGATTAAACCAGTCTGTGACAGAATCAAGTTCTTTTCTTTTATATAACAATATTTTTTTACAATGTAATGGGCATTGATTACTGTATTATTATAAGGCTCAAGAAGTCGGGCGTCTTTTTTGTGACATTTCTATTAAATTTCTATTGTACTGAGAGAGAATTCTCCAGTTATAAAATATACCTCCTGTATTTGTTGTTATTGAGTTAGTGGGCATCATTGAACTCCTCACAGACAGTTTTGTGAAGGTGTTTTGAAGTAATGAATGTGGCAAGTTTAGTGGATAAAGGACAAGATTACATCTGGCAAGTCCGCCCCATTAATCCCTCTGATACTTTTATACACCCATAAAGAGATTTACTGCATGTCTACAAATGTTTTCACCTCCCTTTTTTCCCATATTTCCACTCTGATCCTGTCTAGTAGATGTGACTTCTCTTTGGAAGTGGCTTAAACCTGTATTCTATCAGAAGGTCACTAGGGGGTGAGAGCAGATTTTGATCCTGTAGAAGTTTATGGGAAAATAAATTTTTGACCTCTGACCTCTGTAAACACTTTCCTCTTGAGTTAAATATTTTCTGTAAATTTTGGTCATACGATGTTTCAAAATAGGGGATTATCTATGATGTGAAACATCAGTAAGCTTGCAGGTTAACAGTTCCTCTTCACATTTTCTTTTTTTTCACTGCGCACATTTTTCAGGTCAAGAATTCAGAACACTTGTCCTCTAAATGAGCATCCCTTTATGTTCCCACGGTCTGTCATATTTCCTTGTTTTAGTCTCCCTTTTGTTTTTTCCTGTTTTATTTTGTCAGTTGATTTTCCTGCCTCCAGGAAATCTTTGTATTTCCTCTAATTCCTTCATTGTTTCTACTTGGGTGTTGTCCTACAACCTTGTGTATGTGTAGTGGGAAAAAAAGTCTGTCTAGTTTTTTTTTATTATTAGTCCTTTATTTAATAAAAAATAGCTCAGCTCACCATCGTCTTCTTATGTCTGTATAACTGTTAATACTAAAACTATAGCTAACTATAGTTAGCTTCGTAACCATTAAGTCATGTGGCCCGATCTGTCACATGACAGATGTTCAAACCTCAAAAAGCTCAGAGAGAAAGCTGCCCTCTGCTGGAGAGCACCACTTATTTTATTGAGCACCTACTGTCATGGTCCTGAGTCTTTGACCCATTGTTGTTGTGGTTTTGGACTTTTTGACTCTTTGGATTCTGGTTTATTTAATATTCTAAAGTGTAGTTTATATTTCTGGCTTTGGTTCTTTTGCTTTGTGTAGTATTTGTATGTTCTGGTCTTTAGGTTTCTGTTACCATGCCTGCCCCGTGTTCCACTTTTTATCATTTACAACTTTAATTTGGTTAATGAAGCAGAAAAATACCTCACTTTAATCCCAATACCACCACAGCCACAGGTTTGAGATTAACCCCACCCCACCCCAGCTATTTTAGCTACCCACCGACACACACACGAAAATCAGGCCTTATACATGTATATTCATGCATCCATGAGAGGATTTGGCCAGCAGAGCATGTGTAATATGTTTCTGCATGTGTGGTTTAAATTCTTGTTATGTGTTTATTTCAGATAATCCAGTAAGAGAGAATGAGGGCTTCTGCTTAAAAACACAACAAACAGTCTTAACCTGAGAAACAGCTGATGAAAGTAATGAGAATGAACCAAAGTTAAAGTAAAGATGTGTCACAACCAAAACTGAAAGCTGAAAGATGCCAAAACACTCACTTGAGCTGAGGGAGAAAGCAGGGTCATATCTCACTGGTTTCAAAAGCTTCCTGTCTCATGTACAGGCTTTCCTTTTGGCCTTGTCACCTTCTGTTTGTGCTCAGTGTGTTCAATGTTCCCTGGCTTTGGATTCTTGGTTTGTTTCCTTCGCCTGGTCTTTTTCTTGTTTTTTGTTCTAAAATATCTTTTTGGTTTTTCTAACTGAAAACCTGTTTCAGCTTTTCAAGGTTCAAGGTTCAAGGTTCTTTATTTGTCACATGCATAGTTATACAAGTATAACACACAGTGAAATGTAGCCTGACACGCTCCTCGACATGTGCAAAAAAATTGGGGGGGGGGTGTAGAGGAAGAACATTATATATATATATATATATATATATATATATACATACATATATATATATATATGTAGTTTGATTTGATTGTTTGCTTGTTGTAAACAGAAGACTATTGGAGAGAACACAAATTTAAATGGATTAAATTCATTCTGCAAAGAACCGTAACTGCGGCCAAGTAGAATTATACCTTATTATTCTGTGCTGTAAAGCTCCATGTTACAAAACTTATCTTAACCTTTAATCAAAAAGCCTTGAGCAGCTTTCTTTCACTCCCTCTTTCTCACCTAGAACTTCAGTCTAGGGAAGGACCCCCAGCTAGACCCCCTACAGCAGAGGTAGGGAACTCCAGGTCACAAGAGCCAGTGTCCTGCAGGTTTTAGATGTGTCCCTGATCCAACACAGCTGATTTAAATGGCTAAATTACCTCCTCAACATGTCTTGAAGTTCTCCAGCTGCCTGATAATGAACTGATCATTTGATTCAGGTGTGTTGACCCAGGGTGAGCTCTAAAAACCTGCAAGACACCGGCCCTTGATGCCTGGGGTTGCCCATCCCTGCCCTACAGTATCTTTCCCCTCCAATGGTGGATGTAATTCATGAATGATCATGAGAACACAGTAGTTACCCGTCCTCTTGTCGAATGGGGACGAAGCCCTCAGTGTGGATGACGCATTGTCCTGCAGACTGCTGCAGCTTCTGGGTGTCTAGCCTCTCCGAGATGCCCTCCAGCAGACATAGTTCCCCGAAGTTCCCTGCCACCGCCTTCGGTGACCTGAGGCTGCTCCTGCTCTGGTGGCCTTGGGATGCCGTCTGAGACATTTCAATCTCCAGGCTGGTTTTGTTCTCCAGATACATGGTGAGACTGCTGCAGGGGGAAAACAGTGGCTTTATCCTTCTTTAAGATGCTGTGACTTACACAAAAAAGTCACCGATTGCTGTTCACTCACAGACTGTGTATATAAAAGAGCAACTCCTCATGGTGTCTCACAGCACTTCTTTTTTTTATTGACATATAATGATACAGCATTGATGTTTTTGGAGCAGAGAGTTTTCACTGTTGCCTTCTTAGCTTTTTAAAACCAGGTGTCAAAACCATGGAGTCTGTCCAACAGTGAAACTGTAAAAAATGCAGTGTCAGTCTTAAGTTAGGCCAATCCTAAGGTATCCCCTGCTTTATGTGCATTTTTAGCTCTAATGGGGCCATAATTTCACAAAATCAACACCATGTTTTATTCAGTAAGGTTTGGAACCGGTGACTGAGACCATAAACGCAGCAAGAAGGAGTTTACTGTGCTCTGGGGATATGAGGGGTGCATACTGGCGACAAATTCTTCTTGCAACCAGAGGAGTCGCCCCCTCCTGGACATTAGAAATAGTGCAGTGAAACAATAAGTGGTGATCCAGGCCCTTCAAGGACTTTGACAAATGTTTTTAGGGCCTAAAATTGGGATGTGTCCAAACATAATGAAGGCCATGAACACCAACATTGCTCCTCAATTTTAAAGCAATATTAAAGCAGCACAATAACTCGTGCTGAGCAGCCACCAATCCCACGTGTTGATATGCTCCTTTGAATTTTTACCCAGAATGCACTTTCTGAAGGAAACAATGAGCTAAAAGTGCTTAAAGGTTTTAAAGAGTGAAGAGAGAATACACTGGTGTCATCACTGATTTAATGAAGAAGTGGTGATGTGATCCATGCTTTTGTTGTTGAACAGCAGCTATAAAATCCCAGCAGTGATTGTGGTTAAATCTCTAAATTATACTTTGCATTCGTGTGACGAAGTATTACATCGCAGCTTTGCATACCCAGACGGTTACATTTCCATTGCTGAGTTTCCTCTGTGAGTGAAAGGGACCAGCAGAGATCCTCAGAACTGCTTCATGCCAGAGTCTGATATTCTCTATGATGGACATTCAGTGGTTTTCATGATAGAACAACACAGCAGACACGGTCTTCATCCGTACAAAGGCTTCATGAGTTTAAGGAGATTATTTCTCACATCAAAGTCTACAGGAAGTCACATGTGACTTTTCCTGCTATAACACCACTTTCGAGGAAAGACTACACCACAGTCCTGCCACCCAAACACTATTTCATACTGATCTGCATTGACCAGTTGCATCATAGAATCAACAAATATTTCTATAACAGAACTAAATATTCATTTAAGTTGTTTGTTTTTTAGGGGGAAGAGCCAAAGGAGTCTGTGCATCTCTGCGACATTTTTATTATTTTTGATTGTGATCATTCCTGTAACAATTTTCCTCATTCTAAATTTGGACTAGAGAAGTATAGTCGGACGGTAACAAAGAGAGGGAAGGTAGTCAGAACAGAGGGGATTGGACTACCAGAAGGCAAAAGTTGAGGACAGGTACAAGTACCTAGGAACCCCACAGGCAAACGGGAGCCATGAAGAGGCCATTAGGAAAGCCACAACCACTAAATACAGTGGGGCAAAAAAGTATTTAGTCAGCCACCGATTGTGCAAGTTCCCCCACCTAAAATGATGACAGAGGTCAGTAATTTGCACCAGAGGTACACTTCAACTGTGAGAGACAGAATGTGAAAAAAAAATCCATGAATCCACATGGTAGGATTTGTAAAGAATTTATTCGTAAATCAGGGTGGAAAATAAGTATTTGGTCAATAACAAAAATACAACTCAATACTCTGTAACATAACCTTTGTTGGCAATAACAGAGGTCAAACGTTTACTATAGGTCTTTACCAGGTTTGCACACACAGTAGCTGGTATTTTGGCCCATTCCTCCATGCAGATCTTCTTGAGAGCAGTGATGTTTTGGGGCTGTCGCCGAGCAACACGGACTTTCAACTCCCGCCACAGATTTTCTATGGGGTTGAGGTCTGGAGACTGGCTAGGCCACTCCAGGACTTTCAAATGCTTCTTACGGAGCCACTCCTTTGTTGCCCGGGCGGTGTGTTTTGGATCATTGTCATGTTGGAAGACCCAGCCTCGTTTCATCTTCAAAGTTCTCACTGATGGAAGGAGGTTTTGGCTCAAAATCTCACGATACATGGCCCCATTCATTCTGTCCTTAACACGGATCAGTCGTCCTGTCCCCTTGGCAGAAAAACAGCCCCATAGCATGATGTTTCCACCCCCATGCTTCACAGTAGGTATGGTGTTCTTGGGATGCAACTCAGTATTCTTCTTCCTCCAAACACGACGAGTTGAGTTTATACCAAAAAGTTCTACTTTGGTTTCATCTGACCACATGACATTCTCCCAATCCTCTGCTGTATCATCCATGTGCTCTCTGGCAAACTTCAGACGGGCCTGGACATGCACTGGCTTCAGCAGCGGAACACGTCTGGCACTGCGGGATTTGATTCCCTGCCGTTGTAGTGTGTTACTGATGGTGACCTTTGTTACTTTGGTCCCAGCTCTCTGCAGGTCATTCACCAGGTCCCCCCGTGTGGTGCTGGGATCTTTGCTCATGATCATTTTGACCCCACGGGATGAGATCTTGCGTGGAGCCCCAGATGGAGGGAGATTATCAGTGGTCTTGTATGTCTTCCATTTTCTGATGATTGCTCCCACAGTTGATTTTTTCACACCAAGCTGCTTGCCTATTGTAGATTCACTCTTCCCAGTCTGGTGCAGGTCTACAATACTTTTCCTGGTGTCCTTCGAAAGCTCTTTGGTCTTGGCCATGGCGGAGTTTGGAGTCTGACTGTTTGAGGCTGTGGACAGGTGTCTTTTATACAGATGATGAGTTCTAACAGGTGCCATTCATACAGGTAACGAGTGGGGGACAGAAAAGCTTCTTACAGAAGACATTACAGGTCTGTGAGAGCCAGAGATTTTCCTTGTTTCAGGTGACCAAATACTTATTTTCCACCCTGATTTACGAATAAATTCTTTACAAATCCTACCATGTGGATTCATGGATTTTTTTTTTTCACATTCTGTCTCTCACAGTTGAAGTGTACCTCTGGTGCAAATTACTGACCTCTGTCATCATTTTAAGTGGGGGAACTTGCACAATCGGTGGCTGACTAAATACTTTTTTGCCCCACTGTACCTACAGAGGGTCAGGCAAGACCTGAAGTGAATGGGAAAGATACAGACAATTGGCACCTATGCCCTGGCAGTGACCAGGTACACTGCTGGGATAATAAGCTGGCCAAAGGAGAAGACAGAAGCCACTGATATCAAGACGAGGAAGCTCCTGACCATGCATGGTCAGGTCCAGCACCCTGAGACTGTATGCTAAGCCAAATAAAGGAGACCAAGGACTGGTGAGTGTCAGAACCATGGTCCAGGTTGAGAAAACAAACATTCACAAATACATTAGGAAGATGGCCCCAACCGACCGCCTGCTCAGTGAATACCTCAGGCAGCAGAAACCCAAGAAAGAGGAGGAAGAGGAAAGACAGGCCCTTGCATGTTATGTACCACCAGCAGATAAGGGAAGTGGCTGACATCCAGAAATCCTACCAGTGGCTGGACAAAGCTGGACTGAAAGACAGCACAGAGGCAATAATCATGGCAGCACAGGAACAAGCTCTGAGCGCAAGATCCATAGAGAGTGGGGTCTGCCACAACAGGCAGGACCCCAAGTGCAAGGCTGTGTAAAGATGCCCCTGAGACAATCCAGCATATAACAGTAGGGTGCAAGATGCTAGCAGGCAGGGCATACATGAAACGCCATAACCAAGTGGCCGATATAGTATACAGATACATTTGTGCTGAAAATGGCCTGGAAATCCTGAGGTCAAATGGGAGACACCCCCTATGGTGGTCGAGAATGACGGAGCTAAGATCCTGTGGACAAGCAGAGGAAGATGGCCGTAGCGATAGTGAATAACAGCAACATCATGAAGAAGGAACACAAGAAACTTGAGATGTACCAAGGGCTCAGAGAAGAGCTCGAGAAGAAGTGGAGGGTGAAGGTAACAGTGGTCCCAGTGTTAATCGGAGCAGTTGGTACAGTGACTCCCAAGCTAGCAGAGTGGCTCCAGCAGATCCCGGGACTGCACTCCTGTTCCTAGGAGTGCAGTCCTAGGAACAGCTAAGATACTGTGCAGGACCCTCATGGCCTCTGGTAGAGGACCCGAGCTTGAAGGGTAATGACTGCCCACAGGGGCGAGAGTGGAATTTTTAATCAGTCATTTGGCCATTCAAGATATTTGGGTTGACTGTTTAAATCAGTTGATAGATTACTAAAATATGAATCAAAACTACAGTGAGTATCAAACCCTGGTATGACTTGAAACTATGTTACCAGCTCTAACCAATAAGATTGCTGGAAAATTCCAAAACATGTGATGGTGGTCAGCTGACCTCCATCACATGTTTACATTGTCTCCAGCAGTGTCCGGATTCAGACCTAACATTTATAGGAATTTTCTTTGTGGAATAATAATGTTTTGTTTTGTTTTTTAAAAAGAAGAAAGAAATCCAGCCAGGAAAATTCTTTCTTCCGGGTAGAACCAGAATTACTGCCATTTATTGTACATTTCTTTAACCCGTCTTCATCTGTCGCTGTTATATATACTTCCCTCACCCACTTAATACAGACATAAAAGGGAAAAGCTGTCAATGAACACATTCTAGATGCCAGTTTCTCATGGATGCTCCCATCTACACATGAATAAATAATATTCATGATGCTCACATCAGATTTCCTCTTAGTTTTAATGTTTCCATCAAAGAGGTGGCTCAGCCTTTTCGTGTTCAGTCATTTGTTTCAGCGTTAAAGTTCAAACTTGGACCACTTATTGTTCGCATGCATTTCCTATGCCTCATATTACATTTGTTCTGCTTGTCCCATGCTTGTGATGTGCCTCAGAGAGGAGAAAGAGACTTCTGTGTGACATCTTGCCTGCAGGCTGCATGTAAAAGCAAACACAAACTGCTTTCTTAAATTCTCCACCCTCGTTCACAGCAATTAGAAATTCAGCAGGACAGGAAGCCGTAACGGCACGGTTCTCTGACTCGGATGTTTGTTACTAGTGGTTTCTTTCAGTTGTAGTATTAGGTAATGTCTAAGCTGTGAAATATAAAAGAGCACGTTTCATCCATTGAGCAGACATCATTTAGAAATCAGTGGAATGACTGAGGGGATTTTTACAAAGCTACAGCACTACTTATAGAGCAGGATTAGGGCATGAGGCTTAAAGCCCTGAAACAAAGGCCAACACTGTAGTGTAACAGAGGCACATCCAGGCTTTAAATTCAAGCTTTTATTTTGTCAGGAAACAGGTGAAAAATGTCAACCTCACCTTGATGAATGAAGACAGAGGACGAGGACGAGGACTAAGACAAACAGGATGATGAGGAGGAGGAGGATGGCAGTGCTCAGTTGATGCTGATGTTGAGCCAAAGAAAGCGGAACTCATTCAAACTGATAATCCGACAAAAGGTAAAGAGTGATGGTCTCACATCTGCTGGGGCTCGTTCTTTTCGATGTTATTTGAGCACAAAGACGTGATGGAAGGCTAGAGAGGCTGAGGTGTTTCGTGTCCTCTCGGGTGCTCTCCCAGAAAGGAGGGAGATGTTCCTGAGGCGCAGGCTCTAGAGGCGCTGAGGAGGGTGGAGGTTCTTAACAGAAAGCTTTCCCATTCAGTCGCTCTTACTCCAGTTTTTCTTTTTTTTTCTTACAACCAAACCGCTCCCACCCCCTGCTTCACATCCGCCCCGAAAGCACATCCGCCCCTGCTCTAAACAGAACTTGAAATGTGCATATAGATGTTTTAATGTTAATGCTGTTTTTGTGTGATAAATTATCAGAATATTTGCAGTTTTTCTTTTTTCTTCTGGGATGGGGGGGGGGGGGGCTGTCATGTGGAAAGCACTGGGTCTAACTCATCACAGCAGGGAGCCTCAAAGCCATAGATTTAAGGTGAGGAGGGGTCAGCGAGGTCAGAGACGGACAGGATTCGGACAAACCCAAAATTCTAGTTTCAAAAACGTCATGTTCTTTGTTAACGTCATTTACATCTCATCACCCAAGAGAAAAAAAAATCTCAAAAATTGTGGTGCTGCGGCTTCTATGGTGGATGTTTATGACTAAAAAATGAGAGAAAATGGCTTTTTTAAAAATTATTCTTTTAACAAAAGAGAGAAAATGATTTGAACTGTTTGTGAAAGTGGAGAAAGAAAAACTGATTAATTAAATATCATTGAAAATGGTTGCTGACGCAAAAAGTTACTAACATTCCTTTTGTTAGAAGTCAGGGGTTTTTATATTTTAAAAATGGGAACTTTAATCAATTTAAATGAAAACGCAGAATTTAAAAAGACAAAAGAGAGAAAAAAGATTCACAATAAAACTTGATGCATCTGAAGCTTTTTTTTTTCTTTTTCATTGTGCTAAACAGCATCTAAGGTCAGGACTGGGCAGAAGGATCTGATTTAAAAACTTTTTTTTTTTTTTAATTTCATCTCTTTGTTTTGTGACCTTGTTTTTCTACATTTTTTCTCTTTATTTAAATAAAGAAAATTGAATTTTAAAAACAACTGAGGCTTTTTAAAATTCAAGGATTTGCAGAACGCTTCAACAAAACCAGGGACTGTATCTTTAATTTAATCTCTTAATATATTTGCATTTGACCCAACACAGCTGAGCAGATTAGGATTTTAACATCCTGCCATCCATGAGTAAAAGCTAGTGAACCAGACTAACAGGACGTAAGTAATTAGAAACTCCCACCACTAAAACCTCCAGCCTATAAAAATGATCTGTTCAGTGAACTGAACACAAACAGCGATACAAATATATTTCTCATAAGTCCCCAAAAATGACCTTAAAGAGTTAATTCTCAGAAGTCTGAAGACAGCGTCTCCCATTGAGCGGTCTGAGTCACCTGGTCTGGACTCGGGGCTGCCTGTGAGGATAAAGCTTGACAAAGAAGATGTCCCGGGGGGGGGGGGGGTGAGGGCGGCTACGCTCTGGTCTTGTGGGCTGATGTGAGATGTCGTAGTGAGAACAGAGAAATCACATGAACGACAGAGAGGAGAGTAAACTGGGAGTCTGACGGAGGTTTAACCGGCGTCACCGCGGCGTCAGAGTGAAGGAGCTTTTCGCTGCTTTGTGTTCATCTCATCAGGACTGAGTGCTGGATGCTGACTGGTCATGACAACGGAGTCATGTGATGCAGGCTCACACAAAGCAGAAGTTAATGTGAACTCGCTTTAGTTACACACTCATGTCCATGAGCCCGGCTGAGCAGCAGGCGTTCAGAGATGTTCAGCTGGGATAAATCTGCCTGTTCACTCAGTGCCTTGATCTGAATGCTTGTTAGCTGTCTGCTGAGCCAGAGAAGGTTTCTGAGTTGGTGGCACATGATCCTCTTGATCTACAGAATACAAGAAGAGTAAAAACAGTGCAGGCCTCTGAACCGAATGTGAAGACACTATCTGATTGTCAGCACTCTGCTGAGGAGCCTGATGATGTTCAAGTGAAATATCTAAGGGTCAAAGTTCACTTGTACACTGTTGAGGCCATTTAGACGTTGCTCTAATCTGCAGCAGTTTGAATGTATTCTTCTCCTCACTTCCTGTCACGTATCTCCTGTTTCACCGGTGGAGCTTCATATTAGACAAAGTTTCTCATGATGAGGTCAGTGTGTGCACAATATTCCCTGTGAGCTGCAGACTGCTCGAAACACTCAGTTTATCCCAGTTTTTTTTTTTTTTACTCTTTGCCGTGCATGAATTCAATCTCAGAAACCTCTAAAAGGGTGACCAGCCTCATAATCAGAAGACAGTTTCTCAAAGAGAAGCAGAGAAGTCAGAACAGCTTATTTAAATTTCTGGGTGAACTAAGGGGCTGCAACGAGGCCCAGACAAACACCCGAGGATCCAAACATTACTCTTGTATAAATGTTTTAAGATTTAAAATTTTAGTTTGTCTTTTTGGGATGAGGTGTAAAGTTTGGACTGTAATGAGAGAATCAGAAACATTTAAAGCTTTCTGAAACCAAGGAATGAAAGGAAGATATTTGGGAACTGAGGAAACCAGGTAGTCTCTTTAACAGTCAAACCTTGTTAAAAGAATGCAGCACGGCATCCAATTCCAAATGAGCTTTTCTTCTTCGAAAACCAGCCTCATTTCTCAGTTTAACATTTGGTACTTTGTCTTTGGCAATAAATTTTTTGCAGATCATTTCATTCTGTTCTTTCATGTGACACAAAAACGTAGTTGTATGACCAGTATGGAGTTTTTAATGTCACTCCCCACCCCAACACTCTTTCATGTGTTGCCTTTCCAGGAATTTTTTCTGGTTCACTGATCCACATGACTTCAGCCACTTTGAACACGTACGTTAGACTGCACCGATCCGCTCCGTTCAGCTGAAGAGACTAATTCACGTGTTTGTATTCGGCATGTCTGACTGCTTTGATGTTTTTTCACCAGCTTGTCATGTGTCATTTACACACAAAGCATTTCAAACTGCTCCACCCTGTATGAAAAGTGACATGCCAGGAGTACAATTTGGCGGTTTTGTGGGTTGAAAAACAGGAAAGTGCTCCTGACAGGAAGACTACGGCACAGAAACGGCCCTCTTATTTTACAATGCTTATTTACAGTGATGAGTAAAAAAAAGAGGGTTGGAGATGATAAAAACCTTTGCCACCCACATGCAGTCACATGGGCTGCCTGCTCACCCCGAGCAGCATCCCTCAGTCCACATGATCTAAATACAGCAGCCAAAACCTTCAGCCCTCTCCTGAGGAACCTGCTCCCAGTTCAGGAGACAGACATCCTCTTCACTCTTAAGATCAGGCTTCAAACTTTCCTTTTTGATGAATTTTGTAGTTCCTTTGCTTCCATCTTTTCACTCCCTGTGCATTTATATGACACCACTGCATTCAATGATTCAGTTTCATCTCGGTGCAGGTACCTGGGGCTTCTTCTTCACTACAGTGTTGCCTCTACACACGACTCGCTAGGTTTCCCATAATATTATGTCTTGACCTTACTCTGTAAAGTCCTGTGACATAACTTGCGTTATGTTTTGGTATTATAGAATTAACATTAAACTGCTTAGCATGATGATTTGCGGAACGCAGCGCACGCTCTCACATGACCACGGGAACCTTTTTTCTTCTTGCTGAAACCTAAATGGCTATACTTAGCTGTAATTCCCCAGTAACAGGTTAAAGACTGTATCCAAAGATGGACATAAACATTACCTTTTTGCAGCCTTGAGTGTTTCGGTTGAAACAGTGCATCAGAAGTGATGTCATTCACAGGCCACACCCTAAACAATCATTGGTTCATCTTGTCTTTTACACTGCATGTTCTGGAATTTACGGACCATTCTAACCAGTTAGTGAGTTGAAGTCCCACTAACTCATCTTGTATTACCTTCCTGTGGATACGATTTTATCGTGCATCATCACAATGGACGGGTACTTATGCGTTTCTGCTAGAAGCCTCATTCACAGAGTCATACAAGCAGTACTTTCAGTACCGAAGCACTTTATCCAACATCCACTCGTACTCCGACAGATGCACTTTCAGTTCAGTACTTTGCCCAATTCAGCTGTGGATCGAACCACCAACCTTCCAACTGGTAGGCGACAAACTTTCTCCTGAGCCGCAGGGTGCAACACTGCAGCCTTGAATGAGGCGCAGTAGTTTTTTTTTTTTTTAAATACTTCATCCCATTATTTTGACATCGTTGCACTGAAATGATAACAGAGGGCTGGTGTCACCCCAGGTCACCCTTCTGCTACTCCCCTAGATCACACTTCTAATTCCAGTCGTAATAATCCCTTGCAAAGATTTGAAATTGCATTTATTCTTATATAATATTAAACAAGTTTGCCACTTTTGCCTGACAGGACACTTTTTCCACAATTGAGGCAGGAATCTAATCTGAAATAACCAAAACTAAAAAACAAAAACACATTATGACTAAAGTGCTTTAGTAGAAATATGGCGTTTCCAGAAAGTAATCCGCTTGAATAAAGGTCATTTAGGGGGAAATATTAACCTCCACTTATGTTACAGACTATATAGGAAACAGCTGGAGATGAAGGGCTCAGCCATCCTCCCTCTCTGCCTGAAGCCTGGACTGTAGTGAAAAGCACCTGACTCCCAGCAGAGTACTGTACGTGGTGAAAAAAAGGACTAAGTCCACAAAGAATGCTAATGCCTTCAAGGCTTCATAAAACAGAGGCCTTTTTTATTATTTTTTTTACCTCTCGTGACTCCACTTAACTGTGCATGATTACGCAAGGTGGAAGTCAAAGCCGAAGACATTTCAGAGCGGTTACTGGAGCTAAAGACACCATAAGGAGTCTGTACGATCGTGTCTGATTGCCTTTTTCCCAGGACATGAGAGAGAGGCGCTGCTCTCCCGGTGCTCAAGCAACAATCCCCCACAAGTAATCACGGGAGACTTCTTTAACACTCCGCCGCCATCAAGCTGGGATGTTTGTGCCGCATATGAAAACGGATTCTTCCAGAAATCAAAGAGAAAATCTGATCGGCTTCTAGCTAGAGCACCTCCTCTTGTAAGACGAGGACAACAGAAAACAAAAGGATAGAGCGGTTTCATTAGGGCGGCCTTCAACTCTTTCCAAACATGACATTTATGCAATAACCTTAATCTGCAAAACGATGTCTGACAGGAATAAAACTGAGAACTGAATGTCATTTTGATGTGAGCTTGTAGTGATTTGTGTTTCACACAGAAAACATGGGATTAATCAGATTACATTTAATAAGCAGGAATGAGACCTGTGAATACATGGCACAGTCGCATTATGTACATTTGTTAAGGAGATGGTGCACAGATATGGTTGTGGGGAGGGGCGGGGTATAGGAATCTTAAAATGACCCTTCAGTGGGCTCGGACTGAGCCTGGTGAGAAACACTGACTTTAAGTTAAAAACTTTTTTTAAATTTATTATAAAGAAACACCAAGAAACAAAAACACTACTGTTTTTCGCACATGAACTTCTATATACACCCTACGGAGAGGAAACTCACACAAACCAGATGGGATCTACCACAGTGCTAGGCTAGAGCCTGTTTTTTTTTAGTTCAGCTGGAATAATACACAATTCTGTAACACAACAATCAGAAACTAACCCAGAGTGAGGCCGTGTTCGTTCCTCTCTTTAGCTTATAACGCTTTTAAAGCTCATTGCACACCCCCGCCACCCCCACACACAGACATTTGTGTCTTTGCAGTGTTTCTATGTATGTGTGCATCGACACACGAGACCAGCAGTCTCTCTGCGGCCCTTCAGTGTCCCGTTAAGTAATCCTGGGTGGAGTCGGACGCAAACGAGTCTGCGTCCTCGTTGTCGGAGTCCTCGCTGCTGTCGTCGGCTGCGGGCTCGCCGGACAGGGCGATGCGGGCGTAATCGTCTGTGTCAATGGACTTGCAGAAGTGAATGGCGTACTTCAGCTTCTCTTCCAGGACCTGTTTACACGAGTACCTGGGCAGCTTGAGGAGGAAGAAACACGTGTAGGACTCTGGCAGGAAGTGGTCGGGGGGGTTGTACTTATCCAGCACCTGAAGACAAACGCGGAACATTAGTTTTATATTTAGAGCTTTATTTTATGTATTTGAATCAGGGCGAGAGATGTTTCTGCTGATTCTTTAGTCGAGAAAAAGTAGTAGTAGAAAAAAAAAAAGTGAAACAATTTCAAGAACAACGTTAAACATAAATGTTCATCTTTGCATGTGCACATGCGTCAGATTAGTTGCAGCCTGGCTACATGTCACGGTTACACGTCAGTTTACTATGACAGTATACAGTACGACATTTATGCAGGTAGTTGGTGACGCAGAGTCAATCATTTCACTCACGAAAAGCGTGAAAAAGAATCAGGGGACAGCTTTTAGGTTTCTCACCTGGACCACAAAGTCTCTTCCTCGGAAATCAGCGATGGTGCGCGGCAGACGTGTGCGGCCCCAGACGAACCTCAGGAATAGAGACCTCTCTGTGTTTGAGAAGGACTCCATCACGTCCCAGAACCACTGAATGAGAGGTGCTGTCGGCTCCACCCCTTTATAAGTGGCCACTGACTTCAGCAGGTGCAGCGGGATGTCCGGGCTTCCGCACACCTGCGAAGAAACAAATGCACTATAAAATCTGCACACAACCTGGGGACAGATGTGGCTTCACAGCCTAGAGCTGCTCTCCCTCACCATTGTTTCCAGCTCGTAGCCAGTGAAAAGTGACAGCAGGGGGACGGGGACCACTCGAGCCATTCCCTCACGCACTGCAGACACTTGCTCATCGAACTCGTGGAGTCTGCAGGAAGACAGAGGGAAACTCAAACAAATGCACAGCTGTTTTCACACATGCACTGCAGACCTCAACGTTTATAGGCCTTAGAATGATGAGACATCAAGCGACCTTTAACCTGCCAGCTACCCAGGGCATCAGTTCAGATTTTGGTGCATTAAAACTCAGTGAGTGGGCGTCATGATTCACTTTATCCAGAAACCTCCATCACCTAAACCACACAGTATTTCCTGCAGTATGAACAAGTCTGAAGCAGACTACTTCCTGCTGTGGACTTAATGTGAGAGAGGAGAGCTGTGGGAGATTTGTTAACCTGATGCTCTAGAAACTGTCCAGAGCTTATTTGTGAAAGTAGATTATTTGTATGCAGTGAGCATGTTCTCTTACCTGTAGTTGATGGCCAGGCGGACGTATTCTGCGCGGTTCTCCAGGGTGATGTGGGAGTACTTGGAGCTGAGCTGGATGTCTTGGCCGCTAGCATTGGGCACGGTAAAGGGCAGGGTCAAGGCCTCGAACTCCTCAGGTGTGGCCTCGTTGTCCCGAATGTACATCAAGCCAGGAATAAAATCCTTATCAACCTGGGGGAAAAAAACAGAGCAAATCACTGCTGGGAATTTGAACTAAACTGAGTAATAAACGTACAATTTAGCTGAACTTTACGCAACATTTATCCGTGTGTGTGTGTGTGTGTGTGTGTGTGTGTGTGTGTGTGTGTGTGTGTGTGTGTGTGTGTCCACATCTCATTAACACAACACAGTTCCCGTGAGCGCTGGAGTGATCCATTTTTTGGAGTCTTGTGCTAAATTCATTTCCCAGCTAACCTTTCCAATATCTCAGGGGCAAAACCACAAAACAAGGGGAGCTTTGTGAGGTAGAAGCCCTTTTTTCCACTCCACTGTTCCCCCAAAGACGGCTCAGGAGCTCATGATCAGAGTTTAAGGGCAGGAGTCGACTCACACCATCTCTGAGACAAAAGCTGAGGTTATGCCTCGCGACATTCTTCACTTCACTTTAAATGGCCCTTGTGTGAGAACAGATGTGGCTTTGACTCAGCAATGATTTTGCTGCCTCGTGTCAGAGTTTAAGAGTCGTTTATTCCTTTTACAATCATTTGTAAATCAGGAACAAAGACACAAAAGCAAAGAGATGCCTGTAGCACGCAGCTGATGCTTAAGTGCATCGGAGCTGGCATGCTGCAACTACAGAAAACCTGACTGCTTTCCATTTTGAGCATTCACCAACATTAAAAAAACAAAAACGGAAACGTATCATTTTAAATGCTCCTGAGTGTCCACGCTCTCTGCTCTGAGTGCATGATCACTTCAAATTCACTGTGGTTTTGCTTTTGATCTCTTTACTTTCTCCTTTTCCCCTTTGTCGCTTCCTTCGATGCAGACTCTTTCCACTTCTTGCTCTAATGCTGGGTCAAATTTACTTGCTCTATTGATAATTACATCTGGAAAAGAATTAGTAACTACAACACCGTCATCATTTTAAGCCTTTTTGTTGAGAAGCATTACATTTTATAGCCTGCATGAGTGAAATGGTTATTGTCCATGTCTGCACTTCCTTTACTTCACTAACCTTTACTTCACGAAACTATGTTTTTTTGTTTGTTTTTTTTTGTTTTTTTGTGTCCCGTTTGGATCTTTAGCCTTCAGAATTGTTGTCTTAAGGCCAAGAAAGAAGCCAAGCGGATTTATTTTACCAAGTGGATCATCATGGCCTTGCCATATTGGTCCATTTGATTGACCTTTATTATAATTATGAATTTATTTTATTTTCAGTTGCTACAAACGGGACAGACATGACTGGGGGATAGGACAGGGAGAAAGAATGAAAGAAAGAGGGAGAGAAAGAAAACCAAAGGGGAGAAACTATGTTTGTTAAGGGAGGGCAGCCAGTTTGCTTCACAGGTGAAGTCAGAACTAAAAACGGCCAATGAGCTTCTCCTGCATTTTTGTTATTTTTAAACTAACCACTGGTTATGTGGAAACCTGCTACATCCCCTTTGCCTTTTTTGCCTCCTCAGACAGCAAAACTCTTTGCCCAGCTGTTCTACTTATTGCAGCATCCATCCTTCCAGCTTCAGACAGATAAAGAGCAAAACAGAAGCACGGTCCTCTTTTGGTTGTGGTCCATGTAAAAGGAAAGACAGTGACAGCAGAGGGAATCAATCCAACTCTTAACCTCTTAGGACCTGGCGTCCACATATGCGGACATCACATTTTGGGTTGTCTAGACCAAAATACTAATGGAATAGTTCGGGTCTTAGGAGGTTAATAGTGTCTTTAAAAAAAACAAAACCCAAAAAAACTACAAAGTGTACTTATTTATTTTATAATAAGTTAAAGCAAAAATGAAAACAAACACGCCTGTGAGGGGGCTGTGCACGTACCTCACTGAGGTCAGCGATGGTCAGATTCATGCCTGCCAGCTGTTTCCAAACAGGCTCTGCCAAATTCAGGCTAAGAGGGCTTCCAGTCCGGATTGCAATCCCTAGGAGCACTCCTGCAGACGCAGCAAGGCAGAGGACATTACCCACAGATCAAACATGAACACTGAGCTGTGCGAGGACGCGTGAACCAATAATAAAAATTATGTGTACTAAATAAAACAAGCCAGGTGCTTTATCAGTGAAAATGCAGATGAAATATTTACACTTTTTATACTAAAAGCATATTTTCAGAGTTGGTTTATCTGGGATTAACACCCCAGTCCTGACTGGGAGATTAACTGGATTATACCTAGGAAGCGGAACATGCTCATGTGAAGAGCGGACTTGGCTGCGGGGTTTAGCAGGAAGCAGTCCCTGTTGGCGCCCGACTCGTCGCGGCCATTTGGGGTGACAATGAGCAGAGGAGTCAGTGCGTTCTGCAGCTCCTCGCACATTTCAGCGATGGACTCGCTGTAGCCTCCACCGCAGTCATCCACAGACTCCCCTGAGAAAATAGGTGCAGCGTATTTAAAACAAGGGTAAGAAAAAGTTTCTGACAGTTCGGAGTTTAAAGGGAGGCGTGGGCATCACAGCGTGGACACGTACCTACAAATTTGACCTTCCACACGCGATGAGGAAGCAGCAGGCTGTCGGGGCTAAAAGAGCTCATTTTGGCACACATCTGACCAAACACAGACTTTGTTCCATCAGGACCTGCCAGACCTCCTTTGCTACGGGAACGCTTCACCTGTGGGGTGAAGAAGAAGGGGAGGAAAGAAAAAAAATAGAGATTAGTTTGATCTGGTTCTGTTGTGGGCTTAACAACTTCCTGCTAGATAGAGAGGAAGTCCTGATGTGCATGACCAGCCCGTTATGACAGCTCCCACTACAGATACAACTCAAGTTAGATGAAGGGGAAAGGGGTGGAGGAGGAGGAAAGACTCCCTACAGACAAGCTGGAGAGCAGATCACACACCATGAAACAATCCCCTTATGAAAGACATCACATGTAACAGTCAGGAGCCAGTCTGGAACGCAGCCTCACAGGGAGAGGGAACTACAGTAAGGGGGGCCGGAGACTTGAAAGTAGACCAAAGTGAGTGATTATGTGAGCTATATGCATGTGTTTCTAAAAGTACCTGTATCCTGTTCAGCTCCACCACAGGTCCGTGCTGTCTGTCCCTCACCATCGTGGCTTGAACTACCTTCCTGAAAGCCGCTTCCTGTTCAAATAATTTAAAGAAATGTTTTAGTGCCTGTCACATCATGGAATTGGTTTCTCAGTACCGTGCTGTCCCACCTTGCCCTGGGAGATGAGAATGCCCCTGAGTGTGTCGAATCCCACCGAGGGGCCATGGCCCGTCTGACCGAGCCGGCCCTCCAGGTCAAACATCGGTATGCACGGGCAGAAAAGCTCTGAGATGTGATGCAGCAGCACCAGCCTGTTCCTCAGGGCCATGATCGGGATCTCCTGCAGGTGGTTGTACTCCATGGGAACCTGAAACACAGCACACGCTCATCTGGTTGGATCTGGCTTTCATTTTTTTTTTTTAAATATATTTTTATCTGCACAACTTTAATGCCATCTACTGGAAGCTGAAACCTAATTTTTTTTACCTCAGTTTCTACCTTAAGTGAGTGTAGTACCTGGGCAGGCAGCTTTCCTGCATTAGTGGGCTTGCTTGTGGACCAGGCCAGAGTGTGAGCAGATCCACAGGCCACCCTGTTGATTTTCTTGCCCTGCAGTGCAGCCACCAGCCGCGGCCTCTGGATGGCGTTCGTAGTCCCATCTCCAAGTTGGCCTTCATCGTTGTCACCCCATGTGTACACTTCTCCTGAGCCAAACAAGCAACAAAACCTTTTGTGAAGCTAAATCTAACTCAACATAACCGATCTTCTAGGTTTAATGATAAAGAGAATTTGTACCAAAAAAAAAGCACGATCGCACAGAAAACATTCTTCCTACCATCCTCTGTGCAGCACACACAGTGAAGGGACCCCGTAGCGATGGCGATGACTTTCTTCCCTTGTAGCCCTTGGACCTGCCTGGGCCTTCGAACGTGGTCATCAGAGCCATGGCCCAGCCGATGGTAGTCACCTTTTCCCCTTTAAAAGGACACATTAACACACCACGATGAGCCACCTCATCACAACCAAATACAACACCTGAACTTGACAGCTCGTCTCTGTACTTACCACGTATACACAGCTCCAGACTTCGTGAGAGCCACAGAAAACTGCGAACCACACTCGACTTTGACCACTCCAAGGCCGGTGAGAGAGTCAATCTGAAAAGCAGAGGGACAGGTTAACTTTCAATTTTTCAGCATTGAAACGTAACTCACGTTTGTGGCTTTTAAAACACCTTGATAAGGTCTTCCTCTGTAGAGCCGACATTACAGGAATAAAACACAGAACTACGTCATCATTTCATTTGCACTCTGCCACTGTTTCTATCCTGTTCTGTCATTATGAGTGAAACAGTGAAGCTGATCATGTTAGGGTGAGGAGCCGAGAAATCCTGTTACATTTACTGAAAAACAAAAAGGCGACAAGGCCTCAGAACCAACCTGTGTCTGTACACACAGAGCTTTAAAAATAAGAACAACGCTACATATGTCTAAACAAGCAAAATACTCATTATACATTAATATAACGCAGCACATTACATTTTGGTTCCCTGTCCTTTTGTGTTTACAGTGTACAAATATTACCAAACAGAACAACAAACCCTTCCGTAAATTCAAAACAATTTCGGTAATGAAAAACTGCAAAGCTAATTCTGGATTCAAAAATTTTTTGTGTACCAATTTTCTCATGATAAGTATGGTCAAAGGTTTTGGGGTTTTTATTATTTGAAATTAATCCATCCATCCATTCGCTTCCGCTTATCCTTTTCAGGGTCGCGGGGGGCGCTGGAGCCTATCCCAGCTGTCATAGGGCGAGAGGCAGGGTACACCCTGGACAGGTCGCCAGTCTGTCGCAGGGCCAACACACAGGGACAGACAACCATTCACACTCACATTCATTCGCACATTCACACCTAGTGACAATTTGGATTTTCCAATTAACCTATCCCCACAAGCTGCATGTCTTTGGACGGTGGGAGGAAGCCGGAGTACCCGGAGGGAACCCACGCAAACACGGGGAGAACATGCAAACTCCACACAGAAAGACCCCGGCCTGGTGTTGGAATTGAACTCAGGACCTTCTTGCTGTGCAGCAACAGTGCTATCCACCGTGCCACCGTGCTGCCCATTTTGAAATTAATATTATTTGAAATTTAAATTATTTTTATTGAAATTCACAATCTTTAAACTGTCACGTTCAGCAATTTAATAATTATGTGGAAAAACAAAAATAAAGATTATTAAAGCAAGTTCATATCTCTGACCCTTTGATATGATCTCAACTTTCCAGGGTGGAGAGTCAGAAACAGAAAGTTGTGCTTCCATTACAGCCTTTTCATGGTCTTCACCCTCAGGACCTTTTCTAACAGTCTTCATCTTTGCATATCCAGGTGGTGCCAGCATAACTGTTGTACACCATGACAGGTGACACCATTCTCTTGCCGTGGCCTTTAAGTCATCTTCAAAAGCCAATCTTACCACACCAAAGAGAAGATATTTGGCAGCATGACACACCCTTCTATGTATTTAGCAAAGCTGCTACTTAACAAAATTGGTAGTACCTAAAAAAGTGCAGTCTGGCCCCATTTTACATGAACCTATTTATCTATTTTTTGGGGGCACAAGAATTTACAATAAATACCTTTAACTAAAAGTTGTGTATACTGACTTTACAAAGAACAGAAAACTGATTAGGTGATTCAGACTCTGGTCTCCCACATGAAATAACTAGAAAACTGAGGTATAACTGATGCCTCTGTTCACCTCCAGTACACACTGCTCTGTAATCCTTCTTACCTTCATGGGGATTTTGCAGCCATCACTGCCTCCCCGGCCCAGTTTGCCATAGTCCCCATCTCCCCAGGACCAGACCATGTCATCATCAGTTAGACATAGTGTCTGGGCATCCCCGCTGCCGCAGGCGACATCAATGACTCTGTGACCCTGCAGTGCATCCACCTGGATAAAGCACACACAGTTACTCTTTACAAGTTAAGCACATTTTATTTTTTATTTTTTTTTGAGTCTTGTGAGAAACTGAGTCGAGTGACCACAGACCAGCTTGGGTTTAAGCTGGTCCTCGCTGTCTCCGTGTCCCAGGCGTCCATAGCGACCCTTGCCCCACGTGAAGAGCTCTCCGCTGGCAGTGATGCAGGCACTGTGAGCTCCTCCGGCTGCAATATCCACCACTTCCACTCCCCTCAGAGACTCGATCACACGGGGACGGTCACAGGGGCTAAAGACAAAAGGACGCACAGTTAGCACATAAATTTACTTTACTGTCCAAATTTTTGAGTGAGGTTTAGTTTTATATATATGTATGAACTATAAACTTAATATGAAAGAGGTTTTCTTATTTTTAGTGCATGTAGTCTTAACCTTCTGTTCCCATGGCCGAGTTTCCCGTCCTCAGCTTCACCCCATGAGTAGACTTCTCCCTCAGAGGACAGTGCCAAGCAGTGCTTTCCTCCAGAGTTCACAGCCACCTTTCTGATGAACACGTGCTGAATCGACTCCAGCAAGGTTGGGGTCGACACAGACTCAGTGCCACCGATACCCAGCCTGCCCCCTGCACCATATCCTGTGGCATAGAGCTGAGCATCGACAGAAAATAAACTGGTGTTAGAACCCAAAGCAAAAATAAAGGTTGACTGACTTTACGTACACAGTCTGTCGTATATTTAATCAAGCCATGCATTTTTACATGACAAGTACATGACTTTAAATTGCGATACTTGGAGTATGAAATATCACACGATTAAAAAGGCTGGTTCTGTCCTGGGTGTCAGACTGGAGAACCTGGAGGTGGTGTCTGAGAAGAGAATGCTAAAAAAAGCTTCTTTGTATCATGGACAACCCCTCCCACCCCATGCACGCCTCCATGATGGACCATCGGAGCATATGCAGCAAAAGACTAATTGCCCCGAAATGCAGAACTGACCGCCACAGGAAATCCTTTGTGCCGGTGGCAATAGGACTGTACAACTCATCCTCGCTAACAAAGTTATTCTGTTTCCATTCAGACCGTGCAATATCACCCAACAGTTTTTCATCGAACGTTTGTTTCATCTCCCCATCATAATGCTACTCTCTTTTATTCATTTGCACAATACTATGCCACTTTTAGAATCACCTTCACTGATAGCTGAGATATTTATTTTTCAGGATATCATTATATTGTTACTTGTTAGAGTTATTTGATATTATATTTTGCACTATCCTACTGTATATTACTGTATACTAGTATTCTATTGTATATCCTATTCCTCTGTCCCTCTTGCTGCATTGAGCATGTGTATGACAAAAGAATTTCCCTCGGGATAAATAAAGTTCTTCTTATCTTAAAATTTTCTGCACAGATTAAGTTATGAGAGCTCAGAAATGCTGGGGGAAAAAAAAAATATTTTTGTACTCTGAGGAAAATATTCATAGTATTAATTTACTTCCTTGAACGGCTTCATTGAATATACTAAAGCTGGGGGAAAAAATGTGCTAAAGTGGGAGGTAGTGATGCATTTTTATGAATGACCCTACAGTAGTCGTGCAGCAATGGTTCAGCTGATATTGTCGATGCATGCTCTGTGAAGGGTTACTGGCACAGAGGTTTTCATGACAGGTAAAAGCAAACACACCTTTCCATCAGCAGTGACAGCAAACAGAGTCTGCTCCCCACCAATAAGCTGGATTGGCCGCAATGTGGCGAGGGCTTCTGTAGATGTAGGTACTTTGACTTTTGCCCCCTCAATGCCCCCTAGCTGCCCTCTGTGGTTGTGCCCCCAGCCGTAAATGGTGCCACTCCCCCCGGCAGAAAGCGTCCAGTCATCTGGGCGCCGGTTCATCCACTGCACAAGCTGCTCGTCGTGCTCGCGCTTGAATAAGTCGTGACTCTCATGCAGGGTGTTCATGCTCTCGTGATCTGCCATGAGCTCGCGAATTTTCTTTGTAACCTTTAAAAGGTGAAGGAAAATGGATTAGAGAGATTTTCAGGGCAAAATGAAAGCTTGCACAGACAACACAGCTGTGCAGACGTACCTCATCCAGGAAAGGTCTGGGTAAAGATGTTCTCTTATCTAGAGCCACAGCCACTCTGGAGGCAGTGCAATATCGGCGGAACCAGGCCCACTTATGTGTCTCCGCACAGCAAGGTAAGGTATCGAGCTCGAGGTCACAGGCAAGAGCAACCAGTACCTGGGCAAAGTGTTAAAGTTATGCTCTGCAAAGGAAAACTATGGTGTTACCGTGTATTTAAGAGAACAACTGCGTGTATACCTTGAAAAATGGACTGTGAAGCAGCTGTTTCCCTCCGCGGACAATCGGGTCTTCGTACTCATACTGCCTCTGCAGAGCCTCAGGCAGCCCCTTGACCAAAGCAGCCAGCGCACTACCTGTGAAGCTCTGAAAAAAGAAAGGCCATCGGTCAGTCGCATGTGCTGAGCAACCACATGTATAACTAACACTCGTCTTTTCTTCAGGAAGAAATGTTTTTTCTGGACTTTTTTTTTTTAGCTACAATATCTTCACAAGAGTCAAATATTTTTTAGCTCTCTTTTACAGGCCAATAATTTACCATAATAAATGGATAACGAATATTCCAATTAAGCCATCGGGCAGATATCTTAATTATGACAGTGTACTCACCATAGAGCGAGCCTCTCCTTCACTGTCGCCCAGCAGCCTGTTTATGTTGATTGACTGACCGAACTCTGTGGTCAGAAGTTTCCGTAGCCTCTGCAGAGCCCACATCCTGTGACCAGCAGCTACAAAAAACAAATTTAGTTCTGTGAAAATTTATTTCGTACTTTATTAAGAAATAACCTGGTGAAGCAAGAGCACAATTCTGTACCTAGAGCACTGAGCTGAGCACAAGCAGCAAGAGAAGCGGCTAGACGGGGCACGATGCTCCTATTGGATGCAAAGTTGAGCCTAAAGTCCAGGAGACATATGACCAGATCCATGGAGGGGCAGGACAAGATACAGCGATCAGACAGCAAGTCTTTGGGACCTGAAGAAGAAGAATGAAGTCTGACTGTCACAGACATACACTTTAAAAAATACCATCATATTATCACCAACTGGTTTCTGGACTCTACATTTTAAAGTCTCAACATTAGCTTTTGGGTACCACAGTGCTGTTGTTTTTGGGCCATATTTGGATGAGGATGGAGGTCCACATCAGCTGACACCAGAAAGCCTGGTTAACAGACCGCGTTCAGATCAGAGACTCTGATTGGCAGAGCTGAGGCCTGACTAGAGCTGGGCGATAGAACGATAACGATATGTATCGCGATATAACTTTTACTCGATAGAGAAATTAAGCTATCGCGATAGACCTCGTCGCTCTTGTCCTCTTAAAAAAAAAGATCAGCCAATCCAAATTCAGTAGCGCAGAGCCGAACCAATCACAGCCGCAGCGTCACGTCGCGTGACTTGTTACGTACAGCACAAGTGCCAAGCCGCACGTGTGTTTGTTTGGGAAGCAGCCAGCGGGTAATGGAGCCAGCGCGTAATGGAGGAAATGAGTGTGCCGACTAGAAAAATCAACCGAGCGTGACCGAAGAGAAAACAGATAATGGTTCCAACGCCGGAGAGATTGTCGAACGGAAGAGCCATAGAAGTTCCGTAGTGTGAAGGTATTTCGGCTATTTCAAGTCTGACAAAAAACAGAGTAGCGTGCACTGTAAATTGTGCCGAAAGCAAGTCTGGAAATACAATAAACTGGTGCATGCGTCACACTGTGCGCCACGTTATTGTTTCGGTGAAATGAATTTCTACAATACTGTTAATTCTACTCTCTGCAGTGTTTAAATGCTTACAAATACACACAGTTACTGTCCGTCCACACATACGACTCGGTTCTGCTTCTATGCCCCAGCTTTGTTTACTTTTTCCCACCGAGGCTTCTAGACTTCTGATTGGCCAACATTTCTGCACGGTTAGGAATCTAGCGCCACCTGCTGCTTTGGCATGTTCATAGCAGCGTTTTCCTTCATTTCTGCCTTTATGTGTGGACGGGATTATTTTTTAAAACGAAAACGGAAAATCTCCGTTTTCAAAAATACCCGTGTACGTGTGGACGTAGCCTCAGTCTCTGACTGGAAGCGCTAATTCGTCATTCGGCTTTTGTCAGACTAAAGTAACTGTTAAAACTGTTTGAAAAGCTCAGCTATACAACAAGGAGAGATTGAGAATTTCCTTTTAGTTCTCAGTTTATTTGATATTGACAAAAGTTAGTCAGTTTTGTCTGTTCTTCTGTAACACAAACTAAGATTTATTTTTAGAATTAATATTTTGTTTCTAAGTGGAATTGACAATTTAGTCTGTTTCGTTTGTTCTATTTTGAAACTTAAACGCTTTAGCGGCTGCCTTTTGTGTAGTTTGCAATATTTGCCTTTATTTATCTGAAAAAGTCTCATGTTCCTTAAGTACATCTACCCTGTTGAACTTATTATGGGAAATAAATATATAAATAAAAACAAGCTGCTGATTATTTCACATTTTACTTGTGAGCAACGGCACATTTAAATCTTACAAATATAGTTATTTGGCTTATATCGTGATAGATATCGTTATCGCCTGAAATGAAAAAAACATATCGTGATATGAAAAAATCTCATATCGCCCAGCTCTAGGCCTGACACACAATTAGTAGCTACCATCCACTTGTTGCTGAAAAATAAAATCAACGCTGAAGTGCCAAAAGCTAAAGTTGTTCAAACGTCCACTTGAAACTGGCACCAGCAATGAGTGAGTCCCTACTGACACCAAATAAAAAACAACATGGGTTTCCATCCTACAAAAAACATGTTTAGCCTATAAAGCTATTATAAGAGCTGTACAAGGTGGAGGCTGCTGCTTGGGCACACACCATGACAGTGTTTGTTCAGCATCAGTGCAATAGTAAACGTTTACAACCCTAATAATAAAGAACTATTATCAGAAAAGTTTGTTATCCATCCTGTCTTACCCGCTGCAGGCATGATGGGGTAGACTGTGAAGCGCCAGCCCCACCCATTAACCGACCCATCACTGGTAAACTTCCATTTGAGTTCATCTCCGGGGATCCTTAATTCACTTGACCAGTCAGACCACTCCCGACCTGAAACGCAAAGCTACATTAATTTTTCATTTCTTGTATTTTGCGAGAGTAAAGTTTAATCTCTTCCCCTCATCACCTGATCTGACAGAGACAATCCTGTTGGCTCCATCCATGATTGTTAGCGGGTCGTGGCGTCTCTCGGTCGAACACTGTCGGTCAAACTCTATCCTCAGACCCTCGGCACCTGAAGAGCAAAACAGAAGTTGCTGTTTATGTCCGAGAGAGTGATTTTACTGAGATTCAATAAGACCCTGATAATGATCTCTGCCTTTCAAAGGTCTTTTTTTTTTTTCCTAACCTGGGATCTTTACGGTGCCGCTGGTCGATGTGTCGTCTGTGTAGGGATGGCTGCTTTCTACGACGACTGGCTGGGAGGACAGACGGCCGCTCTGAGAATCTGTAGCAACATCCTCCAATTCAGTGACGCATAACTCCAGCAGCATGTCAGCAACCTGCAAGGACCCACATACAGAATGTTAACAATTTGCAGAGCGATGCACGCACAGCTTCCAGGGAATATATGACAGTACCTGTGGATATGCTGTGCCCATGCCAGACAGCACTGCAGACAGGACCTCCTTGCCTTTCTCCCCAGAACGACAGGATACTGCAAGCTTCAACACGTCCACCATTACTCGTGTGTCATCCGGCACAAGCAGACTGGTGAACTCATCCAGGTACTGAGGCTCCGGACCAACCACTTTGCTCTGACTCTCAGAGTCCTGAGGAGAAGCAAACAACAGAAAAACCTTTAAGCTAACAACACTTGGCTCAGGGCAAAGTCTCTGCTTGCCACCAGACTGACTTACTTCTTTGGTCTTCGCCATGGTCTCAGCTATGATGCTGGCTGCTCCGGGGTCATCAGTGACAGGGATGAAAGGACGTGAGGAGGCTCCACAGGCTGATGGAGTTACTGCTGATGACGGGGTGATAGCGTCTTCAGATGAGGGAACCTGTTCATACACACCAAATTCACCCAAGTTCACCAAACGCCAACAAACAACAATATTTACTGCACACGGTTAACAAGCTCCCACTAAGAATCTTCATATCTGAGAGTAAATATACATCTAATATACTGTTTAAGGTCACAGACATTCCAACTTTTCCAAGTCCTATACTGCCTCGTTCTTGAGTTACTGTGTTCACAAAGTTGGATGTCCACGCTGCCCCTGTGAGGTGACGGCAGTATCCCATCAGCTTTTAACAGCTCAGGGGTAAAAACCACACAAATCTGTTCTCCATAGAGAAGGGCCCATCTGGGGTTCAAACTCAGGACCCTCTTGCTGTGTGGTTAGGCTGTGAAAAAAGTCAGCTTCACCAAAGTCTCAGTGCTGTGAGGATCAAAAGAAAACTATCCACCCCAAAAAGTCACAGGCCTGTTTGTTATAGGCCTGTTTGTTGCGGGTGACTACTACATATTTCAGACACACCACTCTCTGAGAGGAGAGGAGGGCTCTTTGCACAACAAGGAAGTTTAAAAACATGGATAAGTAATGGTTTCAGGTTGTTTAAATGAAGCTGGATCATGCTCAGAGATAACCATAACAGTTATCTTTAGAAAGAACACCAAGAATGGAAATGTTTGCAGAAACTTAAAGTCATAACTCTCATCAAGGTCCTGTGAGAGCTCCAAGATTGGACCCAAATGCAGTTTGCTGATGACTGCATCCCCACACCTGGTTGTCATGGACAAAAAAATGCACACTGAGTGTTTTTACAATTTAACAGGAAATCAGCAGAAAGTCCAGCTGAGGCAGCGCTTCAAAAACCCAAACAGCACGAGAACAGCCTCACTGACATTTACTAAACCGTGAGGTTTTTAAGAGGCAAGGTGTATTGTGTTCCTGACCTCTCCCTTCTTGTCTTGCCAGGGATTTGGGCTGACTCGCTCTTCAGCTTCTGGTGGAACGGGAGGATCTTCTTCATCGCTCACGCTGGATGAGGATGAAGAGTCTGATGGGGGAATAGGTGAAGAGGAAGGACACTCTGTTGGCAGGATCATGCTGGCCGGCATGAGTGCACCCACCACTGCATCTCTGAGGGAACACACAACACAGTCTGTCAACGTTTAACGCCAATTAATGATGACGACTCCTGCCAGTCAGATACTTAATTTATTCAGAAACATCATCATCTTCTCCTGTTTAGAACGGAGTCAGTCAGTTTGGTCATACATAATTAAACGAACAAGATAGAAGTTACAGCATTCAAGCCCTGAATAGCTGCAGGATATAAGTTTCATATCATGTATTGTTAGTTGAATTTCTTTACCTGTTTTCTTTTACTTCTCACATTTCTATCATTTAAGGAAAGTACATTTTCCATGCAAGTCTTCCTGCACATTAGAAATAGATTTTTCAAACCGTGCACACAGCCTACCTTGCATACATGATTTGAAGGGCTGACAGCACATGAGACAGAGCCTGCTGTTTGGCCAGGTTTCCATCCAGACTGAGGAGAATTTTGGCCAGTGAGGGTCGATTAGACTTCACGCTGCTCTGCCCACTCAGCTTGTTACTCACTGATGATGAGTCACTGTCTGACTGGACACCTACAGAGTACAACACCAAAACAATGAGACGCACTGTCATTGATGGGAGGCAGCGTAAAATAGCTCCAGCTTTACTTCCAGGCCTGTGTTTTCTACCACCTGCAGCTAAGAAAAGTAACTGCTGCTGAAGCCTGATGCAGATGTTGATATGGTCGTGTTTGGGTCCTGCACACAATGAGGGAGACAGACAGACTCTGTGAAAGATGGATGTTGAGAGCTTCCAGATTGAAAAGCAAAGGCCGTACAGAAGAGAAATATATTGTTAATTTATTGCTGTGATGACCCATACTGCCCGGACGTCCTGAAGGTTGTGCTTGTTTTATCTCTGTTGTGTCGTTCTTTGTCGTGCAGCTCTTGATCTGATGGTAACTAGCTAAATGAGCTACACCTGGGCCCACTGAGAGAGACCATAATAGGAAATGAGTTTGCTTTTTAGTTTCAAATTTGAGTCAGCTCTCAGATGGGTAACCCCCATTATTTCAAGTGTTAGACAGTCCTAAATCTCCTACAGCACAAAAAAGGTCCAGAGATGCAGTTCAGGGACTCCATTAGCCGAGGGGCAGCCTAGCAAAAAGCTAGCAGCTAAAACCACAAATGTAACCATTCGCCCGTCAGTCAAAGTGTGATAAAGCAAACTTTAGGCCTTAAGCCAATTTAAACAGGTGAGTTAAATAAAAAAGTCACGATGCTATATAATTGTTAAAAAGCATAAAATTAGATGGACCTTTTAGCATCTTCCCCTGTCTATGGGGGACTGACTGACATTAAGAGCCTACTGTACACAGAGGAACTGCAGGCTTTTTAATACTTCAAAACTGAAGGTGAAAAATTAAGCCGAAAGGTTGACGTCTGACACAGTGTCGTCTTATGGAGGTGGTTTTAGCACTTTTTGTTCAAGAAATGGTCGATGTATGCCCCATCGTCTCAATATCCAACCCCTGCAGTTGCCCTACTATTACCACAACTAGCAATATAGGATGTGCAGAGCTGGGCGCATATTTAGAAAATAAGTGAACTCAAGAGCATCCATCAGATGTTTTTTAATAGCATATATTTACCTTAAATGCTGATTAAAAAAAGACTCTTTAAAGCATCATTGCTGAAAAATTGCTTGGCTGCACTGAATGACTGCACAGCTCCACCTTGTGGAGAAGCTGCATGTAAACAGCAAGGCTTACCCAGGTATGACGCTCCGAGGGAGTCCCTGGCTGTCTGGAAAAGAACTGGCTCATGAACAGAGGGGGTGGTCACATCCACTGTGGTCCAGGCCACACTGTGGGATGAGCCACATGCCACCCGAGTGATTTTCTGTCCCTCCAGACCCTGAACCAGGGTGGGCTTCCTGTTAACTGTGGTAGTACCATTTCCCTGCTGCCCGTGGTCATTATCACCCCACGCATACACCTGACAGAGAAGCATAAAGCCTTTAATTAGATGGAGTTTTTATTACACCTGTTATTCGTGTATGTCACAAACAAAAGGTTACGAGATACCATCAAACATTTCACACCACCTTAGATTTCTGTACATTTGACACATTTCTGAATCGCTTTGTTTCCTGTAAAGTGAAGGCTCAGCGCCAAGCTTTTACTTTCAACAGTCTCTTAAAAAACATTGACCAGCTGCCTCTTATCATTGGAGGTGATATGTTAGTATAATCAAATTTGTACTGAGGAAAACTATTAAACAAGGTGAAGAGAGAAAAAAAAAAATCAGTGTGAGAGCAAAAGGTCAGAGCTAACTGCTCAATAAATCAGGTCTTGCTGCAGGAACACAAACTCACATCTGGAGCAGAGCCACGGCACTAAATGATCAGACTTTGAAGGGTGTGCTCTGGTTTCTAACACCATTTGTTGAGGTCAGTACAAACCTGTCCTGTGTCTGTGACAGCCAGACAGTGCAGCGCTCCGACAGCAACGTGGACAATCTTTTTGCCCCTCAGTCCCTCCACCATCTGGGGCTTCCGCACATGGACGTCGGTGCCGTGGCCCAACCGGAAATAATCGCCTTTGCCCCTGTTTGGAAACAGTTAACGGTCAAAGAAAGCCTGAGGACAGATAATGAATGATAACCTAAACGTGGAACACATTCATCTCACCAGGTCCACACCACTCCAGATTTAGTGAGAGCCAGGGAGAACTGTGCTCCACACTCAATCTGGCAGACGCCCTGCCCGTTGAGCCTTTCGATGTTCTGTGGTACGTTGCAGCCTTCGCTTCCTCCACGACCCAGCTTCCCAAAGTCCCCATCCCCCCAGGAGAACACAAATCCTGAAGAAAAAAACCCCAAAACATTACGGACTAGAAACTGGAACCCAATTGTGTCAAAAAAAATTATTATTTTTTTTTTTACTGGAACCATTTAAAAGTTCAAATTTTGCCTCTCCTGTCAGCTTTAGCACTAGTGATAAAATAACCAAATAAAGACAAGAAAAAGACTTAACAAGACGAGCCTATAAAGTTTGTAAAGCTTCTCTTGGCAAAGCAAATGGGTTTGGCACAACAGAGCACTCTGGGGATGGTTCGCTTGCTAAAGCTGTCGGACAAGACCGTTTTAAAAAAAAGGTTAAAAGTTAAAAACACTTGCATGAGTGTATTTTTTTTTTTAAGAGGAGGCTTGATCAAAGTCTAAATGCTGCTCTTCACTGTTAGTTGGTCGTATTTTGCTGATAGAAGAGAACAGACTTCACTGATCCATTACAAAGCCAGAAAGAGCTGCTGGGATTTCTGCCTGTTGGACAGTTTTTAAATGACAGAGGTGATTGAAGATAATATAGTTACTAGTTATTTTGTAATCCTTTACAGCACTTTGGTTGATGTTGCTTTATACAGCACATTAAATGTGCTGTATAAATAAAAACAACAACGATATTTTAGTTTCAATCCAATTGCATTAGTCGGCGACAATCACAATGTCAACAGTACAACGTGACTATGTTGCCAAATCCAACAGCTGTTAATCTGTAGGGCTACTTTTAAGGGCAATAAGAGAAATACCTTCATCAGTGAGGGCTAGAGTTTGAGCATCCCTGCTCCCACAAGCCACTTGGATAACACGGTGTCCCAGAAGTACTTTCACCTGAACGACAGACAGAAGAGTAAGACAATCAAATCACACGTCATGCAGTTAAGTCTGTATGTAGCAAGCAATCTGTCTGCTGCTTCAAAGCTGTGAATTCTACTGTGTAAAGTGTGTGAATTCATCATAGACTATACTGGATGCAAATTTCATCTTTCTTTGATCAGCTGATGACACAATGGGCAGCCATGTGTGTAAAGTAAACAAAGGCTGAGCTTACCAGTTTGGGCCTCAGCTGAGTGGTGTTGTCCCCGTGTCCGAGTCGGCCATATTCACCCAACCCCCAGCTGTACAGCTCCCCGCTGGATGTGATGGCAGCGCTGTGAGAGCTGCCACAGGCGATGTCACGGATGCGCTTCGTCTTCAGCGCCTCAATAAGCCGGGGCTTGTCACAGTTCCTAAAGGAAAAAATAAAGCAAACAAATAAAAATCAGACTCTTCTTAATAGTCCTTACTTATTTCTATTTCATTAGAAACTGCTGTCCATGAAGCACATATGACGATATAAAAAAATTAACTACACATCTCGCTGACACAGCCTGCATCAACTAAACTGCTTGGAACATTACGTGGTAGAGGAGTTAAAAGGAGTTTACGGTTAGGTCATAAGTTGCGACATAGACTTAACACAGCTTTAGCCCCTGTTGGCCTGCCTTCACTACAGCATATATCTGCACCCAACAGCTTTAGCTAACGTTATAAAGAAATGCCCAAACTGACTGACTCCGTTCTAAACAAGAGAAGATGATGATGTTTCATGACAAAAAGGTGCATTGTAAGTGTAATCATCATATTGTGCTGACTGTCTTTTTTTTCATAATCAGTGCATGCAACAACTATAATTAAGATTTAAAGCTGATAAATCATGAAAAGGTTTATTTAAGAATAAATCACAATGACGATTAAGGACGAGTACAGCTACAAGACTATATGAAGGCAGTAAACTGTCAAATCAAACTCCTGAAGTTGGAACACAGCTTGTGAAATCATGAGCTCAATTTATACTTCAACCTTACACTGAAGAAGATCTACAGGACCTTCAAAGCTGAAAAGATAAAAGCTATTACCCTTTTAGGAGTGTTTTATTATAATTAAACTGAGCCAATCAGCGTGTAGCTCCACAGTGTATGAGCTGTTGACTGACTGTTGACTGTCTGAGAAACTACACACATTTTTGTTATTTCTTTTATTAATTCATCACTTCATGTGGATATTATACAAGTCATAGTTTGCTAAAAATACACAGTGAGTTTAATAAAAGGTGCGTTAAGTATCTGGGGTGTGCACAGTGGCCACATTCAATGACTTACATTCTACTAAAGTGCCCAAGCTTGCCGTCGTCTCCTTCGCCCCAGGAAAACACCTTCCCGTCCACAGTCAGGGCCATAGCGTGGCGTCCTCCTGAATGCACAGCGACCTTCTTTATCACGTAGTTACTGAGGGCGGTGATCTGACGGGGGATTGGGATGGTCCCACTGGAGAGGCCCAAACCCAATCTGCCATTAGTTGCCTCACCACATGCGTAAATCTTCCCCTCGACAGTCACTGCAACGACGACATATCAGTTACACACTACTGTAGCACAACACGTGTGAATGGACAGATCTTCAAAAGCATTTCTATTCATTCCTCACCTGCAAAGAGGCTTTTGGAGCCACCAGCCACTTGCACCACATTGAGTGCAGACAGGGTTTCGGAGAAGGATGGCACTTTGATCTGTGAACAAACCGAAAGAGATTAGAGAGTGCAGCTCACTCACACCCAAAGGATGTTTTCCTGTCCATGCTGTGTACACACACACACGCACGCACACACACACACACACACACAATATATATCTGGAAAAAACAAACATCAGATGTTAACGTGGAGGGGGAAAAAAGTTAAAATTTGAAGCGTGTAAATCACTGGTTAGTGTTCATACTACATAGTTTTTAATTTGGGACAAAGGCACACAAGCCCTAAACTTTCAATTACTGATTCATTAGGAGAAACGGCACCTTGGAGCCTTTGAGTCCTCCCAGTTGGTCCTTGTCATTCAGACCCCACACAAAAACTTTGGTCCTGATGGTGGCTGCGGACTCCAGTCCTGACGGCTTCTTCCGAGCAAGACTGAAAAGTAAAGCGAGAGAGGCTGAATATGGATTCACATTTTTCCTTGTTTTAAAATAATAATAAAAAATTTTAATAAAACATTGTTGCACAGTTACGTTTGTCACAAGTTTAAAACCACTATCAGGGAGTGCTGGCAGACTGAAATAGCTGCTAAATAGAATTTGATAGTAACAAAGGTCTTACTCTTTTTAACCAGAGCCTGAGGAAATAACAGAATCACTGCCACAGAGCACAGTAATGGGATGCCCTGTGATTCTAAGTAGCACTTATGCCATTTGTGCTCATGTAGCTTGTGAATGGCGCTCTAACACACTGAACAGTGTCAATAACACTATAAAGGAGCCCCAAGCATGCTCAGGTTGATCTACTCAGGCCAGGGCCGAAGAGCTAGCCTCTCTGGGTGGACGTGGAATATTTCCCCCTGTGCCTAAAAGTCTCTGCACAGTAGCAAAGGCCATGGTGAGCTGAAGAGCAGCAGCTGAAAAATTTCTGCCAGCCAGTGTTTACCTGGCCTAGTGTGGGCGCCTGTCCCTATCTGGCCAAAGCTGGGGGAATGAGGGCCACTGGGGGAAATGTAAAAAGGAGGGTCCTTGGCCATTCGTAAGCCCCCAGTGTGGGCACTGAACACGCTCCACTTACTCAAAAACGTCCACAGGCAACTGAGTGAACTGCAGCCAGATCTGCTTTACTGCTACAGTCTCGAGGGCAGTGGTTTTTTTCCTTTTTTTTCCAAAATCCATGGACAAGTTCAAAATTCTCCAAACACAAGTCGCTGTCAATGACTATAGATGACTGCTGACTAACAGTCAGTGGGCCAGTGTGTGTAATCTACGTGACCTCAGATCCCCATTTCTATTGATATAAGCCATAACAGTGGAAGCATCTGACCTCACTAAAACATGATGCCCTTTCAGCCAAGAGAGCAAATGTTTTAGCGACTGATAAACTGCCAGCAGTTCCAGACAGTTTATGTGCATGAACTGTCTGTGGGGGGCCTAACGATCATTCACTGTTCTCCCCTCATAAGTTCACCCTGGTCCACAAGGGAGGCATCTATGAGACCACCTTCCTGGCTAAAACCATGCCCAGAGTCTGACCTGAGCAGTCCATGGAGGGAGTCACGATGACGGTCTAATCCCAGTGAGGCCACTCAGAGCTGAAAACCTCTCATGTACCCAGCGGTATCTCTGCTAAAGAGGAATCCATCAGGCTCAGCAGCCTCTGGCACTGTCTGAGGGTAACAGAGCTGCCCTGCAACAAAGAGCTATGGTTGACTGCATCGTCACCAGTCTGTCTGGAGAAAGTCTTCACTGGAGGGCATCAAGTCTGAGCGCTGTGAAGTTAATATGTTCAGTGGGTCTCAATACGCTCTGTTCCACATTTATCTGGAAGTCTAAATTCTCTTCCTGTTGACAGGTAGGAGCTGGCAGCAGCCAGTTTTTGATGTGTGCTGCTACTCAAATGTCCTTTTGCTGAGTAGTACCCACTGCTGCCTCAGTGCATCTCACAAACATCATTGGGTTCGGTGACAGGCCACATGGTAGAACCACAAACTCACAGGCTATCCCCTGGAAAGCGAATCGCACATATGTATGATTGGAACCTGGAAATAATTCTGCCTCATCTCACCTCCCAGCTGCAGTTTTTTCATCATCCTCTTCTTCATTGTCAGAGGCCAGGAAAGGGACTGTAGCCAGGTCTTCATCCTCAGCTCTAATGCGTCCCACAATGCCGAGTCCGTGAATCTTGCAGTCGATACCAGAGCTGCGGCATTGCTTGATTGCAATCTCAATGTACCTGTGATACTGTTGGGGGTGTTTATATAAAGTTATTATGACACTTGAGCTTAGGGGGAAAACAAAAACAATTAGAAGCTGTCAGTTATTGAAGCAGACAAACCTCAGTGCAGTCACAAAGGAGGAGGACAGTGGTGTCAGTGGGATTGATGTTAATTGTCTTGAGTTCAATTAAGTTGTTCAAAGAGTTTCCACCTGCGTGATAAAAATGTCAGAATGATCAAAATGCTAAAAAACAAACAATTGGTCTCAAAGTTTAAAATTAAACTGTCATCTGCTCAAACAAAAGGGAAAAATACTAAAATCAGTACAATTTTACATAAAACAAAAAACATCTGAACTCACCTGACACCACCACTAACGAGGGCATGTAGCTGCTGTCCGCCGGGTCTACGATCATCTTCAGCCTGTGAACAAGAACGTCTGGGAAAAGCTCAAGACGAATCCAGTGCTGCAAAGAAAAAGAAAATATTAAACGTTAATAAAGCAAACTAATCAGGCTGTCATCCGGCCTATTAGACTATGCAATTCGCTCTTACCTTCCCCTGTGAGCCAGAGGACTGCCAACACTGATCACTGCAGTCGATGAGGCGCGAAGCCTGGTTAACCGACGACGACACGTTGAGGCTCTTGACGGCTCGAGACCAATCGTCAATCAGCATCCCACGCTGGCTGCTGTGGTGCTTCTTTAGCTGTTTTCCTGAACGCCCACAGAAAGCCGGAGACTGGCCTGTTTGTGGAGAAGGTGGAGGACAGGTTTATGCACACGTACGTAGAACCACCACAGAATTTTATGTTGGCGAATGTAGGACTAACCAGGCTCATTGATCCTGCCAAAGGAATGTCTGGTGTTGTGTTTGCGTGTCTTGAAGCAGTTTTCACAGAAGTCAAAGTCGTCACAATTTTTACATTTAAATCTGGGGCCATTAATAGGAAACATCTGGCAGCCGTCACATCTGGAGAAAGCAATAGGGTTTCATGTAAAATGTTCAGTTCAAGCAAAATCTAATTCACCTATTTTCCTTATGGGTCTTGGTCCATTTATTTCACTGCAAGTTTCTTAGCTTTGAAAGCAAACTATAGACCTCCCTCTTCTTGAATATACTCACTCTGTGCTGCTCAAAGCATCAAAAAATTAGATCTGAATACCTCAGCTTCAAATGTACCTTTCCAGAAATAATGACTCGGTTACTCAAAACCATGTGCAAAGACTACAGATATATTTAAAATAAATAAAAATAAATTCCCACGTGAAACTGCTCAGAACAAGGTAAGTGGATCTTCTAGAAATATTGGCCTCGTTGCTCAGAAGGAGACTTTCCTCGCAGGTTAATGCTGAAACACCTGTGTGGGATGTGGTTACTGCTCAAGTACAGTGGTCATTTTATTCTGATGATGTTGATTTTCAACATCTGCAGGAACTTCATGTAGCTGTGATCTGCTTGACTGACCCCTTCGTCTAAAGCTTGTTAACAAATTGACACCAAGCTAGTGGTGGATGATGTCTTAGCAACTGTTAAAATATAAACAATTAGTTTAACCAATAAGTATTTCTGCTACTAAGCAATATATAAAAATCTGGACAACTAATCCCTCACATTGCTACTCACAACATACTAAGATACCAATTTAGTACATCTTTACCTCACTCCAGGATGAACACTGGGGACCAGTTCCATCTCAGACAACAAACCAGTCCAGTGGGACTGCTGTGGAAAGTCGACAATCACATCTTTTCCATTGGCACTGAAAGCTAAAAAACAAACAATGAGGCTCTATTAGCACAATAAACTGTGGATTCAAGTTACAATAACAGAAGAAAAATCAGTTGTTGTTGTTGACTGAAATAAAATTTTCAATTCAATTCAAAGAAAAACAGATGATACTCTGTCTTAAGACTGGAGTGACTCTGCTTACCTTTAACCACCCCCACACTCCTGTGTGTGACAGAGCCCCACTTGTACTTTGGTGTTGTGACTGTGGGCTTCACCCTCACTTTGTCACCAATCTTTATGTGAGAAGGAGAACTCTGTGGTGGGAATCCTGAAACGGCAAAATCAGAGACACGGGTTTCTTATGTCTATTTACTTCCTGTTATTAGCATGCCTGCAAAGCATCACATTAACTGTTATCTTACCAAGCAGCTCGATGTGGATGTAGCGAACCCAGTATGTTCCTCCTTTATTTTGCCAGTCACACTGCACATTCAAGTCATGAAGCCCATCTCTGTCCAGCTTAATCACTTTGCCCACATCGCCATCATACACTTCCTCGTACGTTCTGCAGCACTTCACCATCATCCCCACCTGTAGGGAAGCCGCTGAGTCGTAACACCAATTCATCATGTCTTTAAGGCAGATTCAGAAAACATACAAAAGCAAACACTCTCACCTGAATGTTCTCTCTCACATAAACAGCGTAATCATCGTTGCTTTGGAAATCAGATCTCTTCTTAAATATCTGGCTTTCAGTCACAACTGCACCTGAAGGCTAATGTGACAGACACGTATTTTAATCATATATGAAGGTATTAATAATTGAATCTGACAAGCTGAGGGACAGGTAACTGTGAGGGTCACACCAGAAATAAAAGAGTAAGGAACACACCACAGAGAATGCCGGCTCTGCCTCCTCCAGCTCCTCCAGCACCTCCTCATCTGAGTATTCATCAGACACAGTGTCGGCATCTGACAGCTCAGTGACATGAACGTCTGGATGGTCGAGCAGCCAGCTCACCAGAGTCTCAACACCTGATGGATATGCTCAGTTACTCTCCTGAGGTAAATGTCTAAACATCATGAGGCAAGCAGGCCTTGTTTTATGAAAAACAAATCGGTATCTCATACTGTATCTTTTCAAAATCAGCTGTTTGTTTTTTTGTTTTGTTTTTAAAATGCACAAGAACTTTAATATATATTTAATGGATCCACTGAAAAATGTTACCTTCATATTATTAACATTTCCTGACCTACAGGCCTTTAATGTACGTGGGTACCTTTTCCAGATATGTGTAATTTCACATTAAATTATCTATAGCGCTACCAAGCACTCATATGATAAGATACCTGGGATACCAGAGGCATTGCCTGTAGTCCCAGACAGAGATTTCAAGGCAAACTCGATGTTTTTCCGAGGGAATCCCATCTCCATGAGCTGGCCAACTATTGGTAAGGGCGGGATAGGGGAGGACTTCTGTTTCTTCTGTTTGGGTGGTCTGATGTGCTGCGTGGTGATGGGTGTGGTGGCTTCACTAGAGCTGCTTTCCTCAAACAGCGGCGAGGATGGGTGGGCAGATTCCACAGCCAGGTACTGACACACTGCCAGAGCTGCCGCCTGCACATACATATAACGTCAAAGTCACACCGAATACATCAGCAACATTACCGCTGACACCAGCTGTCTGCAATCAGCTAGACTGACATACCTCCATCTCTTGCCTGTCAAAAATGGCTTTGATGGGAGAAGGCTGTGTGGCGGCAGAAAGCAGCTGCTGCAGGAGAATCAGTGGAGGCAGAGGTCCCTCAGGAGACAAGTCGCCCACATCAGGAGATGAAACCACTGGATCCTCTGCACATAGAGAGACAGACAAGTTCTGGACAAGATCTAGATTGAAAAAAAAAAAAATTCTGGTGGCTACCAGTGGTACCCCTCAGCCTCATAGTAGATGCACCTATGGTAGAAATTTTAAAATCCTATGTTGCCTATTTCTCAAGTTATTGCATTCACAAGATTTTCCTAAACTTGATCCGTGCCCTCGACCTTAAGGTTAAATCGAACTCTACATTTTCACTTCAAAGGTAAGCAAATAAAGATTTAAACTCTGATCAGCAACTTGCTGTACATTTTAAGAAAACACCCACAGTGTGCAAGGCCTTCAAACCTTAAATGGCTAGAATTTGCTCCAAGTATGGAAACACATCTGATATCTCAGTAATGTCCTGTGAACTGAACCTTGAAATCACTAAACTGCATCAAACAGCAGTAATAGTCCCTAATGATCAAACTTCCTCAGTCCATTTTTAAGATGTACTAACCTAGCCTTTCACTGGGTGAGGTCTTACCACTGGGATTGGGTCCTATGTCCACCACTGCAGGTTGGGAGAGGATCTGCCTGAGTTTGTCCTGATGAGACAGCAGGGCCCGAGCTGCCTTTAAAACATAAAGCCTCAGCTGCTGGCACCGCAGCAAAGAGAGGTCCACCTGGTCGGCTGGAAACAACAGCATTGATTACACTCACTAAACTTTCAGTCTGTGACCAAACAAACGCTTTCAGTGTCTCAAATATTGCCAGAATACTATAAAACATACTGCTGTAAACAGAGTCGATGATTTTTCTTAAAAATTGTTCGTTTGTTTATTTCAGTTACATGCAAGGCAATCAAGTCTGCACCTGTAAGCCCTCGGCTAAGTGACTTTTTCATGCGTTGTTTTTCCAGTTTGCTTCCAGCCAGGCTGACCAGCTGGGCCCAAACAGCCAACATGGGTTCAGTGAATGGCAGGTTCTGCACACTGAAGGATATGGCAGGAAGCTAAAGAGTAGAAACATTAAATAAAGTCAGACTGCTAAGTGGAGCCAGTTTCAATGCATCTGTGAGTATCTGAGCATTCCCGCACCGTTTTAAGATGGCTGAGCAAGCAAACTCTGCAGGTTCTCATCTCATGAAACTGGACAGTGATGCGCCCTTTTGGGGTGATGCGTGTGACCGTTCCCTCTCCATACTCCTCGTGAACGACTTGGCCACCAAGCCTGAGGCGCCCGTCGATCCCACCAATCACCGCCAGCACTGCCATCAGACTGCCCACTCTGGGACCCTCCAAATCAGGGAAACACTCCTCCAGGAAACACTGACAGTTCTGGACATTTATAATTATCGCTTTGTTAGAGCTGACTGGCAGAATAAAAGCACTGTTGTAAGTTAACATTTAAGCAACACGGTAATTGGACTCATAATGCCACAATAAATCTTACCACTTCAGATTGGCAGCTTGCCATAACATCTGCGATGGAGCTCAGCTGGTTGTTGATGTAATCATTTATCAGGCTGTTCCACTGACTGAGAGAGTGCAGAGTACGCAGGACAGCCACAATCTCCTCTGCCAGCGTGCTGCTGTGAGTGGCTGTTAGAGACGCCTGTGGGCGGGACTTCCTCCTTCTCAGGGAACCTTCTGAGAAGGAACAACCAATTAAAAATACAATGACAACAACAGCATTGCATTTGTTACTTTAAGCCTGAACCATTGCAGCACCTCGGAGGAGTGGCAGGTCTGATGAGCAGGTGCTCAGCAGGCTTCCCAAAAAGCCAAACAACTTCTCCACCAGGAACTTCATGTCCTGAGAGCGCTCCGTTTTGTCCCATGAAGGCAGGACCGCCTGAAGGAGACGTAGTGCCAAGATCTGGAAACACAGGGTGAATGAGAGAAAAGATGACATCTCCACTCAGATTGTGTGGCTAATTTACTGGTTGATCAACAAAAATAAATTATGTGCTTCTGTAGAAACTACAAAAGCTGTTTCTTTAACTTGTTTTTGGACTGTAGGAGTGAGAAGAAGCAAAACCTTTCATCTAAACTACAGTTAATGGAAAGATTAACTGTAAATGTTGAGAATCTAATTCTTCGTGATTTTTCTCTTAGTTTGACAAACTGCAGTTAACAAATCTCTGTTTAGAACCCAAAATAATTTAATAATATGCTTCCTATAACTATATTTAACAATGAACAACACATTTCTCTACGTAACAGGATAGAGTTTTCTAGTACTAAAGAATGGCATCATTAATAGCAGAGGAAGCAAATCCTGGTACTCAACCTGTCTCTGCAAGGTAATAGCATTGAAGGACTGGTGTCCCTCAACAATTCGGATGAGCAGTCCGATCCACGCAGAGGTACTGAGGGTGCTGCACATCTGCGGCATGAGAGCAATGCTGCGTATGAAGCCGAGGGTACACCAGCTCCTGTGCTGCTCCCGAGACACCAATCTGTGCGCGTGACAGCCTGACAGCACAGAGGAGGTCAGGTTAGAATAACATGCTGTTCAATATAAGACCTTAGGAAAAAGAAAACGGCAATCCAATTACCAGACTTGTCATTAGCGCCACTTTCCACAAGCATCCTGAGAAGGCCACACAGGGTCCGTGTAGCATCGGACTGAAGCACCTCAGCATGGATTCCAGCTGAGAGTGACAGTGTCTTCAGCAGGTTGACTGTGCTGGTTAGCATCATTGCCGTAGGATGGCTGCTCTTCTCAATCAGCTCTCCCTCTGTATAAAGGACATAACAGGTGATTACTGGAACATCACACTTTACCTGTAGCTGTGAGGATCTCTACTGAGCCTGTCCTTTAAACTGACCTGTGTCGTCCTCTGTGTCCGAGTCCTCAACAGGGGGCTGTGCTGCTGGTGGTGGCTCTGCAAGTTTAAGGTCATACTTTCCCTCTTTGCCCATCCTGTAGGAGTTGGTGCTGCCTGTATCCCACTGAACCCTGATCCAACCGTCCTCACCCAGCTCCCCAATGACCCTGCCAAGACCTGGTGCTGGGCCGTCCTGGACAGACCACGCACATAATGTTAAATATGTCCATAAAATAAGCAGCTAGAGTAAAAACTGATTTAGGTACCTGATCGCCCCATTTCCAGTCGACTCCCCTCATGACTCTGGTACCTATCTTCATCATGGCAGCCAGCTCTGGGCCAGAGGCAGGTAGAGGGGCGGGAGCTGCCTCTTTTCTGGACTCCTCCAGGACTGTCGCTGAGCCTCCATGTGCACATAAACTCAGGTCCTCATCACTGCTGTCTGTACTCGGTCCTGAAGCGTCAGAAAAGAGGCATCAAACACCGAACAAACAATATGTACACACTTCATTTCATTCTGGGTTGCCTTTGACTGGACACTACTCACCTATCAGTCTGAGAATACTCTGAGTGAGGGCCAATATGCCTGAATTCAGCAACAGACTGAGACTGTTAGAGCCGTGTTTCAGGGACAGCATGTGTATCATGGCCAGAAGGAAGCGGGCCTGCGGAATGGTTCCAAGGCTTGGTCCCGCCGGGTTCTCGTTTGTGATGGTTTGTAAAGGAACTGGCTGCACACCTGGTCACAAGAACAGGTGGTCATTCAGCTGGTTTGTCTACAACAGGTCAAGAATAGTGTGAAATGAATTAACCACTTATTTTTCAGCACTCACCTAGCTCTTTGAAGCGAGCGCTTGCTTCAAGCAAGATGTTACGAACGTTCTGGATGGCCCAGGAATACAACTTTCCAAACGTCACCTCCAAAAGCATGCGGTTGAAGGGAGGGATCAGATCTACATCCTTCAGGCAATCAGACAAGGGCTCTCTGAGAAAAAAAACACAAACACAAAAATTGCACCAGGATTACATCATTAGAATAACTGTCATGTGATTATTACAAATAACTTCAAAAGAAACAAACAAGAAGTGTAATTTTAACATGGATTTGAACCAGGTGATCTACCCAATGTTGGTCCCTTCTGGTATGATTCTTTGCCAGCCGCAGAGCATTGCATACTGCACAGACGGCAGCAAGAAGCTTTTAGAGGCCAGCTTCAGCATGGTGTCAATGCCTTCCAGTCTCACTTCAGCCCTCTCCAGCTATAAGGAAACAGAATTAATCAAATTTCCGCCTGTTTTATATACTCTGCTTTAAAACATTGTCACACACCGACTCCCACCTGCTTGAGAAGACACTTCCTCATTTTCTCCACATCCAGTGGCTCCTCTTTCAGTGCAAAGTCCACGATGGTGGCCATGAGGCTGGACTGAGAGAAAGCACCTTGAACGCTGTGCTTCAGCCAGCGATACTTCTGGACGCTGGCCACAGTGTTAAGAAGCGGCTGCCACTTGTCTTGCTGCCAAGACATGCAATAATAGGTTGACAACAAACTCTGTAGACACACACACTCCACTGTCCTGCTCTGATATTTTAGCTACAACTGCAAGGGATGAAAGTGCAACATAAATGTACATAAATAAATCTACAAATTCAGACTGAGCCAAACTTTCGTTGTGTATGAAGGTGAATAGATTTTAAACTGAAGCCATCTTCTTTATGTTTTTTTGGCCATTTTTTTTATCTCATGAACTAATCCTGTTAAACTACCTTGGCTGTTTTGTCAGTGGGTGATTTCCTGTCAGCAGGAGCGGGGCTGATGTGAACATTAAGTTCCTCTTCATTGGTCCCTTCATTCTCCAGCTTTGGCTCTTCAATATCAGCCGACTCTGATTTCTTAGGCACTACAAAAAAAAAAAGAAAAAAAGATAACATTCACATTCAAAAGGAGTAGATGGATTATAAATTAAAAAACCTGTTACCCTGCAGTAGATTCTTGATGCCCCACCTCTTTTTTTCCTACGATCCCTGATGAGCTTCTGGGTGATGCTCCTCCAGCGTGGCTGGGAGCTCAGCAGCTTCAGTTTGGACACTATAGACAGGTCGTTGCTTACAGCTGGACGCAGCTCATTAAATAAAAAGCGCAGACGCTCAATAACAGGGGCGCACACCTCCTTATAAGAGCGGCCTTGGTCCTGATGGGTCTATGATAAGACAAAGCAATCATTGCATTAGCATTTCCGTTCATCTTCCTGCTTCCTTTTGCATCACAGCTTAACTGCGCATAACGTGTAAATATTTCACAAGCAGAAAGCATACCTTAATTAGAGAACACTTTGCCTGGTAGACCATGCGGCATACATCAATCACAGATTTAGGGAGGGATCTCTGCTTTCCTTGGTCCACACCCAAGGCACATTGACTGACAAGTGAGAGCGCAACGTGACCTGTGACAGGAAAGATTTTTATTTAAAACTTCACATGCAACTCACCATCGATCAGTTTCATTAGGAAATATCTTTGTGTGGTATTAGCAGTGTTACATGAAGGAAACTCATGTGAATCTCAGTATAATTAAATACAAGAAGAAAAAACACATTTTAGTGAGCCATAATTAGCCTCTAATTTCTCCTCAGGTGACCACTCTGGGTTCAGTTGCTAAGTTACCGAGGTCTTGATGCTTGAGGAGGCAGCAGAGCAGCAGGCGACCAACTTCTTCCACAGGGTGCTCTGGGAGGAAGGTGATGGGCGCAATAAGATGGTACTGCTTACAGCAGCGCTCTATTTGGCATAGGAAGTCCTAAAATATTCCAAACAAAAAGCAAAACATGACATTATTACCCATCAGCCTCCTTCTCACTGTGAAACAACCTCTTCAGGCATTTCTGCCTTGCTTGTACCTTCACAGTATGGTCCTGAGTGTTGTTGTCAGCAATGGCCTGCAAGAAAGGCTGTGCGTGATCGCTGAGAGTTATTCTGCGGGAATAAAGTTTGGTCTTATCAGGAGTGGTTGTGCCCAGTGAGCTGCAGTGGTCTTCGTCCTTCTCCTCATTGTAGTTGTAGTGGATCTGACTGGTCTGCAAACCCCCTGAAAATATGGAGGACTGGAGCCATTCTGTGCAGAGAGCAAACACTTGTGTTAAATTAATTCCAACCTGAAGTGTGAATTTTTAAACCAGGCTGATGTAAAACCATTAAACCTACTGGCACATTCAATCTCCATGGGGGACAGGGCGGTGCTCTTGGCCAAGTAGGAGGCGTGCAGACCCAGGAGCAGTCCCATGTTCCTCTCAGTGTCAATAAGTGGAGAAGAAAGGCTGCTGAGGTCTGGAGTAGTGACCGTCTCCTGGTTAGGCTGAAAATGATAAAAAGTCCCAATATCAAAGGCTAAAGCCACCAACAAAGAAAAGAAGTTGTGTTTAAAATAAAAGTACAACTGGTACCTCCATATATTGGCCAACGCAGAAGGCCTGCATGGACTCTCTAGTGTCTTCAAACTGCAGAGCAGCTTCCAAAGCAACCACAGGGTCCTCTCCTGCAAACTGGGCTGTTAAACCGCAAAGAACAAATGGCATGAGTTCTGACATCAGTTCTCTTATAACCCTTTGACAAAGTCCAGCCTCTGAGCTTCCATGTTTACAACACTGAGCACTTAGGGTGTCCCTGTGTTATTTTAAATAATCCTGGATGTCACATTACATTCCAAAACTACTGTTTAGTCTTACCCAGGACACTGTTTCCTGTCAGTGACTGGGACTGGGCCTGAAAGTCTTTGATGTCATACACTTTTCCATCTATTACAGTCCAAAAGCCACCATCTTTGTTGTGATTCTCCAGGTCAGCCTTGCGGATGAGTGAAACCTCCTCATTGTTCTTGGAGCTCTGCCCTGTAAAGAAAGACCCTGCCAACACAGCAGAAAGTCTAGTTACAGTCTAAAAAGAAACGCACAGAGTAGCATCTCATCTTTGCCCTAAAATTTAGGATGTCACTCAAGTAAAACATAGATGTTGTTTTACCCATAATTCCTGGCCAGGCCAGATCCTCATTATCGTCCCTCTCGTGTCCTGGAGCCAGGTGGTTGAAACGGTCCAAGTGTTCCAGGAGTCCAGCCAGGAGAGGGATCGAGCCGGTCTCCTGCATCAGACCAGCGTCAATGGTGAGGAGAAGGATGATGGACACCACCAGCTCAGGGAGAAGCACTCCTACCAAAGAACAAACAGTACAGTATTCAGTACTGTGTTGCAAACATCTCTAAAGCATAAATATGCTGGAAATACAAATCTGAGGGAAATTTTTTTTTTTACCAGTTAGATCTCCTTCGATGACACGAGAGACCTCGGCAAAGTGGCGGCAACCAGTAGAAGCGATACTTATTGCCACTGGGAGGATGTCTCCAATGTGAGTGCACAACAAAGCGATGTACTTTTTTAACAAGGAACCAACACCCAGGAGCTCAGGATCTAGAAAAGCACCAGAGAAATCACACACTGCATTTCTGCAACTCATTCTTAATTAGCGGTGGGGACTAAAACCATTAAAACAATTACTGTGAAATAACATTTCCTCAATAGATATGAGATAGTTAACAAAGTCAAAAGCACTCATCCCATGCATGTTTGGACACCGGGCACAGTGCCGAACCAATCAGCTGGTTGGAACAGAAGGCACATCAGGTTAGGTTGATGTCAGATTTATGGCCAAACCACACATTGGATGCATATGAGCCTCACTGTCCACCTCACTGAGACAGCACTGCTTTGCTTGTAACCTCTGTCTACACAAACGAAAGAGCTAGAAGAGACTTACTGTATCCATTAACATTTTCTGTGCCATTGACTCCCAGGTAAAGCTTGCTGACCAGCAGCCTCTGGAAGCGCAGCAGTAGGTCCAGAGATGCAGAGCGCTCCTTACTGACATGCTCTGCCTCCAAATAGTTTGAGATGCGACGAGCAACATCTTTTAGCCTTGCAATGGTCTGGGAGGCGATGTTTCTGCAGAAGTTAAATCCATGAATATGCTAGCAGGGAGTGAAGTATTATACCACATTATAGGAGTATATGCAGCACAATTTGTGAAGGTACCTCAGGAGTTGCTGTACAAGCTGCACAAGGGGCAAGCTTTGCTTCCCTGCCGACTCATAGATGCCCGTGTTGATGAGGTCTTTGTCCAGCATGGTGCGACACCGGTGTATGGTGGAGGCATTAGCTTCCTGTTCATCAATCTCCTTCTCTTTCTGAGCCTCCTTCTTTGCTTCAATGTCCTATCATGAAAAAAAACATAATACACAAAATTATTACCATCATTTAGGATGTCAGGGAGCACATGGAGATGTTCGATGGGCCGGTTCTGGTCCTTGGTCACAAATTTTGTCCATGTGTGCTCTAAAGTGGGATTTAGACATTGTTAAATGTATGCCACAGGCAAATTGTAATTACAAGTGCTTTTGAAACACTACGCTGTAACCTGATGTGCACCTCCCCAGAAACGCAATTACGCATTGTGGCAACACAGCCTTCAACAACTGTCAGAGGCCCATAAGGTACCATTATTTCCTTCTATGCGCTTCCAGCTACAACTTCTGCTGCCACTTTTCACACTGAAAAAAAAACAAAAAAACAAAACTAAAATCGCATTGCACTGGCATTCTGTGCCGGGGGTGCCAACAAATGAGTGAGCCTTGTGTCACATATACAAATATCAGTCAAGAGAGAATTTACTCAGCATTTCAAACAGACAACCAAGTGCTGACTCGTGCATTTACTACACTGACCTGTATCTCAGCAGTGATGGCTGCATTGAGTGCAGACTCCAACCCTCCATCAGCCATTAAGCTGCTGACCAACAGGTCGATCATGAAGCGCCGGCCGGGACTCACACTCATCTCATTTCCAGATGCTAGAAAATAAAAATTAAAAACTCAGCCTTTGCAGGCACTTCCATCAAACCGATCACAGGTAATGGACTATTAAATGTTTATTTTCATACTGAATCAGTGTTACCAGATGTTTTGATTTGTACTCACCAGCATTAGGCAGGAGTGAGGACAGAGCCCTTGCCCTTTCCTCAGCTGTGGGTAGCAGCACGGACCAGCCGCTCTGGAGGACACCCTGGGCAGCTGCTTGAACTGTGTTGAGCACCCCAGCATTGCTAGCTAGGACCACCACTGTTTGTTTCAGGTTGTTGAGCAGCACACTTCCAAGGCCCAGCCCCAGCTCCTCTGGATCCACCTGATTACTGATGGCTGCATGCAACTGAGGAAAAACAGTGAAGGTTTAGGGCTGCAATAAATAATTATTTCCTTTCATTTCTTTGATTGTTCAGTTCGTTGATCATTTAATCTTTGAAATGGGAACCACAGGACAGAAGTATGACCAAAAAAAATAAAAAATAAAAAATAAATAAATAAATAAATAAAATTTGGGGAAGTCTAAGACAAATTTGGACTTTTCACTGAATCATCCCTTTAAGCATGTCAAGAAAATTTGAACCAAGTCCAGCACAACATGACTCAGGCCCGACTATCAAAAAAAAAAAAAACCCCAAATAATAAATAAAAAAAATAAAACTCACACAGTGAAATTCTTACTAAAGAGATGGAGTCTTCTTCCACTGCAAAGTTATTAATGTTAACTAAAAAGTAAATGCAGATGTGAAAAAAAACAGAACTGCTGTTCAAAAACAGCACATACCCACCAAAACAATTCTGTTCCTCTCCAGTAATATTGTATGATATAGACTTAATATCAAATAATTTGCTCCATCACAAAACAAACATGCAGAGGAAAAATTCTACTTCTACAAGCATTTCCAATCAAACCACACCCGTTCAAAGGCCGTTTCCTACCTGGAGCCTGAGCAGGTTGAGTGTGGCGACTACCATGCACTCCTTCTCCTGCGGAGGGGGCCAGTCTGAGCTGCCATCCATGCCCTCGCTGACCTGCCGCAGGAGCAAGTCCAACTGCTCGAAACTCATGGGGCAAACATCCACTACGAAGGGCACACGTTTCCCCACAGACCACTCGGAGCTCGAGGACCAGGCAAAGCTCTGAAAACAAGCAAATGGTAACTGATCTGTGTCTCGTTCTTTACTAACATTATGAGACCAACAGTGATGGTATCTTACCTGTCCGGGTCCACAGGAGATTCCAACTATGTGTTTGGAGTTGAGCCCCGGGAGAGCTTTAGGCTGCTTCTTATTGGAAAAGAGCGTATCAAAGTGCTGTAGCTTGTCATTGCTGCCCCAGCTGAGCACCTCTCCATCATCAGTGAGGGCCAAGCAGTGTGTCGACCCCACAGCTACGTCCACAACTTTCTTTCCTGATTGCAAACAACACGTTTGTTGTTGTTTTTTTAGTTTTTTTAAATAAGCTTCTGAAAATCAATGTTAAGGTCAAGCTCACTCACCCTGTAAACTATCAAGCAGCTTTGGGTATCGGACATGCTCATCGGTGCCGTGACCAAGGCGCTGGTTGTCTCCCTTCCCCCAGGTGTACACCTGGCCATCTTTGGTGAGGGCTACTGAAAACTGGCTTCCGCAGCACACCTTTACTATGTCCAGATCCTGCAGCTTCTCCACCAGCTTGGGTGTCTTACAGCCGTCACTGCCTCCTCGGCCCAGTTTACCATAATCTCCATCACCCCAGGACCACACCTGACCTGTGGTAACAGATTGAGGAGCTAAACGCTGTAGCCTGGGTGATTTCTAGTGGCTTCTATTATTAAAAATCAAGCTAAAAATGGCCGATATGCTGGCTACCAAGAAGCAAGAAACACACCAGCTGCTACTGTTGCTAATGGTTTTGTAATAGGTGACACAGGTCGGACACAACAACACTAAGCAATTCACATGAAACTTTAAAGGGGGTTCAATTATTTAACTAACAGACATTTTAAAAACATTAATTCCTGGATTTTAATTCCAGCATTTTTAATCACCCACAGGAAGCATGCTTACCATTCTCTGTCACAGCAAGAGTTTGGGCATCACCACTCCCACATGCCACATCCACCACCTTCAGCCCTTTGAATGCCGTCACTACCATGGGAGTAGTCTGGTCCTCACTGGAGCCTAGAAACCCCAACAGATTACAACTAATTTTAGTAAAGACAAAGAGACCAAAAAAAAAGTCAAGAATATCTATCAGGGGCAGTTGATTTGGAGCTCACCGTGGCCAAGCCGACCATAGTTCCCTCTTCCCCATGTATAGAGCTCGCCATCAGCAGTGATCGCAGCACTGTATGTGCTCCCACAAGCAATATGCACCACATGCTTTCCGGCCTGTTTTCCATTGAAGGTTCCAATCATTTTAGGTTCTTCTAGGTATCTGAAATAAAGTAAAAATAGAAGGCTAAATTTTTCAGGAAGCTCATTACCATTAATAATTATCATTTATATTTTTATTTTCATTATGATTTTACTAATAACACAGATTCTTTTAAAATGAACTGGCAGGGTTGGGGGATTTCACTCTATCATCAGAAGCCTTTGATTCTGTCTCTGGCCTACGAGCACAAAACATTAATAGAAATGTCCCAGATTTTGGGAAATAATGCACCACCTGTTTCATCAATAATTTAACTTAAACAGATCTTCAAAATCTAATTTAATGCTCCAAAAACCTACAACTCCACTGTTATATCTGTAATAGACAAACACATTCAGTGTAATAAAGTGGTAATATAACAGCGACTGTCACGAGGCTGAAAATGCAGCAGCTCGAGTTCAAGTCCAACCTGATGCCCTTTGTTGTATGTCTGTACCTACATACTCTCCACTAATACACCCCCCCAAAAAGGTGGAAGCACAAAATGTGTGTAAGCCTTTTTAAAGGATGGACATGTTTTTTCTCTGGTTGCTTACGTGGTATCTCCATGTCCAAGCCGGCCACCATCACCGCACCCCCAGGAGAACACCTCCCCGTTGGACGATAGGGCCAAGTAATGCTGCCCATCAGGATGAGCTGCAAGTTTCACAATCTTTCTGGAGCTTAGAACGTGGATTAGCATGGGAGCCTGCAACAAAACAATTCAGAGTCTCAACCTGCTGCAGATGCAGAGATGAAACGATCGACCTCAGAGAAACTGACAGAACTGACCAGGGTTGTGCTCTTGTAGTTCTGGCTGTAAACAGCACCGCTGCTGGAAAGGATAAGAAACCCCTTTTCTGAACAGACAATCTGTGTGACCCCGAGGCTCGACAGGGCTTTGCACTGAATGGGTGCATTAACATTGGCATAAAGTTTCCAACCCAAGAGGCCCCAGGCAATCACTTCCTGCAAGGTTCCCTGGAACAAAACAAGACAGTATTGGTTTATGCTTGAGCATTAACTACTTAGGCAACACATATTCAAGTCACATATTCAAATCTCAAGGTGGGGGTCTGAATAATGCTCGTAAAAAAGACAGATTTAAGTAATACTTAAAAATGTAAAAAACTGAACCAAACACTTCAGCAGTGACAGCTAATAAAAAGAGGGGTCACCTTGTGTGACGTAGGCGAGTTGCAGTGTGGAGGGCTGCAAGGAGAAGCTAGGCGGTCCAGGTGAGCCATGATTACTACAGCAGTCTGACGAAGATCGATAGCCAGGTCGTTATCCTGAGGCAACGTCAAGTATCGCAGGAAACTCTCATTTGGACTCAGAGGGGCTGTGAGGATCTGGAAACCACAGCAAAGATCCATGAAATATTAATTAGCTTCATTCTCAACCATGAATGGAAAAAAAACAAAAAAAGAAAAACAGGGCATTTTAAGACGTGTTCCCAAGAGAGACGTGAATCAACACAATTTATATCGATAGCACTTTATCTGTTCTTATGGTCTCGATTTTCCTGCATGTTGTTTATTATAACAGGGTTATAATTTTTCTCCCCCCGTTTAAAATAAATATAAAAGATCTACCTCTCTAAATCAATGAATTTCATTTAGTTTTTCATCTGCCCTCACACTGCTTTTTAATGCAGATTAAATAGCTGCTGTTTGGAGATGGAGGCTGGCACTAAATCAAAGTAAAAACATGAATTATTATTCATTCAGAGCCAATGAAAAGGCAAAACTACAGGTTGTGCAAGATATTTTGTTAAAAGTCCAATTTGAGAACATATATTCAAATTAAGCAAAATATAGTTCTGAGCTCTATGATACTGCAAACTGGACAAGAAGCACAGTTTGAAGAGGAAGGCAGGAGATTTAAAAGCATCCCAGAGGACAGCAGGACGTGTGAACTATGTGAATTAGTAGCAGTTGAGAATGGATTACATTTTTTTTGTGTAATTTTCTGATTATGGCATATTTTATGAAATATCTGAGACAGTTTGACAAACAAATTGGTGCTTTTAAGTTGGCCGTTTCCATTTCAGTGCTAGGGAAAGACTTCAAGTTGGGTTATTTGTTTCTGATCTCTCCTTTTACTGGTGTCATGTTTTATGCATGATATGGTAATAAAATAAAAATTGAAATCAATCTCCAGTCAGCCCATGTCTTATTTTCTTTTAGAAACCAGCTGGGAAAAGAAAATTTCCACCTCAGCTTCCTCTTCAGGAACGGGCTCCTCCTTGCTGCTATGTATGTTCTGAAAGCGCTGCAGGAGTGGCAGTAATGGAGCACTGGTTCCCTGCGTGGAGCGCTCATTGTCCATCTCCCTGGTGCCACTTTCCCACAGACGCAAAAGCAGCAGAACAGCAGACAGCAGCTGACTGGTAGGACATAACAACAGATGAGCAGAAAAGTTAGATTTGGCATTAACAAATAAACAGGTAATAAGGAGATCTGGTTACCTGAGTGTTCCCCTCTGAACAGCCAGCTCCAGCAGGATGGCCAAGGCTAGATGTTGATCCTGAAGGGGAATGTTACATTTGATGCTGGCACTTCCATGTACATCACTGTTCACAAAGGAGACAAGAGATGAGAATCACACAAAGTTATGCAATTTATAAGACGAGATGTTATTTATCTTGCAAAATTTGGGGATTAAACATTATGTACAACTGATAAAACAACAGACCTCAAGAACTTTGTGGCCCTCTCGACAACCTCCAGCCACACTGATGACACAGTTCCCTCATCAAACAGTGTCGCCTCGGGCAGCGCTCGCAGGGCATCCAGAGACTCCTGAAGCAACTCACTGCAAAGATCTGCATCATCTCCTGCAAAGACAAACATTTTCATGTTTAAAACACTGCAGAGTAGCTACATTATACAGTACAGATTAAATATAAAGCAATAAGAAGGACAGAGCATTTGTAGCATTTTTTTAAGCTGCAGAGACGTGCAATTTCCAGTGCTTTCAAATGTTTAACTATTGAGGAACCAGGCCACCAGAGTTGTAACAGGGTCTAAAATGTCAGTTTAAACACTGAGGTGACCCAAACTGTGCACTCCCAGTGCGAGAGGAACTGAGGCTCACTGGATTACTGGCATTTCTGACAGCAGCATACCAGAACTATAAGAAAACCAGTATATGTGCAATCAGCTAATGTGCCCAACGTTGACATCCGTTAGCTTCCCAGCATTTACAGACTCTAGTCTGATACAGCAGAACTCACAGTAAAGCTGTTCTTATGTACCGTATTTTCACAACCATAAGGCGCACTTAAAAGTCTTAGATTTTCTTCAAAAAGTACGGCGCGCCCTATAGCGTGTTGTAAGGAGGACGTAGTAGAGAACACCATGAGAACGCTAAAGGGTGAAGTGTGGGCGTTGATCGTATATACCGGACAATCGCACATACCTGTGTGGAACATCGTTGTTTTAACAACCCTGAAAATGGCAAAGAGACACGCTTATGAAGCACAGTTTAAACTGAAGGCCATCAGCTATGCGGAGGAACATGGAAATCGAGCAGCCGCGAGAGAATTTAAGATTAACGAATCGATGGTTCGCAAACGGAGGAAGCTAGAAAACAAGCTCCGGCAGGTCAAGAAAACGCAGCTGAGTTTCCGCGGACATAAGGCGAGGTGGCCCGAGACTCGAGCGGTGGATCATCGAGCAAAGAACGAGCGGGAGAAGCGTTTCGACGGTCACCATTCGGCTAAAAGCAGTTTCACTAGCTGAAGAGATGAAAATTGAACATTTCCAAGGAGGTCCGTCTTGGTGCTTTCGTTTTATGAAACGGTGCCATTTTTCCATCAGGACCGGGACTACGGTAGCGCAGCAACTTCCAGCGGATTATAAGGAAAAGCTGGCCATCTTCCGCTCTTACTGCAGCAAACACATCGGCGACAAAAACATCCAGCCCAGCCACATCACAAACATGGACGAGGTCCCGCTCACTTTTGACATCCCGGTGAGTCACACTGTGGAGAAGAAGGGGACCAGCACGGTAGCGATACGCACAACGGGGCACGAAAAGTCTTCTTTCACTGTTGTGCTTGGCTGCCATGCTAATGGACAGAAACTGCCGCCTATGGTGATTTTTAAGCGAAAGACTTTGCCTAAAGAGAAGTTTCCAGCAGGAATCATCATTAAAGCAAATGAAAAGGGCTGGATGGATGAGGAAATGATGAAAGAGTGGCTGAGGGAGGTGTATGTAAGGAGACCAGGTGGTTTTTTCCACGCATCACCATCGCTCTTAATCTGTGACTCTATGCGTGCCCATCTCACAGCCAATGTGAAAAAACTAGTGAAACAAATGAACCGCGAGCTTGCTGTCATTCCGGGAGGCCTGACAAAGGAACTCCAACCGCTGGGCATCGGTGTGAACCGCCCGTTCAAAGTAAGGCTGCGAGCGGCCTGGGAGCGATGGATGACCGATGGAGACCAGTTTCACCTAGAGTGGAAGGCAGCGCCGGGCGAGTTACGCCACAATTTGCCAATGGATTGTAGATGCTTGGGCTAACATGTCTGCTGGCACTGTTGTTCGAGCTTTCGCAAAAGCCGGCATCATTTCCGAGGAGCCGCACGGCACGGAAAGTGACTCTGACGGTGAAGACAGTGAACCTGGCATGTTTGATGGAGATTTAGCGCAGCTGTTCAATTCAGACACAGAGGATGAGGACTTCGATGGGTTTGATTGATGATAAAAATGTGAGTACCAAATAGAGCTGGGCGATAGAACGATAACGATATGTATCGCGATATAACTTTTACTCGATAGAGAAATTAAGCTATCGCGATAGACCTCGTCGCTCTTGTCCTCTTAAAAAAAAAAAAAAAAAAAAAAGGTCAGCCAATCCAAATTAAGTAGCGCAGAGCCGAACCAATCACAGCCGCAGCGTCACGTCGCGTGACTTGTTACATACAGCACAAGTGCCAAGCCGCACGCGTCTTTGTTTGGGAAGCAGCCAGCGCGTAATGGAGCCAGCACGTAATGGAGGAAATGAGTGTGCCGACTAGAAAAATCAACCGAGCGTGACCGAAGAGAAAACAGATGATGGTTCCAATGCCGGAGAGATTGTCGAACGGAAGAGCCATAGAAGTTCCGTAGTGTGAAGGTATTTCGGCTATTTCAAGTCTGACAAAAACAGAGTAGCGTGCACTGTAAATGTGCCGAAAGCAAGTCTGGAAATACAATAAACTGGTGCATGCGTCACACTGTGCGCCACGTTATTGTTTCGGTGAAATGAATTTCTACAATACTGTTAATTCTACTCTCTGCAGTGTTTAAATGCTTACATATACACACAGTTACTGTCCCTCCACACATACGACTCGGTTCTGCTTCTATGCCCCAGCTTTGTTTACTTTTTCCCACCGAGGCTTCTAGACTTCTGATTGGCCAACATTTCTGCACGGTTAGGAATCTAGCGCCACCTGCTGCTTTGGCATGTTCATAGCAGCGTTTTCCTTCAGTTCTGCCTTTATGTGTGGACGGGATTATTTTTTAAAACGAAAACGGAAAATCTCCGTTTTCAAAAATACCCGTATACGTGTGGACGTAGCCTCAGTCTCTGACTGGAAGCGCTAATTCGTCATTCGGCTTTTGTCAGACTAAAGTAACTGTTAAAACTGTTTGAAAAGCTCAGCTATACAACAAGGAGAGATTGAGAATTTCCTTTTAGTTCTCAGTTTATTTGATATTGACAAAGGTTAGTCAGTTTTGTCTGTTCTTCTGTAAAACAAACTAAGATTTATTTTTAGAATTAATATTTTGTTTCTAAGTGGAATTGACAATTTAGTCTGTTTCGTTTGTTCTATTTTGAAACTTAAACGCTTTAGCGGCTGCCTTTTGTGTAGTTTGCAATATTTGCCTTTATTTATCTGAAAAAGTCTCATGTTCCTTAAGTACATCTACCCTGTTGAACTTATTATGGGAAATAAATATTTAAATAAAAACAAGCTGCTGATTATTTCACATTTTACTTGTGAGCAACGGCACATTTAAATCTTACAAATATAGTTATTTGGCTTATATCGTGATAGATATCGTTATCGCCTGAAATGAAAAAAACATATCGTGATATGAAAAAATCTCATATCGCCCAGCTCTAGTACCAAACTTTGTTTTGCTCCTGCTTTATTTTTAAATACAGTGGGGCAAAAAAGTATTTAGTCAGTCACCGATTGTGCAAGTTCCCCCACCTAAAATGATGACAGAGGTCAGTAATTTGCACCAGAGGTACACTTCAACTGTGAGAGACAGAATGTGAAAAAAAAAAAATCCATGAATCCACATGGTAGGATTTGTAAAGAATTTATTCGTAAATCAGGGTGGAAAATAAGTATTTGATCAATAACAAAAATGCAACTCAATACTTTGTAACATAACCTTTGTTGGCAATAACAGAGGTCAAACGTTTACTATAGGTCTTTACCAGGTTTGCACACACAGTAGCTGGTATTTTGGCCCATTCCTCCATGCAGATCTTCTCGAGAGCAGTGATGTTTTGGGGCTGTCGCCGAGCAATACAGACTTTCAACTCCCGCCACAGATTTTCTATGGGGTTGAGGTCTGGAGACTGGCTAGGCCACTCCAGGACTTTCAAATGCTTCTTACGGAGCCACTCCTTTGTTGCCCGGGCGGTGTGTTTTGGATCATTGTCATGTTGGAAGACCCAGCCTCGTTTCATCTTCAAAGTTCTCACTGATGGAAGGAGGTTTTGGCTCAAAATCTCACGATACATGGCCCCATTCATTCTGTCCTTAACACGGATCAGTCGTCCTGTCCCCTTGGCAGAAAAACAGCCCCATAGCATGATGTTTCCACCCCCATGCTTCACAGTAGGTATGGTGTTCTTGGGATGCAACTCAGTATTCTTCTTCCTCCAAACACGACGAGTTGAGTTTATACCAAAAAGTTCTACTTTGGTTTCATCTGACCACATGACATTCTCCCAATCCTCTGCTGTATCATCCATGTGCTCTCTGGCAAACTTCAGACGGGCCTGGACATGCACTGGCTTCAGCAGCGGAACACGTCTGGCACTGCGGGATTTGATTCCCTGCCGTTGTAGTGTGTTACTGATGGTGACCTTTGTTACTTTGGTCCCAGCTCTCTGCAGGTCATTCACCAGGTCCCCCCGTGTGGTTCTGGGATCTTTGCTCACCGTTCTCATGATCATTTTGACCCCACGGGATGAGATCTTGCGTGGAGCCCCAGATCGAGGGAGATTATCAGTGGTCTTGTATGTCTTCCATTTTCTGATGATTGCTCCCACAGTTGATTTTTTCACACCAAGCTGCTTGCCTATTGTAGATTCACTCTTCCCAGTCTGGTGCAGGTCTACAATACTTTTCCTGGTGTCCTTCGAAAGCTCTTTGGTCTTGGCCATGGCGGAGTTTGGAGTCTGACTGTTTGAGGCTGTGGACAGGTGTCTTTTATACAGATGATGAGTTCAAACAGGTGCCATTCATACAGGTAACGAGTGGGGGACAGAAAAGCTTCTTACAGAAGACGTTACAGGTCTGTGAGAGCCAGAGATTTTCCTTGTTTGAGGTGACCAAATACTTATTTTCCACCCTAATTTACGAATAAATTCTTTACAAATCCTACCATGTGGATTCATGGATTTTTTTTTTCACATTCTGTCTCTCACAGTTGAAGTGTACCTCTGGTGCAAATTACTGACCTCTGTCATCATTTTAAGTGGGGGAACTTGCACAATCGGTGGCTGACTAAATACTTTTTTGCCCCACTATATGCACACTTGTATGCTTGTGTGTTGTTGATGATGACGATTACCGGTAATAGAAATGTGAGTAAGGTACCGAACTCAGGTTTGCTCCCGCTTTATTTTTAAATACGCATACGGTACTTGTATGCGCCCTATGATCCAGTGCGCCTTATGTGTGTGTTAAATACAGTAATGGCACACATAACTGAGACTGCGCCTTTTAGTACAGTGCGTCTTATGGTCGTGAAAATACGGTAGACATTTCCAGTTTTCTTTGTTATGGGCAAGAAACGGTGAAACAAAAACCTCTGATTAAGAATGTAACTCAGACATTCCTTTAAAACTATTTCCTTTCTCCTTCCCCTCGCTGCTAAAATCTGATTTTAAATACGCAGCTACCGACATTAAATAGAGTTTATCCATATCTTAATTTGGCTTATTTCACGTGTTTAATGACCACTCAGAGAGAAAGCTGTGATGTCACCTACCAAAGTCCTGTTTCTGTAACCCTTGACCAACATGAGCCCCAGTTTGAAGCTTAAAGTAGTTACATATCACCTCCTTCCACTCAAAATGTTACTGCTCAATTTAATTGAAAAAGAGCAGTTTTGGGCCCAGAATAGTGGCTAATTTTGAACATAAAACCTGTGTTTGAAGACCAACCACCAGTTTCTGCCATCTTGCCTTCACCACAGGATAACTGTGATGCAATTAGTCTTTCAATGTGCTCTTTGAAAGACTAATTGTTATCCCCCAAGAAAGACCTGGTCAGAGACGCTGAGGGATCTGAGAGTATAAGGAGACCATTATTGATCATTCCACAGGTTCACCTGTGAAATTCTTGTAAGATTTACTTCCTCTAGTGCAGCTATTCTGTAATGTCATACCAAAACGAGTTTGAGCACTGGGCTAGGGAGGTGATCAACTCACTGCTGCAAAGTAAAAAGGGTGTGCTTGATTCGCAGTGGAGGAGGAGGAAGGAGGAGGAGGAAGGAAGAAGAATCATAACAGAGATTAAAATTCACCCCCCCCCCAAAAAAAAACAAACAAACAAACAAACAAAAAAAAGAAATATCCAAACAATCAAAAAAAAGCCCAAACAAATTTTTTTATTTTTTTAAAAAAGTGTGTTACACTTCATTGTTCCTAAAGAGTATTTCCAGGAACACGGCTAAAATGGGGATAGGAGGTGTCCGTGTGTGCGTGTTGCTCATGTTACAGGAGGGCTATGGAGGACAGGGAGGCACTTTGTTCCCACCCAGTCCCCGTGGACACAAAGCCCTCACAATGTTAACAAAAACAACACCTCCACTAGCAAAGCTGAAAATGAAGGGAGTGAATGAATAACATGGTCAAAGATTTACGCTTGAATAAACGTAATCAGAATCTGTGACTAATTTACATCAAAATAAAAGTTAATAACTGAATATTATTAGTCATTTTGAATTTATAGCCTGAGGATGATGATTATAATTATCATTATTATAATACATGACACTAAAGCAAGACACTGGATCCTGATTTATCTGCCTGTAATGGAGACCACGCATGATGACAGAGTTACATTTAACGACATCCAAAACAGCTATTTTGGATTCATTCTTGTGCCAAAGCAGCAGGATTGCCTCCTTGGCCCTCTTCTGTCAGTCTGTCGTCTAGCAGCACGACTAAAAACACAGCCTTGCGAAAGATGTTTGGTTGTTTACGACGAGCAGCTTCTAATGTGGCGCAACGCATTCTTCAGCAGCTGTTAAGCAAACTTGCACCACCATGACAACACCTATCATCACCGGCGCCGAAGGACAAAATGTCTTCACTATCAGCACTTCTTACCTGATCTCCATGCCCGGCGAAGGAAAGCAAAGGCAAAAGAAAGAGCTGCCCTGGAGCCGACTCTGGCCAAACCTTCCACCCCTTTACTGGCTGGACGAGGGCTGAAAAGAATACGAGCACATACGGATCAATTAAATATCATCATATTATTATCATCATTGTAAAAACCATACTATCAAACAGCCAACTGAAGCCCACATACAGAAGATGCATTGGATTTCTTCTGTCTGTGTGTGACTTTTACTTCCTTTAGAGCCTTGTGACAAAAAGTTTCACCATCTTAGCTCAAGCTCAACTGAAGAGCTAGGGAGGCTTCGGAAAGGATGAAAAATCCACTACTGTACAGGTTTAAGTCCATTTGATTTATAACACAAGGAAAATTAAGATTTTGTCACAAAAAGGAATGCCTAAAAGAGATCATTTTAAATTACAATTGTGTTCCTTTCATAAATGCTGAAAGCCAAAAATCTATTTAAAATTTGATGAACGGTTCACCCCTAGTATCATCGCTGTGATGCAATCACAGGGGAGCAACAGCAGATCCTAAAATGAGGTTTTCAATTAGAAATAAAAAAAATCAAGTCTGCTCCAAATAAATGCCTGGAACTAAAAGCCCTGCACAGTAAATATGGAGCACATTTAGAGTACGGCCTACATTTACTATGCATATGAGAGACCTATTGGAGCATGCCTAAGAGGCTTACTTAAAGAAAACACAGTGTGCACTTACACTGAGCTGCAGGGTTTAACTTTCAGTGACTGGATAGACACACCATAATAGTTAAGAGTATACAATACTGTTTACTCTTACTCCACTTCCCCATCAAAACAGAAGCGAGACTTCAGAGATGGGTACTGGCTATGCAGTCTCAGGAGGATGAAACTGCTCCAGCTGAAGGTTACAAAGCTACTGGCACAGGCGGTGAGCACTGATGCTCGCTTAGTGACTACTACTGAGTGCCGGGTTCCTTACGTCACCCAGGTCACATGTGTTACTTTCTTGGTACTCTGTCTCAATCTCTAATCATACGATGGATATCCAGCTATTTCACACCTCCTCTGGCAGTCAGGAAGAATGAAACAGTAAGTTTGACACAGTTTCTATTGGCCCTACAATAATCTACTTTATCCCTTTATGGCCCATTTTACAAGCACTTTAAAGCTTTAAATGACCACAACTCCCTCCCTCTGGTAAGGAAGCTAAGATAAATTCAGTTATGGTAAGAAGAGAAGGAGGACATTATGGGGATAATCATGATAGGATAAGGTATTCATGGTACACTGCTCTCTGAACATGGACACACACACACAAAGAAAAAATTAAGCTCCATCTAGATCATGAGTGGGGGAACTCCAGGCCTCAAGGCCCAGTGTTCTGCAAGTTTTAGATGTATCCTTGATCAAACACAGCTGATTTAAATGGCTAAATGACCTCCTCAACATGTCTTGAAGTTCTTCAGAGGCCTGATAATGAACTAATCATTTGATTCGGGTGTGTTGACCCAGAGTGAGACCTAACACCTGCAGGACGCCAGCCCTTGAGGCCTGGAGTTGGACACCCCTGCGCTAAACGTTGCCATACTCCTCAACCACTGTGGGCTAGAGAGAACATTAAAAATGGTTGCTGAAAGTTGAGGATTATTATTTTATTATTATTTATTATTTATTTAGTCCATCAGTCATGTATAAATGTTGGCACAGACTCAGAATGCCTCATTCATCGACTTCAATCGTTGCTTTAACCTGCAGCATGTGCTGTAGAAGACATGAGTGTATAACCTTCCAGATTACTACACTTGACTAATTGCACAAACCCGACGGACCAGTTCACTAGTCCAATGTGGCTTTACAGCTAAGGATAAAAAATAAAAATAAACAAAAAACAAGACAAATCTTAAATAACCACCACCCCCACCTCACTCCAACTCTCTAACTCTAAAAATATTCATAGTATGAAGGTCAAGTTTTGCAAGGCGTCATTGTACAAAAAAGATCAGCTGATTCTGAAGAGGTCAGAGAGGAGCTCATTGACTCTCCATGGAATTACCCAGTTTCTAAATCTGCCTCTGTTCTCTCATAAGACCAATGTTTTGTGCACAATTCCTGAGAAAGGAAACATTTTTATTTACCTCTTGTTGTCAGCAGCTGGCAGTGGTGGGCTGGGCGGAGTCTTCCAGCGGACCTTGTACTTCTCCTCCATCATGCTGTGGCTGAGAGAGATGAGATAGCGCTCCAGGATGACGAGACGCTGGCGCAGACGCTGGGCAGACAGGGTGCTTTTGGCCATCTGAGCAGAGAGCTTCTGCTGGTCCTCAACCAGAACCATCAGGCAGTCCTTCAGTTCCTTGTCATCTACACACACACACACACACACACACACACACACACACACACACACGGTTCAAAGAAAAGAATAACATAGTAAAAATAAGTGAGTGCACTGGCATGTCATTTGTTTATGACCAGAAACACTCAATTTGCAAATAAGCTACAGGAGTTAAGTCACTAGTTTTGAGTGATAAATCTGCATATCAGCTAAAAAGAGGTCATAACATACTTCCTGGGATTTCCCCATCTTTGGTCCATTTTAATGGGTCTTTTTGTTTTTGTAAGAGCTGCAGAGCTACACACCATGTAATCTCTCTACAAAGTACCTGCTCAGCAGCTTACCTGAACGATTGAATGAGTTGCTGTCTTGTAGCTAAAGTCATATCTACTACATACATTTAGTATGCCATTTTATTATGTTTTTGCTTGATTCATTTATTTAGTTACTTTACCCTAAAAAGATCTGCTTTACTGTATGAGATTCAGCTTTTTTGTTGTTTTGGGTTGTTGTTTTTTTTGGTTTTTTTTTTCATTTTTTGGGAAATTAGTTGCCATCTCAAGTGTGAAGGAGTTTAAGTAGGCTCTCGTTCACAGTAGGGGAAGATGGAGTAGGAGACTGGTGGATTGGTGTGACATCTGCAGTGATGTTGACACTGTACTGATCTGTTATGAGGCTCAGTGTGGAAGTAAAGCTGTCAATTTATTCATCGATCTATGTTCCTACTCATACCTATGGTGACAAGCTGATACAAGTGGCGAATATCAGCTTAGTGTCTGGGCTCAGCCTTAGAGAGGAGTTGAAGAGCCTAGGTGAGGAGGCTTGGGAATGCTTAGGCAACCCTTTGCAAGAGCTGGAGAAGACGGCCAGGGAGAGAGGTCTCCTTCTAGGCTGCTGACGCCAAAACACAGGCCCAGATAATTGCTAGAAAATGGATGGCTGGCTCAATGAATGGACTAAAAAACAAATAACACTGAAACTAATAAAAAACTTAAGTGAAACGAGCAAATGGACTCATTGTCTAATAAGTTAGTTGACAAATCATCAGGCAATAAACATCCTGGATAATCATCCTTTTAGGCCCATCGAATGACCATAATTTACAAAAAACAAACATGTCGTACTCATCAATTACCTGAAATGAGCAAAAAACTAAACTCATCAGGAAGTCCCACCCTGCTGGACATTTAAATGAATGCAGATTTAAGATCCCACTTCCAACCCCGGGTATAGCAACCTAAGCTTTTTGGTTAGATGCTTCAGGGTTGCTCAATTAAAAAATAAAATAAATTTTGTCCCACTGAGTTTCATCACAGCAAGTCCTGAGTTCTGATCTGACTCAAAAGAAAACCTTTTTGTGTCTAAACCACAGCGCTGCAGGGAAGGCGAAGTGGGCCAAAATAGCAGTTCTGAAATCCACTTAAGCTTTATGTAAGCCAGACTGTCCTGAGGTTGTATGAGCCACACAGCAGTCAGCTGTGCTCAGCTGTCAGAACAGATATGGATCCTAGTCAGACTCTCTGCTCAGTCTGCATTCCTCACAGCTGAAGAAATATTAGACTCACAGGAAATTATCACATCTTTAATAAAAATCTAACAAGGGACAGAGAGGAAACCTGCAAAGATCTCACATGTCAACATCCTGGCTTCAACGCAGCAGCTCGGGAAATTACAAACATCCAATGGGAAAGCAGGAAGTGTGCCGTTTGAACTTTAAGCATCAATGACAGAGCACTTGTCCATGCGGCGATCCAGTTACACTCACTGTACACACCAGCCCAACTTCCTGTCTCAGTCAATAATAAAAACAAGGAGGAAGCAACCAGGCAGACAGTATCAAAATCTGTATTAACTGGCCCGCCTGCTCGGTGCTTATCTCCTGCCACCATGAACCGTCCCACCCAGCCCCACCAGCAAACAAACTGGGTGAGAGTCTGTATCCCGCTGTGAACCAACGTAATGCCAACTAAGATTAAACTCTGCAGGGTAAAAATAACCACTCAGACCAGCAGACTTTAGGTTGTCATTTCAGTTTCCACACCTCACGTGCCAGCAAAACACACACACATCAACATGGCCAGACACACCGCCAAACAGTGAGAGATGAGCCGTTAGCTAAAACGAGATTTATGTAGTTCACATGTAGGTGTTACGAAACCCTCTGCTCTCAGCGTAGTATTAATTACCCTACTTGGAAACGGAAAGGCATAAAATGACAGGAGTCACAGGGGGAGCACGAGACTGCAGCAGGAATTACTGCAGCTAACCCGACTTTTAAACTCACTCAGGTAGTTTTCTCACCTGGCTGCCGTCCCCAGTCCCATGTCTCAATGATGGAGTGATGCACCGACGTCGACGTCTCCTCCTCTTCCTTCTTCTCTTTATCATTGGGCTCATCCTTCTTCTGAGCTCCAAAACAGTCAGTGCAGTCTTCTATAAAGAGTCAGAAGAGATTAGGACGTTAACCTTCATCCTCAGCAGCAAGGTTAAAGCACTGCTGTCTGTCCCAATCTCAGGTATCAATCCTCAGACGGCGTGGAAATAGGTGTCACATGTCACACATAAATACCTGGGTGAGCTGATTCTTCTCCGTTGAATGTTATCTCCTCATCTTTTACCATCTCATTCCACATCTCACTCAGACCCTCTGGAGAAAAAGCCCGCTGCCAGAAGGAAGAGAAACACAATCAGTGCAGTGCAGAACAGAACAGAAACCTCTGCTTTTATTAATGCTGCATGGAGACATATTTGACACCACCTCAAAGGTTTTATCCACAGCTAAAGGAAAATTTCCAGCAGTGAAGTAATTTATTCGAAAACAACAATTTCTACTTACATACTGTGAACCCCCCCACAAAAAAGTCCTGACCTGAGCCACACAGTGGTGCGTATTAATAGCGTTCGGTTTGTTCTCTAGTCACTTCTGCAGACACATTTCCATCACGTTATCAGAACACAACAGCTAATATGGATCCACTCTGATCATTCATTGATCCAAAGTTTTTCCTCAGAGGGTCAGACACTGACTTGGATACAGGCTGAGTTACATGCTGAACGAACTGTGATAACACCACAAATAATATCCTACTGGATAATCCTCTTATTTTGAAAATTCAATTGCTGCTAACCATTTTCTTTAAGGGTGCTCAAGGTCAGCTCAAGATGGCCAAGAGCATTATTTTCTCCATAATCAGGTCATTCCACATCATTTCCCTGAATTTTATTCCTCGCTAAAGAGTGTACACAGAGGTCCTTTCATCTATCTGTGCAGCCTTCACAACTCAAGAGTACCAGAATAGCTGTTTTATCTCAGAGTATCAACCGACTGAAGAAAAAAACCATTTGTGTGTCATCCCCTTAGTGCTACAACACATATGCATGACATTGGTTTGCTCTGAAATATTCACAAGCTGAAAGCCAAATGTTTCCTCATTCTTAGACAGATTTGAACCCATGTTAGCTCAGAGACTGAGCAGACAGATAACACTAAAGCTGCACTTCCTTCAGTGCTGAAAGAAGCTTTTATGGTGGGAAAATGGTGGGTCCTAAAATCAAGTCCTGATAGGATGATCCAAATTAATTTTCAAGTTCCGGGTAGAGAGACTGCAGCCTGTTAAGTCTGTGGTGTATTCACTGAAAGAGTTCATAATTACTAACAACAAGGGTTTGTTTCCACAACACAGACATTCAACAAAAGAAAAAAGAAAGATTTTCTGGTGATGTACTTTATTACAGGCTGAACCAGAAAAACAATAATCATCTGCATGAGGTCTGACGCAGATATGTAATCAAGGCTTCTTGTAGACTTCGACCTTCATAGAAATTTTCATAGTGGCCTCTATAGAGCCATTTTGTATCCTACATGCCTCTGACCTAAAATCAAAAATGTAATTTTCATCCATTCTTATGCATGTGTGAGGCACAAATTAATATACAGAGGAATTCCACTCAAGCCCTGAAAATACAAATACAGAGGAAATGTCTCTGGTTTTAGTCAGAACTAATCTCGAGAGGCTCTGCTGCAGATGTTTACTGCCCTGTGAGCCAACTGTCTGTATTATTGTAATGCACCGTTTTTCCTGTTTTGAACCTCTCAAAATTGGGCTCCAGAAAAACACCAACTATTACATATAAAAGAAAAAAGTGACACAAACACCGAAACCAGTTAAAAACTCAACTAAGTCTGAACATTTCTTAAGAATAAAAAACTAAAGTGAAATGACAAAACCCTCTCTGCAAAGTAAGTGAAATTAAACTTAACTGAAAACTAAAGGTTTCAAAATATAAAACTCTACTAATTCTGGTTCTGACATGACAGCAGTCAGTCATGTAAAATACAATCAATAAGGCACCACGATTCTGAAATATTTAGAAAACAAAGAAACAGCTAGGGGACAACAGTGAGTATGACACACTGACATGGGGTAACGTTTTCCCAGTTAATCTGGAAAATTGATCTCACAGCTGAGGTAAAGATAAGAAACATTACAGATCATCTCTTCTCCTCAGTCACTTGACAGATCAAGTGACTGGGGGGGAAAAAAAAAACAACCAAAAAACAAAACCCACCACGATAAATATTATTTTGTGCCACTGCCTCCTTCTCGTGTACATACCTGCAGGTCTATCTTCAGCCATTTGTCATGAAATCTCAGCTGAGCATCGAGGGTAAATGATGGAGAAGGCATCTTTCCCTCTCCTCTCTGGGCTGCAAACGCAGCCAACCTGCAAGAAAACCATGCAACAAGGAGTGCTATAAAAAGACAATTTAAGTCACTGCAAGGTGGGAATCCACAAATAATGACAATGTAAGTACATGAAAATGGACTGAGCTTTATGACCATCAATTACAAACTTTACTTTCCAGGTTTGTTTCAAGTTTTCCCTTAATATGCTACTTTTTAGTGACTTCATCCTAGGTAAAGTCAGTAAAATCATTAAAAGCATGTCTGTTTTTATCCTGACGATTATCGCTCAAGTGAAGACAATTAGATGGATGAGCTCAGCGAGGTAACGAAGAACCAGAGGGAACACAGTGAAAGCAGTTTGATGTGCTTCAAGAAGACCTTTCTAGTAGGGGTGGGCGATATATTGAATATAATGGATGTATCGCAAGTTTTTCTGCGTATGATGGCTATACTCAATGGTTTTATCGTAACCATCGAGTATAGGTTGCCATGGAAATATTAAGCTGTCTGCATGAAATTTAATATGTTTTTTTTCCCTTCCACATGCCACGAATGCATTGATTCCCATTCCCAAGTGGAAGATTTTGGTCGGAGCGTGACAAAACTTGCAGTTTCGAAATCTGCAAGATCTCTGCTTTTAGACAATGCACAATTTGCTTCGTTACAAAAAGTCAAGTGAGTTTGTGGCTTTGTTTTCTGTGTTTAGGGACATTTTGCAAAATTGCGTAACTGCTCTTTTAATTGTTTGTAGTTTTCACAGTGTTTAGTGGTTGTAGAAATGGTTCTCATGAGCTTTTAACCGAGATTCTGAAGTTTCTGTGGATACCACACATGCCGATCTTTACATGAAAAACTTGATTTCATGAAGGCTTAAAACTGCAGCTCACCCCCTTAGCCCACGTTACCACAGGTGCTGGGGCTCAAGACATATCGTGATATATATAGTGTATCGCAACAAAGCCAAAAAATTTTGTGATATTAGATTTTTCTCATATTGCCCAGCCCTACTTCCTAGGCCACAGTAATTACTTCTATTCTAGTTTCCAGGTGGAAAGGAATGTGAATCTGAGTGGAATTGTGCTGCTTGCGATGTGGTATAATCTCAGACATTTTCATGCAACGCAGTGTCTCTGTTAGCTGTTTGAATGTGTCTGTGTTTCTTCTCCTCCATCATGGCTATTCAAATTCAGTTGGAATCCTCACACTATTTTGATTCCTTCACTGTTTGATGCAGAAGTCATCCAAATAACTGTGGCTGTGGATAATACATTGACCACTCTCTGCAAAACATCTGTTCCTCTTGTGCTGCCTGATCCTGTAATACCTACACTTATCCGTTAGATAATCCATCAATATAATGGTGATTTACACTGTTGCTCATATGGCTGATACACAGGTATATGCTCCATTTAGCCTATTTAGTAACAAAATGCATTTCTTTCTTTAGATCAAAGAGTCCAGATCTGAAGCTCTTATTATTCCTTCCATATCTGACCTGGAACCTGAATAAAAACCTTGAAAATCTGCCCTCAGCATCAATCTGAATGTGATCTTTGACTTTGAGCTGTGCTTTCACACACAAATTAATAAGGCCGTACTGGCTAGCCTTCCCCAGCGAAGAAATACATTTAATAAATTTTTTTTTACATCTCTAACGCATCTTGATAAAGTCATCAACTCCTTCCTAGCATCAGGTTTAGACTTCTACAATTTCCTCTACTCGAATCTGTGCCAAAGGTCCCACATCCACCTAAACTGCCAGAGATGAAACCACATCACCATCCTCGATGCCCACACTGGCCAACTCTTAGGTATCAGATAGATTTTAACTTAAATTACTTTTAAAGCCTGCTTATGGATTTAGTCAAACCTTATGAACCTCACACCCTCCTAACTGCTTCTAAAGCTTGTCTCATTAGAAATGGTATCACCGTTTGCTGTTAGAAAAGGAACTGAGACAAACTTGGGATCTACTATAGATTACTGCCATCACACAGTGGATATTTAGAAGAAGACTATTTTTCTTCTTCTTTTAGCAGTTACCACATCATATCACCTGCATCAACCTCGCTCTATCCCTAGTATCCTCTGTCACACCAACCCTCTGCATGTCCTCCTTCACTACATTCATGATGACGTCACTTGGGGTCCTTATGCCAGACAATTTCATCTTCAATATCCTTTGTTCAATATGTCCACTAACCACTACAGCAGTGGTTTACATATTTGTCTGACAAGATCATTGGATGGTCCCAGGAGGAAAATTTGGGCTGCATCAGGAAGTGCATCTATCATAGAAATCTGCAAAATCAAACGTGCTTAACATGCTTAATTATATTAATTTTTTGTTATTTTACCCTACTGGCCATGTTTGTCATGCTGCATTTATTCTACTTTATGTAAGCCCTGTTTTTACGACTGTAATTCAGTTTTGTTGGCTGTTTGACACAGAAAGTAGTATACAGCAACGACTATACTAGTTTAGCGTGTTAATATCATGTTAATGTTACTTCGTTTTATATAAATATTCGTCTGTGTGTGTAGAGTGACAGTAAGGAAAGCTCTCCATAGTCAGGTAATATGAAAAGGCGTGTAAACAAATGGGAAACTTGGACTCGAATATTCACTGACAGATGATGCATAAAAATGTGATTAAGCAGTAAGTGGGTTGAGCTTTAGCAGCTGGGTTTGAAAAACAACTTTACATAAGACAAGAAAGACTCTCATCCATAACAGGGGTAGTAATAATTATAACCTAATCAGAGCCTAAATAAGGCGTTGAACGACGTTAAATAACATGAAGGCGATTATGATTTGGGGCCAGAAATGTTTCAGCTACATAAATCGCTGGGAGGAAAACAGCAGATCGCAGCATTGCATGCTAGCAAAAGCAGTGATAACCTTGATGTTTTGACGCTATTTCCCCACACATGATAACAAACAGCAGTCAGAGAACACCGCACACTGACACAGCATCACTGAGCTCATAAAGCTGTACCTAACGCTGGGCAGCGTTAGCTTGGCGCTAAAGCTAATCACTTAGCCTGCTAGCCAGCTAGCACTAGCCCGTGCTAAAGCAGCTCTCATGCAGGCGCTGATAAACGAGCTGCTGTGAGCTGACACCGAACCGAGCGACACGCAGCGGGTCACGGAGCTCAGTAACACAGACAGGAACATGTCAGTTTTCAGCAACAACGCTGTGAATTACCTGCGGTTTCTTCTCAATCTGCTCTCGTCCCCTCAGCTGCTCTGCTGCATTAACGAGACCTTCATTATGGGCTTGATTGACGGATCGCGAACTAGTGCACGAGACATGGAAACAAATTACGTAGTTTTAACTGCCTGCTTCAGTGCGATGCATGTGTATCACCACAGCGTACCCACGGGCGGGGTTTATTGCGCAAGAGGCGGCAATGTTGATTCCACTGATTCCAGTGCGGCCGCCCTGCGCGCGCAGAGCGGTGTTATAAAATTAACGCTACTTTCAGACTTGAGGCGGGACATAGGAGAGGCTGGGCTGACCTGGGGTGAAGCTGAGATGTCCGCTGGGTGTCGCTGTGGCTCAAAGAAACGGGAAGTAAACAGAGCAGCAGTAATGGCCTCTGACTCAGGACTACCGGCAGTTTCTTCTCAAAATCTGGGAATAACAATAGCTATAATATCAAGTTTCATTAATGGGTCGACATTTGTGCTGCAGAAAAAAGGGATACTACGTTCCCGCCACAGAGGTAAAGCACAGAAACAGTAAACGTGGCTGTTTGTGGAATAATAGAGACTGACTGAACTTTTGAATGTTCTCCAACAGGAAGGTCGTACCTCACAGATGTGGTGTGGTGGAGTGGGACACTGTGTAGTGAGTATCATTTACAGACTTGGTGTGTTATTTAGAAAATTATATGTCTCACACACCTGTCTGTGAATCTCTGCAGTGATTACGGGTCAGGTTGGTAATTTCCTGGCATACAATGTGGCCCCTGCGGTGGTAGTTACTCCTCTGGGAGCCCTAGGAGTGCTGTTTGGGTGAGTTCAGTTGCTCGTCATTTGGTTGTTTGTTTCTTAAGTATTCAGCTCCACGAGGAATCTTTTTGGGCTAAACTACAAACATCATACAGAAGTTTTAATCAACTCCTCATGGGCATGAATATCATGGTCATTTTGAGCTATATATGTACAACATACGTCTTTAATGTCTTTATAGGTCCAACCATAAATCTATATAACCCCACTAATATTTTGTTTAATTCTATATAGTACCAAATCAACCACTCTTCTTGCTATATTTGGTAGAATTAATTTAAGCTGCTTTATTTCCTGGCACTGACCCCGCTTTTAAGTGTTATCCACTAATTTTCATTTAGGATTGTGGTTCCAAAAGCATTTCCAAAGCATTATGTTATCCTGCTTTAGTAATTCCAAGAGCAGTTTTAAGTATTAATGTGTGTTTGGAGCATTAACTTTTAACAATCGAATTGGGGTTAAGATGAAGAATTTGGAGGTAGTCGGTCTTCATCATTAGTCAATCCACTTTTTGCAATCTACCAGTACCGTCGAAGCAAAGCAGCCTGAGAGCATGATACTACCACCACCATGCTTAACAGATCGTGTAGTGTTTTTAGGTTTGAAGGACTCACCTTTACTCCAAACATACCTTTTGTCATTTGTTAAAATAGATAAAAATGTTCTTGTCTGACCTTTTCTCCAGGAAACATTTGACTTGTCCACCTGGGCATTTGCAATTTTAAATCAAGCTGTTGGAGGTTTTGATTTTGGAGCAGGGGTTTCTTTCTTGGTGGTTCCCTCTCAGTTCATGGCGATGTAAAATTTGCTTCACTGTGTACAGCGATGCTGGTGTTACAACAGGTTCCAGCTTATGGCATGCTTGAGCCTTGATGGTTCCTTGGTTGTTCCCCAAAAATACTTACCAATTTCCTCTCATCCAAGGGAGACAGTTTTGGTCTTCGTTCAGACTTTAGCAAAGTGGTGATATATCTGAGTAACTTGTACTTATCTACGGTTGTTTGAATTGATAATTCTGCAGTTGCTTAGAAATGGATTCAAGAGACCTTTTCAACTTGCGTAAAACTACAATTTTTATTCTTAGATCTTCACTGAGTTCCTTGGATTTGTTCTGAGTATTGGTCAGTCTATTGAGTGTTGTCAAACAAATCCTTTTTAATGCTGGCAAACAGCAACAACCAAAGTCAATCATGACCACTAACAAGAAGTTAACAGTCCTTGGCCTTGTCAACTTCGTAAAACCTGCAGCATCACTTATTAAAAAATTAAAGTGAGTGTGTATGTTTATTTGTGTTTGTATCTATATTTTTGACTCTGTCTGGATTACAGAAAATCCAAAATAAATTCAAACTTGTGCACCCAACTCTTCTTTTTTTGAAGTCGTTACAGATTTATGTTCAAAGAAATAATTAAAAGTCAACGATCGGAGCTGAATCTGCCCCTGCTGATGAGAAGCTAGATACACCATTTCATTTACCCATTAACGCTTAAATTTAAGTTAGATTTGGCTTTTAGAATTGAAAAAGTGAAGAGGATGGGGCCTAGTAGTGAGCTATGCGGAACACTTCCTGTGACTCACCACAAAACCAGACCAGATGTTCACACTTACAGCATCGTATATTGGCACACATTTATTTCAGTAAAAACAAATCAAAAACTGTCACGGGTCACTGAGCAGATAAACAAAAAAACTGACACCACACAGTGTCAGATCTCCACCCAGGCAGTGGGACATAAAGACAGCACTATCAGTTCCCTGCAGCCAAATAATGTTTGTTTGTTTTTTGAGCATCACATGATCTTGCTGTGTGGCGTTTATATCGTGTCTTATGTTCCTTTTCTTTTGCTGTTTTGTTTGTATACACTGAGTAACACGTTTAAATCCCCTGCTTTCCAATGGACAACAAAGTTTTCTGATTCTGAAATGGTTTTTAAGGTATAACAGTGATCATCCTTATTTCTTTTTGTCCACTGATTGATTATTTATTTGAGACTTGGGAAAACGGTTATTAAAAGACAGAAATCACAATTTCTGACAGCAGAATGTTTGTGTTACTTTAACCTGAGAGGATTAAACTTCTCGCCCTGTTGAATCAGTTGTTTCTGTTGCACTTGAAGACATAAATCCTTATATCCTTATCACTGCCACACCTCTCATCTGACAGGTATGTTACCTGAAGTTGTAAATCTTCTACTTTAGGTAACATGCCTGAAGTTGAAGATCAACTGTAAAAAGCTGATAATTTTTTTGTTATTTTAAAAATAAAATCATGTCTGTCAGTCAACGCCAGCATCTGTAAATCATATAACTTAATGAAACTGGATCACCGGTTGTAGGTGTGTAAAACTGTCGGGACACAGCCAATAAATCTCAGCCACTCCTTTCAGTAAAGGTCCTCTTTATTTGCTGATGGGAGTCAACAGTATGATTAATATTTACAGCCTTTAAACTGTTGGTAGTATTAGTGAATGGTTTAAATGATACTGCTGCATCATTTAAACCAGGGGTGGGTGAACTCCAGGCCTCAAGGGCCAGTGTCCTGCAGGTTTTAGATGTGTCCTTCATCCAACACAGTTGATCTAAATGGCTTAATTACCTCCTCAACATGTCTTGAAGTTCTCCAGAGGCCTGGTAATGAACTAATCATTTGATTCAGTTGTACTGACCCAGGGTGAGATCTAAAACCTGCAGGACACCAGCCCTTGAGGCCTGGAGTTCCCCACCCCTGATTTAAGCTCTACAAGAGAAGAAACTGTTTAAACACTTTAATTTCTTGAACTTTTGACGGTGTGTGTTTGGGTGCTGCAGGGCTGTGTTGGCCTCCTGGATCTTGAAAGAGCATTTAAGCATCCTGGGGAAGCTCGGCTGTGTTTTATGCTGCTGCGGCTCTGTGGTGCTCATCATTCACGCCCCGACAGCAGAGGCAACTTCAAGGCTCGAGTTGGAGGAGAGGCTCCTCAACCCAGGTAACGCAGAGGGGCTCTTTATTTGCTGTTTCCTTCACACTGATTATGCACTTAATCAGTCATTCTGTTTTACACCAACATTATGTATATGTGTATATACACTTCCTCATCTGACTGATCTGTTGTGTCCAGAAGCTTTTCAGTAGGCCATTAAATACCAATATACACTCCTTTACTTTGCAGACAGTAAAAAGGACTATAGTTAGTGTGTAATACAACTTCTCTACACCTGCTCCTAAAATAACTCTTGGTTTCTCTTGTTGTCCTGCAGTGTTTGTCACGTACGCCCTTGTGGTGGTCCTGCTGCTGATCATTCTCATCGTGTGGGTCGCTCCGGCTCATGGCACATCTAACATCATGGTGTACGTTGCCATATGTTCCTTGCTGGGAAGCTTCACAGTGCCGAGCAGCAAAGGCCTCGGCTTGGCGGTTCCGGACGCATTCGGCGAGGGCCCGTCAAGCAGCAGGGCTCGGGCGCTCTTCCTGGGCTTGCTGGGCACGCTGGCTGTCAGTATCCTCACACAGTTCTTCTTCATCAACAAGGCGCTGGAGTGTTTCAGCTCCAACATATTTGAAGCGATTTACTATGTGACGTTCACGTCCACCGTGATTTTAGCTTCCGGTCTTCTCTTTAAGGAGTGGACCGCGCTGACTATAACAGACAGCCTCGCCATACTGTGTGCTTTAACCACGGTGTGCGTCGGTGTTGTTTTACTGCACATTTCCCAGGAGGCGCTGATTACGTGGAAGAAAAAAGAGGAAAAGTCAGACTGATTCAGATGCCTTTTAATCCTTTACATCGCATCTGCGCCAAAGTTGAGTTCCTGAGACTTTTTCCTACCTCCAGTTTGAATGACCAAAACAACATAAGATATATAATTAGTTTATTTTATCTTAAATATGTTTGAAGTAACACTAGATATGATGTTAACGCTTTCATCTAGTTAACCCTCAATCAGCTGAATTATCTTATGACACCTTTTATTTTAAAGAAGATTATATTTTTAATGTTTCTCTCTGTGTTTCTAATGCCTTTATCTACGACTGAGGGAACTTTAACAAACTCTAAATCATCTGGTTTGGGGATATGGAGTTCAAAGATTTTGTGCAGAAACATTAAAAATCAGGGGTCCTCTTTCTCCTCTCCATGTGTTGTCCAATGTAAAATATCACAGTTTAATGAAAAAGAAGCAGAAAATTTCAATCATATCAAAGCCTGCAATGTTAAAAACCACTTTCCATTCTCCTCATCGCACCAGTGGTCCAAATCCTGTTTTTGTTTCTTTTGTTTTTTTAAAATGAAAAAAAAAAAAAAGAAAAGTTGGAGGACGTGTAGACTGATAGAACATTTTCCTGCTTGAAAAACTCTAAAGAGCACTGGAATCATAAATGAGGCATTTCATTACAAGCTTAAATGTGGTCTGAGGACCGACAGTTAATTTGTCACTGTTGTGTAAATAACTGTGCTTCCTTTCCTCCAGAGTCTTGCCCATCAGGCTTTTACAGGCTGTCTCAGTTCTTAGAATCACCTCCGTGAGTTCAGGCCGCCTGTAAATTATTGAAGGTAACTCCATAAGCTGCCTCTTCAGCTGTGTGGAGGACGACTGAGTATTCTGTGCAAAGGAGAATTTTGTAACACATTCCTTCTCTTCTGTGGCCACTCGCTGTTTACACGAATACATTAAAACTTGAATAAATTAATTAATGTTCTACTTTCATGCCTGGTTATTTATATGAGTCATTCCTCCTGAGATTACTAATGCACAGACTCAGAGCAAACATACCAGCATGTGAACATCATCAGAAGCTCTTCACAGAAGAACAAACACACAAGTGGACGTAAGATGTGCCTCCATCAGTGTCAAACCCTTAATTTATATCCATTTAAAATGCAACTGACTATAACTCATAATCCTTTAAAAGGGAGATTGATTAATACTTTTAAATCACACAAGATAAGCTAAATTCTACTGAAATAGCTTACAGATTAGCTTTTCATTGTCTTCTGTTATTTGGAGGGAAGGAGGCTCCAGTCCAAATATCTCACATGATGTACAGCACCAGTCAAAAGTTTGGACACACCTGAGGAGCTTGGATGTTCCTCTGGGACAATTTGAAAACTGTGAGGCACATAATGAATCTCTCTGACTATCACACCAGTGAACACAAAGTCTGGGTGTTAAATTCAGCTTATTGGAGGTCACTGAAGACGTCAGCAGATGTTTCCTGGCTGTGACTTTATTGTTATCATAAACTATTAAGAGTAGATCATGAAAAATGATAAACATGACGAGCACATCCACACTTATGACTGTCTTCTAATCTTCCCTTTTAACTTAAACGGGCCAATAAACTTGTTTACTTTGATTATAATGTCTGAATACAATTGAATGAATATTACATTCATGCTTGAGTTTGTAAGCTGTGCTATAATGCAGCTCAAACATGAAATTTTGTCTCATAATCTGAAGATTTCAGGAGACGGTCTGAATAGTTTGCATAGACGATCAACTGAGTTGGATATTATTTTAGTTAGTCAAACATAACAAATATAAACTACATATTTGAATAAATGAATAAGTTCCTTCCGTCTTTTTAAACTGTAGTGACACTTTCTCATTTACTGTTAACTAGAGACTGACCCAGCATGGTCAATTATGACTCCGCGCATATTTATGGTTCCCTGTTCTGCAGTGAACCATGGTGATCAGATTTCCTGCTGTAGAGACCTCAGATCTGAGTCTTTTTGCACAAACTCTTTGAAATTTTCCACATTTCCAAACCAGATTTTTGAAACTGAAGCAGCCAAATAACAAAGGATGAAAAGCACCCTGAGTGTGAGGACTTTAGTGCAATCACATTATTCAGTTTATCTCAAGTTTGGTGCTCAAATCAGACCAGCATACTGTCTATCTATAATTCACTCAAACATCGAGTTAAAAAAAACTGTTTAAAAATGTTTAAAATGAAAAATTATACGATTCTGTTCACATTTTTATACCCAAATTCAAGCCAGCACAATAGACTCCTCGGAGAAGTCAGAAATTATCTGAGCATAGGATTTAACCACTAAAACTAATTTTTCTGATCAGGAATGCAAGAAAATAACTGGAATTTGGCATCCTTACAAATGTTTTATTAGGTGTTGTAAAAGAACATTTTAAAATTAATGAAGAAAAAAATATTTTTAGTGTTACAATATTATTATTAAACAGCCTGCGTATACTGGTGGATTACTTATTAGAAAAACATAAAAATGATTTTGGTAAATACCAATACTGTTCATTTATGCCAGCTGTGGCATAAACCTTACCCAGGCTGGTGGTTTAATGAACATTGTTAAGCACCGAACTGCAAGTTTTTATGTCTTTATTTCAAAGACAAACATTTGCATGCTTTTTAAAACCGCTTAATTAATTAATAATATTAAAACATCTATAATGTCTGCCACAGATAAGCATATATAGGTATGAGAAACAAAAACAGGCCATTCAGGTTTCAAAGGATGACATTTAAAATACATTGTTTTGGAAAATTACACCAAAATGTTTTGAAGTGAGACCTGTCTGATTAGAAACCAGATTTGCAGACTTGGTCTCTTGTGTTCTGGGGGCCTCTGGATGTCTGGAGTTTTGATCTCCTCCACACCTGCTTCACGCCCTGGAGGACGGGGCTGTGCCCCCCCCCCCCCCCCCCCCCCCCCCCCCCACACCCTCTAGCAGATTATTACATGAAGGAACCTTTTTAAAAAAACAAAAAACAAGCGCGTCCATGCTCACGGGTGTACACACTGGTGGTCGCACCCGCAGACTGCACCCTTTTTGGCTCCTGCCTCGGGGCACGCTGTGTTCTGTTGATCTTATGTGCTGCACAATGATGTTTAACGTTTAGTATTTGCTGTCATATTCCCATGTATCATTGTGATGTTGTTTGTTCTGTTGCTCTTGTTCTCTTCTGCTTGCTTTCTTTTTTCTTTCTCGGCGGGTGGTCCAGGTGATTGATGTGTGCATTTTTTTTTCTCTGCCCGTTCTGTTGGTTTTTGTCTTTTGCCCTTCTCCCCCGTCCCTCTTCTCGGCTGTTTCTCTTTCCCTCTTTCTTTCTCCCCTTCTTTCCCCCAGTCGGGTCTGTCCCGTATTCAGTGAGTGAAGATAGAATAAACGGTGGAGGGTGAATCGGGTGGACCATTGCGGCGGGGCTGGGATGGTCAGTTTGGTGGAGTGGATCCGTTGGGCATCTTTCTTTGCCTTTGGACGGCAATTCTGGTGGCAAGGGAGCCAAACGGGACAGGCCAAAAAAAAAAAAAAAAAAAAATCTAAAAAAAAAAAAAAAAAAAAAAAAAAAAGAATGTGGCATGATTGTTGGTGTCAGAAGGTGTCAGCCTATTAATATGATGATTTTTTTTTCTGGGTATTTTCTTACTAAAAGGCAGATGTGTGTCATCGGTATTGACTCATCTTAGGACTGACAAGAGAACAGTGTTCTATATCACATTAATTATTCTACTGTGGAAGCAGCACAAACAAACATTATTAACAGTAACAAGACATTAGGGACATTGAAAATCCTTCTTATATTACACTTCAGTGTGTTTAAAAAAATTACTGAATGTTGCAGTATAATGACTTCATTTCCTTTTAATCACCTTTCTCCAAATGAGAGCAGAGCGTATGGTCCCAACAGAGTGGAGCCAAGGAAAGAGCATTATAGTTGGTGTATCAAGTGCTGTGTGTGCTATTTCGTCTTCTTCTGCAGGGTGAACAAATAACAGGGCTGATGTACTGCTTATGAGGTAATGTTAAGCCTACAGTGCACTTATATAACGTGCTATTGAGATGCTTATTACATGTTTGTTACCTGATTATTACAGTCCAAAAGGGAGGAGCCATCAGTTCAAATTTAAACGGATGATGCTATTCAGTTTCGCTTTCTAAATTTCTTTATTGCTAAAAGTTGGGAAATCTGTCACAGTACATGTAAAACTGTCACATTACATTAGAAAAGTGCAACTAGTTAATTCCACAAAGAGAAGAAAACTTCAAAGCCACTGCAGCAGCACAGTTCAGCTGATCAAACAGCCTGTCCACAAAGAGAACAGGTCCAGCAGAGCTCAAAGTGCAAATCAACTTTGGTCATTAATTTGAGTCATTTTTTTACCCACAGTATTGGATTTTAGGTGCCTGGTAAATCCCATTTTAACAGTTATAACTCAATAATGTCTTTGGAAAATATTATTATAAAATATACGTCAGTGATGGGCTTATATGGTATAATATACAGCCAGATCACCAGCTTCTTCAAGTAGCATGTGCTAATGACAGATAAAGATACCTGTTGAACAAAAACAAAACAAAACAAAAAAAAAATCTGCCCTGTTTGTCTGCAGCTCTCTGAAAGGTAATTCCACACATAGTGAGGCAATTTCCATTCAAAGTCATATTTCTAAACCTTAAATAAATTGCTATTGTAATTACTTAGTTAAAAAAAAAAAAAAAAAAAAAAAAGAAACCAGATTTGCAATAAAATGTATTATTTAGGAAGTATAATTTGTTATTTTTTATTTGGGATTTTTATTTCATTTTGACTTTTTATTTTTAAATTCAGTTTGGTTTCAGTTATTTTCCAGAGTGCTTATTTATTTATTTATTTTGCTTCAATTTAGTTTTTAATTGCTTGAAAATCTTTTGTTTTAGTCTTTCTAATTATGATTGTATGAAGCAATGACTGTTTTCTACAGTCATTGGTATGAAGGGCATAGAGAGGCATGCCCTTTTGAAAGCAGCTGACTGACAGTCTCAAAAACATTACCCTCAATACCAAGTGTAATAAAACTGTGATAAAACGAATAAATGCTAAATCATAAGGATATCTATATTATTATTTTATTTTTAGTGCGTTTGAAATCTATCTATCTATCTATCTATCTATCTATCTATCTATCTATCTATCTATCTATCTATAGATATTACATTTAGTTTTAGCAGTTTAGTTTTACTTAACTATCATAACCTTAGTAACCACTGATTTTCTTTTTAATGATAAAGCGCTGCTAGGTTTCCCCGGTAGACCTGATGATGGAGATGGAGTTTCCAGTACGCCTGCGGTTCCGGGTCCAGGTGGTTCCGATGTTGCGTCCCGCCTGCGGTGCTGGGTCCCGCCGGCGGAGGGCACACCGCTCCGGCCGCGTGTCCTGTGCGAGGCGGAAGGAGCGGCGCGCAGTGCGGCAGCAGCGTCTGGAGGCTCGGCGTGTGCGCGCTGGTTGAACGCGGAGGGAGCAGTAGGTGATGCGCAGCCACGGAGCCGGAAAGCAGACTGTTCATCAGCGAGAACCTTCTTGTGTGTGTGGAGCTGAGCAGCCCGCGGTGAGCAGGTAATAATCCGAGCTCTGTGCTCGTTAAAGGCGGCGCAAAGAGACTCTCAGTGGCTTCATTCACTCTGCGTTAGCCAACCAGTCAGCCAGCTAGCCTCCGCGCTAATGAAGCTAATGCGGCTAGCGGCGTATAGCAGCATTTACACGCTTTCTTTATTTCTGCCGGTGAGTTAAAGCACAGATTAGTGTCCACACAGGGAAGACTCAGTTAAACACCAAAGCAGCCCGTAAAAAAAGAGACCGCCTGAGGCTAACTCGACATTAAGCCTCACCTATCGCGGCCAGGTGAGCCTCCCTTTCGTATCACTTCCTGAATTCTTGAGTACTGGAGATGGGTGATTTACATAGCAGGTGACTTAGTTGCACAATGCTTTTGAATGTATCTCAGTACAACACCCAGAAACCCTTCAGGTTTTACCGAGAGTCACTCGGATGTGCGTGAATGGGAGCAGACTGTAGGTAGGAAGGACAGCAGGTAGATGGATTCCTCCAACTCCTCAGGTGATGCTTTTCCAGGGTGTAGAGTGGACTGTGGTCACGGTAGGTTCCTGCTGGGGTGCTGACGTTAAACACTGGTCTTTATGAGTCTCTCACTCCAGCCTGTGGTCTGTTCTTCTGCTGTCAGGTGTTTGGGTCGGACAGAACTGCACCTTACCGGGTCAGCACCTGCGCTGTCAGCTGGTAAATGTGACAGACCGCATCAACACATCCAGCCTCACTATGGCTCAAGACAGGGGCAAATATGACTTCTACATTGGCTTGGCGCTGGCCGTCAGCTCCAGCATCTTCATCGGAGGCAGTTTTATCCTGAAGAAGAAAGGACTTCTGAGGTTGGCGAGGAAGGGGTCCACACGGGCAGGTAGGGGTGCTTTTTTCTGAGCATCGATGCTGGTTACCCCAATCCTTGAGGGGACCCACACTTCAGTCTTCTTTTTCTGTTTGTTTGCTTGTCTGTTCCCCCCTCACAGGCACTCCCTGTGAGGGGTGTTTCCACACATGCTTATCCATTGTGACATTTCAGGCTTGTCAGGTTCTCCTCACCTGTGCAGGGTGTGTTTAAGTGTGTGTCTGCATGTTGTTTGTGTGCATGAGTCATGAACACTCTTAAATCTTAGCAATCATTAACTCCAGCGCTCTGCTCGACCTTCAGTTCACGTCCATCGCCTGACCTGCAGTCAAAGCGAGGAGTTGCATAATTCAGGTTTTTCTTACATGCAAGTGACATTGAAATGAGGAATCACGTGGAAATGAAAACATTTCTTTTGCTTTTCAGGGCAGGGAGGTCATGCGTATCTGAAAGAGTGGCTGTGGTGGGCAGGTTTACTATCAAGTAAGTGATAACGCTGTGGCTCAAAATGAAATGAGATCATTCAGATGCAGGTGTAGCAGACATTCTCCAGAGTTGGTGCATAACATATTTGCATATGTTGAGGTCACATGTGGTTTCAGGAGCTGGTATTTGTCTTTGTGGATGCACCACCTGGGCTCATGCTGATTGCTGATGCTGTTTGAAGGAGACCTGCTGCTGTTGTTATTTTGACACATTCAGGACTTCTTTTGCGTCTCCTTCACTTTTGTTATCGTTACAGAAAAGCTCAGAATTGGTCTTTGGCAGATTGAACTGAAGAAAACCTGCCCAGATTTATTCTTTCTTACTTATTTAATTCCATTCTCTTGAATTACAATTCAAATTCAAGGAAGAACACAGTTTTCTTTTAATATTAGATATTTAAGTTCTCCAAGGACTGATTAACCATGTTAAGTAATCACGATCTCAGTCTTACACTTGATTTTAAAGCAAACCTTGTTTTTTTCGCTCTCTTGTCATCCTTTACCAGTGGCGGATGTTCATATTAAACATGTCCAAAGTTTCTAATGATGAGCTCAGTGTATTTACAATAATCCTTCAAAGCTCAGACTGCTCCAAACACTCAGTTTATCACAGATTTGTTTCCTACTCTGGGATCAGAAAGTATCCTTAAAGGGGCTGAAACGGCTTATTTCAGGCAGTCGGTGAAGTCTGACTACACAAGTGAGATAAATTAGGATTATTTTGAACTGTGAATCATGCAGGGCTACTCTAGGAAAGTCCAAAAATAAAAACAAGGACCTGGGAATGAACGAAAGTGTTTGGTAATAACAAATGAGCTAAATGTAATCTCATTGTTGAATCAGATGGTATATTGGTGCATGTATTTCATTATTACAGATATAATAATCCAGCTTCATCTCGCTAGCTTTAAGATATTTTGTCACTGTCCCATTGTCAAACCCTTTCTTTCTCTACTACCTCTGTTGCAAAATGCCCTAAACCTCAGATAGTATTACAGTGTTTGCATGTCTCTGTCACAGGACAGTTCTACTTTCCTTCATGTGTGGAAATAACTGTCTGTTAACCTTTTGCAGTGGGGGCTGGGGAAGCGGCCAACTTCGCCGCGTACGCCTTTGCTCCTGCAACGCTAGTCACACCGCTGGGAGCCCTGAGCGTGCTCGTCAGGTACTGATGAGTGCATGTGTCTCATCCACCTCAATGTTTTGATTGTGTAAGAGTGTGTGTGACCTGAAATGAACTTATTTATTTATTTATTTTTGGTCGCAGCGCCGTGCTGTCGTCATACTTCCTGATGGAACGGTTAAACCTGCACGGGAAGCTTGGCTGTCTGCTCAGTATCCTGGGCTCCACCACCATGGTCATTCACGCGCCGAAGGAAGAGGAGATCAGCAGCCTCGAGGAGATGGCGGCCAAGCTGGTTGACCCAGGTACAGAAAAAAATTCTTCTCTGTAGATCGTGTCTACAGATATTTCCTCCAAATATTCATCTTTGCTTCACAAAACATGATCATGCCTTACATGCAAAAGGTCTCAGGTTCGATTCCTGAAGGCAGCACAAACCCAGCTTCAGGGGATCACAAGCCACTATACTCCCAACACCGGTCCCGGGCGCTAACAGAGATCTGCAGATTTTCACTGATCAATACAATGTACAAAAAAAAAACAAAAAAACAAAAACGCAAGTTGATCTTTCAGGAAACTTGTTATCCTATTTTGCATCGTTCTTCTGTTTCACTGAGGAAACTGGCTCCAGGCAATCAGGTGGAAGAAATGTTCAGTTTCTTTGTTTACCAGCAGCAGGTTTCAGTGAACCACACCCTCTGAACAACTAAAGCGTGTATTTTCACTTTTGTGAAAGCGCATTCAGCAGATGCTACAGTGGGGCTGAGGTCTGGAGACTGGCTAGGCCACTCCAGGACTTTCAAATGCTTCTTACGGAGCCACTCCTTTGTTGCCCGGGCGGTGTGTTTTGGATCATTGTCATGTTGGAAGACCCAGCCTCGTTTCATCTTCAAAGTTCTCACTGATGGAAGGAGGTTTTGGCTCAAAATCTCACGATACATGGCCCCATTCATTCTGTCCTTAACACGGATCAGTCGTCCTGTCCCCTTGGCAGAAAAACAGCCCCATAGCATGATGTTTCCACCCCCATGCTTCACAGTAGGTATGGTGTTCTTGGGATGCAACTCAGTATTCTTCTTCCTCCAAACACGACGAGTTGAGTTTATACCAAAAAGTTCTACTTTGGTTTCATCTGACCACATGACATTCTCCCAATCCTCTGCTGTATCATCCATGTGCTCTCTGGCAAACTTCAGACGGGCCTGGACATGCACTGGCTTCAGCAGCGGAACACGTCTGGCACTGCGGGATTTGATTCCCTGCCGTTGTAGTGTGTTACTGATGGTGACCTTTGTTACTTTGGTCCCAGCTCTCTGCAGGTCATTCACCAGGTCCCCCCGTGTGGTTCTGGGATCTTTGCTCACCGTTCTCATGATCATTTTGACCCCACGGGATGAGATCTTGCGTGGAGCCCCAGATCGAGGGAGATTATCAGTGGTCTTGTATGTCTTCCATTTTCTGATGATTGCTCCCACAGTTGATTTTTTCACACCAAGCTGCTTGCCTATTGTAGATTCACTCTTCCCAGTCTGGTGCAGGTCTACAATACTTTTCCTGGTGTCCTTCGAAAGCTCTTTGGTCTTGGCCATGGTGGAGTTTGGAGTCTGACTGTTTGAGGCTGTGGACAGGTGTCTTTTATACAGATGATGAGTTCAAACAGGTGCCATTCATACAGGTAACGAGTGGGGGACAGAAAAGCTTCTTACAGAAGACGTTACAGGTCTGTGAGAGCCAGAGATTTTCCTTGTTTGAGGTGACCAAATACTTATTTTCCACCCTGATTTACGAATAAATTCTTTACAAATCCTACCATGTGGATTCATGGATTTTTTTTTCACATTCTGTCTCTCACAGTTGAAGTGTACCTCTGGTGCAAATTACTGACCTCTGTCATCATTTTAAGTGGGGGAACTTGCACAATCGGTGGCTGACTAAATACTTTTTTGCCCCACTGTATATTTGGAATATTTTCATTTCCATCAGACAGGAAATGGAAGCTGGAATTTACCTGCGATAACTCAGGAATTGTTTGAGTCACTTTCTGTTGTTGTAACACAAAGTTCACATCTGAAGCAAAAAAGTATTTAGTATCCACTGTTAGTTTCATTGTTAGCATTACTCTTTCTGATTATTTGAATGTGGAGAATATTTGGTCAGGAGCAAGATCCAATCTTTATAATACAAATCTAACACTTCCTGACTTAAGAGTCATGTGAGAATAACAGGTCATGGAAAAACTTTAAAATAACTGAAACAATAATGTAATCTCTTTATTTCAGCTGGTTAAGATGTTTCTTTCTGCGAGTACTTTTAGTTATCTAACTACTCTCATATGAACAAATGTGTTAATATGCAAAATATGAGGGAAATAAATCTGTTTCTATGGTTTTGAAAAGCTAAACTTGTGTCATTCTGCTTCAGTTGATTTGTTTTAGCTCAAAGACGATGTGAAAAAAACCTCACAAAACAGACTCCTGCTCTCTGGAAGTAAAAAAAAAAGATTTGTGTGTCACACGTTAAAGTTGGAAGGGCTACATTAATTTTAACTGTTAAACGTTTGTATGTTCTCCCTGTGTGTGCATGGGTTCTCTCTGGGTACTCGGTGGGGTTGGGTTAATGATTCTAAATTGCCCATATGTGTGAATGTGAGTGTAAATTGTTGTCTCTCCATTAGTCCAGTGACAGAGTGGCAACCTGGCCTAGGTGTACACATTATGGCAGCTGGGATCAGCCCCCTGCAACCCGGAATTAGATAAGATTGGATTTATTGAAGTGAAGGATGCTGAGAATAGTGATGGTTTGCAGATGCTTATTTTCTTGAAATGCTCCCCGTCCCACCTCTTCTCCTTTTCTTTCTCAGGGTTCCTTGTCTTTGCCACCCTCGTCATCATCGTTGCACTCATCTTCATATTTGTTGTGGGTCCCCGCCACGGCCAGACCAACATCCTAGTCTACATCACCATCTGCTCGGTAATCGGAGCACTCTCTGTGTCCTGTGTGAAAGGACTGGGCATCGCCATCAAGGAAGCGATCGCCGGGACGAGCGTGGTGAAAAACCCGCTGGCGTGGATCCTGCTCCTGGGTCTAGTGGGCTGTGTGAGCACGCAAATCAACTACCTGAACAAAGCTCTGGACATTTTCAACACCTCCCTGGTAACGCCAATCTACTACGTGTTCTTCACCACGTCCGTGCTCACCTGCTCTGCCATCCTCTTCAAAGAGTGGGAGCACATGGGAGCGGACGATGTCATCGGTACACTCAGTGGCTTCCTCACAATCATCGTGGGCATCTTCCTGCTCCACGCCTTTAAAGACGTTAGCGTGAGCCTGGCCACGCTCGCGGTGTCCATGCGGAAGGAAGAACGAGCGTTTCCCACAGCCAACGGCATAGCATCTCACACCGCCTACGAACTGCTGGACGAGAAGTCGGCCGGAGACTTGGAGGAGCGAGACACGGCTTCGCATTTCGACAGCGTCTCCAGAAGGAATGGCACGATGACGTCCTTGCTGGATCACTAAGGACCTCCCTATTCCAGAAGACTCGGCCGCGGCTCTGATGTAGACGTGGAGCGCGAGAATGAGACAATCAGCGATCCGGGGCGTAAACAGACCAGTGGATTGTAGTTAATGTTTTAATTTGCCTTACTTTTCTTGGAATATGGCTCATATTCATCTCTAGTTAAACTTAATTTCATTCCTGTGTAGCGCTGTAAATAAGTTTTATAAAAAGGTTTTATGGACATGCACCTTCATGCACTGACTTCCTTTCTATGAATCAGATGAAGTTTTAATATATATATATATATAAATATATATATACTTTATGAAGTCCTGCTGACAATGACTACATTTGATAGGACGTTCTATGATTTGAGTTGTCGTCATACTTGAAGGTAACGGCAGTTAATGTTGGGAGTTCTGAACTTTTTCTTTGCAGTTTTTACATTAAAAGCTTGACACAAACCAACATTTGTTACATATTTATTGAATTAAATGATTAAAACATAAGGCACAGTGAATAAATGCTGAACATGAGCTTGAGCTCTGTTACTTCAGTTCCACTTAAAATGTTTAGCATGCAAGTTGAACAGTGTAGAAAATATAAATTTACCATCACCCACACTTAAAATAGATTAATGCTCACCCTCAAACACCCGCCACCGCAAACCCTTAAATACGTCAGATAAAAACTACTTCCTCTCTCTGATCTACTTCTGTCTGCAAGTATAAAACAAAGAATATCCAAAAAGGGGAAATATTCTTTTCTGATAAGGCACAAATGAATACAAAAAAGAAAAAGTGGCCCAACTTCTGACACATGATGGTCCTCAGACCTAAAGGGCGATATTTGTGGTGATGCGGACAGTGTTTGAAACTTCACGCTGGTCCACAGTGTCGACGGCCGCCTCAGCTGCTGGCGAGCGACTGGTGTATCGGAGGCTGGAAGCATCGCACGTGCTCGACCGGCATGTTCTCGCCGTCGCCAGACTTCATGTACTTGTTCAGGATGGCGAAGATCTCGTTGTTGAGGACTTGGAATCTACGGATTCTGTCCACCATCTTCTTTAGAGGCTGAAAGGGAGACAAACACGGGAATGAGCTCAGAACAGGTCCCACTTAATCACGTTGCTGCTTTTATGTCAGATCCTATTTCACTGGTGAACGTTTATTTTAAACGTGGCCACAGTTTCTAATAGCACATAAAGCCAACAGCTCAGACTGTGCTAAACGCTCAGTGTTACACAGATTTTCCAACTCTCCATTCTGAGGTCACAGAGAGAGCAGGGTGTATTTATAGTACCGTAGGTCAGCCCTGAAGTTGACAACACAATAATTCCCAACATTATTTTTCTTAACCCCCCCTACGGGCTTTTGGATCATCACAGGAAATAACAGTTTGTGATACGTTTTAGCCAGATAACTTTTCTCTGCAGTTTCTCAAGAGCATTTGCATCAGTTGCATAAAAAAACAACAAAAAAAACCCTGAACTTCAGACATAAACATTGCAGTCGTGGTGGCCATCAATGCCTCTGAGCTTGTGCATTTGGTGGGTTGGAGTTTGCCTGACATCTTCTGCAGTCTCATTTAGTGGCTTGTTGTAGAACATGAGGATGTTCTGAATGAGCAACTTCAGGAAAAAATGCCAACTCTTTCTTGGGCTTTAGGATTTATTTCTGTGGAACTACAGAAAAGCCCCGCTGACCTGCTGTTTAAACCTTCTGTTTATCTGGGACAGCCAATTATAAAAAGCTCCCATAAAGGGGGAGGAGCTATAAGAGCCTGTTTGATATTTGGTGTTTCCAAATGGCAGTGGAAGAACAGGAAATTGTATGCAATTGTGTATAAAACAGCTTATTATGAACTTTAACAGTGTTTCAGTTCAATCTGAGGATCCAGCTGGGAGATGTGAGCTGAGCACCAAGAAAACGGGACAGTTAGCCAGGCTCATTTCAAGGTTAAATCCAGCTCCCGGCAGTTCTAAAACAAACTCATCTGCTTAATCCACACAAACGCTGAAGAGTGTAACATCGCGGAGGGTTACCTGCAGCGACTATCTGACGACTTCAGAACCTCATTCTGTGTTTTCATGTGCAGCCACGCTGATTAGCTTCCCCCCCCCCCCCATGTACTCAGTGAAACCTGTGGGTTTGGTTCTCAGTGACCTACTTATCTGCCCATGAATGCATCACAATGTTGCTGGGTCAGTGTTGCCAACGCACAATACTCAACAAAGAGTTCATCAACAATCACGGAAAACAAAACGCAACAAAAATTCCTGAGAGGCAGGTAAGCTCCTAGCAAACAGAACCATCACGCCCATTTCTCTTTCATCGTCCTACACTTCACTCCCAACTGATTCAAAACTCTTTCATAGTCCGTGAGGGAAAACCCCCCCCCCAAAAAAACAAAAAACAGTCCATTTATGATTCAGTGGGTCACCCTGAAGCCTTTTTTGCTCTTTGCTACATTCTGAGGGGATACACTCAGTAACAGATTTCAACATAAATTATTCAAGTATTTTTTTTTGACAGAAATCCGAGTTCTGATTTCAACTTCCCTGCGCTGCCTCCGCAAGGACCAGAGTGCTGCAAAACTGAAGAAAATGAACACCTGAAGCCGCTCTTGTGATCGCCGACACGCTTGTGCTCATGAAGCAGAAGGACGGACGTCTGCAGATTCACGCTGAGCTGTATTTAGCTTTCTGTTAGCAGTGAAATTCATAATTCATAATTTTGGACTCAAAGCAGAAACACAGCATTAGAAAACAAAAACAACAGTTCAGTGTGGTTTGCTCTCAGTAATGTACGAAGTTATTTTAACTGTTGCAGTCTCACACCTGAGACGGATCTTGTTTAGTGACTTTAAACGCTGCGACGTTATTGGCTGCTCCACGACAAAAATTAGAGGTGGAGGATCTGAAACTCATCAAGCTCATCTTTCATGCTTCATTACCAGTTCTTACTGTGGTTTTTTACAAAGTATTTATAGAAAAGTATCACTTATTTACAGAGGTTAAAAAAGGAATATAGCTTTTTAAATCTGAGTCTCATATGATCTGGTGTGACTGAAGCCAGATTACATCATTATCAACACCCTAAAGGCTACAAAACGACAACAAACAGAAGTCATGTGAACCTAAACTCACCTTGATAAATTCCATACGGGTCATAATCTTTATTAACTTTGCACGTCACGTCACGCAGGGCGCCATCAGCAGATTTTATTATCTAATGTTCAGAGTTCAGCCGTGCGTTTAACAGCCTGTTGTTGAGGTTTCAAATCATATCAGCAGGTTATGGCATGAAGCAGAAAAGTCAATCACATTTTCTTGATGTGTGTCAAAAATAATAATTAAAAATGAATAAAAAAATCTAACTGAATTGAAGACATACGCAGGTCTTTACTTATATTCTTGGTACATTTGCTATTTGAGATGGTGTGCTCATTATTTTGGATGCAGTAACTGGTGGAGATGCTCGGGGACGTCAGGTGAGGGAAGATGCGTTAAATCTGCACCTTATGTATGCTGTATTTAACAGCCGTGCTCATGTCTTTCAAACTCACCACGCTCTTGATGATCTCATCCTTCCCGTCGTGCTTCTGCACCTTGAGGAGGTGGTAGCTGAAGTCAAGGATGTCAAAGCGTCTCTGCTGTCCCAGCAGGGCGATGATCATGCAGCCTGCCCAGTGGAGGCCGTCTCCAAAGCACTGCCTGGAGGACAGGAAGAGGGTGTGTCAGTAAATATTAGGTGAGAGGAAGCGTGTGCGTGTTTGTGTTCGGCCACACTCACTCCACTGTGAACTCGTGGGCTCCCACAGGAATGCAGTACACAAACTGCATGGCGCTCCAGAGGCGGTGGAACTCCACACACTCGTCCACGTGCATCACGCCGTTGCTGGGCAACGGCCCACGCCACACAGGGTCCTCCAGGAAGCCTCGCACACGTGTGAGGATAACCTCAAACATGGACAGACCGCAACACAGGCGCTCTTTGGTCAATAGGTCGCCCTCACGAGCGATGGCTATTTGCTGAAAGAGAAGTAAAAGCATTCAAAAGATCGTCTACCGGTCAGCATCCTCCATAAGTGTCACATGACACAGGAGCAACTGTAGCTTATCTCTGTCTTAATGGTGTGTTCAGAGGGAAACAAAATAAGTTGGTTTATTGCCTGATGTCATCCTCAGGATAAAGTCCACACGATGAAACACATTTATATGGCAGCAAATTTGTTCATGAAGTCCTCCTGGAGAATTTATTTAAGTTCTGAAGATGTTTTAACTCCAGCTCTCAGCTGTACTGAGAAGAAAGTAGTTTCCTCATTGGTTGTTAGAGACAAACATCAGCTGGTTTTGAATTGGCCCTGAAACACTCCAGCATTTGTATTTACATAACTAACCCGAGGGAAAGTGAACACACCATCCGGCGGCTCTTACCTGTGGTGTGCCGAGGCGTTCTATCAGGGGAACCATATGCAGCGCCGTGTATTTGGCCTCCAAGCGCTTCATCTTGGCGTCGAGGCGCTCCCCCTCTACACAGACAGACAAAGAAATGCATGAAGTTTAAGTTGAGGATTGTCAACCAGTGGAAATTTGTTCTTAAGAAAGAGGTTTAAAAAAATAAAAAAATAAAAGCTTACAAGAAATAGAAAATTCAGACTAAGAAAGGAAAAAAGTGAAAATGTGCCAAAACGCAGTCCGACAGAGTTGTTACTTGTATAACAAAAAAAAATTAAATAAAACAAAAACTTCTCACAATCAGCTGTTTTGTTTCTACATTAACTTTAGTAAATTTAATGAAGCCTGCCAGAATTTGACCTTCATATTAAGATTTTTCCAGATTACCAGGTCCTGGAAATACACAGGTTGTGTAACGGAGCTTTATGACACCAGCAAGAAAGGCAAAAAAAAAAAAAGAAAAAGAAAAAGAAAAAGTGTGATCAACATCAAGTGGAAAGTAAATGCACAAACCGCACCTTCGTGCATGGGCTTACTCATACTGAACATTTAAAATAAAACATTAATGGAAAAATATTATCACACAGATGGAATCACAGTTAGAAGATGAGCTTTTTATGAGCAACCACCGATGATTCATCAGAAACGGATCAAACATCCAGGGTACCCTGTGGCCGTTTATGCTCCTCTACGTCACAGACGTTAAACTGCTACAGCTTATTCAAACTACGATTTACAGAGAAAAACAAAATCGCGCCGAGCAAAAATCGGATTTTGTCATCGATTTTGACACGAGTTGGGTATAAAATTTATTTGGTTGCAGTTCATGTAAACAGACAGTAAATGTGTTTTTCAGCTCTTAAAATTTCTTCTGGATATTTCTGAATTATGAGGGTTTAAAAAGATGTTGGAAAAAGAAAATTAAGAATGTGCCAAATTTCTATTAAGCCCCAATGCAAGTCTGGAAATATTCAGAGAATGAAGGTAAAATTTTGCTTGCCTGGAATAAGCTAAAGTTATTGTAAACATCAAAAGAAAAAAAAAATTGAGATGAGAGGCACAGATCGAGTTTGTTATTAATAGAAAATCAAACGCACACATGATGGCTACAGCATCCAGTTTGGGTTTATAAAATTTTAAATTTATGGGATTTTAATATTTAAAAACAATCATAAAAATTAGCAATATTTTCAGCCAGAACAAGATGCAACCTCTACAATGTTCTGCAACCCATGAAAACATATCAGTAAACCACAGTATGGCACGCTGGTGTCTCTGACACACACACACACGCATGCACACCTGCTGCAGATAATGCTGCGCTGGAATAACTGACTCTCTGTAATCCCGGCTGAAAACCGTACCCAACAAAAGCACTCTTGACTCCCGCTGAACTAATGTTTGCTAGAACACAGCACCCAGCTGTTTTTAAAATTGTTAAGCTTTTCCTAAAACAATACTTTAATGATGGAAAACAACTGAGTGCTGCATCTCAGCATCTCACCCTTGAGCGACGGGAAAAACCAAGGAGGAAATTTACATGGAAAGGTTTCGTTTTTTCAGCTGGTTAATGAGTCTCATTGTTAGTCAACTTTGGAACCAAAAGATGAGATCATGAATACACGCAGATGAAATGAGCCTCTATTTAAACAAACTTGTCTTTGGTTAGAGAAAAAAAAAAAGGTGGGGGTTCATACAAATAAAATAAGCCTTATCCAGAACAAGCTCAGTGCAGCTGCTCCTTCATGTCAAAGCAGACAGACATCGAGAGGATTCTGGTATCTGGTCAGGATCCTTCCATCCAAAGGTAGAAAACCCAAAAGGAAGCACAAGAGATCATAAATCTCATGTGGCCAGGAAACACTTCAAGTTCCTCCAGGACGATTTGAAAAATGAGGCAAATCTGGATAAATCCTGCTGCCAGAATGATCTGAGCGGAGCGATAACAGCAGAGCATGGACGGACAGACGGATAAAAGGGTCAATGTGATGAAGTCCTTGTGACCCTTTTTAGATTACTTAAGCAGGATGCAATGAGCTTAAGGTCGCATGAAGGGAAATTAAAGAGTTTTGTGATTTCGGGTTATGGTTAAATCGCTGGGAGTCACTCTGGCACCACCAGAATCCGCCTTTTATTCAACAGCGAGCAGAGATTTCAGACGCTTGAATCATTGTTTTGGACCCAGAGCAGATAAAGCACGGAGACAGTTTATTGATTACACTGTATGAACTGCGCAGAGCAAAGAGCACAAAGTTATCAATAGGAACCCATCTGCCTGTTGACTTTGCCTAGAAATTTGTCCATAAAGTTATAAACAAGTCCAACCCTGCCCAGGAACAACTGTGACTTGTGCAGGGACTACAAAATATTACACATTCTTACTTTGTTTATTAAATTTAGGCCGCTTATTCAAGTGGACGTTTTAGAGATCTGGGATGTTAATACATGTGTCTGAACTAGAAAAGTTTTTGGGTCCCTCCTGCTGTTTTGACTGTGCAAATAAAATTGACTTTTCCTCTCAGTATTTACCTTTGACATGGACTCTGGGAAGAATGTTCTGGAAAGGTGCAGCATGCAGCAAATCACAAACTTCTTCCTGTGACTGGAGGGAAAACAGCAAAACTTTAGAATAGGAGGCGACTGCATGAGGAAAAAAAATAATGAAAACATCTGCGGAGCATCTTAATGTCGCCAGAGGCTCCCGATGACCCCGCGACCCGTACCAGGCTCTGCTCACTCAGCATACAGAACAGGATGGCGTTGCCCACCTCCCTCAGGTTCTGGAAACACACAGTCTTGAGCTCAGCGTACTCAACGATGTCCTTCAGCTGGTGGTGGAAGAACTCCAGGATACCTGAATGGAATTACACTGCAGTTATCACATATCTGCTACAGATAACAGCACTCAAAAGTAGATTACAGCAGGTATGCAGCGCTCCCTGATAAGCACATGAAGGGCAGGTTTTGTGGGCTCATGTTTGTTCTGTTGCTGCTCCCTCAGTGGAGTAAAGAAAGTCAAGATAAAGGTCTCTGTACTGAAACGTGTCCACCGCAACTCTTTGATTACTTTTTTGTGCCTCCTCTTCCTGGTGAACGTCCACTGATACTTCCTTTCCCATTAAGGAAAACCTTTACGCCAATCAGTGTTTTGCCTACATGTCAGACTAGGTGCTTCTGGATCATTGCTGGATACACGTAGATGTGACGCAAATCTTTTGACTGAACAAGGTCATCTAACAAAAGGAAATGTGACCAGTTTTTCTCCTCACATTTGAAAGCTTTGATTAAAATGTTAAATACGACTCATTTCCAGCAGTTTGCTTCATTTGAATGAAGCGTTCGCTCCTGACTCACAGCTTCAGATTTTACTCCGACTTGTTCTGCAGATTCAGTCTGTGCGGCTAAGACCCTGACACGACTGACAGAGCAAATCCACTGTGCTCAGAGGTTTTGCCTTTTCTACCAGTTAAAATGAAAGTCAATAAAATGCAGTTTGAACGCTAACACACAAAACAAGCAAAATCCAGCACTGAGACCAAAAAGCACCAGATGTCTCCACGCAGTGGCTTATATTCACATGTATGGGTGTTCTTTGACTCGTATCAAATATCACTGTTATCTTTTTCTACATGTGCAGTATCTGCTGAGTTTTTTTTACTGCTTGTATCAGACCCAGACATTGTGTATCAGCTGGCTACACTTTGACATACCCGGGGAACCGTACTCGTAGCGTGGAAGTCTGCAAATCTTGGGCATCACCTCCATCAGGGTCTTCACATACTGCATTATGGTGCCCTGAAGCTGTAGAAACAGAGAGCTTAACTCCACTTAAAGGGAAGTGAACTCACAAAGAATGAAGCACAGTAGCATCATGAAATCATAGCTCCTGCACATCATTACACACTCACCAGGCTTTTGACAACCTTCAGCAGCTCCTCCATCACCACAGCAATGCCCTGGTAGCCCAGCAGTCTGCACATCACCTTAATGTGTGGGGGGCCCAGAAAGTTTCTATAGGAGCCAAAAGTGCTGCTATAGGCCAGGTTCAGGGTCTACATGCAGAGAAAGACATCAAAAGACATCAAAAAGGTTAGTATGAATATTGCACACCACCATGCAGGGACTTTGTTTTGAGATATTTAAAGGGGGGGATGGTGAAGCTCTGAGAAAGCAGTCCACCAACTACTCTTTCAGAGTCTGCTTCTCTTTAAGGGAGTTCTTTGTCCCCACAGTCCCCAAGTGCTACGTTATAAAGCAGCTTAATTAAAAAGAAAAAGCCAAAATAAACCCAAAGAACAGCTGAGGCCGGAAAAGAAGGTCATAGTAGAGGAGAGGGTAAGTTTTCCTCTTGTGTCATCACAGTGTTAAACATTTGAGAGGATCACAATAATCAGACACACTAACCTGCTGTTGTGAGCTGATGCGTTGTAAATAAAAGTGAAAGGAATCAACGAATGCTTACATTAAATTCCATGGCACTTTTAAAGCGAGTAAAATGGGAACATTTTCCACATTAGGATTATCCTCTGGGGACCACGAACAGCAATACGACAATCTGGCCGCCAGTTGTTCAGAGCTTTTGCTGTGGAACAAACAGTTAGGCAGATGGTCTCGCCAACTGAAGCACATTTAAGCTCCAGTGTCAGATATACAAGATACTCTGACATAAACCAAAGTGCTGCCCGAAGGGGAAATAACGATCAATAACACTATGATGTCTCTGCATTAACTCGCTGGCATGGAAAACAAAATCAAAGCAACCAAATTTGCTAACATATAAAGATTGATTTGTCTGCACTGTGCACTTTTCCCTTACATACACCACAGATTTTTAGTCCTCCCTCTCTCCTGTCAGCAGTGAGGTGAAGCTCTAATCCAGCAGCAGCGGCGATGAGGACACACCGATCTCTGCGTCAGTACTGAGGTTAGAAATCTCCACAGCAGCACGCAGCATCAGAGCGGCGACACAAGAAAAGATTTTTTAAGTGAGTGACGAGCAGCAGCAGCATTACGGGATAATCTGAGCAAACACCAACATGTGCTGGCACAGGTCTCCCGGTAAGTTTCCGTTTTATGCTTTGAATTGATGACGGTGGTCGTACTGGTTACTTGTTACAGCCAATAGTTATAGAAACGTCAATAACAAGATGCTTTTTTATGACACCTCTGAAAAACCACAAGATTTCTTTACAGTTGTAAAAATGTGGCAAAAAGAAAACAAAATGAAACCTGTGAGATTAACTTTGTCTGAAAAGCACCAGTATTTAGGAGGGTTTAAAGCATCATTTGTCATCAGCATTTCTTTTAACTGAGCCTGCAGTGAGCACCAAACCCACCCTGCACTGGTTAAGGGCAAAGTGAAAACTTTTAATCATTTTTACATTTGGGTGTCATTTTATTCAATGCACGTAAAATATTATTCAATACTGAAGATTAAGTTTAGATTTTTAAAGCAAAATAAACTCTTGCAATAGTTAAATATGTCAGCAGGTGCTTTGGGTCAAAGTGTGATTTTATAAAATAAATTTCAGGATTTATTAAAATATTGAAATAAAAAGCTCGTAAACTGGACAGCTCAGAAAAATAAATTTCCATTATGCAATTTGCATCATCTGTGCATAATCTCAGCTCCCTCCCACCCATCTGTTCCAGATAACTCTTTGTACAATGCTTATTATCCTCCGAAATTGCTTTGTTTCCCCCTCGTTATGCTTTATATAACATGGTGAGGATCGGCTGTGTGGTCATGACATTTTTCATTATGCTAAGCTCTGTGCATACTGCAAATGGGAGCAGGATTTAAAGTCAGGAAGTAATTAGAGCTTTTATTGAAACCATAAATTGGTGAGTTTTTGGATGCGTTTTTGCCCACTTACGTCAGAACAGTCCTAAGACTTAATGCTGCTTTTCCACCAACTATTTAGAACCACCTCCATTCACTTCTATCTGAAACGCAACAAAACACTGACATTAAAGACCTGAGACAAAATCTGGAACCGCCGACGACGGCGACCAATATCAGCATCAAAAGTACAATTGCATAGATGCTATAAGCATTAAATAAAGAACAGCCACTGATATCAGTGTTTACATTTTTAGTTGTTATAGATCAAAGTAAAGCAGATGTGTTATTCCCTTCTATAATCCTTAAAGGGACAACAGTGGCCGTGCAGTTTGAGCATGTGTTTAACTGCTAATTGTACATAAATAAAATGTGCATGGGTAGGTGTATGAGAGTCAGGCCTAATTCATAAATTCTTAACTTGGATCACGTATGTGGTAATTCTCTGGTATTTGTCCGGCATATTATTATTGTTTTCATTTTTCTTTTTTAAATTTAGTGCACACGTTTTTTTGTTTTTAGCCTCAAACCTAGTTGCGACATAAATGGGGGCTCATCCGGGATCTTTGGGACTCTTCTGAGGGGACTGAACATCAGGTTTCTTTCTCCTATAAGGTGCGTCAAGCTGACTAGGTCTTCCCTGTGAGCGAATTCAAGCATTTCAGCTCTTTAGATGTGCTGCCTCCACTAAAACATTTACTTACTTTGTTTACTTATTACTTAACGCTGTCTCGAGCCTCGGATGCCTGTTTTTGTGGAATAAATAATGGTTGCTACTTATGTTCTAAGGAGTAACTGGATTAAGAGCTTGAGAATCACTTCTCAAATCTGGTTAAAAGTGCTTTGCTTCTTAAAGGGAACAAAAGTGCTGATCGGTGGGAAAAAAAAGGAAATGGGTTAAAAAAATATGGGTGGGAAGGAGCCAAAATTAAGAGTAAAATGTGAAAGCTTCTGTTGTGCAACATAACTAGGATGGTGACTTATTTAAATGTTATGAATCATGACCAAATGGCTCACTGAGCCAAGAGAAAGCTTATTGTTGATGATGTCTTCTTATATTAGCTCTTAGATGGGGAAAGAGCACAGAAATACCTCACCCTGTCATCTCAAATTAGTCCTTTCAGTGTCTCACTGTGTTCCCATCTTCCTTTTTTCCCAGCTCAGTTTTACATCGCAAGCATCAGACAGCTGCAGTAACTGAGGATGCACTTCATTTCTGCAGACTCCATCTTCTCACAATGGTGATTGCAATCTACAACATCTCCTCCACCTCAGCCAGGGTGAGCTGGCCATCCTCCCCCACCTGCATTGACACCTTCTACAGCGTCATGTACGACCCCAACTGGAACAGCCTGTTCATGGGCTACAAGCGCAAAAGCTTCATGTATGAGGATCGTATCCCTGTCAGTCAGACCAGCACACACCTGGCCAATCTCCTCCCTCAGACTGCCTACTTCTTGTGTGTGACGTGTCAGGCTGCCAATCCGGTGCGGGAACAATGCCAAGTGTTCAGCACTCTGAGCGACAGCAGCGAAGGTCACGACAGAGCCGGCTGGGAGCTGGCAATGGCCGTATGGCTCATCTGCTGCATCTTGCTCCTCGTCATCGCCAGCATCCTGTTGTGGAGCTGTCTTAACAACATCTGTATCCTCCCCGGCCAGGCCGCAGCCGGACACCCGGTGGTGACCAACTCAACCTGTCAAGGCATGTCCACATCTGGAGCCCTCTACACTACGAGAAGCAGCAGCCAAGACAGCATCAAACTCTCCAACATCATGCAATCACCCCACCTCTCGGCGCAGCCTACGGGTCACATAATTACCCAAGACCATGAGTTGAGGACGCTGGCTAAGCTGTCCGGCAGCGAGCCAACATGAATCAACTGGATTAAGGTCATCACAGCATTGTTCAGATTCAATTGTCACCGAGTATTTTCATCCACTCACAAAATCCTATTTGTGTGTTTTTCCTCAGAGGAAACATTTCCAACCTATTACAGCAAGGTTTCAACACACACGCACACATGCACACCATTTTAAATAAAAAGATTTATGCTTTTAAGACCTAAAAAAAATTACAAACCAAAAATTAAATATCATTAATATGGCACTCATCTTTCTTTTGGCACTGACAAAAATTTATCCATGTAGAAAAATAAAAAAAATCTGTCATTTAACGCGTCGCCTGCGTGTTTATAGAACGGGCTCAGACAGAAACAAATGTTGTCTGTTTAATCAAAGCTTCACTATCCACAAAAACATTAAAAATAAATAAAATTGTTTTACTCATAACTCTGTAGATCATTCTTTTATATTCATGTCATTTATTTATGTCCATAAATAAACCAAAAATATATTTTTTAAATGTATTTTTTAACCTCTCCTACAGTGAAATTACAAAACCCTCTCAAGCCATATTTGTTCTCCCAAAGTAAAAACAACAACTACTTTTGGACATGTCTGGGAGTGATTTTGATTTATCCAAATATTATTTACATTATTTTGATTGGATATCAAAGTATTCTGCAGTCCAATGAAAAAAGACAAAATCCTTGATGTGTGATTTATAAAGATGATATGAAAAGTGGATTTGAATTGCCTTGGGAACCCCCCCCCCCCCCAAAAAAAAACATTAGTAGCCAAAGAGTGTTCAGTCAGCGTCTGTCATAGTCAGATCCGCCCCTCTCTCTTCACGTCTGGCTTCAAGAAGCGATGGTGAGAACGGTCACCTCGATGCTTCATAACAGGACTTCACCGACCAGTGAGTGACATCACAGCGGCCACGTCCATCTTTTATACACAGTTTCTGGTCTTATTTTTAGACACAGGAACACACAGACATCAACATCATGAGTGTGAGGACTGAAACAGTCTGACAGCATCATAGCTACACTATCAGGTTAGCGCCCCCAGCGTGTTGGTCCACATAACTACACGTTAAACAGAAGAACATGTGATTGACTCATGTGCTGCATGGAGTTTTCACATTTCATGACATTTAAGGCATTCATTTCCTCCGAGGGGACGTCTGAGCACGTGCACACACTTCCCAGAGTAATGCTTTCACCCTTGTATTCTGTGGATACAGTTTGACAGCGTATACTGAATATCTGAGAGTCCACCCCTGTAATATAAGGAGATAAAGTGTGGGAGCTCTAACAGAAAAATGTCCTGACCTTTGACCCGTACAGGTACTGAGGCTGAGCGTTGGGTGGTTTATCCCTCTGGAACTCCTGAGAGAAGGGCAGGATGGTGCGCACAAACCTGAAGGCAGAGTTGGAAACATATCTCCATTAAAATAACATCGGGATTGAAAATACAAGACCCACACAATTACTCCCTTTTCCCCCCTAAACCTTTGAGAAGCACAATCTGATATTTTATCTAATAAAACTATAAAAAATAAAATAAATAAACAGCTGTGAACGTTTATAAGAAACTGCCTCTTAGTTTTAGCTCCAGCTACTGGCATTAATATATGAACATTTTGGTCTTTCTGTGACCTTCACCGTGATTTTATTCTGAAATGTCACCTGTTGGTAGACCCGTTGTAGCAATAGTTGGGTAAGAAGTCGTAGTTGAGCTCCCAGAAGACGTGCAGTGTTATCCTGCCATAAGGGGCCGACACGTTGTGGTTGGCTTCGCGAAACATGGCGTCAAAGCTGTCCAGAGTCAAGAACTTGCTCAGGAGCTTGTGCGTCATGCGGTTGACCTCCAGAAGGCCTTCCAGCTCCTTTAAACAAGTCACACACCACCATTATATATTTTTAACTAAGTCAAATGAAAAACCCCAGGAATCATCAGCTAAATTAAATTACAACTACATACCATGATGGAGGTTAGATCCTCACTCTCGAAGCGACCGATAGCCAACTCCATAGATTTGTAAAGAGCAGCAGAAACCCTCTGAGTGATGAGTCTGTTGAGATCGATGGAGCGGCCTAGAAGCTGAGGTTCACAGCCAGTTAGTTAGAGACAACATGAAGGTGGGAGTACAGTGAGGTGGAAAGCACGACAGCGTGCAGCTTATACCTGGACGTGGCGTTGCTTCAGCAGAGTCTCGTAGCGGTTAGAGGACGGCCAGGGAATGTTGGCTCCTTGGTTCTTGCAGTCAGATCTCAGCCGTTTGTCAAGCAGAAGACTGAAAGAGGATTCACATAAACACAGAGAAGTCAAGGTTTGTAAAAATCACACCTTTAGGCCTGCTCCTTATTTCCTGGCATGTATATCTGGTTCACTTTAATCATGACCAGAGTTTCTAATGACGAGGTCAGTGTATGTACACAAACCTCTGTGAGCCATAAGCTCAGACTGCTCTAAACGCTCAGTGAGGGGCAGCCAATCAGAACAGAGATGGCTTCAATGGGGAGAAACTAAAATAGTTTGCTTCAGAGACATAACACAGGGGCTCCCCCGAGGTCCAGTGTAGGATAAAGGAGGATTATTCTGAACTGTGAATTATGCAAAGCTATTGTGATAGAACCGGAAGTGAGCCGAGTTTTGAACCGTTCCCTCGGATCCCCACAATCCTGGAGGGTAGAGGTGCATTTGAAATTGTCCGACTATGTCCTGTTTGTGTCTGTCATATTTGACATTTGCAATATTACAAATATTAAATAAATAATTTGTACCTAAGCACATGTGCTATAGCACCTTTATCCCCTTCATCCTCCCACAGAGTTTTTTAATACCCTCTGCTACGTTCACACTATCACTCTAGCTGGACGACAAATAAGCTAGCTGTCGTTGAGGCCTTGACAATGTAAAAACATTGGAAAAGTGATCCGACTGCTTCTCAAACTAATCATGCTACTTGATTACTACTGGAATCAACACATTAGAAAACAGACGAAGCAATCAAATCCTTTCTTATGAGACTGTGTGTCTGCACATAAGGGGGAGAGGGGTCGACGTACCTTCCAGCTAGAATCTTGTAGTACCCAAATATCTGATCAGCAAGCTTGTAGACAAACTGATCAAAGCACAGGTTAACCTGAAGAAAAAAAATAATGTTTAAAAGTTTCAACATAGATGACCAATGAAATAGTACTTTCTTCTGGTTTAAGGAGAAAAATTATTTTCACAGATTTTTGTAAAGAACCGAGCCAAATCCATTCTACATGCACATTAACAAAGCTCTGCAAGCGGCTACATAATGAATAGAAATGCAGCTACTCAACAGCTCATGAAATGGACAGGAAACTGAGATTAATGAGGTGACTATAGGAGAGCTTGTAAGCAACAAACAGGATATTTAGGAAAGCCGTGCAGTCAGAGGCATTATGAGCGCGGTGATGCAGCCGCCACATATCTGAGATCATGATCCTTTACCTCTGCCTCTATTTCATCGTAGAGGAACTGCTTCTTGAATTTGGTCAGGGCGTAGTGTGCGCTGTCGTTGTACAAATCCAGAGGATATAGCACATACCTGCAGGGGATTAAGATGTTATTCTAGAATTAAACACACCCTGCAACCGTGAGAGAATTAATCTGTTCAGCAACAAGGATAAAAGCTGAGACGTGTAAAATAAGAAGCTTCATTTAGCTGCAGCAGCAGTTGGTTAAAAAAGGAAGCGTTACATCAAACTCATCAGTTCGATCGTGTTCACTCGAGGTTAACCATCGTCGTTCAGCGCCGCTCTTTGGAAACTAGCAGAACTGATACGCGCCACACAGACATCTGCTTAAATATGCACGACCTGCACAAAACACTTACTCTCCATAGTAAATAAGAGTAAAACGGAGAGTTTTTCTTTTCTTTTTTTCCCAAAAATTTTGGGTGAATATTTGAAGAATTACAGCACGTATGCTTCCTGCCAGCTGATGTGCTTAATGGCTTATGTAAAACCTGCCTCGTATCAACGTAATCCTGCAGCAAAGATTTAAAGCAGACACGAAAACATTCACGGATAATCCCAATTTTTAGGATTTCATCCAGGGTCCTATTTGAAAATGGAAGGTGAAAAGAAACGAGCGCTGAAGTTGTCAGAACGCATCTGTCCGATCGCAACCGCCAATCGCAAAGAGCCAGACTGTGACTAAACATGAAGTTTAGTTAGAGAAGGACAAACGCAGTCCTCCGTTTTTGCACCAAGTTGCAAATTATACCATGGAGAATATCTATTTCCACTGCTGTGAGAAGAACACCAAACAATCAGCCCATCTTTCACATAGGATGAAGAACTTAATAATAAGAATGGGAGGGAAACTGTCCAGTAGTTATCAGAGTTGGTGGTAACCAGTGGAAATAAATGTTCTTGGTTACAAAAGAAGCATATTTACTCCATCATTGAAGCCTCCTTAGTCTCCAGGATGTGATCGGTGAGGATCCAGGGCATGGACATCTCGATGGGGAACTGGATCCTGCGACCCATGGTGAGCTCCAGAAAGAACTCTCTGAACCACAGCTGGGAGAGGTCACAGCACTGCTGCAAGGTCTCTGAAGGGAAGAGAGGGGAGATGGAAGAAGGTTACATCCCTTCCAAAAGCTGTCAGGGGCCTCGGGCTGGTGATGATATTTATCGTTTGCTGAACAAAATGATTTGAGTTTTAGACTATGACTTTCTGAGTGTGTGAGTGATGAGATGTGTGTGAGTTGGTTGCACTTTTTAAACAGAGCTTCAAAGTCCTGTACTTGAAGTTATGAGTGCTCAAAAATTATGACTTTTCAAGCCAACCCTCTAATCCCAGAAATGTTCATTAAATATCGTTAAATATCCAAAAGTTGTAATAGGAAAATAAAATAAGAATCATCTTATTCTAAGGGAGGCAGAGATGAAACGTTCTCAGGTGTGACTGATTGCATCTGCCTCTTACCGCTAAAGTTCAGCAGGTGAGTGTAAAAGAAGGACTCGCGGTGAAATCTCTCGATGTCCAGGATGGTGGGGCCCTCCAGGCCGCTGCGCAGAGTCTTCTTTGAGCCACTTTTTTCAGCAATGAGTGACTCCAGCATGGTCCTCACCATGTAGAGCTGCATCAACAAAGAGAATTGAGTAAAGGAAGACCTCATTAGTGCCGGCGCCCTGCTGACTGTACTCACAACCCTGCAAACACTAATCTCATTACAGGTGGGCAGCCGGTATGAAAGCTCCGTGTTGCTTTCAACATTTTCATCATCTCAGTCATTCCATAGTGGTGTGGAAAAGTGTTTGCCTCTTTCCTGGTTTCCTAGTGTGTTGCATATTTGCACCCCAGGGTGTGGTCCTGTCAGAGCGCAATGGATCGGCGCTTCATCATGTTTATTTTTTTCCTCTTAAGCTAAGGAATAAAATACTGTAGCAGTTCAAATATTCCAGGTAACTGCTGTATCCATCTCAAATTAAAAGTGCTTTAGCATGGATAGAAACTCTGTTTCTTAGCAAGGCTTTTATTTTGAAAGAAACATGTTCGTTTTATTTAAAATACGGTACATGAGATTATCTATGGTGTCATCCTCTGACATTTCTTATTAATTCCCATGTTAATTAATAAAGAATAACTGAGGACAGGATGTGAGCGGTCAGTTATTATGCAAAACTGCCTCCACAGGAAGCAGAATTATATAATCCTGGAAACAAATCAAAAGCTAACTGTGCTGATGCGCTCTGGTGCGTAAACAAATAGTGCCACACACCTGCACACACCTGGAAAACAGATTAGTTCTTGGAAATGACCCCTGAGCTGATAAATCTGTCTGCAGTACAGAACATAACAGATGGTACTACTGAGTCTGACATAAAACACAACTTTAAACCCAGCACCACACAGGATGAATGGGTATAAAAAGAACCCAAGGTGAGGTGTGCGGTGTAACTGCCGATGGTGAAAGCAGAGGTCTCAGAGCCACAAACTGAGTACCGTAAACCCAAAAAACGTCTTAGTCCAATCCCGTAACACCTTTTACACAGAAGATTCACAATTCATTAAAAAAAAAAGTAGAAAACAAAAAGTAACCATCTTCTGAAGCTTTCATACTACAAAATATCAAAAGCAGGTAAGAGGATCTTTGAAAAGCTAGTAAATCCAACATCCCCTTCCAATTCTCAGTGAGAGGTGGTGATAGCTGGGCTGATGGATGATGGGTTTCCAGGTTAGGAAAAGTGCTGGAGGATCACCTACAGTGATTTACTATGCTACAGTGCATTTATGTACTTTTGTAACTTTTTTGCTTTTCACTCATTCATTCAAATATGCAGTGTGAAACATTAGAAACATAATATAGAATTATACAGAATATATACAGAATTATTGTGGATTTTGATTAATTCGTCACCATTTTATCCACATTAAAAAGGCTCCTTACAGTACCGTATTTTCACAACCATAAGGCGCACTTAAAAGTCTTAGATTTTCTTCAAAAAGTGCGGCGCGCCCTATAGCGCAGTGCGCCCTGTGTGTTGTAAGGAGGACGTAGTAGAGAACACCATGAGAACGCTAAAGGGTGAAGTGTGTGCGTTGACTTTATTGCACATACCTGTATAAAAGAACAGGTATGTGCGTTATGCAGGACATCGTTGTTTTAACAACCCTGAAAATGGCAAAGAGACACGCTTACGAAGCACAGTTTAAACTGAAGGCCATCAGCTACGCGGAGGAACATGGGAATCGAGCAGCGGCGAGAGAATTTAAGATTAATGAATCGATGGTTCGCAAGTGGAGGAAGCTGGAAAACAAGCTCCGGCAGGTCAAGAAGACGCAGCTGAGTTTCCGCGCACATAAGGCGATCATCGAGCAAAGAACGAGCGGGAGAAGCGTTTCGACGGTCACCATTCGGCTAAAAGCAGTTTCACTTTCACTTTTTATGAAACGGTGCCATTTTTCCCTCCGGACCAGGACTACGGTAGCGCAGCAACTTCCAGCGGATTATAAGGAAAAGCTGGCCATCTTCCGCTCCTACTGCAGCAAACACATCGGCGACAAACACATCCAGCGATGGATGACCGATGGAGACCACAGTTTAACCAAGAGTGGAAACCAGCGCCGGGCGAGTTACGCCACAATTTGCCAATGGATTGTAGATGCTTGGGCTAACATGTCTGCTGGCACTGTTGTTCGAGCTTTCGCAAAAGCCGGCATCATTTCCGAGGAGCCGCACGGCACGGAAAGTGACTCTGACAGTGAAGAAAGTGAACTTGGCATGTTTGATGAAGATTTAGCGCAGCTGTTCAATTCAGACACAGAGGATGAGGACTTCGATGGGTTTGATTGATGATAAAAATGTGAGTACCAAACTTTGTTTTGCTCCCGCTTTATTTTTAAATACGCATACGGTACTTGTATGCGCCCTATGATCCAGTGCGCCTTATGTGTGTGTTAAATACAGTAATGGCACACATAACTGAGACTGCGCCTTTTAGCACAGTGCGTCTTATGGTCGTGAAAATACGGTAAATACCCTCTGCAAATTTTAATGTCAAACCTTCACCACCAGGGGGCAGTGCTCTACCCGTGGGTTTGTTGCCGTTTTCAGACGTAACCTTTGATATCTCGTTTTAGTCCTACTTGCATTTTCTCGAGAGGCTTTACTTTATGCCGCACACCTTTTCCTGTGTTCTTAATAACTTACACCACTGTGTGGTATACACTGGTACTACATGAAAATGCAGTTCAGCCAAAATGTAACTATACGCAAAACGTCTATGTAGCATCCTGCATCCTCATACATTAAAATGAGTTATGATAAAGAATGTCAGTGAGGTGAGACCTGCGTGCTGGACGGCCCCACGGCGCGGCGAGGAACTTTAATGTCAAAGCCACCCTTTGGATCTTTTTCTCCACGGAGGGCGGGGTCATTGTGAGGCTCCCGGCCGGTCTCCCAATCGCACACGGTCTTTCGGATGGCCTGGAGGACGCTGCAGAAAGAAGGAAAAACAAAATACTTTTGAATGAGACGGTTTTACTTTGTGTCTTCAGCCAAAAGGAAGACGCACTTAGGCCTTTACTGGAGCACCAACGAACCGAAAATGAGAATGTGTATAAATGGTGGTTCATGCAAAAACCACAATATTTCTATTCAATATGTTAACAAATGTAGTCTCAAACACAACTTAATAACAGATGAGCTAAACATGGTAAATAAATTGACATTAAGCAGGAAATTATTTAGGCAAACAGGTTTTACTTGAGCAGGATGGCCAGATATTTGAAGCAATAGTTTGCCAATTAATTTGAGCATTTTTAATTATTATTTTTTTGTCCATCTCAGACAACGAAGCAGCTCGCAATCAAATTACTAGTGAAGAGTCCCTGCACTCTTATTTTGAAAGCTAAGTTCAGCCCAATGTGTCCCTGTGGGCTCACTCACTGGCTGGATCGTTACTGAAGCGGTCCTCATTATCAGTTAACCGCCTCTCCAGAGAGAGCTTTGTGTCCTGTGGATGGATGATCTGCAACACAAGCTTTGTTCTGCTCTGGAGATCTCTAAGGACTGTGGGGTGGAAGTCCAGCACAGGATGGTGCAATCAGCTGAGTCCCCCATGTTGTTTTATTTGCATCACAAAGGCAATTTAAACATTTTCGGGGGGGGGGGGGGGGAATCAGCGCTTTTTAATAAACCATCACATCTCCCACAAACTGGATCTAAATCTGAGTGCGATCTAAATCTGACTGTAATGCGATTCGAACCTCTGGATGACATTTTTCTTCTTCTTGATAGCGAGGCGCAGCGGATCACGCAGAGTGACCTGAGCAAAGTCCTGCAGAGCTGAGTAGATGGTGTGACGGATGGCGTGGTTGAACACGCTCTCCATGCGTCCCATCAGCACCTGCAGTCCCTTTATCATTGCAATCACCTGTAAAAGCACAACAATGGATCAGGGACAAGAATTCAAGTGGATCAAAAGACCAATCTTGTCATTCCATGAAAAAAAAATCAATCAGCATCCAAGTCCTGATTCCTTCTGGCTCAAAATCTGCTTCCAATATATTCATATTTTAACACTCTGAATGCAGCTTACCGTATTTTCACGACCATAAGGCGCACTTAAAAGTCTTAGATTTCCTTCAAAAAGTACGGCGCGCCCTATAGCGCAGTGCGCCCTGTGTGTTGTAAGGAGGACGTAGTAGAGAACACCATGAGAACGCTAAAGGGTGAAGTGTGGGCGCAACCCTGAAAATGGCAACGAGACACGCTTATGAAGCACAGTTTAAACTGAAGGCCATCAGCTACGCGGAGGAACATGGAAATCGAGCAGCGGCGAGAGAATTTAAGATTAACGAATCGATGGTTCGCAAATGGAGGAAGCTGGAAAACAAGCTCCGGCAGGTCAAGAAAACGCAGCTGAGTTTCCGCGGACATAAGGCGAGGTGGCCCGAGTTGGAGGAAAGACTCGAGCGGTGGATCATCGAGCAAAGAACGAGCGGGAGAAGCGTTTCGACGGTCACCATTCGGCTAAAAGCAGTTTCACTTTCACTTTTTATGAAACGGTGCCATTTTTCCATCCGGACCAGGACTACGGTAGCGCAGCAACTTCCAGCGGATTATAAGGAAAAGCTGGCCATCTTCCGCTCCTACTGCAGCAAACACATCGGCGACAAAAACATCCAGCCCAGCCACATCACAAACATGGACGAGGTCCCGCTCACTTTTGACATCCCGGTGAGTCACACTGTGGAGAAGAAGGGGACCAGCACGGTAGCGATACGCACAACGGGGCACGAAAAGTCTTCTTTTACTGTTGTGCTTGACTGCCATGCTAATGGACAGAAGCTGCCGCCTATGGTGATTTTTAAGAGAAAGACTTTGCCTAAAGAGAAGTTTCCAGCAGGAATCATCATTAAGGCAAATGAAAAGGGCTGGATGGATGAGGAAATGATGAAAGACTGGCTGAGGGAGGTGTATGTAAGGAGACCAGGTGGTTTTTTCCACGCATCACCATCGCTCTTAATCTGTGCCCATCTCACAGCCGATGTGAAAAAACTAATGAAACAAATGAACTGTGAGCTTGCTGTCATTCCGGGAGGCCTGACAAAGGAACTCCAACCGCTGGACATCGGTGTGAACCGCCCGTTCAAAGTAAGGCTGCGAGCGGCCTGGGAGCGATGGATGACCGATGGAGACCACAGTTTCACTAAGAGTGGAAGGCAGCGCCGGGCGAGTTACGCCACAATTTGCGAATGGATTGTAGATGCTTGGGCTAACATGTCTGCTGGCACTGTTGTTCGAGCTTTCGCAAAAGCCGGCATCATTTCCGAGGAGCCGCACGGCACGGAAAGTGACTCTGACAGTGAAGAAAGTGAACCTGGCATGTTTGATGGAGATTTAGCGCAGCTGTTCAATTCAGACACAGAGGATGAGGACTTCGATGGGTTTGATTGATGATAAAAATGTGAGTACCAAACTTTGTTTTGCTCCTGCTTTATTGTTAAATATGCACACTTGTATGCTTGTGTGTTGTTGATGATGACGATTACTGGTAATAAAAATGTGAGTAAGGTACCGAACTCAGGTTTGCTCCCGCTTTATTTTTAAATACGCATACGGTACTTGTATGCGCCCTATGATCCAGTGCGCCTTATGTGTGTGTTAAATACAGTAAGGGCACACATAACTGAGACTGCGCCTTTTAGCACAGTGCGCCTTATGGTCGTGAAAATACGGTATGTGAAAATGAGGAACAAAACTGTTGTTCATGTATTCTCTATAACAGCTTGGACAGATCACATCCACCAAGAAACTTAGAAGGACGCTATGTACAGTGGGTACATAAAGAATACGCTGATTCTGGTAGGTTGCAGTGGGAATGTTTTTCCGGTCTGAATGATTTCACATGGAGTGACCATTTAAATGTGTGCACTGATGTGACAGACCTCTACGAGGGCAAACTTCTCCTCGCTGGTGTAGTTGTATCTGGTGGCCCTCTCGTACTCCTCGGCGTTGTCGGGGCACTCTTTATTGGAGTACTTGTCTGTGGGATGTACCAGTTTCCAGGAATACTGCAGGAAGAGTTGGGAAGGGGGGAGGATTACTCTTACTTTTATAAATACAAACATCTCAGCTGGAATCACTCATCATGCGTTTTCTCCTCACCACTTCCATAACATGAGCGCTCCACTGTGAGAGCAGCTGCATGCCCTGCAGGGCCAAGTCAAACAGCTTCCTGTACTCAGTGTCAGTCTTCTGGGCTTCCTGACGCCCTGACCCAGTCACCACCTACATCAGCACACAAACAAACGTCATTTAAGGCTCAATCCACACAATCCTGACTTTCTCACAGTATAGATTAGTGCTGAAAAAAAGAAAATCAGCATAAACCTAAATACCAATAAAAACGGCCCTCTTCGAATTTATCTTTCCTGCCCTTATCATTCCTGTGTTCAGTGTATTTCTGACCCACAAGTCAGTTAAATTCCCATCTCAGTCACACTAAACAATGACCCCTGAAAATCCGCCGGGTTAAGACATCTGCTGAAAAGCCTCTTACATCACAGCTGGGAATTTAAACATACCAATGAACATAAGAAAGCTTTAAAAGCTGGAGTGTGTTTCTCTCTGGTGAAATAAAGGTCAGCGGGATACTGATCCTCTACAGCAGCTTATTATGACAATAAACCTGCACCGCATTCAATCCAATACCTCGCCGATGATCTTTAACATCCGAGGGAAAGCCACACTAACCTCACTGTTGCTGTAGCGAGCGAGCTCGGAGATGAAGCGCATGTGATCGTCTCGGATCTGAAGCATCTGCTCACAGATGTTGTACTGAGGGCTGCTGGATATGGACGTGCAAGTCCACCTAAAACATAAGAAAGAGGAGAGAATCAGAGCAAGGAATTATGGGATAAATGAGTGATGATAAAGAAAAGCATCCATAGGAGAAAAACAGCTTTAGGTGCCAGCTGCTAAGATTACGCATAAAAACAAATGAAACCCGATAGAGAGGTGGTGCATGGATCGAGTAAAAATGTCATTTTGCTGCAGCATGTTTGTTTTAAAGGAGAGCGTGAGACCACACGCCTGCCAAAGTTTGCCAAAGTTCAACTCGATCACAAAGATGAAATGCTACAACGCACCGACACCACGTCAACCCTTCACACTGACTTATGAAAAAGTCACATAGTAAAAACTGTGTCCGTGCTGTCTGCAGCTGCCTGCTCCTACAACAAAGCACATTCCCCGCCTGGGGGGGACGACAACATTCAGCTGAAGCAAAATCATCAGTCCAACAACTGCTGAGAGATTTCACTGAGACTACAAGACAAGAAATCAAACTGTGGCTCACATATTTTAGACAAACTGACATCATCGTCCCTACAAATATAGCGGACCAGGTGCCCAGACCGCATTTTTATCCCTTGTCCCATTTATCGGGACAATGTCCGACATTTTGAATAACTCTAGTAGAAAAAGTGGACACGAGCTTCAATAAAAGTCTGCAGCTCACAGTTTAAAGGGAGAAATCTGTTCTGAGCAGCATTAAACTGCTACACTTTATTCAAATTAGATCCCATCATGCCGACGGTCACAGCTGGTTGGAGAAAGAACTGCGATGAACGAAAAGCAAATTTCGTTTTTGACTGTTCACGTTTGGAGCGGGAGAAAAGAAAAAGAAAAATCATAGTTTTAACAGTCTGTCAGCTCCTAAAATTTCAGCCACGCAGCTGTCTTCTGCTCTCACCTGGACTTGTTCTCTTCAAAGTGAGCGCTGGTCTTGATGTACCGGGACAACTCAATCTGCATGTCTCCAAACAGCGGCACCACCTGGAGTTGCTGCGAACACCAAGAACACACGAACCATTTAAAACCGTGGACAGCAACCATGATGACAACCACAAGGTGGAAACTAGCATTTTAAACACCGATTTGACGATCGATAAAGCTAGCATTACCATTAGCTTTTTACATGTGGGATTTTATTCCATGGTTTGAAGTTTTGGTATTTATTTCCTAAATACATCAAACAGCCGTAAAAAGAAATCTTATATAACGTATCACTCATCATCGGTTTTTTGTTTTTCAAGTCAAGAACAGATGTGTTTGTGTTTTTTGTTCATGTCACACGTCCCGCCGTACCTTGAAAAACTTGTCGATCTTGCTCAGGTTTATTCTCTTCTTGGCATCCAGTTTGTAGATGTTGCTGCTGTTTCCATCCATGAGGTACAAGCCGAAGCCCATCACCTGGAGAAGAGGAGAGCTGTGGTTATCCTGTGCACAGCGCTCTGGTTTAAAACGAGCCTCCGCAGCGTCACTTACTTTGAGCAGCATGTGTTTCTCGCTGGGAGTGAGGTACAGCTTGTTGTCGTAGTAATCGGCACACAGGTTCACGATATCCGCCAGCAGCTCTTCATATCCGTGGATCACCTCCAGCTGCTGCTGCAACGACTGGCAGAGGGTACACAAGAGTTTAATATTAAAGAAATATTTACTTGTCAAATCCTGTGTGCCAAAGAATATGGAGAAATGAGATTTGACGTTATGAATGCTGCAAAGAGTGTTTTACACTCTTTAGACCAACCTGGGTGATTTTGTTGTGATTAGCCAGAAACATGGACAAATTCTGAGACTCCTGAATGGACGAAGGCTCCGACATCTTTCGGAGAAACTGAGCGGCTCTGAGCAGAGGAGAGAAACTGTGCATTCGTTTTAAAGACCAAACACAGCCTCTCTATACCAGAGAGAGACGTGAACACATACGTGAGCTGCGCTTGAAATTCCCAGAGATCAACTTATGTATTTTACATCGAGAAGAAACACTGACGGGAGTGCTACCCCTGAAGTCAAGCTCGCTGAGATTCAAACGTGACGGAGACTTTTACTAGATGCACCTATGGTATCAAATCGAGACATTATATGACGCGTCACTTTGTTCTGGCATTATTGCATTCACAAATGTGACCGCCCGCCCAGTATGGAGACAATAATACCCATCAGCCTTTTAACGCTGAGTGTTAAAAAGGTCATCCTGAGAACTCCCTGATGTTAGGCAGGCAAAACTGGACTGATTCATTTTCCTCAAACATCCTAAAATGTGGCTAAAAAGCTGAGCAAGTTAAAAGGGAGAAAAAAAAAAAAATGAACATGAACTTTTATCGTGTTTACTATGAACACTTTGACATCATACTGAAGCTCTGAATGTCTGACCGCATGTGGGAAGCTCTTTTACCGATTTCTGTTCAGACACTTTGCATCTGTAAACCTGCAGACACGCAGACAAATAAGTCAAAGCAGAAGCAAGGAGGGTCGAATGAGCCTCTGCTCTTTATCATACTCCATATGATTAATTCCATATATTCCAACACCGAGATCAGGAAGGGGATAGTAAATGGTTTCCAGGTTGCTGACTGATGCTGCCATCTAGTGTCTGTGGGGCTAACCGGCCTCGTGAGTGCAGGAGAGCGTGTGTTTTATGGAGTACCGTTTGTACGCCGAGTGGTCGTTTTTGACGCTGCACTTCATGTTCTTCAGCTCATCCAGCACGGCAAACATGTTGATAAACTTCCCGAGGGTCAGCAGGTACGCCTCGGAGACAAAGTCCTTCCTGCGCTCGGTGTGACACAGACGGCGGACCTCGCCGCAGAAACGATCGATGGCTGTGCGCTGCGGGAAAATAAAGCAGCTTTAGAGGATTTAGAGACGGCCGGTCATCATCAGTATCTGCTGATCAAAGAATTGATGATACCTGGAAGTACATGAAGTTCATCAGTTTGGTGACTTCAGGCTCCAGCACCTCGACAGTCTTCTCATAGATCTCCACTCTGTTGGGCTGCTCGTTGCATTTCACCTGAGAATAAAGAAACAAACGCAAAGAGCAGCGTTCATCTTATGAACCAAAGAAAAACATGACCTTTTTCTGACTGGGTCCTAGTTACAGCAGATTCAGTAAGTCGAATGCTCTCTGGAAGCTGAGACTTCTCTTAAAGAATCAGCAGAGACAGAACAGTCTGACCCTCCTCCACCTCATCTACTCTACTAAAGTTAACTCTTTTTGCCTCAGTCAGCCCTCTGTTGCATCGTCAGCGTTAGCACCGCAGTGTCACAAACCAACATCCCAGCTTTAGGTGACCATCAGATGTGCACAATGCAGTTTAATCAAAAGGCTCGACTATGAAATTGGTTGTTTTTTTAAAAAAAAAAAATGTTTTACTGTTCACGTTTTCATCATCCAATCAGTTTAATGTTCATCAAATAAAAAGAAATTTCAGCAGAAATCAACACAAAAATAAAAACAATATCATTACATCACATCTATGATCAACCTGAGATCCACTACAAGACACCAAAGACAGGAATTAAACAAATAATGATTCCGTTTTTGTTTTTAGTTCAAATGATCTGGAAAAAACCTAAAGTCCCAGTTAGCATCAAAATTAATAATAAGCACGAATTAGGCTGCTGGGGGATTCCCATGATGCACTGAGTTTTTCTTTTTCAGTCACTATGTATTAACAGACCTCTCTGCACTGAATCATACATGTTATCAATCTCTGGCTCTCTTCTACAGCATGTCTTTTATCCTGTCTTCCTTCTGGCCGCCCCTCCCTGAGCCTGGTTCAGCTGGAGGTTTCTTCCTGTTAAAAGGGAGTTTTTCCTTCCCACTGTTGCCAAAGTGCTAAAAGGGGGTCATATGATTGTTGGGTTTTTCTCTGTATGTATTATTGTAGGGTCTACCTTACAATATAAAGCGCCTTGAGGCGAGCGTTGTTGTGATTTGGCGCTGTATAAATAAAATTGAATTGAATTAGTTCATTGGCAAATGTGACAAACTGATATCTCAGCTTTAAGCTGCATCATCACTTATTCCTCTGCTTATTGTTAAATATTTTCTCTTTTTTGTTTGTTTTTTGAAATTGTGAAAAATAATAAAAGTGTGACGATGAAACAAACAGAACAGATAAAGGAAGCAATTCAACAAACAACACCCAATAAAGTTCCTGTTATACTGATAATAAGGTATATAGTACATTAACTATTAAAATACATACATTTAAACTGGAACATACAAAGGTAAGAGGAAAAAATGAAAAAAATATGGCATTAATAAAAAGGACAAATTAACCCAAAAGCAAATTAGAACTAAAATATCAAACTTTTAACTCTTTTGTTTTTGATATCTACAATTATTTTGTACCTCTGTTGATGAATTTACCAGTGTGCATATATTAATTAGATCATTCACTTATTCATTCACTTTTTTCAGCACTCCTCCTTGTAGAGAAAAACAAAAATAAATACACTTAAGATGTCTGATGTCATTTTCTCTCTACACACTGACTCACTGCCCTGAGAACAACCAAAGCAGTAACGCGCTCTGTGGTATTACCTGTGGTATTGCACGTGAGCAGCTCCTCCAGGTGTAGAGCATGACAGCGTATTCCTGCCCCTCCTCCAGCATGTCGTTCTACATGAAAAAAACCAGTCACATCAGCGATTAAAGAAACGATCTACAATGATTCACAACAAAGCATGCATGCATTGAAACCCGCCCTGCCTGCACGCAGAGACCCCGAACCATCATCCCTCGCTAATGGGACACAAAGCATCGTCTGTCCCCGGGTCATTTCCTTCTGGGTTTGGATCCTGTTTGTGTTTGCCTGCCAGACAAACACCAAATGGTGGGAACCTTCCCAGGCCCCGTTTCCAGCAGGCCTTTGACCCAATTCTGACAGATTTATTTTTCCCAGTAAGTCAGAAGACAAAAGCGAGCAATCTGAAATCAGAGCGAGTGTACTGTACCATGCTGGAGTGGATGGTGGCCTGCTCGATGTACGTGGCGATCCCGGTGACGAACGCGTTCCTGTCCTCAAAGTTGGTGTTGAAGTTGGGCTGTGATGGAAAGACGGAAAATGAAAGGTAAGCATCGTATCACAGCGCTCACACGGATAAAGAACATCTGTATACTGAAACCAAATCACTTTCGATTTCTTCTCCTCTGAACTTCATGTTGAACACTTCACAGCTGGCCACAATAAGCCATCATTAGCTTAGATAATTATATCTAACGGGGCGATTTCATCGTATTTCTGGAATCTGTGGAGCTTGCTGATACACCTTGCTGGTTCTCACAGCGGTTAAATGTACTTCACTGAGGAATCAGTGGGTTAAATGTGTCCATAAGGTATGCTCATACACTGCACATGTTTGCACTTACATGTGGGTGTATGTTTATGTTTGTAGTGACCCAGCATCATTCCTATTATTTATGTTAAGAAGTGTGCTTCAAGGTTTCCTGAGTACTGACCTGGTACATGACGGAGGAGGGGAGGGGCTCGATGCATGGCTGCTGGTCGGGGAGCGGCAGCTCCTCCAGCAGGTCCACGTTGGAGAGAGCATCCTCTAAGGTCACTGCAGTCGTCATGCTGCTGAAAAGCACAAGAAAAGAAACAAATTTACACTTTGGACATAATTAGTAAACTTAAACTGCTGCTCATTATAACATCTGTGATGATTTCAGCTGAATCAGGTCAGAATATTTTCTACCTTCGAAGAACTCCATGTGGTTCAGCCCAGTGATGTCGTATTTTAATATTTTTCTCACTTTAAAAGAAGTTCAGTTTGATTTATTCCAGGCTTAGTTTTCCCGTTATTATAATGTGGGGCAAAAGATACGATCAGAGCTGTTATTAACATTAAATGTCCCATAGGCTTCAACGCTCAACCAAGTGCAACATTAGAACAACCAAAGTAAACCCTCAGAGTAAAGAACATCTTAATCTTATACCGTTTTATGTTTTTTAACAGCCAACACTTTAGCTACACAGGAAATAAGTCAAACGTGCCATTGCCTGTTACAGTAAATACTTCTACTGTTTTATGCTGGTTGCACATATTGACACCCTCTGTAGCTCATCACACTGTTACCAACCTGCATGCAGCTGCAATGACAATAGCACTAAAACAAAAAGTAACACTGAGGCTGACGTGACTCATGACGTGACCCCCCCACCCCCAACAACAGCATCCAATACACACTCAACACAAGGCTCCAGCCTGTCTCTCTCAACCACCCAGCTTAGGAGGGAACTGAGGAGGTTTAATGGCAAGAAGGCAGCGGGCCCAGATGGCATCAGCTCGAGGGTCGTCAGGTCCTGCGCGGACCAACTGTGTGGGGTGATGGAGCACCTCTTCAACCTGAGCCTGAGGTTGGGAAGAGTCCCACAGCTCTGGAAAACCTCCTGTGTTGTACCAGTGCCAAAGACTTCACGCCCCAAGGACCTCAACAGCTACAGGCCGGTGGCTCTGACATCCCACCTGATGAAGACCCTGGAGCGGTTGGTCCTGGCTCAGCTTCGGCGCCTAACAAGCTCATCACTGGACCCACTTCAGTTTGCCTACCAGCCTGGCATTGGCGCGGATGATGCCGTCATTCACCTCCTACATCGTTCCCTCGCTCACCTGGAGACCGCTGGAAGCACTGTGAGAATCATGTTCTTTGATTTCTCCAGTGCCTTCAACACTATTCTTCCCTCGGTTCTGAAGGACAAGCTGGTGAACTCTGGAGTGGACCATCACCTCACTACCTGGATTTTGGACTACCTCACCGACCGACCACAGTATGTGAGGACTCAGGGCTGTGTGTCGGACAGGGTCGTCTGCAGTACGGGGGCCCCACAGGGAACGGTTCTGGCTCCGTTCCTCTTCACCATCTACACTGCAGACTTCTCCCACAATTCCACCCAGTGCTTCCTGCAGAAGTTCTCTGATGACTCTGCAATAGTCGGCCTCATCACTGATGGGGACGACAAGGAGTACAGAGGACTGACTCAAGACTTTGTGGACTGGTGGTAGACTTCCGCAGGCACAAGCATTCTCCACTGCAACCACTGAACATCCAGGGTATGGACATTGAGGCTGTGGACAGCTACAGGTACCTTGGTGTTCATCTGAACAACAGACTGGACTGGACTCATAACTCAGACGCCCTCTACAGGAAAGGGCAGAGCAGGCTGTACCTGCTGCGGAGACTCAGGTCGTTTGGGGTGGAGGGCCCACTCCTGAAGACCTTCTATGACTCTGTGGTGGCTTCTGCTATCTTTTATGGTGTGGTCTGCTGGGGCGGCAGCATCTCTGCTGGGGACAGGAAGAGACTGAACAGGGTGATCCGAAGGGCCAGCTCTGTTCTAGGATGCCCTCTGGACCCAGTGGAGGTGGTGAGTGACAGGAGAATGGCGGCTAAGCTGTCATCCCTGTTGGACAACGTCTCCCACCCCATGCAGCAGACTGTGACAGCACTGAGCAGCTCCTTCAGTGGGAGACTGCGGCACCCACGGTGTGGGACGGAGAGATTTCGCAGGTCTTTCCTCCCCACTGCTGTCAGACTCCACAACAAAGACTTTAACTGAACAAACACACACATCCACACATGTGCAATAACACTAAGTGCAATAATCCTTTCTGGCATCGTTGTATTTTTACTCAGTTGTATATAGCATTCGTATTCTATTTTTATCTTATTGTATATTTTTATTCTATTTTATTCTACTGTATATAGTATATTATTTTATTCTATTCTGTACAGCTGTGTACTGTATTTATTCTTATTGTATTCTAATTTTTGCGTCATAACTTTTGCACTGTCCACTTCCTGCTGTGACAAAACAAATTTCCCACGTGTGGGACTAATAAAGGTTATCTTATCTTATCTTATCAGTTTCTCAAGTCACACAAACTGTTAATAAAGTGCAACGTGACATGAGTTATTGTTTCGTAATTTAATTTACCCTGAGAGAAACATGAACAGGCACCGAGCGTAATGTCAGATGTTTGGCTGCAGATTACAAACGTTAGTCTTGCACTGGTGCAGGTAGAAACATCATCCACCAGGTCACTGGTGGCCCATGTAGGGTTCGAGGTGGAGTTTGGATTCAGTCCGTTAAGAGCTAAAAGCTGTGAGACTTTAAGTCTGGATTTTGTTTTACCCTCATGCTAAAATAGGCAAATGTTCAAACTCTAAACCAAGACAGATGTTGAGAGGCCAGAGGTAAACTAACCTACTAACCCACAGTGCATTCTCTAAAGTAGCTCCGCTAACACGGCTTAAACTAAGACAGCAGAGATTTTATTTGCAGGAGGCAGCTCAGGTGCCAGGTATTAACCTGTCGGCCGGTCTGTCAGCCTGCAGGCAGCAGAATAAGGGAGGGGTGGGGGGGTTGCTAAAGTCATACTGAGGACCTCAAACACAGTGAAACGATGCAGCGGCAGACAGAGAAGCTTCACACCATGTTTAGATTCCCCTTTATGCAACAGCCTCAGACTGTCCGGACACTTCCTGTCCAAAGCCTCAGCCAACGAGGTCACTGCTGAATCATAACCTCAGCACCGCTGAAAACAACAATCTCACTGGGCTACTGGGCTATTACGTTCAACTTCAGTCACTGTCTCGGCTACAATGACAAACATGTCTAATGTGAAAACGAAATAATGGAGATGAAAGTCAGACTGTTTTACCACATTCAGTTTTACAATGATTCTCTCGTTCGGCCTTTCAGCGCAACATTTCCTTTTTCCTCTCCACAAAAGTCCATCGTCATTCTGTCCAGTTTATGCAGTTGAATCATAGTTCAAAGTTTAAGTAAATAAGATTAAATAGCGACGAGTTTCTCCTTTTTTAAAGTTTAATGAATCTACTATTAGTACTGACCAAAATTCATTTCTTTGGCGATGAGCAGCCCACCCAATCTGACAGCAGCTTTTTTATTTACCTGCTAATCTTGGCACAATTTTCCTGCCTCAGTTCCATTCAATTTTATTTATACAGTGCCAAATAATAACAACAGTTGCCTTAAGGCGCTTTATGTTGTAAGCTAGAACCTACAATAACACAATCATATGACCCCCTATGAGCAAGCACTTTGGCGAAAGTGGGAAAGAAAAACTCCCTTTTAACAGGAAGAAACCTCCTCACCCATCTGACCACAGGACTGTGTTTCATGAGCGCAATAGTGTGCCACATGTCCCAGTTATTTTTTTAAATACATCATCAATGACTGCACTGGCTGCTCATTTCTTTAAAGATATTTTTTTATTGTTTGACCGTTTGCTTTCTGACAAACTCTGGTTCGTCAGAGCCCGTTTCCTTTTTAAAACTTTTACAGACGTATTTAGTGTCTAATTTAGTGCTTTCTGAGAAATGTTTTTGATTTTTTATACTTTGAGCTTATTTCTGTGTTGTTCCCAAAACCTTCAAGTGTATAATTATATTTCATTTATTCTGCTGATGCCTCTCGAGTTTTGCGTGTCACTTTAATCGATTCTATAATTTGAATTCATTCTATAATTTATTTTTGAAAGATTTTAGGCTTATTTTAATTCTATTATTGTGTATTTAGTGTTTTTGTGATGCATCCTGATGCTGCATGTGGTCAACAGATTTAGTTTAAAAGTGGACAGATGAGCTGTATTAGGAGTAGAGCTGGGCGATAGAACGATAACGATATGTATCGCGATATAACTTTTACTCGATAGAGAAATTAAGCTATCGCGATAGACCTCGTCGCTCTTGTCCTCTTTAAAAAAAAAAAAAAAGGATCAGCCAATCCAAATTAAGTAGCGCAGAGCCGAACCAATCACAGCCGCAGCGTCACGTCGCGTGACTTGTTACGTACAGCACAAGTGCCAAGCCGCACGTGTGTTTGTTTGGGAAGCAGCCAGCGGGTAATGGAGGAAATGAGTGTGCCGACTAGAAAAATCAACCGAGCGTGACCGAAGAGAAAACAGATAATGGTTCCAACGCCGGAGAGATTGTCGAACGGAAGAGCCATAGAAGTTCCGTAGTGTGAAGGTATTTCGGCTATTTCAAGTCTGACAAAAAACAGAGTAGCGTGCACTGTAAATTGTGCCGAAAGCAAGTCTGGAAATACAATGAACTGGTGCATGCGTCACACTGTGCGCCACGTTATTGTTTCGGTGAAATGAATTTCTACAATACTGTTAATTCTACTCTCTGCAGTGTTTAAATGCTTACATATACACACAGTTACTGTCCCTCCACACATACGACTCGGTTCTGCTTCTATGCCCCAGCTTTGTTTACTTTTTCCCACCGAGGCTTCTAGACTTCTGATTGGCCAACATTTCTGCACGGTTAGGAATCTAGCTCCACCTGCTGCTTTGGCATGTTCATAGCAGCGTTTTCCTTCATTTCTGCCTTTATGTGTGGACGGGATTATTTTTTAAAACGAAAACGGAAAATCTCCGTTTTCAAAAATACCCGTGTACGTGTGGACGTAGCCTCAGTCTCTGACTGGAAGCGCTAATTCGTCATTCGGCTTTTGTCAGACTAAAGTAACTGTTAAAACTGTTTGAAAAGCTCAGCTATACAACAAGGAGAGATTGAGAATTTCCTTTTAGTTCTCAGTTTATTTGATATTGACAAAAGTTAGTCAGTTTTGTCTGTTCTTCTGTAAAACAAACTAAGATTTATTTTTAGAATTAATATTTTGTTTCTAAGTGGAATTGACAATTTAGTCTGTTTCGTTTGTTCTATTTTGAAACTTAAACGCTTTAGCGGCTGCCTTTTGTGTAGTTTGCAATATTTGCCTTTATTTATCTGAAAAAGTCTCATGTTCCTTAACTACATCTACCCTGTTGAACTTATTATGGGAAATAAATATTTAAATAAAAACAAGCTGCTGATTATTTCACATTTTACTTGTGAGCAACGGCACATTTAAATCTTACAAATATAGTTATTTGGCTTATATCGTGATAGATATCATTATCGCCTGAAATGAAAAAAACATATCGTGATATGAAAAAATCTCATATTGCCCAGCTCTAATTAGGAGGTGTTTGGTATGCTCTGCTTTGCTTTGCATTCTCACTGCTGCTGACTGTCTAACGTCACTGATACCCAACAATCAAAAGACCTTTTGCAATCAGAACTGACAGCGAGTCCAACAATTCACACCAACTGACCACCAAAACAAAAGCTCAGCGGTCACAGCGTGTGCGGGATCACCGAAGGGGTCACCGAGCTGCTGATCAGCAGATGGAAACATACAGTGGGGAAAAAAAATACGCAACTAAATAGATTTTTAAAAGTCTGCATCAGCATAAAAATCAGCCGATTCTTTGTGTACGGCAACTTGACTGCGTTTCTTTGTGCCATCCAAAAGTTTACTTTCATTCGATGAATACTTTCCAGGTTACACGCCTCAGAGCATCTGCACATGAAACTTTCAGGGCTGAAAAACTAATTTAAGCTCCATTAGAAACTGCAGCCAAATTAATTTTAAACCCACTCCCAGAGTCACAATCTAAACACTAAATCTGGTTTTAGTTCCGCATGTTTTTCCCCTCTAACCACCTCAGAGTATGATGGGATGTGTTATCACCATCATCATCATTTCAAAAGGTAAACCTTCAAGCCCAACATCACAAATGTTCCATATTTTATTGATTTTAGATGTAATGACACCCCCACCCAAAACAAATCATTTAAAATTAAAGGCTGAAAGTATCATCAGGATTTATGAAATGACTGTTTGGGTGGTGATTTGGGAAATAACTGTCAGCTGGGGTGGTTCGTCTAAATCTGTAAACTGTTCTGGTGAGCTGGAGCCACGGCCCCACCCGTATGACTCATGGGATATTTGGTGGTTGATGCTAAGAAAAGAACATTTAATCATGGCTTCAGTGTTGTCATCCAACACCGAAGAACAATAGAAGCTCATTAATCTTAATACAGTCAGATACACAAAATTATAAAACAACTGTGTCAGAGTTATCATCTCCTTTGGTGTCATTTATTGAATTTGATGTTTGAAGTCTAAAGAAACAAGACATATTCACAATTTATTCAATTAAAAGGCCTCAGCAGCATATGGAAGAACCATAACAACCGTGCACCTCTTCCTCATGCTGATCACTAACTTGGTCACCATACCAATAAACGACACCAAACACGTGTCGGTAGCAGAATGAGCTGTTTAGCATTGGCACAGCCCACTTAACTCTGCTGCTCAACCCACAAATGAATTTTCAAACAACATATATTCTTAGTTTTTGTGATAAGCTTATATTCATCATCAAATGCATACCAAAGACCTGGATGGTGGAACACAAGCTAAGGCATGCACTCCATAGTGATATCTATAGAACATGTGCAGCTGCTCTTCTGATGCACATACACAAATAGTTGCTTGGCACTGTTTAGACTTCCTCACATTAATGAGACTGCATAAAAAGTTTCACAACAAAACAAAACAAAACAAAAAAAAGTGTCTCTTTGAAAACATTTCACCTCCACTTTTTAAAAAATGTTTAACTATACAATAGCTTTGCATAATTCACAGATCTCTCTCTCTCCCCCCCCCCCCAAAAAAAATCCTCTTTTATCTCAGTGGAGCCTCAGTGAGTGAAACAAACCGTTTGAGCTCCCCTTCCTTCCCAGAACTGGACTGCCGCTAGTCTGGTTTTGGTGAGTTTGGAATCCCCGTCTTTAAACTAGCTTTATTGTGACTGGATCCCTCTGACAAATAATTTGAGTAGCAGGAAAGTGGAACTTCTGATCCTTAGATTACCACATTAAACATATCAGCTCTCTCTGACATCACAGAGATCCAAAAAGTAGAGCAAAATGTGATAAATTGGGTGCTCAGAGCAGTCAGGGATTACTGTCCAAACACTGAGCTCATCATTAGAAACTTCTGCCATGGGAAGAGGAAGAGGCAGACAGTTACAGTCTAGATGGTGACACGTTGTCTTTTCTTAAGAAATCTGAGACGACAAAATGACTGAGGTTTGTGACATTATTGCAGTTCTTATTAAAAAATAACTGCTTTCAACATAGAACAAAATATCTGTAAGGCTGACTTTTGCAATAGCCAGCAGTCAGAGTTTGAATTCATATTGACTGACAGCATTGATTTTCATTGATTGCACTGCAATCTCACAGTCATTTTTTAATATCAGAGCCAACCAACGCAAAAATGCAGTCCTGTTACTTTAGCTACACTGAGGTGGAGCACAAGAAATACATTTCTATGCAACTTGTGCTCTTATTAAATGTTTTCTTGACCTGGGAGTAAAAATAGATTTGGCTCGTTGCAAAACAGTTTTACAAAAAAACAGAAGGAAGTCAGCTGGGAATAAATGCAAAGAGCTGATGATTTATAAATTAGCCAAACAAAGATGAACTGCCAACAGTTAAGTAAGCACCATTACAGACTACAGATCAGTCATCAAAAACTGGCAAAACAGGGAAGTATAAACCACAGAGAGAGCATGTGATGCGTGGTCGACTTCAGTACGGGGGAAGAACTCCTAATTTACCCTCATGTCCACTAAAATCGAAAGTAACCAATAAAAAAGGAGATGCAAATTTCAACAAAGATCTTTTTTTTTTTTTAACTGAAACTGCTGCAGAGGGAAAAAAGATGTAAGCACAAAGAACAACTGCTGCTGAGTCTGCTGATCAGCTTTAACTCAGGAGGGAAACCATGTCCTGTATGTAAGAAAAAAGGAACCTTGACTTCAGTGCACAGTTCCTGTTAACATGTCTAGAGTTATGTCCTCATACAAGCGTTATTTTAGCCTGTTAGTTTGTGAGCTGTTGCACACACTCCTGAAGCTGCACACCATGTGTCTGCAGGCGTAACAGCGCAATAAGAAGATTAAAACCACCATCAAGCTTGTGGCCGAGGTGCGCTAGACAGACGCAAACGCAAGCTAAACATCAGCCGAGCAATTATCATAAACGAGAAAAGAATCAAGAAAGAAACAAAAGGTACAATCTGGCAAAGTGCTGATCCCAAAGAAAACTGCCTGTATGTTTGAAGGGCAAAGAGCAACTGTAGGTGGGCTGTGCATGAAATTATAAAAATTCACCGGACTTCCTACAGCGTCACCGCAGTTTTTTCAACTCTCTAACCTCAGAGGTCACAAAGAGGGGATATCCCTAATACGATCATCTCCCTCCCACTCACCAGCTCTTTAAACCTTCTGCTTGTGAGAGGCAGCCAATCAGAATAAAGTTATCTTGGGGGAGGGGGGGCTAACGGCTCATTTTACACAGAGACTGAGATTAATGCTAAATTATCAGATAAAGGAGGATTATTTTGAGCTGTGAATCAACCAAAGCCACTCTAGGAGATGCCAACATAAAAATTTAGAGGTGGAATTAGAAGAAAAGAAAAGTGGAAGTATGTGTTTTTCCTGTAAAATGACCTTTTAATGTTATTTTCTGCAAACAGCAGCTGTGCAGCCTTCTTTTTTAAAAGAAGGAAGCATCAGTTTCTCTGACTGTATGCTTGGCACTGCTGGAGTGTAATTGTCACACGTCACATAAAAAGAGTAAAAACACTTTAAACAAAGAGCAGCGGATCACACTCTCAGAGGATTTTCACATCAGCACGCAGGGAGGAAGCCACATACGCTTCATATTCCTCTCAAGTGAAAAAACAAACAGATGTAAATCTAAACCCTGCACAACATCAGGCTCACATGTGTTTCCAAACATGGCAACCAGGCAACACAACACAGCTGCGTCGACTAACGCCATTCGCTGGGTGCATGAAACAGTACCAGCCTGAAGGAAGTCAGAGATGTTTTTCATGACAGAGGTGTGAAAACAGTTTTGCACTTTCTTATTTGCAGGTGACAACACAAAGCTTTTGGTTATCAGTGCAGAATCAATCTGGCAGTCGAATTAGCTGATCCATCCGTCCAAGCAGCAGGGGCGGATCTACTGTGGGGCCAGCAGATAATCGCTTGCCACCCAAAGTGCCACCCTCATTTTGCACATGACAATGTTGTTTATTACAATAAGCTAACATTAACCCTTTGAGCCTAGCTACAATTAACAATGAATATAAATGATAAAACTAAATATATTGCATACTGCCCCCCTTAAAAATGGGAAACAGCTTTGTTTCTTGTTGTCAGTAGCAACCGATCGTGCAGATTTCTGATATTTTGTGTAAACGTAAGCATGTAACAATGTAATTATTTCTAATAAAAGATGGTGAAACTTAAGTTAGACTTGTGTTTCTAACTGGTCCACCTCATGTTGTGTAGCTTTCTGGATTTTATACTTACTGGGCTACATAGTAACCTAAAAATTTGCATTTTTTAATGTAACTGACGTGTTTAATTATTGGGGCTAAAGCCAATATAAAAGTTACAGGCTAGGTTTATATGAAACACATGTATATGTGTATTTTAACCACATATTAAAGAATCTAACATTTTCATATGTGTAACAAAAAAAAAGGGCTTTGATTTTGCCACCCCATCTGATTTCCATACCACCCTCAGAAAATTTCTCCAGATCCGCCCCTGAAAATCATCTTTGAAATATCCTCGCTGCACGACACCTACAACATCATCCCGACCCAAACACGGCGATCCTCGTGTCTGTGCAGGCTGGATCGTGTTTGTCTTCTGTATTTTATTTTCTGATTTCCTGATAACCTGCTTTTTGTTTGACTTACAGAACTTTGCAAAAATCGCGAGTTAATCTTGATTCTTGAGTAGTGTCGTTATGATAAGTTATTATGACTAAGGAAAATACTTGTTACCATTTCTATACCACAGGGTAAAAACATTAAAAGATAAATAAATTAGAAGGCCTTTCTAACCCTAACCCCCTGGCCAAATGGTACAATAATCGTCATTTTTGGGTACAAAGGTAATCGACTACAGCAATCTGTAAAACACAGTGGTGATAGCGATGTTACAGAAAAGTCCCATCACATTATGATCCACGACGGAGCATCTGGAAAGTATCTAATTTGCAACGGCTTCATCAATTATCCCAAACACACTACCCTATGCAGCGAAAGCATACCTGGATAGAAAAAACACAGGGGAACACTATCAGTCATGAATGGGCCTTCCCAGAGCTCAGACCTCAACATCACTGAAGCAGTGTGGGATCATCCTGACAGATAACAGAACAAAAGGCAGAAACATCCAAAGAAGAGCTTTGAATGTCCTTCAAGAAGCCTGGAGAACTATTCCTGAAGATCCTCACAGAGAGCTGCTCAGAGACTTAAGACTCTGCTGAAGGATAAAGACGCTCAAACCAAAACTTGACTTCCAAGCTCATTAGAATTACACAAACTACGTTTTTACCTTATATATTGTATTTACATCTATGGTTTTCACACATTTCACTGTCCCCATTTCCAGTTTTACCAGAATGAAGGTCAAGCCTCAAACTGCAAACCCTACTTACTTGTTTACTTTTACAAGCAAAAGATGGAGAGATTTTTTTCATAAAGGTGATTCTGTCTTAAGAGGGCCAACAGATTCACATCTGCAGAAGTTAACAGATATAAAACACAGAAGCCTCTCAGCCGCTTCCTGCTATGTTACAGTGTGAACAGTTTGCTATAATCTATTACCTGAGGTTTATTATTTAAAGGCTTACAGGATCACAAAAATAAAATAAAATGGCAGCTTCTACCAAAACAACATTAGATGTAGTCTAACTCACACTATCTTGCCTCATCACCAGCCCTCCCTCCCGCTTGCCTTCCTTCCTTCCTTCCTTCCTTCCGCCACATCTTCCAGCACACACTGATAAGTAAAGCACTTCATAAAAAGAGTAATAACAAAGCTGTGACAAACAGGGCAGTTCTTTCTCCTTACAAATCCTAACAGCACCCCCCAATGTTTTAATATTCCCAGTAAAGCCCTTTCAATGGCTTTACACAATTATATGAAGTTCATCCCACAATACACACATATCCAGTCATCCACCCATTCACACACACATTCACACACTGGTGATAGCAAGCTACATTGTAGCCACAGCCACCCTGGGGCGCACTGACAGAGGCGAGGCTGCCAGACTCTGGCAGAGACACAGACCTCTGACCACCACCAGTAGGCAACGGGTGAAGTGTCTTGCCCAAGGACACAACGACCGAGACTGTCCAAGCCAGGGCTCGAACCGGCAACCTTCCGATTACAAGGCGAACTCCCAACTCTTGAGCCACGATCGCCCCCACGATCTGGCTCTCTTGCACAGCATGTCTTTTATCCTGTCTTCCTTCTCTCACCTCAACCGGTCGCAGCAGATGGCCGCCCCTCCCCGAGTCTGGTTCTACCGAAGGTTTCTTCCTTTTAAAAGGGAGTTTTTCCTTCCCACTGTCGCCAAAGTGCTTGCTCATATGGCGTCATTTGATCGTTGGGTTTTTTTCTGTGTTTTATTATAGGGTCTACCTTACAATATAATAAGTGCCTTGAGGCAACTGTTGTTGTGATTTGGCGCTGTATAAGTGAAATTGAATTGAAATAGATCTGAAAATTACTGTACGATTATATGAACTTTCTATAGAAAGTATTTAAATATAGATATAATTTCTATATAATAACCGATGTCCTGTAACCGATGCCCTGTTAGAATGCCAGGGTTTTGTGATGTAAAACAATGACAACAAGATACATCACTTCAGGACCTTTTCCACCATTAATGTGACCTTTAACCTGTACAATTCAACTTAAAAAAAAAAAAAAAAAAAAAACACCACACAAAACAAAACACACACATAAGGAAAAAAAAAAAAAAAAAAAAAAAAAAAAAGAGTGAGAAACTTCAATAATAACCTAACGGCATAAATACGAGGATCCTTAAACAGGAACTGTGTTGGGCAACTGATTTTATTGCAGAATTCAGCGCATTTTCTTCAGGTCCCTCCACAGAAGAGCATGACACTGCCTCCCCCGTGCTTCACCATAGGTATGCTGTTCTGTGGTCATGTGCAGTGTTGCTTTTGAACCAAACAAACCATCTGGAACCATATTTTCATCAGTTTTTAGTTGTTGGTGAAGTCACTGTTGTGTCATGTTTTTTTCAGGTATTGATGACCATCTGAGAGCAGCAAAAATTGATTTTAAATCAGAGTCAATGTCCTCTGACTATTTGGCATTAATCTGAATGTGCTTGGTTAATTATCCCCACCCATATCCACATTTATAGGTGGGTGCACACACTTATGCAAACATATTATTTTAGTTTTTCTACTTTTATCTCCACCCCCAAAAAAGGTTTCAGTTTGTTTTTCTGTTGAATTGTGTAGGTTAATGATCACATGTAGGGTTCTGAAGTGATTCATCTGGTGTCATCCTCTATGATGCGGTTTTTATATCTACTTTATCTCAGGCATGGTGCAAACGAGCGCTTTGTTTTTGCTTATTGGTTGCTTCTTTTGAATAAAATAGAAGCTCAAACAGGAAGGAGGGCCTGACACTGCAGAGTATTAAAATATGTAATATAGTTTATAGCTTAGAATGATTTTTTAGCAAGTATTTATATTTTATGCTGTCTTATAGAAATAAATATCAAGTTAAAAAAATATTTGTTTATTTTGTTGTCTGATAAAAAAATTCAACAAAATTAGAAATTTGAGTAAAGTTGAACTCACTGTCTCTGCAGAATGTAAACTGTACATCAACTGTAGATCAAACTCCAGCATCAGTTTGAGCAACCGAGACATCATTTCTCTTTCAACACATGAACACAGCAGTGAGTGTCAGCACAGTTGGGGGGTATATTCTGGAACTTTCAACTTTAGTCTCCAAACGCCGAATAAACCAAAATACCTAACTAAAACGCGTTCAAAGGATGACTGAGTTGATTTACTGGACCGTGAATGCAGCATCAGGACACAGGGGAATACAGATAGTTCTTGAACACACCTCTCCTGACTGTAATTCCCAAAGGAAAAAACAGAAGAAGAAAAAGTCGAGAAAAACCCCAAATGTTAAGCCTCACGTTTTAAACTCGGCGGTTTTTAGTTTGAAAGTGAAAAACTTTGACCGTTTTAAATCTCTGACCCCGGCTCTCACTCCCGGTGCCTCTCTCTGAAGTCCAGGTGTTACTTTTATCAAGTAAAATTAACTCGTCGGTAATGAAACGCGATGACAGTGTGTGATTAAAGCGGTTCTTTGGTGTGAGGCTGTCCTGCCTCCAACAGGACTCTGCGGTAAAAATGGCTCTTCGTGCCGTGGCCTGAGATTAGTCACAGCTCGGGCCTCGAGCAGGAAAACGGCTCTGCGACAAGCTGTTCACCTCCTTAGAGCTGATTATCTTTAGATCCGAGCCTGTTTTTACCGCATGGAGCCCCAACAAGGAGGAAACTGCCGAACCGAAGCGGCACAACTTTTTCTTTTTCCAGCCGTGGGCGAGTTAGCTGGAAACCAACTCTGCGATCAATCGTTTCTACTCACCCGGAGTTGTTGGTTTGCAGGGAAAACTTGTGCCTTTATAACCCGACTACAGCGCCATAAAGCTGGGAAGTTATCCCTCTCGCGACCCTGGAAGTCCCGACTTTGGACGGCTTTAATCCAAGAATCGCGTCCTGCCCTCGGTCCGTGTTATTATCATGGGCGGGGGACAGAAGCAGAGCTGGGAGTTCCTGTCCCTGAAACAGGGAAACTCAACAGGAAACTGAAAGAGCTGCCGTGCTGGACTCCTCCGCTAGGGCCGAAACTCCGAGGATAAAAGGTGCAGTCGGAGGAATGTGCCGTAGAAGTCTGTCAAAGTATGGAGGGCGGTTAGTGCCACAAGACACAGCCAACAAGAATCTGCTCGAAGTATGGTGGGTGGTTAGTACCCCAAGGCGGAGTCGATATCAATCTGTCAAAAGTAGATGGAAAAAGTGTTTGTGTAAATGGGCGAATAATACACGTTGAATAAAATGCTTTGAGTGCTCAGGCAGAGTAGAGAAGCGCAGCATAAGGACTTTTTCCGTTTATGGAGAGTAGTTATTACCACAAGATACAAACAAGAAGAACCTGCCCAAAGTACGGAGAACAGTTAGTTCCAACAGAACGAAGCCCGTGGAATGCTGTAAGAGCCTGCTCCATGTATGGGGGTTAGTTGGTGCCACAAAATAAAGCCAACAAGAACCTTCCCCAGTAGGAAGTTTTTGTGACTTTTTACGGAATCAAACTCAAAGTAATGTAAGTACTTCCAAGCTTTAGCTCTTCTGGACTCCATTTTATTATTATTCTGCAAATGGACACAATTGAAGTAGAATAAAATAAAATAAGCATAGGAGTTTGGCTGTGTATAGAGAGCGACTAGTGCCAAAAAATTATCACATTGTGGTAATATACCAAAAGAGCCTTGTGAAGAATGGAAACCAATTAAAAAGGTGGAGCTTCAGAAATAAACTAGAATGCTCTGAACTCTTTAATGAACTTACCAAGAAGGTGAAGACTGACAGAGTGAGCCAATCCTGAGCATGACTTTCTTCAAAGCAGAAGGAGATCATGCTCCCGCTTTCTCACCCAAAGGAGGGAGCATGTTGATAAATTTGGCAGTGGTCATGTGAAACTAAAGTTTGACTGGCTCACGAACAGAATCACTAAATGTAACACAAGATCTGAATGCCTTCCAATAAAATATAATGTTCTCTCTCTCTCTCTAGGATTATATATCTGTAAAGGATTTCTGGATATCAGCCACTTCCTCTGCCTGCCGGTGGTACATACCGTGCATGGGCCTGTCCTTCCATGATGGTCCCTTAGGCTGTGCAAGGATGCCCCTGAGACAATCTAGCACATAACAGAAGGGTGCAAGATGCTAGCAGGCAGAGCATAGATTGAATGCCATAATTAAGTTGCCCTGGAAGTCCTTAGGTCAAATGGGACACCCCCCTAGCGTGGTGGAGAGTGACCGAGCTAAGATCCTGTGGGACTTCAAGTTAAAGACAGACAACCTGGTGATGGCTAACTAACATGACTAGCAGAGGAAGAGGACCATAGTGATAGATGTAGCTATACTGAGTGACAGCAATATCATGAAGAAGGAACACAAAAACCTGGAGAAGTACCAAGGGCTGAGAGAAGAACTCGAGAAGATGTAGAGGGTGAAGGTAACAGTGGTCCCTGTGGTAATCGGAGTATTCGATGCAGTGATCCCCAAGCTAGGCAAGTGGCTCCAGCAGATCCCAGGAACAACATCAAATATCTCTGTCCAGAAGAGCGCAGTCCTAGGAACGGCTAAGCAACTGGGCAAGCTACCCTCAAGCTCCCAGGAGGACCTGAACTTGAAGGATAAAGACCGCCCAGAGGGGAATTTATTTTTAATATGTGTGTGTGTGTGTGTGTCTCTGCTGGATATTGCCTCTAGCCAGTATCAATAAAGACTGTTGGCAAATAATTTCATCAAACATTCATCTTACATAATTACTTTTTCTAAGGTTCAATTCCTAGTTAACTGTGTGGCCCTAATATTTACAGTTACTCACACAGTACAGTTGTGTGTTTTGAGCTAAGAGTGGACTTTTTGCCAAGTGTGAGGGACCAAGCAGCCAAGACATAGAGGACAGGAAAAAATGTCTTCAAAATGGGTTTTCTTCATTTTAAACCTCAAAAAAAGTTCAAAAGACAAAATTCAAAAATATAATTAGCGGGCCCATAAAAGAGGTCAACTAAATATAACTCTACAAAAAGTAATGTTCAGAAACTTAAAACAAAGTGGACACAACTTAACTCATAAACTGACCTAATTACAAAGACACAAGAGGGTAGCTTTTATAGTGGTTTGGCCAAACAATTTACACACAATAGGGGGGAAACAAAAACAAACACTAATACTAACTATGCACAGAATAACGTGAGTAAACCTAAAACACCCCTGTTCCTGATAAGCACGTGGTTGGTCCTGCTGAGCAGGCATTTTGTTCTGGGATTCCTCAGCCACGCCTTTTGCCCAAACAGGAAACAGCCACTGCCCAAAACCAGGTAACTCAAAGAAAGAGAAACATAATTAATATAACAGAAAACATTTTTAGAAAAACCACACAATGCTATTATGCTCATAATATCAGTGTTAGGTTTAAATAAAATGATTAATGAACTATATTAATGAAGAAAACTGTAAACCAAACTAATAAGTGAACAAATGGACTTGTTTTACCCATGTGTGGCTGATGCCATCACACCAGGTGAAGTGGTCTAATTTGCCAGATCTGTTTATTCACTTTTAAAATAATAATAATAATAATAATAATAGGGCAGCACGGTGGTTAGCACTGTTGCTGCACAGCAAGAAGGTCCTGAGTTCAATTCCAAAAATCAGGCCGGGGTCTTTCTGTGTGGAGTTTGCATGTTCTCCCCATGTTTGCGTGGGTTCCCTCCGGGTACTCCGGTTTCCTCCCACCGTCCAAAGACATGCAGCTTGTGGAGATAGGTTAATTGGAAAAATCCAAATTGCCGTTAGGTGTGAATGTGCGAGTGAACGTGAGCGCCATTGTTTGTCTGTCCCTGTGTGTTGGCCCTGCGACAGACTGGCGACCTGTCCAGGGTGTGCCCCGCCTCTCGCCCTATGACAGTTGGGATAGGCTCCAGCGCCCCCCGCGACCCTGAAAAGGAGAAGCGGAAGCGAATGGATGGATGGATAATAATAATAATAATAATTTGTCCAGTGAAATGACGTTGTTAGTGTGAATGAGATGAAAAATAGGCAAATCTATTAATCATTTGCACTGATTTTATACATCCAGCGTCTAAAGGTCTTTATTTAATAAACTAAATGCCCTCTCTTGTTGGAAATAATAGATTATTGAATTTGATATTGCCATGTCTCAACAGTGACATCTGCTGGCTACAGGAGCTAGTACTTCCATTGTTATTTTCTTCCTTATGTTTTCTTTAAATTTAATACCTCAGCTAATTAATTACCAGGATACATGTCGACATAAGAATTCCAATGTTCTTTTAAAAATGACAGAAGATTTATTTTAAAATGATAGTAAGGTTTGGTTAAAAATCTTTCCAGTTTTTTTTTTCACTTGTGTGTCAGAAAACTCTTCTCGGGCATCACATTATACAGTAAAAATATATGAATTACAGTACACAATTATAAGTTATTGCAATTAAAATGACAGAAATTCATACCCACATACACCATGGACTTTTCTTGTCAGTTTTCTCATTATGCCCCTCAGTAATATGATGCAACACAAGACACAGTTTGGAGTTTAATGTAGATGTGACCAGAGATGGGCAGTAACGTGTTACTGTAATCTGATTACTTTTTTCAAGTAACGAGTAAAGTAAGGGATTACTATTGCAAAAACGGTAATTAGATTACCGTTACTTTCCCATAGGAACGCTGCGTTACTGCGTTACTAAAACCGTGATTTTTTGCGAGAATGTCTCACGTAAGCGAGTGCGCCATTAGTGACAACAGCTGTGTGCAGATCAACAATGGATCACATATCGATTGTGGGAGAGAGTATGAGCGTGCAGTGTTTAAAGCGTGGAAGTACTGACCTTACTTTGAGTTTGAGTCCATAAAAAGTGACAAAAACATTAGCGTCTGTTGTGCGTGGGAAGAAAACTTCTTTTTACAGCGAAAAAAACCCCTAAACTTCTGAGCAAGCACCGAGTGCGCCATGACGTAATGGGAAATTCACAGAGAAACTCACGGATTCTTCAACTGACCGCGGCACACCTGCACCAGGGTAAACCTCCGCCTACCGCAGTCCTGCTTTACAGGTAAAAATAGAGCAACAGGACCGCTGAGTCTTTGACTTTATTTATTTTCTGCTGTGTTTTACTTACATCTATTTGAAAGAGTGAGTGTAAACACAAAAAATATTTTATTTTATGTGCTGGAATGTGCAGAAAATAGGTTTAAATGTTAAACTAATTTATTCAAGTCAGAGAATGTTGCATATAATTACATTTTTGCTTGATGCATAAAGTTAAAAGATTAAAACTGATAAAACAAGTTTTAAAAAGGGACTTTTCCATTTGATTACATTTTGTATGATGGATTATGCAGAAAAAGTAGAATTGGGCTGAAAGATCTATCGCTTTATCACCTCTTCAGGTTGTAAATCGTGTTTTTAAAAAGTAACTAAGTAACTAAGTAATTAATTAGTTTTGAAAATAAGTAATCAGTAAAGTAACAGGATTACTTTTTTGGGGAAGTAATCAGTAACTAATTACTGATTACTTTTTTCAAGTAACTTGACCAACACTGGATGTGACAGGTCTGTCATTTCTTCACATGTTAAAAATACTTGCTCATCTGTTTTTTTCTTAGACTTTCAAATGAAGGTTGTAATGAAGCTTGATAAGATAACTGAAAACCAAGAAGAAATCTTCCAGAAACATTCCCAGCAGAAAATATTGATGAACCGTGTTCATCACTTAAACAGCTCTAAGCTGGAGGATGTATCAAAGAGAAGAATGGTGGATTACATTATTGGGCTCAAATAATCAAATATGTATTGTTTTCCTTGCATTTTCCTTGTGTATCATTTATATGACGGACACACTAAATTATCCTTTAAATGTTTTTTTAGTTTCTGTTTTTGAGTTGCATTATTTTTTTTCTTTTCATTATTAAAACCACTATAAATTTGTCTTTATATGAAAAAATATAATATCATAATAAAAAATTATAATATATAAAATTTTTTAGTAAGATTTACTTTTTCTCATTTTCCTTTTCCCAGTGAGAACACCACAGTATTATATTATTATATGTTATACAAAATATTCCAATAGCACCATCTACTGTTCAACAAAGTTTTTGTTTCTTTCAATTTTCTTCACGCTTGATGGACAAAGTATGATCATCACAGCATTTTGAGATAATGCTCATGGTAATATATGAGGTACAGAGTCTTACTAAGCTGAAGTTTAAGTTATTCCATATTAATCTACGATAGATTAAGAGACAGGATAAGAACTGCTTGAAGCAAAGAAAGGAATATGTCAGGTAACATTTTAATGTTTTAATTTAAAATGTGATCTAACTTCATAAAAATGGCATAAATTAAATTATATTTCCTCCTCACTGGGTGCTTCTGGTGGTCCTCTGATGTGTGACAAATCAGCAGTTTGGTGTTTTTTCCTTTAACAACTATGACATGAATGACTATCCAAATGTCCCAAACATCTACACAGATATATATATATCGATCTTCCTTTTTTAGATCAAAAACATTCTCGGGAAAAAGAAATTAGTTTTAACCTCCTAGGACCTGGCGTCCACATATGTGGCCATCACATTTTTGGTTGTCTAGACCAAAAATACTAAATTTTGCTCTACAAGGGCCTGATATCCACTTACGAGGACATTATACTGCCTCTGTTTTATCAAAATTTAAAACGAATGTCCTCATATGTGGCTCTCACTTTTCTTAGAAACAAAAATCAGGTAAAAAAAAATCTGGTGATTCTTTGTTTTTACATTCATCAGGTCCTAATCAGCTCAAATGTCAGAGAAAGAGGAATTAAAAATCCATGCCATGAAAGAGTTCGGGTCTTAGGAGGTTAGCCAAACTTAATAAATGGTCACCATTAGGGGGCAGTGTTTGACAAGCTGTTTTAGCATAGTTGCCTCTGTAGTGCTTGGGCTGAGATCAGGGTGGTGCAGTGGTTAGAACAGTTTCCTCACTGAATGAAGGTTCGGGATTCAAACTTCCTGGTTGGCTGGGGATTCTGTGCAGTTTGTGTTTTCTCCAACAATTCAAAGATATGCTTGTGGTCGTAATGAAATGATGTCGATTGACACAATTAGTGTGATATTAATAAGTGATTATAAATGGGGTTTTAAAAGTGAAAGGTTTTCAGTCTCTGTGTTAGCCCTACAACACACTGGAAACCTTTGCCGGGTGAACCTCTCTCCCCTCCCACCCCAGCTCTTGCTTCTATTTGCCAACCCACAGCACACAGTACTTACAGTAAGTGAGATAACTGCAATACTTCACTTTTCAATTAGAGTATCACTTACTGACATATTTCACAGAGGTTGCGTGAAATGTCAAACTGAGTCAAGATGTTCTTTTACACTGTCATCTGTCAGGAATGATTAAATTATGTCACGCCTGAAGCTCGAAGCTGTGGTTTCTTTTATCTGATTTTCAGAGATTTGTGCAACTTCTGTGCCGCATCACATAAATGTAAATGCTTTCCAGGCAACAGAATTACAAGAATTACATTTACTGTACAAATACCCACAATACCCTTGGTGTATTGTTGAGAAAGGTGTTGTAGAAAGAGAAGAGAAGATAGAGAGAAGAGAAGTCTCCCTGGTTTACCTCTCATTACATTTGAGAGAGGGTAAAAAGGCTCAACATCCAATCATTTGTGCTAAAACAGAGTCTCTTTGTGTGCTTTTGCTAATCATCTTTATTCTTAATTAAAGATAAAATAAAAGTTTGATCAATATGTTAAATGGAATGTGAAGAGATGTGAGGGACCAAGCAGCCAAAGCAAAGAGGACACAAGCAAAAATATCTTCAAAAAGGGTTTTCTTTATTTTAACCCTCAAAAAGTCCAAAATTAACAAAATTCAAAACCATACTTAGCAGGCCCATAAAACAGGTCAACTAAATATAACTCTACAAAAAGTAATTGCCAAAACTTAAACAACAAAGTGAGACACAACTTAACTCACAAACTGACCTAATTAAAAAGACACATGAGGGTAGCTTTTATAATGATTTGGCCAAACCATTTGAACACAATAGGGGGGAAAACAAAAACACACACTAATATTAACTAAGCACAGAATAACCTAACTAAGCCTAAAACACCCCTGCTCCTGGTAAGCCCATGGTTGGTCCTGCTGAGCAGGCATTTTGTCCCCAGAGTCCTCAGCCACGCCTTTTGCCCAGACAGGAAACAGCCACCGCCCAAACCCAGGTAACTCAAAGAAAGAGAAACATAATTAATATAACAAAACATTTTAGAAAAACCACACAATGTTACTATGTGCGCGCCTCATAATATCAGTGTTAGGTTTAACCAAATGATTAATGAAGAAAACTGCAAAGCAAACTAATAAAGTGAAAAATGGACTAATTTACCCCTGTGTGGCTGATGCCATCACACACCCCCCCCTCTTCAGGACTCTCGCTGGTACAGCGAGAGAGGAAGTCGGCGGTAACGTTGTTCTTCCCAGGAATGTGCTTGATGACAAACCGGAAAGGTTGCAGAGCAAGGTACCATCTTGTGATCCTTCCGTTCTTATCCTTCATCTTTTCCATCCACTGAAGTGCACTGTGATCCATCTCCAGGGTGAATTCTCTTCCAAGAAGGTAGTACCTGAAGGAATCAAGGGCCCACTTGATTGCAAGGGCCTCCTTTTCCACTGTTGAATATCGAACCTCTCTCGGGAACAGCTTTCGGCTGATATAAGCAACAGGATGACGTTCTCCTTCCAAACCTTGAAGTAGCACTGCTCCCAGACCCCTATGAGATGCATCCGTTTGAAGGAAAAAGTGCTCATTAAAGTCTGGACTGTACAAAACTGGTTCGCTACTCAGTGATTGACTGATGTCCTTGAAAGCTGCTATAGCCTCCTCTGTCCAGTTAATCTGATTAGGACACTTGATGCCTATCAAGTCAGTTAGTAGAGCTGCCCTGGTGGAGAATCGTGGTATGAACCGACGATAAAAGCCTGCCATGCCCAAAAAGGATCTTAGTTGCTTCCTTGTCTGTGGGAGAGGACAAGACTCAATGGCTTGGATCTTACTGACCTGAGGCTTGATCACCCCATTCCTGATCACATGGCCCAGGTACGCAGTCTCAGCAGAGGCAAAAACACACTTAGAGGGGTTCACCGTCAACCCAGCAGTGCCAAGACGGTCGAAGACAGCATGCAGATGTTCCAAGTGTTCCTCCCATGTGGTGCTGTAGATGACAATATCATCAAGATATGCAGATGCAAAATCTGAGAAACCACATAGTACTTGGTCCATTAATCTCTGAAAGGTTGCTGGAGCCCCATGCAGCCCGAATGGCATCGCTGTAAATTGGAAGAGACCCCAAGGTGTTCGAAAGGCAGTCAACTTCTTTGATCGCTCCGTTAGTGGCACCTGCCAATATCCCTTGCACAGGTCAAGTGTGGTCAAGTACTTTGCCTTCCCCAGCCGTTCCAGCAAATCATCAATGCGTGGTGTGGGGTATGAATCAAACAGTGATATTGAGTTTAGGTACCTGAAGTCTATACAGAACCTCATGCTTTCATCCTTCTTTGGCACCAGGACCACTGGATTACACCCATTCCTTCAATAGATTTATGTGCAGAACCCTGCTGGAGCGTGGCTTTCCAGGGATGAACACTTGGTAAGTAGTGGACCCCAATTTCTTCTGAACCTCAAAGGGCCCTTGCCACTTAGCCAATAGCTTGTTGTTGTCAGTGGGGAGGAGCACCAACACCTTTTGTCCAGGACTAAAAGACCTCTGACGAGCTGCTCGGTCATACCAAAACTTCTGCTTCTGCTGGATTTTGGTCATATTTGACTGAGCAAGCTCACTCATTTTCTGCAGTCGCTCCCTCATCTGCACAACATAGGAAACAATGTTAACAGAGTCCATCTTTTCCTTGCCTCCCTCCCAGATGTTTCTTAGCAGGGCTAGAGGTCCTTGTACCTCATACCCATACAAAAGTTCGAACGGAGAGAAACCAGTGGAGGCTTGTGGCACTTCCCTGTAGGCAAAGAGAAGATAAGGAAGCCACTGATCCCAATCAGCACCATTCTTATCTACCACCTTCCGGAGCATCTGCTTCAGAGTCTGATTGAACCGTTCTGTTAGCCCATCAGTCTGAGGATGGTATGGGGTGGTCCTCAGGCTTCTAATGCCCAGCAGCTTGTACACCTGTTTTAGTAAGTTGGACATAAAGTTACTCCCCTGATCAGTCAGTATTTCCTGTGGGAACCCTACTCTTGCGAAGAGCTGTACAAGGCAGAAAGCTACTGATTTTGCCTTGATGGATTTCAGTGGGAAGACCTCTGGATATTTAGTTGCATAATCAGTGATTACAAGCATATAGCGATTCCCTGACTTACTCTTCTCAACGGGTCCAACAATATCCATTCCGAGGCGCTCAAATGGGGTACCAATAATAGGCAGTGGTTGGAGTGGAGCTTTGGAAGGGACTTTGGAGGATGTCATCTGGCACTGAGGACAGCTCTTACAGAAGTAGGCTACATCTCTATGGAGGCCAGGCCAGAAAAAATGTTGTTTAATACGAGCTGTGGTTTTGTGCTTACCAAGGTGGCCAGACCAGGGAATAGAGTGTCCCAAATTAAGCACGGTTTCTCTAACTTCTTGGGGGACCACTAGCTTCAGAAGTGAGCCCATCTGATGGTAAAGTATGCCATTTTGCAAGACAGTCACTTTTGTTAATGCCTGCCTCCTCTACTTGGTCCTTGTCTATTGCTCGCTGAAAACAGGAAGCTAAACTAGGATCAGTTTTTTGCAACTCTATTATATTGCCAGGAATTTGAAGTCCCAAAGGCAAGTCTGGGTCAGTATGCATTTCTGGGTGTACTATAGTATGCTGGAACTTCTCCTGTCTCCTCTGTCCGCGACTTTTCCGAGGCTTCACAGGTGCAACTTCCCATTCCTCATTAAAAAAATGGCAAGGCACTGAAAACTTCTGAGGTTTCACTAGATTTTTGAGCTTGGGCTCTAGTAACAGCCACATTGCATTGATGATTCTGGTCTGACTCCAACAAATCAAGAAGCACTGGAAAATCTCGTCCCAGAATAGCTGAATAAGGCAGGTTATCAACCACCCCAACATTTAAAAGGTATGTCTGTCCATTCACTTTAATGTACATGTCAGCTGTTGAGTACATCTTCTCATCTCCATGCACACAACAAATGGGGATGGTGTCACTAACACGGACAATATTGGGGGGCACAAAATCTCTATGTATCAGTGTACGAGAACTGCCAGAATCAAGCAAAGCTCTTAAAGTTGTTCCATTAGCTTCAATTTTTATCATTTTAACAGTCTGGTCACACTGGAGCCCATGTTCAGCATGTGAACGTGGCATGAAACACATTTGAACCATCTTAGCTGAGGTTTTTGGGCACATTGGCTTTGTGTGGCCCTCTAACCCACAGAGGTAACAAACAATCTTTTTTGAATTTTTTAATGGTCTGCCAGCAAACTGGTTCTCACCCACAGGAGTTTTTTCTGCTGACAATGGCCTTTGATGATACATCTGGGCTGATTTGGGGCCTTCCTTTGGCATTTTATTTGCATTACAGGTCCAAGGTTGCCCTTTCCTCCTGGCAGCTACAAACACTTCTGCCAGCTCAGCTGCCTTCGCTGCAGAAGACGGATTGTGCTCTCGAATCCAAACCTGTAGCTCAGGGGACAACATTCTCAAATATTGTTCAAGGATGATTATTTCACCAATTTCTTGGTTCGTTTTACCTTTTGGCTGAATCCATTTCCCGTACAGATCTTTAAGTCGAGCATACAACTCCTTAGGGTTCTCATCAAGCCTGACTTCCAGTGAATGGAATCGCTGCCTGTAGGTCTCAGGGTTAACATCATATTTGGACAAAATTGCAGCTTTAACTTTGTCATAGCTGAGAGAGTCATCAATATCCATATGAACGTATGCCCCTCTTGCCTTGCCCGTTAGCAGTGGTATTAATCGAAAAACCCAGTCTGTTTTTTCCCAACGATATGCTAAGGCAATGCGTTCAAATGTAGTCAAAAAATGCTCAATATCATCACTATCAGTCAACTTTTCCAATCTGGGTTCATGCAATGAAAACTGACCTGATAATGACTGACTGGATTCAGCTTGAGCTTGAGGAGAACTAGGAATGTGAGGTAGCTCCCTTGACTCTGGTGACTCTGTGGTAGGTAATGGTAGCTCTGGTACTGGTGATGTCCGGGACTGCACCTCTAACTGTAAAAGCTGAAACTGATGTTGCAATGCTTTGAATTTTTGTTCTTGTCGTGCAGTTACCTCTTCTTGCCTTGCTTCCCGAGCCTCCTGTTGACCCATATGAGCTTGCAATATTGACATCAGATCTGACAGAGATGGCTCCCTTTCTTCAACCTCAGTGCTCTCCACCATTTCAGAGACTCCAATTTCCTCCTCAGCATCAGCTTCCTTCTGAACAGTTACTCCTTTCTTCTTTTCCACCTTTCCTCCACGATGCATTTTTCTTTTTTTTTCTGGGGGTGAAAAAGCCTCAAAGAAAAAAATACTGTGTCCTCAACTGGCAGATCCCACTGCTGCCACCAATTGTGAGGGACCAAGCAGCCAAAGCAAAGAGGACACAAGCAAAAATATCTTCAAAAAGGATTTTCTTTATTTTAACCCTCAAAAAGTCCAAAATTAACAAAATTCAAAACCATACTTAGCAGGCCCATAAAACAGGTCAACTAAATATAACTCTACAAAAAGTAATTTCCAAAACTTAAACAACAAAGTGAGACACAACTTAACTCACAAACTGACCTAATTAAAAAGACACATGAGGGTAGCTTTTATAATGATTTGGCCAAACCATTTGAACACAATAGGGGGAAAACAAAAACACACACTAATATTAACTAAGCACAGAATAACCTAACTAAGCCTAAAACACCCCTGCTCCTGGTAAGCCCATGGTTGGTCCTGCTGAGCAGGCATTTTGTCCCCAGAGTCCTCAGCCACGCCTTTTGCCCAGACAGGAAACAGCCACCGCCCAAACCCAGGTAACTCAAAGAAAGAGAAACATAATTAATATAACAAAACATTTTAGAAAAACCACACAATGTTACTATGTGCGCGCCTCATAATATCAGTGTTAGGTTTAACCAAATGATTAATGAAGAAAACTGCAAAGCAAACTAATAAAGTGAAAAATGGACTAATTTACCCCTGTGTGGCTGATGCCATCACAAGAGATAAGAAATGAGTCTCCAACCTATCATCATATATGATTTTGAATGAGAGAATTGTTGTTAAGTGTTGCAATTATCGAAGATGGAACCATAATTCATATGTGATTTTGCTGATAGTTAGTTATGTCTAATAATGTTCAGAATAGCAGCACTGATGTTCTCCCTGTGTGGATTGTTTACCTGGTGATTAATTGTGATAAATTGTCTCTAAATTGTCTGTTTCTCTGTGTTAGCCCTGCATCTGTTCTGCTTTTCCCGGAACGATATATAATATATAATATAATACAATATAAGTGTGTTTAAGTTTAACCAATACAATGCATAAGAAAATATAATAATGATTCCAAGACAGGCCTAACTGAGAGGATGTGTAAAAAGCAGCCTTGAAAAATAGGATCATGTTTGTGGAAGGGGGGAAATGAGTGAGAGTGACACACAGAAGTCACTACTCTCTGAATTTATGTGGAGACGTCAGATGGGAGGCTGATAAGGGCGTGGCTATACTTCGGATGATATTATGTAAACAACATGACTGAATGTTTAGATACGAGGAGAGGTGGGTAATGGGCACTTGGCAGAGTATAAAGGAGAGCGCCCAGGAACATCCTTTGTTCTTCCCTTTGTCTTCTGTGAGATGAGCAGTTCAGAAGATTGGATCTCAGAAGTTCACCGTTGGATATTTCAGCAGAGATTCCAGAGGCTGAACCGTTGCTCAAACTGTAAACTTACAAATTGGTTCTGTATCTTTTTGGTATTTTTTTGGCAATGGTTGGTTACGATAAAGGGCCGGAGTAACCCGTAAGAGTGATTTACCAAAAATGAGTTAATACTCAGATTTTTACCTTTACCATTTCCCAAAGGGTTAAAAAGGGAATGTCCATAATTTAGACTTTCATTGCAGGAAATTTTATTAAAGCAATTTAGCAGCAGTAAAGCCGAGGAGGTCCAAATTGACCCTTGAGGCCTACTGTCCAGGCCCCTAAAATTAAACCAGGTATTCTGAATGCAGCTCGTGAGGGGAGCTGGTGTAACAGAGGTGGCAGGGAAGACACCTGGACTTAAAACTAGGTGAGTCCCCTGAGGGTCCATCTAAGCTTTGCATTGCTGGTTGGTTAAGACCCATAGGATCAAATATTCTGGCTTTTTTAAACAGAAAGCCAAACCAGACTTCCTGTATTGGGGTGTTGGTCCTGGAAATTGAGTATGTAACAAACACCCAGCAACATGCTGACATTGTTGCAGTCCTGAGTCGGTGACCCAGTGTTTTGAAATATTTGTAGTCTTGGATTTCATTGTTATTTATAGTTTCTAGTCTCTTGGTTTCTGTCTCTGTGCTTCCCCTGTGTTCCTTGTGCCACGTAGTCAAGTTATGTGTTCATGTCTGTGCCTGTCTCATGTTTCCTGTTTTACTTTGACAGTATCATGTGCTATGTTAGTGTGATTTCTCCCAGCTGTGCTCTCTTCCTGTGTCTCATTCCCTCATTATCCCTGTGTATTCAAGCCCTTTTTCTTCCTCTGTTTGTTGATGGGTTGTCTGGGTATTGCCTGCATTTCTCCATGTTCCAGAGTCTCAGGTTTTCATGTTCTGTGCTTGACATCTCCTCTCAGGTTTTTAGGTTTTTAGTTCCTTTGTATTGCTTTTGTAGTTGCCTCCCAGTTTAGGTTTTTTTTAATTTAGTCTTTGCCACTTTCTGATTTTTGTATTCTGTCCCTGCTGCTAATAAAGGTTCACTCACAGTTAAGTCCATTGTCAGCATCTGGACTTGGGTCCCATCTTTCTACACTCCACACATCTGCAGAGACAAAGATGATGCAGATAAAGAGCCTATGAGAACTACAGACTCGGTACAAAAGATGAACTTTTCTCCCCAAATATGGTGCAGAGAATATGAGCCAAAAAAAAAAAAAAAAACTAATACAAAAACAAACTGCTGTATTTTTTGCGGTTATCTTTGTCTAAAGCCAGAAATTTGAGTCAGCAACATTTTCTAGATTATTAAACAAGACTTTTCCAATCAGTACATTAACAGATGTACTGATTGACTAAGTGAGTCTTAGTCTTTGCATTTCGTGCCTTCAGCTGTAATCAGATCTGATCATATCTGTGACTACATAGAGGAAGCAGCCCGGTGACACGAGGGCGACTCGGGGGCAAGGTCTTTGAAGTACGTAAACAGCTTAGAAAAGTAACACTGAATACACACAGGTTTTCGTTAAAACAGAGACAATGTGTTACAATATCATAGTATAACCTTCTGAGATTTAGACACACACACACACACACACACACACACACACACACAGCAGATGCAGCCTTAAGAAATTCATCAGGTTGTAGAGGCGGGCAGGAGTGAAATCAGTTCTTTAGCTACCAATGACAGGCATGAATAAGAAAGAGGTGACATTTGTATGATGAAAGAAATGACACAGCATCTGATATGGACTTTTTCAAAAAGCTTTATCAGACATCTCAGTGAACTGAATATTAAATAGCATTTTCTAATGGCCGACGGGAGGCACCCTCTCCACGGGGTAATAAGATTTGAAATATACAGCACCAGCATGTACACTTAACGAGCACACGTACTTCAGTATTCTTAAAAAATACTAACAAAGTCAGATTAGTGTTGCAAACACTAAATGAGTGATACATCAACAAATGTGAAACTTTGAAGACCTGTTTATGTACGTGTTGTTCTACTATAGTAACATCTTATCTTCATGCTTTGGTTTCTATGGTTTATGTAGTTTGCTGCAGAACTCCAAGATAATATCGTTTAAATGTGTCACGTCAGACATCAGCGTTTAATATGTGAGAAAACTAACTATCAACTCTGTATCATCTGCTGGATATAAGTAAAAATATTCATATTGTGTTTAGTAGAAGGATGAAAATTATGTTTTTGTGATTAGGATAGGTGTTAATATTAAACAAACCAGACTTATTTCTAACAAACACAGAAACTGGACATGGCTGCTCAATGAGCAGCAGCTACAATTGTAAAAGAAATACTTATGCAATCAAATGTAATCCACTTATGATGTTGCCTCTAGATCTGTATGGTATGTGCACTAACTAAGCACTGGTAGAAACAATAACCAGTAATAACAATAAAAACATACATCAACATCAGCATCATGCCAAAAGCAAAAGAAATCAGTTAGACTCAAGAAAAAGAATTGTTGATGCTCCCAAAACAAAGCAGAAGATGGATATACAAAGTTATCACAGCTTTTCCGTGTGTTAAGAACTGGACTGAAAAGCATGATCAAGGATGATCCAAGAGAGCCATGCAGTACAGAACAAGCTTGGCAGAGGTAGGAAGTGAAAAACTATGCAAAGAAAACCTAGTGAGAGATGTATCTAAAGACCCTAGAGGAGGGGTCTCAAGCTTAAATGAGCTGTGGGCCACTGGCACTGTCATTTCATTGGACAGCCACTTTAGTGTTCAAGCAGTACAAAAAAAAAAAAAGCAAACAAACATCAAGAAAACACTCACAAATATTATTTTTTTAAATACTGTATAATGTGACAAAACTGCAAACGTGAATGCAGTCCCCCCCCCCCACTCTTAACTAACTGAAGCCTTTCATTGAACTACCAAATAAACACATTGGTACTTAGTCTCTGGCCAGACACGTGGCAGCACTTCTGCTATCATTGTGCTCATATTTAACAAAATAAAAATGCAGACATAAGTGTACACATTAGTTTTTGAATCTCTCACTGAACCAACACAGCTAGTGCCTCAGCATCTTTGCACTCTCTGCTCATATTGCCTTCATATTAAAAATCTGTTTGCTTTTTAAAAAGGTTATTTTAACATTGTACTCAACAACAAACAAATCCTCAATAAAAAAAGTAACTTCGAGGGCCAAATTGCATTATATTTCTTCACATCAATATCCGGTTATTATTGAGTGATGATGTTCGAAAGCTACTTCTGTGTTTATTAAGGCTGTTGTATTTTTTTTTTTTTTTTTTTACAACTTTATTTATAGTTTTCCAACAAAACAGTCCAGAATTTCTTACAAAAGTTGCGAACCCTACCCCCCACCCCCATCCAGGTGGCATCCCCACAACCAGGAAGCACAATACACACAACACAAAAAAAAAAAAAAAAAAAAAAAAAAAAGGGGAGAAACACTCAAACCAATCTGTGACAGTCATTATAGCACCAACAGCCGGACCCCGGCACATGAGAGAAGAAACAAAGAAGAAAAAGGGAATAAAGAAATCCCAACAGTCAAAGTACGGGCATTGAGGAGACTATGGACAGCAGTCCGAGAAGAGAGCAAGAGCATAAATTACCAACAAGTAAAGAACAATAAATCAGGCAAAAGACAGACTCTTGACATGAGTTATGAACCGTGACCAGGTTTTGTCATATTTACTCTCCAAGCCGCGCACGGTATACCTAATTTTTTCCAGAGCTAATCCCAACATCACCTCTCTAATCCAATGGACGTAGGAAGGAGGGTTCGACGCCTTCCAGCTCAGCAGTATCAGACGGCGGGCATGCAACGAGGCAAAGGCTATTGCGTTTTTGTGGAGGGGAGAGAGTCTCAGCTCTTCCCGAGGTACACCGAAGATAGCTATCAAAGAGTCAGGCCGCAGTGTTTCACCCGATATAGCTGACAGTGATTGAAAAATTGATGTCCAGAAACCATACAGGGAGGGACATGACCAAAACATGTGCCCCAAAGAAACAGGAGAGTAATCACATCTAGGACAATTCGGTGCAACATCAGGGTACAGTTTAGACAGTCTGTCATTAGAATAGTGGAGCCTGTGGACGACCTTAAATTGAATCAGGCCATGTCTAATACAGAGAGAAGACGTATGTATACGCTGTATGGCTTTCTTCCAGATGTCTTCTGATATGAGTTCTCCAACCTCCCCTTCCCACGCCGCCTTAGGTTTGTCCCATGTATGAGGGCAGCTTTCAAGAATCAATGCATAAATCTTCGATATTGCTCTTTTAGTGGGCTGACTCACATTAAGAACTAGATACAGTAGGTCCTTAGAGGGCAGAGACGGGTACCCCGGGAGAAATTTAGAGGCAAAACTCCGAGCCTGAAGGTATCTGAAGTAGTGAGACTTTGGTAAGTTATGGTCTTCACACAAATATTTAAATGAGACAAAGCCATCCTCAGTGAAGAGATCTTGAAAGAAAACCAGACCGTTTCTGCGCCAGACTGCAAATGAATGATCTATTTGAGATGGTGTAAAAAGATGGTTGAACATTATCGGAGAAAAGCTACAAGTATTTGTCAAGTTAAAATGTTTCCTGAATTGACCCCAGATCTTAATTGAATTTTGAACCACCAAATTGGAGTTCAGCCCAGATGCTTTGACATTCAGTGGGAGAGGGGCAGTTAAGATCGAAATCGGAGAGATTGGGAGTGTAGCTCTCAGTTCCATATCTGCCCAGACTGGACCCTCCCCATCCGCAAACATGGTTATCCAATATGTCAGCTTGACAATGTTAGCAGCCCAATAATAGAATAAGAAATTAGGTAAGCCCAAACCACCATCAGCTTTAGCTCTCTCCAGGCTTGCTCTCCTTATGCGTGCAGGTTTTTTGTTCCATATGAACAAAGAGACAGAGCGATCCAGCTGGGCAAAATAGGATTTGGGGAGAAAGATGGGGATCATTTGGAATAGATAAAGAAACCTGGGCATTACAGTCATCTTCACCACATTTATCCGTCCTGCCAGCGAAAGTGGAAGTTTTGACCACCTACCCAGATCAGATTTAGTACTGTCCAGAATAGACCTGTAGTTATACTGGAAAATAGTCTTAATCGAGCCAGCTATTTCCAGTCCCAAATATGTGAATTTGTCATTTTCAATTTTAAAAGGCAAATCGTCATAAGTGGTCTGTTTTGCCAGATTGTTCAATGGAAACAGTAAAGATTTTGATAAATTAACCTTATACCCCGATATGTTGCTGAACTCCCGCAGCCAGCGGAAAAGGTGGGGCATACTCCCAATTGGGTCTGATATCTGCAAAAGGAGATCATCAGCATAAAGCAGAGTTTTATGAGTCACCTCACCCCTGGATATACCTTTAATCCTCTCATCAGATCTGATAGCAATTGCCAGCGGTTCGATCGCAATGTCAAACAGGAAGGGTGACAGGCAACAGCCCTGCCTCGTCCCCCTGTAGAGCGAAAAATATTCCGAAATCAGACCATTTGTCCTGACTGCAGCCATAGGCGTTGAATATAGGACTTTAATCCATCTACAAAAAGTAGGTCCCATGCCGAATTTCTCCAGAACTGTGAAAAGGTAGGACCATTCGATTCTATCAAACGCCTTTTCAGCGTCAAGGCTCAGAATAACTTCCGGTTGTATTGTCGAATGGGGGGAGAATACCACATTAAACAGTCGTCTCACATTAAAAAATGACTGCCGTCCGGGAATGAAGCCCGTTTGGTCCTCATTAATAATGGTGGAAATAATAGGGTCCAACCGTAGTGCAAGAGTTTTGGTTAAAATCTTATAGTCACAGCACAAAAGACTTATTGGCCTGTATGAGCTACACTGTACAGGATCTTTATCTTTCTTTAGTAAGACTGAGATCGTGGCCTGGGTAAGCGTCTGCGGCAGATTGCCAGTAGCAAAAGATTCAGCATATACTGATTCTAAAATAGGTGTGAGCTTCGAAGAGAATTCCTTGTAAAACTCCATGGGGAAACCGTCCGGACCTGGCGACCTTCCAGTCTGAGATAATTTAATAGCGTTCGTTATCTCTTCAATCGACAACGGCTGTTCCAAAGGCGACTGAGCGTCCGGAGAGAGCTTGGGAAGATCCAGCGAGTCAAGAAACGAGTAGATCTCGGATGAATTACTGCCCACCTCTGATTGATATAGGGTAGAGTAAAAATATTTGAACTGGTCATTAATGACTCGGGGGTCGTGAGATATCGAATCAGCACCTATTTCAATTCCCGAAATCACGCGCTCAGCTGACCGCTGTTTGAGTTGAAGTGCAAGGAGCCTCCCCGCTTTATCTCCATGCTCATAATATACCTGCCTGGATTTAAAAATATTTCTTTCGGCTCTCCATGTCATAAGCGTGTCAAATTCAGTTTGCAACAGTAATTTCTCCTTAAAAAGATCTGGCGTAGGTGAAAGAGCGTAACGCCTATCCATATCCGCAATCTTGTCGGCCAGTTCTTTAAGTTGTTTAGAGCGCTCCTTGTCTCTGTGTGCCACATAAGAAATAACTTGGCCCCTAATATAGGCTTTCATAGACTCCCACAAGACTCCCCTCGACACATCCTGGGTGTCATTAATTTCTAGAAAGAAGTCAATCTGATTGCTGAGAAACGTTTTAAAGCGTTCACATAAAAGTAATAGGGGGTCTAGCCACCACGTTCGTTGGGGCGCTACATTACCTGGAAAAACCAGACCCATCTGCACAGGGCTATGATCTGACAACACTATACTGTGGTATTTGGTGCTGGAAATTAAGGGAAGTAGCTGGTTATCGACAATGAAGTAATCAATCCTGGAGTAACTATGATGTACAGGGGAAAAAAAGGAAAATTGCTTCGTAGATGGGTTTGTTGCACGCCAAGGGTCTGATAGGCCGTAAGAACGAAGTAGGGAATTAATAGCCACTGCTGCTGACGAGAGGGTGTTGCTCGACCTTACGCTTGATCGGTCCAGCTGGGGAGAAAGGACACAATTAAAGTCTCCACCTAGAATTAGTTTATAGGAGACAAGGTCTGGGAGAGTCGAAAAAAAATTAAGAAAGAACTGTGCGTTGTCCCAGTTAGGTCCATAAATATTAGCCAGTATTAGTGGTGTGTTAAACAGCTTGCCCACTACAACAACATATCTGCCATTAGGATCTGATATCACTTCAGAGTGTTCAAATGGAACCCCCTTCCTAATTAAGATTGCTGTTCCCCTGGCTTTGTAGTTAAAACGTGAATGATATATTTGTCCAATCCACTTACAACCTAATCTTTTTTGGGAGTTAGTATTTAAGTGTGTCTCCTGTAGAAACATCACGTCAGGTTTGAGCGATTTCAAATGACTAAATACCTTGCTTCTTTTAACCAAATTATTCAGCCCTTTGACGTTCCAGCTAATGAATGAGACCGATTTCTGTTGATTATTCACATTATCCAGAGTCATAGTGCCACAATCGATAATAGACTGATCCTGCACGTTGGTTATATCTCAGTGTTTCAGTGCCTGTTTGAGCCACAACATAAACCACAGATAAACCCAAAGCAAAACTAACAAAAACAAACAGATAAACATAGATAAACCTCTCACCATCCTGGACCCCTGGGCTGGTCTTCCACAAACCTGAGACTGCCCTGAAAACACTCCTCTCTCTCCTAGGCATATAACACGTTTACACTAGCTTAAACTCTTACATGAACTCAGCAAAGACAGAACAAAGTATAATAGGACCCTTGACTCAGCATCATTATTGCCGCATGCATGTCGGCACCCATCCACTTACAGGCCGGTACGGCTCTGAACACTCACGGTAGGAAAATAATCCCACAAGAAAGGGGTAAAACCCAATAAAAATAATGACACTGGTGATAAGAAAAAGGGGATTAATTAATCAGAATACATCAAAAAGCAAAATAAAGGCACTGTTGGGGTTATGGTGTCGGGCTGGAACTAAGACCAATGAGGATACCGAAGATATTCTGAAATAAAATATTCCCCAGGCCACATGACATCCACAGAAATCCCCAACATCTTATAGCTATACCTTGTCCAATCATAAAGGGCATCCAACCGTAGCGTGGCGACGTTCACCAGTCAATGCACAGCCTGTGCAGACTACCTCAATGGTAGCACGCAGCGTGTGATACTTGTTGTGGTCCGTGAATTAACTGTCACTCTCCCTCCGTCTCCCGCGGGCGCAGATTGGTCTCGACGTAGTGCCTTGCCTTGATCGGGTCTTCGAAAGACATCTGTTCGCCAGCCGGGGTCGTGATTTTCAATGTAGCTGGATACAGGAGACCATATTTCACTCCCGTACACCGGCGAAGCAATCTTCTCACCTCGGTAAAGGCCGATCTCTTCTTTCTAACGGTGGCCGAGTAATCTGGGTAGATGTAGAAACGCTTCCCATTACGGGTAATGGGACCTGCCCCCATGGCCTTTCGAAGAACATCCACTTTCTCCTGAAAATAGTGGAACTTGACGATTATCGGTCTCGGGGCATCTCCATCCTTTGGCCTCGGCTGCAGGCTCCTATGCGCCCGATCGAGCGTCGGCGTATAGTCGAGGGCGAGCGCTTCCTTCAACAATTCAGCCACGGCTTTCTCCGGTCGAATATTTCCGAATCCCTCTTCCACTCCAATTAGTCTGCAGTTATCACGACGTTGCCGGGACTCCAAATCATCGGCCTTGTCTGCCAACCGGACGACTTGGGCAGATAGCGCATCAACTTTAGCTTCCAGTGCTACAACACGGTTAGCCTGGCCATTAGCTTCCTCCTCAAGATCATCAGTGCGGGTCGAGAGCGTGGCGTTTTCTTTCTGCATGTCTTCGATAGCCTTCGCAAACTCTGCGCGCACACTCAGGACCTCTGACCTTAAATCACCCACCAAGTCGTCTATTTTCTTGTGTAGTTCACCTGCAGCTGTCATCACAGACGAGTCGATCTTGGCTAGCACATTCTGCTCCGTTTGCTTTATGGCAGCCATGATTGTGTCGAGATCCGGCCCGGCCCCCACCCCCGCGGCCGGATCCGCACCAGGCAAGTCCGAGGCATCAGGCCCCGGCTTCTGCTTGAGCGATTTAGGCATGTTGAACAGCTTTAGACTACAAAATACAACTGATTCGAAAGATTAGGCACTTGTGAGACGGGTTCGCGCCGGGAAGTACTAGAAGGGGAGCGGGAAAATTACGCAAATGGTCAATCTAAGCAGAGCTCGCAAAAACACGTCTTCACATGTCGCTGCTCTCTCCCCTGGCTGTTGTATTTTTAACGTATTTTAATGCTTTGTATCTTGTTCTATTTAATCTGAACAAGCCCCTAAAAAGTCAGTGATCACTGTCGCCCTCTATTAGTTTTTATTATTACTATTCATCAGCAGCACGTTTTAAAGCTCGGTTTTTCAAACCTTATGATATAACTATGGCCCAGCCCATGCAGCAGTGTGTTAATGACTAACCTCTATTGTGGATGGATTATCTCAGTTGTTCAACTGACTGAAGTTTGGTCCATTTACAGCATCTTTTTCCTGCCATGCAATTGCATTTGTCCCTAACCATCGGTAACCTTTGTGTTGACTTTTATTGAGTGGAAAAAACTTAGCGTTCATCCTCCAGCTTCACTGTGCTAATGTGTTTATATTATGCTAACCATAGTTATGTAGCTAGTACCACATAGCACATCATGATATACCCTACAAACACCACTACTGTTTAGTTTTCTGTCTTCACTTATATCTGAAGTGATAGCAGAGCTGTATGTTTTCATTTTTTCAGAAATCCCTCAGTCAGAACAAGGTATTATGGAGGAATGTGACACACAACACAGGAGCTCTAGTTTTCCACTCCAACTTTATTCACCTCCATACATTGACTGAGCATATCGCGCCCAAACACAACAGAACCCCTCCTACAAGCTTGGGTGTGAGTGGAGCCCTCTAGTGGGTCGCCACAGTATGTCATTTTTAGATGGAAACTAGCGAGCTAACTCCCTGCTAACTTCGAACTCCATTAAACTTAATAAATTCTCTTTTCTTTGATGCCTGGATGTTAAACTTAATTGTTACACCTGGTAGAGCAGCCACACCGATCATTTTATTAAAGATGAAAGAATTTACACAGTTTGTAACTCTCAGTGATGCCACAGTGTTGACTTTGGGACCTGAAGCGGAGTTTGGACCCAGAAACGGCTAATGATGTCAGACTTAAAAATGAGATACGGGCTGCAAGTAGGGGTGACATGGGCCGCAAGTGGCCCCTGGGCTGCAAGTTTGAGAACCCTGCCCTGGAACAACTGCCAAGACACAAGTGAATGACTCAGACAACTCAGGAATTGAAGTCTCAAAGAAGACTGTCACCAGAACACTGCACAAGAATTGACTTGCAGACCAAGAAAAAGAGAAACTTTCAAGTCAGACTGATGCATGCTAAGGACAAGCTGAAAAAATATTATATATACTTGAAGTGCGTCCTTTGGTCAGATGAGATGAAAAAAAGAGCTCTTTAGGCATCAACAGGGAGACACATTCGGAACCGGGGATTTCTTCAAGGTGGAAGAAATCATGAAGAAGGAAGATATGTGAAGATTTTGAAAGAAATCCTCAAGCAGTCAGCAGTAAAACTGGGTCATTGTCATTGCTTTGTCTTCCAGCATGACATCGACCCAAAACATACCCGGTCAAGAACTGCTTTCAAAATACCAAAAGGAATGTTACTGACTGGCCTGCATGACGCCCTGACTTTAAAATCTGTGGGGTGAACTGAACATCAAGATCCATGCCAGAAGACCATAAATATGAGAAACCTTGGTGAGATCTGCCAAAAGTAGAATGGTTGGGGATTCCTCAGCAGATAAATATAATACTTGTGAAAAATACATCAAATGACTGCAGGTTGCTATCAGCAAAAAGGATAAATAATTTGTAAAATAATGTGAAAGGCTTTTGTGAAGAATTTTATTTCTGTGTGCAAAGCAGTGTGTTGCTGACTGATGATGCACTGTACTTATGATAAGCAAGACCATGCAAAGATAACACAAGTTTCAAATATGCAAACATAGACGTAGCAAAGGAAGTGGTCAAAAGGCAAAAAATGACAGATGATAATCATACTTGCCAAAAGGAAGCTGCTCTATAAAAGGCTGAACCTGAGATTCCTACAGTACAAACAAAGGCTAACCATTTTGCTTGCATCATGTTCGGTCTGCAGAAAGTTCTCCTCCTCCTTGTTCTGACCTGCTTTGGACAACTCGGTAAGAATCACAAGTCCTTGTTGTTATTCTTCAACCATTTAATGAGGCATCCATTTAATTTTCCTTTTTTTCTTTTACTTTATTCAGTGCATGGGGGTGGCATCATACATGGAGGAAAAGCACCGGAGAGTTCAATGCGATATATGGTCTCTGTGCAAAACAACGGCGGTCATGTGTGTGGAGGGTTTCTCATCACTAATAACTTTGTGGTCACTGCCGCACACTGTTTTGACGAGTGAGTAATCAAACATCTTCTGCTTAAGTCTCTTTCCTACAGATAATTCTTTGCCTTTATTGGATAGTGGAGCAGTGAAGATTAGACAGGAACATAAGTTGAGAGCAGGGAAAGATGCGCAGCAAAGCTCTGCTCAATTTCAGTCATGTGGCATATGGTTCACTGCCAAACCAGTGAGCTAAACGGACGACCTCCTGCTTCAATCTCTGATTCATGTCATTAAAACAGATTTAGAAAATGAATTGAAAACCTCTTAATGATTATTCCTTCAGCTTCCCCACGCATGTTGTTCTTGGCAACCACAATCTCAAGAATGGCCAAATAGTAGAGATTAAAAAAAAATTCGTCTATAGCAGTTACAACACACCTGAGAAGGGTGATGACATCATGCTCCTACAAGTAAGTACATCTTTATACTGACAACAGTTTCACATGAAATATATTTGTGGTCTTATTTATATTTTTACTTTTTATTGTGTGTGTCCAGTTGGCAACCACAAACGATCTACACGATGAAATTCAACTTCCGCATGCTGAAATAGATCTAACAGAAAATGAAGTGTGCCAGGTGGCTGGATGGGGAAAAACTATGAATGATGGTAAAACTGTTGGTGAGCTGAGGGTGGTGGACGTGTCTGTCATTAACCCACAAGTCTGTAAGAATCAATGGCCTCAACTTCCTGCCAATGTTATCTGTGCAGGTGGATATGGCACAAGCAAAGGATTCTGTCAGGTATGTATTCTGTCCAATGTCAGCAGGTTTCTTTTTGATAAATGTACTGTATTAAACACTTACTATAAACTGACCAATTAAAATGCTTCCTCCTCACAGGGTGATTCTGGTGGTCCTCTGGTGTGCAAAGGGTTTGCTGTTGGTATCGTTTCTTTCAACCACAACAGCAATTGTAACTACCCAGATAAACCCAACGTCTACACGGACATCACAAAATACCTCCAATGGATCGACATGATTCTACAAAACCACAAAACATTTTGAGTAAAATCCCTGAAGTTTTGCTGTTATTGAACAGCATTATTGAAATGTCAGCATTTCTGATTGCTCTGTCAATGTAGCCGAGACAGAAATTAAAAATATTCCCCGCATGAAACTGTGGTTTTTCTTCTGTAACAGTGATCATTTTAGCATTTAGCTCAATTTCCACAAACTGAAATGGAATATTTAGATTTGTAGTGTGAGGTCATTGTGACATCTACACTTTTCCTTGATTCAAATCAGTGAACCTGCATGAGAAAGAATCACTGTGACAAATTAAAAATTATTAAGAGTCAATATTGATGAGGAACTACTGTGATAATCATTTATGAACAAATACAAATGTGTTTAAAAGTTCTGGGGCATAAAAAGCACAAACATTTAAATCTGGTTTTAATAAAGTGTCCTGTTCTCCTACTACATGTGGATTATTACCTGTGTGTATTTTGCAGTATAAAAAAATCCAAGCGACACACTGAGTCATTTTGCTGAATTTTTCAAATCCCAGGTCTTAATCACCCATAACTTTCCCACTATACAAACATCAAGTGGAGTTGGGACAGCCAAGTATTCCATAATTTTGTGTTTATTCTTAAAGGTAGCAGATGAAAGAACAAGAAGAAAATGATTTTCCATTAAAAACAAGATGAGTTAGTCTATTAAAATGGTATTTTCTAAAGGTTGATCAGTAAAGTCCTGACAAAAAACTCACTCTTGAGCATCAGAGCTCAAATCTTAATCTGGAAAATGTGGTTTCTGTGGTTCATCTTGTTTGCTGCAGGTAGTGTCATTCCAACACGTTCTCATCCCAAAGCGTAACATTTTATGCTAGGTTTTTGACTGCATCAAGTGTTTCCACAGTGAGGAAGGTAGTGCCTTTCTATACTTGTCAGATACAGTACTGTATCTCAAACAAAATATAAACAGGAGTCAGAGAAGTAAGAACGCAGCCAGGCCAATGATTGCCAGCTTTGAAGGGTTACATGGATGATTTAATAACTCTTCTTCAAACATCATTTGGCTCCTGGAAAGGTTTGAAGAACTTCATGCGTGGACCAGGATTAATGTTAAATCGTCCAAATATCACATTCTCTCCATACAGAAAGGTGGCAGGGAAGAACTCATCTGTTTTACAGTGGATGGAGAGAGGATGCCACTGTTATTGTTCATATATTCTCATGAATTCTCTCTACACCCACGACTGCAGTTCGACCCACAACAACACTCTCATCATCAAGTTTGCTGATGACACCACGGTAGTCGGACTCTCCTCGAAGGGAGACGAGGCAGAGTACAGAGAGGAAGTCCTGAAGCTGGCAGCATGGTGTTCAGAAAACAACCTGGCACTGAACACTAAGAAAACCAAAGAGCTCATTGTTGACTTCAGGAGACACAGCACCGACTTGGCCCCCCTCTAGAATCAGAATCAGAATCAGAAAGGGTTTTATTGCCAAATGTTGAGCGGGTTTACAACATTAGGAAATTGCTGCGGTGCTTCAGTGCAAACATACTGTTATAAATTAAGCTTTAATAGACATGAAAATAAAAATGAGAATAAGAATTAAAAGTGCTAAGTAGATAGATAGATAGATAGATAGATAGATAGATAGATAGATAGATATATACATGATATATACATGAGTGCAGGTGGTGATCAGTGCCAAACATGGAATGATGCAGTGACACAGCGTAGGGTCATGTGTTAGTGGTGGGAACAGTCATACGGTTATTGTTCATGTGTCCAACAGCAGAGGGGAAGAAACTGTTCTTATGGCGAGAGGTTCTGGTGCGAATGGACCGGAGCCTCCTGCCTGAGGGGAGCAGGTCAAACAGACTGTGTCCAGGGTGAGAAGGGTCATCTGTGATCCGAGCTGCACGCCCCAGTGTCCTGGAGGTGTACAGGTCCTGCAGAGATGGGAGTCTGCAGCCAATCACCTTCTCAGCAGAGCGCACAACACGCTGCAGTCTCTGTTTGTCCCTGCTAGTGGCTCCAGCGTACCACACGGTGATGGAGGAGGTGAGGATGGACTCGATGATTGCAGTGTAGAACTGCATCATCGTCCGTGTTGGCAGGTTGAATTTCTTCAGCTGCCTCAGAAAGTACATCCTCTGCTGGGCTTTCTTAATGACGGAGGTGATGGTGGGCTCCCACTTCAGGTCCTGGGTGATGGTGGTACCCAGGAAGCGGAATAAGTCCACAGAGGTGATGGGGGTGTCAGTCAGGATGATGGGGGGGAGTGGAGCTGTGTGCTTCCTGAAGTCCACAATAATCTCCACTGTCTTCTGGGCATTCAGCACCAGGTTGTTGTGGCTGCACCAGGACACCAGACGTTCAACCTCCCTCCTGTAGGCAGACTCATCCCCGTCCGAGATGAGTCCAATAACGGTGGTGTCATCTGCAAACTTGATTAGCTTGACAGACTGGTGGGTGGAGGTGCACCCACCAGTGCACCTCCACCCAGTATACAGGGAGAAGAGCAGGGGAGAAAGAACACAGCCCTGAGGGGAGCCGGTGCTGATGGTCCGGGAGTCCGAGACATTCTTTCCCAGCCTCACATGCTGTTTCCTGTCCGCCAGGAAGTCAGTGATCCACCGGCAGATGGGATCAGGCACATTCATCTGGGAAAGCTTGTCTCGGAGATGGTCTGGAAGGATGGTGTTGAAGGCAGAGCTGAAGTCCACAAACAGGATCCTGGCGTAGGTTCCTGGGGAGTCCAGATGCTGCAGGATGAAGTGTAGGGCCATGTTGATGGTGTCATCTACAGACCTGTTGGCTCTGTATGCAAACTGCAGGGGGTCCAGGAGGGGGGCCGTGAGGGTCTTGAGATAGGAGAGAACCAGGCGCTCAAAAGACTTCATGACCACAGATGTCAGAGCCACGGGTCTGTAGTCATTTAGTCCAGTGATCCTAGGTTTCTTGGGGACAGGGATTATGGTGGAGGACTTGAAGCAGGCAGGCACATGACATGCCTGCAGTGAGGAGTTGAAGGGGAGTGTGTGGAGAGGGTCCACACTTTCCAGTTCCTTGGTGCAATAATTCAACTGTATATACATAACACTATTTATTACATATTACTTATGGCTTGTATATTGTACATTTTATATATATATATGTTTTTCCCTATGTTAATACTGTCCATATGTACATAGCGCTGCAGAACTTTACCCCCCCCCCCCCCCCAGCATGTTTACACTGAGTAGGAGATGCTCTGTATCTCATTGTACAACTGTATAGTGACAATAAAGGCATTCTATTCTATTCTATTCTATTCTATTCTATTCTATTCTATATGATTATAATCCACCAATAAGGAGAGGAAGGAGCTAGTCATAATTTCGGTAGCCTGGATAGAGGAGGTATTAAATCAGAGCCCTCAGCCAACAACTGATCATGGCAGAACTCACTGTCCAGTGGAAGGGAAGGATGAAGTTACCCTGTGAGAGAAAGAAGGACTCGTACCTTGATCTGACAACTGAGTATAGAGAAGCATGTGGAAGTCAGCTGTAGAGTCTAGAAGGAAAACTTGTTGAGGGGAAGACTAGGGTCCTATAGCTGCAGGGGGTGCAGGGAGACATTCCTGCTGTTGCTGCACCACCAGATGTTCCAAGATTTCCTTCAATTGAAAACATTTTCATCAGAACACACAAAACATTCACAAAAGTTCTCAGAAATTTTTTTAAATGGATTCTTTTTTCTATTTTCTTGGATTAGTTCTGTTTTCTAAGAACCCTGCACTGTGAGAGCGTCTGCTTCTACACACCCACACACACACACACACACACACACACCCACACACACATAAGTATGATTTAGAGATATATACAGAAAGTCTAAAATGTTCAACTATCTTAAAACGACTGAGCATCAGACGCCGTCTCCACATATTTGGGCTATACAGCACCAGATAGCTAATGAGCACATGAAGTACAATTATTTTTTACAGAGTAAATATTGAATAACGAAGTCAGATTTGTGCTTCAAACACTAAATGAGTGATACATCAACAAGTGTGAAAGTTTGAAGACCTGTTTATGCACATGTTGATCTACTATAGTGACAGCTTATCTTCAATCTATGGTTCATCTAGTTTGCTGCAGAACTCAAAGATGATATCATTCAGCTCTGTCACGTCAGATATCTGCCTTCTTTACTTGTGAGTATAATTAAACAGAAGAGATTGAAAATAAGAGAAATAAAGAAAGGAATTTTTGTTTTTATCAATTATACTTTGCATACTATTTGCTTAATCTGCCATATCAACAGTTCTACAGTCAGTTGTTACATTGGCTGTTGTTTAAGGATTCATACAACATGAAAGAAAACATACAATATCACAGAGTATATCTACAGAGAATAGTTTAAAGTTTCAATATTCAATCCACTGATTACATAAAAGTTAAAAAAAAAATACTGCAGGGAACATTTGGCTCGAAATATGGTGAAAAAGTCCTAACTATCAACTCTGTGTCGCCGGCTGGATATAACTGAAAAGTCAAATTACTCATATTGTGTTTAGTAGATGGATTACATTTTTTTTTCTCCATAAAACCCAAAATAAGTAAAAGATAACAGCTGGAAATCATACATACGAAGGTATTTAACTTCACAAAAATTGAGAAGCTCTAAGGTGCAAATAAGAACATTTAGACCAAAGAAGAAGTTGATAAATGACAGTGAGGTACAACAGCAGCAAGTGGTGCAAAATTAATGACGAATAATCATACAGTAGTGAATGTATTTCAGACTGATGAGGAAACAATATAAAGATAAAGTTGCAAAGATAAGTGTCAAACAGACAAACTTACCTTGAATAAAGGATGTGGTTGAAAGTCAAAATATGGTAGATGATAATCATACTTGCCAACAAAGCAAACCGCTCCATAAAAGGGTCCCCCTGACACCAGTACAAAGAAAAGTTAACCATTTTGCTGACATCATGCATGGTTTTGTCTCCTCTGTGTTCTGACCTGCTTCACAATTATTCTTCAACCATTTAATGACGCAACAGCTTATATTTCTTTTTTCTTTTTTTTGTACTTTTTTCAGTGCACGGTGGTGACATCATACATGGTGATTCTGGTGGTCCTGTAAAGGATTAGCTGTTGGCGTTATTTCTTTAAATAAATAACTCTAAATATATCTTATAGTTTAGATTCCTCAAAGTAGCTACCCTTGGCTTTGTTGGCACATATGCTTGGAAGTCAGGTTGGTACACAACTGACAGCCTTATTTGACAACTGTTAGAATTCATATTATGGCAAGAACCAATCAGCTAAGTAAAGAGAAACGACAGTTCATCATTACTTTAAAAACTTAATGTCAGTCAGTCCGGAAAATTGCTAAAACTTTTAATGCGTCCCCAAGTACAGTCGGAAAAACAATCAAGTGTTACAACGAAACTGGCTCAAGTGAGGACAGGAAAGGAAGACCAAGAGTCACTTCTGCTGCTGAGGATAAATTCATCCGAGTCACCAGCCTCAAAAATCGCAATTTAGCAGCACCTCAGATTAGAGCCCAGATAAATGACACACAGAGATCCAGTAGCAGACACAGCTCTACATCAACTGTTCAGAGGAGACTGTGACAATCAGGTCTTTATGGTCAAATAGCTGCTATTAAACCACAACTAAGGAAAAGCAACAAGCAGAGGAGATTTGTTTTTGCCAAGAAACACAAGGAATGTAAAATTAGACCAGTGGAAATCTGTGCTTTGGTCTGATGAGTCCAAATTTGAGATCTTTGGTTCCACCCTTTGTGTCTTTGTGTGATGCAGAAAAGTTGAACGCATGGTCTCTACATGCATGGTTCCCACCTTGAAGCATGGAGGAGGAGGTGAGATGGTGTGGGGGTGCTTTGCTGGTGACACTGTTGGGGATTTATTCAAAACTGAAGGCACACTGAACCAGCATGGCTACTACAGCATCCTGCAGCAACATGCCATCCCATCCAGTTTAGTTGGGCCATCATTTATTTTTCAACAGGACAATGAGCCCAAACACACCTCCAGGCTGTTTAAGGGCTATTTGACCAAGAAGGAGAGGGATGGAGTGCTGCGCTAAATGGCCTGGCCTCCACAGTCACCTGACCTAAACCCAGTCAAGATGGTCTGGGATGAGATGGACCGCAGAGTGAAGGCGAAAGGACCAACAAGTGCTCAGCGTCCCTGGTAACTCCTTCAAGACTGTTGGAAAACCATTTTAGGATGACCACCTCATGAAGCTTATCGAGAGAATGCCAAGAGAGTGCAAAGCAGTAATCAAAGCAAAGGGTGGCTATTTTGATGAATATAAAATAAAAATAATAAATGTTTTGAGTTATTTCACACTGTTTTTTCATTATCACATAATTTCACATGTGTTCGTTCATAGTTTTTATGCCTTCAGTAAGAATCTACAATGTAAATCAGGGGTGTCCAAACTCCGGCCCGCGGTCCATTTTTAATTGGCCCACAAGTAATTTTATAAATAGAATAGAATATGGCCCACACTTCAACTTTTGCCTGAGTGTATTGCACTTCTCAGTTTTAACACCAGGAGGAGCTACTGTTGATCAAGGCAGTTGCTCCACCAAAAAGGACAATCACAGAAGAAATTTACCCCAAGTTACCAGGGCTGGACTGGGACAAAAAATCGGCCTGGGCATTTTGACTAGAGACTGGCCCACCAGGTATTATAGGAAAAACCATAAAGCCTTTGAATGAAAAAAAAAAACGCTGTTGTCACAGTGATGTACACTGTCTTGTTGGTATATATGTATCAATCTAATAAACTTAAACCTACACCATCCTCCCTATTCTGGTATTCTAAACAGTACCCAAAAGTAGACTGCTTGGTCGAGTTAACCTCCTAAACTATCTAGAACACATGGTGAAAACCTGAAATTAAGACAGAGAAGACTAGAGGTGAGACATGATCATTACTGACTACTGATGACAGATTTAGATATATTTTCATAAACCATTCATTTGCCACATCAATAAACAGCATGGCAGGGCAAAACATTTTTTCTAACATGGCAACCTTTAAAAAGTGAAAGGAGATAGAAAGACAGGTAAGGAAGAATAAAACCTAATTGACTTTTTGATGGCATTTTACACACAGTACTGGTACAGTATCTAGAAAATGTGGGAAAATACTGGCATCATATACAGTACTTACTTCTGAAGAAATTATGTTGGGACCCTGAAAAAATTACTATGTACAATAATGGATTTCTATACATTTTACATCAGATGAAAACGTTTGTTGTAAGATTCAGATAATTATTTATTCAAAGTTTTAAATGACATAACAAAGAGAAGTATTTCTTTGTGCCCTCCTTTCCCTGTTAATGCCACATGGCCCCCCTGGCAAAACTTTGCTAGACCCGCCCCTGCACAGTTACCAGCTGTCAGCTACTTAGAAAATGATCCTGGTGTTATTTGTCTCTCAGAAACTGTTCATAACTTCCCTTCCACTCATTCGTGTCACCTAAAAGGTAAACCTGTTTCTCCATCACCTGTTCAGCTCTGATGATCCAGTAAAGGCAAACATGAAGATGAAACCAGGCCTGGTTTCATCTTCATGTTTCCCTCTCACCAGATAACCAAACCGATATCATGACCAGCAGCTTTTACAGCTGTGGCTTGGCAAACCTCAGCTGATACTAGAAATTAATATTAAATAAATTCTAACAACAGCTGATCAAGCTTAAATGTGCTGCTGTTGTTTAGCACAACATCCGCCGGTTTCCTCTTTCTGGCGCCAAGTGGGAGATAAACAAACAAGAGAGAAAAGCGATCAGCTGATCATTGATCAGTTTCGTGATTGAACAGGAGAGGAAGGGGGGAGAATGAGAGAAGAAGAGGCAGCTGTGCAGCAAAGACACAGAATAACTCCAGCTTTGTGTCTTTTTCATTGTAGCTGAAACAGCAGTATAGAAACTCCATCATGCTAGCTAGTACGCAGTACGAGTTACTGTAACTGACTGTAAAAAGCCAGCATAACGAAAATAAACTCCACCTAAACTTGGTTTATATCTGACCCAGATAGACTGCAGGTCATAACTTCTTACCTGAAGTTCAGTTCACCGCCTCGGGTCTCTGCTCCTCCTGCCTTTCCGTCATCCACCTGCCAGCGTGTTGCATCTGCTGGCCTCCACCACTTGCTAATGTTACTGAATCTGTGGAAGCTCCGCAATAGCCCCATCGGCCCATAAAAACGAAAAATCACCATCGGGCATACCGGGCAAATGCCCGATGGCCAGTCCAGCTATGCAAGTTACTAAACATGGCAGAACCAAAGAAGCGAAAGGTAGAAAGTGAATGCAGAAAATTTCAGACACGGTGGGAGAGTGAATATTTCTTCAAAGAATTCAAGGGGAAGTGTGTCTGTTTGATCTGCGGGGTCAGCAACAGTATTTTCTTTGTGCTCAAAAGGTCCAGTAAAAGGCTACAATAGCCAGCTATGAAGTCGCCCAACTCATCGCAAGACATGGCGAGCCTTTTTCAGATGGAGACCTCATAAACTCATAAAACACTGCCTCATTAAAGTCACCAAAAATAATGTGCCCGGAACAAATTCAGGACTTCAACAACGTCAGCATGTCCAGAAATCCAGTTGTGCGACGCACTGAAGACTTGTCAGCCAACATTAAACTGCAACTATCTGATAAAGCTGTGCTTTTGATTTTTACTCCATCGCATGCGATGAGAGCACCGATGCCACACACACCGCACAGCTGCTATTTTTTTGCGGGGAGTGGACGAGAGCACGAGCGCTTTAGGTGAGTAAAAAATATATTCCACAGTACCCGTGTGTTAATGTGCAGGTACACATGCTTCAAATATCAATTCTGTCACTACCCTGCTTTTGCGCACCACTTTCTTATATGCGTTTTTCTTGTTAACACACAGAGTACACAGCGCGCGATCGCCGCGAGCGGGTTCATATTGGAATGAACATAAAAACGTGGAAGGGTACCTTAGGCGTCAGCATGAGAAGTTAAGGGACGTGACAAATCGTCATTATTTTACGCGTCGGGAGTGAGAACGGGTTGTCTCAGCATAAGCTGCTGTAAAGAAGAGAGACGCTTTACACACGTGTGTGGAAAGTGTCCATGTGGATAAATTAAGAATGTGAATGAAGAGAAGCTGTGTAGGTGAATAAAACTCACACATCAGCCTGCTGAGTTCATCCTGCGGCAGTGCATTGAAGGCATCGTCGTTGGGAGCGAAGAAGGTAAACACCTTCTCCTGGTTCAAAAGCTCAGTCATACCTGCTGTCTGGATGGCACTGACCAGCATGCAGAAACAGCATTAAATGATGTCAGCTTGAATAGAAACTACACAACAACACACTAACACCTCTGTTTGCTTTCAGTCCATATGCTACACCTGTGGGAAGCAGAAAGCTTGATGTGGTCTGCAGAGTTCATTACTAAGCAGACAACCACCCACAAACCAGACCTGGGACATGTTTCCTTTAGTTAGTTTGCCAAGTTCACACAACACAATACACAGCAAACTACCACTGAAAAAAAAAAACTATTTAAAATATTTTAAATGAACTAACTGAAGCAAAATTGACTCCAAAACAACTATAAAACTATAAAAACAGACGATTCTGTCCACAGGTGCAAGAAGAACAACCTCAGTCCTTGAAATTAAAACAGGAGTACCAGAATTAAAAGCCAAACATCTAAAATCTTCAACGTAAAAACCAAAAAACCAACAGGAAGTATAACTGAAGAAATCGACTTTCTCCCTGGAAGGGCAGGAAAAGTCTCCTGTATCGGTTACCTGTGTCCTCTGGGCTTTGCTGCATGTATTTAGTGATTTCATGCGAACACGAGGAACAATTATTGTCCTGTGAAGGTCTCTGTAGCCTACAAAGAAAAATGAATTAAAGAGACACACACACACAGAGGCAGCTAGACGAGGTAAAAACACTCCTGACTTCCTCTGTGATTTGTGGACAGCTGCAGTGAAGAGCAGCGCTGTGTCTGATCACACCACCTCAGTCGAGTTCAACACAAGTCCAGATCTGGAGTCGAGTATGAAGACCGAATGTATGAATCTCTACAAGGCACCTCTCAGCGGTGCCTTGTAGAGATTTCTCAGTGGGGCTATTTTCCTGCTTTTTGATTGGACTGAACATGCTGAATGTTCACAAACTGTTTGTTTAGTCTGCTGCACAAATATCAGTAGCAGCTTCCACCCTAATAAAGACATGCAGAGACTCTGCTCTGATTCCAGTCATCTACAAACACTTATGGCTTATAGCAGAGCTTAGCATGAAGAAGGAAATGAGATCAGACCTGTTTGTGTTTCTGTGTCCAGGTGACCCTCAGCAGCTGTCAGGTATGCTCAAGTATCACCTGGGTGAGAGCATGCTGGTGTTTTTTAAATTGCTCCTTTCTTTTTTTTTTGTTTAATCAAACCTTTGTTTGTGTGTGTGTGCGTGTGTGTGTGAGAGAGAGAGAGACAGAGAGAACAGGTCACATGACAGCATAGCATTTTCTACCCACAGTTTGAACTGAGTAAGAAATAACAAATGTATTTATTCAACTTACAGACAATAAAAAAAACAGAAATCAGTGTAAAATTTAATAACTTTTATTGATAACTTTTTTGAAAGTTATTAAAAAGAAAACCCCAACAGAAAAACCCCTCTGAGCAAGCACTTGGCGACAGTGGGAAAGAAAAACTCCCTTTTAAGAGGAAGAAACTTCCGGCAGAACCAGGCTCAGTGAGGGGACAGCCATCTGCCGCGACCGTTCCAAGGGGTTATCACAATTTTTTCTACAGTGCATCAGGGGCGATCGTGGCTCAAGACACTTCACCCTACGCCTACTGGTGGTGGTCAGAGGGCCCGGCGGCGCCAGTGTCCGGCAGCCTCGCCTCTGTCAGTGCGCCCCAGGGCGGCTGTGGCTACAACGTAGCTTGCCATCACCAGTGTGTGAATGTGTGTGTGAATGGGTGGATGACTGGACGTGTAAAGCGCTTTGGGGTCCTTAGGGACTAGGAAAGCGCTACACAAATACAGGCCATTTACCATTTTACAGTGCATCAACCTTGTTTTGTCTCCTGGTGAAACAAAACAGTCGGCCTATAGATGAGAAAAACCGACGTATGCAACTTGGCTTCTTCGAGAGTTTGGCTGCCTCTTCTGTGAAAATTTTAACAATCGTATTGTCGACTGTTGGGTCATTTAATTCCATGTTTCGCAGAACTACTTCTGCCTCTTGCCACTGTTTACACAGGGCTTTGAAAATCACCTTCTCAAAGTTTTTGAACTTCCTTAAGGGGATTTGATCAATTTCATCCCCGATCTTAGCCCAGATCTTTTTGCTAAGCCTCTTGTAGATGGCTAAAACTCTTTCTGGACTTATGACTTTACCTGATTTTTTTATAACCCGCTTAACTAGTTCTTCCATACATATTTCCACAAAAAATCGGTATTTTTCTTTGTTTTGAGGCAATTCCTCCTTTGCTGCCAAAGGGTGTTTTTTGAATTGATTTTGCATGCTGGCTTCATGTTGAGCAGAGGATTTCTTTGGGGTTACATTATTTTCCAAAGAGGTTCCTGCTTTATCTACAGCCTGCGTGGTGTCACGGTTTTTCTTGTCTATTAGAGTTCTGGGCTCGTCAGTTGTATCAATGATATTTGTGGCAACATTTTCTGCTGTGTTGTTCATGTTGTCTGTTGTTTTCTGTTGTTCAGGAGCTGTCTGTGTCTCCTTTGAGGCCACTGTTGTTGTGCTATTTTCCCTGATGTTGAACAAATCCCTTGTTTTCTGTAGAATCACAGCCTGAATTTGATCTGCCAGCGATGCATTATCCTCTGAGTTTTCAGGTCTTTCCATGGTATTTTGGACATTAGTGATAAGTGTGGCACCAGCGGAATTTTCTGCTGTGCTGTTCACATTGACTGTTGCTTTCTGTACAATAACAACTGGCACACAGATTCGATTTTCCATGATGCGGTCAACTGTGTTAGAGGTCTGTGCACATTCAGGAGCTGTTTCTGTCTCATTTAAGGACACTGTTGTTGTGCTATTTTCTGGGATGTTGAACAAATCCATTTCTTTCTGTAGAATCACAGCCTGAATTTGATCTGCCAGCCATGCATTATCCTCTGAGTTTTCAGGTGTTTCCGTAGTATTTTGGATATCAGTGATATATGTGACACCAGGGCAATTTTCTGCTGTGCTGTGCAAGTTGACTGTTGTTTTCTGTGAAATATTAGCTGGTATTTCCGTGTTGCGGTCAACTGTGTTAGAGGTCTGTTCAGGAGCTGTTTCTGTCTCATTTGAGGCCACTGTTGTTGTGCTAGTGACAGCAGTGTCCTGGCAAAACCTCATTTCTGCACCTGCCGACAGTGAGCATAGGGCTATGACATTATCTACAAAATTACACAGCCTTCCTATGGTGGCATTTTCGGCGTAATCAGACCGCAACTGTTGCCACTGCTCATGTGTAACATTATTTAGCAATTCCTCTAGCAGTGGCCTAACATCATCTGCAGGAGTGGAATCACTCCTGACATTGTTTGGATTGCTACTAGCTGTTAACCCACAGGCACACAACCAAGAGACCTAAACTGATTAGTATTGGCTTGCTTCTATCACTAAACATCACAATCACTAATACTACACGATGCAATCTGTTTGTAGTGGTGCACCTTGGGAAAAAAATTGCAAATTGGTGAAATTGGTGCAAGGCGCCATTTCCATTGAGAAAAATGGACATTCAAAGTTTGAATTAAAAAAAAAACAAAAACCATGGCTTGAAAAGTGAAAACTGCAGTAATAAAGGCCCCAAGTTGAAAAGTGCCAGAAAAATAAGTTTCACTATGTACTGCAACTTTACCAGTGCTGGCTTAAAAGAAAGGATGGTACATATTCGAAGAGGTAAACATGTTGTTCCCACATCATAACTGGAAAACTGTTCAATCGTACAGTCTGGTCCTGAGAACCTGGGCCTTCTTTGAAAGGCTGTTCCTTTTGAGCTCCATAACCAGTTTCTATAATACCTCGAAGGTATACTTTTCCAGTGGGTAGGTGAGGTTCAAAGTGTACATTAGTCCAAACAGCATTGCAGCTGCTAGGGTATAGTTATCCAAATCCTGCCAGACTCTCTGGCCTTCAAGGACTATCCCGATGTCCTCAGGGCTGCCATTGGCATCTCTTGACTTTATGATGTAAATTCCCATGGTTGTTTCCTTATTAGATCGTTGGATAATGGCTTCATCTGTGGCCTAGAAAATGCAGAATTCCAAAATTTAATTAAACAGAACACTGGTCAAAGAACATTATACCAAATCTTATTTTAATCTGTGTCACTATTCCAAAAAATGTTAACATTAACACATTAGGTGAACAAAAATGGATTCATTACAGCATGTGATTTGAGTCCTCAGAATGCTTAAAAAGGTAATGCATGAAGTGAAATCTCCATGCAAAGAAGCAGAATACTGTCAGAGCATAGAGAGGTGTTCAACTATGAACTCCACACATCGTTCTGATGCAGGTAAAAGAAAAAACAAAAACAAAAAACGCACCCATGGTAAATTGTGAAAATCCCAGGTGATTTTCAACATACTCCTGGCATAGAGTGACAAGCAGCATTTTGTTAAAATTATTATTTTCCCTAAAGTGTATACACAAATTATTTTTTTCTTACCTGGGCCGTGGGCTCCAGAATGTTCTGCAGTCTTCTTCCTATTTGTCCTCCTCGCCTTTTGAAGACCTTTATGAGTTTGTCAGATAGCACATCTATCTGCGAGAGTAATCTGGACTGCAGTGGCATGGTGGTAATGCGCTTAAACTCTGCATTTATCTAAAAAGACAAGTTGTCACATAAAAATGCTGTCAAAATCTCAAATCTCACAAGGTTACATCCACACAAAGTTGTTATTTTTTGTCATGTTACTATTTATTAGCTATGGGTCCCATGTTGCTGAGCAGTTCCATAGTTGCCCTTACTTCCATACCACCCAAAGCCTGTTTGCAATCACAGCAGTTGCCTCCTTCTGGCCATTTTGCAGTTCTGCCAAATGACCCAGAAACTACATCTATTATTGTCATATACACATCAAGGTCTTTCATTAATACTTAGTTAAATTAGTTAATTTGACCTTTCCAGAAAATTTACCTTACAGAATGTGAGATAACATATGCAAATAATCAACCCCCCCCCCCCCCCCCCCCCCCAACAGAGCCCACCCCATGGCAAACTAGCTTATTTAACTGTTTAACTAAAACATTTTAGGTACAACCAGTTAACTAAATGGACACGAGTTTGTTAGTCTGTATTCACTGAGAAAAAACAAGCGAATGTGACTGGGCACACACTGAAAAAAAGCTAATGCACATAATATTGTCCTGCAGCTTAAGCTAGCATTATCGTTAGTTAACTTAAGGAATGACTTGTTTTTTCCATTATGTTGCTCAACAGGAATTCATGAGAAAAACTTCCCCATATAATGGATGTTCTCTTCGTTTCCTCTCAAACATGTAGTTTTCAGTTTACCTCGACAAAGTAAAGCTCAGCACCAAACGTAAACGAAGCAACGACAAAAAATGGCGGACCGCCACAGTGAATTTTCCCTCGCAGAACACGCCCTGGGGGGGTGGAGTTTCAACAGAAAACACAACTATTTTCTGTTATTTTGATATGACTGGTTTTAAAAGACTGAACATCCTTCTAAAACAAGTGAAAGGCGTGAGACTTAATTATGTTTAGACCAAAAATATAACTGATTCATGTTGGATATATTTACTGTATTTTTACTAATTTAACAACGTCATCATTGCATTAGTCGCTTTATGCTATAGCATTACGCTTACATTAGCTTGAAGCTCAAGGTCGTCATTTTATTTAATTTCTTTTTCTGGGCTTACAAACAGGACACACAACATTTAGATAACCGTTACACTGAATCTTGGGTCTGTGTTGAGTCTTCCAGCTGCTGACTACAGAAGCTAGATTGACCTTTCAGCATGTTTATAGCGGCTGTGGCTATGTGCTGGTAATGTTACCGTGTGTGAGCAGTCACATTGGCAGCAGACATGTTTCAACAAACTAGTCATATCCCGGCCCTACATTAGCTTGTTTAATGGTTAAGACACTGCAGGTACCACCACTTACTACAGACACCGATGCAAGTTTGTAATAGTCTGTTAATTTAGACTGAAAGAATATACAAACAATATTAACTCACATTATATATGTTAATTACTAATTTGCTTATCGCATAATTTCGGTTACCATTAGCTAACTGGAGCCTAACATTGGCCTTTCATGGTTTTCGATAAACAGCCCACATACCTGTAAAATAACAACACCCCAGTAAAAGTCCACATATATAAAGGGTCTACACTCTTTCTCACTGGTGTGTTAGCTTTAAAATCCTATTTACCTTCAAGTGTAAAACTCCAGATGGTAGTAGATTTTCCAAAGCGAGAGACAAAAATGGCGGACAGTGCAGCCGATTTTTCCTTTCCAGGGGGCGGAGCTTGAGGATAAAACACGACTAACTTGTTTCTTTTCAACATGATTTGTTCTAAAAGAATGAATATTCTTAAAGAATATGTGAAAATTAAAAGACAAAAATATGTTTAGATGTGAAATTTAAATTAGTCATGCTGGATATATGAAGTAATTCTATGCAGATTCAACAACCACCCTATTGCATTTTTTTCAGTGTAGATACAGCTTACTTATTACTTAAAAGCTTATCTGTGAGTTCACGGTGGCTTGTGAGGCACAAAGTCTGAGGCTATGGTCTGTTGTAATATTTATGGTACAGTTACCAGTGCAATTAGTACCCAGTGCACATTACACAGAGAGTAGAGTCTGATAGAATATCTGATTCACTTCATGAATCAGAGATCCATATGCATACTGACCCAAGACCAGTGGCGTGTCTAGAAAATTTTTGTTGGGGGGGCCAGGTAGGGGCACAGATTTGGAGAAGGGTGGCAGATTTAATTGGCAGATAATGTTTTAAAAAAAAATTCTACCAACCCTTAACCATAATTCAATAATCCTATAAACCTAATAACCAAATGCACTTTTAACTCTTATTAGAATGAGATTTTAACCACTACGGTGCAAAGTTTTTAGATACTGCGTTGATAAAGTACAAGAGATACAATCAGTGCTTTGTCAGTGTTTACTCAGCATTCAAGGACAGCAATATTTGCATAGTATTTTTACTGACATATACTGCACATATGTTTTGGGCAAAAACATTTTTGAATATTAAAATACGAACATTTGTAGCAAACAATTGACAAATTAGCCATTCCAATGCAAAACTTTCTCTGCCTGTTAAAAAAAGAAGATAATCTTCTCACAAACTGGTGTTTGATTTTGAAACAGGAAAAAAGTGGAGAAACAACTGAAAAGACTAATATTTGAATAAAACCTGAAAGCAAGTAAATACTTTCTATGCTGCCTTATGATAAACTTTGGTAATATTGATAAAGAACAACACTGGCTGATGATGAAATACATTCAGCTGGCATGGTGACACTGCCAGTATAACCTGCAGGGCTGGACTGGGACAGAAAATCGGGCATTTTGACTACAGACCGACCCACCAGGTATTAAAGCCATAAAGCCTTTGAATGAAAACAAACCCTGTTGTGACAGTGATGTACAGTCTTTTTGGTATATGTATGATTTCTATACATTTTACGTCAGATAAAAACTTTGGTTGTAAGATTTAGATAATTATTTAATAAAAGCTAGATATTTTAAATGAGAATAGGAAAGAAAAGTATTTCTTTGTGCCCCCTTTCCCTGTTAATGCCCTACCTGGCCCCCTGGCAAAACTTTGCTAGACCCGCCCCTGCACAGTTACCAGCTGTCAGCTACATAAAAAAGGATCCTGGTGGGTGGTCTTCACGTTTCCCTCTCACCAGATATCCAAACCGACATCATGACCAGCAGCTTTACAGCTGTGGCTCCAGCAAACATCAGCTGATACTAGAAATTAATATTAAATAAATTCTAACAACAGCCGATCAAGCTTAAACGTGCTGCTGTTGTTTAGCGCGACATCTGCTGGTTTCGTCTTTCTGGCGCAAAGTGGGCGATAAACAAACAAGAGAGAAAAGCCGATCAGCTGATCATCGATCAGTTTCATGATTGAAGTAGCAACAGGAGAGGGAGGATGAGAGAAGAGGCAGCTGTGCAGCGTAAAGACAGAATAAATCCAGCTTTGTGTCTTTTTCCATTCTAGCTGAAGTTCGGGACAAACTGCGTCTCTTCTCAGCTCAACACGAAACGTGTAATATTTTCTCTGATTGAGGGACCATTCCATTTTTTTAAGGAGCCGTTGGCAACTCTACTAACTAACCTTATGAATAAAATAAAGTTCACTATCAGTAACATCATAGCAACCGAACAGCTGTATAAAAACTCCAAGCTGGCTAGAACGCAGTATGAGTTATTGCAACTGACAGTAAAAAGTCAGCACAACGAAAATAAACTCCACCTAAACTTAGTTCATATCTGACCCAGATAGACTGCAGGTCATAACTTCTTACCTGAAGTTCAGTTCACCTGACACTCGGACTGGCGGCTGCCTCGGGGCTCTCCTCCTGCCTCCCCTTCCCTCATCCACCTGCTGCCTCTGTGGAAGCCCCGCCATAGCCACCACCAAACAACGGAGTTATTTCTACACATCGACCTGCATCTGGCCAATCCACCACCTCTCATTGTTCATGCCGTTACAAAAATAAATAAAAAATAAGTCAAATAAGCCCGATGGCCAGTCCAGCTATGTTAACCTGCAACCAAATCTGCAGCTCCATACAGCAATGTTACGACTTAGATTACATCTTATAACTCATAACTCTTATGTTAGCTCCCCTCTGTAGCATACTGTCTGAAATATTCCACGGCTGCAATAATTCTTTAAGTGTTATTTTTTCCTTGGTATTCTAATTTCGCCGAAGTTTACTAAACTCAACAAACTTAATATTACTTACCGGGACATTTATTCTGTCCTCATTTTCTTTCACCGAAAAATTGTTTCCTGCAGTGACGTCTTTCGTGCTTGGCTCTCCTACCTTTGCTAACGTGATGCGCATAGCGCAGAAGCCGATGCTGCATTCACTTACACTCGGATATCTGAGCGTCACCGTGAAAACATAATCGGACATTTGATATTTGATTGAATTTTATTGTTTTGCCTTTGGGGTGGCACCTGGGGTGGCCAGTCTGGTTGGGGGGGTGGCCTGTGCCCCCCCAGGCCACCCCGCTGGACACGCCATTGCCCAAGACGCATGCAAAATTAAAAAGGTGAGGATGGAAAAAATGCGAATCAGCTGTAAAACTATTCCTGTTTTGGGAATTGTCTCATTGTTGCCACCTCTAGTGCACCTGTTGTTAATGTAATTCTTGTTTTTTCTCAGCTGTCTGCTGTTTAACAAGATGCAAAAATAAAACCAAACTTAGAGTTGCTGTATTTATTATTAAGTTTTCTCAAAGTTCAATTTTGCTTTGGAGCTTTATTTTTTTTATTTAATGAACCAACAATAAAGAACTTTTTTGTCGGTGTTCAGTTGAGCTCACCACAAACATGTTGTTACTGTTACTAAAGGGATATTCTCTCTTCCTGCCATTTCTCAAACATCACATTTCTGATTCTATAAATGCAAAATCACAGGAAGTGCATTAATCAGTTTCCTACAGTTTTTCGGGAGCATGCATCTAAAATTTAAAATCTTATGCATGCAGCAAGAAACCCAGTTTTAGGTTAAAGCAGAAGTATTCTTGGGGTGTGGTATATTGTGCTATACAAAATCGCAGCGTTTCTTAAGAGCACTCTTTTCAACAAACAAAAGGGGAAGTGTAAGTATCCCATATTACCCGTAACTACAAACACTCAAACACAGACTTATTAGTGATGTGCGATACCACTTATTTCCTTTCCGATCCGATACCAAGTAAAATTCAGGGTGGTCTTGACGACACTGATCGGATACCGATACGTTGCACAAAAACTCAGACAACATCAGAGTACTTGTTCTTATTGTTTAGTCATGAATATTATCATATAGAAATAAAAAATCTGAAGTTGTGTGTTAATTGATGCTATTTGAACACGTATATCTTGTCATTTAACATTGCCTGGACATTCCAACAAAAATGTCCAACATTCACACTTTCCCTCATTCACAGTAGTGCTGCGCCACACTACAAATTTTAGTATCGATCTGATAACAAGTAAATACAGAGCCAGTATTGCTGAAGTTGATTAATGAGATGAATTCTCAATTTGCAAATTCTGAACACATTTTCATCATCACTATATAAGTGTGATTTTTTACTTTCCACAATAACTAGTTAACACAACAAAACACACCTTTGAGCTTTTCATGAGTTTTAAAACTGGGTTTTTGGAGACCTGGAATCTACATTTTTCTTTCTCTAACGCACACAAAAAGATTCTGACATTTTTCACAGTGCATGTTTGAGGTTTATTTTTTCCAAAGAAATAATTAACAGAGTTCAGCGGGCTACACGCTGAATTTCGATACCAATACTAGTGTTGTTATCGATGCTGTCGATACTTGAATCGATCCGTCCACCTCTAGTACTTGTAGTTAACTGCAAACTAGAATTAGGGAGGAACAATTATGAACAACTAAACTTCCTGAGCATTGTGTGCATCTAGTTACAGCTCAAATACCACTGCCCGTTAACATCAATTATGAAACCTTGTTTTGTAATTTTTACCAAGACCTTTACAAGACACCTTACAGCATGTTAGCAAACACACTTAAGCAATACAAAAGAACATGAAAAGAGACATTTGCTTCCCTAAACTTTAGTGCGGATTTCACCAGTGACCATGGTAGCCAGATTCTTCCTTCTGCTGTTTGTCCTCAGTGGTAAGCTTTCATGTCTTTCTGATAAAAAATAATCTAAAATCTGACAAACACTGTGCATATTTTTATTTGCTACCTATCCTACTACTAATTACATATTGTCCTGGATTGCTATAAACAAATGACGTCTTAGTTTGTGTTTCAGGAGCTGACGGTTCTCGGATTATTGGAGGCCGAGACGCTGCCCCCCACTCACTCCCCTACATGGCCTCAGTGCAACTTCAAGGTCGCCATTTGTGTGGAGGAGCACTAGTGAGAGAGGACTTTGTACTCACAGCAGCACATTGTGAGACACGTGGGTACGAATTCAGTGTTTGCTTTAATCGGCAGCATTTGCAGAACTGACAAAAAACCCCTCTATCAGTTTTTCTCAATATCATAATAGGTTTCTTCGTTATGGAAGAAAAATTATTAACTTTGGATTCTTGATAACATAATAAATGTTGCTGCAATTTGTAGAATACCCACAGTCGTGCTGGGAGTTGATTCCCTGACGGGTACTGAGCCAACAAAGCAGCAATTCCTTGTGGTCAAATCTTTTCCGCATCCAGACTATGATGGACACAAAAATGATATCATGCTCCTCAAGGTGAGAACAACAGCTGTCTGCTAACATGATCATGATCATTTCTAATTTGCACAGAAACATAACTTGTGATGTTAAGGTTATGCAAATACTAACACCGTTCAGCTTTTTAAAGTATTTTTCCTGTTGTTGATCTCCTTCTCAGCTGAACCGGAGGGCCCAAGTGTCTCAAGCAGTTCAGGTGATCTCTCTGAAACCTGGCACGCTGAATCAAATCAGCCAGTGCATCACAGCAGGCTGGGGCGATATAGGCGATAACAACACCTTACCAAAAACGCTTCAGGAAGTCAACGTCACCACTCTGCCACAAATGATATGCAAAAGGAGATGGGGACAAGTTCCCATCACACAGTCGATGGTTTGCGGTGTGGGCTCCCACAGCCTTCAAGGCTTCTGCTCAGTAAGAGATTAAAGTGTCTGAGTACTGGAAAAACCTGAAAAACCTGTATTTTAAACAAAGCGTAAGTGTACTTAAGTGTACTTTATCATTTCTCTTCAAGGGAGACTCAGGTGGACCGCTGGTGTGCGATGGAGATGCAGCAGGTGTTATCTCTTTCTCTGGGAGGCGATGTGGAGACCCCCAAACCCCCGATGTCTATACACGCATATCTTCTTTCCGGGCATGGATTCAAAGGGTGTTGAATGACAATTAGGCCAGTTAGACTAACTGATAATGTGTCGCAACGCTTGATTGGATTATGGTGCTGTAGCCTTGATTTTTGTAATTCTGCACTCATCACAGATATCCTTTTGCTTTAGGTGTGCCTTTCAGATGGGTTAGGAAAGGTTCATGCATGCTTTTCTCTTCTTCTTTGCTGTTGGTGCACTTCAATGTGTTTCAAATAAGAGCACAATCTAAAATAAAATACTTTTGCTCGAGAGTTATTGTACATTGTGGTTTTATTTATTTATTTTGAAAAAGCTGGATGGCGTACCGAACATTACACTAAATATTGAAACACTCAATTCATGCAAATCATTTTCCTCATCATGCAGTGATACTAGTATAATGATACCTCACGGAAGAGTTAAAATATTTAGCAAGAAGCACAGGCTCACTGAATATCTTTGTCATTCTCAGTCACAGGGAGGCAGCTGCATCCTGTTCCGGTTGTTTGTTTGTTTTTGTTTTTTTAGGTATTACAAAAAAAGAAGGCCTCCAACACTGTCATCTTCATAACTGCTGCATTTCAACCATATAACATTTTTGTCTCTGCCGTTAAATATTGAAAACTCACTCCACACTGAGCCTGACTATATTTGTTCCTCTCTAGAATATTTTATTGGATACTATTTTTTAATTAACCTCCAGTTTTTACTTTTTAAAATGTGTTTTTGAAATTATGCTTGACTGACTTTTAAAAAATATATTGAAAAATCAAATAAACAAACCAAAAAAACCCCAACAACAACTGCAGTACTCTAACATACCTTTAGGGGGAGAGCAGCTAGTAATGGCTTTATGGGAAACACTACAAAGCTTATATAACATCATACTGAATATATGTTACTTGCTCTGTGCATATGTTAAAATAAGATTAAGATTGCTAAGATTGATTCAGATGATTAAGGCAGCCCAAAACATGAAGGTCACACTATGCAAGTGTCCTTGTCATGTGTCTAATATTTGTCCACACCTATTAACTCCTAATTCTAAGCCGGCACATTTATTTTTACAATATTTTAAGTCCATCTAATTAAAACAGCTTCCTTATTGTTATAAAGTATTGTTGTAAGCTTTAAATTCCCATGTTTTAGAGTAATATTCTAATTTTACAAACTAAATGCTCTCACAGCTCAAACAGTGACGCCAAAAAACTAAAACAAATACCGTCTGTCCCTTTAATTGAAACCATAGGCAACTCCTGCGTCATAGAAAATTCTGACCTCATTTTTCCTGCTTGTTGGCTGTGTTGTGTAGCTATCTTTCTCATATTTCTAAAACACACGAGCTGACAGTATTCACGAATCACTGTCTGAAACTGTTTATGTTTTGTGTTAAAAAAAAAAAAAAGTCAGTTTCGCGGAAACCAAAACATCATTTCCCATCACTCCCCGCGCCCTGCTCTCATTCTTCTCTACGGCTCTGGTGACTCACGGCTTGACGGGATATAGAGTCTTCTCCCCCCTCCTTTCCCTTTCCCACAGGTTTCGCGAGATTTTACATAGGCGGGTTGGTGTGTGGCAACATTTCTCTGCCAGACGAACTGCACAATGCTGATATGAAATCTGCTTAAAGGTAATGAAAATATGTTCCACATAGAGAACAAGGCTGTAAACACACAGTTTTTAAGCTGTGTTTGCTAGCTGCCATTAGAGACAACGAAGAGTGTGCTGGATGTATGTGTCCGCCTACACTTACCTACAGTAACATCTGCATTGAGGTAGAGCTAAGACTGTTTCCGATAACCTACAGAGGCGTTGTGCTGGCTTTAGTCCAGGACAGGTAGGGTACATGTGACGTAAAGGGTCTAATGGCCTTGCCAGTCAGCTTTTATGTGTAACTTGGTGAGTCCTTTGCGCCACACTGTAACCTTCTAACATTAAATCCTGTAATTTCGCACATAGCAGTGAAACGGCTTTTCTCAAAGTTGTCAGTCGGTTTTGTTAAGACTTTGTGATCCTAAGATGAGGGGAGGCTTGGTGTCAGCTATAACACACACAGTCTTGTCTTAGTATACAGTGACCTCTATGGTAATGTTGTGTCAATAAATACCCAGGAAGTTATTCCGTCATGCAAATTCATTGGCTCGAGGACTTGTCCGTCTGTTGAACAGGCAGCATCTGTTTCATAAATATATGTGTGTGTGGCATCTCTTACTGTATAATCATCATACATGTGCTTGTCAGTTTGGCAGCCAAACTAATTGTCCTGTCTTTCTCTTAATTAGTAACCTTTGCATTTCTGGAGGCATGTCCAAGAAAAGGGGCAGGTATGTCGATCTGCGTCTGCTGTATGTATTTGATGTCACATTGTGCCGTCGTTGTCACAAAGAAGTCACTGCAAGAAACCCCCCAAGTGTTTTAATCACGTGGAAGCCACAGAAATGAACAAATAGCTGAGAAATGTGACAAAGGTCATACATACATAATTTCCCAGAGGAACCCACCCGAGGGATTAATAAAGTTCTATCTTATCTTATCTTATCTGTATTTTGACTCGGGTGCATTTTTAAAAGAGCAAATTAGGTTAGGTTGTTGGACCTGTGTGTAAGGCTCAGGCTCACAGACTTGCATCTTCGTCTTGTTTCTACCAGAAAACGGAGCAGCGGGGAACTGAGTGACGCAGTAACCCCAGACCCCAACTACATTCTGGGAGTCCGCATTCAGCATAACTGGCGTGAGAGGGGGAATCAGAGCAAATGGAAGGGCACAGTACTTGACAGAGTTTGTGTAAATCCTTCCCTCTTCATGGTGAAATACGATGGCTTTGACTGCGTCTATGGCATTGAGCTGTTCAAGGATGAGAGAGTGTCCAACCTACAAGTGTTGTCAGAAAAAGTTGGTAAGTCAGCGTCTGCCTTGATCAGTTCATACTTCAGATTCTGGAGTTACAGCTGGGTCTGTATTGTTCTCTTTCATGCTTCTGTCTCCACAGTAAACAATAAAGTCAAGACACCTCCAGGGGCGGAGGAGTTGGTTGGCAAAGCGGTGGAGCATTTATTTGAAAAGGAAGATGGAGAGAAGAATGAGTGGAGAGGCATGGTCCTCTCCAAAGCACCAGTTATGACCAACTGGTATTATATTACTTATGAAAAGGACCCCGTTCTTTATATGTACCAGCTGTGGGACGACTATGCTGAAGGAGACCTCAGGATTCTGCCTGAAGCAGGTATTGCTAATTTCTGTAAAAATTTATAAACACTTTTGTCCTATGGCATTAGAAATGAGTTAAACTGGGCCCATTTTATGTATATAAATCAATTTTACACTTTGAAGATCATTTGATACATTTTTCTTCTGTTGGGCATGAATACCATGTGAGCTAAAAAAACAAACAAAAACATGATCGGTGTCTGTGTTCATCATCTAATCAGTCGTATTTGGGGCAACCATGGTTCACGGGGTTGGGAAGCTCGTCTTGTAACCGGAAGGTTGCCGGTTCAATCCCCAGCTCTGTCCGTCCTGGTTGTTGTGTCCTTGGGCAAGACACTTCACCCTACCTCCTACTGGTGTTGATGGCACGATACGGCAGCCTCGCTTCTATCAGTCTGCCCCAGGGCAACTGTGGTTTGCCTCCACCAGTGTGTGAATGTGAGAGTGAATGAATAGTGGAATTGTAAAGCGCTTTATAAATGCAATCCATTATTATTTACTTACAGAAGCACTCTGGCAGAATGACGCGTTTTGAAGGAAGTGAGCAGCATTTCCCTACTTTATTTCCCTTAAAATAAAGTATTTTGAGTTAAATTTGAGTATTACAGATACCTAATATAGCTGCCATGCTGTGTAAATAAAGCCCAAGGATTGAATAATAGTATCACTAAACGACCATTTCCAGCATGTGAAGAAATTTCCACATCTGATTTGTCAGAGATAGGTATTCACATTAACTTCCAGTGAAGTTTAATGCAAATAGAGAGATCTTTATGCAAAATGCTTTGACCTTTATAGTACGAGTATAAAAAGCCAAGTATAAAAACAAAGTAAGTTTTTTTTTAATTTGTGAAAATTATGACAATGACACCATTATTTTTTTCTTTTTATCAACAGCTTTCACCAGCAGCAGGATTTTATTTTACTCTTCATCTCTTCTGTAATTATAATCTTGGTGTTGTAATGATTAACCTCTCTCCACAGAAAACAAGCACCTGTTGCCTGCAGACAGGAAGCCAGGAGAAGAGACGGAGAGTCTCGTTGGGAAACAAGTGGAGTACGTTACTGACAAGGGTGTGAAAAGAACAGGCCTGGTCATCTACCAGGTCCCGGCCAAGCCCTCTGTCTACTACATCAAATATGACGATGACTTTCATATTCATGTCTATGACCTTGTCAAAACCACCTAGAGATAGTGGACACTTTTATCTAATTCCCCGACATCTCTCCACCTGCTACTGTTCCACTCATTGCTACAATCTGTTATTCAAAGCCTAGACAGGGTTAAATAGCTGACATGCTTTATTGTTCAGAAGTCAGTGCAATCTCTTTTCATTTCTTTTTTCTTTTTTTATTTGTATGCACAGCATAACTGTAGCACTGCTATGCTTGGCTGTTTTGCAGAGAGAAAGTTTTTGTTTTGTTGTTGCTGCTCTACTTTAAATACAACTTTAAAGTCTGGACAAAGTCAAAGATTGCACTGCACAACATTTGTGCAGCACTTTCACGTCTGTCCCCAAAAGTGCTCCTCTTAATTAAATTCCAGTGACTAACGAAGCTGCTTAATATCTCCTTTCAAAGGGCACTTTATGTTGGCTTATCTAAATTGACGATAAGTGTTGACACACACCTATGGACTAGGTGTTTTCCACTGAGGTAGTTATTAAAAGAAATGGGCAGATGCAAATGTGTGTGTGTGTGTGTGTGTTCATCAAAGAATATCAAATTAACTTAACACCAGAAGAGATAAATGGAAGTTGCATTGTAAAACCATCTTAATTGAGGCCAATTCTTTTTAAAAGCCAACATATTCCTGCACCTTTGCACCACGTGAAGTATTTCAGCTTTCATAGCTGGATGAAGTGGCTGCACGCTGCATATGCCATTCGTGCTGAACATGACCTTGAAGGAAGGTTTCTGCACAGGCCCTAAATCCTAACATCAAGAGTGCAAGTATCATGTTTGTGCTGGTAATTAAAGTACTAAATTTGCATATGAATTTGATCCCACTGATATCATAAAGTGCCTTCCGGCTTATCATTTTGCAATACTGTACTTACCATTTCTCTGACTGTGCTCTTAATTAATCTTTGCCCAGGGAGGCTGCTATTTGGTCCTCATTTCAAAGTGGTAACACTGACAGCTGGAGCAAAGTTTTAAAACTATCAATTTGTATTAGTGATGTGTGTGTGTGCTCTTAATGCAGTTTGAAAAAGTTCGTCAAACATAATGCACATTATCATTGGTTGTATAATCTCACTGTTGACATTGTGGGGAGCACTTTATTGTATAAAGTTTACATATTTAGGTAATGGTACACTTTAATAGTTTCCCCCAAACGGTGTTTCCTTAAATGCTAATGTGGCAGAATTTCGCTTTAAGATACACGCATGTAAAAGAAAAAAAATAGCTACAGTACATAATGACAGTATTTAATCTACGAAACTTGTGTAAAATTACTTGTAATGTTGCCTGTTGTGATTACTTCAGTTTATTAAGAGTATCTCATTAAAACGCCACACCAGCTTCTTGTGAAAAAGTAATGTACATTAATTAAAATATGAATATTTAAAGATTGTAATCAACTGATTTGTTCAGTGACTAATCTCGACTCCTCCCTTTGGAACTCATAGTCTTGCAAATACGAGCAGCCAGTTTCCCACTCATGGATTAAACATAGTCCTAAACTTAAAGAAAAATTCAATGAAGAGCTTCACTGGGATCAGAAATTTATTTTAAGATTAGGCATAATCAATGTTTGGGAAGCTAAGGCTCTTCGCTTGCCACGTGGACGTCATCTCGCTTTCGTTACCGTGTTGTAGTTGCTGAACTGGCCTCAGTCTTTTCAGCCTTTGCCTTTTTTTTCTGCATGCATCATATCTGATCAGTGCCTCAAGGTTTATAAACTTTATTTGGATGTGAAGAAGTGATAACACGTGGCAGAATGGGTAATGTTTTCTTACATTTAGATTTAAAAAAAAAAGTTGACACTAAACATCGCCGCTCGCGGTGCTGTGGAGTGTGTCTGCATCGTGTACAGTGGAGTCAACCGATCATAAATGGCTGCGTGTGCTCTTCCTCACGCTTTAGGTCATCTCCCCCTCTTTTCAAGTTGTAGCAGAATCAACAGTGAACTGTGTCATTATTATTGTCATGATTAATAAAGATTTTTGCACATTTGTATGGTCTTACACTTTTTGTCGACCGAGCACTATATGTGATATGACTTGATAGATCAAACTAAAGATGAGACAAGATGTTTGAAGATTGATATATTGCTCACAAATAGTGAAATTGCATATATATACACACACAGATATTCTTAACATTTTTTGGGCAAGGTGAGGGCAGAATAACACTCTCTGCTGGACAGTGCCGATAGCAACTATTTGGTATACACAATTTTGAGGTATACACAAAATGAAAGATTGCCTTCTTAAAAATAAAATTTCCTTCCCATTATGTACATCTCCCATCAAAGGCCACTATCAGTTAGAAAACCACAGTACCCATTCAGCAGAGTAGCCTCCTTGCTTTTAATCTTTTAATCTAGCAGTTTTCTTTGATGTTGTGTGTTGCATCATTCTTATGGCAGGGTTCAACATTTGAAGAAGTAATGTCATTCTGAAGTGCAAAAGTCAAAAGGACTGATAATGTGAGGCTGTCCAGAGAGTTCATGTTCACTTTGTGAGGTCCTTCAAGTACTGCAGCCCCTGACTTGTGTATTCAGTGGCTTTTGTCGGGGCCTCAGAAAGATTTGAAATCGTCCACTGTACGCCTGCAACAAAAGAAAAAAAGAGAAGTTTAGGTTTTAGATAGTGAAAAATCAGGGTCAATATAGGATCTAGACCAAAAGTAATACCAATGCCAAAATTATTTTAAAACAGACTACTGCCTCCAAACAATTTTAAAACTATTACTACATGTAACAAGTGAAATACACAAAAGAAAGTCTGTGCCAAACTTGTGACCACAGCAAAATTTTACCCTTGCTTTTTTTAAAAAAGGAACAAATAATTGAATTCTTACCAGAATTCCACGCGTCAACAGGAGAGAACTCAATCTTAGGTATGGTTGGAAGCTGAGCCTGACAAGAGGGATAGGGTGCATTATTTTCTGTTAACAACATATTGGAGCTGGTATACAGACTTTCTATTAGTATAGGTGAAAACACTCCTTGTAAGGTCTAATTTATCTTAGGTCTGATTTAGAAAAAGATAAAAAGTTTAAATAAGTAAATAAATTTTGAAAAGTGTTTATTATAATTGGACAATACGACTACTATTCTGTCCAGTGCAAAACAGTAATAAAAAAAAATAAATGAATAAATAAACAAATCAAGTTTTAAAGTAAAATCATGAAGAGCAGACGCACTTATACACTGTTTCAAGTGAAAACTTGCTTGTTGGAGTTTGTGAATAAATCACCTGAACTGGTTTGTCAGCAGAACTAGGACCTGTACTATGAAGCAATTTCAGCATTCCCTGGATATCTTTCCATTATCTGACTTCAATTAAAATAACACTGAGAACCAAGATAAGCAGAATTACAAAGGTGTTTATCGACTAAGCCAAGCCAGAGTTTAACAATCTAGCTAGGAGTGTATTCAAATAGATGTTGGCAGCAGTCGACCAGTCAAAAACATGGGCGGATCTTACAAAGCTACAACTATGATATCTGAAACATTTGAAAAGATTAAATAATACAGACATAAAGCAACAGCAGTGTTGAAGCTAAATGAGCGGTGTGAGTGTGTGTGGGAAGAAACAGCCAGTCCAGTAGTATTAAAAGAGCATGAGCACTTTAAGCACTTTGGTCAGCAATGCTGGAAAAGATATTTACTTTAATAAAGTCTCAGTCCTAAATCTGGTAAGTCTCAGTTACCAGACTTAATGCACAGGAGAATCTGAAGAATTGCTATTGACTATATTTTCAACCTGATGATCTCTAATCTAGACCACAACCTGCTCCAGAGCTAGTTAGGTCTGCAGCATACATTACCACGAATCAAAGTACATGCCTCACAAAGGTTTATGATGTCATGATTGTACTGTAACTATGTATGCATTAGAGCGTTTCTGATCTCATAAGAGAAAGGCTAGAAAGCAAAAAGAAATTTCTACACATTTATGGTACAAGTCATCAAATTTGCTGTCTGCAGCACTGATCCATTTAATGCAACGACTTTATAAAACCATTTTACTTTCTGTTGTATTAGGCCTAGTGGCACTGATCCAGGAAGACCTAGTTGTTTATAACGTGCATCTTCTACCTCCACACCAAAGTACTTCATCCATTCCTCCATGGCAGGTGGGATTACTGCTTTGGCCTTACGCAGAGCCTCTGAGCCCTGTTCACTGTTCCCCAAGAGACCAGAGTCATAGGCAACATAGACAGCTCCTCCTGCAATGGTCACCTTGGTGGCCAGTCTGGAAATGAAAGAACAGATGCAGTAATGCAATTAATCTGAAATACCACAATTTCCCAACAGGGCAAACTGAAACTACAGACACACGTCGTTGTTATCAAAGTAAACAACAAATTATTCTTTGATGCCAAGTTAGCAGTTAATAGTTGGGAAATTTACAATCGCCCACATAAGCTCACGTTATTTCAGAGAGTTAATATATCAGCCCAAGTTTAACTCCATAAAGAAAAGCATATTTTAAGTCTTAAACTTGGAGCTAAAACGAAATCAACTGAAAATGACCTGGTATGACTGACAGCTAGCTTAGCCTAAGTTAGCTTAATTACCAATAAGAGCATTTAGAGCAGTAATAGTATAGGGAACCGCGGGAGTTGAAATAAAAATACTAACTTCATAACAGGCCAAATCCTCGTCGCCATCGTTCAGCGCGGTCTATTCTCCTTTAAGAAGCTGTTATTACGAGAACTCTGACAATGAGCCGTAGATCAGGCTAGCTGGTTAGCTGTACTGAAGGACAACCCTGCTTGATGATCCGTGTGCACCAGCGTTGTGTAAATAAAGTTGCTATTTCAAAAGTAAGGGCGGATGTAATTTCAGAGGCGCAGATTCGTCAGCCTTGATTTTTTTTTGTAGCAATAGTAACAATATACTATAAATGTATAGGCAAATAAATTAAAGATTTTGGCGCTTCGATAAATTAAAAAAAATAGATAGATTTTTTTAAAAGTATTAAAATAACAAAAAAATGATTTGTGTCCATGAAAGAGGGCAGACCTATCTGACCAACCCCCGCCCCTTACAAAGTGGAAGGAGGGGCTTAGTTTTCTCAAACTGGGATTGTGAAAGTTGGCAGAAACTTCTAAAGCTTAGCATTTCCGATCAGTTGCTACCAAACTGCCATAATGGGCGCTGTCACAAAAATTATTTTAGCTAGTATATGTGTTGCTTTCCTGGCTGCCAAATGGACTTCACCCAGATTTGATGCTGGTAAACTCTGTTCTTTGTCATTGTGAGAAAGTACTTGTTTGTTTTTAGTTGCAAACTTGCAGCAGGCATGCAGGTTTGTCCAGCAGACAATAATGTGTTAGGTGGTGTTGGACCTACAGTGGTCCATACATATGCGTGGTATGGATTTGCAATGTATAAGTTGAAAACAGCTAAATAGCCTACTCGGTTATGTCACAGTTATAACTTAGTATCTCGTAACACCTCACTATTATAGTCATAATTACAATATTTTATGTCATTTTTTTCCTAATTATTATGAATTAAATCATGACGGATTTTCTTGTTTTTTTTTTCTTGTTTGTTATACATATGAAGTCTGTTTTTAATAGATATCTAATACATGTGCAGTCAACTTTGATTTGATTTTTGAAGCTCAAAAGCACCCGGGCCAATAATTTGAGGCTTTATGGTCAGGTGTAGCCAGATTAAGGAGATAAAAGATCTGAAGTTGAGTCCAAGAAATCAATTTGCATGTTCAATATGGGTTTCAAAGAATTAGTGATGGAATCAAAGGCTGAAAAAGCAAAAACATGAGCTATAAAACCAGAAACCACAGGAATGTTTAAATTACCAGTTACATTCTTGAAAAAAAATAATGTACAGAAGGCCCGGAAAACAACAAAAACAACAGCAGATATCTATAGATATCAGCATTCTGAGTAAAAATGCCAGGTCAGACTTTGCTATTTAAAAAAAAATTATACATAAAATCTGAAAAAATGAAACCAACAATTCATATTAGAATTATAGAAATAATAGAATACATGCCACATTATTAACAAATAAAAGGCAGTTTTATGGTGTGGGTGTGTATTACTGCCAATTTGGAAAGGTAATAGTAACAATTTAATGATTTGTTCAAGAAATGTATTAGAAACAGTACAAAGTGAGCGAGTAATTGATAATAATCTGCTCTCCGCATGTGACCAAGGCCTTACCAAAGAGAGAATCCAGCATTTATTCACATTTTGAGAACACACTGTAGAGTCAATTTTCCGCAAGCAATGAAATTATGCGGTCCATGTCAGTGAACTAGTGTTATGTATACTTGCATATCCCATGTGCTCTACTCTGCAACACTGTAACCTTATAAAATACCACATTTTTTTAAAGCTTAAATGTAGGGCTGGGCGATATATCGAGTTTTTTAAAAATATCGATATATTTTCATACGAGATATAAGATGTGACAATATCGTTTATATCGATATAGTCTATGTTACGTTATAATTATACTTGTGGAGCCGCAGGTATACCTCTCTTTCGTCCACTTTTGTCTCTACGCAACGTTACTCGGCCTCACCTCTCCTTCACTGAACACAACTCCCCCCTCCCCCTTAGCTTCACCTGCAGGCAATGACAAGATGAAAGCGGAATATCTCCGTTAGCGAGTTACCGTGCGTGGGGCTGGACGGCGTCAACGTGTTAGCGAGCTAACCGCGCTAGCGAGCTAACCGCGCTAACGACATGCAGCCAGGAGGGGCTGCACGGCCTAAAATCCTTTCATTTTCTCAAAAATCGACAGTGCGCCTTATGTATGAATTCTGGTTGTGCTTACTGACCGCGAACCGATTTTATGTGGTACACAGCGCTCAGCAATCTGTCAAAAAATGTTTTAATATGACTTTGCTAAGCTACGGAGCTGCACCACTTGATGGATTGTCGGAGGATTACGGCTACCGAGGAGGAGCCTCGCGGAGTGATACGTACTGTGTGTGTATAAGGACCTGTTCAGAGACGTGGTGCAGCTGTGAAATCTGTCTCTTTGTTATTATGCTCAGCGTCTATTAGTTTACATTTTGACTGCACAATTGTGAGCTTTTTGTTATGCACAAAAACAACATTGTTTTCTTTTATTTATGGACCATGCTTATTTAATAAATGCTGATAATTTATTTTTGAGTAATTTCTTCATGTACATCTATGCTGTATGTAAATAAAAGTGCCCGTGTGACATCTGGGACACAGTGTGACTAGGAACTCTCTTTTTGTTCTTAACTTATGGCTTTTAAAAAAAAAATCGAGATATATATCTTATATCGCCATCCAGCTAAAAAATATCGAGATATGAATTTTGGGTCATATCGCCCAGCCCTACTTAAATGCCTATATTTCACAAATGTACGACAGCGCAGGACGATTTGTTTCAGATGCCTTGTGTTTGCTTTGGTTAGTAATAAAATGCAGTTTGAATGTCTGCTTCATGAACCCTAACCCTTAATGGGAATAAGAAGTGGAATAAGAGAGAGAGAACATGCAGTTGATAGCACATTTAGCTAAACCTTTGAGGGGAAAACGGTACTGACATATGGCTCCATTCTCCAGCATGGGGAGTGAAAATTTTCAAACCTGCAGGATATTTAAATCTTTATAGCACCAGGCAAAGAATTAAAGCAACAAACAAGTGATATGGGACCTTCAAAAACAAAATACAGCATGGAAATTCTGGTGAAATAAATAAATATCCAATATCCAAGCATTTTACTAGTCCAAATGAAGAGTATGCATTTTGCAATTTCTCAAGATGGAAAAGTTTCAAATGCCCTTTGACCTGAAGCAATATATGGAGGGCTAAGCTTATCTTATCTTTTTAGGGTTTATATCTGCCTAAAGAATGATTCTAGATAAACTAACCCATATGGAAAAGAAATAGTAAAAACTTATATGATTTACTCATGAAAGTGGCCACTTTCTCATTACTTTCATATATTGTTTTAGTAAGTATCCAAAACATACAAGTTTCATTATATAATTTTTCAAGGGATCTTATATCTGTTTTCACTCTTGTATGCTTTTCATACAAGTTTCACACAAGACAGATACAAACTTTATAAGATTTATATATATCTTTTCCATATGGGAAACTATTTCATTGTCATCAAGTTCACTTAAAAACTTTTTCTGCATGCATAGACACATTAATAATGTATGCCATAGTTACTGTGGTCATTTACTCTATTTATTGTTGACTAATAGAAATAACATATTTTTGTTGTTTCTATTAACCTTTCATGTATTAAAACAATTCCATTCCGTGTTGAATACGGTAAACCTTTGTTTCAGATTCTCTCAAAGGGGCTAGGGTACTGGTGACTGGGGCCAGTACAGGTATTGGTGAACAAATGGCGTATCATTATGCCCGCTTTGGAGCCAAAATTGTTATCACAGCAAGGAGGGAGAAAGTCTTACAGCAGGTCAGTTTACGTAATAAACTGTTGAAATTCTGCTCATAAATTGCCATTTACTTGTGTTGGTTTGTGACAGTTATGAATAGACACATTCTGTAGTTCTCTCAATTAACTAACCATGTGCATTTTTAATAATTTTGGCCTTTAGGTAGTAGAAAAATGTCTGAGTTTAGGAGCCCAGAAAGCTTTTTATATAGCAGCAGACATGGCTAATGAGGCTGACCCTGACAAAGTGGTGGATTATGCTCTGGAGAAGCTGGGAGGTTTGGATTACCTGGTCCTCAATCACATTGGGCCTAGCCCCTTCAGCATGTGGAAGGGAGATGTGGATCACACCAAATGGCTGATGAAGGTAACTGAGTATTTTGATGGTCATTCAAAACAGGAAATGGAGAGACTATGCTGATTCATGAATGTTTCTTTGTGAAGGTCAATTTCTTCAGCTATATTCAGATGGCCTGGAAAGCTTTGCCCTCCCTTGAGCAAAATAAAGGATCGCTGGTTGTTGTCTCATCGCTCTTAGGTAGGTTTATTTTTCTTCAGCATTTTTATACTTTATACTTTTTTATGCAGATGATGACAAACTATCAAATACAAATTGTGTGTACACATATATACCTCCTAATACTTTCACCCACCAGATACAATTAAACTGACATTTTTTAAAGGCACTTTCTACTGCAACTGATAAATAAGTACAGTAATACAGTAATTAAGATTAACTTAATGTATTATGATGACAAGAGTTAATAAGCCACTCTGGAGCTTGATTGTGTGCACCAGGTGGCTGGGCCATAAATTCTTGTGGAGCTCAACTAAAACAAGCCCAAAAGGTCTATTGTACCATGGGTCAACTATCTGCAGGAGAATCTGTAGAGGGAAAGTGTTTTCTGGATTGGGCGCTAGTCAAAGTCACAAGTACTGATAGTCTAGTTGTTGGCTTTTTTGCTGTAAGGGACGTGGGGACATCTTTAATGGGGAAGGAGCCTAAGTTTTGGTAGGAAGTTGAGGAATATGAAGCATGAAAGTGACCACAAAGCTGACCGCAGAAGCAAAGCCATCGATTTCCTGGTCAGTCTACCTTGTTATGCTCGTTTATTTATATGGGCTGGCGGTAGTGACCAAAAGAATAAGATTTGCAGATACAAGTGGCTGAAAAAAGTATCCTTCACAGGGTGTCTGGGCTCACTCTTAGAGATAGGGTGAGGACCTCAGTCATTTACAATGTGCTTTAAGTAGAACTCTTAAGTAGACCTCTCCTGGCATGTCAGACTGGCAGGAGGCCTCAGGGCACACACAAGTATGACAGGAGAAATTAGATCTATTGGGTACCATGGGAATGCCTGGGTATTCCCCTAGAGCACAGTTGTCAAACTCCAGTCCTCGAGGGCTGTTGTCCTGAAACTTTTAAATGTGTCCCTGCTGCAACACACCTGAATAAAATTAGTAGGTCATTAGCAAGACTCTACAGAACTTGACTGGATGTTGAGGTGGCAATTCAGCCATTTGATTCATGTTACAGCAGCTCATGAGTGAATGAACATGGTGCAATAAAAGTACTTTAAGAAGTACAGTTTCCAAAACCATCCATTGTGGTTTGTGATTCAGGGAGCAGTTGAAAGAAGCTTTGTTAGAATAAAAGTGACCAAAGTTGAAAAGTGAACTAAAGGTCAGTATATTAGAATCAGCAAACTCTAAGAAAAGTATTTTACCTGCATCAAGTTGGTTATTTTTTCCTGCTCATTACCTGCCCACCTTCCCTTCTGCAGTGGCGCTGGGCCCCTCAGCAGAGCCCCTTAACACAGTTTGAGAACAGCTAAACTAGACCAAAAGATGAAAAGTTGGACTTCCAGAGCTCAGAGATTTGAAATGGCCAAAGGGGAAACAGAAGTTACAACACACAGCAATATAACAAATGAAGAAACCAAACAACTGACATTCAGTACAGACAAATGAATAGAAATTTGTGAATCATATACAATAACAGACGATTACAAGAGCAATATTAAACACAGGCTTGAGCAAAAGAGCAGTTCTCTAATGCGTTTAAAATGGACTTTGACTCCCCGTCGTAACCAGTTCTGACAGTGTTTGAAAGCTCCAAGAAAGCTACTGAAGACGCTTCTCCTACTCTAACAGTTGTTGATGCTTCACAGGTAAAATAACTTCTCCTTTCGTGGCGCCATATTCCTCAACCAAATTTGCCTTGAACGGGTTCTTTGGGTCTCTTCGTCATGAGCTGGCTATGAAGAAGAGCAACGTGTCCATCTCTGTCTGCACACTCGGTCTCATTGATACCGACTCAGCTATGGAGAAAGTCCGGTTAGTCAAATATATGTATGCAGAAATATTTGACATTGTGTATTTTGAGATATTTTTGAATTAAGTGTAAGAATTTTCTCTATCCTAGGGGCGTCACTGATGTACCAGCCTACCCCACCACAGATGCTGCATTGAACATCATCATTACGGGATCTACAAGGCAGCCAGAGCTTTTCTACCCTTGGTTCACATACTTTATAGTTATCACCAAAGACTGGTTTCCTTCTGTCACAGATTATATGACCCAGAACTCCTACAACTACATCCCATGAAGAGCATTTATTCAGCACAACTGAAGCACAATTATACATGTTCCTAATTATAAATATCAACATTTAATTTGGATTTTGGCCTAGCTCTTTGACATTTTGATGCACCCAGTTTTGCGGGAACATTTCTGACATTTCAGTTTCCACTTTTCTCATCATTTCTTTGAGAACAGTCCAGTAATAAAATGTATACAGATAGAAAAGCTCAGGACTTGGGATTTTACTTTTTAGGCTACTATTTTAACATTTTAGACATTAGTGTCTGTGTCAATAGTACAGCCACTGCTGTCCAAACATTATTGCACTAGTACTTGAAAACTCAGAAGAAAAAAGTCTGATTTACTACTGATAAGACAACCTCACCCCTCCATTCAGCCCTCCCACACACAGACACAATACCTCACATGAGATTTGGTTATGAAATAAATGAATACGTTTCGTGTTGCTGCTGTTGCTGCTGATAATGAACACAAAAAAATAAACCAGCTTCCTCCTGACATGTTTGTTGGTGTTAATTGTGGTTAATGAAAGGAAGGAAAGGTAGATCATAATAACAGACCACATAAGTCATCCATAGTCTGACAGAAATATATTTTTACCATAAAATGCAGTTTAGCATATTCCAGGTCAGTACAGCTTAGTGGAGAAGAGCAGTCAGGAAGCTACTTGGGTGACACAATAGAGAAGCCCAAAGCAAACAAAGTCAAGAATGAAATAACGTGAGGTATGATAATGCACATAAAAGCAAATGGAAAAAAATGTTTTTTTTGCCAGTGAAATATTTGTTCTGCACCTTGAAGGTATGAAGACCTAATAACTTTAAATTTAGATTTTTTCTTGTATGTGCTAACCCCAATGCCACTATTAGTGTTTAACTATGGAGCTACAAAAAGGTTAGCCTACTATTGCAATTGTCTGCTTTGACTGACAGCCACAGGCACAACGAAACCTAGGTCATTTATACTGCGCCAAATCACAACAACAGTCAATAAGGCACTTTATATTGTAAGGTAGACCCTACAATAATACATAAAACAATCATATGACCCCCTTTGACAAAGCACTTGGTGACAGTGGGAAGGAAAAACTCCCTTTTGAATAGGAAGAAAACTATTTGAAGCTCTGAAACCTGACTGAAACTCTTCAAATAAACCATATTATTTAAAATAATGATTAATGATACTTGTTATGTGGTCTGTTGATCCAAGTCTGCAGCACAAGTTGAAAGGAAAAATCAAAAAGAATATCACAAGGAATAGTAGTACAAGACTTATAGATCAACTTTAATGTAAAATATTCATATTCAAAAGATCCAGAGACTGGTTGAAAGAAATTGACCAAAACTAAAGTTTCACCGTAGCTTACCAGCACAAGGAAGGAAACACAGAAAATTTGCAATCTGTTATATCAGTATCTTCAAATTATAAAATTGATGGAAAGAATATAGTTTTTGATTTTTTCCCCCTGCAATTCTTCTCTCCACACTCCAGTCCATTAGGTGGCAGTAATGGGCTTGTGCCTTCCCACATGGCTAGGTTCAGTGGTTGCACAATGAGAGTGTAAAAGGCAGAAAGTCAAAAGAGCACTGAGATTTAAAAGGCTGATTAGCTCACAGAAGGCAGGCAAGAAGGTGACTGCACTGGAGTAATGATGTCAGTACTGGCAGATGATGGTTTATGACTAAACCATCATCTGCATCAGCGCCCAAATAATTGGTCACATATGTGCACGTTAAATTTCACTGGTAAATGTGAGCCACCTGCTAATGGTTCAGAACAGTATATATTCCTCAAATGTTTGTTTTCTGCCATTTTATTCTGTATTTGTCTTTTCAGACCTCTAACAGCAGCATGTTTACGAGGAGAAGGTTCTCACAGACCAGCAGGAGAGGAACTCCAGTCTGGACCAGGATGGCCCAGAGCCTCCACAGATTAAAGAGTAACAGGAGGAACTTTGTAGAAGTCATGAGGGCAAGCAGGTTGGACTGAAGCAGGAGACTGATACCTTTATGGAGATTCCTCCTTATGAGTAAAGTGACCACAGCTCTCCTGAAGCAGAGAGCCAAGCTCATAAAGAAAGCCAGCATGTGGACTCGGGAGAAATAATTAGAAATGCAAAACCAAAGAAAAGGAGACTTAACAGAAAGCAAAGTAACAGAAAGAAAAGTCTCAGCCCAAATTTTCCAGTGGTACAAACCACAGGCAGGTGCCAGGTTTGTCCCACCAGGAGTGATTCAAAGATTAGGAAGACCTGTGCACAATGCAAGAGATATATCTGCAAGGAGCATGCACACACTCTCTGCACATCATGTGTACAGTAATGCAGACAAAACACTTGACTGCTGGACAAGAACATTTCCATGTTCTGACTATTTCAATGATGTTGGTTCACAATTGTATGTGAACCATTGCCTATGATAGTAATATTTGAGGAGAATATGAGGGTTAGAGCTGCTTTAATATTGAGACCTCAGCACCATCTAGTGACAGTATGGAGGACTCATCAGTGGCGTCGTTAGGCCTATTTTAGGGGTGCTTAAGCCTCCCTAAAATATTCTTAAGCCCCCCTAAATAATTTGGTGTTTATTTATTTATTTATTTTATTTATTCAATTTTTTTTTGCAATTGGATCCCCCATAGCTGTTGGTCTCAGAGCAAAGCTCTACAAGTTCTCAGCAGTCTATGCACTACTGATGTTTCTGTCTGTAACCGAAGGACTCCACAAATTCCTGCAGAAAGAGACTTTAGACCTGGCAGAAGCTTTTATCTGCAAACAAGCTGTGTGTGAGACACTTAAGGGCAAACACTCAGATGCATTTGCTACAGAGCTGTATGAGAAAACCAAGGCCCTGTGTAACACCCACAGTATCCCTGAACCAGGTGCCAAGACAAGGCACAAGCAGAGGAAAATGGAGGATTTTGTCCTGGAGGCAACTGTGGGTTCACGCACTGAATTGAACAACTCAGACACATTGAAAAGAGAGTTACTTTTCCCTTGTGTGGATCGGATGGTTGGCGAGCTTGATCAAAGATTTTGCAGTGTAGACGCAGGGCTGCTAAAAGGCATCCAGGCATGCAGTCCTAAATCTGAGAACTTCTTGAGTGAACCACACTTGAATGAACTTGCAAAGCACTATAGACTTGACCTGAAAAAAGAGGAGGTTCTGGTGGCCAGAAACTTTCTTACCCGGAAAACAGAGGCTGGATGTCCACCCAAAAATATGTTGTCTGTGTACAACCTCCTCGATTCAGACATGTTTCCCTCTCTGAAGGCAACCATCCAAGTTGCCCTAACAGTGCCTGTCAGCAGCTGCTCGTGCGAAAGGTCCTTTAGTGCACTGCGTCGGCTGCACTGCGTCGGCTGCACTCCTGGCTGCGTCAAACAATGGGTCAGAAAAGACTTCACGGTCTTGCAGTCATGTCTATTGAAAAAGACATGAAAAAGCATCTGAGTCACAACAGAGTGATTGACCGATTTGCCACTCTTAATCAGAATCAGAATCAGAAAGGGGTTTATTGCCAAATGTTGAGCAGGTTTACAACATTAGGAAATTGCTGCGGTGCTTCAGTGCAAACATAGTGTCATAAATAGCACTTAAATAGACGTCATTCTTTGATGCTTCCACCCACCAAGTAACTGGTGATTGCAGCCATAAAAATGATGTATTTTTTTATTTTCAGTTTTTTTCTTGTTATTGATGCAGCAAACACATTTCTTCTGTTTTCTTGTTGTACTGTATTATAAAACAGACTGAAATAAAACAATAGATCTATTGGTGGCCTAGGATGTTTAATCTGTCCAAAAAAGTAGGAAAACAATTTCTCAGTCTTGTTTTCTGTTTGTGAAATTTTGTGCTCATTCACTACGTTCGTTCATATCGTGTGCATCTCTTGGGGGCTAAGCCCCCCCTGTCCTTAAAACCTAGTGACGTCCCTGGGACTCATCATATCTGTGGTGACTGTTGAGTAACTATGTATACCTGTAAAGCTAGTTCTCATTCCTTCTGAGTCCCTGTTAGTATGTTAACTAATAATTGATCAACAAATTGATTTACTCTGCCTGACAGAAACCTGTTTACAGCAGGATGATTATGTTAGTTTAAACGAATCAACACTAATTGTCAGAATCCTCGAAGCTCAGGCCGAGGGTGCAGTGTGGCAGCAATTTTCCACACTAGATTATTAAACCAAAATCAAAGACCAAGACTGAGTTTGAATTCATTTGAAAGCCAGATGCTTAGCCTTGTCCACCCCAACTGGAAAACTCAAAAACCAGTCTCATTTGTTATCATCTATCATCCAACTGGGCTGTACACAGAGTTTCTGTCTGATTTCTCAGGCTTTTTGTCTGATTTAGTGCTCAGCTCAGATAAATAATTATTGTGGGTGATTTTTTTTTAAACATCCATGTAGATGCTAAACATGACGGACTAAAACTGGCATTTGATGTCTTATCTTTTTGGATTTATTTATTGCTAATTAAATCAAACACTGTGCAGTTTATTAAATAAAAAGTTAAAGCTACTGTAACGCGGTTAAAGGACCAGGGCGCCTGACTGCAGCCTCATAGACAATGAGCTATCAGAATAAGATTCGACTATGGAGCCTGAGGGTGTGAATAAAACACAGGAAACAAAAGTAGAGCTCAAATATATATATATTATGTTCGTTATGAGAAGTGTATAGACGGATGTACAAAAGAAATAAAAACATATGCATATATATCACAAACAATGTTGGCAATACAAAACAGCTTAGTAGGTTCCAAAAGGAGGTGGGATGAGGTGTAGTCCAGTATGTGATTTAGTTTAGTTCCATGGACCTGTGATAGGTCATTGTCAACAATTTGTGATTCAGTCCATAGGTTCACAATTCCTACCGCAACGTAGCGGTGGTCGGGTGGCTCGCCATCTCGCGCTGATCAGGGCTGATCGCGGGAGAACAAAAAAAAAAAAAAAACCTGACCTAAACAAGGTCAAAAAACAGAAATTATCATTCACAGAAGAAAATGAAACAGCATTCTACTGCTGTGACAAAATAAATACATAAATCCATAAATAACAAAGTCAAGTAATCAATGCCACGTTTCATACAACAATCAATAAACCATCATCTCTTATAATGAATGTCATTCTAAATACTATTATAGAAAGACATTCTCATGGGTCCCATCAAAGTATATCAGCGTTAAAGCTAATAAATATTATCCAAAGTTAATCAAATATATTTACAAAACTCATTTAATCACAGGTGTTGCGCAACAGATTCAATAATGTAAATGGAATTTAACTCAATGCAAAATCTCATAGGCCGTTTCGGCATTTCATCAGAAAAGTAACAAAAAACATCCAAAACGGACAAAACTACAAAAATCAAATCACTCATTCAACTCTAGATACGTTAAATCAACATTCGGCCATAATGGAATAAACAAAAACAACAATATTCAATAGATGACACTAGTAATTGCACTTACTGTCGCTAGCCTAGCATTAGCTTACCGGCATTGTAGGATGTGCGATCGCGGCTCCGCATATACATTAATTGTGACAAAACAAAACAAACAAATAACTCACCGTTGAGTCGAGTGTGAGGTAGTGTAAAGATGAATGAATCGGCCGGGTTATTGCACGCTGTCAACTGGCCTGTAGTGCAAAATTTGTCGATATCTGACAAGTACGCCAACCACAGGGACAACAGCAGCCAGAGGAGCAGGGACATACAGCTGATTGACCCGGAACTTATACAGGATTCATTCCCGCCACAATAAAGGGACTGGCGGAAGTGGGGTCAGAAGTTACTGTGGTTACACTACTGTAAGGAAATGTGTTGATAAAAAAGCACTTTCTCTTTGCATTTGAGGGCGGGCCTTATTGAAGTTCACCACTTTTGAAAACACGCCTCCTTACAGAGTGACAGGAGGAGTGTGAATGGAATGCGGTTGCATAAAAGGCAGTTTGTGTCCTCAAACGTGAACTGTCTAAAGCCCAACACTTCAAAACAACTAGCAGCCAGCTGTTAAAAATGAAAGCTTTCATAAAGATTATTTTAAGTTGTATATGTGTTGCTTTCCTGGCCATCAGATGGACCAGCAATTTTGATGCAGGTAAAGTACGATTATGTTTATTGTTACTGAGTGCAAGTATTAATCTATATTTATCTGTAAACTTTGGTTCAATGACCTAAAGAGCAGTTCTGCTGATAAAAGACGGTGCTATTAGAGCTACAGGTTGCAACAGGCTGGGGTGTTGTTTATGGAATGAATGGCGTGAAAACAGTGTATGAAAGCATTTTAAAGGAGTCTGCATATGACATTTACTTAGGTTAGACGTTAAAGTTAAAAGATTCATACGAGGTAAAAGATCATTGCACTCTGTAGTTAATGTTTGACTGATTGAAACAGTTGTGCGGACAATAAAAACGTGCAGTGCCTTCCAAAACTGAAGTAGTTATCTTTTAACTCATGACCTTGCTTTTGATTTTGATTGAGGCTTAAAAGTAATTTCTAATAAACATCTGTACGTTGACGTGTGCATCAATTAAGCAGATAACAGGTCTGAAGTGACGTTCAACTGTTGAACTTGCATTCAAATGGTTCACAGGAAATAACATGAATCTAAGACTGCTGATAGAAATAGCAGGAGGAATTCTGCTACCACTTGTCAGATTCAGTTAAATGCTGCAAAACTGATGGCACAGAAGTTCCCATTACAGATGAGTAATGATCCAAACACACAGCAAAAGCAAGCCAAGTGAATGAATTTGTGAATTATATATTCCTGTATTCTCCTCGTCACCTACTCCCAGATATTATAGTTTGCATTTTCCGTATCAAATGTTTGCCATACAGTCAGGACTGTGAAACTTAAGCTCATCCGAATGAAACATGTAAAGTCATTACACATAATAAATAAACTGATATAATATAATTTTCTGATTTGCATGGACCAAACATATCTCTTTAACAAGGATAGTAAAGGTTTATTGTTTTTAGGATATTTTATGAAAACAGTAAGCAATTTAACGACTTTAAAGTGCAAATGAAATCTGAGTGGAATGATTTGCAACTCTCAAAACCCGTATTTTATTCACAATAGAACATGGAGAACTTACAAAAGCCGGGAAAATTCACCATTTTAAGAATAATATTAGCTCATCTTGAACTTGATGGAAGCCACATGTCTCAAAAATGTTGGGGCAGGGGCAACGAAAGACTAGAAGAGTAAGTGGTACAAAAAGAAAAAGCTGGAGGAAAACATAAAATAGCAAAAACTTGAAATATCCTATCACTGACATTATATAACGTCATCAAAAGATTCCAGGAGTATGGAAAAGTTTCTACATGCAAGAGATCAGGTGTCTCTGCAGCATTGCATTCTGATTCTGTTTGATTGTAACGGTTATATTTATATATGGTAAATGGACTAGTTCTTATATAGCGCTTTTCCACTCTTCTGAGCACTCAAAGCGCTTTACACAACTTGTGCATTCACACCCATTCGCACAAGCACAACTGACATTCACACACATTCATACTCTGATGAATGCATCGGAGAGCAATTTCGGGTTAGTATCTTGCCCAAGGATATTTGGCATGCAGACTAGGAGAAGCCGGGAATCGAACCACCAACCTTCCGATCAGTAGATGACCTGCTCTACCACCTGAGCTACAGCCACCCAATATATATCAAAATAATAATAATAATTCCTCACTCGCCCTGCAAGATCAATGTTATTTAAATAGTATGTTCTCTCACTTTAAACATTTGATATGTTTTCTGTTTTCTATATGAATAGAATATGTGTTTATGAGATTTGCACCTCGATTTTTACAGGCAATGAATTTGAATTAATCTGATTTGTGTCAATGAACTGTTGGTTATGCCCTTGCACATGACATGTGCTCCATTCAACAATTACAACGCTTTGCATCCAGCCGGTTTACAACCTACCACACCTTGTATATCACTCTGGCATTTTAAATAAGCATGTTTCACAAATGGACAATAGCATTTAATTTGTTTCCATCTGTAGATGTTAGGTTAAGGCTGTGTGCAGGCAGGAATAGGACCCAAGGTGCAGACTCCGGAGACAGACGTGAACTCAAAAAAGGCTTTAATTTAATACTCAAAATATAACATAACTGAAAAAACTCAAAACAAACTTAAACTAGAGAAATGACAGAACACACAGCTAGGAAAACAGTAGATCGCGACACAGACACAGAGAAACACTGGGCTTAAATACACAGAGGGAGCAATCAGGGAATGGGTAACAGGAGGGAAACAGCTGGGGCAAATCAGGCCTAACGAGACAAGAGGAAGCAAAACCAGACACATTAACATCAGACATGGACTTTCAAAGTAAAACAGGAAACACATAACACAGACTGAACAAAGGCACAGACTCATATGCAGGCACTACAAAGGGAACAGAGACGTGGGAACAGGGCAGACACAAACACTGACTGAACACGGGGATATAGGAACTTAGGATACACAGACGCGAACTACACAAGGGGATGCAGGTGATAGGGGAGACATAAGCCATAAGACGGAACTCAAAGAAACCAAAAACTAGAAAGTATAAATAATAACATAAACTCAAACACCCTGGGTCAACGACCCAGGCATCCTAACAGTAGACATTTGCAGATATACTGATATCTGATATTCCCAAACTTCAGTTCTGTATATTTCTCCTTTTTGTTAATGTGTGGAAACAAGACTTTAACTATTATCAAGCATGAGGGGTGAACACTTAAAAAACTGGATGTCAATGACATTAAAAGATAAGATAAGATCTCAGAATCACTTCAAAAACAAAACAGTGTTTCTTGGACAAAGAGAAGTCCCTGAAAAGGCAGATTATTGATTAAGCACAGTATATGACTTTTTAACCACCTCATACATTACTGTCAAGGCCGAAACTTTTCCAAATGTCCTTCAACCTGAAAGTTTCAGGTTGTGTGGTGTAGGGGTTCCAAATGCAATACTTGGGCGGGCAAAAATAACAAAGTGCAATCTTTTTATTTGGATGGTTGCAAAAAGTCAAAACAGACCATAACACCAAGAGCATATGAGGACACAGTTTTGGCTTGTATTATATTAAAGTGACAATTAACAGCAAGGATTGTTTCCAGGTCGTTGAACACATCTGCATTATTCCTATTAAATGCTTCACTTACACCTTTACCATGTTTGTGTATTAGTATAATGACATGCCATTAGTATAGTATATTTAATCTTTGCCACAGAATCTCTCAGAGGTGCCAAGGTATTGGTGACTGGGTCCAGTAAAGGCATCGGCGAACAAATGGCATATCATTATGCCCGCTTTGGAGCCAAGATTGTTATTACAGCAAGAAGCAAGGACACACTGCAGAAGGTCAGTCAATACAAACTACTCAAAATCTACTAAGATGCTGTCATTTAGTTCTAGTGTTTATGTAAGTCATGTCAGGGATGATATTTTAGAAATCAAGCAGCTCAGAAGGCAGTATGAGGTACATGAGGATATTCTTTAGTTCTTTGGAGTAGCAGTTTTAGCTATATGACTCATGCCATTCTTATTGATTGTGACTAACAGGTAGTAGAAAAGTGTCTGAGTTTGGGAGCCCAGGAGGCTTTTTATATAGCAGCAGACATGTCCAATGAGTCTGACCTTGATCGAGTGGTAGATTTTGCCTTGAAGAAGCTGGGAGGTTTGGATTACCTGGTTCTCAATCACATCGGCTCGACCCGTGTCGCCATGTGGGATGGAGACGTAGAACATGCCAAGTGGCTGATGAAGGTAACGGAGCGTTTTGATGCTCTATCAGAAACATAAAATGAAAGGAATGCCCTCAGTCATGAATGTTTGTTTGTGTACAAAGATCAATTTCTTCAGCTATATTCAGATGGCCTGGAAAGCTTTGCCCTCCCTTGAGAAAAATAAAGGATCGCTGGTGATTGTTTCCTCACTTGCAGGTAGGTTTGTTTTTATAGTTCAACCAAAGCACAAAAACAGTCACCTTAAGCCACTTTACATCGTAAAGTAAAGACCATGCAATAATTCGGAGAAAATCAAAATTTCAAGTTTTAATTAATTTAGCCACATTAGTGATATTTATCACCTTACCCATCATATGTGTTTTTGCCTAATGTCCTGTAGTGGACCATCCAGTTTTCCTGACACATTCCCTGAGGGGATCCAGTGTAAAGAAAGAAAAAGCTGCCTAGTCAAGCATGCGGAGCGACCCGCTGTGGTGACTCCTTGGTTATCGAACCACATAATGGAGCAACCAAAAGCAGCTCCAAGAATCGATTAGCAGAGGAAAGTCGAGACATGTTAAGTTTGAAAACTCCAGAAAATTCCTAACAGCTGTTGATGCTTCACAGGTAAAATGCCCAGTCCCTTAACAGCTCCATACGTCTCAACAAAAAGTGCCTTGAATGGGTTCTTTGGGTCTCTTCGTCATGAGTTGGCTATGAAGAAGAGCAATGTGTCCATCTCTGTGTGCACACTGGGGCTCATTGACACCGAAACAGCTATGAGCAAAGTCAAGTTAGTATGCATAAAAAGATTTGCAGTCAAATCATTTGTGCTGTTTACATGAGTTAATTGCAAGAATTTTTTGTGTCCTAGGGGAAAGGTTAACATGCCAGCCTACCCCGCCACAGAGGCCGCCCTGAACATCATCATCACGGGAGCTACGAGACAGCCAGAGCTTTTCTACCCCTGGTTCACATACATTTGGACTCTCACCAAAGATTGGATTCCTTCTTTTACAGACTATGTGGTCCAGCGTTCCTACAACTACAACCCATGAAGAACATTTATCTAAAGCACAGTTCTACACCTCTTTAATTAAAAACACAGAAATTTGGCTTGGATGTTGGCTTACAGCTTTGCCATTGATTTTTTTAAATGTTGATGTACACACTGGGCAGGATTATACCATGGACAGCTCGTCTGTAGCCGGTGTATGTCACTTTCATTCCTCTGAATCTTAGCCTTCATATTTTAATACACCCAGTTTTATGGCATAATCTTTGACTTTTCCAGTTTCCACTTTTCTCACCTTGCTTTTGAGAGCTGTCCAGTTATGAAATGTCTACGGGGAAAAAAGCTTACGGCTTGAAATTGTTTCATTTTCGTCTCCCTCAAAGAGATTAGCTCCTATCTGCATAGCACAGCCACCGCTGTCCAACCGTTACTGCACCACTAAGTGAAAATTCAGAAAGAAGGCACCTGATTTACTACAAATAAGACTATCTCTGTCTCTCTCACACACTTTCCTTTCATGATTTTCAGCCATGAATGGTATATTAGAGTTTCACATTTCTGCTATTCACTAATAAAAGATGAAAAGCAATAAACATATTCTTTCCTCTCATACTTTAAATTCAAATTCAAATTTTATTTGTCACACACACAAACCATACACAGTATGACATGAGGTGAAATGCTTATTGCTGTGCAATACTCGACCATTAAATGACAGTAAGAATTACAGATTTACAGATTACTACAAAAATTTACAGATTTTAACTTAGAAATTTACAGTAAAAATGTGCAAATAGCAGTTCATGTGGGAAATTATTTTAAAAAAGAAATGATAAATTATAAGAAGTGTGCAAAAAGAAAAACCAGAGTGCGTGTGGTGATGCGATGTGTGTGTGAGAGTCCAGCCCTACACCTGATTCAGGGCCAAAATAGCCTGGGGGAAGAAGCTCCTCCTCATTCTCTCTGTTTTGGCCTTAAGGGAGCGGAAGCACTTCTTATTAATTCAATGTTGTTTGTTTTTTTAAATAACTCTACATTTTTTATTTGATAGGACAAAAGGACAAAAGCAAGTGACAACAAACAATATAAATAATCTTAAGTCTTTGTTTTCCCTGCTGAACCCTAAAACCCTACAGTAATATAGCTGGGTGGATATGTGAAGTGAAGGAATGGATCTAAGCCCAAAATACACACACACACACACACACACACACACACACACACACACACACACACACACACATAAACGCAAAGATAACACCATTTTGCATTAAAGAAGTGCAATATTTGTTCTACTTCATCTTAAAGGTAACAAAAAGGTTTACACAAACCTGATCAGTACTTTGAATGTCCACGTGAGGGCAGTAGTGCCAAACCGTTGAAGTGTCTTAGCTTCAAGCACATTAACAGTTAAGAAAAAAAAAGCCTAAAAATCAGAGCAACAATTATTTGATGGCAATGAAACAAATCAATGTCAAAGATTTTATCTTTAATAGACTTGTGTTGAATTTGAATTTTGAGATTTTTAAGCTCCCATCAACATATCAATAGTGACCCTCTGTGTTCCAAACCCTGGATTGTCCTCCTTCTCCTTTCTTTTCCATTTCATTTAGTTTCATCTTCCCAAAGCTGGCCACAGTAGGTGCAGACTTCCTATAGAGCGGGACTTTCTCAGTGGCTTCCTTTGTGCCTTTGTTCATCATCCCCAAAGGCACCACAGGCTTCCTGTGAAGCTGTTGGTTCAATCCATCCTGGTGGTCTTTCTCTATTGTAACACAACCTAGAAGTTGTCCCCTGCTGTCAAAGCAGTTTTCTACTGTATACCAGGAGTGAGCTGTCCTTGTCACAAAAAAGACTCACTAAAAGTAGTTTGAAAAGTTGAGAAACAAACTGTTCCTTTTGAATATATTTACACGAAATTCTCTAAGAAGAATACGACGTCCTTGATATATAATAAAGGAGTTTTCACAGTTCACTTGCACGCTGCAGTTTTCTGTGACTGATATGACTGATGACAAGAAGAATACATGTTCTCTTTGTCTTTATCTCGACACTGCTGGTGATTGGAGAGGATTTTGGAAATGGTATAATCTCCCTGTAGACAGCACGGAAAGAGAAAAATCTTTCCGTTCCTTTCCCTCCTTCTGTCTTCTCTTCTGTCACACATGCACGCACAATGGTGGGGCCTCCTGGAGAGGGGAGTAGGCATGGCCTGGGAGAACAGCCTGAAACACCTGCAACAGATTAGTGCTCCTAATGCCGGGTAATAAATCCTCTCACCCTTCTCCAGCATCTCTATCTGCGCTGTGCATGGCTCTGACATGCTGAGGAGCATCCTCCCACAACAGTGACAGCAGAATACACACAGAAGATAAAGTAAATACTAAATCTTTAAAACATCCACTATTTTATTTACGTTTCTTTCCATTATTATCCACCTCTGCAAATGCTACAGATATATTTCTTCTATCATCAAGGGTTTTTTTTCCTAGTCAAAGCTGTAAATAAAGATCAAACATTTTCATTGTGACCGCAAACAGCCAAGGCCGGGAATAAAGTAGATCCTCTCTGCTTTACTGACTGCACATAAAAGTTGGAAGGTAGTCGACTGATCAGCCAATCAGACTGCTACTTACTGAGGCCTGTAGTGCAGTTTGAATCCAGCTTTTTCTCGGTGATTCAGCATGATTTAATCTCTGTATCTACAGACAGACCTTAGGTGTGCTACAGTAGTAAAATCAATTAAATGGAAAATAAGTCTATTACCTTTTTGCACATATCATATAGTGTGTCCTCAGTTTTACATTTGCACACAAAGTTTGCTGATGCAGCAGACATGTCATGTTTCACACCATAAATAGTCACCCATCCATGAAAATAATCTGATGCACCAGTCCCAGTTTATAACTCTTTCTTGTCCTGCTTCTTTGAGCACAAAGGTACTACTCCACAAATTCTGTCCCGCTCCATCCATCATTTCGTCGAACTCAACAGAAAATGGGGCCTTGGCATGCTGTGCATGTGTGCTGGCTTGTGTATGTTGCCTTCGTGCTTGACATTAATCACGGTCACTGCTGCAGTGAAAATAATTGACCAAATGCTGAGAATGGGAAATAGGTGTCTCATGATAAGGTACTGTTAATATCTATGCAGGGTCAAAGGTAACACACAGATCTATACTATGTATACTATGTACTATGACAGGAATGCAGCAGCAGTAGTAGCTAGTAGCTGCCTGCTTGGCTTCCTCTCGTCTAAATCCCGTCATTGGATGTTGAAATTTCTAATAAATATGGTCTACTGTGAGGTCCTTCTGAGAGTCTAGTATTTGATTTGTCCATTACTAAGATGGGGCTTGTTAATGACAACAACAGCAACAACAAACAAATTATTAGACAATGCAAATAACATGCTTCAAAATCTGAGATCCAGAAAAGCAATGGGTTATTAAAGCAATGGTTCATTTTCATTACAATGCCAGTGTGAAACTGAAAGAGTTCCTTTTTCTTCTATAAGTTATCTCAGAAATATAAACAGCTTTAAAGCTGTAGAGTGTGAGTGTAAGGTCAAGTCTGAAATTTATGTGAATTCTGAGCCGCTTGCGTGAATTGCAGGTACCAGCATGGTACTGCAAAACAAACACCATAAATATTCTCATTTTTTCTTTCATGTAAGTGTTAGATTTTATATATTCCATGCATTCTTTTTTTTTTTTTTTAGCTGTGTGAGATGATTTGGTTTAAAAGAACGTTAATCTTCCTGAACACCGAGCTCGTTCGTGACCTCTGAAAAGTTTTCACAAAACATTCAGCTATGATAACAAAAGGAGAACGTGTGCAAGTGAGACGGGGGAGGACAGGGCAACGAGATGAGAACCTATGAAAGGGAGCGCCAGTGTGAATATAAACTGTGGGTGTGTGCGAGGTGGCTGAGGTGGCCCTGTGACCCCTGACCTCTTTCCCACAGGTCCATTCAGAGCAGCACAATGGTTGACACCTGTGTCTTTTCAGTACTGGTTCTATTATTATTTACATCAGTCGGTGGGAGAGAGACAGATAGAGGCCAGAGGTGCTGTGAAGCCGAGTGCAACAGCCTCATTCCAACAACACCCCCCTCTTCTGCCCCGAACTTTTTCAAACACAGGTGCCTTCCTATCGTTCCTTCTCTATTTGTGTGTGTGTGTGTGTTTGTGTGTGTGTGCCAGTCTGTTCCTGTCTAATTATTTCAGAACACTCCAAACACATTGCCGGAAGAAGCGGATCCACAAAGAGGACAGACAGGGTGTTTTCACATCCTGTACCAAATGGTCTAACATTGTTCTATCCCTGCTGTCCTCTATCATCATTAACATCCAGGGCATCAGATGGAAGTTTGCGGAAGAAAGTCTTCTTGCTCCCAAGGAGAAAAATACGATTTTAACTCTTAAAAATAAAGTCGAGGATTTCACGTTTGCTTCTTTGGCATCTGTGGAGGCGAAAAAAAAAAGATGAAGAAGAAGAAACGAGATAAGAGAAAATAAGAATAAACAAGCCCAAATTTTCCCAGAGCAAATTTAAGAAATAACATAATTTCAATGTTATTTTTTCCCAATTGTTTGGTAGGAGTTGCCACAAACAGGACAATGTCAGAGCGATTTTGGTCAAACTGAGAGCATGTAAAACTTAAACGACATGCCCGGGACAATCCCTTCGTTATGTTCCTGTCATTTATCCCTCTCTTGCTGATCTTTGTGGTGGGGTGAGTCACAGGGAGCATGGGTGGCAGGCTAGGGGTTACATGAATTCTTTTTTCTTTTTTTTCATTGGGGGAGAGAATGCCCAATTAACAAAGGATAAGAAGTGAACCGTAAACACCCTCAACAAGGCCCAACAAACCTACAAGAACAAGCTCACTCCCCCCCCCCCCCTCTGCTGACCACTCCCCCCTCCAACCCTCCTCCTCCCTCTTGCACGCTCACTCTCTCTTCCACTCCCCTCACAAAAGGAAGACTCAGAGCTTACAAAGTGCCAATTAACACTGAATGTTTGCCCCTCGCACCTCCCTCTCTGAACTGCTGACAGCTCTGGTGTTTGGGTTAATACCAAAGGCCTGCAAAGAATTATAATTCTCCTCCTTGCGCCCCCACCCCCACCACCACTCCCACCCCCTTCTCTCCTTCTCCTATCCTTTTATTTTGTTTCCAATGGGGTGGTTTTACAGTTCAATGCACAGTCAAAGGGTGATATAAAATGACTTTCCAAAGAATTTCATTTGGGGAGAAGAGGGGCTATGTTGCACTGGGACAGCCAGGGGCACGACAAGGGATAAGGGGGACACTGGGCGACACAGTGGAAGACAATAGAGAAAACTACAAAGTAGTAGTGGAAGTACAGCAAAAAGAGCTGCTTTGAAATATTTATATCCATGTATTGTTAATTCTTTTGTACAAGGATAAGCATAAAACCAACATAAAAGTGTCTCTCTTATGTAAAACAATAAAATAAGATAAAAATATAATCCTGCTACATGCCAACAGACTCATTCTCACCCACTGGAACTGTAGGTCCCACTTGAGATAAAGATAGCGGTGTGGGTCATTTATCACAGGCAGGGCTGATGGTTATGCTACGCTTGTTTTTCTCCCTTGTGAACTTCAATAAATCAGCCTACTGAATAAAGGAGCAGCCAGTAAGAAGAGGTGATAGGGTTAAACTCTGGGAGAAACAGAGAGCACTAGACTCTTTAAGGGAGCTTCTGCTTGCGCTCAATTCCCTGCCTAAACTGGGTCTGTCTCAACAATTTATGACCTCTTGGGACCTGGTCTCTGCTCTCCTTGTTCTTTACTTTGGGATGAGGTCCTGAGTTAAAATGGGTTATTCTTGGCGATGGAGCAATGCTCGATTTGGATTTCGCTTGTGCCAAGAAAACATCTGATTAGTCCTTTTAGGTCACAATACGTCTTGCATCTTCGATGAATTTGTTTATTTACTGTCCAGCAGAGAAATAGGTGAGAGGATCAACATTCAAGCGTCTGTCCATTTAATGTGAGGCTCCAGCTTTCAAAAGTGGCAAAAAAAAGAGGTTTAAATAACAGAGCCTCCCTTCAGAATGTCATCCGTTAGCCCGAACAAAAGAGAGTCAGTAGTATTGTTGATGTGGAACCAAGCTAGACTGGCTTTATTTACATTCAAGTAAGGGGAGCTGAGCAGAGAGCTGACATGACCTGACACGGTTCATGGTTCCACCAGTGAGGGCTGACTGCGCCTCTACCTCAACCCTGGGACCCTGAGGTCAAAATGCTCTGAGCCTCACTGGGATGAAAGCTGCTGGCAAAACATGTGACTCTCAGCCGGTATTTCAAATGTAGAAATTCTTAAATTCACTTAAGATAAGCAAAAACTTGCAACCTGAGGAGATATAAATGAAGACTTCACGTGGGAGGGAATATCTGTGTGCGCACAAGGAATCAGATTCCCACATTTCCAGACACACAATCGAGCTGCGGTGTATCATTTTTTTTAATCTTAGATTTATTTGGAAACAGGTGCTCCTCCTCTAGTGACGGCCAAGCAGCAAAGGAGAACTCTCTTTCCCGTCTCTGCAACATCTGATTCGCATGAAGAATAATTTGACAGATGCAAAGGTCGACGATGTGTCTGTGTCAAAGGAGGGTCGTGAGATAAGCCCAGAGAAGCGCATACGTGGGATAAGATGAAGGTCAAAATTTGCTCTGGTTTTGTCTCAAGAAGGAGTGCATGTGAGAGGAGTCACCTTGACCTAAGTGGAACTGCAGGTCTTTGCCAGAGCTGGCTCTTTCCTACATTTTAAATCTCACTCCCCCTCCCCAAAGAACAGTAGTGCGTGCATGTCAGGAGTCTACGTGACCCCATCAGTGCTGAACGGTACACAGCAGACTGGTCCTGTGGGACCCAAATTCTGGTCCAGAATCTGCGACGGCACAACACCACACTGGAGCCTGAGCTGTAACTCACCCTCGCTGTCTCTGGTATGGGATGGTGCACAGGGAGGGGTGAATTGCAGGTCAGCCATGGAAAAGCTTGCTTTATTGTCTGTCCGAGGGAAAGAAGAATAGAGGCGAGAGCGAAAGAGAGTGAGCGATGGTAGGAGGTCAGCGTAGACAGCAGTGGTTGGGCAAGATAGAGGAAGTACAGAAAGATTAAGAGGAACAAATTCAAAATGAGGACATAAGAAGAGGCTTTCACTTGTATTAAGATGGAGTAAAAGATGTATAAAGTCTGAAGGTAGAAACGTGGGCACCATTAATTCCACATGTCGGGCTCGCTCATCTCTGATTTTCATCTCTTCCATATGGCAGGTTAAAATTTCTGATGGCAGAATAGCTGTAAGGCTCATGGCTAACTTTAAAGCTGAGCCAATACCCTCGACACAGTATTAGAATCAAACGGCAACCTCCATCAGTATGTATGTGCCCTGTGCTCTATATGCGCTTATGAAATTTATATTGAGTGCACCTGACACTTTTGAAACACCACAGAGAATGGCACTGACGGGGCCACTCGCACACAGCGCAGAATATATACACCTATCAGTCACACAAGCAGATTTGTAGATTCCTCTGAGTTATCAAATAACAAGATTTCTACCAGATTCGGGCTGTCAAAGTTCCTCGTCTCAAGTGATTGATGAATTCTCGGTAACTGTCCATTGCGAGGAGATGTCAGACGGAGACAGCGTGTCACCTCGCAGTGAGAGTAAAAGAGCCAGCAAATGGAAGTGATTACATCTAATATTCTCCATCTGGGAACGATTGCCTCAGAAGACGAGTTTCAAAGAGGAGAACGGCGGGGAGAAGAGAAATAGGCAACAGTAATTTGCAGAGGATTTACAAATCTCCTGAATCAAATTCGGGAATCTTTTTGCACATCTTGTTCTCTTCTCTCGAGACAATAACTCCCAAAATGCACGAACACACACATAAACAACCCCACAAAAAACAGTAAGTAAATAAATAAAATACCCTCACACTATCCCAGTGCACATATAGGTGTTTCTGTTCTTGCCCGAACTCTAACAGTCCCTGAGAACTCAGATGTAATATTCACTGCAGTGAGCTGCGTTTTGTGGCTCACACATCAATACTCAATATATCTCACTGTCTGTCTGTGAGCAATCACAAACCACCCAAGAAATGGTTGCCAGTGTGTCAGAGTTGAGCTGGAGCCAGGTCAGAAGTGATCAAAGACTGCTGAGGAGAGAGGGGGAGGGGGTTATCTGGTCCCAATTACATTCAATCATGGGAAATTGGCAAAGTGCAAAGCGAGAGAGATCTTCACGATGAGAACAGGAGACCAGATGAGCCGACATTTCTGACTTGACAGAGCAGATAGGAAAATTAACGCCAGGATCCTGGAGATAATGGCTTTTTGTTTCTGGAGTGTGTTGAGGTCACAGTGACTTTAACTACAACCTTCTTTTTTATAAACTTGAATACAAGATTTACACTTGTAAGCGAGGAGTGAAAAAACAAAAACAAATTGCCTGCGGCACCACATTAGATGTGACATGCAGTGACGTAATATGAGTGCAACAGTGCCTGGCTTTTGCATTGCAGTTTCTAATCGCTGTAACACTGAAAGGCTCTAATACTGGCCTCTGTGCTTTAGTTACAGTCTGGTGATTGCATGCCACCTAAAGAGAAGAGAAATTCAACTCTCGGTTATGACAGTTGTTTGTTACATTTTCTTTATGTGCTCTTGGCCTGCGGTAAAAAACATCGCAAACATGTGGCAATAGCTTGGCTTAACTGACAGTAGGATGAGGTGGGATGGGACTTTGTGCAGCCACTTTGGCCAATATTAACAAGTGGGTGCTGATCAACAAAGACCGCACACTCGCAGATGGGAGTTTGTTAAATCGTAATGTGTCTAATTCTGCAAATGAACAAAAGCCTAATTTGACAAAGCCAGGCTGAAGGAATGAAGGTGAAGTAACGAGCAGTATTATCAGTTGTGAGAGTCAGTCTCTGTCCAGGGTGTGGACCGCATTCTTGACCAGCTTCAGCTGGTACAGGCTCCAGCACCCTTAACAGGATAGACAAATAATGTAAAAAAAAAAGACAAATGAATAGAGTATATTAATGCAATAACGGTGAAATAGCTTTTAAATTAACCACATTTTTGCACATTAAAGTAACTTTTTCCAACACTGCAGTAAAAATATTCTGCAAATACATATGGAAATTTTAAAACATCACGTATCAGGACCTGCATCACATCAAGGATTTACTTATATGGCAAGGAGTCGAGTTTGATCGGTGGACGGAGTTATTCTTGGATCTCAGCTTGTAAAGAAAGGTGACCAGACCTTTGTCCTTGGAGCCTTCACACTGTGTCTGTGGTGATGCCTTTATTCCATTTTAAATCTCTTCCCAGTATATTGAAAAGGCTTTATTGTTGTTGTTGTTATTGCTTAAATGCCTTTTCCAGTGGAACAACAATTTGCAAGAACAGGACCTTTAAGCCATCAAGAATCAAAGAGTTAAATGTTAACAATGCAGGACAATGTAATAATAAGTTAAAAGATGATCCAGCTCAAACAAAGGCTTTTCTTTCAATGCAAAGGTTTGAAACAGGCTACGTTTCCCCAGCTAATGAATGCTGATAAAGAGAGAGGAGATAACCAAACAAAGGGGATTTTTTACTGTTGGTTTCACTCTGATTTGTCAAGTGTTTTCGCTCTTCTCCATGATTGGTCAGGAGCTTCAACCAAAGAATGCCAACAAACAAGTGACCCTCCTCCGCCATATCCCTCCACCCCCCACTGTACCCTCCCTGCTCACCACCCGCCTTCAACCACTCACTCTCCCCTCTCCCCCATTCTCTCCTAGTTGCCTCACGGCTTGCTGTGACCCATCTTGCACCTCCTGAAGCCCACAACAGACGCTTGGTGTGTGAAGAAGGTCAGGAGTTCAGGCTTGGCTGAGGCTCCATTCCTCCCTCTGCACAGAGGAGGCTGCCCTGCGGGTTTATAATTATCTGCCGTTGGCATTCAGCGCAGGTTCAAGCACAGTGCAAGCGCTGGCACCAGCGTGGGGGGATGCGCTTGGCTACACACTTGGTGATTAGTTGTCCCTAATTGTCAGTTCCTTGTTCCTTTTTACCTTTCTCTCCCTCTCTTCCTGTCTCCCTCCCTCTCACCAGTAAAAACATATTTACATAAAACTTGGCACTTTGTTTATTGTCCCTGAAATGGGCTCGGCTGTGTTCCTTTCTGCTTCTTCGGATTGGTCAAAATTTGAGAATTCTGCAGAAAAAAGCAAAAGTCTTCATTTTGCATCAAGACGTGAGTTTGCTTGTTACAGATTCATGAGAAATTTATCTGCAATCTGAGTGTTTTGTGATCCAGAGCCAGGGACACGCTGCACCTGTTAGACTTTCAGAAACAGACAAATTCAGATTATGGGAGACTTGTTGTATATACTTTTACTTTTATAATACATTTCAGCCTCTTCCTTCAAGGTTATCCTCACGGTAGATGACACGCTGGAGAATAATGCTTTCTAAACCTCACTGATTGCTGATGCAAAAAGCACCCCATAAAGTCCTTTTCAGAGAAAATTTCTGAATTGCTGTCTATATTTTGCCCAAAGAGGAATTTTCAGTGCATATTTTGTCCTTTGAACTACCAGGTTATTTGTAAGAACTGAGCAGAAATGCAGGATTTACTGGCTTTAATGTGTAGGTATAATGTTAACTTGATTATTAAAGAGAATACAAATCTTTCTCTCTCAAATTTTGTTGTCGTCCTTTATCTTGTGTCTCACTGCAGAGTTTCCCTTCAGGTTTTGTGGCGCGTTGTAGTCAGTTCCACTCAAAGGTGAATGTATGCTTTCTATCAGGCATTTTATATTGGCAGTGACAGGCAGTGTGATGAATGACACTGGATAAATCCATTCTTCAATGCCCTCAGAGATGTCTCCGCGCCATTAGTCACTCACACTAGAGATCTCTGCAAGAGTCCATCATTGCTGCTCTAAGAAACACATCTGCAGACCTTGAGACAGACCCTGAAATGGGCTGACAACTGAACCAATACTGTTGGGGGTGGTGGTGGAAGAAAAAGAGGAACAGCAGTCAGGCAGATGTGTTGCCTGGATCGCTGCCAAGCAGCGCCCGTCATCATGCAGCAGACCCTTCATCTCAATATGAGTGAGAAAAAAGGAGAGAAGGAAAGAGGGAGAGATGTGGAAAACAGCAGGGTGTAGGAGGAGCTGAGGGGGGACATGGATAGATTTGGTACAAAGGCTATTCCTCCATCTTAGAACATCTGCCAAACTTCTTGGCACCACTATACCGTGACTACACACACAGTCCGGTCAGCTGTGCGATCTGATGTTAGTTAGAAGGAAAAAAAAGGAATTTGAAGTAATTTATTGTGCAAACACCTCGCTGAACACAGCACCTTGAATAGCCTATTATTCCTTGACATTTTAGTGGAAAGCAGAACTAGCCCGTTGAGCCTTCCATAAAAATCTATATTTAACACACGCACAGATGGTCGAAATAAAAACCCACATTCGCCCCTCTTCCCCTCTATTTTAGTGGAAGAAATAAGTTGAATTATTTTTTTTTATTTTTTTGCCAGTTTCCAAGAGCTGTGTGAGATGAGACATGGACTTTTGACAGGTGTTTGTTTGAATATCAAACAGAGCAATAGAGGCCTGCAGACGGCAGGCAGATTGCATTCCAGACAAAAACTTCAGCCCGGGCCCAGACCAGTGGGGGAGAGCCCACTTTTGTTCTTTAGTAGTTCTACATTGGAACAACTTTGTAAAGCTCTTCTCTGCATCGACTCTCTCCATCTTCATCATGGCGGTTTGTCCACTCTGGCGCTGTTTTTTCATCAGGTACATGCAGAGATGGATAAGTGTTGGATCACAAAATTCCAGGTTATTATTTTTTTATTTCCTTTCTTGGATGTGGAACTATTCATGCCATGGAAGATGGGTTACATGGAGATGGAGACAGTGTTTGGTTTTCAGCTACATACAAGTTCGGGTTAGATGTTGTCTAAACGATCAAATACAAGCATTCATCACTGTTTACAGACTAGCATAGTTTCAGATGTGCTTAACTTTTGTTTAATCTCACAGTGACTTTGATACTCTGGCTTGTTTACAATATCTGAGCGCTCATGTGTCTTTCTTTTTCTAATCAGACTTTATTGCCGTGATGTTGATGCAATATTGGAGCAAAGTGTTTTCTGAATGTCATGACTGCAAGAATCATGTGACTTAAGGTGCAGTGGATAGGCAAAGATCGCACACAACCACAAAACATCTGAAGAGCCATTCAACAAAGGAGCTGATGCTGTGTTTCCCACAACAGCAACACTCTGGACCATCGGCGAAAGCGACGCAACAACCAAGCAACAGACATCACGTGAGAGAACACTGCTTTTCTGCCATAAAAAAAGGGAAAAGATGTCCAGTTCCACAAGACTAAACAATAGTTTCAGACAATAGAAGTCAGTTTATAATTCTTTGTAGTTTGTTTGTAGTTTTGGGGCCTTTAGTCTTGGATTTCTCATTTGTTTTGACTGCTGGCTGATGGCTTTCTTAACTGGCTAACTGACAGACTTGCTTGAGAAGTAAAATGAGAGTGGGAGGAAGGTATGAATAGCTGGCAAAGTGCACCTCAGTGAGTCAACAGAAACTAGCGGCTGCCAGAAAAGGACTATTTGGTGCGTGGCTAATGGAGAGACAAGTAAATCTGTTTGTCCTAGACTCAGGGCTATGCGTCTTGTCATTAAATTCCTTTCCCAAATCTTAATTAACAGCTCGTATTTGCTATTTCTTCACAGTTGTTTGTTTCAAGTCTGTCACATTATGCATGTGAGTAAAAAGTATGCAAGAGAGAGCTGAGAAGTGTGGAACGGGGAGGAAAAATATGAAAAACTAAGGAAGGGATGAAAAGTCTATGTCCTGAACCTTTCCTCGACTGGGCCTGAAGGAAACATGGCCAATGTCAACAGAAGCGAGGCCAAGGCTTGCAGCTCCTGCTCACTCATACATCACCTGTTTAGATTTCATTACATAACCTCTTTAGAGAACAACTGGTTAGTGTAGAGTGGTTACTTCTACAGGTTTTTATTCTCCTGCTTCAGCTCAGCAGCTGGAACCGTGTTCACTTCCACACAGGTTCTAAGTGCCGAGAAGCAGCTGAGGGACTGAACCAGCAAAAGAAATTCCCACAGGGAAAAGTCAAAATTCCCCTAGGTTCCATTTTTTGTATTATTTTTTTTGTCGAAGGGAGAGATGTTTTTTTTTTTAAAGGAATTCAAGACCATCTGCGCTTTCAAGAAAAAGTAAGTCCACACTACATGTACCAGATGTGCTTTTAGGCTCCACAGCCAACTCTCCATCAACAGCCTGCACTCTCCTTCCCCTGAGGGTGGCTGGCCAGCAGCATGCATAATGCCTGAGCTGTTTCAAGCAACAGGTAGCCTCAATTTCCATATTCACCCCCACAGCTTAGAAAAAAGCAATTCTGCAGATCTCTTACTGTGAACCAACCAACAGAGAAGAGTTTCTTCCCCCTAAACCACCATTGTGACTGTGGCCATACCTCTTTTTACTGTAACAATGACCTGCACCACCTACCACCCCAGCCCCCACACTATCCTGACCTTAACCCATGCTGGGGTAAAGACACAAGCTTGTTTTCTTAACCCTAATGCAAGACAAATAGAACTCCCCGAGAAGGGATCTGGGGCCAAATTTGTCATTTAATCTTTTCAAAAAAGATCCCCAAGTAGGGTGCACTGCCTGGAATGTTTGACTTCTTCTGTCTAAACCTGAGGGAGGAAGGTCAGACGCTAGTCTGGCAAAGACCAAGGATTTAGTGTCATTTACTCTTAGCCCCATTCTCTTCTTTCCATTAATCTGATGGCATCTGAACATTTTAGCTTCATGCCCGAATGAGCAACACGGTCTCTTTTCCATTACAGTCATGAGGACAAACATACTAGATCTGGACAAGAAAGATTTACGGAGATGCTTGGACACACAGTAATAGATGAGCACACAAGATGACCTCTGAGTATGTCTTGAGTTGCCATGATGATCAAAAAGCTTTCCTTAAAAGCGAGCAATAACATAAAAACAAACAAACAAAAAGCTAACAGTGTTTTTAAGTTGCCATGTGAAGATGTTAGTGTGTGAGGGATCGTCCTTATTCCAATTCCAAGAAACAGCTTCCCCCGGAGCCTGTTTGCAAATGGTGGAAGCAGCAATTGTTTGCTGCAGCGTGCACACACACAAAAGAATGAATCGCTTCACTTGAATGACTGATGTCAATACTCACGAAGTACAAACAGTCTTCCAAAACTTATGACAAAAATCACAGCATGCTGTGGCTCTTTCAGTGAGTGTTGTATGAAGTATGAAGCTGTGAATCAAAGGGAAAAACAGCTCCAGCAACATGTCACAAACAATTTAAAAGCAAGTGATTCTGCAAAAGTGACACTTTCTCTGATAAAACAAGTGACCTCCCAAGTGTTATGTTTTTTTCCATAGAGGCCAGTGAGCCTATCCAAGCTCACCCTGAAGCTGGTTAAATGTAGTGAAAGAAAAGTCCTGAGACAAACACTAACTTAAAACAAAGAAGGTATGGGGGAATCGGTGTTGAAGGAATGCGATTCCTCTTTCAACTGCTGGTATGCTCTTCTTGCAGTACCTCCTGTCAAGAGAAGAAAAATCCCAGGAAGAAACAAGCTGAAGAAATGCAAAACAACGCTAACCTCCTGCTGCCTGCTGACTGATTGATTAGGACTTGTCGCATTTCTCTTGTTTTCAAATTGCTGAAGGAGAAAAAAAAAAAAATCAAAAGATGCGTTTGAGCAGTTTAAACTATGCATTTTTTACAGAATGCGATCTTTAATAGTTTTGCATTATTTAATTGCCTGTGCTGTATATTTTTCTTACTTGGGGGGAGGCATGAAGGATCTTTACTGTTTTAAATCTAATTTAATCTAAGGGTCAGTGTAATGAGACAGATTACCCAGAGTGAGCGGTTGCAGAGAAGTCAGCCGCTCTGCTAGGTAACAAGCTTTACAGTGTATTACTGTGTAGAAGGACATTTCGCTGCTTCCTGGAGTGTATGTTCTTTTGCATCTAAAATATACCCCTTTGAGCCTTTTTTGCCTTATTTTTGGATAAGCAAATCTTTGCCTATTCTTTTACCCTTTAAAAAAAAAACCTCTCAATCGAGCCAGTTGTTGGCTTGTTTGTTCTTCTCCTCTTGTTTTGCTTCTTTTCCTCAAGCTGCAAGTCTTTAGTCCGAGCTTTGCTTTGACAGGTGAAGATCACCCGCCGTCATCACTACTTTCAACCATGTGGGACTGAAGAGAAGAGGCGGTCATGGGGTCATTGGTAACAGAGTTATTTTATACCCATGCAATGACACACCCACTTGGGTCAGAGTTCACAACATGCCTTTATTCTCTTCCTGCAAACAAACTGCAAAACTATTTCAGATTGAACTCCAAAGGCAAAAAGAGAAGCAGCCTCTCATTTCCTCATTCTCCTCTGTCAACGGGAAGTGTTGAATGTGATCAATTCTAATACCTGTGTTGCCTTAGGGTTAGATTTCCTGTCACACATGCCATTAGAAGACAACAGCTACCCTATTTTATCCTGTTTTCTCAGAAATGATCAGAGAGGAGCAGCTGAGCATTACTGACTTCCACTGCAGACTGGAGTGATTAAGCAGCAATCACATTTCTAATTATGATAATGTCAATTGAGCTTGTCAAGGATGAATAATTTCAGGGGAGACAGTAAAATATACCTAACAAGGCTTTTCTCAGCGGTAAACAGAGGGCTTTTAAAACTGTAATTATCCCTTTAATGTCTAACACATGGCTTACAAGTCATCCATGGGTCCAACTTCCCTTCCCTCAACCACTTTCACCTTCTCTCTGTAGGACACACTTTTCACATAGCTGGAAATCTAACCGCACAAATAGGAAGCCCTCCCTGTGGAGTGGGGGTGAGGCACAGACAGGCATATTTCAGCAATTGCGGGACAAATTGTTATTTTCCTGTGCCTAAAATAGGCACACACGAGATGCAAAATAACATTTTTTCCTGGGCCTACCTTTAACTGCATACAGTAAATGAAATGTTATGCATTCCCCTCACTCTTGTGCACTATTTTCCGTTAATTGGGAAGCTAAAGCAGATAGTAAACAGCTATTGGTTCAATGCAGTTTCTCTGAAACATTTGAGGCTGCAGACAAAAGACGAGAGCTGAAACTAACAAATGCATCATCTCTCCAACAACTGTCTCTTATTCCATCGCCAAACACCCACCCAAAGTATTCAAGAATTCCCCCTTTAGAGTCAGACATAGATAATTGGTCACAGATTTCTGTTGGCAGGTCACAAAAGGACCTTCTATTCACCCCTACACAGCTGTCTATTTCGCATTCTCCTGTCTCCATTCCCCTACTTGTAGCATCCCCTCCAACGATTTCCCCACCAAGCAAGAGCTTAAGCACCGCTTATTTCGAAAACACAACCCCTTTCACTGCCACGGTAAACCCGCCGAGACGCAGGCTTCTCATGACCCTGACCCAGAACCCCTTTCTAGCCTCCTTATACCCTCAGGGCTCAGTGACATCTCCAAGACCTTTGAAACTGTTATGAGTTCTCTATGATTAAAAAAAAGAAAGAAAAGTTCCAGTTTGGGAATCCAAAGGGTTTCATTAATGCTTCTGATGAATATTTTGTTAAGTAAGAAAATGTAAATATATGTTTTGTTATTGTTTTGCAAGAGTACAAATATGTGAGCTTTACTACTTTATAAAGGTGACTGCATTTTTATTTTCTGTTTATATTTCCGTGTGCTATTGTTGTCTTCTCTTTAGATTAGCAGGTTGGTGCCAACAAAGCAATTAACTTTACAATTAGGAATTTCCAGATAATGTGAAATAAATAATATTAAAATGTGAAATAGAAAAGGACATAAAAACTTGCCAGTTTACTACAATACACTCAGATATTTGAGAGTGTAATTAGGCACAGCAGTACTTTGGTCAACAATCCAATGTTGGCATGCTAGCATACACTCAACATTAACGTAGTTATCACCAAATTTAGCATATTTTGCATTTTAGCACATGTGTAATAAATAGTACTGACCATTAAAAAGCTGAGATTGATGAATTTCATCAGACCAAAGTAGTGAACTGAATGAATAAATTTAGTTTTCTGTAAATAAAAACTGGTACTCGATCCAGTCGTTTTCTCTCATGAAGTATTGAGGTGTTGCTGATATGTGACTATTAACCAGTGGAAATTTAATTGTCAGCCATTCTGGATGTGCAACTATTATAACATCCTGAATGAGGCCCCAGTGACGTGGGCAAACTGACAACTAATGGACATAGATTAAAAGTGTGTATTACCTGACTGGTTTTTGATGAAGCACTCTCTTTGCAACCAGTTTCATACTGTGACACACCGCCACCTCTTACAAACTGCCACCAACCAGTCAGGCAACACACATTTTTCCCTGGAGACTAGTGACTGTACCGTGTTTAACATGACAGCCAATTTTCAAACATTTGCAAACGATGTCATGCAAGGAACCTCTATAATAATAGTTACGGTAACAAAGAAAGAAATATTCAAGGAACAAGCTGCTTTTACTCAGAGTTGAATAAATACAGTAAGTTATTTTTTTCATCACTGTTCAATTTCTGTTGTACATCCTGGAAATATGATTATTTATATCTGATTATATGTAATCAGAGGCAAGATGTAACAAACTACAAATATGTTGCAGTTCAGCATTGGTTAGTTTGCAGCATTGCAGTGATGTTTGCAGTGATGCACGATACTGGACTGGTGCAGAGCAGCTGTGTTGTTCATGGTCAATGATTTGTTGCATCAAAGGTAGCAGACTGTGATATCTGTTTAAGCTAGTGATATTATTTATGCTCACTGAATTCTATATTTATACTAGAGGCTGGAAATCAGCTTTAGTTTGTATAATAGCTGCGTACATCTTGCTGAATTTACAAAGAGCAGCACAGCTCAGACGATCACATCATGAACACAAACCGGATGTCTAAGTGATTGGGATTCCCACACTTGTGAAATTTGTTTAGGTTTGAAGTACAATATAACCTTTTTTGTTTCACTCTGCTTGTGTTGTACATAATAGTGTTCAAGTTCATATTTAGGATGAGAATTTTAGCTGAAATAAAGCCTATTTTCACCTGTATTAATATGGCTTTATTACTGTATTAATAAGGCAGCGATGCACAAAAACACCTGTTAGAAGAGGTACTTATACTTCAAGTACCTTTTCACTTTTACTAGAGTAAAGAAATTGAATCTGTACTTCAAGTTTAAACACAGTATTTTTTCAAATCTGTGCTTCAACTTAAATTAAGAATTTGGACTTTCACCACATTTTATACATATATTTTGGTATTGATGTGCAAAATTTTAAAAGTTGAAATTTTAACAATTATCTTGCCAGATATTTTTTGTACAGTGTGGCGATCCTAATAAAAAATATCATAGTTAAATCATCCAGTTAGACTTTGGGAAGACACAGAAATGATGTGCACATCCAGGAAAGTGGCGAAAGGAGAAAGTAGAGCAACACTCTGCACCCCTGGTTTCCTGTACTCTCTCCCTCCTCTACCTACCTTAATAGATTACATGTACAGAGCTGGTGTTGTGCTGAATTACAAGAAGACTTAAACAGATATACAATGTGGCGAAAGAACAGAAGAAGAAGGAACATTGAGTATTCAGTTTGGAGAGGAAGAAGGCAAATAAGGCGATTATAATTCCAGTCACAGCTAGCACAGCAGTTTGTGCAGTGATCCTAGATTTCTTGTGCAACCTCACAACGTTGTTCCCAAGGGGCTCATGTGAAGGCATAGGTCAACCACCCCTTTCCTGACTCACCACATGTTAAAGGAATTTAGTGGTGCATTGTGGGATATGACACTGGTAACCCCTGCAACTTTTTCCAAATTACTAACACATACACTCTCAAACCTGTCTGCAGTTTCAGCCGTGGAAAAATGGCAAATGTTAAAATGAAATGGCAATATGTAATGTCTAGAAGCATGTCAATAATGGAACAAGTGTGTACTGAGAAAATAAAAACGGTACATGTTCAAGAATACGTTTATAATCAAGTAAGTTATATTACAAATCATGATTATTTCGTATTTTATTTAGTAGTTTCCATTAGATCTTAATTAGCCATAAACCTCAGTGTAAAATGACCCGTTTCCATATTTTCCTTCTTATCTGAGATTGCCTATGATAATGTCACTGGATGACTAAATAACACAAGCTGGATTTTAGGCTTTAGGCTTTAATTGTGTACCAGTCTCCTCCTAGTCTTATCCCTTTACCAAACAGAGACAGTACACACTATTGCAGCATAAAAGAAAAGATAAGGCAGACAAATACAATTCTTCATGAGAGGCAAATCTTTGTGATTTGCTTAATTTATTCATCACACTCTTCTCTTCTCTTGTCTTCTCTTCTCTTGTCTTCTCTTCTCTTCTCTTCTCTTCTCTTCTGAAACTAATTACAGGTTATTAGTAATCAAACCTAAAGGTTATGGGCTGTAACTATCTGCCATCCTGCAGGAAATTGAATTAGGGAGATAAAGAATGAAACCTGAGCGGTGGATTTTTCTCAGTCAGGGACAGAAACCTGCCACGTGTCATTATTAGACCCATTAACGTTGTGAAAAGTTTCTGTTTACACTGTGTCGTTTGAAAACTAAATAAAACTGAGTGAGAGCGGAGTAATTTGAAATCATGTGGAACAAACTGTGACAATAAACATTTTCCAACTGTTGCTAGAAGGATTGTGGTAACTGAGTTCATTATTCAGATCCCCGTAATTATGGTAACAAATGTACTTGAAAAAAATGGCTTTATAAACATCATAAAGATCTTCACAGCAAGAATATGGGGTGTCCATTTACAGAGCCATGTTTCATAGAGCAGTAATTGCCAGTTTCTTGTCTCACTGTGGGGCCTGGAGCTGTGTTGGGTGAGAGCAAACTGTGGAGCTGATGGGCATCTGTCAGCCAGCCTCAAGTGGATGAAACAAATCCGCAAAAATGGCCCAAAAACGGAGGGAAAGTTGTGTAGAAGGAGGAGAATAAACACTCCTCTGATCGCTTAGTAAAATGTTTCTTTTGCATTACAGAAAAAAAAAAAAAAGATTGGTTTGTTGGGCCAAACATAACACATGGATCTATCCAGATGGGGGCGGGCTCTGTTTTAGCCTCAGTATCTTTGTGCCTGTGAGCCCAGAGGGAATACTTGGAGCCACAACAGGCCTAAAGGAGGGCTTGGCCACAGGTGGTGTCCAGCAGCTGCTATGGCTTTGTATACCCAAGCACACATAGCCTAAACTAATGCCCATTGCCTGAGTATGCCGTATCTGACATATGCCTAACTGTACATATATATGTGTGCACTGCATACCAATGTAATTAGCAAAGAAAGACACAAAAAAAAACCCGCGCGCACACACACATAAATGCATGGCAGCAACCTGCAAGGCCACAGAAATAGATTATAAGATATGGAGACATGTTTGTACATATATACACACATTCATAAACATGCCTAAGCAGTCACACAGATACTCCCTGCACTAGAATAATCCATCGCTAAGCCAAATGATGCATACTGTACACAGACACTCTTGCACCAGGCTATTATTTTAAATATTCTCCTCGCATCTGGCCTGCACACATCCCACATGCCAGCACAAAGACTGCCTGTCGCTCAGAACCAAAGAAAAAGAATTACACCCTCATGACACAATGCGATAAACACGCAAACGTATGCAAACACCACGCATAAGTCGGATGGACTGTTAGCCCTGCACAGCCGTAATCACACATGAAAGAAAAAGACAGGAAGTAAAAAAAAAAAAAAAAAAAGCACCTCACACTCCAAAAAAAGGAACGGTACCGTATGTTCATGTAAAGCCATTCCCACACCCACATAGATTCCTAAGAGAAAACTCCAGTGTTGCTGTCCATCTTTCAGCTGTAATGCTAGACACACACCCTTAGAAGGGAAAAACCACAACTTTACACTTTTACTGACTCTTGATTTATGACAATGTTCGCTGCCAACGTGTCTTTCTCTATGGCCACCTCAGTTTTCTTTAAATGTCAAGCCCTCATATGCTGAAATTTGTTTACTGTTTATCTTATGCTTTTATTTTTTGCACAAAGACAAATTTCCAGTGGTTTAAATGCTGAATGCAGTGATTTGATTTGGTATTCTGTTTTCCTTAACCATAAGCAGAATTATTCTGTTATGTAATCCTGCAAACTTGAATAAATATGGTAAATGCTCACCAAGTTTCCAAGAAGGCCTGCTCATTTTGTAAACAAGAGGAACAACAGTGGCAATTTATCCTGGATTCCAGAGCAATGAGGCAACAAATTAAAACAGGCATTAGTGGTGAATATGAGCCCTCTTAGGGAGTAACAAGACACATGACTGACAGAAACGTTATGCAAACTCTCCCACAATTGTCCCTTTCATCGATCCCAGGATACAGACTTTCTGCCTTCCAAACGAGTGACTCAAGTAGAGGGAGAGGACTCCAACCAGGAAGGTGGGATTTATTTAAAAATCTATCTTAACTCCAAAACAACTAAGAACTCACATGCATTCCAGTTTCCAACCACCTCCATCTGTTTGCATAATTGCATCCAAGAATTTCATGTGTCGCTGCACTCTACAGAATCAGTTTGCTTGTCTGCTTGTGCATCTAGATCACTGTGACTTGCAAAGTAGGCAAAAAATATAGTGTGACCATACCGCTTTACCTCTGTCAGCTGACTGCCTATTTGCATAGAATGGTACACAAAAAAACAAGAAAACAACAAAAAACAAACAAACCCAGATTTATCTGACCTCAGAGGTCTACCAGCTGGGTTCAGATGATCCTCTTCACAATTCAGGGCCAGACTGTTTTGTTTGTCCAGGCTGTGTAGAAGAAGGGAGTGGAGTGAAGCTCATATTTGTACCTGGTCTCACAACACTCAAGCCGAACCCCCACTCCCGTTTTCCTGTCCCTTGAGCCGACGCATTTCACGGCTGCCGTAAAGAAAAGACACTGCCCTCAATTTCCTGTGAGAGAGGCCGTAACGGGGTAGAAAACGTATGAAGAAGGAGAGTAAGCAGTAAGAAAATACGCTGACAGCGATCTGAAGTGTACAGAGAAATTTAAACACCTTTTTTTAAATGATCCAAAGTGAGATAGATTCATGGATTTACGGGATATAGGATGTTGTCACTGTATTTGACTGTACAAACAAGAGTAAATCAATATGCTGTCCAATTTGATTAAGTAATGCTGATGCATGGAAGTTAGGCGGGTGATTATTTGTTAATACTACAGGCCTGGTCTTGCCCCTGTGTGTTCAGATCGTATATGTCTCGTCATGACTGTGCTGGAGGCAAAGTGTGCAGCAAGCATTCATGGGAGCCTGTGATTGTTGTGCTCTCTAACATTTGTCTTTCAGGAGACATGGGGGATAGTGGGGGATGGTGGGGGCTACTCTAAAATCTGACAAATTGCTGAAAATTGCCTTCACGCAGTCATTCCTGTTTGGACACACTTGGCACATCTGGTTGTGATCTGGCAACAAAAGTGCTGCGGCGGAGGGCTCGGCTCTCAGAGTGGTGCCACATATTATCCCCACTCTTCTCCGCCTCCTCCTCTCTTCTGGTTTGGCCTGCACACATACTGATGATCTTCACCCCCAGCCCACTGCTTTTTCTGTGGGGCACTTGGAGCTGATGGTGTTGTGTAGTGATGCTTGGCAGTTGTCCTGGCGGAGCATTCCTGAGCACATCTTTGACTTTAAGGGTATCAGTGGGTTGTAATTGAGGCGTCTGCAGAGATGAACGCAGCACTATGATGCTGCAAGCGTGCATATTTTCAAAAAGGAAAGCTGCTCACAATGTGTGAGCAGCTTTCCTGACGTGATAAATTATCCATGTTTGGAACTGTTTCGCACATATGCCTCCTGTTCAATGGTGGTGCATAACAATCAGCAGAGATCGTTTCGTTTTTTCCTTACATCAAATATATCAGTTGCATGCGTCGCAGAAAGCCTCGTCTCAGTGTGCCGCTGTAGCTTTTACTAATCTCTCTACTCTGCTCAGCGTCTGCGAGGATGACTGCATGTTTTCCATGTTAACACTGCTGCTGCAGAATGTCTCCACGGAAAAACACAACACGAACAAGAGGTAAGATACTCCACTGACTCAAGTTCTGTGGAATACGATGCCAAGCAAAACTCAAAAAATAGGCTCTAAGCAATAGTTCACATACTCGTGCATGCAGCCACAAAGAAATATTGGATAGATTCAAATCTCTACTCTTTTGTAGCATGTGCATCAAATAAATATGCACTGGATTGTGAAGTAGAGGAGAGGTCGTGGGTAAATACTTGCAGCATTGTCAGTCCTGCAGCTGTGTAGCTGAGAGAGGAAAACTGAGTGCACAGCTGCAGACTGAGGCCTCAGCTTCTCAAATTGCTTGTGCCTCAGTTTCCTGCTCTTTCTACCCGAAAGGCCAAACCAGGCCCTTATTAGACCCACCCCCACCTTAATAATCCATGATGTCACCCCAGCATCACTTTTTTGCTTTGCTTGATATGTTTTTCATTACTCCTGCTGGTGCCACCCCCATTGTTAGTTAAATATTAACAGGTGTTTGAGTCGAAGAGGACAAGGAGGTGAAATGAATCCATTCGGCTCTTCTGTTCCTGTCCATTCGTCTATCTGTCCATCTACTGCTATCACCACATCTGCTTCAGTTTTTACTTCCCCTGGTTTGTTTGTCCATCTGTATTTGTGCCCCACCTCCACCCCTCTCCTTCAGTGGAAGGAGGCTGAGGAATGATCAGTCAGGCTTTGATGCTGCTGGCCCCTGCCCTGGCTTTCCACAGCACATGAGCCCAGGCAATTATAAAAGTGCTCCTAGCTGCCTACTATTAGTCTGTAATGCCCCTGTCTGGAGCATGAGGAGGGCATAGAAAAGAGAGATGAAGAGTTGGAGAAAAATGAGAATGATGAAGAGAAAAAACAGGCTTGTAAAACTGACTGACAACTTTCTCACTCGCACCGCTTTGAGTAAAAGAAAGAATAAAGTGTACTATACATTTCTGGATGCTGTAGCGCACATGTGGCAGGCAGGAAGTACTTTGGCATGAGCAGGCGTGGGGGGTAGGGCAGGAGAGATGATGGCCCCTTTATTCCCAGCAATCATTAGACAAGACTCCAGAGGAAGTCAGAAATCAGCAAACCATATGATCCATACTTCCCGTCTTCCTAGAATATAGGATTTGTGCTTTTTAGACCATTCACTGTGTTGTCTACAGCTGGTTAAAGCTTCCATTCATTGTGCATAATGGTAAGTCTGTGTACCAGCCGTTAGAAATAAATCATTTTGGAGCATCACTTCAGCTAGGGACAGTCCGCTCTAACCAAGAGGGGGGGTTTTAATAAATACATTTTATTTTAATTCAGCTCCATCCAAGTTCAAATAGTTCAAATCAATTATGTACTGTGAAACTATGAAACTAGCTGAGAAAAAATTAGCTCGATAATGTAAGTTTAGTAAACTAGTAAACTCACTTCACATTTTAAAAAGCTTGTTGTTCAAATATATGAACTCAAGCTCCAGATGCTAAAGTCATTTTGATCCCTTCAGTACAAAGACTGTAAACCTGCTCCCAGCGACTGCTCTCAGCTGCTCAATCAATCAGATTATTAGTTTGAATCCAACATCTCACGTTCGTTTTAAGTCTGTAAAGGAAAAAGAAACACATTTTACATTAATTAAGTAGCAACAAGAATACCTTTATAATAAGTAGACTTCAATCTTGAACCATATACATGATCGACCACCAGTAGTTTAGGCTTATAGTATAAAATGAGAGGTTTCGGGTAACTTTCAGCCATAAATTATACATAATACATTGCATCTACAAGAGCTGGTAGCATCATAGATGTTTTCTTGTCTGAAGTGTGGAAAATAATTGATTTTTAAGCCTTTACTTCCCAAAAACATCGATTTCTCGTGTAATTCCTAAAAAGCTATTTTTATATCTTCATTCTTCATAGATGCATTTTTATCCACTTATATCCACCAGATTATGGCAACAACATGGATCATCAACGATTGAAATATCTGCAAGAAATCTAAGAAAACTCCCCTCAATCCAAGCTTAACACACCATCCTCTGTACACTGCAGCAGATTGAAAATGCATATGTTTCCTTTTTTTTGCTTTTTTTTAATCCTATGCTGACAGACCTTTACCTTTTACTCAAAGTCATTATTCTACTTCTTACCACGGTTGATCTCTGCTTACGCTCAGACCAACACCATGTTGTGTGATGAGTTTAAACACAGTGAGAACTGGATTTACTCTGTGCCAGGGACAGTAAAACTAATAACTCCCCAAAATGCACTTGTGCTATATCAAAAGACAAAAAAGAAGGGCCAAAGGCTGAATCCAATTAAATTTTCCAAATCAGTTCCAAAAGAGAGGACGCTTTTGAAACAATAGAAATGCTGTTCCAAAGACTGCGGATGATCCCGTCCCAACCCACCCAACCCAGCTCTGTCACACTCACCCTCGCACCTGCTGTGTGCTGTGAGAGGAAAGAACAAATGGAGGGATAGACAATGTGTGTATGTGTGCATGTTTGGAAGAGAGAAGCACAAATGGACATGCAAGCTCTTGTACGAATGTGCGTGTTTACGTGTGCGCGGACATATAGGAATGCATCAGTGCTTGTGGCACAAGGCAGGGCCTCGGCTCGATTTAACCCTCTGCCGAATGCCACCGTGACGCCAGTCTGACTTTGTATGGCCGCATGCCTCCACTGAAGAAGCTATGGAAAAAATCTGTGGACCAGTAAGTCTTAGAGATTACATGGCTCCTCTCGTCTCTGGCCTCAATAATGCCTCAAATCCAGTGGTACCATGTCACTGTAATTTGGAGCTTTCCTCTTTAGAAAAAAAAAAAATCAAATCTCCGTTCCATCTCAGATCTTTGGTCACTGACACTTTTGACGGGCCTGCTCATGAGCATGTGCACATACGTGTGCTTAGAAAAGAGCTGGCTTGTGGATGTGTGTGTACATAAAAGAAAAAGGGGGATGCACGAGAAAGGAGATTACATGTTGAAATAGCAATGCATCAACTAAAACACAACATTGGCTTGATTTTTTAATTGCCTCTCAGCTACAATGAATGGCCAGTGCAGCTGTCTGCGTGAACAGCTGCTTGACTGAAAAGATTGGACAGAGCAGGCTCCGGGAGGGCGGAAAGAACAATGCAGGAAGAATCATATGGACTATGAGGTATTTTGTAATTTCACAACTCTGAAAAATGCAGGCAGGATTAGGAATCGTTTTTATTGGAAATTCACAGCTGTTCCAGGACATATTTCCCAGGGAACTTGCAATGACGTATTTTCTCTGCTGTCCGGAGAAAGCAGAAGCAGCAAGGTGTATTGGTGTGTAAAATAAACTGAAGTTGTCATTGTTTCTTCTTCTTTGGGCTTTGTTTACGTGGAATCTTTGAGCCCACAAGTTGCAATTTACAACTGTGAAAGAACTAGGGGGTCTAAGAGATTCGATGGAGCAGTCTGTATGGATTTCCTGCAGAATATTTGTCAGACTTGAATTAAGTACTGTTGTTTTGCTCACTCCCTCTGTCTGCCTCAGCCCGAGGCCTTGTGGCTGACTACCCTACATCTATAAATCACCAGGAACGCATGCTTATGTCCTGAAGCAAGCACGCTGAGTCAGTCTGGCAAGGTTAATCACATTCACATCTCCTCAGCCTGTTTGCAGCAGCAACTGATAACCAAACACACATTACAGGGCATGATCCCTCTTGTTTGTGAATTCTGCTCATATTATCTTTTACCAGTGATGCCACATGAAAGAGTTTGATGTAGGTAAAGCCGTAGCTCCACTGTTTTGTTACCAATCACAAACTGCAGTGTCCCTAGTGAACAGCACAAACATAACACATGCAATATAGGTGTTAAAACAGAGATATGGAAGGTGGGGTGGGGCAGGGGTGGTAGTAGTAGTGGATGAAAAACGACCACAATAAGAGACAGGAGTCTCATTCACATTGCACACATTCTCAGCTTTCACTGGGGCCATTGGTCTGCCGCACTCATATCCTTATGTCTTTGTGTTTGATGGACTTTGGATTGTATGGGAAGCTTTCCAAGTTTGCCACATGGTTTAATGCCTATGAATATGTCTGAATATAGCTAGTATAAGTATATTATCAGCATGGGTGTGATTGCAAATGTGCATGTGATCGCGCTTCAGTCTTTCTTCTTCTTTTTTTAATGCTTTAATGCTTTCATTTTTTTCCTCTTCTCAGAAGTGCCCTACCCAGATATGTAGGAATTATGCCACATCGCTCACTACCATCCTGCTCTAATCAAAGTGCCGATTCTTGAAACAGACAGCTGTTGTCATGTGCCTCAGTTCCGATGGCTATATGTCCCTGTAGCTGCCCGAGTTCTTAGTTGGCCAGCTGAATTTGTAGGGGGAACGAGGGTTAACGGCATCCACCAGTTCAAACTCCTTTCAGAGCAGTGCGTCAATTCACAATACCACAAACATACTGATCTAAGGTAAGTTTCTTTTTTCTCCTCTCTGGCATGTTCGTAGATTTCTAAAGATGCTATTCAACATTTTAGGAAAAAATAATTAACATCATAAGGGGTTGTGTTAGGTTGCTTGTTTAAGTTCTTGTTTAAAATAAAATTAGTCGACAAAACCGTATGACTAGATCTTTTGGAGCCCACCGGAGCGTCGATAGGACCTTATAAACACAGTAGGTGGGTTTAGGTTGTGTCTTCCATGTACATGATGCCATATAGCCATATAAAGATTGGCTGAACTACAGACTAAATGTGAATGTGAGAAACATCTGCTGAAAAGCAGGGCGAGAAAAACAGCTGTATCAGTTTCCTTCCACTCCACTCACACTTTTCCCCACCTAACAAAGCAGTGTTCAAAGTACAGTGTGAGCAATGAGTCAATCCAACTCGTTGCATGTTCATCCAAATTTTTCCGCCTTAAACCAGCTCAAACAGGAAGAAAAAAATCTGTAAATGCCTTCTGGGATAAAAGACCATAGATCAGAAATGCTAAATGTATGCTCTAAATGGTTCTTGTCCATCTATTCCTGGTTTAAGGCAGTTATCTGGGAGGGCGAGAGCACAACTAATGCCAACAGCTGCAGTTAAACGTAGGGGTTTACTGCAAATGCAGATTAAGCTTTAGATGCAGAGAGTGAAAAAAACAAAACTAAAAATGTGTAAAACATAAAATCTTGTAAAACATTATTACATTAAAATAGGTATAACTGAATTAAATCACATTCACGAACCATCTACTTATTTATGGAACTTAAGATTAGAGAAAGTGTGATAAAAAAGAAAAGGTTTGATTTTTTCCCCCCTCGTTTTAGGCATAAAAAATGCATTGATTAATTTAAAAAAAATCATTCTGGTGCAAACTTGACTGGTTTAAACAAAAATGTTACATTTAGCATCTGAAATTGAGTGAACTACTGCGCATTAAGCTGGACTGTGAATAGGCCTCTGAGAGCAAAGGAAGTCGTCATAACTCAGCACAAAGCATCATCGTGTATCATGATGCAGGTAACTAGAAATGGGGCGGTGTTCAAGATAAAAGACAGATGAGACATGTTCAGACAAATGTATGCACTGGAAAAGGCAAAAGATTTTGCTGCTTTAAAAAAAAAAAACACTGGAAAGGAACAAAAAGACTGAAAAATATTGGAAAATGTAAATTTAGGTAGAAGCAAACCCACACAAATAAGTAAGGTTGAGGTCAGAGAGGAAACTGCCCTGAACTCTCCCTTTAGGCTGACATCAGAGGTCCCTTTGTGTGCTGCACTCCATTTATTTTACCCATCATCCCTCATCAGGCTGGGATGACCCTGTGACCCCAGAGCTAGGGTTACCTGTCAGTTGACTGTCCATTCTTGAGCATGGGGCTTGATGCTGTGTCAACATTTGTCCTAGAAAACAGGAGTGAGGAAAACAGAGGAGCTTGGTTCTGTGTGGAGAAGAGAAAAAATAGAATAGTTAGACAGAACAAGTCTAACTACAGAAACTGCTTCACATTCAGCTTAACTGAATAACTTTCTTCTTTTTCTCTTTCAAACTCGCAAGTTGAAGCTGTGCAGCATCCTGACTAGTACACTCTGTGCACAGATGACATGAATGTGTGATAATTCCTGTTTACTCAGAGACGGGGCGATTCAAAGAAACACAGTAAACTTGTGCTCGCATGGATACCTACTGAGGGGTTCCTACAAAAACACTCCAAAAGCCCCCTTTGTGTGTGCTGTCAGCTATCAATCAATCAGGGTGCCGTAAGTGGGATCCTTGAGTGGAGATGCTATCAGCACTGCCACATATACACTCACACCACAGTTTCCCTTATCTTCGCAGAGATAACAGATCCCCTCTCACAGGGAGAGGCCTGAACCAGACACACTCGCTTTCTGCATCTCTCTCGCTATCTGTCTCAGCTGTGCCATAGGCCCCTTCATTTCAGATGGGGGGCCCTCAGAAAAAAAAAGTCAATTTGCTTTGGTTCCTGTTTAAAATTCAATAAGTGTGTCTCTTAAATTGCAGCCGCGTGGTGCTAGCGAAGGCTACAGAGGGCTGCTGCTGCTTTTGATTTCAATCTCTGATGCTATCAGCCTCCAGAAGAAACATGATACATGTCTCGGTTGACAAATCTAGACAGGCATGAAATTAAACAAAAATCAGAAGCATGAAACAATACCAATTTCCTGCAACTGTACTTTTTTATTATTTTGTAAACATCCCATTTCCGGGAAAACTAAAGTGTTTAAGGTTTGCGGTGTCTTTCAATGAGTAAAGTGAACAGATGGTTCAGACTTGTGAAATTAAGTGGCTTTACAGGTTAAAGTGCAGGATGCGTGCATGTTTGAAGCTACATTTTTATGTACCCTGTTGCACTTTATGTTTACACTGCTGAGCGGTAGATATGTGACATCACTGCAGCCGTTTTCTTCTCTGGTTGGAGGACAGCGAGCTCAGGAGATGGTTCTGAACTGGCAGCGTTTTGGGGCTTCCACCAGACCACAGCACGTTTGCCTAATAACAAAAACAAGCATCCTGGTGTGGAGCTGGTCCCACAGTGTGAGGACCTTAATGAGGAACATGTGGAGCTGCCCAGACACACTGTCAGAGGAAACCCAATCCTTCACTCCCTCTTTTTCTCCCCCTTCCCCCTACTCTCCCATTCTTTCTTTCTCACTCTCTTTTGCCTCACTTTCCACATTCTGTCACAAAACCCGGGGTCTTTAGCACTTCTTTTAGATTGTTGAAATGTCAAATCTTTATTGTATTCTTTCTCAGGGGATAAAAGTTTCTTTTCTGGACTTTTTCTATTGTGCCACTATTTTAAGTGACCTGCTGTGAGCAAAAGAAAAACCCTAGCCTTGATCTTTTTATATGATAGACACCTTTGTCATGTGCCCGCTCTCTCCAGTTTGTTTTAGAGAGAGTTGGTATTGTATACATAAATGCTGGGTCATGCAATGCAATACGCCAATAAGGAAAGAAACGAATAAAGAGGTCTTTCTCCACCCATCAAGGCTGACAGGCGGTCTCTGAGTTTCTTTCATGTGCTGAATTCATCCTTACCATCCACCTGGATCAATTAACTGTTTGCTTCAGTGGCCATCAACCCCACAGTGTGGAACCTCAGCTCATTTAGTAGACAGGAGCTTTTTAAGTATAATTATTATATAATTATAATAATATATAAAATCAAGTATAATAGATTTTGTGGTTTTTAGAGACATGCAGATGTATGTATGGGGGTTTTTCATCTTCAGTGCTTATAAAAGGAAGTAAAAAAATGTGTTTTCTTTTCCCAGGAAATGTCATCACACTCCTCTGAAGGCAAATTTTATAAGAGGTGAGACAAACCTGATCAGCAGATCTCTCTGTCATACTGAAGCAGTGCTCTCTGTCCAGGCTGTCACGGGGAAAATGAAGCGCAACCTGTTTAAGGGAATTTAAAATATGACCTAAAGCACAGCCATAAAGTAGATCAACTAAACAAACCTCCAAAATTAGCTGCACAAACAGAGTAAGGTAGATCCCTCTGGGGGGATAAACTTGGCACAGTGGATCCAGTGTGACAGAGGCCCCTCTGGCAGCTCAGAACAATCCAAACGTTCCACTTCGGTGGAGCTGTCTGCCCCCCTCCATTACAAAAACTACACAAACCCATACACACATATATATAATGGCCTATGTATATATATATATATATATATATATATATATATATATATATATATATATATATATATATATATATATATATAATCTCTATATATAGGCCTTCAAGACCTTTTGCTGGAATGACAGGCCACCTGAATCACACAGTTGTGTTGCTGGAGGAGCCTGCATGTGTACAGAAAAGCCAGTGATCCAGTAAGCGTGTGGGTTCACTTCTCTCGCATAAAGTCTGGAGGGAGGTGCGCAGGAGACCCACATCTACAACCAAAAACATTCCAGTTGTGCTAAAACAAAGCCTCAACTTTTAATCAAACTGAAACTACACCAGTCTCCATTTTCTAAATATCAACATTTTATTCAGTAATGGGTCGGCGCATTAACATTCTTTATTTGCATGGCACAAAAACCGCAGAGTGTGTCACAGGCGAAAGGCTGAATCTGGTGAGTCTGCGTGCCTTGCAGATGGTCCGGCCTCACAGCAGCTGTGCAAATGAAAGACAGAGTGTCATTAAAGGAGTGAGAGAGATGGAAAGTTGGCCACAGAGGGAAAAGAGTAACACACAAGTTGCTAACTGAAAATGTAATGGAAAAAAATAATAGCACGCTGAGATTTTGCTGAGAGAAAATGAATTTGTAGAGCATTTTTTCTGAATTTTGGAGAACAGTGTCAGTATTTGTGTCAAGTATGGCTATAATAATTTACATGTTAACGGTAAACTGCAAGCCATTGTCATTGTGATAAAGGATTTTTCACTCAGTACCAGCTAATGCCATGTTCTGCTTTTAAAATATTCACTTGATAATCTGAGACCTGTATCAAATGCTGTCAATCAATAGCCACCAAATCTGTAGTGGGGGAAAACAGCAGGTGACAGCATCCTGCTCCATGCTGAAAACACAAAAACATTTGCCCCTCGGGTGGGGGACGGGGGGTAAAAAGAACATTTCCCCGTTGGTGCAAAAAAAAGTTTGTTGCACAAGTTTATATCGTAATTCTGCATGAGAAAACTGCATTACTTTCCACTTCTGGATACACTAAATGCTCCAAATTCTCATCTTATGCATCCGCACACAGTTTAACTACTATAAACAAGGCATGCTGTGATTCTTCGGTTATAATCGGGGCAATTACAGCTTCACACCGCCACGACTGTCGCTGAAGGCCCTTTTCCACTGTCCTCACCCCCCCGAGTAATTGCCACTACATGTAAATATCAAGTGGTTAGTGAATAATTAGTCTTTCATTGGCCAGCAATCACCTCTGGGCCCCGTCTACACTTTAGACCCCTCCCTCGTAGAGCCGCCCTGAAGACAGGGGCCCCTTTGAATGACAGCGCTTTGGAAGGAAGACGAATTTTTGTCTGATTTCTCGCAGCCGCAGCGTCGATGAGAAGCAGTCGAGGAACTCCATTCTAACTGAATGGATTGGTATGGGGAGAAGCGGACCTCAAACCACGGCTAAGCGGCAGCTTTGGGACTGTGTAACGTTGACGATGGTTTTACTTTCGCTGCTGTTTCGACCAGGTAAGTGTTGCTTTTCCAATCCGTGCTCCCCCACTCCTCCTAATGCCCTGCATACAAGGCTGTGTCCCGGTAATGGAGGTGGATAGGGAAAAGTTTTCCTGCTGTTGTGTGGCTCAGATGTGACTCTTGTCAACTTTATGCTGTACTTGCATGCATTGTGCGGTAAGGGGTAATTAATGTGGGGTTGAACAGAGCGAGGAAAGCGGCCGTTGTTTTGCGGTGGTCGTCGGCTGCGGGGACAAAGTAGGTCCTGTCCTGCTGCTGCAGGATCCCAGCCTCCAGGCTGCAGCGCTGCTAGCAGATCAGCACGAGTTAACTCGCTTTCTGGACTCATTTTAGGGTCAAACATTCCGCTTTTCCCTTTCCACACAGGGACACCAAACAATCTGCTCCTAACCGCTCAGTGGCCAGCACGTTTTGGCACGCCCGCATTACTTCACTTATCTTTTTACCAACTTATGTAAAGTTACGACTTAGCTTCCCGTTAGCATAGCTCGCTAGCAGCTGGCGTCCAGCACCCACAATCAGCCCAAGAACAAAACCGCGGAGCTTTTTCCCCTTTTTCTTCTGTAGGCATAAACACCGCAGACGGACACATTTCGTACTGTAGACAGCGCCCTGTCTTTCCTTTCACGTCTCAGTTGTTTGAGTTGTTGGAAAAACTAAGGAGAGCATGTTAATTCACCTATTCATGCCTCATTTAGCTACCATGCATGGGGGTCCAACTTTTTGGCCTCTGAACGTGTTGGTGGCTGCTATCTCCCAACCCGGGATCAAAGACCAGCTCGGCTCAGAGGCATTCTTCATTTGGATCGTAAAGTTTAAGTTTTGTTTCTCACACAGGCGATTTGTCTTGGTATGGAGATTTGTTTTAAACTCTGTCGGTGGTATTATTTGTTGTGTTTATATGAGAAAGTAACTAGTGCGCATGCTTGTAAGCACTATGATAAAATTAAGATATTGTTTGTTTGTTTGTTGTGTTTGTTTGTTTGTTTGTTTAACAGAAATGCACATTACTGATATATACGCTTATCATTTCAAAGGAAGTGTTCAATCATGATGCCAAAAAGAAACAGCAGCCTTAGTGACTTTCAAAATAAAACCTCAGGTTCATCTTTGTTCAAGAGTCATGATGAGTCCACTAAACCCATCACGAAGCTTAAGAGGTTATTATTGTAACCTATATGAGCCACCATATCTGTCTGTTTTTGCATTTATGGCATTATTATGCTATAAAAAAGTTCACTGAGTTGGGCTCGGACAGAAACTCGTCACGTCAGATACACTAATGCGTGATTTACTAATAGAAGCACTCTTTGTGTGGTCGCTTTGCTTTTCTCACGCTTTAGTGCTTCCCACATGGTCCCCAAACTTGTTGGTAGCTTAACTAAGTGCTCAAACATAAAGAGCCTTTGGGGGGCTGTATGGCTGTTGATGGCAGGTGATTGTCAAAAAGTGTCAATCACGGCAGACTCGGGTGACCTCTTAGCAAGGCGGGGGAAGGCCTGTTGGAATTCAGAGGAGGGATGCGTCTGACTTGACCTCTCGCACTCCATCTCGGATCAGCGCTGGTATTGAAGCGCATTGGCTGTGAGAGGCATTAATCATCCGGTGCACCAGACTTCTGCATAAGGGAAGAAAGGGTGGAAAAAAACCCCTCAAAAACATAGTGTTTACCGATGTGAAATCTCTGTGCTTATCTTGTCTTTGTCCAGGCTGTTTTGGAGATTAGGTGCAGCTTTGGAGTAAATACAAGATTATTCTGTTGCAAACAGAGAGCAGTTTATTGCAGTTGATCTCACTCTTGCCGTAAAAGTATGTGTTGAGATTCTGGCTGATCCTGATCTGAGATGGAAATGTTTCTACCTTGCAGCAGGAATTACTATCCCGGTCAGCGTATGAGACACGATACCCAAAAGTAATGTGAACACCCTGAAAGGAAATTGACGAATAGCCACATTTTTTACTTCTCTCCCAGAAGTAGTTGTAGGTCTTTGTTTTCCTTGATATTAAATAACCCACTGGTGGATCATTACTTAACTGGGAACCTTGAAACGGACCACCAAAAACTCTGCTACACAGCCTATACTGCTCTTCCCATACGTTGAGCCTCACTGTGCCATGCATTGTGGCTGGACTTCACTTACCTCCAGCAACAGCCAAAACCACATTCAACACCCTCCGCCAAACTAACGCAGGTTGGTCGCCTCCTGCAGTGAGGCTACATGCTATTTCTGTGAGAGCTAGTTGGGGGAAATAAGTTTTGACTGACTTTGGAGCACAGTGTGGGATTAAGGCCTCGTGAGCTCACGCATTTGCGTTTTAATGGCTCTCCTGATTGAGCTAAACTTGATAGTGGAAAAGCTGTGTCTGCTGCCTCATGCACTGAGGTAATATGTCTGTAAATGTCAGATGGATGGTAGGGCATTTTGGGAGATTTTTTTTTTCTGGTGCACATTAGTTTACTTTTCAGGAATTATTTATTTTTTTCAGAGTGGGGATGAAGTGTTCTTACTCAAAAAGAGAAATTCCCCTTGCAACCGGCTCGATTGTAGTACAGTTTTGTGATCATCATGGTTTTTTTTGTTTGTTTCTTTTAGCACACTGCCAGCAGTGTAGAATCCAGCGCTGTAATGCAGAATATGTGGCATCTACCTCACCGTCCAGTGGTCTGCAGGAGGACGTGGCTTTAGATGTGGACTACTGCATCGCCCTGCGGGCCTATGCCATGTGCACCCGCCGGCAGGCACGCAGCTGTAGGGGCGACCTGGTCTACCACTCGGCCGTCTTTCGCATTAAGGAGCTATTCTCTCAGCATAACTGTTCCAGCGATGGGCCGACCTCTTCCGACAAGGTCCCCAGCACGTCTCGGCCAGCTCTTTTAGAGCTCTGCAACTACGAGAATCGGGTCCTCGTGTCGGGCTCAGCCGGTCAGCAGAAGAAATACGCCCACTGTGGATTATTTGGAGACCCGCACCTACGGACTTTCAGAGATGAGTTTCAGACCTGCAAGGTCGAGGGGGCTTGGCCTCTGATCGATAACCGCTTCCTGTCTGTACAGGTGACCAATGTGCCTGTTGTCCTAGGCTCCAGCGCCACAGCAACTAGTAAGGTAAGGATAACATCAGAACAGCTGTGTCCAGCTGTGTCTGCACAGCTTAAATCTAAGAAATGTCCATTTTTTCATGTCTTAACTTGTTTAAGTTGCTCTTTCGTGTGTGTTTATTCTAACACCAAAATATGTGAAACCGCTCACAATTTAATTAAAGAAAATTAAAGAGTAGAGCAAAATTTTACTAAAATATCCCCAAAAATGTCAATCTCACAAACCCCTGGGGGAGGTGAAGCTCACGTAGACACTCCAACTGGTCATGTTTAATCTGTGTAAAATGTCAGAAACTTCCTCCGGTCACCTATGTCCATGTTGGAGACGAACACTGATGCAATACTAAGTTTTAAACGAATGCCCTACACATTAGGGAGTTTTTTTTTTTTTGGGCGTGAGCTCAAGTATTGCCATAAAGTATCAAACATGTGAAGTTAATCGTCATTCCATGGTGCCTCTCGAGTCTCCAGCATTCCTCGTGTCTTGGAGCTCCTTCAGATCTATGAGGGGAGAAGAGAGGAGGGGAGTCCTTCAGCGGTGTTGAATCACAGACATGCATGAGCGCTCTACCTTTAACACATGGGTGGTCATATGGTAGTGATTAACGCTCACTCAAACATTTTCCTCCGCTGCCACGATCTGGAATGTTTTTTCACCCCTCTGGTCAAATAATTAACTCGCTGCTTTTTGTGTAAATATGGAATCATTTGGAAAAATAAAGGAATAATTGGCCAAGAGCAAAAAGGTTTTTGTTTTTTTTTTAAATTCTGTTAATTAAATAGGATGGTCTCCCTGGCCTGATTGTGGTTTGTGTATGTGTGCACGTTTTCTCTCTGTTTACTACTTAATATTTAGCTCATGAAGCTGAGTTTTTAATATTAATGTTTTTTCTTCTTTGTCTTTTGCCCAGATAGTTTAAAAAAATGTCTTTCATTGATCAGGCATTACTCTAACTGTACTAAGCTAATTTTAATTCTCCAAGCTAAACATAAACCAACAAACTACACGATGTTGTGTAATAGGATTGCTCGTAAAACTCGTAGTGCGTCTTGGCTGTGCAGCCTGATGTAAGACTGTAGTATTGGTGCATCTTTGCCAGCACCCACATGCCCCCATCATGTTTTCTGAGTTGTTTTCAGCTGCCAGACCCAAGACAGGAACTCATTCATCAAATAAAATACAACCTTTAAGTGTAAACGTACCCACAACCAGTGCTTTGTCAGGATCTTTTCATGAAACGGGGGTTAGGCCCCTTTCTGATGCTCAGCTGGACGATGGAGGAGAGAAGAAGTGGAGGTTTTGGACAGTTATCTAATGCAACCTTTAGATACAACATCCATGGACAACTAGTTGAGTTGTACTAGTTCAGCATCAGTTGTTTGCTTTTACGTGGAAATAGATGGGTGATGATAGTGACACTTTGACCTCGATTAGCCCCATTATGTTGCCTGTTTTCTTATATGAAACAGATTTTGTAATCAACATGAATTAATTGGCTAAAGAGTACAACAGAGACAAATCATTCTTTAGCAAGCTGAGTGTGAACCACTAACACCCTATGCATGGAAATATTTGGTTTTCTGCTGCCACCTTGTGGCCCTAAGTGGTACTACTTATTGGGCATCTGTTATGATCAGTTAGAGGAGTGATGTGACTTGGAGAACCAGCAGTAGATAGTTGATGGAGAAAAGAGTAAAGTTTCAATCAGTCACTCCACACTAATTGAATGTTTTTTGTCCTTATTTCAGATCACAGTGATCTTCAAGTCTTACCATGGCTGTACAGATCAGAAGGTCTACCAGGCCACCACTGAAGACCTACCCCTGGCTTTTCAGGATGGGACTCGCAGTGGCGGTGAAAGTGGCAGCCTGACCATCGCAGAGCGAGGTGGCTCCGGAGTCGGTCGGCAGGTGAGGATACAGGCCCGTTACATTGGCACCTCCATCATCATCCGGCGCGTGGGTAGCTACCTGACCTTTGCCATCCGCATGCCAGAAGACACCCTGGACTTTTCAGAAGACGGCGGCGGTCTACAGTTGTGCTTGCACGGCTGCCCACGCAACGAGCTCATCAAAGAGCACACCCTGGGCCATCAGAGCCAGCAGCCACACCTTCAAGGCACCAACACAGAGCTGGGCCCTCTGCGGCCTCCTCACCAGATCTACACAGTGGAGCGAGCCACTGCCAAGTGTAGAGAGACTCTGCAGGTGGAGGATGTGTACTTTCAGTCTTGTGTCTTTGACTTGCTCACCACCGGAGACCCCGAGTTCTCCATGGCTGCATATGGTGCTCTGGAGGATTTGAAGGCACTGCCACCCAGTAAACTGAAGCAGAACTCACCGAGGCCCACTCGCCTTCACAACCGAGGAGTGTCTCAGACTATCGCTGCTACTGCAACCAGCAGCTCATTGCTCTCACTCCTCATTCTGCTGCTTTTGTAAAAAAAAAAAAACACATAAATGAATATGAATGACATGGACGTAGATGGATCATGGAAGCATTACAAGCTTGAGGAATTTGTGGATTTTGTGAACTTTCTGTTGTCATTTGAAGGATTTCGCACTCAGAAAAGATTGCATTTCTTCCCCCTTTTTCCCTTCTGTGGACACATCATTTGAATGCGAACATGAATGCATAAATGTCACACAATTTGGGGTCTAGTACACGTTTTTATCACATGAGCAGTTCGTCTACATTCAGTTTAAAAAGAAAAGTTAAGCTCACAGTTGTTCGTAAAGGTTTTTGTAAATATTTCATTCACATTCAGTAAGGAAGTGCACAACCTCTAAATGCTCCACCACATGGTTTCTAGATCCTCAGTGGTCCAGTATCCGTAGCACCTAACAGTTTAACTGCAAATATTGTGTATTTAATATCTTTCTATTTCATCTGTTGTTTTAAAAATTGGTGTTCTAAATACACAGAATCCAACAACTGTTTGTAAAAACTACCTATCTCTTAAAACCTGATTCGTTGGTGTGATTTTTCACCAGTTCTGTTCTTTTCCTGTGAAGCGCTCCCTCTTCAAGCTGTTTGGCTTCCTGTTTTTAAAGGTTTAAAACAAATCTTTATATAATAATATATTAAAAGAGTGTATATATGTGTTTTATATTATGTAAATTTGCCTGTGTATAGATGTTTTAACTGCAATATGTTTTCCATTTGTTGTGCTTAGTAGGTTATTTTGAGTCTTTGTAATTAAAGTAAACTAATAAGTGTTTGTTGTATCTGTAATATTCTTTATTAAAGTGTTGGACACTCCAGACTAAGATTTGTTTTTTGTCTCTTCAGTCCTGTCTCAGCAGTTTTATTTGATAATGGAGCTCTTATTTATTTATTTATTTATTTTTTGTCATTTCCTGTCATTACACAAATACTCAGGATGATGTGTAAACGTATCCGTCTGGGTGGAACGAACAGTTACTTCGAACATGGAAATTCATGACAGCAGTGCTGCTTTACAAACGTGTGCCTGCAGTGCTTGTCCTCTCCTGGTGGTGTCCTCAGTCCATAAGTCCTGACGGCTCCTGGTATAAAGACAGTTTTGACAAGCTGGCTGTGTAGCTGTAGGGATCCACAGTATGTTCTCAGTCCCCTGTGTAAATGTTACCTCAGAGTGCTGAGTTGGCTGCTGGCTTTGCTTTTGTCTGCCAGAATGCTGCATGGCTCTAAATAGGATTTAGTTTGTGGTTAACACCAGGTTAGAGTCAACAACACCACGCGGTGCGTATATTTGTACTCTATATGAACAGTGAGTGCTGCGATTAGAGGGAGAGAGAGCTGCGATCAGTTTTTATTTCTATTAAAAATGCAATTAAGAAAGCCCGGGCACACTCCTTATGAAGACATTAAGAATTAATGCTCTATAATCAGTCTACATGGATGTAATTTATATCTTGAATTGAATTATAGGTAAGCTGACTGTAATTTTATAATACTGAGTGACAGCATGTTTCATCACACATGCAACCATACTTAATCTCTCCATGTCCCATTTCTTTAAATAAAGACAATGTGACATTTGCATGATGTGTGAGATGACAGATGAAACCTGCCACGATTTTCTAATCTTTCACATGCGAATCACATTGCAGATGGCTGAATGTGATTCAGGTCTTTCTTGGCAGACTTCATCACCTCTTTCTCGGTGTTAGCGGGAAGGAAGGCGAGGATGGAGAATAGTACTGGCAGGAAAAATGTCGTTTTTGGGTGGTCCAGCAGTAGAAATAAGAACATTTTCTGAAGTATTCTACTTCAGCATGATATTAATGTACTTGCACTTTTAGATTTAAATATGTTTCATATCCAAATAATTTCCCAAGCTGTTGTTTGTCATCCATATAAAGTAACAATTTCAGATTTAGACATTAAAAATGAACAGCTTACAAGATACTTCTCATGCAGTTTCCAAGAATTTCTTTAAAAATTGCTTTAACCAAAAATGTCATATTTTCATTATTATGCTTTTTATTTTATTTTTTAAAAGATCAACAACACTACATGCCATTTATCCAATGACCCTTCGATGAAGCCTGAAAACTATGATGGGAATCAAATCAAAATCCCAATACCTAACTATAAATGAAAACCATTTAGACCTGCAACAGGAAATTGTTTCCTATGCAGTGTATTGATATCAACAATCTATTAATGTCTTATACATGACATAAAACACATGGCTAATATTGTCCAGGTCTCCCTAGTGTCTCTAAACAGCTCTGATTTGACATGAATGAGGGAGCTCTGGGGGTGTCTGTGCTGTTGGTGGTGGATTCTTTGGGTTGTGGGGTTTGACCTTTGAGGATTAAGCTTGCTCTGATGCATCCCAAGGATGCTTGTCTAAATTTGGATTTGGGGAGTTTGAGTCTGGATCAGCACCTTGGAGTCTTTGTCATGTTCCTTGAGCAATTCCTGAGCTGTTTCTGTGCTGTGGCAGAGTGTGAAGCCGCTGCTGACAAGGATGATCGTCGCTGTGAAGGGAGGTATGAGGTCGACAACAAGGCTCAAGTGGGTGGTATGTGTAAAAGTAACATCCACAGTGATGGCAGGGCTCAAGGTCTTTGGGTCCTATAGATGATGGTTTTAATGCCATGACTGATTAATGTATGTGTCAGATACACATTGGGGATTAGAACATTGCTATTTTGGTACTTTTACTTTAGATAAAGACTTTGAATGCTTACCTTACAACTTTCTTTCTAACATATCTTTTCCTCCAAAGGTATGATCTCGGCTCGGTTGAGATGATGGCATCACACCGTGTTCCTTCCGGTTTGCTTTAGAATTTTAAAGTTAAAAAGCCACGAGTCTCGTGACCTCGCAGGACAGATTGGCACTATAGCTTAAATAATAACCCAATGCAAGAGCATCCTCTTATGCAGCCTGTTTAAAGGTGATGAGCTCCTTGACATCTTTTGAACATTTAAAACATGAAACACACTTTTGATTGGCAGTAAAAACACACATTTTCTCAAAAACTGTAAATGAAAACTGTGTGAAATGTTCCACGCTCCACAGACTTCACAGGAATCCTGTCAAGGAATTAGCACAGTGGATGTAACATGTTGCCAGAGCCTGTAAAGATTGCTTGTCCACCCTCTTTGAGCCATGCTATCTTGACTTTCCCCTGTAAACAAGGACAATTACCAAGCTAATGAGTTGAGGAAAAACTGCTTGAGTGATTGATACTCTTAATGGGGAAATTAATTTGATATTAATAGAGCACTTGGCAAGATAAATAGATAGTGGTGTGTTAGTCCTCTCCTTGATTGATAATGGCTAGATTGATGGCTGTCTTAATGCAAGATGTGCCTTAGCCATAAATGAGGTGGTCTTGATGAGGAGCGATTTTTGTGTCATGAGATGATCAAACGTTGAGAGCACTAAGTGCTTATATTTATTTTGATACTGATTTTTAAGTACACAGGGACTCTGGTCTTTTTACCTAACTTGGTTTTATCAAGAAGAAGAACAACTACTATAATAGAGAATAAACAGAGCTTACTGCATATGTAAATTTAAAAAAAGACATCATTTATGCTAAATGATGCAAAAGATGTTGGTCAACCATTGCTGTAACTTCCCCCATCTGATCTTGTGAGATTCTGTTTGCTCCTTAAATAATCACCTTGCATCATTCCCGCAATTCCTGATGACTCATAACCTTAACCTTCTGTTGCTGAAGCAGTTTGCTTAATGACGCACTCACAGTCTGACTGTTGCACCCCGTAAATGGCACCTAACATACTCGTATATTGCACCCTGTTACATGGGTCAGCGCTGCAGAACAAAGAGTGAGAAGTTACTCATTTCTCAGGGAGTTTGCACCAGTGTGTGTGTGTGTGGTTTCTAGTTGCAGCGATTACACAGCTATCTCATATTGCAGGCTCCCTCATACCTGACCAACTCAATCTTTCTGTGTCTCCTCAATAATCAGAGTGACAGCGAGCAACTAGACATATCTCACCCGCTGGCTCACTGCAGAATGGGTATTGACCTACATATCAAATCATACACTTCTGGCTTGTGTGATAGAGACGGGGGAGGGGGTGGTGGTGGGGTGCCGTATGATTGACAGCGCCTTCTTTGGTAAACACGTTTCATCCCCCGGGTATCTCCCTCTTCGTATGTATTTGTTATAGGCAAAAATCGCACGGCAAAGAGAAACGTCCCGCAAATCCTATAAGCTTGGAGTTAGAGCGGCTTCGGCACCTCCGCTACTTAACAGTAGAGAACAGCTGAGAACACCTGGCTGTCGGAGTGTGTATTTTTATTAACGAGCCTATGTCACCAAACTTTTAACAAATGGCCCCCCGGCACCCTGAAAAACCCAGCTCGGAAATTAAGCATCTGCATCATAAATCTTGGAAAGTTACAATAATTTGCAATTCACTCCCTCATCAAAGGCAATATTACCCTAATTTATTATCTCCCGGCACGAGGGGTGCGCAAAGGCCGTGGAGATAAGAGTTTATCAGGAGGGGGATTGATTTTCATTAACTGATTGTAATAAAGATGAACTGCCTGCCGTGCACACTGACCAAGAGTCACACCTTATTGTAATTGGGACAATTTATTTTATGAGCCAGTGGCTCTACTTTTTTGTCCCTCCCCCTTTTTTCTTTCATATCCATCTCCGCTCTTCAAAATAGGAATCTAATGTCTCAGCTGTTCTGCTTCTTTTGTTACAGTGACTCCCGATGTATGAAGATGATCATTACAAGATGTATGTGGAGACAATTCAAATGTCAACAGATGTTACTTTAGATTTAGCTTCTGGCATCAAAGCAGTGCCACGGTTTTCTAAACTTGACTGATGGTGCGTGCCTGCCTTATATCAACTTATTGCTTCCTGCTTGTCTGCATTGTAATGATATTTGTCCCCGTTATTCTCGTGAAGCGTTGCTATGACACCTATTCACTGGGATTTATATATTTAGGGTTTTGTTTTTGTTTTTTTGGTATTTTGTTCCCATCAACCATTTCCTGAGAAGTACGCTCCAAAAACGGAGTGAAAGATAACCAAAACAGCTCTATATGTTGGATCATAGTTATCACATGAGAATAAAACGACTGGAATTCCAGTCATGATGAACTCCAGAGTCGACTCCCGATGATGTGAGAGCTGTAGAAAACGGCTTCATGTGAAAAGTGTTTAAAATGGTTTTAAACAGCAGTCCTGAATCCATATAGGGCCGTTACGCAATTACCGCAGCTTCCTCACTCGGCGTCAGAGACGACCTCTGAGGTGGTGAGCAACATCTACGTCCTGTAAAAGTTTCAAGCTCTTGGAAATGCCGAGGGGAGCGAGTGCTTGTGCAACAGCTCCCCCTCTCTTTGCGCCGCCGCGGTTCAGCGCTTCAATGCAAGTGTGAGAAACGAAACATCCAGTTTGAATTTTTATTGTAAAATTGGAAAAAAAGGAGAGAAAGAGAGAAAAGCCTCGATAAGCATTTCTTTTTTGATACATATCTTTATCTTACCATAACCGTAAAATCAAATAAATAAAACTGGCAAAATAAATAAGAAAAATAAATAATAAATAAAATAAATAAACATCAAATTACATATTTGACCCGATAATTATAAAATTATTAAATCATCAGTCATTAATATGAAGTAATCTAAGCAGCAAGTATTAAGAAATTTCAACAGGGGAAAAATGTTTGGTTTCTCAGGCTAATACAGAACACATATTTTTTTTTCTTCATAATTTTATTTTATTTTTTTATAAAAAGATACTGCTTTCCCTGTCAGTTATTCCATGCTGTACTGACGCTGCCACAAAAACAGGTGGCGCTCTCCTTTTTTGTTTTTTTTTCTTCAATAAAAAAAGAAAAACATTACTACCTGTAAACAGCATTTTCTCCTCCGGGTTAAAAGAATAATACTGAGATTCTTCTTTTTGCGCCCTGCATTTCAGTAAAGTCTACTCACAGACTCCATACTGCTGTTTCTATGCTTTTTGTACGCTTTGTGCTGAGAAACCAGAAAGTTAATATCTTTAGAAAGCGAAACCCTCCCCCCCTCCCCTCACCCATTTCATTACCCAAACTGTACGTACCCAAAGAAAGGTCCTGTGCTGATTTTCCATAATTTACAGATTTCATATTTATAATAAGCTACTATCCTTAGCATTCAAACCATAGTTAAAGAATCATACTGTTAATATGAGTAGTACCATAATCATAATCTTTAACGCCCCCAAGTCCCCATTGAGCATGCTCAGAGATCAAAAAGGGCACAATGGCAACATGACAAATAAATAAATAAATGGATGCAAGAGTGAAAATAATGTAGATTGACTTTAGCTTGACCACATGCACTCTAATTTTAAAACTACAGGGATAATTACTAATAATTAGTAACTTACATATTTTAAACAAATTATTGTTGGTGGGATTGTAGCCCCTTTCTCTTTTCTGAATCTATAGATATGTATATAGAGGCCTATGCACTACATATAAAACAGCACACTCATTGTAATTTAGTCAAATTTGTCTCTTTTGGCCAAAAACGAGACGTTATGCGAGCTTCTGGCCAAGTCTATTTTCATTTTAATGACTCCATCTCCAGTAGAGATCTCCAGTAGAGATCCCATGAGAGAAGATATTTTGACTGGGTTCACATGGCCCAGTATCACCTGGGGAAAAGGGAGGGCATATATCACAGCTCCCTAAAGCTGTGAGAAGAGAATAAGAGTAACTTCTCAGGGGAAAGACGACGCCCTCAGGCAAATATATAAAAATCTAACCTTTTTACTGAAAATGTACATTATATATCACTACATCCTGAACTGATCCTCCCCCTACAATATTATACTACTTCACAAAATCAAATATTTTATTCCACTAAATATTTCCTGAAAATTACCGTATTTATAAGAGTAGATTTAAAAAAAAAAAAAAAAAGTCTGGCACAAAGTTTTCAGTCAGGTGAGGAAATGTGGTGGTTAAACTTGCATAATTTGGCAATTCATGACGAGAAAAGGCATTTCAAAAAACTCCCTCCTAGCGCATCTAAATACTGCTTGCAACAGAATAAAACACACATAGTAACCGGGGATAACATTTACTCCCAGTCTACTGAAAATGATGCACCCTCCCCTTTTTTATAACACTGATCCAGTGAACTTTAATCACACAAATAAAAGAAAAAAGGAAGAATTGCTGGGTCAAAGTAACACTAAATGAACGTATGCAGACATCAGGATCTGGAGAGTCATTCTGGAGGATAAAATTGTTATTCCAGACTGCAGAGGCATACGCAGTGGTCATGCTATCTGAAGACGCTTTAGTGTATGGGACAGTATTGTGATTACATGTCTGAAGCACTGATGTGTCTGAAGTTTAGAGCGATGATCAGAGTGCTGAGATCTCTCAGAGTCCTGAGGGGTACGATGCTTCAGAGTGTAAACTGAGTCAATGAATCTGATATTCAAATAAAGAATGTAAGTGTTACTCAACAAATCAAAGAGTGAAATAGAAAAAAACAACAACCCAAAAACAAACAGCGCATCAGATTTCATCTCGGACGCATTGAATGTGTGTCTCTTTGCAAAAACAGAAGCACAGATAACACAAGTTTGGTTATTTAATCGTATCTTCCAGGCTTGATGTGTCGTGACCACACTGCACAGGAGCCATGTGTGACCAGCACTAATGGTAAGCTGTCATCCTGTTGAAACAGCAGCAGCTGTAGCAGCTACACTTACAGGCCCGCTGCTGTCTAATTGATGGATCATTTTGCTCTTAATTTGACCTCCTAAGGCTGGTAATGCCAAGGCTTCTTCTCTCTTTGTAGAAGCTCGCACTGTGCTATTATACCCTTTCAGAAAAAAAATACAGTTGCTCTTCACTGAAGAACATGTACAATCTCCTCTAAGCACCATATACAGATCTCCATGCCTCCACCCTTTACCATAATGACACCGATCAAGTGCCTTCAAAGTGTCCCACAGGACACGCTGCCGTTCTGCGTTTTGGGATTCCTTCAGGGACTCTGGATGACAACACGGGAGAAAAAGACTAACATCCAGCTACTGAGAGAGAAATGAACTCTGTCACTCAGTCAATTCACTCAAAATGCCAATGTGTAATTGATTGCGCATCTATCGCCCTGCGGTGCTGCTCCCCATCTAATCAATATTATCATTACCCTAATTATGCTGCGGGTTAGCTTTGGGGCACCCGTGAACCGATGGTCCCTATTAAGAGAGAGATATGCTGGCACTTGGAGGTGAGGAAAGAGAAGCAGGAGGGAGGAGGAGAAATAGGAGGGGAGTCTGCTCCCGCCTGCTGAGAGCAGCTGGAGGAGCTTGGCAGTGGAAGAGGGCACGACCCGGGAGGGACCACTGTGACACGCCGATGGAAATTTTTACAACTGCTGTCAGGCTCATTTGTATATTTTATTAAGCAGTTACAGATGCTGTGCTGTTTTACTGCTGCGTATCCAGCTCAGCCGGGTGGCACTTTTACCACAGTGCTTTATGGTCAGATTATCTGTACTATCAAGGCTTTAATGATGACATGGAATGAGTCGCAATGACGATCAATTATGGAACCGCAACACGCTGGCAAGAACAGAGGACAGCAACGCTTGGCTAAATACGCTCTGGTTCTTTTGATGTCTGCTTTGAGAAAAGGTTACTGTGTCACTTTTGGCACTAAAGGACTGCTTTCTTCTTCTTCTGACACAATAACACAGACGGATCATGCTTCCGAGATGAAATGCTGCGATGCGGATGACGTAACGAGAGGCAAAAGAATATATCTGAACATGCCCGAAACAATGTCTAACCCATGTATTCTACGGCACTAAAATAGTATAGCTTTACTTTTTTTTTTAATACATTTTTCTGTTTTGTTTTAATATTTTCAAACCCAGTAACTATAAATGTAAAAGGAAAAAAAAAAAATCAAAAACCCTTGCTCTTTTTTTTTTTCAACCTGAAGCTAGTGTTTCTTCTTAAGTTTAACTTGTAATATTATTAGTAGTAGTTTGCAGTATTAGTATCATTAATACTATATATTACTGTTCAGAACAATAAAAATGTTTGGTCCTTTGGTCCCTTAGGGGTGAAAGATTTGCAGTCCTATTGTTGCTAATGGAAACCTCAGTGGCTGCACTTCTGCGCTTACTGAGAGAGACGGGGAGAGAATAAGAGAAAGAGGGAAAGAGAAAGAAAGTCTGTCAGTGGACATATAGAATAGTTTCTTTTTTTCCACTGGGTTTTTTTTTGATCTTCAAGTTTGAACCCTCATTTGTCCAGTACAGTAAAAGCCACAAGCGCCTCTTTCCTTATATATATATATGTGTGTATATAATATGTATATAGAAATCTATTTGTTGTTGCTGCTTTTCGTTTGTTAGTTTGTTGCTTAATTAACAATTCAAGTCTCAACAAGAAAAAGTTCTGTTGTTCAGTTTCATCACTTCTTTTTTTCCAGTTTTTTTTTTTCTTCTCGTCTTTCTTGCACTGTGCCATCTGTTACTGTTAACGTCCCCCGGTGAAGCGCCTCCTCACTTCGCATCTCCCTCTTCTGCCGTAACCTACATCTTCATAAGTAAATGCTGATATGTCTTCAAAAATTCCATATGTGTTGATTTTTTTTTAAAACATATTTTGCTTTCAAAGAGAGAGAAAAAAAAAGTTGAACTCCTCCAAAGATAATATCTTCACGTGTCCTCTAAAACCTAGAAACAAAAAAAAGAAAGAAAAAAGAAAAGAAAAAGAAGAAAAAGGCCATTTCAAATCTCACTGCTCATTAAACTGTCAATCTAAAGATCAATTTCTTTAAACTTTGAGTAGTTCAGTATGGTTCTATTATATCAGTCTAATGGTCTGGAGAGAACTAACCCACGCTGCCACACCAATCAATCATCGTCAGTCACAGTGATGACAGATTTCTCCTTAATTAATATGCCTACAGTGCTGCACATCAAATCAACCCCTCTACATTTCTTCAAATATTAAAACTGTAGAAACCTTTAATGTTTAAGCTTTGCATTCACAGAACATATAGCAACCCAATACTTATCAGTCTAACGATATTTACTTTCCAGGAACAGTCAGGTGGCATTATTTGAACCTTAGTTGCATCGTGAGTGTAAAAGGACAGAGTGGTGAAAATCAGCAATACTCTTATGGGCTCACCTGTGCTGCTGCGATGAATACTGAAGGTAGGCTGTGTCAGTAAGGGCGGCTGGCATCCTTCGGTCTCTTTAACTGGACTTTCAACCTCTTCATCCCAATCTGAAAGCCATTCATGGCTTGAATAGCTGCCTGTGCGCTAGCAGGGTTGTCGAAGCTCACAAAACCTGTGTAAGAAAAGCAAAACTTCATTTACACTAACTAAGAATAATGTAGGCTAGGGCTGTTCGATATAACGATATATATCGGATGACGATATAAAAACGTCTATGTTTCATTTTACGCTATCGTTTGTTTCGTGGTGTCGCAAAATAAGCTGTTTACGGCAATATTTTTTCATCGTTTTGATGGTCACTGTAGTGGCTATATTCATTTCTTAAAGTCCTCTCTTTCTCTTATATTTAATATAACCACACTACAGACGGACAAGCGCCTGTTTTTATGCGTTGTCGTTAGCAACAACGATGGTAAAACCATCGCATGTCCGCTTGTTTATTTTCCACATAAACCTTTCACAATAAAGCTCAAGATGCTGTTGAGAATTTTCAAAATAAACGGAATCACATGAAAAAGTATGCAGAGTATTGATGGATGAGAAGCAAAAAAATAGTCGTCAGGTGCTAAAAAATAAACCTTAGACTCAAACGTTAGAACAGGCTTTCCCCGCAGCACGCCGTGTAATAAATACTCACGAAAAAAACGGCGGCCTTACAACCTATGTCTAAAAATGTGTAGTTTCATGCATCGGTTAAAACACTCGACTCCAGGTACAAGACGCGCAGCTGGAAACACTTCACCTACCCGAGATTCACAGAATTTACAGAAAATATTAAATTTTTTGTGATTTATATCGTTATTGGACGATAGATGTTCTATATCGGGATATGAGATTTTGGTCATATCGCACAGCCCTAATGTAGGCACCTTAACAAGCGTTTAGGGGAGAATTTTAGTAATTTTTTATGAATAATATTTACTGTAAATTACTCTGTTAAAAAAAGAAACAGGTGGAAAAAAAGGCAATCATAATGAAAATGTAAGTGTTCTGTTGGTTTCCTCATCACGTCCTGTGTACCTCTAACGGAAGTCTAGATGGTGTTATTGATGCAGGAAGGACTGCGGTGCGGCCTAACAGCTGCTCAGAGCTCGTGACAGCCGGACACGAGGTGGCTTTTTAATGAAAAATAGGCCACGAAAAGTTTGGGGCTGTTACTGCCAAACGACATCGCTCTGCGCTCACGCTCTCTCCTAGTTGACTGTTTTTATTTGGGAATATAATATTAAGCTGCATTCAGAGATGAAGACATGTCCAGGATTTGGATAAGAAGCATGCATTTGTTGATTTTGTGCGGTGTAATAAAATGATGAAACAGTGCAGAGAACCAATGACCCTAACTCGAAATAAATGTTATATTTTATAGCGTGCAGGCACTTTCTTTACAGCTGCGTGGATTTTGAACCTTCGAAATTTAATGACTGAGGGTTAACACGCCTACAAAGTTTCATTGACTCAGTGCTATTCTTTTAATTTTCTGACCTGTGAATGAGTGAAAGAGAAAAAAAAAATCACTGAATAAATGAGTTTGATCAAAACAAGAGCAAACACAGAACGATGATCATAGGAGACAAATCTGCTGCAGACACACAAAACCTCCCCGCGATAAACCACCTCCTCAAACCTATGAACATCCTGTTTCCATCATGTGTAAAAATAAAGCCTTGAGAATTCAGTGACCAGAAATTTCAGTGGAGTGTGTCTCCACTGATGCGCTCCGCTGTGTCTGTGGTGTCATTAGGAACAGCTGATGACCCATGAAAAAAACAGCAGGAGGCTCTCCACGTCCACCACCACATGGGAGGGAGTCTACATGGCCTGCTTGGCTCAGGTTTGGCCCATTACGGGGGAAAAGTTGCGCTACAAAGAGCCGAGCTGAACGGAAGTCTGAAGAAAGTATAGAGACGGGATAAGGAGGTGACCTCCTAACCCGCCATCACCTTAATGCGTTCAGGCTAGAAACAGAGAGGAGATACCCGTTTAGAGGTCTAAGCTCAGTTTCTCTGTCTTTTACACCCCATCAATCTAAGTTTATTCCCTCTTTCTCCTTTCTAGATTAATTACACACGTGTTCCCTCCTTCCCCAGGCCTAACATTATGTTGTAAATGCATAGTGCATAAGTCAATACTGCAAATAGCTCCTCTTTCATGAATTTATATATTATTAAGTCCCCCAAGGGAGACGGAACTGGTGATCAATTTCGCCCAAGGTTCTTTGGTTCCCTGAAGTGAAAACAAAAGCTGATCTATAATTGTCCTTTTCCTTCCTTCCCCTCAACCATCACTGCCTGCCTTTTTGTAAGCCCTGGGGTTGGACGCGCATGTAGGCTGCCAGAGCTAAATGGGACAAGAGGTGTGGAAATGTGTGAATCAGCCTCAGCGGTGAAGGTATTGACAGATATTGGGGTTACACAATGGTGATGAGGATGCTGATGCAGCACCTCAAGGTTTCCAGGTCACACAGCCGGCAAGCAGAAACAAGGACGTGCGGTCTGATCGACTACATCCCGATTATTTTGGCTGCAATGTACTCTGCGCATTGCTTTAAAAGCGCCGGTGCCAAAACACAACAGTCATCAAGATGCAAAATTAGGTCAGTCTGTCAGGGGTAAGATCGCTCAGTCCTCCAGGTCTGTGAGCTGTCAAATGTCATCAGAGGCAATGGTATATACATTATATATATATAAAAAATTTTGTGTTGTGTGTTTGAAAATAAAGAAAAGACAAACATTTTACTATTTAACCTGTATACACCAAGACTGATTTATTATTATTAGATTTATTCAGAACCAAGTGTCTTTATCTCTCAAGCCGGGGTCAATACAAATTGACTTGATATAATTTCATATTATATCAAGTTGGTCTTGGACTGTGTGCATGTTGCACTGTAGGACTCACCAAAGCACTTGCTCTGGTTGGTTGCCCTGTCCATGAAGACCTTAGAGGAGATGACGGTACCGAAGGGCAGAAACATTTGCATGAGTTCATTGTCTCCAAACTCCTGTGGCAGGTGGTAGATGAACAGGTTACAACCCTCTGGACCTGGTTGCAGAGATACAGCGAAAGTTTGATAGAAAAAGAGAGAAAAAGCAGTCAGTTTGTCTTTTTCAGACCTACATATTACCCAAAATAAATACAGAATATGTGCAAAGAGCTGTCTCAGACATATGTGGCACTACCCATCATACAAAAAATAAATAAATGATTAATTAACATTGGTAGAATTAGACAGTACAGGCTGAAATGAGCATTCATGCATGAGCATCCACTCTCATGATTCCTTCATATGTGGCCTTTAGATGTATCTTCACCGTTCCTGCATACACCTGGCACAGGCTCAAATCATAATTAAAATATACATTATGTGTTGCTATTTTATATATTTTATTTAATAAAAACGCAACAGGAGTTTATTAAAATCATCACATTGCAAGCTGAAAATCTTCAAATAAGCTGTCCCAATTTGCCTGCAACCATATTTTCATTGATGTTGTTTATATGTGTGTTTCATCCACACTTACTGTCACAGCTGGCTATTATAAAAGATATGCTACTACTTATCACTATTACTATATATTACTATAATACTACTCTACATCAATCCCCATGTTTTATGTCGAGACGAGACCTGTTTACAGTCTCACACAGTCCGCTCTGTTTATCTATTAAACACAATGAAAATGATGTTAGAGTGTTTTTCTTCTCTCGCTGTACAACAAGACTCAAAATGAAGTGTGTACAGTGTAAAAGCAAAGCAAGACTGGTCTCTCGTGCTCGTCTCCCCGTTTAGCCATTACAAAGTATGAGGCATGTGAAGTGTAAAAGCAATAATGTTCTCTCACCCTCACCTTCTCTCTGCTGCTGCTGCTGGATGACCTGTGCTGGTTGGGGCAGCGTTTGGCCAATGGGAGTCAGCGTAGTGGCCGGGTAGATCGCTGCGGACGCGAAGCAGTAGAACAAGGAAGGAAGGAGGGAATGTGAGAGAGATGAGTGTAAAATCGGGGATCCCACAGAGAACGGTGTCAAGGATGCTTAAGGTCGATCACACAACACGTAATCAAAGCCTCTCTGATGTTTCGTTCTGAGGCGCTGTCCTACACTATCTGAATACATACCACCTCACGCTACTCACGCACCACATAGCCTGCAGTTATTGTCTCATAGCTGCTACTCATTTATAGTGTTTACACGCCAGTGCAAAACCTCAGAATAACAGAATCGTAAACAAAGCCGTTCTGTCTCCTACCTGTGTACTGCTGTACACCAGTGAAGGCTTGCTGGAGGGTGTCGGCAGCAGTGGGGCTCTGGGTGGAGTAGGGCGGCAGGCCGTTGGTGTAAACGGTCTCCACGGCAGGGTGTCCGTTGGGCTGATGAGGGATGCCGGTGAATCCGTTGACGATAGGCGTGACGATGCTGGGTACAGCGGAGGTGGTGATGTTGGCTGGTGGAGAACTGAGGCCTGCTGGGAAAAAGGTTGGCTGTTGAGCACTTCATCTGGATCTCTGCGCATAATACTACAAGAGTTGTACAGCACTCAGACTTACACTAGCAGGCAGACACCCTTTTTCTCATAAAGTGCCGAGAAAAACAGTTCTCTGTACACACACGCATACACTCACACATTAAACACACAAAACTCGTGACCACGAGCTACACTGTGTCTTCTCTCTAATGCAAGGACACGGGTGCAACGTGAATCTGTCACATATCCGCCGTTTGTCGTGACACATCCTGCAGGATAGCTGGGGAGTCAACCTGTGAAAAATGAGCCTGTCTGTAGTGTTTGTGCGATACCCTGCTGGCTTGTACTGCTCAAGATGATGAAACCACTATGCAACTTCTGAGAAAAAAAAAGAAAAGAAAAGAAAAGAAAAAGGGGAAACAGATCTAGACTAGATAGAAGAAGATTACAGGGGGAGATTTGCTTGAATGAGCAGGTAGCAAATACACAAAGATGTCTCGTACTTTTACACATCATAAAAAAAAAAAGAAGACAAAAGAACAACAGTTGGCAGTTTGACAAATGGGTGGGTCATAACATATATGGCGCACGCCTGAAAGGCAGCTGCAGAAGGGTTCATGAGTGGAATCAAAATTGGATGCTCCGTGTTCTCTGTCATTCAATGCATTTTAAAAAGGACCCTCCTTTAGAAAGTGCTTCCAATTATGGCGGGGACGTCAAAGTGCCCACTCTCAGCAGAATCTCACTTTGTGATGGTCTCTCTAAAAGCGCTTCTCTGTGGCAAAGCATCCAAGCTCATTGAAGTACAGCTCCCCCGAGGACCACCTCTCAATCTCAAAGCCCTCACCCTGATTGGACAGAAAGCCCAGGTTGTCACAGAAACCCTTCAGCGTGCCATATTTCCACAATCTGGGACCTCGATAAGGGACTTCTTATGAGTAGATTAGATAGAGTACACAATCACAACCAGCTCACCCAAATTGTACACTGAGATATGTGGCAATGCAAACAAAAAGACGCAGTATCACCAGAGCTGGGGTCTTACTCAAAAGCATTACATCACCCCAAAACTACATTACCAGCTGAAACCTCCTACTGCTGACTCCTATCATCTATGTTGGATTATTTTTATTGCTTTCTATCAATAATTACCCCTTTGTCTTCAATCCTCACCTCTCCTACTTTGTTTTATTCTCCATCGTCTCTCCCTGTCTCAGCATTTAAACCACGAGGAAGCTGACAGTGGAGGAGGCAGATGCAGTGACCAGGGGAGTTGCCCCAGTCCAGCGAGAGCTGTTGTGTCTTTTGCACTGATTTTCTTTTACTTTTTTTTTTTATCTCTTTTTTTATGAAGCCTCCCCATGATTGCTTGTTTCCTGCAGAGCTGTGATGAATTAGACTGCAGCTTCAGCCCATTCTCCTACCAGGACCCAGGAGAGCGCCGCTCCTATTCTGAGGGCTAGAGACAGCCAGTCTGCTCAGGCCACACGCACTTTACTGTACCACCAGATAATGCACCCTCTCCATCATCAGGCAAATTCATTTTCCAAGCCTTAGCCATAGTGTGGGAGCACACGCCTATGTATTTGCAGCAGTTGTGCAGTGATAGCAGGAGTAGCAGCAGCAGAAGTACTCGGTGGTAGCACGGACCCCTTATGTGCAATTTCATAAGTTCCGAGGTCAGCAATTACATATGACATCGGTACTGAAGGAGAACACACGAGAGAAGTCGCAGATTGGGGCCACTGAGTCCAGTCTGTTCATCATGTTGGAAATGCCACAGCAAGGAATAAACAGAAGTCTTATAAACACTATATTATCGCACCACAGTCAGTAAAGAGTGAAAAAGGGAAGTATTACTAAGTCTCCTGAACTAGATATTTTCATTTTATCCCTCAGTGGACACATAGTTCTTGCATTGTGAAAAACTGCATTCATAGCTTGTTTACAATGCGCACCCAAGAGCGCTGATATACATGTGGCTGTCAGGATGTTTTGCAACTATCAGGCTGTAATGACATGTTGTTCTTCACTCTGGCATGAGTGAATACAAAGCTGTAGGACAGAGGATTACATATTCCATACATTTTGCTCTGAACTATAAATTTACTGTTCTTTATGACTTCACCAAGGAACACTGCAACGTTAAACAGTATCCATATGTGTTTGTCCAATACATATATTTATGTTGTGGAAGCAAAATTACTCTCATCTTCTTGAAAGCTTCTTCTTAGAGGGAAAAACAGTTGATTTGCTCCTTGCTAAGGAGAAAAAGGCTTCACATGCAACAGAAGTATTTATTATGCTAATTATATATTGAAATCAACAAGGAATGCTATACCCAAACTGGAGAGTGCAGTCATTACCGGCAGAAGGACTGTCTTTTGCCAGAGCAAGTAATAAGTACTCAAAACAGATGCTTTCATCTAACTGATTTGAAATGCGACGCATTTAGAGTCAAAGAGAAAATGTCTGTCTTCTGTGAATAACACTGTAAGGGTGGGGGTAGCTTTCAAAGTCCAGTTGTGATCCTAAGAAGAACTCTGACTTTCAATACTGCCCTTTAGATAAGGAATAAATATTTATAAAGCAAATCAAGTGTGACACAAAACAAATGAACTTACAAATGAATGTGTTTTATTGTTACAAAGTTTAATATAATTTTTCATCTAGTGAATATTTCAAAGCACATAAGTAGTTTTCAGTCAGTACGCTAATTATTTGTGAAATCCTCCCCCTTGCTTGTCATCTCCACAGATCATTTAATAAATTGTTTTGAAAATGCAAGTGTACGCTGATGACTTAACTCTGATCAGCCGTGCCGCAACAGCTTTTCTGGCTTAAGTAGCAGTGAGCCCAAACAAATAACCAAATAATAGCCAGGGTAAAAAATAAATACTAGTAAAATTGCAGTGGACATAGCCACTATGGTTTCTGAACTTCCATTATGAAGTGACAACTTCAACATGTTGGCCATCAAAGACTCACATAGCAAGCAGGTCTGGCCCGGATCTGGTATCAAGCCGGCACTGCTGGCTGACTTCTGGCATGATAAGACGTATGTCATCCAGATATGGGACAGGCCTGAAGTAGATGGCACTGTCTATGAGATGGCATGCCATATCTGGCTCGATTATGGTTTTGTTTATGTGGCCCAGGCCCATAGAAAACAGGTCTGGCCCGGATCCAGCATCTAGCTGACACTTCTGACTGACTGGTGTCCTGGCAGGGTGTATGTCAACCAGATGTGGGCCAGGTCTGGCAATGATGGCACTATTTATGTTCCTATTTTCCTATTTTAGTGAGCAGACCCAAATGCCATGTTGCAATACTATACTGCTGTGATAGCCAACGTTTCAAATACAGATTTAACAGGTTCGTGAGTGTAAACTTTATCGAAAACCTAGTGACGGTTTACTCATCTTTCCTTGTAGGTGGCCGTAGCTCAGGAGGTAGAGCAGGCCACCTACTGATAGGAAGGTTAGTGGTTCGAACCCAGTCTCTGCTAGAGTCTCAGTTTAGAGAAAGTGTGTGATTGGGTGAATGTGGCATGTTGTAGAGGGCACTTTGAGGAATCCTGAAGAGTAGGAAAGTGCTATATAAGAATCATTCCATTCATTGTCTGAATGGAGATTTTCCATGTTACTTTTGCACTATTATGTTCCGCCACTTGTTGTTATTACATGGTTTGATTAAGGTACACATTAGGCTGTCATCTGGGGCATCACAGGGCCAGCAGTGTTTCTGCAACTGGCCCATTTGTGGGCCACCTCTGGCAAACCAGATCTGGGCCACCAAAGGGCCGTTATTCTTTGCGATATGTGGGGACGTGTAAGCACATTGTGTGGTCCAGATTGGGGCCATACCATTTTTGCTATGTGGGGACATTCCGACTGAGAGTAACCATTGACTGTCTATTTTTGTTTATTCTAAAAACAATCATCCTTCTTTACTAAATAAGACTTGAAGAATGGCGATTGAAAACATAAATTCAAGAAGAAAATGTGCAATGACATTATAAACCAAGCGAGAAGCAGAGCAGCTCCTGCATTAAATTTTATACTAACTTTACTGTTGGTCATCGAAAGGAAGGCAAGTTTAAGGAACCTCAACATTAGCTCCACTTTACAGATCCTGGGGCTACTTTAGTTTTGTTATACTGAGTACATATGATACGTGATGAAATTCCAACAGAAGAAAGACTCAAAAGCATGGAACTCCAAAAAAAAAGAAAAAATTCTTACTCATGGTAGATTTTTAGTACATAGAAAAAACACTGGAGGCAGCAGTACGGAAATAATGCAAGGAAAAGTTTGAAACGGAAGTTATGCAGAAAGAAAAATGCGTGGAACATTATTCACATAAGGAAAAAAGGCAGCATACAGATGAAAGGGAAGGACAAGGTTGGCATGAACTACGGCAGGTCAGGTATTCACAATGGGTGGGTGGGAACATGAGTACAGAAGGTAAAAATATATGAAACAGCACAAGTGATATTTAAAATAAAAACGGCAAATGAGAGCTAAACAAACAAGAAACTGAAAAAAATCCAACAGCAGACTGGGATCTAACACACAATACACCTGAGGAAAAGGATTCCAGCAAAGATTGAACTGCACTTTAATGATGCCAGCGTCTAGCATCTGTTGGGAACAAATCCCATAGCGTAAAAGTTCAAACACCTAATCAACATCTTCCTCATGGGGAGAAACCAGTGGCCACAGCTTGAGCCACAGTCTGTAAATCGCATATCTATAGTGTCTTGGAGGGTGCTTCACTTACAGTCCTCACTTTGGCATGCTTGATAAAATTAATAAAAATGCAACTACTGAAAGGATCCCCTGACCATATGTTATATGCAATGCTAATCTATTTCCAGACTCATTTGCACTCTAGGCTCAGCAGCACCTTCTCGTACAGAATCTTCCTCCAAACTGCAATTCAAATATGAAACAAGTTCCCCAAGTACAGAGCTGGACAGATAACAGAGAGAGACCTCCAAGCCTTTCAGGCAAGCGTAAACACACACACCTCTAGACCACACAATTTATTTCCCTGCACACTGCAATGAGCAAAGTGAGCCGCCAGAAAAAGGATTCCAACCTCTAAATGTATAATCATGTGATATACAATCTTAATTTGCTTTAGTTTATACGAAAAATATTATAACATATTTTTTCAGCTGATATTAAAATGAAACTATGTGAAACTCGACAAATCATTTATTACTAAATAAATATTAGATAATAAAACAAAAACAAAAACCTTCCAGACTACTAAGCCTCCAGTGCTTCCTGCTCTACTTCTGAAGCTCATATGCATTCAATACACTGACCAAAGCAATGTGCCTGGCTTTCAGATGCCTGAGCAGACCAGCTGGGCAGCTTGTGAAGCTCCACTGCCTGCGTGCACCGGAGATCAAATCTGGTCAAGGCAAGAAGAGTGCCTGTGGCCTCTGAACAAACTTGAAGGCAACAGAAAAAGGGCTACCTTTTTCTCACTTCTAATTTTGAGAAATGTAATTATTTTGATGCCAGAGTCACGGTTTAATCTAAAAGCTGAGAAGAAACATTTGCATTTAAGGAACAATGGCAACTCATCCGTCAGACAAAGTGTCATGAAAAACAAGCCACTTTTTAAAATTTTATTTTTTTTACCTTTGCCTGCACTGGAAAGACATCTCTACAGCCTTAAAGAAAGCACTTAGAGTAAAAGCATATTTCAGACTAAGAAGGACTGAAAGCTCGAGGTCACACCATCACTTGGGACACACAGGTATTCATCTTTCCAGCTGTTTCCTTTGGCTCTGAACAGACTGTCGCTATCCTTGGATGTGATGTTTTGATCTAAACGTGAAGGATAGTTGACGCTTTGTTCTAAATAAATATCTTCGCTTACCTGTCCTTTGATTGTTTGTGTTAGAATTAGTCCTTGCCAGTGCAAGGAAGCCATAGAGGACAGGTGGCATTAAGAAAGATCATCACGTCAAACAGCTCATTAGTTTCCTGGTGCTTTGTCACCACCGAAGTGTTCCGTATCCATGGTGCAGCCATGTTTGAATCCAGCAGGGATGTTGTGGCACATTCGGGCTGGCTCTAAGTGTAACGGGCTCGTCTCTTGCTGTGGAGCATCTGCACTATACTTTGTGTAATATGCACTTGTGCATGCACATCTTCAGTGTAGAGCAGCACCATGCAACAGAACATTAGAGCGACTTTGATTACACACTTCTCACATCCTAACAAAGCATTCTTGACACTGCGTGTTCCTCACCACATATACCCAGCGGGATTCACATCTCTCTCCATTTCTCCTTCCTCTCCTCCCTCACCCTCTTTATCTCCCCCCCTCTTAATCCAGCTTTTCCTCTCTCTCTCTTCTTTTGTTTAACTTTTATTTCTTCTGCAGCACTCAGGGAGCGGCACCTGGTGAACATTATTTTCAAAAAGCATCATCATGCATCATTGTAAGGATACATGCTCTAATCAGCTGAACCATCTGGCAAACGGCTTATGCACCATCAAGCTTAAATGCTGTGCATCTGTTGATCAAATGGATGTCTCATTGTTTTCAGGGTAACACCCTTAACCTCGGAGCCTCTTTGTACTTAAGCCTGCTGTCAAACAAGGTTTGGTATGTTGCAGAGGTTATGGAGATCATTTAAATAAAAGACTAGTGTCACATCACACTTTTATCCCAAGATCGGGAAGGCTTTTCATCTATAAAACCATTATTGGAGTTTTATGTTAATGCAGAGCAGTATGTGTCACTCAGAAAGGCAGTAGTATGGCTATCAATAGGTAATAGCTCTCATTTCACAAGGAAAGGGGACATTAACCTTTCTACCTTTTATGCTTTTGTACACAACTGCCAAATGTCAGAATTTAATTAAGCTGATGAGACGTCTTAATGCATAAATTAAACCTCTGTTGAAGCAGAGAAGCGCTGTGCTCCCAGACCCCAAAAAACAGATTCTGATATTACAATGAATAATTCCACTGACTCGTGGCAGACATCCTACAGTCTCTCAGTAGTGTCAGAGTCTCTTGGCCTACTTATACAGACAGCCTTGCCAGTAATGTTATGTATTCAATGAACTCTAAATAAGTCATAGCCACAAGTGTGAGAAGGGAGAGAGAAAATAGCTGTGTATACCAAAGCAGCACGTTAGTCTACCACTGCTGCAACTGCTGGCAACCACACTCATAATAACCAATGAAGAAAGGGGAAATAAGATATTTTATATTAATGATAGTCCTTGGAACTTCACGAAATTGATGATTTCTCTCAGGGATTAAAAATGTATTACATGCAATAAGAAAAGTTAATCAGTGAATGGAAGCTTGCATAGAGGCATGGTCAAAATACATAAATAGCACCACTTCATACACATCAGGATCACGGGCTTAAAGACACTTGTGATTCTCCTCTTACGCCCCATGACCACAAATATCTTGCTCTCTATTGTTTTCCCAAGAACTGATAACTATCTATAACACTGAATTACAGACAAAAGCAAAATCAGCATTACTTCCTTTAGAGTTAGACACTGATTTTCAGTGCAGAAGAGAAGAGACTGGACAAAGCCCTCACACACACAGACACACACACACAATGTGTTTTCATATCTTTGTGGGGACATTTAATTGACATAAAGCATTCCCTAGCCGCTTACCCTAACCATCAAAAACCTAATCCTTACCCTCAGCCTAAACCTAACTGTAACCCAATTGTAACCCTGACACTAAAACCACATTTTGAGTCTGAAAAATGTCTTCAAACTCATGGGAAGGGCTGTTGGTCCCCACAAGCATCGTAAACTTCCGATTTTTGGTCCCCACAAAGCTATGTATACACGGACACACACGCACACGCAGAGATAGGGGAAGATAGAAGGGCAGGGAGGCAGGGAGAGATGTTCCTAGCCTTTCAGTTGCACTGTCTTTCATCAGCACTGTTGTGTTGCCAAATACAGGTATGCATGCTGAACACAAAGATGTGAATTCGAGCACTGTCAGAGGTATACGCATCAAAATATGAGTTTCTCAGCAACGCTTAGCTCCACATTTAATCACTGTCTCGGATTGATTACGGCCATCCCAAAAGTGCACACACTGCACTGAAAACATCACTGTGCATTTTTGACAAATGGGTCTCCTCTCTGGATATATTTGCTGAAGGTGAAAATTATACGTTACACATACGGCATGTGTGCCCACTGCCATGTTCCATTCTTTCACTTTTTGTAAATGTATATAAATTGATTTTAAAGGGTAAATTTAATGGTTAAGAAGAGTCCCTAACATTTCATTTTCTCACTTATTAATCCAACTGACTGTTGGTTGTGTTAAGCTGGACGACAGAAAAATTGTAAATTAAAAAAAATACCAACTTTTTTTTTTTCCCCCAACGTAAACTGCAGTTCAGCAGGAATTTGATAAAGCACAGCAATTTCTGCAGAAACGGGATTCTTATGATGCCTATAAAGAAAACCCTAAACTAGGCCTTGTTGTGCTGATGATGCTCACACTGACTGGTTTAAAGTTACCAAAGACATCACCTTAAAAACTCAATACTGCAGTGTTGGCAAAGTAGATGAGGGGAGCACAACAAAGACTTTGCTACTGTATTATTTATTTTGGCTCATGCTTTTGTTGAGTGGAGAATCTTGAAGTTCTCTGTCTCAAGAAAAATGAAACACTGCTGAATAAGCAAATGTTAGGCAGTAGGTAGGTGTTTCAAAGTCCTTCCCTTTCCTCTGTAATGGATCTGCATAGGAGGTGTTTGTTATGGAAAACAAAACCAAGTGCATGCAGATCATGCACAAGTGCTTTAAAGCACAAGGTCAAAATACTACGGGGAAATTAGCGGCTTATCTGTAAAGTTACTTATTGATATTCCTTCTTCTGCTGCTACTACACTAACCCCAAATATTGTTAGCATTCACAAACAACATAAACATGCAAATCCCACTTTTTTATTCATTTTTTCTCCCTCCAGAGGAATCATGTTGGATCACCAGAAATGAGGCACGCTTTCGTTTGGCTTGTGCACATAAAGGCTAACATGTAAATGCACATACAGGCATGTTCCATTCACTGGTCTGGTACAAAGAAACAAGCATAAGCAAGAAGAAAGGGAATGAAACTGTTTGCTCACCCAGGGTTTGATGAAACTCACCCGACACCGGGGTCATGGGGGTGGGCGGGAGGCTGTTGATGTTGAGCGCCCCCATCTGGTGGATCTGTGTGGCGGGGAAAGCCACACTAGGCGTGAGGTAACCTCCGTGGCTTGCTGCCATGATGGCTGCCTGCTGCTGCATGAGCTAAAGAAGAGGGACACGGAGAGATGGGTGGAGGAAAGGATGGTCGGATGGGGCGTGTGAGACAGGAGGGAGCAGCAGGTAGAAGGGATGTAAGGAAGGTCAGGGGAGGACAGATGGTAATGAAAAATATAGTAAGTTTCAAAGTAGTCAAAAAATGACGGGAGAAGGAGAGCAAGAGAGAAACATAGCACGGGTAGAACAGAGGGGAGGGATGTATGTTGAGGTTGATGGATGGATAGTGCATGAAAAGTACAGAGAAAGTAGAGCGGAATAAAAGAAAGAGAAGAAAAAAGAAGCCTGTCAACCTATGTTTAGTGAATCTGTCTCTCCTCCCAGCTGGAAGCCTGTCACCAGCTGCAGAAACGATTTAATAGCTGTCTGTTGGGCTCACACAAATCAAGGCATTGACATGTGCACATTATCTCTGTACTCAGGGAACAGGCAAAGTTTGCAGAGTTGCAATGCTTTTTTTCCCCCCTTACAATTGTCAAACTTCACAATACTGTTTGCTGTAGCTATAGAAATGCCACAGACGTCCCCTCCCCCTGCTCCTCGGACTCGTTCCTAATTTCTGTGATGTATTTGTGATGATGTATCCTGACATTCATCCATATTTTAAGTTTCTCTTGTTTTTTAATTCAGGCAGAAACCAGTAACAAAACGAAAGGCGGAATATATTTGGGATTGGGATTTCAGTAAATGACCAAAGTCTTTGCCACTGAAAAGTTATTCATTGCCGAAAATGTTGTTTGACTCTGTTTTCAGACTGTGACTCATCAAACGAATGTTTTAATGTCAGCTTAGCGAGCAACTCGGGTTTCAGACTATGTTAGTAATACACAGTCAGTTGGTTAATAGCAGTCAATTTTCACCCACTGGCCGATCCCACAAAGAGATCAAATCAATAGTCTTTCATTCGCTCTGCATTTCTGCTTAGCATGAAGTAAGAAGTGAGCGCTGAAGCTATTTTCCATCAAACGCAGAGTGCTTATTCATGTGCACAGGAAATGCTCACATGCACCGCTGCCTTGAAGTGCACCCACACATATACTCACCTGTTCACACAACATGCATGACAGAGAATATTTGAGCTTCTGTGCTTAACTTAAACTCTTCCTGTGCAAACCCCAAGCTGAATACTGAAATCAGAAGAAAATCCATCTTGGTACATTCATGTGTACAGTTTGTGAACCTGTGGGTTTATCTGGGGATTCAACAATCTTTTGCAGGCTGTGAAGCTTCCCATCAGACATGCAGAACTGTGCGGTATAGGAATACAAACGCAGCTGGACCAGCTTCTTGCCCTCGCCTCTGCATCTGTTTAATACTGCATAGCTTGTATCTCTTTGGAGAGCCACCGATGGCCATGGCCTGAGACTCGTATGAGCAGAAATCAAACTCCTCCGCCACTGGGACTAATGCTAATGATGACATTGTGAGACAGCGAAGGTATAGAATGTCACTCTGCTTGTATTTGCATGTGGACTCTGCAACGGAAAAGCCAATTATTTTCCCTTAGTGCCCCTGTCAGGTAACCTGAAAGCAGCTGTCCTGCTGTAGAATGCCCAGTGCTGGCATCTCATCCATTAACCACATGCCTTGCCATTGCTATCTATTAACGCCTTTTGTCATTTGCATAATTTTATCAGCATGACAAATGGGGATCATCAATTTCTTTCCAAATAAGATGAATTGAGGCTTTAAGAGGATATAGCTGAAAGAGCCTGAAATGGAACAAGAAACTAAACAAAAGCAGTGGCATAGAAACAAATAGGTCCAGAGGTTCTAGGGCTCACTTGCTTTGGCAATTTTGTGATTGCCCTCCTATTAGGACGTGAACAGGGTTGGACATCAGGAGGAAGAGTCTTACTGAAACACCACCTATTGTTTATTTATTTATTTATTTAGTCTTGAGGTACCAGGGACTTTGGGATGACTCTAATAAGCTTGAACCCATTGGCAGCCCTGTGACCTTGTACAACCTGCAGGTCCGGATGCTGTAATAACGCAGTGGAAGTAAATATTGGCATGCCCAGAATACTATCTTCTCTCCCAAGGCATGTTTTAGATAATGCAATCCTTCATGCCGGCCGTCAGATTGTCATGGATAGCAGCTCTCGAATTAATTGATGCTTCAGCAAATCAATTCATACCAGCAAATTGGAAACTGAAGCATGCAGTTATGTTGGAAAGCAGTGGTTATTACACTCTGGTCTTTAATAATAAATAAAATAAAGACCATAGTGGTTATGTTGACTGAAATTTTCAAAGTCATTCCATTTTATGTTTCATAAAATCCTTTTGTGCAAAATTTCAAAGGCATTATATTCAAAAGCCATTCCTCTTCCTTTATTTATGCACTACCCAACAGATAGCAAATGTCTCTGGCAAAGAATGAGCACAACTGAGTCTTCATCATCATCAGACTCAACCTTTTCTTCCATTTTTCTTTTCCTCTCGGAAGAGGAAAGGAACAGGCGGACAGAAACAACGGGGACAAAAGAGAAACGTGCGAGATGAAAGGGAGCAAAGAAAGTTGCCCAGGCTCCAGCAACATTCATTTAGTGTCAGACATCTGCTTTTTTATTGCAACCTGATGGCATTACTCTCCCCTGGTGCTAGCAGGCAATCACCTCTTTATCACATGGCAATTATCTCTGTAGCGCTGCTCTGTGACTCGCTGACTCTCAGCACTGTCACATGTGACCCCTTATAGCCCAACCAGCCAGTGACGGAGCGAGAGGGGAGGAGAGAGAGGGGGTGAAATAGGTTGGAAAAAAAAAAATAAGTGAGCGAGAGAGACAGTGGGTCAATGAGGATAACTAAAAGACTGAAGGATAAAACTCAAGGGCCTCATTTGTTACCGCCATGCTCGAAGGCTGTATTTTCACAGAAAGATTATAATAGGTTCTTTCATCTCTGATGCACTTTGCTGTACCGTGCATGTGTGTGTGTCTAGACGCATGCAGGAGCTGTCCAAAGCCTGTCCTCACAGTGAAATCAGGCCACACACATGCTGGTGCATACGTGCGGGGGCAGTTTATAGTACAGCCAAATGATGCAGTAATCTGTAACCATCATTTCTCATGTGTGCCTTTTGAATGCGAGTCCCTCCAACAGGGGGAGATGTTTCCTAATGTGAGTTTATAGCCATCATTCTCCCTTCTGATCCACCCACACACTGTCACTATTAGCACCAAGTTAAACCATTTGCTTTCCTCTAGTTTAGCTATCTCACGCTCTGTCTAATGCATCTTTGAGGGAGGCAAGGCGGCCAAAGTGCTGGAGGAAACTTCTCACTTTAACTCAAACACAGAGGAACCAGGGAAAGCTGAAACGGCCAGCCTCACAAAGAGACGCCACTTAAGATGATGAGAGAAGAAAAGTGACTTTTGTCACATCTAACTGTGTGCCAATGTGATGTTTGTGTCGTGAAGGGGAAATACAAAAAGCAATAAAAGCTGGTTTTACCACTCGCATTCAGCGTTTCACGGGAGAACTATTATAACTCATCACTAACGCTGGACTGAAACATGGAATCTCACTCTCGTTTTCCTTTGCCTTGTGTTTTATAAAATCACCTTTTGCAAATAGGATGTCTCCTGGATGTCTGTGTCGATCGTGAAAATGGCACATTTCTCATTTTTGGCATATGTTGTCAGTGTTGTACCCCCTCCAATTTGTGTTCAGAGGCCCCTCCTCCTCCTGGTTTGACTAAAATCCAATTTACTGGCTGTCAGCTCAACTCTATAATCCTATCCACTGCTATAGTGGAGAGGTAGCTCTTTGAATTTACCATTTACTGTATTTGCTGGTTATGACTATATATACGAGCTCTCCCAATGTCTGTATTCCATACCGTGCCACCTCTTCTTCTCTTGGCTAGTGTATATGGAGAGTAGGAAAACGCATAGCGTGTCTTTAGAGATAAACTCTTTTTTTTCTGTCACTGCAGCTTTTTGGTCTTTGGGGAATATATGTAGTTTATCTTGCAGCAAAGAAACATTCATCGTATCGTTTCAGCACCCTCCTTGTGGCTACAGGCGAAGCAAGGCTGCACGCCGCGTGCATTTAGTCAGCACCAGTGATGCAACTGTACTCATAACTGCTGCACACCTGCATGCAAGATAACTAATATTCCTCTTTATTCCACATTATTTCTTACCTAACAGACCCTACCAGTATTTAGATTCATTTAGTAAGGAAGATATGAAAATAAGCGCCTTGCTGATAATCCATTGCTGTCTGTTGCACACTCATTACTTTATCAAAAGCTGGAATGAGTTTATCTCCAAGGTTGGCCTGCCTCAGCGTTTCTAAACCAACTTTCTTTATTTTGGCAAAGTGATTATATGCTATTACATAGCATACATAATACAAAGGAGAATTTCACCTTCACTAACATCTTTCATGCTGTGTAATCTTTCTGTCAAGAAACCATATATGTGCAATTTCTCCTTTAGATTTAATGGTAATTGATTCTCTCTAATGCCAAAGTATCCCCCGTGCCCTTGTTACGTTCACTCCGAACTCAATTTCCTCGCATCATCCTGCTGTTTGTCGTATTATATGTATATATGAGGGGGGGTGGGGAGGGGAGTGAGAAAGAGCATTTACTGCGCACTGTGCGTGAGTGTGTATACTCTTGTGTGTGCCTGTATGAGTCGACACGGGTCTGTGCCACAGTAAATAAGAGTCATGGCCAACCTGTGCGGGCCACAATGGTCTCCCTGCAGACCGCTACTGCCTCCACCACCCCTTAAACATTTGCATTTCTCCACATTTTCTGGGAAAGGGCTGCATTTCATGAATGGTAATGAAGGTGGGAGTTTTACTGGAGAGAGCACAAGAGATGGCCTTGCAATTACTCGGGGATGGTCAATTTGCACATTTCACAGTGGGTCCCATGGCTGTGATATGAAAATGAGGGAAATGGATAAGCCCCCAAGACCCGGCTAACATCAACAATTAATCCTAGCATTTAGAAATTGGAAAAAATATTTAACTTTAACAACTAAGTAAGTACAGGAGAAGATGATTTTGCACTGCTCCTTCTTTGTAAATTATATTTTCCACAGATGATCGCGTGCATTTAGGCGATTAAAGCCCAGGTATTTATCACAGAGTCGGACAGAAAGCATTTCATCCAACCCAATTCAATTGATTTTAGTTTTCTTCAAGTAGTTAGTGTGTCTGTATGTGCATGCGGTGGCATATGCACTGAGGGGGTGCATGTGTGTGCTCTGCCTCAGCAGGAGAGAAGAAAGTTTGTGTGCAGATAAGTTGCCCATGGAATATTCTGAGTCAACTGTGTCCCCTGAAGCATCTCATGGGCCCAGAGGGAGGGACAGTGGGAGGGAGAGGGGAAGGGTAGAGAAGCAGTGTGATAGTGGGTAGAGGGGGCGATTGGTGAGAGGGGCTGCACAGGCTGTCTGAACTCATCAAAGAGCCGAGGGTCTGCTGTGTGCGTGTATGGTGCCATGCCCTGGGGGGGGGGGGGGGGGGGGGCGGTGGTGGGAGGGCAGAGTGAAGCTGATGAAGGGGTTGGAGGGTACAAGCTAACCAAATGTGTGCGCGTCTACGTGCTGAGAGTGCTGAAATCCAGGCACTAATGGAATGGCAGTACTGTTTAAGAGTAGAAGAGCTGAAAGTGGTGTTGATGGCAGTGATGATAGTTTGCCAGGCTAATTTTCACCTACAACAATATCCGCTAAGTAAGGAAAAACAGGGAAAAAAGCAGCGAACAAAGAGTCTGCGTGCAGTGAATTCGCTCAAAGACGTTTCACTGCAACAGCGGAATCCTCATTTAATTATTTGCCTGTGTGACTGATGTAAATTCTAACACTTTGGTCAGTCATCATCCCAACATGGATTATTAAGTAAAAGATGTTAAAAAGCCTACGTTCAAACCACCAACATGTTTCCCTTTTTTAGAACTTTGATTTCAGAATTTTTGTAGATTTATACTGGAAAAAATGGAGTCCAAGCCACATTAAAATTACACTATTTTGTTATTCTGCCTTCATACCTAAAATCTAATTGTTTTAAATGAAATGAGTTATGATGATGGCACAAGGGTATAAATTCTCCAGATGTTGGCTCCAAATATAATATCTACCATCTGCAGCTTTCATTGGCTGTTGGAACAAATTCTTGAATTAAACACGATTTCACATATCTTCTGGCCACTTGGGGGCAGTGTAAACAACTGCCCCCAATACAGAAGATACTGCGAGCGCAGCACTTTAATATATTGCCTTTCAGGTTAATAAGTCAAAAATTAATTAGCTTTATGTCTGCTTGATAAAGAGTTAATGTCGCTTTGTATTAATCAAAAGCAGGATTTATGCTGAGCGTTTCCAGCCACCGATGAATGAGGCCCAATCGTAGTCACTCTGGTCTGCTGTTTACCACATTTCTGTCTTTTCAGCTGATAAATGTGCCACTATGCACGAGTTAAAAGCAAGTTAATTGCTAGGTTTTATCCAATGCCTGCTGTGGCTAAAAATGCCTACTCAAATGCAAATACATGCTTATGGTGATTAATGATAGTAGATAAAATATTTTTAACATTTTTCTTCCAGTGTTAGGTACAGTATATCAAATACTTTAAAATGTCATTGTTTGAGAGTGAAGATGTGAAACATTGCCAGAATATGAAACTCACTGCTACTAAAATTTTAAGTATGTGTACTACAAAGTAATAAGATCCATTATCCATGCATAAAATGAAATATAATCTTATTGTTTCTCCCTTTAAAGTCTACTGTGTGTGCTACATATGCCTTTTCCAACTCACCGCATGTGCGTAAGAGCTGTAGGTGCTGAAGGGAAGGGCGATGGCTGGGTTAAAGATGCCAAACTGCCCAACCATCTGCTGCATACGTCTGATGGTGCGCTCCTTGTCTGTGTCGGCGAATTTGACCACCAAGCTAGAGGAAGCACCCTGAGTGAGTTAGAAGGAAAGAAAGAAAAAAAGGGAAGAAATCAGATGAGGGAACAAACAGCCACTTAACTGCATGTAGCCCTCACACTTACACTCAGCAAATGAATGTGGTACATACATATACGCAAAAGGCCTTGAGAAAATTTGCATTTATGATTAACTACACATTTAGAGACAGCTGTGAACCAACACTTAAAAAAAAACTGCATTAAGAACGTTAGTGGTTATTATTTCAAATTTCTTAGTCTGCCATGTTCATTTGCAACAACAACTGCTGTTAACATCGATACCTAGTGAGCATCTCTAATTGTGTGTCAGAGATTTGCTTTTCATTACTGCAGAAAATTGTGGCTGGCATACATAAACATAAAACGGACAGCTGCGTTAAGAATAAAAATGTTCTATTTATTGAGTGAAAAGCTCAGATATGCAGACAGGATCAGCCTGCTTTCTTTCAGTCAGAGAGAGACATACACAAAGTCACTCAGGGCAAAGCCGACTCACTGTTTATATCATAAATAGTTTATATCCCTCATGCCCTTCCAGGCTTTTCCCTATCCGGTACGGTACATATATGTAACATCAGAGCTACTTTGTTAAGGTTAAAAGACCTGCAATGCACAGCAGTTCCTACTGGCCTGGGTAGAAGTGCTCTTCAAAGAAAATTCTTCTTTTCAGGGCGATTTCTCTCCTTCTGCCCAGCTTCCGTTTGAGTCTCCTCCTCGTTTCTGTGTCTTTGGCAATTCATTTCTATATCAAAACTATTACCCCTTTTTGCAGCCCAATAATGAAACCAGCAGGTGTGTCTGCCACACACCCTTCATTAAAGAATCTTCAAATGATTTAGCGCTACAGTTGACCTTTTGTGTGCTCCGCCTCTCCTCCCCTCTGCGCCCCCAAACAGGCCAATCGATCCACATAAAAGGCCGAAATATTACTCTGATCTGACAGTGTAGAAAGGTTGTGTGTCAGTCACGATAGGAGGCTCCCTGAAATTGATGCAAGATGGTCAATAGCAGTGGTGACTGGTAAAGCGCCTGGACTGGGTTATAGTTTTCAAACTTCTAAAGGCGGTAATGTTTTGGATCTGAGTCAAATATCGAAGAAGCTGTGTTGGACAACAGGTGCATAGTTACAAATGGCATCTGCATTAGCAGGTTATTATTGCATAATTAATTTGACTTTATTATGCTCTTTTCTGTGTGTTTTCCCTTACTGAGGTATCGCTCTAATAAAGATATCTACAGACAGCAAAAAACGGTCAAAGACAGGCATTGGACCTTTTCGACTGTAGCATATGGATTTTATGTTCTTCCTTTGCCTTTCTCCCCACATTTCTCAATATTCCCACAAGCCCTCTCCTCCAGGCTAACTCACTGGTTGAATTACAGGCTTGCAGTACTATATGTCAATGGTCAGTTGGTTAGTTGGCTGTGTGACTAAAAGACTGACTGTATAGCTAGTTGAGTGACAGTTAGCCAACTAGCCTGGCTAGCTGGTTGAACTACAGGCTTGCAGTACTAAATCAAATCAAATCAAATTCAAATTCAAATTTTATTTGTCACGTACACAGTCATACACAGTACGATATGTAGTGAAATGCTTGGACAACTACTCGTGACCTAAAGAAAACAAAAAAGGAAAAGGCTATGAATAAGATAGGAAATAAATATGAAAAATTAAAAAGGGTAAATTTAACTAGGAAGGAATAAAATATAAATTAAGGTTAAAAATGAAATAACTGTACAACACAAATTAGAATGAAGGGTAAATTTAACTGGGAAGAATAAGATAAAATATATAAATTAAAGTTGAAAATAAAATAACTGTACAACAAAATACACAATACACAATATAGAACTATATAAGAATGTATGAAGAAATCTAAATATAAATAAATATATACACAATAACAGCAGCTGTACAAGTATTAACTGGAAATGAAGAATATAGTGACCAGTGTTGTGCAAAAACAATGTCCAGAAAGTCCAGTGTGTGTGTAAGAACCATATGTGTGGGTCAGTACTGTGTGGTGGTGTGATTGAGAGACCGTATCGCCTGCAGGAAGAAGCTCCTCCTCAGTCTCTCTGTGTTGGTCTTCAGGGAGCGGAATCGCTTTCCTGACCTCAGCAGAGAGAACAGTCTGTTGTTGGGATGGCTGAGGTCCTTCACGATCTTCCTGGCCTTGGTCCAGCACCGCCTGCTGTAGATTGAGTGCAGGTCAGGGAGCTCGGAGCGGATGGTGCGCTCAGCTGACCGCACAACCCTCTGTAGAGCTCGTCTGTCCTGCATGGTGCTGTTCCCGAACCAGGTTAAGATGTTTCCCGCCAGGATGCTCTCTATGGTGCACGAGTAAAAGTTCCTGAGCACCTTGGAGGGCAGTTGGAAGTCTCTCAAGCGTCTGAGGTGGTAGAGACGCTGTCGGGCCTTTTTCACCACGGTGTTGATGTGACAGGACCATGACAGGTCCTGCGTGATGTGAACTCCGAGGTATTTGAAGCTGTCCACTCTCTCCACTGGGCACTCGTTGATGACGGGGGTCTGGTAGTTCCTCTCCTGCTTAGTGCTGAAGTCCACTATCAGCTCCTTTGTCTTACTGACGTTTAGAAGGAGGTTGTTCCTCTGGCACCAGTTCTCCAGATTCCTAATCTCCTTCAGGTAGGCCGTCTCGTTGTTATCAGAGATCAGGCCCACCACGACGGTGTCGTCAGCAAACTTGATGATGGTGGTGGAGCTGGTAGTGGCCACACAGTCATATGTGTACAAAGAGTACAGCAGGGGGCTCAGAACACACCCCTGGGGGGCTCCAGTGCTGAGAGTGGTGGAGGCTGAGACATGTCCGCCCATCCTTACTGCCTGTGGTCTGCCAGTTAGGAAGTTGGAGATCCACTGACACATAGATGAGCTGAGTCCCAGATGCTCCAGCTTGGTGGTGAGTGTGGAGGGAATTATGGTGTTAAATGCAGAGCTGTAGTCTATGAAGAGCATTTTAACATAATTCCCCCTTCTAGTGTCCAAGTGAGTGAGTGATGTGTGGAGGAGATGAGAGATGGCATCGTCTGTGGAACGATTTGGACGGTAAGCGAACTGTAGTGGGTCCAGTGTGTCTGGTAGTGAAGACTATATGTCAATGGTCAGTTGGTTAGTCGGCTGTGTGACTAAAAGACTGACTGTATAGCTAGTTGAGTGACTGACTGACTGGCAGGCTAGTTGGCTAACAGACGAATTGAGCACTTACTGGCTCTGGCTAATGAGAAATTAGCTTGTGCAGTGCTAATGCAATTCTATCAGATGGGAATAAGACGCCTTGCATTCACTCTGACTCATATACGATTCTATAACAAATACAGAAACAAGAGATAGAAAAACACAATAAAAAAATTCTTAATGCTTCTCAATCTCTTAAGCAAAACCTCATATATTAACACTAAGCAGAGACACTTCAAGGTTGACAGTGACACAATTGCAAGTTTAGCGTTTGTTGTTGTCGAGCATTTTACTATCTGTACGATTAACCTTGCTATGAGGTTTAACTTTGGGAGTGTGCAGCAGAATACAGACAAGATGCTCTAGTATATATTGAATATTTTACCTCGCCTTCACAGTTAAAGAAGCTATTTAAGGTCGCTCTTTGGTAATGAGAACTATGAGCTTTTCCTCTGGTTAAGGAGATTAAGTTGGAACTTTGCAGTCAGCCCTTTGCCATCTAGAACTAAAGTGTCCCTTCTTGAGAAACAAAGTTTATTGGCCTGTCTTATTATACAAGGGCCTTGTGCCATTTGCTTTCATACGCTTGCATGTATGTCCCACTCGCTGCAAAGCTTTTTTTCAAGGTCTCTACACTGAGACTGCCCTCCCACTGTTTCTCCTAAGGACACGTAAATTTTATGGCTTGTCGGCTAAGCGTCCATTGCCACATTTGTTTATCTCAGAGGTTTTCCCATTTAGGCCTGTCAGGATATCAGCGAGCAGAATCTCCATTGCTATAAAGAGAAGAGGATGAAGTGTGAAGTGAAAGTCTCATTAAATTTTTAAGCTGCCAAGTGTGAGCAGAATCCCCCTGCCGGGTGTCTCCCAGCTGCCTAGAGAGCCACTGAAGAAGCGGGAGTTAAACAGGAAGGATAAAAAGCTACTACAGAGACTTAGAACCAAAAGGAAAGTCTGCCTCTTTATGGCTTCTTCTCGTTGCCAAGGATGGTTGTGTTGGTGTCTGCTCAAGCTGCACAAGCTGCAAACCCTCATGTGAATGAAGGAGATAAAGCCTCATACCTAGTGATATATATTTCATATTCTTTTAACTTTAATGCCTGCTTGCATTTGATAACTTAGAAGGAAGATTGGTTCTCTGTCCAGTACTGGGAGATACAGTCTGTGTCTTGGCTTCAAGTGTCTCACAGTGAAGACCTTTATGGTGTTCCTGTATTTTGGGGTCAGTCATGCTGTAACTTTGTTCGCACACCTATTAAGAAATATTTTAAAAATTTTACAACACTCCAAATCAACATAATACAGTCGGAATGTTTTTCACATTTATTTTAAGAAGCTCTGCCATGGTCCAGCAACCTGTCCACAACAGGATGTCAGGAGTTTGAAGGCAACAGCTTCTGTTTATATGTTGTTGTTTTTTTTTTCAAATTTAACTGCAAACTGTGAGCTGAAAAAAAGCAGATGGTGATAGTTTCACTCTCTCTGAGTCACTCTTTTACTTTCACTCTCATCATGTTTGGTCAGCAGGAAGCTCGAAGGATGTTGGTTTGGTGTAAGTTCTAATTATACTTGCAGTAACACAACTTGTTGTTGTCAACGCAGCAACATGTATGTTAAATGTGATTGCATTTCAGCTGCCTCCTGTCAGCTCCGCACCCTCGTGAGGAGGAAAGGAGAAACTGCTGTGACTGTAAATGTCAGCAGATTTCAGCAGACTAATGACTCTCGCGCTGATCTGAAATAAGACAGGTGCACATAAGTTAGATTTTTCATACCAACAATTCAGAAAATTTATATTTATATATTCAGAATCTGCTGATGTTTCCTTATATGTAAAGTATAATTTAAAATTTCTTTCTCACAGTGAAGAAAACACACTAAACTTAAACACTGGTATCACATTGGTACTTGGTATTAACATATTTTCACAGCCAAAGCATCTCAGGATCAGAACATCCTAAGCCTCCTGTCCAGTGTTTTCAAACGCCGTGACAGGCTTCAGCTCGCTACAAACCATAATTCAGTGTGATGGAAAGATGGATATAAAAGAAAAGTGTATTAATGACACAAAACACTTTATTAATAGGAGTAAGTTATTCCGACTGTAAAAAGAAGAGTCTACGGAGAGCTTTAAATCTCTTTAATGCGAGTGCCAAAATCTGTCAAATTGCTAATTTTGTTACTCAGTTAGTCGCAGCAGGTCATTCAGTCATTCATTCAACTTTTCAATCATTTCAAGACAAAGGACCTCAACTTAGAGAAACTAAAGATCTGAAAAAATTTAATTAGTAACATTGAGTTACTAATTTAATATATGCAATCTTTTAACAAAACTCAAAGAATATTTCAAAATATGCATACTGACTTTATGTAATTTGATTACATGTACATTTTCTGTATAATCTTTCCTTTGTTTAGTTTTTATACAAGTAGAGTGGCAGTCTGTTACAGGGCCTCACCATTGGCACCAGTCACACTCATATTCACACCTATGGCTGATTTACAATCACCAGTTAACAGAATTTACGGCACTTTTAATAATATAGCGCCAAGTCATAATAACAGGTGCCTCAAGGCACTTATGTTGTTATGTAGATGCCCTACAATACTAAAGAGAACCACAGGAAACCCAAACCATCTCCTGTGAGCGGTCGGAGTGAAAGGAGGAAGACAGGACAGAGACACACTGTGAAAGAGAAGTGTAAAAACACAGTGAGTAAAAAAGGTGAATGAAGAAAAAACACTGGGAATCCCTCAGCAGCCTACACCTATGCAGCATAACTAAAGGAGGATTCAGGGTCACCTGATCCAGCCCTAACTATATTCTTTAGCAAAAAGGAAAGTTTTAAGCCTAATCTAGATAGTGTCTGTCTCCTGAATCCAGGAGAAGGGTCTAAAAGTTGAAGGCTCTGCCTCCCATTCTACTTTTAAATACTCTATGTAAGCCTGCAGTCTGAGAGCGAAGTGCTCCGTTGGGGTGATATGGTGCTATGAGATCTTTAAGATAAGATGGGGCCTGATTATTCAGGACCTTGTATGTGAGGAGCAGGATTTTAAATTTGATTCTGGATTTAACAGGGAGCCAGTGAAGGGAAGCCAATATAGGAGAAATATGCTCTCTCTTTCTAGTCTGTGTCAGTACCTTTGCTGCAGCTCAGTTAACCTAACATGGAGATCTTTGGACTGTAGGAGGAACCTGCAGAGAACACGAATGTCCAGGATCTCCGTAGTTTGTTCTAAATACACGGTGAAAGGCATTTCCTTCAGTCATGTTCAGAATTATACTAAAGCTGTATAGAGTACTCTTATATGATATAACTATTAATTTTTGGCATTTGCACGGAGTTACTCTATGGTTGTTTTTCCAGTGAGGCCAACCATTACACTACCCCAGCTAGCCATAGAAGGATAAATGGACTTCCTATTCAAGCTTAGCTCTTATAATAATGGATGACTGGGAACTTGTTTGGTTATTAGAATGTAAATTGAGTTGCTAGAAACAATACTGATTGAAATTAAAGACCTAACTTAAATAAAAGCAGAATGTTGTTTAGGGAGCAGCAACACAAAGATTAATCAACCCTGTGAAAGACTGACATTAACACTCCACATTTCATTGAGTACACAACAAGATTATTACTTATGCCAGTATTTATATGTATACCGCTGCATCGGCTGCCTCTTTCATTTCATTAAAAGACGTGCCTTATTGGGTATTAAATCCTGGCACTCGTAGCACTTGCATATGTACTCTGTTCTCTGTCTGAAGTAACTGACAAGATTCAGGAGATGGGGAATCACATTTAGATGAATTTTAAACTTCTTTTTTTTCTTCTCTTGCACTCTCAATCATCTAGCTCTCTCTTCTAAGCAAGCATTACCTCATTTGCTTTCTTTTGTTGTGCGCTTATCCTTCCATCATCCTGCTCTGCTGCTTATATCTCAGTTCCTGTGTCAGCTGAAACTGCCTCGAACTCAGCTGCTGCGCATACGGAGTGAAAAAAAAATCAGCATGGCTCTGCGGACCTGACCCACACCCCCGTCATCTCTGTGTAATTTTGTCCTGAGACTTTCTTCCTACATCACCCTGCTGAATTCCAGCAATTTGCTCTACAGCGCTAGAATTTAAATGTTTAATTGAGGCACTCGTGGCCTGAACTTTGGTGGTGCGTGCACACCAGCGATAGCAGCTGGTGATCAAGGGATGGTGGCAGAGTATACGGGAGAAGAGATATTTATGCTTGAATTATGATGGGTTAGAGTGTGATCGGCCGCTGATGCCGGATGGGTAGTTCCACATATGGAACAAATGCAAGTGTATGTACGCTCACAATGGACTTCTAAGCATGCAGCGGCCAGCACTCTTCGTGCAGTCTCTTGATGCAGATTTCCTTTTTCATTTCCAACTCACACACAGATTAATACATACAAAATGCCCACTCCTTCTCTACATGAATAACACAAATGTATTCAGCTCAAGTCCTCCGAGCTGGAAAATAAGATCAGTCAGGGAGCCTTTGACCCTAGTCCGTGGCTGGACGTGGATGTGGCAGTGAGCGGTATAGAACGAGTGTGCATGCATGTGCTCATGCAAATGTTTTACCCACAAAGTGCTTCTATTTGTAGATATTTATGCATGCGCACACATGCATTCGTGTACGTCTGTGTGCACACGCATAAAATCTAAGAAGCAAGTGTTCATGCTCTGGGGCGCTGGCGTTCATTTGCTGTAGTGTTAATATTCTGTGCGGTACACCTCAGCCACTGCTGCTATAGGTCTTTATTATTGTCATCTTTTTGACTGAAATATGAAGGAATGAGGGAATTGCTTGTTTGATTTGCCTGATAATAAATTCTCTGTCTCTTTGGCTGTCAGTGGCATTTATTTCTTTGTTTGATTTCTTCATTTTTAATCCACCTCAACATTTGGTAAATAAATGCTTTTTCATTCAGTTAACATGCTTGTACATGACTTCTTTTTGCAGTCGTGGCTCGACTGCAATCGAAACGATGTTAAATTAACACACAGGATGTGCGGCCCATGTTTTTTCCAGGATCTTTGCTACACTGACGGACACGCTGCTCTGAATAGAACTGTCCTGCTGAGGCATAATAGACCATCGGAGGTCCACTAATCTCAGCAAGGCAGGCGCACTGTGCCTGCTCCTCCAGCAGCCACAGGATATGAGATGCTGATCAGATTTCTATAATCAATTTACCAGAGCGGGAGGTATAAATCCTGTCCATTCACTCATTCTCTCTCTGCCCCCTCGCTCTCTGTCTCATTCTCCCTCTCTCTCCAAGTCTCCCCCCCTCATCCTTTCAGCACCCTGCTTATAGTTGGATGAATAATTCAGCAGCCAATGTGGTGAAAGGTGGAGTAAACAAGTCTATTGCCTAATATCCCGAGAGGCTGCCAAAGAGAGACGAGCGAGGGCAGAGAGGTAGCAGAGATAGGGGAATGGAGCAACACAGAAGGAGGGTATCTATGGAAAATGGACATCCAGAGTCTTTCCTCATGACCTGCAGTCATTTGCACTTAGATTGACTCAGAGGTTGTGCCAAAATGGCACAGGTGGCTTCAAGTGGTTCTCTCTGCTCCTCTCTCTCGAGCCACACACATTGGCAACCATTAATAATGAAATCATACAGTGAAACACAACACCTGTGAGATAGGGTGGGAGGGAGTTCACTGTCCCAGCCTTTCTGAGACGAGAGCTGCCGAAACAAAAACGAGGATGAAAGCAAAGTATACTTCAGGCTACTGTATAAAACAAGTCATGACTCTCTGTCCGCTCGCCGAATGTCATGGAGAATAACTCTATTCAGGTTTGAAGTGCAGAGTAAGTAGCTTTTATTTTGACACAATCAGGTATACAGGGACCCTGCTTAAACACGAGACACATACAAATGAGCAGTACAGCTTTTTGTGCTCGCAGTAAAGCTAGTGCGGAGAGAATTCAGAGGACACAGTGTGCTTACATAAGGAGCTAATGTAATCTCACACTGGGGTTCTATCCACTGATTATGCAAACAGAACTACTGATTGATGACTCATCCAAAATTCAATTATCACTCTAAACAGTTTTATCTGGAAATCAGATTAGGATTTTTTTCAAGTACCGTGTTAATTACAAAGACAGCAGAATATTTGTTTTTGGATCTTTTTTAAAAATCTGCCATATTTATAAAGATGGATTCAGTTGATTCAAACGTCGAAGCTGAGAATTTAAAGCTCCATAGCAAGACACGTGGACTGCAGCTATTGAAGTGTTGTGGATGTTACAGATGCTTTGTGGCCTGAGTGGGTTTCTGTGCTTTTATATGAGGGAGACAGCTGTACTCACTGGCATAGTCTGGCTGCCGTGGAGCGCGCTGATTGCAGACTGAGCCTCGGTGTGTGTGGAGAACTTAACGAAGGCGCAACCTGGAAGAAAGAGCAGATGCACACCGCACACAGGTAAACACACACAAACATACAAAGAAGTACATTTACACATGTATATATTAATATAGAGAGAAATATATTGTATATCCTGTACAGTGTTCACTCAAGTGAGCCTTTAACAGTGTACAATATATTAATAAATTAATAATAATAATAGTTGAATTATATTTGACACCACAGAAATCGCTGTGCAGTGAGAGCCTCTCATTGCACAGCAGGCTGCCCAACTCCAGGCATTAGGCAGGCAGACAAGCAGGCAGAAGCTGCAGGCAAGAGATTGCACTGATGAAGCAGAAAAGCATGCTATTTAGCACCACATGCCTGTCTGTGCATATTAAACACGAGCTAAACTGGCTAAACTTAACTAGCAAACCATCTAGGTTCTCAGAACAATTAATTGTTTCTACGACAAGATGTTCTGATCACTTCTTCTGATTTGAACAAGGCCCGAAACAATCAAACCTCTTTGCTGTACTGTCCTTAAAGAACTATGATTTTCTCTCTTTAGGGTCTGGCTATGATACCTTTTTCTTCCAAAATCAACCAAGAAAGTACCCTTAGTAGAAATGATTGAAGGGGCAGAAACTAAAAGATGCATCACCATCTAATTCAAGACAAAAGAAAATGCATTCTCTGTGAAACTTGCAGTAACTGTCCAGCCGACTGCTCATGCAGGTCTCTGAGCTCAGTTTATTAAAATGTGAGAAAGCTAGAGCGAATAAAGATGCCCAGCGACTGACACAGAAACACATGTGGACTAAATCTGGGTCTGTTGTCTGAGCTAGCAGGACTATCCACTGAGCCACCGTGTCCTTTTATAATTACACCCCATTTCACCTAATTTCATTTTTTCATGTTAAGTTTCCTTTTTTAAAATTATTTAATCTGTCATACTGTCAGTCTCCTTATCATCTTCTCTGCTTGACCCAGTCACCCTGCCATTCTTCCTCTGTTAATGGGCTTACGCCTATGGACACCAGCCTATCACGATGCCCATTCAGCTGTCAAAGCACTGCCCCCCCTATTGAGATATGAATAGATCGGGGCTAGAGCTCGCTATGACCTGGACAAGGATTTTGCCACAGTAGTACAAACCATACATCAGTATAATTATGCATTTAACACTTCCTGCACCTTTTTAAATAAACTAAAAAAACTGAACGTGTGAAGCGGTGAGGAAGCATAAAATATTCTCTACATGTCATTTTGTATCACAGGACTTTGAGATGCAACATGGTGATGAATTTTTTTTCACTTGTTTAGATGTTTTTTATTTGATATGATATAATTATACTACTAGTACTGCTACTGCTACTACTACTACTAATAATTATTACTATAAAAAGACTTTCAAATGATACTCTCAGCCATTACCAGAAAAAAAGAATTGTGATGATGTAATAGAGGATAATGACTTGAGTGTTGACAGTTAACTTAGACGGAGCATAAATACTGCACAGCCACAAAGAAGAATGCAACTCGTTCCCATCCCCACAGTGGGGACACTTGAATCGTTTTGACATCCGTCTTTCTTTTCTCCTCCTCCAGCGTACTGCAGAGTCAGAATGTTCTTCAAACCCTTTTAGATATAATTCCATAACAATTTCCATAAGCACCGGCTGGGGAATAGGCTTTAGAGACATGAAAAACCACTGGTCTCTTTGCTCTTTGTTGCATGGCTATCTCAGAAAGGGCTTCAGGATATCAACACTTCAGTACCTGCGTAAAGTCCAGCGGTACATTCAAAACAATAGACATCAGCAGGATAATGACTGGGATTTTGTTATGCAGGAAATTCAGGTAAATACTGAAAAAGTGTTTGCAAAGCCAACAGGGTAATTTTTAAATCATTGCTGAATTAGGTGGGATCACAGCAAGATATCACATGTGGTGAGAGAGCTGGGTTTTCCAGGACTAGTAGCAAGACTAAAAGCAAAAACATTGTCCTAATTAGAGTAACGATAAATTTAAATATGGCATCTTTTAGAAACTATTAGACTTTGACAATCCCGTGTCCCAAACAACATAACGTTAAATTTTTGACATCAATTAACCAGTCGGGCTACTTGACCTATATCTGATGGATGTGCTGCACAGATTTGAGACACACACTCGGATGCACTGTCACTTCTTTGTCAGTGACCTAAATAATGCTGTCAGCTGTATCACGGCTCTTACCTTTGCTGTTTCCGTCAGGACCTCTTAGGACCGTGCACTCTTCGATGACTCCGTAAGGCTCGAAGAGGCGGTAGACATCCTCCTCGGTCTGTTGTTTGTTCAGCATCCCAACAAACAACTTCCTGTCTTCTGGAACAAAAACAAGAGTCAAAAGATTACATTACAACTTTGACCTCAATTATGAAACCAATTTAAGAGCATACAATAGTGAATTGTACAGTAGAGTCACCGTTGGTGGAACAGAGACAGCAATTTAAAAAGGAAGTCTCATTTTCCGCAGGAACAAAGACACTTTCGCGGAGCCTCGGTACAGTAAAGTAACTGTCTAGTTTATTTAGTGCAGGTTGGCCTTGAGTCACATTGTATTATCTCTTTTCCCAGACTGATCATTTTAAATCTCCACTATAAGTGGGTTTAGTCCCATGTGGGCACATATACTATAGCAGCAGGGGGTAAGTGAGTGGTCAGGGGCTGGAAAGAAGAAAGGAGGGAAATGGTAGACTAATGAAGAGGTTTCTCACATGCTCACACACGCAGCCACAGAGACCCAAGACAATGAGAGAGTCTTTGGTCCTTTTAAAAGCAGGAAGGGGCTCCAGGCAGCTCTAACCTCCTACACACCACACTGTACTGGCTGAAAGCTCCAGTTCTCTCCCTCTTTCTTTTACTCACTCTTTCTCCTTCCCCTTTATTCATCTATCTCTTTCCTGCGTTCTTATTCTCTCGCTGATTCTACATTTTTCCCCTCATTCTTTTTCAACTGCCCGCCTCCCTCCCTTCCTCCCTTTATCTCTCTCTTACTCTACTAATTGCTGCTGATCCAGTGTTTTTTGTGCAGCCAGAGAAATATTTCAGTGTGCTCTTCAGTGAACAATGGCGTGTCTCTCCAGTGAGCAACGAAGGCTGGGAGACACGCCATGAATAACGCTGACTTTTCAACAGATAGCCCGTACGCCACCGAGTCCTGTTAAATGCTTTGGGATCTGATCTTTACCTTGACCTGACACGCTGTGTTTACTGATGTACTCTGGCCTTCCATGATTAATGCCACAGTGCAGCATGTCTCAGTTGGCAGCAGAAGCTCTAAAAATCTTCCTTTTATACAGATTGTTTCTCCAACACTGACCTGTGCCATCACAGGAGACTGAGCGAGAGGCAGGACAGCAGCAAAAAAAAAATCACCGCCAGGGGTATTGCCCGGTGTCGGGGTGACCTGCGACGGCTATCGATTGTGTCGTGCCGTTGCTGCTCTCTGACCCTGAGCCAAGCTGATACCCACATTCCTGCAGCGAGCACGGCAGAGAGTGTGTATGGACATGGCGCCCAGCTTCGGTTTCAGCGCTCAGCAACCCCAATGATGCACCTTTAAAATAATCACCCGTGTCAGAGCGTTGTCTAGGGAGGGGCATCCCTGGTGCCGGCTCCTTATTGCAAGTGGCAGGATCAGAGGCTATGTATCAAAATGGAAGTGATGCAATGTGACATCTGTCAGGGTGGATTGGAGAGCATTTATCTGCAAAAAAAGAAAAGCCCTGAACTGGAAAATGAAAGGCCAAGATGGTCCTTCCTTTTGCTGGAGGGAGAATATAAATTCTGAGGTTGGATCAGCAAGATGAGTCAAGAGTGGGGGATGGGGCTGGACTGCACATATTTCCCTGAATGCCGTCAGACCAAATCTTACATACGGTCCTGTGACAGAGAGGAGGCCATCTGAGCTCCTACTGTACCTACTTGGGCTCTAGGTAGTAGCTTATGCGGGTCTGAAAAGTACCAGTGCAGAACCTTTAACAGTTCTGTGCCTTTCATTCTTTATTGTATCACAATATCAGTTCACAGTGAATTACACAAAAGCCTCACAGTGTTATTGTCTTTTAAAATTGTGTTTATTCTAATTTATTTTTGCATTATGTGTGACAGAGGTATGGAGACATGTGGAGATGGTGACTGCAGAGTATCTGCTTCTTTTGTATTTAGCAGAAGTTCCTAATCTGCAGCTGCGAGAGAGAAAGAGATGGAGTACATGTTGTGGAACATAAATGTGCTTTGAAAACAAGCTAACAATGCATGAAAACAGATCATCTAGTAGATCTGTTCCACTGTCTAGGATTCTGCTCTGGCTGCTCTCAACTAAAACGCTCCCTTGGGAATTCAGGTCTTGTGTTCATTGCCAATAGAAACATTATCTCATTTATCTACAACGCTGCAGCACAGGCGGCGTGCAAACAGACACAAACAGAGTGAAAACACCTACAGTCATTTACAGATATCTGACAGGGGAGGAAAAAAAACGAACAAATGAGGGACAAAGGGAGGGAGAAAAAAATTAGACGCAGAAACAAGGATACCCTTGCATCCCCTGATACAACGGATTAGAGATAACAGCTCTCCCCCCATGACCACACGCACAGTATACACATGAGTGCATGCCCCACTGTTAACTATCTTGTAACTACAGAGTATTGACATTTTCTCGGGAATCACCTTAACCCGCCTGAGTGCTGCCAACTGCTATTGCTGCTAACTTCCATCCGCTAACTGCAGCTACAAAACTCTCACAGCACCCAAGGCTGCTGCTAATTGCAAAGCCGCTGCTAGCTGCAAGTGTAGTTAATACTAATCTCTTGTTTAATCACTGCTGTGTTACAAGCTGCAGCACATATTACAAATAATCTGCATTTTCACTGCAGTGCAAAGCTATATACATATGTCTGTTTGTGTGAATGATACTGATTTAAACAGAGGGGGGAAAGGTTGTCTTTTCCTTTGGTTTCGTCAATACCTTGTTTCATTACATTTCTGAATCTGGATCTTTTAAAGAATCTGGACACAGTGATATAAATTGGCAGAGCCTCTGTTACTTCTTCCCTTTACTGTTTGTTTTTTTTGTATGCTCTTCTTTCATAAATCCCGAACTAATACGATGAAATACTCAATTTTTCCCTTTCTCCATTTCTTCTAGAGAGTATCTTTCTTTCATATTTAGTGTAAAAAAAGCTTGTGACAGAAACAGCGATCTACCAATTCATGGCTAAAGATGAGATTCAGAAGAGTGCCATGCTTATGCATGCTTTTATAAGTCTAATAAAAGGAATGTGTATTTATGCTTCTGCCTTTGTGCATACATAAAATAGTAGCCGTTTTTGCGCAGACCTTTATGCATCTGGTCCAGTACTTCCTGGACCATGTTCAGTTGATTTCAGTTGTCACAGTAATTCAGGAGCACCTCTCTGTGTATCCTTTATCAGAAAGAAACTAAATTCAATTTGTGATTCACTGACAGCTTTTAATAGCTTTCTCAGGTATTAAGGCATTAAGATGCATTTACAGCTCACTGTAGCAGAGTACTGTATTCAACTTCAGTGACACACCACTGATGTCCTGATATTCACCTCCCCATCATGTTTAATTTACTCTGAGTTACTAAACAGATGCTTGTTTGGAATAAATGCATTGGAAATTAAACTCCAGAATAATGAATTGGCAGTGTGCTGTCTCGTTATAAATATTGATTTCCTATAAGATTTATAGGTCCATTTGAAGCTGCTCTAATCAATATAAACTTTTCAGACTAAGCATGTTGGCCCTGCGTGAACTCTTAGAGTTAACAGCACTAAAGCAAATTAAAATCAGTAATATTTCATATCTCAATTTTTCATGCTGTTGCCTAACCATTAAACTACGTGCATGACAAACAATAGCGCAGTAATCCCTTTCTCATGCGTGTGTTCTCAAGCTCAAAAGCACAATACTTTCTTCTCTTTGTTTCCACTGGAAGTTTAAAAAAAATCTCCTCTTCACAATAAACAAAAATACACCACATCTCCAGCACAGTCTAATATACTGTAGACTTATTGCGCTGCGTTTGATGATTACGCTACATTACTATGCAAGAATTTGACAGTGGATTGAGACTTTGTGAATAGCAATGGGGCAGAATGGGAGTTTTTGGAGCAACAAGATGAAAAGAAAAAGAGAGAGAAGCCGGGGAAGAAGAGACGCAGAGAGAGGGAGAGAGTAAATGTGTGGGAGAGTGGGAGTGATGAGCCCATACTGTAAGTTGCTGTGCATACAGTCCTGTAGTCCTTGATAAGCCAGGATGGATGAAAGAGGCAAACCATTGGAGTGGGTAAATCATTGTCAGCGGTGGGTAGGATGAAGGAAGCAAAGGGACGTGAGACAGGAAGGGAATGGGATGGAAATGGGAGTGAAGGGAGGAGGGAAAGCATACCAACAGCTTTAGGCGCTCCCTTGTTTTCAAATTTCCCTTTTCTAACTGTCTCTTTCTCAATTATTTGCAGCGGAAAGGCAGTATTATGGAAGGAGTGAGAGATATTGTGACAGAGGGAGAGCGTGCGCTATAGAGAAAAAGTACTTGTCGTAAGGATGGGGAGGTTGCTATGACAACTACTTATACAGTGGGCTGTCAGTCATGTTTCATTGGAGTTTGGAGAGGAGGAGATGAATGAAAGGAGCAGAGGAGTTGGGGAAGGAGGGGTTGGAAAAGGGTCATTTCTCCATCTGTCTGCTGAGCCCGAGTGTAAATTTGACTGTCAGGCTTGCAGATAAGGACAAATTATGAACAATATTAGCAGGCTGATAAAAGGGAACAATAATGAATGGATAAATATATTAAAACCAAATGAGATAGCATCCAGGCAGAAACAGGGGCCCTGAGAAGCCATCCAGGTTTTCTCATTTGAAGGGGAAGATAAGAGCCAGGGAGAGGCTATGAAGGGGAAGGATCTACCATATTAGAGTTAGCTACTGTAGCATACTTCCTTGTCAGAAGAAAGAAAGAACCAAAAATCACCCTGTAGCAGGAATACCAAACACTCTCCCTCCTTCACAAGCCTATTATACTTCTCCAGTGAGCAGGATGCCACACAATAACAGTGTCAGCATGTGTTCAAGCATAAAAAACACAGACTGAATGGAATGAAATTAATTAACCCTAAGAGATCACAGTTCTTAGCCAGTGGAATTGAATCCAATTTATTACATATAGGGCTCTAACTAGGGTTGTGTTTGCATTAATGAGATGCGTGCATGGATGTGTGCAAGTACAGCACGTGTGCACTCTTGTGTATAGGTGTGCTGAGGGCATCCCTCCTACCCTAGGTATAGCAAGGACCACGGATAAGAATGGAGACCAATAAGGCAGAGAGCCTGAGGTTTGGCTCGGCCTCGAGATGAGAAAACCCTGCCAAATTAACGTCTGAATAATGAGTCTTTTATGTGCTGCATTAATGCCACAGAGAGGATGGACACATTTTGTCATAATGTTGGAGCCACATCACACACAACCCAGTTAGCAGGTTCCACCAGCACACCTTTAACTAAGGAAGAAATATGGGTTGATGGAATAGTTTGTTTACCAATTTCTAAACTAAATTAGCACTCCTGTGTGTGTGTGCAGCTGTCTTTTGAAGTTTGCATGCTAACCCACTGAGTTGACAGCACAAACCGTAAGGCCTACCATGCGCCCGCCCTAATGAGGTAGCTTATTAGCGCTGTTTCCCTTACGACTTCAGATGTTGCTTGGAAACAGCACAGCAAAGAAAACAATAGTGTAGATCCAACCAAAAAGCCATCAAACCTGGAGCTCGCTGATGTGCAAATTCAACACATTGTTGAACCTCATATGACTGAATGAAGAATGAAAACTAGATTTACTGACTGAATTTAATTGTTTATGAATGCTAAACACACTGTATTTTATTTTGATGCTCTACAGTCTACAGCACCGTCAACCATACATTAGGTCTACAATTCATTTTTGACACGTTAGCTTTAACAGGCGCTACAGACCTGCTTCTCTAACTCTTGCAGCGCCTGTGGTGACAATGGCTTGACTTCATGTCATAGTGTCATCATGTTGGTGTCGCGGCTTGTCATCGGCAGCCGCAGCCCGTAAAACCCATCAGTAAAAATGCCATACAGCGGTGCACACAAGGCCTTGATAGTAATTCTTCAGAAACAGTGCATCCCTCAGTAAGCACCCCTCTGGGACAGATTCCGCTTCACCGCTTTAACATACATATAGGTATACGCTGCAAACATGCGGGAAGCAACACACAAAGTATGCAATTATCTAAACACACAGACACACGCACGCACAGAACAGCAACTACATCAACAGGCACACTAAAAGAAACATTTACTATGCATGGTCCATGTATCGTATACACCGAGAGCCAAAAACACTGTACAAACAAACATGATCGCAATGAGTAGGAGGCTGCGGTTGGTAAGTGTTGCATCACAAGCCCTATAGCGTTTTAATCGGGCCAAAGAGCTTAAGATCAAACGGTAACGTGTTACCAAACAGCAGCCTCATAAGAAAAGACAGCTTCTATATGCCACAAACATGTCCCCCACACACCAACCGAGTCTTCTCCATTTCTGAGGGGATTTGGAAACTAGTGATCATGAATTCTTTCTGGGCGCTGGCAGAAATAATGATGGATAGCATATATGACACCTAAAAGACTCACCTGTGCATCTACACACGCTCACACATGTTTGTATATAAATGCGCATATAAACACATAAAATGCACATACAGCAAAGATTGTACGCATTAATGCGATCTAATGGCTGCTTTGTTCGGTGCTGCTGGCTGGGGGATCCCAGCAGCATCTTGGCCCCCACTGGAAGCCTTGAACATATAATTACAGGCCCCTGAATTGGTTCTCCCTCCTCTAAACGTTCCATCTAAGACCTCTGAGGTGTGTAAGTGTGAATCTTGGCGTGCACGGTTGTTTTGTGCGCTCTTGCTTTCGGTACAGTTACAGTCAGCTCATCGCCCAGTTGACAGCTTACACTCCCACCTCAGAGGAGAGCAGCTGAAAGGAGAAGAATAGAAGCAGAAATTGCTTAAAATATTTTATCGCCGCCATATACGTCTCAGCAAATTTACACTCAATATGATAACAAATGTGAAATATTACTCACAGCTTTGTGTCGACTTCAGTGCATTAAGGCGCTGGTCATAAATCCTGAAACTGCTGTGCAACTTGCCTACGTAGCTACTGTATATAAACATTTACAATATGGCTCTGCTATTTATATTCTCTCCCTTCATAATGCCATCTGAAGGGCATTTTGGCATCCGTTATATTATGGATTTTTTTCTCCCACATTTTCCTCTATCCCATTTATTGCCATTCTTCTTTCCCGTCCAGATTGTATTTCTATACAGTAGAAGGCCTTTTACCTTTGGCAGTATTCAACACAGCGCTAGCCTGTTTCTTAATTATTTTCTCATCGCTCCACTGACACTGATTCATGAGGGTAACGGTGGACACACCCCCATGGCCAGCCCCCTCGCCCAGCCTCCTCCCCACCACCCCTTCACATAGTTTTTCTCTCTTTCCTACCTCTTCCTTACAGTAGAGTTGTTCTCAGCTTACAGATTCAATCATCTCCCGGACGTTATTTTTCTTTCTCTCTGGTCCCATTTTTGGCCCCTTCTGCCTCAGCATCTCCATGTCTTTTCCTTCTCTCACATTACCCTGTGATTATCTTGGCTGGCTAATGAGTTACCTTCATGGCAACTCATTAGCCAGCCAAGATAATGCTTATTTTCAATTAATTCACTTTGTCTTATATGGAGAGGAAATAATGGACTTCATAAAGAGATGACTAAGGACTTCACCATACATTGAATCAAACCAAGCTCCACAATCCCCCCTACGATGTGTCATATCAGTATCCTCTGACTTCTTGACCTCTCACCCCAAACAGCCTGGTTCTGCCGGAGGGTTTGTTCCTGTTAAAAGGGAGTTTTTCCTTCCCACTGTCGCCAAAGTGCTTGCTCATAAGGGTTATATGAATGTAGGGTTTTTTTCTGTATGTTTTACTGAAGGGTCTATCATTAGGAAAACCATCATTAGAAAAAGGACAATAGGAATTTTCGCGGTAACGCAAAGCCGAACTAATATCTTAGAGAGCAACACAGTAAAGCAAGTAAAAGTGAATAGAAATGATGGGAAAATGGGCGCATGAGTTTGCCAGAGAGAGAGAAATGAACCAAAGGAAGCTTAGGAGGAGAGAGCGAGGGGCCATGCCTAACTCCAGCTCAAGAGAGAGTGAGGACGTACCAGAATATGGGCTATCTCTCTGAAGCTTTGTCTGCAAGAGCAACTGAGCTGGCAGATGACTCTGCTGCACATGGACAAAAGAGGCTTACAGGCCACCCTGCATGTCAGCTTTCCCCAGCCAGAAGTGTGAGAGCTGTAGGGGAATATAAGGTGCACTCATGCACTCACCTGACTAGACCTACAGAGACCTCGGTGAAAGTGGATTCAGATTTTCTCTATGACTATACAGAATGACATCAGCCAGCAACTTTGGTTTCCATAAATTGTAGTCTGGGGCAGAGCGTTTCTTTACTCGAAAAAAAAAACTGCAGTGTTAACAGTTATAAGATGGGGGGGAAATGATGTATGAGGCGAGGGTGCAAATACATAAGTAAATGCATAAGCTCTAAAGCACGTTACTGGCATATTTTTTATACTTTACTGTTTCTATATTATTAGCTGGAGCAGATTTTTTCAGGAGGCAAGATGCTAAACTTGGAGGTGCTTTTTTGGGAACCTTTTCCCTACTTTTTCTCGTGTGTTTTTTGTATGCACAGCCTCTGTACTGCTGATATGACTGCAGGGGGAGGACCTAACACTGTCAGTCACATTGACAGCTAAGCTGCCTTATCTGCTCTCTGCTGGTGCACTTTTAATTGGCTAGAAGGTCAATCTGCACCTTTTAGAGGATGTAATTGCACCAAAAGCATTTCATAATCCAGGACAGCCGTACTGTTTTTTGGGCCTAAGGCGAGCATGTGCACGAGGCTTTCATATTCTTGTGATATTTTTTTTTATCCCTACTTGTAAGAATAATAATTTTGGGGAGTTCTGCACCACTGTACTAATGAACTCCTGCAAAGGTTTTTATAGCAGAGCATTTATAGCAGAGAAATGTGTGTGATGACTGAAGGTATCTGCACGATTATTACTGTAGATACAGCACGAAGCTTACGTTGGAGGCTCCTGACACAAAAATTTGACGTGAGCTGCTTGCTGTTGAAAAAAAGAAAAAAAAGAAAAAGCTGTGCTGGTTTGTGTTTTATCAACATGACAAAAATTGTTACAGGTTTGTAAGGAGCAGAACTATAAGAAAGGAAAGATGCATCGCCATCTTCATCAAAGCTAATGCTAGTGGATGAAGCAACATCATACACCAGCCGAGCAGGTAGTTCTTTGCAGCATATTTGTAAGAATATTTCACCGGAGAGAAAAATAATATGCATTTGACAATATAACAATGTACTTGCTTTTCTCTTTCACTTGTATTTTCTCTGCCATCCCGGATAAAGGCATTTCAATTTTCTCAAAAAAAAAGCAGCCGTACATGCTAAAAACACACTATTGTTGCAGGTGAGAGGCTGAGTGACATTACAAATCTTAGAACGTTGAGGCATGTTCCTTTTTTGGGGGGGCTGGTATGGAGGATGGGTCGATTGATATCAGAACTGAGAAAGATGAGTGTGGATATGCACATGTTTGAAAGCACACACTGAGACTTGTGCATGTGTGTAAATTTGTGTTTCTTCAGCTTGCACACTCATTGGAATGGGCAGCTCTCTTTGTCTACCTCCCTAATTTCCCTGACAGCCCATTTGTTTTCATTTCGAGGATATTTTGCTTCATATATAATGAAATAAACATCTATATGTTGTGCAAATCATCAAGAGGAAAGCTGGCATTCCTCATCCGATGTCAGATACATGTTGGCATTGCTATTATACTTCATCCATCAGTTTTATTGGATTTGTTTATTGTCACAGCAAATCATCTAGTGTCCTGTATTAAAGGAAATTGCAAAGCCTACACCCTGTCTAAGAAACCAGTGAACTGTAAGACTACCATACTTTCCGATTTAGCGTGCAGAATGTGTATCTTGGAATAGGATTTTTTTGAGGTAGTGAAAAAAATTTGAACCCGTCAAGCTAGCACGTTACAGCAATGGAAAAGGACTGTCTTTTCTTTTTCATCAGCTTAGACCAAACTATCAGGCAGATGGCCTTTTCCTCTACCCCTCTCTCTTCTTTGCTTCCTCTCTCTCTTACTGACAAACCTTACAGTAAGCATTTTAATTCCCCCTGACCTTTACTGATCTCACCCAGGCAGTTTTGTCCATTGCTTAGGGCCAAAACAAAATGAAATTTGAATTTCCGCTCAGAATAATTTAAGAAGATCCTTTCTATACAGGGAGTCTCAACTATTTTGTAGTTTGGGTGCTGCCAACTTACTAAATAGACTTTCCGTAAGAGCTCTCTCTCTCCCTCTATTTTTCTTTTGCCTGTGGGACTGGGGGATCACATATAGTGTGATTTGAGCGTGTGAGAATGGGAAAGACGGGGGAGACTGAGTGAGCACAACATCCCCAACCAAGTCCTCTGTTTCGCATGTATGTGTGCACAAGCACATAGCATACACACAAACACAGACGTGCTCCAACTCCAGCACACTGAGCACCAGAGGGCTTTGTGTGCAAGGCTGAGAAATGCCATGTCAGCACGTACCACATGGAAGTTTAGAGGGGAGGGAAAAGCTAAATAGTATAAAAAAAAAAGGGAGTGTGTGATGAAAAATGCATGGAGGGGAAAGGGGGACAGAGGCTCCCTGTACACAGCTGTCTACTAGGAAGCTCCTAAGGATCTTTACACTCTTTATCCAGTTGCCTCTACTGACAGTGCCCGCTTCCCTGACTGACCACACACCTCTAAAAGTGAAACTACATAAACTTATGCATCCTCAAACATGAAATATTTGTAGATATTGCAGCTGTAACACCAGTGGTTTACACTTAATTCTGCAAAACAGTGAAGAACCGCAGTTAGTAGCTGAAAAACTATTTTAACTTTATTTCCATCCATAAATGCAAATGCACAGAGCTTTATCCGTGTAGCACAAAATACTAAACCAAGGTGACTTTTTCTAAAAGCGTGCTCATGTGCAAAATTAGTTTGGAAGGAAAATAAAACATATATTAATTATATACAAACAACTGATTTAGAATGTAATAAGATGCCTTTCTCCTGCTAAAAAAGGTTGCTTCAAAGCACAGCACAGCATAAAATAGATGCTCAAATACTCCTCCAACCCACTTTCAGTTTAGTTGATTGCAAACCTTGTAAGCTGTCATGCCGCAGTCTGGTGCTGGTTATAATCAAAGAAGTACTGTTCGGCTCTATTCTTCTCTATTCTCCCAGACAACCTTCACAAGTCTCCTTAATCACACTGTAGAGGTGACGTAAGGATGGAGAAACACTGGTAATTAGACACCTGCAGAACAACTCAATTAATCTGAAATCAACCATCTTGTCCAACTGTGCTCACATAAGAAAAAGGTGATTTGTCAACATATGTATTTATGCTATGGATATTCATTTTCCACTACGGGTATTTTGGTTAACTATCTTTTCCCACGGTGTTCGTTTTTACTGCATAACTGCAACGTTAATCTGCAAAAGACGCCCATGTTGACAAACCCAGTTATAGAGCTTTAGGGGGGAAAGGTTAAGTATCAACACAGAAACAGTGTGTGAATCGGCAAAGCTCTTGTAAGACACACCTCAAATGAGCCTACTAGACCAAACCCTGCTCTTTCAAATTAATTCATCGTAGCTTGGGCATTTATGCACGCTAGTAATTGTGGTTCGTGCTTAAGGTAATGTCGCTGTGCACGTGTTATGTTCTGGGTGTTGTTATGACAGGTCATGCTTGTCAGACGGCACGCAGACATGTTGAGCTCGAATTTGATTTTAATCCTCTCAGTGCTTCATCAGCGCTTTATCAATCACACCACCTGTTCTGGGAGGATTGGGTGTTAGCGAGTCAAAAGAGACGAGGGACGTCTGCATTTCAAATATCAATCACCGCCCAGTTTATTGAAGGATTATCTGAAATTAGTTTAGTTAATTCATCATTTTAAAGGACAGTTGCTTTGCTCCTGATTAGTTATTGTACACACTTGTCAATTACAGATCCCTGGAGAGTCTGTGCTGTGAGGAAAAGAAAGAAAGGAGACAGTCTGGTAGAGGAGTCAGAGAAATAATTAGAGAATAAAATACAGAAGGAACAGACTCGGCCATCACCTCACTGAAATTAAAGATAAATATTTTTGTCTCCCTGCTAATACGTTGATATAGCTGCAGAGTAAATAAAAAAAATGAAGGCACTAAATATTTTTTCTGGTTTGTTTGTGGAGGTGGATGTTGTGTGGCGGATGCGGTTATAGATGTTGTGAATTAGAAGAATCAATGTGTGAGCCTTTGTACAAAGAGGCCAAGTGGAGACCATCGCATTGACCTCTCCGCAGGTTTCTATTCCCATAGTTACTGTTGCTACGATACTGGGCTCAGCTCACCACGATATAAATGGCTAAACAGAGAAACCCTGTCAAAACCCGGTCAGAGACAAACACTGATTGAGGACGTACAGTAACGTATTTAATGCAATTTCAAATGTACAGTTCATTTTTTCCCATTTATCATAAATGATATGACTAAATAACATAGCAAGCAGTTTTTAAAAAATGAATGTGAGGTCAATATTGAAGTGTGAAAAACACTATTTTAGGTTTATTTGACATTGAACAAGTATGCCAACTTCTTCAACCATATATCATGAACACAATAGGTTTTTAAACCAGCGTGTCTGTCCAGAAAACATGTTTTAAAAGCACAAATCATCGGAGAAGGACAAAGAGAAAAATATAAACAAGCTTAAAATGTCCGCGGACAACAAGGACACTGTTCTTTCCAAACTCTGTTTTAAAATGATTTCAACTACCACACCCAAAATAACAATAGCTCAAATCTATTCATGCATTGTTTGCACCTGAACAACACAGGGACGACTGATTTTGCTTTACAGTGGCTGTTTGTCCTGTTTCAGTAACCCACAATATTCATTTCTCCTTTTTCTCTCGTCGATGTTACCATCTCGATGTAAATAACGGTGGGCAAAATATATCTCATCTAATAGCAAAACATTTTGACGACCTGCCTAATGTTGTATTCGTCCTCCTCTTAGTGCCAAAACAGCTCTGACCTATCGAGGCATGGGTAACTCGACCTCTGAAGCTGTGCTGTGTTATCTGCACCAATATGTTAGCGACACATCCTTTAAATCCTGTAAGTTGTGAGGTTCCATGTATCGGACTTGTTTGTCCAGCACATCCCACAGATGCTCGACTGGATTGAGATCTGGGAAATTGGGAGGCCGAGTCAACACCTTATTTTTGTGCACCTCAAACCATGACTTTCTGTCTTGATGCTCATGTGCCCGTTGTTGCCGCTTTCGGCGGTGGATAGAGGTCAGTGTGACTGGCACCCTGACTGGTCTGCTGCTATGCAGCCCCATACACAACAAACTGTATTCTGACACCTTTCTGTCCGAATCAGCATTCAATTTTGGGGCAAAACGAGCTACAGTAACTCATCTAACATAACCATGAGGACAAAATGTTCATTTGCTCCCTAATATATCTCACCTGCTAACAGGTGCCACGGTCAGTATTTTTCACCTCACCTGTACATTTCTGCCAGCTCTGTAAGTACCTGTAAATATAGCTACAGGTATCACACATCATTAAAACAAGTCATTTTAATTGACTGTTGAAAAATCCTGAGCCTCTTGCAGTCAGTAACAGGCACTACTTATACACCTCATAGATATCTCATACTAAACACCTGGGGCACGCTGGGGCTTCCAGACAGAATATTATATAATGATCACTTTTAATAATCAGCAGCTCTCTATAGGAAGTCCAATTTCTTCTTCTAGAGTGTTGATTCATTTTACATGGAGGTTTTTGCATTACTATTTCAATACGTTTTGCAATTCAGCGCCAAAGTGAGAAATGACGTTAAGTGTGTGTCCCCGTCAGTTCAATGCACATGTTTCATGGCGCATATCAAAGGAAGAAAGAAAATGGATCCTAAGGTAAGCTACATGGTTGGTTTCAGTGAGAGCTAGCGGGGAGCAGGGTTTCTATTGCAAACCAGCCCAGTTAGAAGTCAAAGCTCGTGTGAAATTAACAGAACATTGAATATACTGTGTTATGTCAACCCTGTCTGCCTCTTTCTACCTGGACTCCTCCAAACCACTTTCACTCAATTCACTATTGCTCCGGTACCTCGCCCCTTTCCCGAAGGTAAAATATCCCAGGAAGCAATCCAACAAAATTTGACCCAATGTTCTCCTTGTAAAAGCAAAACTAACCCCATGTGCACAGAGGCAGGGCAGAGAAAAGGGGAGAGGGCTTTCATAAATGCAAACCAGTGTGCTCTAAAACCACAGGGGTGAATATAACCTTTTGCATCAGAGGACAGAGTTATTAGCAAAGCCAAAGTCAGAGCAGTCATTTAACTGTCTTCACAGTAACTGCTTCTCCCATTTGTTTCAGTGGTGAATCCTAAAAAAAAAAAAAAATACAAAGAAGGTAAGGAAAGTACAAATGCCAGAAAATGAAATAATGGAGTGTTTCTAAAATTTCCAATTCAATTTCCTCATGCTGACCTGCTGGTACAAGAGAAATCAATGCAGCTTGGAGTAAAGCGTTCTGAAGTGAGGGATGGCAACAGTCTCCTTTTTTCTCGTAAAAGCAAAGACCGTCTTTGTTTTGGAAGATCACTCGCTGAAAAAAATAAATCTCTCTAGAGTAAAATACTCGTACTTTGGCTGTCTGCAGGAGCAGGCGCTAACCTATGCGCTCTCTCCAGCTTTCAAGCGTGGCCATTACATCACAGCTTTTGAACTCCTACAATGTAATGTGCTCAGCGTTGTTTCAAATCGAAACAAGAAAAATTAGGCACACAGATGTACATATTTTGTCAGGATGAGGCAAAGAAAATACCATTAACCTCGAGTGTTTCATCAGAAGGCTTCAGCGGCAAAGGGAATTAGCACAAATGTCAATAAAAAAAACAAAAAACAGACAGCAATTTCCTAATACTTCTTGTTACACTCGTGTGAAAAGGGAGCAAAGTGAGAGATATTTACCTTTCCCTCCGCCTAAGGCAAAACCCATCCATCACCCGTGTCGTCAACACAACAATGTGGCCTGCAGGATTGTGCTGTGTACACCCTTTGCAGGCCTAAATTAAATCCTTGATCAGAGGTGTTACCTGGGATTAATTCAGGTGCCTCCTTTGAACACAGGAGGCTTAGACAAGAAATCCGGACCAGAATTACAGCCCTAACTTCACTCTATAGACATCAAAGACGCAGGGATAATAGAGGAACGAGAGGGAGACAAAAGTACTGTCTCCATGGCAGCCGGTGATGGAGACCTCGCCTACTGGGACTGGCTGAACATCACATCTGCTGACTTGAATGAGAGAACAGACCTTCAGAAACACTACTCTCTAGCTCGGAAGTAAGCTTTAAGGCGTGTCAGAAAAAGTAACGACTTTTTGCATTGGCACACAGACTGTATAAAAGAAAACGAATATATAGTTGAAATTTCAAGTCACTGTGGAAGTGCCTTAAACCAGAAATCACTCATCTAGCCAGCAGATGGTTGCTAAAGAAGTGCAGTTTTTTCAGAAGTCATTCAGAAGATCACCCTATCACCGAAGACGACTGTGGTTAGAATGCTAAAGCCGAGGGTTTAAAATGCAAATTCATGAACCAAAGGGTGACAGTGGTAGCATCCATCATTTATATACAGGCCATACAATGGCAATGCCTTTCGTTCTTTGTTGCATAATTTGTGTTGTGCTTATGCAGTGAAAGTGAATGAGCATGACGCTTGTCTCGCTCACACTTTCTCTCTGTGTTGGACGAATCAAAAGACACTTTATGGTTAAAAATACTGGGCCGCCTACGCATTACGCCTACAGAAGCTGCTCGCCCATGAGCAGCTGGCAGCCTGCAAAGGTGGCATCCTATTACATGCTTGAATTCAATAAGCTCTTTAGAGCGACCCATTCTTTCACAAATATTTGGAAAGGCCAACTGTCATGGTCCTGGGTCGTTGACCCAGCGTTTTGTGTTTATTCTGATTTTGTATTAGTTTAGGGTTGAACCTGAAGTTTGGTGTATATTCAGCCCTACCTGTGTCTGTCCTTGGTGCTCTGTTCATGTCCCCGTGTTGTGTTGTAAATCAGTCTGTGTGTTTCCTGCTTTACTTTGAAGGCTCGTGTCCTAGAGTTCCTGTTTTGTTCTGAAAGTCTGTGTCTGTTGTCATTGTGTTCAGCTTGTCTCCTCCGGTCCTCATGTGTATTAGGTTCAGCTGTTCTTCCCTCCTGTGTGTGATTACCTGATTACCTTGTGTGTGTGTGTGTGTGTGTGTGTGTGTGTGTGTGTGTGTGTGTGTGTGTGTGTGTGTGTCGGTCTGTGTTCGTTGTCGGCTCGTCTGCGTTCTATGGTGTTCTGTTCCTGTCTCTGCGTCTCTCTGCCCCGCACCCCTTTTGTATGGTCTCAGGTTTATCATTTAGTTCTCCCAGTTTACGTTTCTTCAGTTGTTTTGTCATGCCTCACTGCCTGTTTTTGCCACTCCACCGCTTGTAAATAAACACTCGAATCATCAGTCACTGCCGCATTTTGGGTCCTCCTTTTCCCCCACACCACACGGCTCACCCCGCCAGCCGTGACACCAACTACATGCCTAGGTGTTGATTTCACACACCTGGGCTAACGGGACTGAAAACACCTGAATTCAAACATCAAGAAGTGTAGCTCAATAATTCGGTCTATATAGGGTACAGCCAATACAACAAAAGAACGACCAGCCTCCTCTTACAGTCCAAATAAATGCATCCCAGGTAAAGTGGGGATTAAATTGACTGCGTGGATATCTCTGCGCAATAGAACCGCACTTTTAAAATCCACTTTAAGTGACGAAATATTAAGGAACTATACTTTATTTATATTTACACTGAGCTGCATATTATACAGAACACACCAAATTAACAGGTGCACCTATGAGTGTAACAGTTTAGTGGCTAAGTGCAGCAACAAGCAGAAACAGTGTATCTAGTCAAAAATAAGAGTATGTTATAAAGAAAAATTAAATCAAATGAATTGGGAATAGTTCATGAAACTCGTTGTACCGGCCACAGATGAAATAAACACATTACACTACACTCTTGTGTCTGAACTCTGACCTGGCCATGTAAATCAATCAAGTTCCAAAGGTCCTTATTTTGCTGCTTATTCTTGTCAAAATATGGAAACACTGAGAGAGAGACCTTTCTTGTATTTGAAAGAAAACAGAGGACACTGACTGACTGGCCAGAATAAAAAGCCACATAACTGTTTAAGCATGAATGTCTGAAAATGTTCTTTTCCTCTTCCTTTTGGAGCAAAGGAAGCTTTCAAGGTCCAGAGATTTTGAAATGTTATTTTTCATCTGCCTTTGCTGAGGCAAAAGAAACCCTGAAAAGCCATGGTTACAGCAGTTTAGTAACCATCCTATTTCAAAATTGAGGTCTTTTCAGATGTTGTGTGCCATTCAGACCTCCTGGGACTCTCTGCAGTGTGCTGCACGAGGCCTACCATGCCTACTGGATAAAATTGTGGAATTTTTTTCTTTTTTCCCCCCAAATACACTATACCATCACATATTTCTTCCTTACCAGTTCACAGTTTCCTTGGAACCATGCAGAGTAGCAATGGAGCTAATGTGTTCTGGTGTAAATGAGTGCTCCATTTGTTCAGCCTTACTCACTTTTGTTTTTGTGCCCTAAACTTGTAATTCAATGCACAATCATTGCATATCTCTTGCATCAATTTGTGTATATTGCCAAAGTCTGTAGTTGTGTATGTTCTGCTGCTCTGGTTGGTAATTTCCGAGCTCCGACTCATGCAATCGGCGTTTGGGCTCTGAGATGCCTTATCTGCTGTGACAAATAACTGTTGAGCAGCAACAACAACAGCAGATTATCATGCAGAACAGAGCCTTTAATGCAGCGGCGATACAAAATGAAAAAGCTGCAAAGAGGCATGATGTTATAAACCACTCACTTAATTTGCTGCAGAACAGTTTCCTTCTATCACATTAGAGCTGTTAAACAGGACCGAGTGCTGCACAGAGATGTTTTGTCCCCACTATATGAAAACTCATCTTCTCATCAGTAGCGCCTCCCAAGACTATTGTCTTCACTCATCAGTAGATGAACAATAAACTTGTTGTGCTCCAGATATCCTTGATAGTTATCTTCAAAAAAATACCACTGGGATTAGGCCTAAGAAGAAGTGTATGAAATATACACCATGGTAATGCAACTATCAGAAAAATAATAATATTTCTTGATTTTTACTTAACCCTATTCCCCACCTCGCTCATCTCCAGCTCCATCAGACAATTTAGGCTTGTCCTTGGCTCAAAGGCAGTACCGCTTGAAGTGCCTTTATATTTGGTGCAGACACACACATCAAAGAGACCAGGAGCTTATTTTCAAGTATTTTGCACCCTGAGGCTAGGAACTACTTCTAAGGCTGCTGTATTCACTGTAAATAGCTTGGTTTTCTGTTCCAGCAAAGCACCATCTACCAGACAGCTGTGGGCATGGGCTTCCGTGCTCTCCTATCAGAGGTAAGATTGAAAAATAACTGTGCATAATAGTTCTGATGATTGCTTTCCTAAGGTGTTGATCGGTAACGCTCACAACAGCTAAAGCAAGTCAGCCAGGGGAAAGGCATCCAGAGTATGTTCTGCCTCTCACCTTTGAAAGATCAAACTTCTAGTTGTGTATTTGATGGTGCGGCCCAGTGATGCACTACAAGTTTCTAAGCATTCCAGGTCTCTTTTATCCAGTGTTAGTCTTGCGAGGACGTAAACACGTTTGACATCATGGGACTGGATATAAAGAGCGTGCAACTCGGGGCAGATTTTATAGGAAGTCTGCGTATTTTAAGCTGTTATTTTGCAGATTGACATTAAACACAAAAAAGTTAGGGGTTTGTGTTCAAGGCATGACAGGTGAAAAGCAAAAATGGGTAATGATAAAATGAGATATGACTTGGCGCATCCTGATGCCAGGTTGAATAAACGGAGGTTAAATTTGATAGGATACGACATGAATTTTACCATCGGATAGTGTCAAACTAACAAATCAAATATAAACGTGGCGTAGCATTTGTCATATAAATGTTTAGCACAGTTGTGGTTGCATTGCTTAGTCAGATTGAGAACAATAAATAAATACAGTTTCATAATCTTATGTAGATTGTATGTATTGTGTCTCTCCTGAGTTAAACTGCACAGAGGTAAATTGGTGAGATTCAGCTCAGGTACTCAGTAGACTGAGGAAAATAAGCCGAAAGAACAGAAAAACAGGCCAAGAATTGAATGTCAGAAGCTATCTTTTCCCTCCCTCTTTCAAATAGCATCAATCAACATTAAAGATAATGGTATCGTCTTCACTTGGTAGTAGAAGCGTGCCCTTTAAAGAGAGCTGTTTCAGTTTGCTGTATCTATTGCTTTGTCTAAGAGCACCCCCTTTATAGTGATGCCTTTCTGTTTTTGTAACGACTTCTGTCAGACAGCAATTCTGATGCCTCGGAGTGCTTAACATCATCCAGTCTTCTTCCTGTGATTAGCCCCATGCCTTCAACCTTATATGAAAATTCATTCTAAATGTCCTCTACAACCTATAAAACATCCATACTGACTTGCGGCTGCCAAGCTGCAGGGTGTTGCTAATCAGTTCCCTCTATGGTCCATTTAGCCTCTGTGTCATTAAAGATAATACAAATAAAATAACAGTTAACATGAAGGCACTTTGAATCATTCCCCTAAAAAAAGCAAAATCTGCCTCCTTCACCAACTGTCAACGATTTGCACTGGAAGAAAATTTTATTTTATTTTTTACTTTCCTAGTCTTGCCGTTCGTTTGTGCAGAACAGATTCCAGTTAATTACAAGGCAAATGGTACAAAATGTGCTCTGTGACCATTACAATCCTGTTTGCCACGCTCAGCAAGGATGCATTGCTCATCACACCCACACGAGCGCTGTGCACAGATAAACGAAAACACATAAAGACCCCAGTTAACACACATATGTACACTTCTGTAAAGCATCCATGAGCATGGGTGTCTGTCTTTCCTGATTAGACACATGCATCATTTCAGCTTCACACAGATGCAGGATTTCAACACTTTGCTCTACCCTCTCTTGACTTTGACCAATATTGTGAAATTGTGGTATTCAGCAATGGAACTTTAATGAAAGGTTTTGCAACGAGGAATAGACGCTTGGTTGATCTAATGAGATCCCTAACTGTTTCTGCCATCTGCCAGACCCAAGTCATGACATTAACTATGCAGCCATGCTAAGCTTTAAACCTCTTTTAGATGAAGCAGCCCTCTTTGCTTTATGCAAAATGCTGATGGACAAACAAATGCACACATATCTACTTTCAATAAAACAGTAAGTGCACTGCAGTCATTGTATGCTCACAAAGAAAAACGACCCGCTTGCCTCTGTGCAAAGCAAACTTTCTATCTTATTTCACTTTTGTAGTAGTATTAATGTATCCCACGTATGACGCCTTGCTTTAAGCTATACTCATCTGCAGTATTCAAGGGTGCCATTGTTCCACCTGGTTGGGGAGAGGTCACTGCAAGGGAGGGGAATAAATGCTTAGTGATTGACTAGTCTCTGTTGGAGAAATGAGTTCTCCATTCAGTCCCAGGCTTCCAGAGGTGAAATGTCCTTCACAAAAGCAAACACAATCTGACAGGGCCCTGCAACAGACTCAAAGGCGCAGCATGGCACACGAGTATGAAGGCTCCATGATCCTATCCCTTTCCTGCGACCTGTCTCCAATTTGCACACTCACTTAGGAATCTGAAAACATTAATATGATCATTTGGGGTGTGATGGCATCAGCCACACAGGGGTAAATTAGTCCATTTTTTACTTTATTAGTTTGCTTTGCAGTTTTCTTCATTAATCATTTGGTTAAACAGGTAACTCAAAGAAAGAGAAACATAATTAATATAACAAAACATTTTAGAAAAACCACACAATGTTACTATGTGCGCGTGGTTTGGGCGGTGGCTGTTTTCTGTCTGGGCAAAAGGCGTGGCTGAGGACTCTGGGAACAAAATGCCTGCTCAGCAGGACTAACCATGGGCTTACCAGGAGCAGGGGTGTTTTAGGTTTAGTTAGGTTATTCTGTGCTTAGTTAATATTAGTGTGTGTTTTTGTTTTTCCCCCCAATTGTGTTCAAATGGTTTGGCCAAATCATTATAAAAGCTACCCTCATGTGTCTTTGTAATTAGGTCAGTTTGTGAGTTAAGTTGTGTTTCACTTTGTTTTGTTTAAGTTTCTGGAAAGTCTTTTTTGTAGAGTTATATTTAGTTGACCTCTTTTATGGGCCTGCTAAGTATGTTTTTGAATTTTGTTAATTTCGGACTTTTTGAGGGTTAAAATAAAGAAAACCCTTTTTGAAGATATTTTTTTGCCTGTGTCCTCTTTGCTTTGGCTGCTTGGTCCCTCACAGGGGACTTTTCCATGAGTGTACAGATATGTGTAATGTTAACATCAAGCTTAGATTTGTCTTTGAAATATAAATGGAGCGCATTTATCTAAAGAGACAGACTGATCGTTTATTTTCGGTAGAGCATACAGTATCACGGCAGTTCTCACAGGCTACCGCTGTTCCAGGTTGGGCCAGATCTGGAGTCCCTCCTGGAAAGTAAATTAAAACCCGGAGCACCCATCAGAGACTAGTTTTCCCTTCCATGCTTTAATTGCAGTAATTGCTGCTGCATATCACATCTGCAACTAACTGATGGATTTGCCAGTAGACCTGAGAATGGCTCGGCTCAACTGTGAGCTGCCGTTCATGTTCAGAAGGCAGCGGCTTTAACCCTTCTGTGGCTGGCGCTAGTAAGAATTGAAGGCTATTGAATCTTGAAGGCTAGTCCTAACATTTGCCCACAAAGTCTGCTTAATTAGAGAAGAAGATAAGATAAGATAAGATAAGATAACTCTTTATTGTCATTGCACAGTCATACATAGTACAGTAGTACAATGAAATTGGAAAAACTGTCCTACGTCGGCACTACATATAACACAACACAACACGATATGACACATCACAACGTAACAAACAACACAACACAGTATATTAACTTAGTATAAAAAAGAAGAATAAGTGTATGTGTATTGCACACTGTTATTATTGCACATTAATTATTATTGCACCTTGTTATAAATATAAATATTATTGTTATCGTTTTAAACATTGTTACCTCCCCCTAAAAAGTCCAGGGAGGTATCCAGTCAGGTCAGCTATTTACATTGATCAGGGCTATTGCCCTGTTGTAAAAGCTGTCCTTGAGTCTATTTGTTCGGGACCTCAGCAGCCTGAACCTCCTGCCAGACGGCAGCAGCTTAAACACCCGGTGTCCTGGGTGTGTGCAGTCCCGTAGGATGCTGCGTGCCCTCTTGAGACAGCGAGTGCTGTACAGGTCCTTCAGGGAGGGAAGAGGATGTCCAATGATTTTTTGGGCCATGTTGATGACCCTCTGGAGTGCCTTTCTGTGTGCTGTGGTGCAGCTGGAGAACCACACACCGATGCAATATGTCAGCACACTTTCAATGGAGCAGCGGTAGAAGACGGTCAGCAGCTCCTTCTTCAGGTCCATTTTTCTGAGGATTCTCAGAAAGTGGAGACGCTGTTGGGCCTTCTTTAAGACCGCAGAGGTGTTAGAGCTCCATTGGAGGTCTGTGTCTATGTGCACACCCAGAAACTTGAAACTGGAGACCCTTTCCACGCACTCCCCGTTGATGCTGACAGGCTGCAGCTCGGACTTCCTCCTTCTGAAGTCAACTACCAGTTCTTTTGTTTTGGTGGTATTGAGGTCCAGGTTGTTGTCTGCACACCAATCTGACAGCCTCTGAACTTCAGCTCTGTACGACGTCTCATCTCCCCCTGAGATGAGCCCCACCACAGTGGTATCATCTGCAAACTTGATGACTGTGTTGTCTGGGTGGGAACTAACACAGTCATGTGTGTACAGAGTGTACAGTAGGGGACTCAGTACACAGCCTTGTGGAGAGCCGGTGTTGAGGCTGAGGGCTGAGGAAAGATGAGGCCCCACTCTAACTCTCTGTACACGGTCTGAGAGGAAGTCTCTGATCCAGCGGCAGGTGGTGGAAGGAAGTCCAATTTCCAGCAGTTTATCTATTAGTCTGTCCGGGAGTATCGTATTGAAAGCAGAGCTAAAGTCAGGTTGGGTTTCTGTTATACATTGGTTTTGCATGAATAATTCAAGGCACACGAGGCTCACCGTTGTTTTTCAGGCCCCCTTTTGCTATTCACGTTACAGAAGAAGCTCCAGCGGAATAAAGGAGAGTTTCGTTCTTTCAAAGCAAAAAAGAAAAACAAAATGCTTACATGAAAAATCATCACAGTCATGAAAGTTTAACTCATGGCTACTAGCTTGTAAAGGCTCGTCAGTAGTCAGAAATGTTCTCTTACTTCTTGTGAAGATAGAGACAAGTCCCTTTAGTCGCAGACATGCAGTGTAATAGAGCAAGGCTTGTTTAGGAGGCCAAACTACAGAACTAGCAACAAATTATCTCTGTACAAAAAGGAAAAAGAAGAGTAAACACAGTGTGTGTTCATGTATATAAAAGAGAAAAATAAGCGAAAGACACGTTTGCACACGTGCAGGAATATTTGAAAATAGTTGCACAAAAAAGGCATACGTTATGCATGTGTTTGGAGATGTGCTGTGTGTTGTGGTTGAGGCAAGCAGTGATCTATTCTTTCCCATTACCCTACTGCATACGTGTGGTTCATTTACATTCATGGTTATCCAGATAATGAAGCTTTCAATCCGGGGGATCCTGTGGTGAGAACAATGAACCCAATTACCTCCCGCCGCTTGTGAGATGGGATGGCAGACTCTGAGACAGATGGGAGAGGCTACACTCGGCCGGCAATCCAATCACATTCATCTTGCCTGCTTCCCGTTTCCCCCGTTCATGTGTTCTTCAGCAACTTATCAACAGGCAGGGGCCAGAGAACCTGGGATCATTACATCACACGCAACAATTCTGCAAACACACACGTGCACGAACGAATTCCCCGGGGTCCACTCGAGCCTCCGCAGCCTCGCTCTCCATGCCCCACTGCTGTCATGCACATCAGGGTTCTCGCTTCCTTCAAACACAGCGCTTCGCAATGATCTGTGATGAGTTTGCATCCTTCACTTGCCGTAGGAGGAGGAGAAGGCGGTAGGATAAAGGTTTTGTGGGTGAGGTAATATCTACCTCAATCTTGATCTCCTTATCAGTCAGCCAGGGTATGCCTAAGAACATTCCTAATGAATAATGCAATATACTCAACTTTCCTTTTTCTAGCATAAAATATGCTCCGACTGTATAATCATATGCTCTGCCTGACATATTTCAATGATCCACTCAGCAAAAATTACTCACTGTAACATCAGCCCTCGCCTGTGTGTGCAGCATCATGGCAGATAATGGATAAAGTGTAAACAAGAAGTTAAACAAGCTTAATGAGCAACGATTTTCATTGTGTCTCTGATGCCCTCCCAATAACTAAAACACTGTTGAATGTGTTTATTTACTAAAGACTTTCTATGTAAAAATATAAAGCTACATATATAATAATAAAAACAAAACATAAACGTCTGGCCGCTTATGTGATTTTATTCAGCTAGAAAGTTTGCCTACTTTTTATGCATCTTCCCGAAGTTTCCGAGCTAAGAAAAAGTCTAATATAGCTCCTCTAAGAGAGGGCTTGACATTCAACAGTAGCCAATGATACAGACTGTGCCTGGACTTAGACGATGCTTGAGGGAATGTATTCCACTACTAGATAATTAGCTGGTGATTGCATGAAAGCTGATACCGATTCTGCATAATACTTCAATATTTTCTGCATGCGTCATGCAAAATATACCCTTATCTCATATTCTTAACCCCCTTTGGCCCCTAATTTTGACACTGTGATCAATAGTAATTGACTTTTTGATCAATGTGTCTCTTGAAGTTTTCCGTGAGTACTGCCACCACTTATGTCCACACTGGTGTAGGGCAGTGTATGGTTTGCTAGTGAAGATGTGCATGTTAATGTTTATAGCAGTGACACAGATGTGGCAAATAGGTGATGAGGTGACGATGAGAGTTGTTGTCTCGTGTGTGCATTTACACACCCACATCTCTGCCCAGGCACGCCTATGTGTTTCTACACGAGCACGCACACTAGACACACAAAGGCAGACAAAGACTGCGCATACACTGAACCCTTGGATGCATTATTGATAAGCTTCTAATTACGCTTGTTGCAATTTCAGCTGACCTTTCCCGGGAACATCCAGGATCATTAGAAGCTGAATTCTCCCTTGAAATTGCAAAGGTAATCTACAATCCAGCTTCCTCGTTCTCCTTTTACCCCCAAAACTACCACAATCCTTGCTTCCAGAGATTCACTGCAGGATGAAGACGTGTTCTTCCATCTCAAAACAGTAACGGAAAAGATGGGAGAAAAAGCGATGAACGGCAGGCAATGGAATGAAGGAGAACAGTGGGAACACTACAGTACATCGCTGAGTTAATCTTAAACTTCTACACTCCTACACTTTAGGGTTATAATGATACATAGCTTTACAGACTTCGATTATGACCACTTGTTAATGTTATGATCTTTTAAAAAAGATTAAATACCTGCGAAGTTCGTTGGACAAACAAATTGCAAATCTAATAACCCTGGTGTAACATATTCAGTTCAGTTCAATTAAATTTTAATTATAGTGCCAAATTGCAACAATAGTCACCTCAAGGGATTTAATATTGTAAGGTAAAGACCCTGCTGTCAGATGACTGCCTATGAGCAAGCACTTGGCGACAGTGGGAAGAAAAAAAGCTCCCTTTAAACAGGAAGAAACCTCCGGCAGAACCAGCGAGGGGGAGGCGTCTGCAGTGACCGATTGGGGGTGAGGGGAGGGAGACAGGACAAAAGACAAGCTATAGAAGAGAGCCAGAGATTAATAATAACTAATGATTAAATGTAGAGTGGTGTATTATCACATATTGAGCGAAAAGAGATGAGTGAAGAAGAAGAAGCACTCAATGCATCATGAGAAGCCGCCAGCAGCCTGGGCCTATTGCAGTGGGGGGGATTCAGGGTCACCCGATCCAGGCTATACGCTTCATCACTGGAGATGATTCCACAGAAGAGGGGCCTGAAAGCTGAAGGCTCTGCTTCCTATTCCACTTCTAAATACCCTTGTAGGCCTGCAGTCCATTAGTGTAGTGCTCATATTGAAATATGAGGTATTTAAGACAAGATGGGTCCTGATTATTCAAGACCTTGTATGTGAGGAGAAAGGTTTTCATTTTTTTTTCTGGATTTAATAGGGAGCCAATCAAGAGAAGCTAGTATGGGAGAAATATGCTCTCTGTTTCTAGTTCCTGACATAAACAAACAAATCAGATAATGAAGTAAAGTTTTTTGGGCTGAAATGTGCCATCAGGACAGCTTCAATATATCTAGCAGTAAAAAAAAATGTTCTTCCAAAAAGTTATTCCTTCATTTGATGTTTCGATGGCACTGCCTAACACATCAGTCAAAAGGTCCCATAGGTGTTCAACTGGGTTGGCATCTGGGGACTGCAAAGGTCAGAGCGTTTGGTCCACATACTTTCATCCTCATTTACGCATCTTGTGAACTTTCACACTCCATGGATAAGGCACTGTGTCATAGAATGAAATCATCAGGATAGATATGATTCATAAAAAGAAATAGGTGACCACCCAGAAACACTTTGTATTAATATGCAGTGATAAGTGGGCCTAAAAAAGGGGTCGGCAACCTGCGGCTCTTTAGTCTTTATTTTGTGGATCCGGGTGGTTTGGGAAATTAAATTAGGTATTAAATAGGTATTAAGTATTAAGTATTTAGCTGAAGTGTATTTTATTTGTGTTTAGTTCTTTTTTAACTTGTAGTTCTAAATTGGAAGATTATTGTGATTTTGAAATATAAAAATAAAATTATATCTTATTATTTTTTTCATCGCTCAAAATAAGCGTCACACTCGCGGAAGCCGGTATACCCGCCGAAACGCCGTGCATTTATCGAGACTTTCGACCCCAGGTAGGCCAATTATGGATCTTCGGATCCACATTATGTCGGCAGCTGTTCTCCACCGTGAACTATGTTAAAAACAAACACCGCTCACGCCTCACAGTTGGTTGCTGTATGCATACAGCCGGCTGTAGCTTTTCAGCTCACAGCCTGACAACACAACAGCAGAGAGAGCGCAGACTTTAAGGCGGCGAGGCGTGACTGTGGGTGCCGCTCAGGTACGTCCTCCTAGACCACGCCCCACCACACACATTAACCAGGTAAAATACATATTTAGGCAGAATTTTGCAAATATCTATTTTTCTTTTTTCAGCAGCAGAGTGCTTTTTTTCCAATTATTTTTTAAAAGTCAGCTCAAGGCTCCAAAAGCCCAAAGGCGATATAAGGGTGGCGGCTCACAACAGTTTTTGTTTGCTACATGGATCATTTTAGTTCAGCTGGGTGTCTTTCCTTTTGTTATATTTCTTTAAGAGTTCAAATCGTGTTAATTACATAAATAAAATGTAATTTTCTCTGTAGCACTTCATGGATTTCATAAGCAACACAACTTAGTTGTTCTGTGGATTCTTTTAAAAAGCAGTTAAAAACTTTTCTGTTCAAACAAGCCTTTTGTTGATCTACGTATTTTATATTATTTACATTATTTACATTTGATCTTTTACATTGTGTATAATGTCTATGGATTGTATTGTTTATTTTAATATTTGTGTACAGCACTTTGTGACTGCCTGTCTGTGAAAAGCGCTTGATAAATAAACTTTACTTACTTACTTTAGTTGTTCACACAAAACATAAAGGTAAAAAAAAACAATATATACAGTGTTATCTTCATTTTAGATGTCAAAAAGTATTTGTGGCTCCCAGTGTTTTCTTTTGCGTGGAAACCGGGTCCAAGTGGCTCTTTGGGTGTTAAAGGTTGCAGACCCCTGGCCTAAACCATCCAAACAAAATGCTGACCTAAATCTCCTGGCTGTAGGGGAAGGTTACGTTTCCCCAGTTTTTCCTTTAATTTGTCAAAAGTCTTTACAAGTTCCGTTTTAGAAGCCAAAGCAAGATCAATCCCAAAAAATAGGACAGGCAGGAAAATTAGACAATGCCCAATGTGTCAACACTAATGCTGATTTTTTTTAAGCAGAAGCCAAAACCTACAACAATCACATTCTTCAAAAAAAACGGCTTTCTCTGATGATAAAGCGTAAGAAACAAAGAGTAGTAGCAAACAGCAATAAATCCTGCTACTGACTGGGTGTTATCTGCTATTATCTTTAATGAATAAATGCATGTACAAGTACTGTATCCTTGATGAATCATCTAAATACATACAATAATCCTCCTGCCTCCTAAAAGATGCAGAAGTTCAGAGGAATGTTATTCACATTTTTACAGAAAGAAAATATATCGAAACATTTCCAGTATGTCTGACAAACAACATATATTTTATTTTTCTATATTCATGTTAAAAATAAACCTCTGTGGAAGTGTATGTTGAACATTTTAAAAGCTCACCACAGTACTCAAAGATCAAAGATCATTTCAGCGGTTGCAAACCTACCAAATAGCCTCCCACATGTGGGCATCCAGTAAAATGTCAATATCCACTGAGTGACCCTCCCCTGCTGCCTGATCTCACAATCTATTTCTTTTGTTTCAGTTCTTTGAATGTGCCTGTGGGAGACATTCTCTCTCATTGCTTGAAACAGTCTGGTCTGTCCCAGATCAGATTCAGATTCCTTTATCAGTCAGTGCATCGCAGATGTGTTGCCGAACGAAATTACGAACACAGAAAAACACAAAAAAACAATAACTGTATTCTGTTATAAGGTTGGATATCTCTTTGAAAAGAAAACAATGTATATGAAGTAATGAGGTTAAAGCAGAGAGCTTCAAGGCACTGTGAGTTTGCGCAGACTTAAAAAAAACAAAACAAACAAAAAAAACCACACATAAACACGCCAATTCTACCCATAAGAAGCAAGCATACCTAAAGAATTATTTTACTCTTCGACTGCAATCAGATTTTGTTGGTGATGGGAACTGACTCGGAACCAAAATAAATAGATAGTAAGCAAAAAGGGCTGGGAACAGCAGTTTGCTGGCAGCGCTCTGAACCAGGTGAGCTGGTGCAGGCAGGGACGACACCAGCCAAAGGATTAATGGTCTCAGGGGAAGCCAAGGTAAGCCTGCTGCTCCTGCTTGACATCTTTGTACTTGTAAGAGCACAGAAATTAGCCAGGCAATGCAGTGAGTAATGGCCAGGGTGCTTCCATCAGTCCCATTTAACAATGCATGCAAAGCCAACAGAGGAAAATGCAGGGAGAGAGAAAGAAGTAAATGCTCTCTCGGGCATGTGTGCAGAGTTGCATTTAGCACTTTATCACATAATATATAGCGCTGTAAATGCAACAGAAATATTACACTTTCCCCCGCCTAATAGGATACATACATCAAATATCAGACTTATAGAACAGGATTTATTTTCATATATCACTTTTAGTAGAATTCACTCATTTTGTTTCCGTCGAAGACAAAAGAACATGTGAAAAATGAATAAACAACAACACACTAAACGATTTCCCACAGCACGTTCTGTAGCTTTAATGTAATTTAGTGATTAAGATAAAAAGATTTTTGAAATTAATATTACTCTTTTGAACCGATTTAGCAGCGCATTCGTGTTTGAGGAACTTTATGATGGGATGATGTTTGAACATTACGATACTTTTGGAGTCGTTCAGTGATGTACAATCATCCGCCATAATGACTCACACTGGAAAAAATATCAAAACGCCCACATAGACTTCTAAAACCATTCCTGCAGCACAATCCACTTATCCACTATCCATCTGCTTGTTTGCTCCACTCATCATTTGTCAGTACTTTATCTGACATGAAGTCAAGCCGACCTCAGTCACTGCTGTCTGCAGAGAAAAAGTTGCCCCGGGGCCTTAAATGATGCTCAATAACGGCTCATTTTAAGAAATTTGTATAATCATTGATTCGGCATCTTTATAACAGAGATTTTTTTCATCTTTATACCAATTTCTTCTCCTCGCTACAGTTTTAAATACATTTTGATTATATGTCCTTTTCACAATTTGTGAGTTTTTCAAGCTAAAACACTGCTCATTGGCCTAACTGTTCTCTGTATGCTCTTTAAACAAGTATCTACATACGAACACGCAAAATCTGCAGGAAAGACACAAAATTTTAAGTACTATAAGGTCCACTTGTAGTCTGGGTTCTATTGGCCAATCACCAGTTTTGGGCAAGTTACTTTGAAAAAGTAATTAATTATAGTTACTAGTTACTTCTTCAAAAAAGTAACTGAGTTAGTAACTGAGTTAAAAGATTCTAAAAGTAATTAATTACTTGAAAAGTAACTATTGCGGACCCCAGAGGGTCAAACTATTGTTTGACCCTCTGGGGTCCAGGGTATAATTGGCCATTTTTAACTACTTTTGACTTTCCGTCTACATTTCACCTTTAAAAACGATTTACTTTGCCTTGTTTGGTATCATTCTTTTTATTTTTTACTGTAATAACCACAAACATGTTTATTGAATTATATTTCGTAATTTTAAATGCAAATATAAATTGTCACTTTTAAAATCATATGCACAAGTTTTGCAAACAAAGTTATTTGCAGCCATTTACCTTTTACCCCCCCCTTTTTTTTTATAACCATTTCAAACTATTTACAGAATAATCAGGTGTTCTGGATTCAATAAGATGCCACACAAATTATTTGTGCCACTCCAAATATTTCTGCCCACTATAAAGGAGAACATCACAGCCTGATACCTGCAGGTCTGACAGCAGCAGGTGTATCACTCCTCCTGTTTCTACCTGGAGACAGCAGTCGCCTCATTGTTCTGACACACAACACAAAACTATCCACAACACTACACACTAACTACACTACACAAGACAACACATTAACTACACACTCCAAACACGCTAAACATCACAAATCTCTCACATCTCAAAACTCGTGCGCTCTTTTTCTGCTGTCTCTTTCTTTCTCTCTGTCTCACCCTCACCCCTAAAACTTCCCCCTCTTCCTAAACAACCAAATGTAATGTTGCCATATCGTTTTTGATTGGTCGACATGGTGCATTTTTCCACCAACACGAAAGGGCAGGGGTTTTTTTTATTTAAATTTTTTTATTTTTTGTCATAAGCAGAGAGTGCTTGCTGCGCTGTCCTTAGACAGTAAACGTGACGAAACTATTGAGGAAAAAACGCCGCGTATATATCGTTTATCATGACTCTGGTTTTACGTGGCCTATCAGCACAATTTAAAAACTGGTATATATCACCTTGTTGCTTTGTCATCTTGAAGTGGTTATGTGATTGGCTTACCACGACTACTTTATTCTTCCTCAGTCAAACAGCAGCACTCATGCGATTGTTTTGCCCCCTTAGCTCCAGGTGTTGTGCCAAAAAGTGATCATCGGGCAGAAAGTGATTGCCGTCCGCGGGAGCGCGTAGCAGCTTAAAGCTGTAGCGCCCAGATTACTTACAGCTACTTCCATGCAGCTGATATAAGATGCGGTAAGCTGAAGACAGCTTCAACCGTCTATTTGTTGAAAAATAGTAACGCGACCGCACCGCATTTTCTTTTTAGTAACGGTAACGGTGTTGTAACGATAGAAAAAGTAATTACTTAGATTACTCATTACCGAAAAAAGTAACGCCGTTATTTCCATCACTGCCAGTCACAGACGAGGCTTTGGATGCATGCATAGCAACAGAAGAAAACAGGCATTTGCTTAGGTGCCATATTGAAACTAGGCCCTGTTCTCTGATCTCAAAGCTTTTTTATCATCTAAACTTCATCTGCATGAGTGAAGAGTTTGTTTACACAAATAAATACTTGAAATTTATTTCAGCTATAATACATTTATTAAAATTTGAGTAGGCTGCTTTTCACTTCGTCCATATGTGCAATGTTTGTACTGTGAAAACGGGGACAACATATTATGGTGAGTTCTGACAGAAGTCCAGACCTATGTGGTGCTTAGGCCCCTCCAGATGTTCAGATATTGTATCATACTCACACTCCTCAGAGACTTATGTCCCTGTACACACCAAATGTCAGTGACTCGCAACGTGCTCAGAATTGTGCACACTCATATACACAAGATAACCACAAATCGTGCGCACTTACATTTTCTCAAGCACACTCAGCTGGGTATCAATGTATCTATATTTCTACCAATTTTGTTATTTTACACACAACTTTGGTTGCTTTGAAAAGAAATTCTAACCAATCGTATGCACAAAAAAAATCACGAAGACCCACACTGTGATTAGGCTTGGAAGCAGATTTTTGTCACCATTTGTTAAATCTAACCAAGGCATTGGCAACAGAATAAAACTGTCCTTGGTTTCATAGTTGCTTTCACAATGTGGACATTTTTGTAGTCACAAATTTTGAAGAACCATACTAAACAATTGGACCACAATATCTATCTGAACAAACAGATTTTCAGACATTCTTAAGTCTTCCTAGAAAAACATTGTCCTCTTGCACATTTTATTTCCTTCTGTATTTATTACTATAAACCTGCTTCTCACAGAGCACCAGCTAAACTGTTTCCAGTTGCCTCCAAAAGGCTAGTAAATATTTCTGTTGTAATAGAAGTTTTGCCACTACTATGTCTTGCAGCACTTTGACTTTCTCTCGTGCAATATTTTGACTAAATTTCCACTCAGTTCTTTTAATTGTGTCATAGGAGACACATGTGAGTATAATACAAAACAACCAAAACCGGTTTTCCTTATTCTTTTCCATATGGGTTAGTACTTCCACACTCGCCTATCCTACTTTTCGTGTGAGGAAATCAAGAATGCATAATCCTCCATGGACAAGAATGGATGAATGAAGAGATGGAGAAATGAAGGGATGAGGTTTGGTCTCCCAGCTGTATAAAGGTTTACCCTTAGGTTTACCCCAGCACGCTGGTTCCTACTAATGACCAGAGGCCCTGAATTCCTCTGGCTCCCCTGGGAAAACAGCTGCTGCCATCCCCAGCTTCTCCACAGGCTTTGAAGGAAACATGGCAGTAGTTGAGCGGGCTACACTCCTGCCAAGCAGAGCAGCAACTCAGGGATGGGGACAGACAGGCTTGTTGTGCCAGCAGGGTGGCTAAGCCTGCTGAAACCCTATCCAGCCAATTACTCCCTCCGAATGCCAAGCTAGCTCTCTAATGGAGAAACCGGGGACCACACGCTGTTTGGCCCCCTTGCAGGTTTGCAGGTTTTACAGGTAGGTGTTACCTAAGAGGCAGTAGCACTCCCTCTTTGGGTCATTTTTTTCCTGCCCTTTCTGACAGGTAAAACTGAACAGAAAATAAGTTTAGTATGAGTCTCTCCAAACCACTTTGTTTAAAATGACAAATTCTTTTTAGATCTCTTGTTTCAGTTTGCCATCCACTCACACATGGCCCCTGGTTGAGCTTACCCTTTAGACCATTTGCAGAGAAAAAGAAACTGCTTTACAGAAAAGTAGTGAAAATGGCCAGGCCAGAGGGGGTGGACGCCTATGGTTAGACCACCTAATCATTCTGTCCACGTTCCTACTGTTCAGGCACAGTGCCTCCAGTGAGCCTTTCCTCCATTGAAGGCATACATATACTTTAACACAGCTAATTTGTGCAAGTCTTGCAGCACTTGCACACCATTTAGAGATACACTTCAGATTTCACTAGAGAGCCAGTGGACCGTATGGCGGGATGGGGGTCAGAATAAATAGAGCTGCTACAACACGGGATGAATAAATTCCAAATAAGTATTGTTTCTCCAACCATTGTTCTCTGTCAAAGCTGTTGAAGTAGCAATCAATGCTACTGTTATTATAAATGTCTTCTAGCAGCTGTCGGTAGACTTTAAATTGGGAATTGTTTAGCTGGAGTTACTTTTAATTAGGTTTGGATTGTTTAATCACAAAGAAATACCTGTGCTTTTCTGTAAAATTGTTAAAAACAACCAATCACGCTGAAGAGATATATGGAATTACACTGGCGAGAAATTAATTTTATTACACGTGGCAGCTTCTAGACTGTTCCTTTTCCCTCTGTGTTTATAAAACAATTTGGGAGAGTCCGCTGTAACAACTTTCCTAACAATGTGTTATCAGACTGAGAAAAACAAGAGAGAATCAATAGGACCTGTGGTCATGTATAATTTGCAGGACAAGCACTTGACTGCCAACAAATAAAGATTTTTTCCCCCCCTCTTTTCTGCACGTTGCATTCAAGGATATTTGTAATAGGTGGCTATTTTCACCAAGATCCTGCCTGCAAGTCAGCTGAAATGACGGAATTCCAGTGAGCATCGCTGTCCTCGTGTAACCAGGAGGCCTGAACGTGTTCTTCACTCCTGTGTTTATATCCATGCACAAGCTCAGCTGAGACACACTGACAAGCTGCACTTTGCACAGCTCCTAGCCAAACCACACTGGCAAAAAAAAAGAAATCTTTTTAATTGCATGGAGAGTAGTGTGCAATTCCCAGCAATTTTTGTGCCGTGGAAAATCTTTGTCTAACCACAGCATGATGTTGTTTGTGTTTGCGAGTGTGCGTGCGTGCATGTGTGTCAGGTTGGTTGGCAGGCTGTAAGGCTGCCTTGGCTAGTCAGAGAGCTCTTCTGCCTGAACCAGCTGGGCCCTCCTGTCTCCCTCCAAAGCAGTCAGTGCAGACCACATGGTCTCACCCCACTCTGAAAGGTGCCACTGAGCCTCACACAGCTAGACACACACACACAAACAGGATGACACATAGAGTGCAAGCCCTAAGGCCGACATATTCCAAGGAATACCTTCTGCTGTCTACACACTGCAACCTGACCTGTTCAGCTGAGCCATCCATTCACAATTATTTGGATAAAACAAGCCAGACAAACACATGTATGAGAGCACCAACAGAACCAACACGAACCAACATGAACAGAGTACAAGCCTGAATATTTCTGGTAACTTTACAATTTTTTGATACGCAATTGGATATAAACAAATTTCTGAGTATTTGCTATTTACTGAATCAATTCTACATCTTCACATTTTATTTTTACGTTTGATTTTAGGTTATATGAAGATATTTCAGTAGCTTAATTTTTTGCCTTCTTTAGCTGTCCTTAAAAAGTCAGTCCATATACATAAATTCAGAACAAACAGGGATGAATCACTGGTATTTATCTGTGATTCTTTATTGTTGAGTCTTCATACATCTTTCACTGCGCGACTACAAATGTCCTCCGGTGATTTTTATGTATAGAAAAACACCCTATTTATACTTTGCTTTGTCAACTGTGTTATTCTACAACAAGGCTGAGCTTTTGAACTGACCCTTGTTTGATGGAGAAGCTATTTGCTCATCAGAGGTTAATTTTATCAGTCTCTCTGGATGAGGTCACTAAGGTGGATAAAGATAAAGAGACACGTTGTCTAGAGAAAAAAAAGCATGAAGAGGAGAAGAACAGCAAAAGCTAGATGCCGGGAGGTCCGTGTCACATGGTCGGCCCGGGACCTCGCGGTGGAGGAAGTGCACTTCCCCTGAGCCTTTTTTACCCTTTAGCTGCAGTCAGGCTGAGTGGACAGAGGTAGGTGGAGGGAGTGTAAGGAGAAGAGGGAACGGCAGAAAAAGCAAGACGAGTGAGCCGAAGAGAGAAATGTTGCATTGAATCCTAATGTCAGATCAGAGCTGAGCTGAACGTTGAGGAGATCTCTCCTGCCAGCAGCGTAAGAATAGGCATCTGTATCAAGGGTAAAAAATATTGTGATCTCTGATTATTCCCTGTTTCACCTTTCATTAATATCATCCAGATAGAAGGCAGAGCAGCTTGACATCCACACAGAAGCGGGGAAACATATTTTGCAGGCACGCTAGCGAGATAGCAGAGGATTCTGACAGAAGCCTTTGTTTTCTGTGTCTCTGCCGCTGTACATTACTTCTCTGCAGTTGTAGGTCACATTCGTTTCATACTGAGCTCTCTGTTGACTGCTTTCAGCTTTTCATGTTCTGTTTGTGGGCTCGTGTGATAAGAATGGAAAAGGGCAATTTGCACGGCGGTGAAGAGAGCTCAACCCACCGCCACTTAAGGCAACACGAGAAAGAAAAAAAAAAAAAAGCATATTAAGGAAACATCTTCATCAGTTTGAAAACATGTGCTGCAAATGTGCACGAGTCAAGCAACAAAGACGCACAGCCAAAAAGAGAAATGCGTAGACCCAACACATGTGACACGTAGCACGCTTCACAAACTTAAAAAGCCACAAAGGATTGAACAACAAGCATTTCCCAGCTGGGTTTCGCACTTTTTCTGTCGTGTGCAAGCATGTCTGTTGCTGTATTTGCCTATTAACAGGAGAGTTTGCATGCAATTTCCTCACAGTAAATATAACCATGTATGAATATATGAATGAATCGTATTAAAATACTGCAAAAGTGGCCACTTTAACGAGTAAATCATGCTACGAACAATATATGTTTTATTAGGTATAAACACTATGGCAAATATTGTTTTTTTGATTTTTATTTAAAGGCAGGCTCACTTTGTTTATATTTTAATTAGATGGCACAAATAAAATCCTGTTTACACTGTCATGCAGGGATCCCATTTCTCCATATAAATAATTCAGATTGTACACGCTGGCAGGCCAAGAATAGATTCCTAAAATAACACAAGGCAGGAGGGATGGAGGAAGGTGGGTTGTAGAAAGGAGTAAGGCCGAAGGGGCTGACAGTCAGTGAGACTGGGACTTTGGCATCCCTGAGCACCTCAACCTCCACTCCTTCTTGACCTGAGAAAGGAGGCAGCTGTTGATATAATTACTGTATTAGCCATAACTACACCTACCATGGAACCAAAAGATGCCATCTTCCTGTCTCATACCTGGATTTAACATGTTCACCATGCCATCCCCTGCTCCCCTCGCTGTCAGGCTGGTCTTGCTAAACAGAGCTGTCATATATTAAGAGACCCTTTCAGATTAGGATGCCAAATAGCCTTGCAAAACATCTCTCGCTCCAACAGTCAAAGTAGTGCTTCAAGGTTTCACTTTAACATTCAGGAATCAATCCATGTTTCCAATCCAGCATATTAGGCTGATGTGTGCCAGCAGTCCATGCAGGCAGCTGTCCAGAGCCGTACCTTTCCCTAAAGCACATTGTGCCTGCACTGCTTCCCGATTCCCTGATAACATTAATGCCAGACAGATGTCGCTGAACTAGTCCAGACATTTTCTTAATATCAGAGTTGGAGGCTGGCCTCCTTTCTTAGCCCCTGCTGAATTTCCTGAAAATCTCCCATGGCTTTTAAGAGCACTACAGTATTGACCCACAATATCTTCCACATCAACAACAGTCGAGCCATTCCTCTCCCTAATGGTAAGAAAATCAATAGGTGACGAATGGATTTATTTGTATTTCAAGCAAGTTTTTGTCATATTTTTGTTTTGTTTTTCTGACAAGTTTATTGCTGCAGGGGATGCGGAGCACAGGAGGATAGAGTTTGCAATATAGTCATGAACAAAAAAGGAGAAGGAAACAGATCTGTGGACCTCTATCAGCTGTTGTCATTCGACAACCGGTAACATCATTTCCAGATGGGATCTCTTCCTTATCACAACACTGCTTTGCTTCTGTCATTAGCCCAACTCAGAAGCTAATCTAGAATGAAAAGACAGTTTGATCGTCAGATCTCGCCCAATAACCCTCTCCACCATCAAAGCGTTCTTTGAAATTCACATTCCCTAAAATTGGTGTCAGGTCAGAGCTTTAGCAGCCAAAGGTAGAGCAGTCATATGAAAGCTTGTTCCTCTCTCTGCTCACAGCGTTCACTAGTGCAGCCTTTAGAAAGGGACGTTCTTCACGTTTATTGCAAAAAGGCAATCAGGATGGCCTGGATTTGGATTTGGCCACAGGATGAACCAAAGTCTCTGGGGCTATGTTCAAGAACTTTTTTATATGGAGTCCCATTCGCCAGTCATCCCTGACAATGCCAGTTCGCCTGATAGACTCATCATTGAGCTGGGGCCAGGGGAGAAGTCAAAAGAGTGTGGAAGAAGAAGGCTAAAGGGAAGAAAAGGAAAACAAAGCACACTTTGGGGGATAGTATAAACCTTGTACAAATATCAGTGCAAGATCTAAGGGATCAAGTGAGAGAAGAGAAATATAGTAAGGGTTTTGTTTTTTGTGTGTTTTTATCTCATTTATTTATTTCTTCAAATATTTATTTATTTGAAGAAATAAAGGAGAAAAAAACAAATCTTACATGATGAGCTGCCACGGTCAGGCCATGGCAGTTTGAGCATAACCACGTGTACACTTAAGGCAGCTGTGTCGAATACACACATGAATACTTATGAATAATGTTAAAACACCTTCTTCCTCGGCGTATCAAACCAAAGGTTACCCCAATCATCTTTTCAGCTGCAGCAGTTTTACAGCCCCAGAATCACTGCTTCTCTCTCCATTAGCTCTGCACTTGTTTGACTGGCACATGGGTGGGAAGAGGGTGAATAGAGAGTGGGCGGGTGGGTAATCACACGACTGTGTGTCACAGTGCGTGCATGCTCACTATTTGTCGTTTCAGCAGGTGAAACGGGAAAGGCAGGTGAGATGTGGCTGGGCCTAATTTAAAAGCCTCTTTACGGTGCCCACTGAACCAATGTTGGCATTCACTAATGGTGCATCACAAGAATGTTATCCAATGCTATTCCTCCTTGTCCTTATGTCCTGTGTCCTTGTCTGATGTCGCTGCTTTAATAGCTCCCAGAGCTGAAGTCACAGACAATATAGGCATAACAAAACAGTAATGAATTTTATGCTAATTTAATATTCCACTAAAAACTGTATTTTTTGACCTAATCGCGCTTTAATCCACTGCGCCCGTATCCGTGCCTGAATCATTTGGTTGGAGCAAGTGTCCTTTCCAGTCTAGTGGTACCATGGCGCAGTGATTTAAGTGAAGTGACTGACAGTGAGAGAGACAGAGGGTGCTACGAGAGGCTACGAGCGACTGGAGGGACAGACGTGGAAAGCTAGCGGAGTTACAGGTATTGTAATGAAGATCTAATTTGGTTTTCTCAGTAACTTTGTTTCATGTTTTGCTAACTTTATGAACCTGCGTCTGGTTTATACTTTGCAGAGTCTAAACATCCTCCAAAATCTAATCTTGTTTTCACACATCAAGCATAATGTGTAAAACTTTGATTTTAGATTTAAAAACAAATATTAAAATACACGAGCTGACATTTTTATTCATCTGGAAGTGGCATATTGTTACATTCAATTTCCCCACGCAAAAGTGCTCGTCTAACGCTCTCAGAGTGAAATTGTACTGATGTACAATTAGAGTGACAGGACTGCATATATTTTGACTTCTCTTTAATACTGACTGAAAAGGCATTTTCTTTGTGTTCATATCCTGAGGTAGAAGATGCTCTTGTTTTCTTGTTTCCTGTCTCTTTCTTTGTCATCACTTTTTTTCTTTTTTTGCCTTGGCATTTTTCTCTTATGTGCTCCCATTTTCTTTGTCACTCCTATTTTTTTTTGAACAGGTTACTGTCAATGTATAATAACCTAAAATAAAAAATAAATATGTCCTACATACAAAGCACATTTGAAAATAATGCAAATGTGTAAACACTTCATGAATGTAAACAGGTTAATTTAGACGCTTAAGAAATGTAATGTAAAATATGATTTGTGTCCAACTATTTATTTGTACACTTGCGGTTTGTGTGGATTTAAATGGGCCAATTTCGGTTGCTCATACACAATTGTTGTTTCCCTTCTGTCTTTACCGCAAAGCTCCTAATAGGCTTTTTCCTCTCTCGGTGAACAAACAGGACATTTTCTTTCCACATGGAGTGCATGGGAGCAAAGGTCTCACAAAATTAGGGCACCGAATTCAGGGCTGGGAAGAGGCCAGCCTGCAAAGAAAGGAGAGCAAATCTTACTCCACTGTCGGGGAGAAAAATATCAAAACATCTAAGAGCGCTACCCCAAAAATCTGCTGCTAAAAGCAATCGCTCGTCCGCTGTTGGGTTGTGTACCGACTTGTTTACTTCAGTCCACATCGTAAATAACTCAATTTAACTCAAAACAAACCGGACAGCAAAACCTGCATCCGTGATGTATTAGTGTTACGTGCGCAAATGTGAACAAATTTCCCTGCATGCATTCGTCTCCGGTCTGCTTTAATCTCCTCCCATCTGCTAGTGGACCTCCTCTCCCTGTTCCTCTCCCTCCCGCGCCCCCGCCTGATCTGCCAAGTCTGACCTCACTGTGTATATGTGTACGTGTAGGTGACTGTGTGAGCGAGAGTGTGTGTGGGTTACTTGATGAGCCCGATTCCTTATGAAGTGGTGTCATTAAAGCCGAGAGAAGAAGCAAACGGGTGATTGCAGTGATTTGGCAAAGGTTGCAAAGACTCTGCCGTCCAATCAGAGCCTTTGCCTGGCCTCCTCCAGCTCCACTGCAATCACAGAGCAGCAAGTCCGCGGAGAGCAGGCACACACTTATGCTCACACAAATCGACACATCAGTTTATCAGCCGCAGGTACGGGCTTGGCATTGCTATTATCACTATACAACCAGAAGATCTCACGTCAGGTGTTCATAGAGATCTCCTAATAGGGAATATGTTTGGTCATACCTATTAAAAATGTAATGTAATGATAAACAGGTTAATGCAGAATGTTCTTAGGTGAAAGGAAGTGAGATGATGAGGTCTAAATGAGGCAAACCCTAAAAAAGTCAGTTTTCTTATTTGAGTTTGTGTCACTGAAAGTGTTTGCCTTGCAAGCCTTGTTAAGCTAGTGTGTAAGCATGCATGAGCTTCCACAAAGACTTAATTTATCAAAGTCCACATTTAGAGTATATTGCAATGAGAACGAATCAAATTTGCGCATAAGTCTTGCAAGAAATCGTGCAAAATGATGTTGTGTCCAGATGAAATTTTTCGGAATAATTTAAAGTTAAGTATTGCTAAAGATAATCATTTTTTTCTTTTTTAGTGACAGTGACACAAATGATTATGGTATGTATTATACTTTAAATAAATATTGACCCTGAACTGTTGTATATTATCTAGAGTTCCAGTGTTTTCAAAGGGCACTGAGGGAAAAGAACACAGAAGAAGGAGGGGCGTCAAAGAGAGAGAAAAAAGGGAGAATGAAATACAAAGTGTAGAGAATTGAGTACTAAATTGACCTGGGGTCTGTCTGTCCCCAAAGAGGTGGAGTTGCTGTAATGAGAATGGCATACCAGATGCATACGAGGGCCGTCTCTTCCCTCTCCTCATCCCTCTCTCAAAGAAGACAAGTTTGTTTCTCAAGGTGATTGTTGCAGTGATAAGGGAGAGGGTGTTATTAAGGGTGACAGCGAAGGGGCTGAGAGGCAGTGGCTGACTGGATAACCTTGTCCCCATCCCCGCCTCGCTTCCTTCTTCATGAGCATCTCCACCACCGGCCTGCCTGCTCGTCTGAACGCAATCTGCTGGCTGGAATTACCTCCCGGCCCCAGGAAAACTAAACATGATTTCTGACCTTTCCTTTCTGTGTTCAACAGTAACCTTTGCTGATCTGCCCACGCTACAAGACCAATGCAACGAGCAAAGGACGAAAAGGAGGGGATTTTTTTATTTATTTATTTTTTTTAAGGAGCGCAAGGATGAATGTGTGTTTAGCTGAATTTATGTATGCATGAATATTTATGGGCAAGTACAAAGTGTAGACGAAATACCTGAAGCATGAAACACTTGTACAATCAAAAAAACACTGCAGTAAAAACTACTAAGGTGTTTCAGTGTTCACGTTCTCTTTTTTTTAAGTTTGCGATGTGTTATACTGCAAAAGTCTTCCTGGTATTTTGTCCACTGTCTGTAAGCTGATGCTGCTTCTGCGTATGCTGACCGAGTATCACAGAAGCTGCCACTATAGTGTGTTTGCCTCGGAAAAAAAAAAGAGCACAAGCTAGTGTGTTTGCAGAAATACTGTATCTTTCAACTGGCTAAATTCATTACATCATCACTCTGAGCTCTTGTTGTTCTTTGCCTTGTCAGCAAGTTTTGCATTGGTATTATCATTAGTAGTTTGTAAGATAAGGCTAATTGATCTCCACCTACCCAGTGTATTAGTGAATTGTTGTGCTACTCCTTCCACTGACTCTGCATAACTCCTACAGCCTCAGCACAATCTGACCCACAGGAGCAAAGCACATCCCTATAGAAATTATTTCATCATCTCTCTCTCTCTCTGTTGCTCTCCTGCCTTCTCTCTCCTTGTCTGTCATTCGTAAACCCAATTCACCCCACCCCTCCCCTTCAAAACAGCCCAGTTCGTGCTGATGTGAGGGTAAATGTAAGAGCTTACGGGCAGAGTGACCTGAGCATCCCAGGCAGACTCGGTGGAGTTAGCTGACTGAACTCTTGGTGAGCAAAGGCCTGTGTATCAGTATTGTTTGTGTAAGAGCACCAGAGGGGATTTGGACAAGGAGTTTGAGCTCTGAATGTGTGACCCAGAGCTGGCTTTACTATTGGATTAGCTCACCCTGATCCCCACAACCTCTGAACATACTCCCTAGTATTTCAAGATCTCTCCATTTATGCCCAGCCAAGCACATTGTGACCAGTAATCTATAGTTTTCGTCTCTCCAAAGGGAGAAGATATACTGTTCAGCTTTTTTGCTTTGCCCCTATCGTTCCTCCCTCCATCTCACTGGTTTAGCCATACTTTTCTCTATTTTGCACTCGGTCTGTGTGCGTGCGTATGTGTTTGTGTGTCTCTCCCACTTTCTATATCTCAGAACAAATTCCCATTGTCCACCTCTCTATTTTTGCTGTTTCTTTTTTTTTTTTCCAACCGATTGCTCTTGCTCTAACTACCTCTTTCTCCTTCATTCCTCCTCTCTTTTCTAAAGGGGATCAGTAGAGCTTAGAGGCCTTCCTGTTGGTTCATTACTAAGCTCCTCTGACACAGAGAACTTGTCTCTCTAGTAAAAAGGGAGAAGAAGAAGAGCACAGACCACTGTGTTGTCTTTTATACCACATAAAAAAAACCTGAGCACAGAACAGCAACGTTGCATGTACCCTGCAGTCTCAATCTAGATTTCTAATCTTTCTCCGCACTCCCTTATCTTCACTTTCCATTTTACTTATTTCCTCTTGTTCTGGTTCTATCCTCCTCTCTCTTCTTGTTCCGTCACATCTCAGTGACCTGCAGCAAACCTTTTCATTGTCCTTCAGTTTGAGTAAACATAAAAACGAAATGCAATGCTGCTGCTGGGCCCACAATATAAAACACAGCTCATGAAAGGAAAACAGACCCGTGCCACTCAGCATATGTGCACACCGTATGAGTCTACGTGTAAATATGTAACCTATAGTGGGCATGTCTCTTTGTGTGCGTATGTGTTCCTATTATCATCCAAATCCGACTTCCCACTGAGTGCGTGCTCGCGTGAGAGAGAAAGTGTGTATGTGCGTTAGAGCTGCATGGGTATGTATGAATTCGCCTGTTTGTCCTCTCTGTGTGGGTGTGCGTGTGGGCGGCAGGCCTGCCTTGAAAATGCCAGAGCCTGTTTCTAATCCAGGCCTCCTCAGTGGGCTGTAGCTCTAGCTGTGCCAGGCAGGCCTGCTGCAACACCAACAGAGCCCCAGCTGACAGCTCGCCTGCTCCTCTTTCTGCTCTCTGGACAATATTTGAGCTTAAAACTTTAACAGTAGGTTAAGCTGGAAAATACAAAGAGCCACAGAGGAATACAAAAATGCAGCACTTGCACAGAAATATCATTTAGCCCGTGAGCAGAATGGATCTTTAAAAAAAGCCTGATACAAAAGACAAAATCAAATGAAATGACAGTCTACAAAGGAAGGAAACACTAAGGTGCAGGCGGTAATGATGGAACGCTAAAAGACGAGCTGCTGGTAAAAGGTTTAGGATGAAATCAAAGTGGTTAAAGCTGATTTATCTTGCCTAAGAACGCCAAACTCTCTAAGGAGGGACTGAACAGCCTTTCAAAAATGAAATATCAGCAGCAGACAGTGCCAGTCATCAGTGCCATGTGTGATGGAAAATCAATCTATTTCATATCAGAGACCTGCGAGGAGAAAATGAGAGAGACAGGTCCCTGCTGCCTCCTTGCTGTGCCTCTTTAAACGTCTCCCCAACAGAAACATCCCAGAACGATCTGCGTCATCGGTGACGGAGACGTTCACAGCGCTGGTGGCTCAATGTGTAACGGCTGCTGTTCTGCTAGATTAGGTAGGTGATTGGCCATTAATATTCATTTCACAGTGTGTCTTTGTTAGGCGGCAGCAGGGGCTGACAGTGTTTGGATGGATTTACTCTACCATATATATTTCCTTTAGTTCTATAGTGCAGTGCAGTTTCCTGATATGGATTCTGTCAAGCTACCTATTGGCCGAGTCTTCTCCAATTCTCATAAATTTGCTGTAAATATCAAACAAAAGTGAACGCTCCATAAAAAGGTAAAAAAGGCAATGCTCAGTTTTGCTCAGGTATCCAAGAGTCATCAAATATTGAGTGGAATTAGGAGAATATGTTCTACCTTATTCCTGTGTGAGGTCATTTCAGTTTTTACTGCAATAATAATCAGGGATAGTGCGCTGTGCTCGCCTGGGCCTGTCTGGGCTTAATAACAGCAGAGAGTTGCTCCCACTGAAGCGGAGGTCCAGCAGGCATAAAACCACAGTAACAGGTCTTTCCCTCATGGATGGAAACCTAGTGCAGGTGATCTGAACTGTCCTCCTCATAATGAGATTAAGGGACTAATTAGGATGACTGTGTGTTTTAGTGTGACTGTGTGCACTGAGGAATATATGCCCCCTATCGGACTAGCGGCGTGGCCCCTGAGAGAGCAGGCCACGCTGAGTCTGTCCCTCGTGTCCCTCCCTCCACTGCACTAAGAGCCTAATTAATATTTTTGCATCCGCTCTGCAGTACACTGGGTTGATTTATACTCTAGAAGTTACTGATCTGGACGGTGAAGGCAGGCAGATAAGCACAAAAAACAAATAATAATAATATTGAAGGTAGTTAAATTTAGCAATGATTACTGAGAAAATCAGAATTACAGCGAATAAGATGCTAAAGCTTGTGAAAGTAGGGCACAACACAGGCTATTAGCTAACATAAATGATCTTTGCCAATAATTACAAAGGAAAGAATTCAGGACAGCAGACTAGAAGAAGAAGAGCAGATTTTAAAATGACAGTCAGATCGTTCCCCTCCCCACAAACTACGTCTCCCTGCTTTCACTTCTGTCTTAACCTGTTAAAGTCACGCTTGTGTTTGATTGCCCCTGTGGTGGCACTCTGACCTGTTCATTTAAGATGATGTGCGACTCTCAGGTCTGTTCCAGCACTCATTTGTTCCTCAGCGGGGTCCCCACGGCCAGCCACTAAGAAGACCCCATACTGACCAAAGTGCCCTGGGAGCTCTAAACCCAGCTACTCACAACCAAGTAAAGAGACAGCTGAGTGTCATTGTTAATGTGGACACACAGCACCACAATGGCAAAATCAATGGAGCTATAGGGGACATCAATCTTGACAGCACAAGACCCTTGTGCTTGTCTCACCACTCCTGTAAATGTTTTAGAGAAAGAGGGAGGATGGCATAGAAAGAAAGAAAGAATGAAAGAAAGACAGAAAGAAAGAACGAACGAACGAATGAAAGCATGGGGGACTGACAGTGATCTTTATTGGCCTTTCCTCCATTCATCTCAAGGGGTTATGCTGTCCTTTGAAGATTGTGCATGTGACAGGCAGCCAAGTGGCCAGCAATCCTAATTCACCCAAAACAGGCAGGGGTTTTTAGGTAAAGCCTCAGAAGTGCTGCACAGCAGCTGCACACATTTGGCATCATTTTTGCATTTTCTCTGCCTCTGTTTTAACCATCCAAACCTCTCTCTTTGCACCAGGATGACAAATACTGAACAGCATCCCTCCTTTAAATAACAAAAAGGAACTTGCTTTGTTACGTGGTGACACGAGATGAGATGCACACCAAATAATAACAGTGAGGTTTTGTTGTTTCTGCCACTGACTTGAAGGATGCCTCTGCATCCCATTAACATATATGCAGAGAGACAGTGAGTACATAAAAGCCTCCAAATATGGGAGAGATCAAAGAGGACAGAATTAAGGCCAAATAATGAGGATCTTGGCATGATCCCTGCACATTTATTGATTGTTTGGCAAGCTGAACAAGCTTCTGCTCCATTTTTCCTGTCTATACTATTTAGTCTTGTGATTCAAATGCACAAGATCAAGCAGTGTGGGTTTTAACAGGATCTTTGCAATGGCTACGGTTCCAGTACTGATTCTAATAACTATCTAAATTACAGTGTAATAATAATGTGTTCACAACAGGAAACAGGGAAAGAGAGATGGGCAGAGCTCACCACATCAGTGAAACATTCTTTAATCAAAAAAAGCATACGCATGAGAGATTAATCCATAAATCCAGTATTTGAATTATTATCAGTAAAAAACAACAAAAAATTACAAATTGCTGCAAACCTAGTGACATGTAGTCAAGTCAAGATTACATCAAACTTCCTGTTTGATGTCACCCAGTCTTTTAAATCTACTCTCACATAATTTGGTTACGTTTTGTTGAAATTGCTCCCATACTGAATAGAAGTGCAACAACAAGAAGGAAAGGGAAGTGGGATAGGACAAAAGAAGAGTGTTATTATTATTGCATTTGGAGCAGTGGAACAGATGAGATCAGAGGGGAAGAAATGAAGAGAATTAGCCTAGATAAGGCAGATGAAAAAAAAGGATGTGAATAAATGATGAAGAAAAGAAGACAACTACCTCCACGGCTCTCGCTGTCAGCTGGTTTCACCTGGATGGGGCGAGTCATCTGGAAGAGAGAAAAGAAAGAGTGTCAGCGAGGTTAGAGGTGGCGACTTGGGCCGGCGTTGCTACAACAGAAGGCCACAAACCAGGGATGTCAAGCTCCCATATGAATAGCTACTCTGCAATACTGATCAAAGTGCCGTGGCTGCGGAGGCAACCTAAACACCATCATACAGCTGAGTCAACTTGATACTGTAGTGTTTCTGGAGCTGGCTACTTAGTGAAAACAAAACAATCTAAGCTCCCATTTACACACACACACACCCAATCCTATTTGGGATTTTTCATGGCGGCTGCATGGAGAAGTTGAAGGGCTGCATATGTGTGTCTAAGTGAGAGAGACCAAGGCAGTCCTAATAAAAGTGAATCCAGCCACAGGAGGAGAGATCAATGCAGGCCTATTGATCCAGGCCCTTGGGCTGTGGAGAGTGTCTGGCTGGGAAGGATTCTCTGGTTAGAAGGCTCACTCTAATCCACTGGACCCTGATAAGAATGGCATTGCCTGGATTAGATGCCTCTGTCATCACAGCCTTTGTGTCACGCTCTCCTCCTTCCCCAATCTTACCTCCTTCTTTTTTCATTATTGTTGTTCAAGCTGAACAGTTTTGCCCGACTTTGGCAGATTTGTTTGGAAGAAGGGTGAAAGATGTAACTATGATTCCCAAAATGTTCGTTACAGCAGCAGCTGGTTTTAAATTGAATATATGAGTCTTACATGCTGGTTATACACCCACCTGTGCATATGATATGTATATGTACGGCAGCAGAGCGTAAAGCTCATAAGATGATTTATCTGCACACGTCAAAATGCCAGCATCACACCCTACTTTGACTGAGGCAACAACTGTGAGAACAAAAAGACTGGATTAAAAAAATGAGACCACAAATAGCCCAAACATGTAACAAGATTACTGGAATATAAAAGCAACCTCTTGAACCATTTGTAGCTGCTTTTTAAGACCACTTGTCATTCTTGGTGTTGCAGTCAAATGACTAAGAAACCGCCATGCGCTGATATTTTTATAGCCAGATATGTATATTTTGAACCATCGTCCTGTCATGTATCTTTTTCCCCCCGTTCAATTCCAGAACAGGGCTGAAAAGGTCAGATTTAAAGACAGGGCAGTCCAATAAAAGCATGACATGTTCAAGGAGAAACACCATAATGGGATTTTAAAATGTCTTAATAACATGCTGATATATGGGGCAGAGGCCCAGGCCCGATTCATTAAGTGCTAAACGTATCCATTTTCACCTTGAGGAACTGAGTAACCTTCCCTAGCTGAAATTATTCCATAAATTTACCCATCGTAAATAATAACTAGAACTAGCTAAGACTTTGTAGGAAAACAGAGAGGATGTTATCCTTGTGAAGGTTGTGGTTTCAGCTCCTCGTGTCTTGGGTGGCTCCTCTCCCTCTCCATCTACAAGTGCTTTCTTTTCCTTGTATAACACGAGCAAAGTAGCACTACGGTATGCTAATGCCAAGCCACGGGGTGCACTGCTCCACAGCGTGTTCAGATAGATTACAGAGTCAACCGCAATACTATCGCACACGTTCAAAGCAACCTCCGAGACAGAAACACCTCTGAAACGGGGAAAGAAACAGCCGCAAGACAAATTCACAGATAACTTAACAACCCTCGGCTCCTTCGCAACAACACAGGAAATCTTTGAATTTGCCTTTGACGTGTCAAACGGACAAAAGACGCTTCGATCCTGCCAGTTGATTTTTGTTCAAATGCATGATGGAGGAGGCCAAATCCACGGCTGTGGCTCTACAATGCTATGATCTCAGCCATCTCTACAGGGTGCCTGTGTGTGGGAGGCAGTTCTCTAAAGCTAGTTACTGTTCAGCCTCCAACATGCCAGCTTAATGGTCTATTTATTTGCCCGAGAGCAATGCATTATGGTCCAGAACAGTCACAGCTGATGGCTCTCAGTTTGTTAAATTTCCCTTGAACACATAAAGAAAATCGTGTAATTCCAGCAGAAATTAAGTGCAAATTGTACACCCGTACTATTAGCCTGCTCACACATGCACAGACAAGGTAACTTAAGTTAAATTTATTAAGTACTGGTGTTGCCAAGGAAACCATTAATTAACTCGGCTACTTTAGGGCATTTTTTTCTCACTATGCCCTTTAACAACTGGAGCTCGCAGATTATTGACATGCTAATAAAGAATGAAACAATAACTGATTCTTTTCTCGCTTTTATCTATTAATAAATATTTGGGAATGATCAAGTGAGAGCCTCGAATGAAAATACCAGACAAAAAAAATAGGTGAGATTTTGGAAAACGACAAGAAGAAATGGAGAAAGTCGTAAGAGAAGCACAGCGCCGAAGGGAGAAAGAGAGTGAAGGAAAAAGATGCCTGCAGCTCTTAGATAAGATTGCCTCTCTGCTGAGTGCCATTTCTGCTGCTCTGACTCCACTTTCCTGCCTTTCACTTTCAAACACACTGTGAAAAATCCCCAAAAAGACAAAACAAAGAGGTAAAAAAAAGCACCTGCATTATACAAACACTGTATATTTACAGCACAAATTAACCACCTGCCTCCCTAGGCTACCCTCTGCTCAAATGTACTGTTTGCATATTTGTGGGACATCAATTATAATTGGCAAAACGATGAAAATGCATTTTGAATGTGAATAAATACTGGGAGAGAAACTCGCTATATCTATATGTCTGATATTGTGGAGCACAAATAATTTGTCTCTTGTATTCATTTTTTTTCTAAATTTGTTCATTATTATTTGCATCACCGGATCTACAAGGGGAACCAACCACATACTGCATTAATCAAGATTTTGATTTATTTAATGGGTTTTGTATCTCCCACAGAATCATCGTTATACTAATTTCATCATTATGTAAAAATACATTTGCGGTAAAATAAAAGTTTGATGCATGTGCCTTCTGTCCTAAACATGTTTTTTTAAACTGTGTGGAAGAAAAGATGGGGACTTTCTTCTTTCTTTACATTACTTATTCTGAATCTTAAAGGTTATTACAAGGAGATTGTGAAAGTAAACTGATCGTGTTTGACTGAAGCCAATAAATAAGCTTCAATCAGTTGCTTCACGATCTTCAAACTAGCTAACATTCTTTGAATTCCACCTCGAGCGAAAAGAGTTTCTGGTTTTCCCAGTAAGCGCCCTGGTCTTTCTCCATTTCCCATTCCACACACTGTGTTGCTCTAAGGGCTTTGACAAATCTATATGCTTTCATTGAACCGCCTCATTTGCCCAGTTAAGCCCGCAGTCAGTTGAATTAAAGATTTTAACACTAGTATGTTGCTGTTTTATGAGAAGGGTCAGATGGAAACCCCGGGGCTTGCAGAACATAATGTAGTGTGCACTATGCCTGGAATATACACCCTCAGCCAGCTGGTTTGTCTCTGTTCATTAGTCTACAAGACTGATGGTCAGCTATCTCTTTACATATACTGTTACAAAGTGATACACATATCCAAGTACCATATGACACTTTTTTAACCTGGTAAAATGGCACCTAACACAGGTGTGGTTTCTGTTTAAGCAATCCCTAACCACCTCTGGGATCGAGCCATTCGAGTGTCTGATTTTATATTTCACCACAAAAGTCAAAGGATGTGTAGTTGAGATTTTGTCAGCCAGGTGTGGTGGATTTCAAGTCTACTGCTGGCACTATCTGTGACAGGAGGAAGTTCATAACTAGAGTTTAGCAGGATTGAGCAGTACAAAGTCCCATTCTTTAAATGGTGAAACCCCAGAGACGGCCAGTGGAGAGACAATAACGCAAGACCTGGTGCGATTCCAAGTGCAAATTTTGAACTTTCATATTTATGAAAAGAGATACACGTAAAGATGAACAGTAAACAGAAATAAAACTGCAGTAAATCCCGTCTTGTTTTTTAAAAAGCCAATTCCTCAGTAGAAGCAGTCCTTTAGAAACAGTTATCCAACAGCTCTTACTTACAGGGCTGCAATAAAATAACTCTAACAGCCATATAATATGTGTGATGTCTTCTGGCTTTCGTTCCAGTTTAATATAGAGTAATGTTTGTTCTGGGATCATTAATACGCATTAGTGGGCCATCAGAGCTCATAGTGCTGCACTGCTCAGTAACAGGAGCATAAACAGCCCCCTTCCGACTGGGCCGTCTCAGCTGATATAATTAATATTTCCAATTATTGATCTGAGGGAGTGCTGAGTGGTGACTGTCCGGGGGCCCCGGCTCTAGCTAATAAATCTGTACTGTATACAGTAGGAAGGAGAGCGTAGAGAGGAAGAGAGCATGACAGCAGAGAGCCTTTGTGTAATGTTTTACACTTTAAAAGTGCTTCGTTGCAATCACAATAGTAATAAATTATGTGCATTTTTGTTTTGGTTAAGTTTTGTTTTTATGCTGTAGCATTCTTGGGGGAAGCACTTTGTCATGTTTATCTTGAAAGGTGTAATACAAATTAGATTTTACTTATTAAAAAAGTGAAAGCCCTGCTTCTTGTCACCAACCATTAGCACAAGTTCTTGATATATTCCCATTACCGTGGGCCTATAACACAATGTATGTGATTTCAAATACATTAGATGTTGGATGTTAGCAAGTATGGACCCAAATATAAAGTTCATGAGTGTAGCAAACAAAATGAATATTTGAATGAAAGATAAGAATCACTTATTAAGTCCAGGAACAAAACAATACAAAGACACCAGAGATAGCCACAGAAAGAACACAAGGGCAAAAAGCCAGACCGCCAGCTGACAGAGACAACACTACCTACATACAAAAATGTGATTGGGTGCAGGCGAAAACAGCCAAACGCAGGGGAAACTCATTACCAAAATAAAACAGGAAATGAACTCAGTCATCAATCATAGCAATCCGGTCGTTAAGTGATGACGTGACGAATCCTACTTCCAGGCCTAAAGTAGTCTGCGTTTAATATGGCTTTTGTGTTGTTAATATGTTTAATGTTTTGTATTTTCTTCTATTTAATCTCAAAAAGCTCCTAAAAACAGTCAGTGATCACTGTTGACCTCCCTCGGCTTTTATTACCGCTAATCATTTATTTAAGCTCAGTTTTTAAAACCTTAGGATGTAACTACAGCCCAGCCCATGCAGCAGTATATGAATGAATAACCTCGTATTGTGGATAGATTATCTCAGTTGTTCTCTTGGCTGAAGTTTGGTCCTTTTACAGCATCCTGCCATGCGATTACATTTGTTCCTGACCACCGAGAACACTCAAGTTAACTTTTATCGAGTGAAAAAAAAGTTAGCTTGTTTATATTATGCTAACATAGCTGTGTCGCTAGCGATCACATAGCACATCATTATATACCAGCTAGCCAAACTTCAGTAACCCTACAAACGTCACTGCTGTTTAGCTTTCTGTTTTCATTTATGTTGGAAGTGAAAACAGAGCTGTACGTTTTAATTTGTTTCCAAAACCCCGCAGTCAGGACATGCTATATTGTATTTAGATAGAAGCTAGCGAGCTAACTTCCTGCTAACTTCTAACTCCGTTAAATGTCATAAATTCTGTTTTCATGGATGCCTGGATGTTAAACTCAATTGTTACACCTGGTAGAGCAGAACGCTGATCATTTTATTAAAGATGAAAGACTTAAGACAGTTTTTCAACTCTCAGTAATGCCATAGTGATCGTTTGATATATGGACCGGCAGCGGAGTTTAGGCCCAGACACGGCTAGTGACGTCAGACTTAACGACCGGATTAAATAAAAACAGTTAAATAAACAGAATTTCATGCATGGGTTTATATTCATGTGCATTTAACTAATAACTACACTTTTGAATAAATGAGGCGTTGCTGCCTACACTATACTCATCCTGTATTGCTCGTGCGTGAATGCTCACATGTGTTTGAATGCATGAGGGAGAATGTTTGTGCAAATGATTTATAATTTAGCCATATGTGGAAATGTGCTGGCAGCAGCAGTGTGGTGGTCCTGATAAGAAGCATCAGTCAGTGCTGAGAAGATGGCAGCCACTATAAGCTTTGGGATTCCTATCAGAAGCAAAAGGATTTTAAGCTCGAGGCACTGACATGGACTGACAGACACCTGCAGACCTCAGCTAGTCGGTATCAGATTTGTAAGCAAGAAAAGTTCTACTCCATAAATCTACATTCACTTTGAATAGAAATAAGACACAGGCTTTATTATGATTTTCTTGCAGGATTTCATGTGTGGAGGTGCACTCAAAGATAAACATGTATACTGCTGCTCAGAGTGCAATTTGTTTTTACTCTGTACTTATGCTGTATGATTAAGTGTTACTTTTTTACAAAGGCTGAACAACTTATATTGGAACTAAATTGTTAATATCCATCTGTTACACTGAATGCTTCTTCTTGTAATACACCAATTAGCAATGAAGCCACAGCTAACTCACGAACATGTGCAATCTGTAGTACCATAACCACTAGCACCACTACAACATCTCTGATTAAGACCATTAGACCTTCTGTTGTCTGATGCCATCCAAGTTCCTGTTTATTTCTTCCCCCAAAACACTAACTGCCTCCCAGAAACAGCCTGAAGTCCATCTACCGAATGCTTTCCAAAAGACTTTCCAACCCTCTCTATTATCATAGCTTTAGTAGCTGAAGTGGTTGGCCAGCTGTCTGCCTGCTACAGCCCTCATTACACAGACAACAGAACTCGGCTCTCATCAAGATTTCATGAAGGTGAATGTCACACATCAGAACTACCTCATTTGTGGCACCCCATGACTCAGCAGACACGCATGGCGTGGATGTGTTGGTTCTGATCAGACTCTTTATTACTTCTGTAAAGAGTCTAATTAGCCCAAAATACCATATAAAAATCTCACCATCCACCTCTGAGTTTCCTTATTACTATTCAAACCCTCTGCACAAGCATGCTCGCTTTCACACCACGCTTGTCCGTCTAGTTGATTATGGCTTCCTGCCTTGTGGAGTATAAGCTCTCTAACAGTATTTGTATGAGAGACTCTGAGTCCTACAAGACTTGTGCACTGGACTTGGGTATGTGGGTGATAGAAACAGTGTGCAATCATGAGGGGGAGTAGATAGGGGGATTGAGCTAATGCCTAAATCCTGTCCTACTGAGCCTGTAGCGGGGCGTCCAAGAGATAAAGAGAAACAGAAGGGGAGAAAAGTAAGAGACCCAGGGAGATGGAAAGACAGGGGGAGGAAAAGGATCTTAGAGAAGTGACAGAAAAGCAAAAACGAATGAAAAGATGAGTGAGAAGATGGAGAGATTGCGAGAGAAGAGTGGGGCGGGAGGGTGTTTAAAAACAGAAAAGAGAAACATTTTTTTCATGTCCCACCCCGCCTTCTCCTACACGTCCTGACTTATGAGCCACACTTTGGTTATCAGGGGAAGGGCATCAGTCCCAGACATCTTTGGCATGGCTGCTTTTCTAGCCCAGAGAGCTATTGACATGGTGTGTTACTGTAATGCGTGAAGCAGTGGGAGACTCATTGTAAATCTGTGTCAACAAATGCTGGAGCAGCAGCAAGCTCAATCTCTCCCTCTCTCGCTCGCTCGCTCTCTCTCTCTGCCTTGCTTTGCCTCTCTCTTGCATTTACCAACCTATCTAATGAATCTTATCTGCACAGCACACTGGAGGCTTAAGCTTTTGGTGGGCTCACATCTCTCCCACACACACAGACAGAATCCCTCTCTTTTTTATTCTGCTCGCTGTTTCATGTGGTTTACTCTCTTCAGTTCATTTTGAGGAACTGTCCTTAGAAAGATAAGATCGCGACGACAGACCCAACCCGGTGGCTTCAGAAGGGCGACATCATGCCAATCCCAGCATGCGCCACAGAAAGGGTCCGGAGTGAGAGGAAGTAGTGGAATGATGGAGGATATGTGCCGTGACAGAATTACAGATCTGGACTTGTGTGAGGCTTTAATGCTTAAAGGTGCCCTTATGCACCGATGCCATGTTTCCTATCTGGCCACAGCTTTGATATTTGCTTTGAAGATTACATCTTTCCTGACCATCAGTGAGTTACAGCTAAGGTAGTGATGTAGATAATCACATCCTGGATGCTCACATGCAAGCACATTACTACACATGCACTTCAATTTAGATCATATGGTGTTACGTCCAGCAGAATTTTCATTAATAACAATAAAAAACAAAATAACTGTCTTGTTCATTCTTTCATTTAATTAGGTGTTATTGATTATTATGTTATTGATTTATTGATATGGAGAGACAGCAAAAACTACTTGAAGCAGCCCCGGTCATGTGTTGGATTTGCTGCTGTTACTTCTCCCTCAGCCCTGTCCCTGCTTTCATAGCGTTTGGCATGTCTGTGCTATGTTTCAGGCAATGAAACAGACACTGAATATCTGCTCTTGAAGCCATGACTTTATTCTGAAAACATTTAGGTTTGTTAATGGAAGCCTAAATGTACCAAATATGTTATGGCATCTGTGTTCTGCAAATCTCGCAAATGCACCTATCCATCCAATTGCACGCACACACATGCACACACATGCACACACATGCACACACACATCCTGAGCTGCATGTTTCCTGCATGTTTCCTTTACCCTCTGTGTTGAGCCCAGAATGCTCCTGCTGCTGTCACAGCAACTCCAGGATTGTGACAGATTACGGCCTGCTGCTCTGACCAATAGGTGCCAAAAAGTGTTGTCTGCCCACTGACTCATAATTCTTGGCATACCTATGCCGAGTTGACGTTTCTTTAATGGTCCCAAGACCTCCAGTAGGAATCTTGTCCTGAGCACTATGATTGCCTATTAGAAATTCACCAGCACCTGCATTTTTCCTCCACTCCCTATGCTACCCTTCACAGAAAAAGAGGGGAACAGCAGAAGGTGAAGCCAGAGGAGGATAGAGATAGATGGAAGGAGGGATTTAGACAGGGACAGCGCCAAGCATGTTGGCTTTGCTTTGGAGAAAGGTGTGAGAGGAGCCAGAAACAGTGAGACAGGCTAAAAAATAGAACCTGGAAATGAAACAGACCAATGAACAAACCCAATCTACAAATGAAGAGAGCTTAATAAGACTTTCTTTAACTGATTTTGTTTTCAGAAGAATCTTAGTACATCCTCCTTTAACTTTCACTGCACACATTCTTTCAGTATAAATGCCCTCCTGCCTGAATCCTGAGGGTTTCTCTGATGAACCATAGTAAGTCTCCTCTGGTCTTCTCTCAGCATGATGCAATGGTTATTAACGATAGAATGATCAACCATTTGCAACTGAATAGGATTCTTATCAAGTTAGTAAAATCTCAACTGGGCACAGTTGCCTGGTACATGTGTATGTTTTTGTGTTAGTCCATCAAAGGCCGGATTGTGACAAGGAGCCAGAACTCGCAGGATCGACATAGATCCAGCCTGCTCTGTCCATCTGCTCCAAGCTTCATTCCCAGCATATCAATACCCCGTGTTTCACACACACGCATGCACACACACAGCACTCTGTCACCTGCGACTTCTCCTGGTCCCATCACTCTCCCACCATTCCAGCCCTTGGCTGCAAAGCCTGCTTATGTTTCATCCTGACACTTAGAGAAAATCCTTGCTTGTCTATAAGCGCATTCAGCACCACACAAAGGGAACGGGCCTGTCTTCTAGCCTCTCTCGCCTCCTCCTCCTTTCCCTCCTCCCCTCAAGTCTGAGGCTACAACACGGTGAAATTGTTTGCTAAATAAACACAAAGACCCCTCTCACTGTGTCAGCTTCAACCTTGAACTGCACAGAACCCGGGGGCCAGACAAGCAGCACACTGGCCTGACCTCTCGCCATTTCTCCAAATCTGCAGCAAACACACTCTGACGAAGTGAGAACAAGAAACACTGGAGCGGAAAACACATTGGAAGTGTCTTTGCCAACTCCCACTCCTCACTGCCTCCTAAGGCCTTGTGTGGCTTATTTCAATGGTAAGGTTTGAAGTGGGTGAGTAAATGGAGTTTGGGGCAGTGTTCAGCATGTGTGCCTGCGTCTAAATTCTGTCAAAATTTTGGACGCTGCGGGAATAAAATAAATTTTGTCATTTTCTGTACACAGTTTAGAAAGAGGCATAGATTCAGGTTTAAAGACAAGGAGGTGCTGCGGGGGAAAGTTGCACTGCAGAGTGAGCTGTGGCTTGGAACCAAGGATGAGGGATTTGTGTTTTCCAACACATAGACGAATATGTTCTTTGAGGCTATGGGTAGTTATCACAACAGCTAAAAAAGTGACGAGACTGGCCCAGTGCATTACATTCATTCTTTGGGTATTGCTTTTGTTCTTTCGTTTCCTTAAACTGCACTGAAACCCAGTGAAAGACCTATGAAACAAAGCACACGTCTGTGTATTGCACATTATTTCAGAATATCATTAACCCCAATCTCCAATGCAAACAACTGTGAAGGATTTGCCCCAGAATCACAAGAACTGTAAATTCTGCCAAAGATTCGAGCTAAACTGACACAGATATTTAGGGTTTTCTTTCCAGCCATGAGTACACCTTCCAAACAGCTAGATGCTGCCTGAGGTGTGACACCTAGACAATTCCTCCTTTGGTGGAGGGTCACCAAAAATCTCCCTTTCTTTTCTCCTTCCCCTGGTCTGCCCCCCTACTCTGTGCTGCCCTGTGTGGGGGAGTCTTCCCTGCAGGTTCGCTGCTGTGTCCCTGTCCCTAGTTCTCTGGGGTGGGTGCAACTTAATCTTCCAGGGTTGGTGCGGGTGCTAGGGGTAGGGGTTGCTGTGTGACTGGTTGTCCTGTGCCACTGGGGGTATGCATCTAGGTTGTGCTGGCTGGTGTCCTTTTTGGACAATGCTAAAAAAATAACAATGCAGAGTGTCTAACTGGCCATTAAATGACCAGGGTAAATAAGAAAACAAAAATAAGAAAACAGAAAAGAAAAGCATATGTTAGCTTTGATAATATTTCATGGTAGAGACAGTTCTCTTTCACATCTACAGAGGTGTGAGGGAATTAAGCTTCAGCGAGAGATTCAGTTGTCCAGTTACGATGCCTTACCTTGAGCATCGAAATGCTACGCATCTTCCCCCCTGCCATCCCCACCGCTAACCTCATAACTTATCCTCCTCCATTTTTACAGCAGCATCTACAGACCATGACTTCACTTGCTTCTCATGCCTCCCTCTGCCCAGGGATTTTTGTATGCGTGCATGTATTCATGAGCAGGTATTAAATTTGAATATGTTTTTTTTACAGTCAACAGTCACTGATATACAGCTCTTGCAGGCCAAGAGGAGGGAGAGGTGCGGAGAGAGAGGGCAAGGGAGAAAGGGAGACATTCAGTGCACTCTGCATGAACTGGAGAAAAAGAACAGAAGCCTCCTACGCTTTTCTTCCTTGTTGGTTTAATGTTCATCAATTACTATATTGTTCACTGGTGTTGTGTTTATCTGCACGCATCTGTCTAAAAAAAATTAGACACTTAAATATTTACCACTGTTCAGTATCTAATGCTTAAATCATAAAAAAATATATACTTTAGATTTGAGCCGCATTCTCTTTTCTTCTCTCACCTTCCTGCTCTTGTAACGTGGATGATGTGTCGAGCCATTAGGTCAGCATTGTTTTTCTCACTTCTTTCTTTTTTAATGGCAGTCCTGTGAGCACTACGACTAGTTCACATGCCGCTTTGCATTTGTTCTTGAGTGTTAATACCAAGGGACAATGTCACTCAGAGAGCGATCCAAAAGCACTTAAGGATGTAACCTACATACACTCAAGCATGGACAGAAAAATGAATGCAAAGATACTCACAAGTGAACCTAAAGCACAGGCACACACACGTCGGGTATTCATATCTTGTGGGGACATCCAATTGACATAATGCTTTCCCTAGCCACTTACCCTAACCATAAACATAAAAATGAATGCCTAACCCTTACCCTAAACCTAACCATAACCCAATTGTAACCCAGACAGAAAAAACACATTTTGAGTCTCAAAAATGACTTCAAACTTGTGGGGATTTTGGTCCCCGTAAGTACAGTAAATGTCCAATTTCTGGTCCCACAAAGATATGAAAACACGCTCACACACACACACAAACACATCAAGACGAGGGTTGGCGCGTGGGCTCGTAACTCATGGCAGTGGTGGAGTTGGGTGGGGCGGGGGTCCACAGAGGCGACACTTTATTTGCTCTCATAGCACCCACAGTCCTCAGCCAATATGGTTTACAGTGCTTATTCCAAAGTAACGAGGACAGAGAAAAAAAGAAAGCAATAGGAGAGAGGAGAGTGCACAGAAAATGGAAAGGGCCAAAGAAGTGATTTTACCTCATAGTTCATCTTCATCTGGGCGCCCCATCCCAACCCCCAGTTCATGAAATAAGTCCTGCTGAAAATCAATGGCAGTCCGAGCCGTGTAAAGGTCAGCCATTCAGCAGCACTGGCCTTGGTGGACCAGTCAAGCCCAGGCTTGTACTGTGAAGCTCAGCTAAGTAGAATTAATGGGGGGATCGATTATTCTGCGCACAACTTAAATTGAACTAAGCAGAGAATCATTTTAAGGCAGGAACTGTACCATGACGTAGAATGAGATGCATTTGCCACATAGCCGACCCCAGAACTCATTTTGCAAGCACAAAGTAAACGGGTGGAATAAAAAAAGAGATTTTACAAAAAAGGAGTCTCTTTCCACTTCTGTTCCCTTCGTTTTGAGTCTCTCTTGATAATACCCTAGCACCACCTGGGACCCGACTCATAGATTTGATACATAGAAACACTTTCCTTTTTTCTCTTTCTTGTTCTTCTTCCCCCCTCCCTCCCTTTTCCCCTTTTCACTTTTTATTTTATTTTATTTTATTTCATGTCACCTTTGGCACCTCATTCTTCTTGTATTTTTCACTTGTTTAAAACAAAATCAATATGGAACCGGAGGAGACAAATCAACGTATGGTGGCACCGCAGGGGGAGGCCGGGCAGGCTCCCACCTCTCCGGTCACATGTTCTGTGCTCACTTGCTTGTTCCATGGTACGGGGGGGAGGGGAGGCATAAGTGAAAGAAGGAAGGGTGGATGAGTGGAAGTAAAGACGTAAGATTTGACTTATGGAAGGATAAAATGATAAGAGACCAAAGGGCTGGAGAGGGATGAAAGGAAACTGGTGAGGGATGAAACAATGTTCCAATGGGAGGGCATATGGAAGGAGAAATGAATGGAGAGAGAGTGAAATGAGAGAAAGAGAGGAGAGGAGTGGGCGGCAGTGGCGGTGGTGTCGGTGGGGGTGCATATCATGGAAAATTCTGCTCCAGTGACTGGAGTGCAGAATGGGAGCCCTCATCTATAATGTATATCATGGATCCGTGAGAGATTTTCATACATATAAAATGGAGCAGCACCAGGAAGTGTCTCGCTGCCACAGCACACACGAGCATCGCCCGTGGGGGCAATTTCAATATTCTGTTCTGTGTACTTTCACAGTGTTAATTCACATACACCCCTGTGTTCCTCAGTGTTGCTTCATATTGTGTGAGTCAAAAAGGATTAAAAGACTCTATGACTATATGTAAACAAATTTTATTCAAGATTATTCAAACACCTCCTCTCCGGCATATTAAACCTCCATCTACACTTAAAGAGAACATGCTCAATCCTACCACGCTAAAGCAGCGGTTTAGAAAAGTTACGAGCAGAAGTTTATGAACCATCATGACACGGTATGGCGCTTATACGTTGTTCATCAGCTACGTCTCTCCCTCTTGTCTTGCTTTTCTTTTTAAACAGCTTGGACAGTAAACATATCATCATGTGGGAAACTGGAAAAATGAAATAAATAAACATGACAAGTGGCCACTTAGCCACAGCCTCCCTCATTGAAACCTGATGAGGGCCGTGTCTAGGCTAACTTCAACAAACGCTAAGTGACATGCTTAAGTGGGTTCAGGTTGCGCATCCGGGGTAATTCAGTAAAAATACAAATGAGGCTGGCTGGGAAAGCAGATCACTATGCACTCATTCAAAACAGAAAGCTAGAGAGAGCAAAGGAAAGAGAAAAGACTTTCATTTCTTCGTCCGTCCTTCAGAAGGTTCGCTTGGCCTCACATCGACCCCCCCGCCCTGCCGAACACACACATACACTGCCCAGCCATGAACAGCGTTATATAGACCTGGTGATTTCCCTCATTGGGAATCGATAACAAATAACCTCACTTTTCACTGGCCATTATGGTCCGTGTCGACCATACCAAGTGGTCTTTATCTGCACACCGATGTCACGCCTGACCTTGAGCTCTCTGCTCCTCTCTCCCTCCGCTCCCCAGGTAGATTTCAAGCAGAGGGTTCAGTCCTGGGTTTTGGAAAGGTTCAAATTGAGCCCTATGGGAGTGGGGAGCGGAGAGCAGCCATCTCCCATGACAGATCAATGGTAGGTCTTACCACAGGGCAGGGGGCCAGCACCTTGCACAACCTGCTAATAGAATCCCAATGTCATTGCTGACACTACATCGCCAGGGCTGCTGGAGGTTAGCCTGCAGGACAGTAGGACAGCCATGGTTTAAAAAGCCTTCAAGGTCTCCATGTTTTACATTCTTCTGCTACCAGTGTGTGTCTGTGTCTTTGTGTGTGTCTACTGATAAATGCATGAGAACAATGAAAGAACAAAAGTCGGAATATAATGTGTTTACAAGCAGAGTGGTGCATCTTAGTTTTAAAGTACAGATCGTTATGGAGTGTTGCTACACACCTTCCTTTAACTTCCTTAATCTTCCTCCAAACTATTTGGTTCCTTGCAGTCTTTGTGTCACTTTAAAACTGTACTCATGCTTTTGCATTTTGTAAATTATCTTCTTCTCACTCGCAGTTCAAAGATCGATCCAACTTAAGGTCTTCTTTAACACCACAGACATCCATCTACATCGTACAGTAGCAAAACCATTGATTCGTAGGAGAAACATTTTCATTTATGAATATGTATAAACACCTGTATGCCTACATATTCACACTCGCGTCATGAGTTCAGAGGAAGACTTGGTTACCAGAGCAAGCATGTCTGAGAGGATCTTAAGAGCTTCAGATGAAGAAAGGAATTCAATCTTAAACCCACGCCCACTTTCACTCCATCAATGCTTACACGTCATCTTGAGGACACATTTTTCAGAAACCTACCACTGGCGCTGAAGCTTGATTTTTGTCGTGTGGCTATCCATTATGGATCCTGGCCAAGAGTGTGACTGGCATTACTGTCAGGATTAAATATGAAGATGTTTAAACAGTGTCAACAGTTGAGATTTAGTTCATTTTCTACACTAACTTTAATTACTCATTGGTCCATCAATGCTCATCCTCTTCCTCTTGTCACTGTGAGTCATGACATTTATATAGCATGTCAGCCCCTGGGGGTCGACTGGAGATCCTCAGAAAACAGCTACTGTACGTTAATTAATTACCATCGACTCCAAGAATCATCTTTTTAAGTGGCCGCATCCATTACGCTTACCATCAATTTTTCAGTGACTTTACTGAGACCCATATGCCGCTACAGAATATTTTACAAGTTGCTAATGTTTACATGGTAAAGGACAAAGGCAGATGGACAGTTAAGATATCTAAACACATCAACGCAGCCACTGAAGTAGTGAATGGCTCAGCCTGGCCAGATACTGAGCTTTTGAGCCTCATACCCATAAAAAGGAAAACAAAATCCTGATTAAACTGCTGTTTGAACTGAGTAGCATCAGTCCCACGCAGGCAGTTTAGAAAACACCATCAGTAACGCCGTCCCTGTTTCAGGTCACAAGATCTCCTCATTAATGTATGTTTCCATCTTAAAGTAATTCTTAGTAAGCTATGAGAAAGACTTGAGTTTAATCTGCCGGGATTACTGACAAGAAGCGCTGGGAAGAACCAAAAATGCAGCAAACTTAGAAGACGTGTGCCACATAAGGTCAGCAGATGTTCCCTAACTTATTATAATAGAAAAACATTCACTTAACACAAATTTAGCTTTGTCTGTCAACTCGTTCAGCGAAAGTAAATTGTATTTTTTAATTGGATGCAGCCCTGTAAAATCACCTATCTACACTCGCGTAGCAAGTGAATGAGCTCCACAGTGGAGTGATCTCATGCAGAATAATATCCATCTCAACAAGTGAATCTAGATAGGTATGGTTGGCTGGCTCATTTTAGTCTTCAATGATGTAAACAAATTCGAACATAAACTGAGGCGCACACACACGCATGCATTCGCAAACCAACACACTGACACTTATTTCCGGACCAGGCAAGCAGAGAGGAGTTGCGTGCGCTTCTCCCTGCATTAATTCTATTAATGATCAGAGAGGGTCAGCCTGCCTGTGATCCCTGTCCTACCATTAAACAAATAAAAACAACACTGATTACCAGGATGTTCACTGGATGCATCAATCTTGGGTAATTAGAGAGTGGTGTTTTGACTCCCTTCCCTTTTCTTTTCCTCCTTTTTTCCCTTTCCCTTGCTTATACCAAAGTCAGGCAGAAGCGGCAGACTCCTTTTAATGAACTAATAAGGTTGCGTGCTTGGTTAGCCAAGAATGAGACAGGAAAGAGACAAATAAGTTGGAGGAGAGGCTGCTTTACCAGCTAAATAATGCCGCTACAAGTACTAGCTTTTCCTGCCTTCCTACAGCAAGGTTCATCACTCTCGTTTTCAGAGTAGAAGAAAATAGCACCGTCCTATGTGTGGAGATAGCCAGAGTGTATGTGTGTGAGTGGGTTGCAGCCCGGGAAAGGACACAGCTGTCACATTAAGATCATCCAGGCCTCTAGCATTAATCTGTCTTGTAAAACCTTGAGACTGTGGTACTTTGAGCGAATGTGTGCATGTGTGTGTGCGTGCCTGCGTGCGTGTTTGAACATTTGCGTCGTTTCATGTGTAAGGAAGGAGTGAGATAGAGATGCTAATAGGGCATATGGTTCAGGATTCAAATCCAGATGCTCACGCAAACTAATGACATACGAATGTAATACAGGAAGAGAAAATGATTGAGCGAGAGAAGCAAAATGTGGGAGGATGAAAGACACACTGAAAACTGGGCTTGAAATAGGAATTGTAATTGAAAATAAAGGAAATAATGAATACCTAAGAGATTTTTGCCAGTAAAAATAATAAAAGTGTGTGACAGATGAACACACAGGATGCTACATCCCGCATAAATTTGTGCTCGATGAGCTGAGTTGTCGCTTATATAGTGTTGTACTGTACTGCGCTATGCTGAGCTCTGTTATTCCTGCACTGTGATGTGCAAACTTTGCTGTTTGTGTGCAATGCTAACCTGACTATGTTGTTTTCTGCGCTATGCTGTTCAATGCTGTGGCATGCTGTGATACGCTGGCTATGTTGTTTCTTTGCTGTGCTGTCCTGGGTGGTGACAGCCTCAGCCACTGACAGGTCCTTTAAATTCACCAGTGCCAATTAGAGTCACTCCAGACCTGGTGGTGGGTACATGCGGGAGAAGAGAGCAGTGAAAAAAGTGACTGGGACGCGATGGTTACAGGCCTGACGGGGCTGATGTAGAGATGGAAATGTGGTAATTTGGAGTAATTCGGCAACTCGCTGGCGCTTGCCTTGCCTGCCCGTCTGTCTGTCCACTGAAATAAATGGGGTCAGCAGCGTGTGATCGGCAACTTTCATTTATATGTAAATGACCCCATCGTTGCAGCAGCAGCAGCTGCTGTGGAAGCTGCTGCTAAGTCTGTACACACAGTCAAATGCTGGACGAGAGTTAGAAAGCGTGCCAGCCTGGCTGACTCCTGTCTCTGCTTCTCTATTCCTCTGTCTCTGTGTTTGCTCCAGATTTTCTCTCTCTTTATTTATCTCATTTTGTTTCTGGGTTTTTTTTGCATACAATAAAGTAACAATAATTAAGACATACCCTCAGAATGCTCCTTAACTGTATTTCTCTCCTGATAAACTTTTTACATTTATTTGGTCATTAAATATTTCAAAGCTCTAACTGTATGCCTTTATATGATCAGGGCTTTTTAAACCCAAGAAGTAGGTTCAATCAAATATATAAGTCATAAAATGGTGTGCTTCATGTAAAAAAACAAAACAAAAACAAATTATAGGGTCACAAAATACACGCCCAATAAATGAACAGCGATTTTATTTCAACATCTCTGTGCTTCTAACGATATTTTAATTATTTGTAAATTCACCTCAGGTCACCCGAGCTTAAAGTCATATGAAACAAAATGAAAAAATAATTTGCAGTTAATTTGAAATTTTTTTTTTCGAAAGCTGCAACAAGCAAATATTTGCAATTTTGTTTCCAATCTGTTATCAAAGACGTACGTCTTTACTTGTTTTCAAGTGAACTTTCATTATTATAACTATAATTATTATTTTGTAATCATAAAGCAAATACAAGTACAAGCAAGTCATCACCTACTAGCTACACCTTGCACACCATTCCTGAGATACTGCAATAGTAAGAAATAGTGTAGCAAAAAGCAACACTAAAAACAGTGGTGCAGATCAGATAGTGTATTGTAGGGCCTGGAGGTGTGTTCGCTTCATTACCTAGCTAGCCATTGTGCTGATGCAGAACCGGGGTCCTGTAAATTCCTGCCTGCTTGTGACACCATAGATAATTACACTTCCATAAATAATGGAGTGTGCCTTTCCCACTTCCTATAGAACTCTCCTAATGAGATTAATATACAGGGAGCAGCTGAAAACACTTGATAGGTAAATCTTTTTTTCTTCTTCATTGTAGTTTAAGAAATCCAACCCCCCCAAAAAAGTTCTGAACAGCTGCTGACTATGTGTTGTCAACTCCAAAACCAATTTCCATGCAATTTTGTCTACGGCAAATTAGATTACATGAAAATACCACAAAGAGGACAACCCATGCTCATTTATAATTCAGATTAAAAGGTTAACAAGCAGCTCGATTTAAGTAAATATGGTCACCAATAAGGTTACAGTTTAAGCAGCTAAAACATAAGGTTATAGTAGGCCACCTACTACAGTTTCATAATCATTCTTGTCTTAAAAGCTCATTCTCCTTATAGGTTTACCTATTCTTAAAGATAATTGGCTAAATGCTGACAGCGCAGCATCAAGCGTGGGGTTTCTTCAGTGCAGCTACAACGATGTTCAATGAGAGAAAAGTTTTCAGCTTTCATCAGTGGGTATGCACAGGTTTGAGTGTCAGTCCCTCAGAATAAAAGCACAAAGGATATTTTCCCAGGCTCAGTCTTTTGCACTGATACTCAGAAATAATAGAGAGAGAGGCAGTACACTTTGAATCAGCGGGTTTCTTTTTCTTACTTTTTCCACTGGCACTAACAGACTGGTGCGATTGCTTTTTTCGTCTGCATGAAAAAAAAAATGGAGCTATGTTTCTTTTAAGTGTCTCATAAACAACAAACAACCCCCAACTCCCTTCATCAAATCTTAAAAAAAATGTTTATTCTTCCTCTAACTGACAGTCCTGAACATGTTAAAGAGAGCTTTTATGTACATCGCTGCACTGCATTTACTTTGCAATGACTGTGTATCATGTTTATTGGCCATAACTAATTCATGAAAGCGATGCCTTTGATGATGCACTGATTTCATTATCAAAATCAGTATCTTTAAGTTATCTTTCATCTAGAGCATCGCTCTTATATATGCTTAATCTTAAAAGCTCAAATGTATGGGAACGTCTAATTTGGTTTTCTGGAACCAACTGTTTTGGATTAAAGCTGAGTAAATAATTTATGTGTTCAAATAGTTCCATCTGCTATACATATGGAGGATGGCAACAATTTATATGCGAATCTCACATACTGTATTTGTTGTGAAAATGAAATACCGTTTTAATAAACTTGTTTCTTTTGCTTGCTGTCCCTTTCAAGGTAGGGATCTTAACATGCCCTAAAGTTTGTTCAAAGTAGAGGATAATCCCACAGGACAAGTTTCAAAGGAACATTTTAAAACTTTGTGTTAGTGTGTCATCAATAATGGACCTGCACAAGTTTCAAGGCTTACTATTGAAAAGAATTATCATTTTTGTGATTCAGACCCCAAAATACCATTCTGTAGTTACTGAAAATATCTGAAAATGCACACAAAGACACAAAAATATTCATTGAAACATTAGTCATTTGAAAAAGAAAGTACGAAAGAGTTTTGTAACAGGATGTACTAAAAACAAATAATCATCTGGTCCTTGGGAGCAGTGTTGGTCAAGTTACTTGAAAAAAGTAATCAGTTACTAATTACTGATTACTTCCCCAAAAAAGTAATCCCGTTACTTTACTGATTACTTATTTTCAAAAGTAATTAATTACTTAGTTACTTTTTAAAAACACGATTTACAACCTGAATAGGTGATAAAGCGATAGATCTTTCAGCCCAATTCTACTTTTTCTGCATAACCCATCATACAAAATGTAATCAAATAGAAAAGTCCTTTTTTAAAACTTGTTTTATTAGTTCTAATCTTTTAACTTTATGCATCAAGCAAAAATTTAATTATATGCAACATTCTCTGACTGGAAGAAATTTTTTAATATTTAAACCTATTTTCTGCACATTCCAGCACATAATTTTTTTTTTTGTGTTTACACTCAGTCTTTCAAATAGATGCAAGTAAAACACAGCAGAAAATAAATAAAGTCAAAGACTAGCGGTCCTGTTGCTCTATTTTCACCTGTAAAGCAGGAGCGGGGTAGGCGGAGGTTTACCCTGGTGCAGGTGTGCCACGGCGGTCAGTGGAAGAATCCGCGAGTTTCTCTGTGAGTTTCCCATTACGTTGTCACTTTTTATGGAATCAAACTCAAAATAAGGTCAGTACTTCCACGCTTTAAACGCTGCATGCTCATACTCTCTCCCGCACTCGATATATGATCCATTGTTGATCTGCACACAGCTGTTGTCAGGAATGTCGCACTTGCTTACGTCACTGTCATGAGACAACATGACGCAGCGTTCCTACGTGAAAGTAACGGTAATCTAATTACCGTTTTTTCAAAAGTAATCCAAAAGTAATCCCTTACTTTACTCGTTACTTGAAAAAGTAATCGGATTACAGTAACGCGTTACAAGTAACGCATTACTGCCCATCTCTGCTTGGGAGGTTTTAAAATCCAGAAAATATCAGTGGTCAAACATGGTGGTGGAGGCATGACGGTGTGGGTTTGTTTTGCAGCCAAAGAACCTGAACACGTTGCAGTTTTTGAGTCGACCATGAACTCCTCTGTATACCAAAGTATTCTAGAATTAAATGTACTACAAGGCCATTTGTCCAACAGCTAAAGCTGAATGGTTGTCTGTCTGTGTTAGGCCTGCGTCAGGCTGGCGACCTGTCCAGGGTGTACTCTGCCTCTTGCCCTATGAGGCCTGGGATAGGCTCCAGTCCCCCTGCTGTTCATATGAGGTCGATGCTAATATGTAAAACCTTAAAATTAAAAATGAGTGCGCTTGCTTTTCAACATGACTGTAAACACAAAACACTGCATTACCATTCTCATAGTTTCCTCACAGATATATTTGCTCTGCTCTCCAATCTCCTCCTAACTGCCAAGCCAATAAAATCACATCACACTGGAACAGTGGCTAATAAATTTGATTTGTTTGGGTACACATACACATCCATACAAGCTGTTAGCAGTGAAAATGTTCAATTCTGTGGGTATTTTAAAAATGCATACTGCCAAGGTCCATGGTGCAATTAACACCAGCTAAAACCAATAAATATGCACGTGCATTTGTGTTCTTAAATTGGACTATTGATGAAGCAACCGTGCTTGAAGGGCATCCAAGAAGTCCAAAAGTAAAGAACTGCTTAATTACATCAATGTTTAAATCCAAGAAATGGTCTGTATAACATTATGTAGTCCACATTAAATTGGTCATTGGCCAAGTCCAACTCTTTTCAAACAAACTGACATCTAATTATAGTGAAATATGTGAAACTGGAGAGTTGAAATAGGATGAAAGGCTAAAACGAACCTACATCAACAAACACGGAGTCAAAGACCAATGTTTGTCATGATGCTTTCCTGACGGGAATCGTGTTAGCATGAACTATTCTACATTTTCACTTTTAAAAGGTAATGCTGATGTGGACACTTTCGTGTGTTAACGTGCACATTTCCATGTAAACTGAATATAGCACACTGTTGTGCACTCGACATACTCCACAATGACACCACGCTGTAGAACTATTAACACAGTAAATCACGTGCGCTTTAAAGAGGATGGGGAATGAGTGAGGCAGGTGATAAGAGTGCGCGGGGAATAGGCTGCTTCCTTTAAACGCAAACCCACAGCTCCCCACTATCCCATCACAGGCTTAGGTTTTATTGAGGGAAAAAATTGTTCCACCGACTGCCTGAATGCTCAACCACAATGTCTGGCTGTGGAGGAGAAATAAAGAGAGAGCTTAATTAAAATTTCAGAGGTACCAGCTGGGTGTCTGATCCCACCCATCCCCTTCCCCCCACCATCCACCAGTGTCCTTGTATCTGAATTGAGACACACTCACCTTGATTTCTTCATTTATTAACCTTGACAGAAGTAAATAAGCATCGCAACTCACAGTGCCACAAAGCTCGAAATTTGGGGAGCATAAAAACAAATGTGAAGCTTTACACTCGTGTATGTACGTCCACATTGGTATGCACGTGCGAGATCGGCAAACCATATTTTGACACACACAAATGCTTGCAAGTATGTCCACAGACACATACATTAGATACTATAATGTACCTGTTCGCACATGCACACACACACATATACACACACAGACCCTCTGGGCCCAGACAAGGCCGCTCTTTAATGAACAGCTAATGAGCAAAGAAAGATACAACAAAGCCGTCTAGCAGGACTGTTTGTAGTTAAGTGATCAAATACACTCAGAAATGATATCCTTAGCATGAATAGCTATAATGTTACACGTAGAAGAATATGAAATCAGGTTCATTTTCACCAAATTGAAACATCATTCTCCCACCAGTGACAAGATGATCAATTGGAAAGCTTATTTTTTGTCATTTATCCACTATGAAATGTGCAGGTAAAATAAGACTTTCTTTAGCATCACTTAGCATTTTTAATTTTGTTTTGTGCTCAACTGATATTTCAGAGTTTCTCTGTCTATATGTGGAAAAAGAGTTTAATTTCATCATTGGGAGTTCATGCATTTTCTCTTTTTCAAAGCATTTATTCAGAAAGGAGTATAATATGCATCTATATGTTCATGCATCTGTGTGGATATATGTCTATGGTGTTCCCCTGAGAGTTGCTAAATTGAGGGCCGCATCTCCGTGTGGCCTGCCGGATGGCGACCTTGCAGCCCTGTCTCTGTGTGCTTTGTGACTGCGTAATGAAGACTTCAGGGCCAGACAAACAAATTGTAATAAAGTGCCGTGCTGTGACTGAAAAGTAGGTGTTCTGACACACATGCCAATTACAGGAAAACACATAATAAATACACTCAGTGTGCACACACACACACACACACAGATGCATTTTGTATATTCATTGAATATTAGACTTTGCATTGATTATCATCAATGGGGGGCAGTACCTGTGGACTGGCAGACCGGGGTGGTGGTCCCCATCTTTAAGAAGGGGGACCGGCGGGTGTGTTCCAACTACAGGGGGATCACACTCCTCAGCCTCCCTGGGAAAGTCTATGCCAGGGTGCTGGAAAGGAGAGTTCGTCCGCTAGTCGAACCTCGGATACAGGAGGAACAATGCGGTTTTCGTCCTGGTCGCTGAACACTGGACCAGCTCTTTATCCTCTCGAGGATACTTGAGGGTGCATGGGAGTTTGCCCAACCAGTCTACATGTGTTTTGTGGACTTGGAGAAGGCATTCGACCGTGTTCCTCGGGGTGTCCTGTGGGAGGTGTTGCGGGAGTATGGGGTGTCTGGCCCATTGCTACGGGCCATTCGATCCCTATACAACCATTGCAAGAGCTTGGTTCGCATTGCCGGCAATAAGTCGGACTCGTTCCCGGTGGGTGATGGGCTCCGCCAGGGCTGCCCTTTGTCTCCGGTTCTGTTCATAATTTTTATGGACAGGATTTCTAGGCGCAGCCAAGTGGCGGAGGGCTTTCGCTTTGGTGGCATCAGAATCTCATCTCTGATTTTTGCAGATGATGTGGTTCTGTTGGCTTCATCGGATGAGGGCCTCCAGCTCGCACTGGAACGGTTCGCAGCCGAGTGTGAAGCAGCGGGAATGAGGATCAGCACCTCCAAATCTGAGGCCATGGTTCTCAGCCGGAAAGGGTGGAGTGCCCACTCCGGGTCGGGGATGAGTTCCTGCCCCAAGTGGAGGAGTTCAAGTATCTCGGGGTCTTGTTCGCGAGTGATGGGAGAAGGGAGCCGGAGATCGACAGACGGATTGGGGCTGCAGCTGCAGTAATGCAGACGCTGCACCGGTCCGTCGTGGTGAAGAGGGAGCTGAGTGTAAAAGCGAAGCTCTCAATTTACCGGTCAATCTACGTCCCTACCCTCACCTATGGCCACGAGCTGTGGGTAGTGACCGAAAGAACGAGATCGCGGATACAAGCGGCAGAAATGAGCTTCCTCCAAAGGGTGGCTGGCCTCTCCCTTAGAGATAGGGTGAGAAGTTCGGCCATCCGGGAGGGGCTCAGAGTAGAGCAGCTGCTGCTCCACATCGAAAGGAGCCAGCTGAGGTGGTTCGGGCATCTGACAAGGATGCCCCCTGGGCGCCTCCTGGGTGAGGTGTTCCAGGCATGTCCCACCGGGAGGAGGCCCCGGGGCAGACCCAGGACACGCTGGAGAGATTATATCTCTCGGCTGGCCTGGGAACGCCTTGGTATTCCCCCGGATAAGCTGGAGGAGGTGGCTGGGGAGAGGGAGGTCTGGGCCTCTTTGCTTAGGCTGCTGCCCCCGCGACCCGGCCCCGGATAAAGCGGATGAAGATGGATGGATGGATGGATTGACTGCATCCATAAAAATACAAATTAATAAATTTAAAAAAGAAACAGCTTCCCTATTGGCTATTTTTGTAATCTGCAGATTCCCCAAAGTAGCTACTCTTTGCTTTGTTGACAGTGATGCAAACCCTTCTCTCCATAAGCTTCATGATGTTGTCACCTGAAATGGTTTCACTTCACAGGTGTGTCTCATCAGGTTCATTCGTGGAATTTCTTCCCTTCTTAATGGGGTTGGGACCATCAATTGTGTTGTGCAGAAGTCAGGTTGGTACACAGCTAAAAACCCTATTTGACAGCTGTTAGAATTCAAATTACGGCAAGAACCAATCAGCAAAGTAAAGAGAAACAGCAATCCATCATTACTTTAAGAACTGAAGGTCAGTCTGGAAAATTGCTAAAACTTTAATGGTCTCCCCAAGAGCAGTCGCAAAAACCATCAAGCGCTACGACGAAACTGGCTCACGTGAAGACCGCCCCAGGAAAGGAAGACCAAGAGTCACCTCTGCTGCTGAGGATAAAGTCCTCCGAGTCACCAGCCTCAGAAATCGCAAGTTAACAGCACCTCAGATTAGAGCCCAGATAAATGCCGCACAGAGATCCAGTAGCAGACACATCTCTACATCAACTCCTCAGCGAAGACTGTGTGAATCAGGCCTTTATGGTCAAATGGCTGCTATATAACCACAACTAAGGAAAAGCAACAAGCAGAGGAGATTTGTTTGGGCCAAGAAACACAAGGAGTGGACATTAGACCAGTGGAAATCTGTGCTTTGGTCTGATGAGTCAAAATGTGTGATCTTTGGTTCCACCCTGTGACAAAGTGGTAAGCTTGAACTTATTTACCACTTGTCCCTTAAACATATTGCTAATTTATCCCATGTTATTTTACAGTTGGCCATGATGCTTTAGTTTAGACATTGCTGGCGTAACTTTGCTCTACATACTATCCCGGGTTTGTTCGTCGTAGTATTATGTTACAGTTTACATCCATGCATATGCTTTTAAAGCAAATACTACTTAACCATCAGGTGATTTGAATGTTCTTCTGTTGACAGGGGCATGTCTGGTCAATTATGTTTGCTAATGTTGCTTTGGATATATTTACCTCTGTTTGTTCCTTTGTTCTTGTCCTATATCCAAAACAGGTGTGCAGGAGGGGCTGTCATGTCATTGATTGCATCTCTGGGTTCAACCAAATGAAGGGGTTTTTCATTTTGTATAGTATTGTTTATTTTCTTTAAAGTAACCTTTTGAGTTATACTGTATGGAGTGTTTTACTTTTCAAACCATTTAGGTGTGTAAATGAGTTTGTCAATTGAATGAATAATCGTATTCCTGTTTCTTTGTTTAGATTGTATTGCTTGGTCTAACCTATTCTTAATGGTAGAGACTAATGAGGTTCAAGTGTGTGTAAAAATTCTGTTTAAAACAAGTGAGATTTTGACAACCAGGGTTGTTTTAATATGGTAGAATAGAGATGCCAGGAAATAAAATACACTTAAAAGAAATTTGCTCAGTATGCTGATGCTGTCTACTTATCACTTTCCTGTACACTACCTCATACACCCGCGGTGTCTTTGTGCAATGCAGAAAAGGTGAAATGATGGTCTCTACATGCATGAGTCCTACCGTGAAGCACGGAGGAGGAGGTGAGATGGTGTGGGGGTGCTTTGCTGATGACACTGTTGGGGATTTATTCAAAACTGAAGGCAAACTGAACCAGCATCCTGCAGCGACATGCCATCCCATCTATTTAGACCGTTATTTATTTTTCAAAGCAAGTTAAAGTGAAAAACAAGTACTTAAAAACTGTCCCAGACGTGATTCCAGCCTTCTGGTGAAAGTCAGGTCTGTTAGTGCCAGTATCACTATCATCAATAGCACCTGCGTCCTGATGTGCACTTCCACACTCTTTCAAAGCTGAAGCACTCCGATATGCCTACATGGATTTTTTTCAGATGGGAGCGGTTCTGCAAATGCCTTCTGTGCCAGAGCTGCTGCTTTCTCATAAACAAACTTCTCTAATGGAAGACCTCACATAAAATAAAAAAAAGATGCACTGTAGTGGAAGAAAGGGCGACATAAAAGTGGAAGATTATATATTTGTAAGAGTTTAACCTGAATGTTTGTTTTTCTGCAAAATGTGCATGTGTGTACTCGATGTGATAGTCACCACAGAATTGTCTGACCTTTAACGGTGTTCCAAAGTTAGGTGAAGTTGTCTTTCTTCTTCACCTAAAGTGGAGTGACATTTAATAGTCCCCACAGGTCAAAGAGGGTAACAAACACCAAATAAAGGCTGTCAGATGCCTAAAAAAAGGACAACCCTCACTCTGTAGTTGAGTGAATGAGTTTGTCTGCGTGTGTGCGTGAGCGTGTGTTCATATCTTTGTGGGGACCAAAAATTGGAAGTTTACTATATGTGGGGACTAGGATTTTGGTCCCCACAAGTTTGAAGGCATTTTTGAGACTCAAAATGTGGTTTTAGTGACAGGATTACAATTGGGTTATGGTTCGGTATTAGGAGATTGTGGCTTAGTTATACTTGTTTGAAGCTTAGGTGCATGGTCCAAGCGGCTGACTGGACCCTTATTCTCCCGTCAGTCTCTCAGTGTGACTTATGTACTCCTTTGTTTGCGTCCTGCGTCTAGGGTAAGGGTAAGGGTTAGGGTTAGGGTAAGCGGCTAGTTCTGTCAATTAGATGTCCCCAGAAGATGTGAATATCCGATATGTGTGTGTATGTGTGCGCGTATGTGTGTGTGCAACACCCATTTCAAAATACTTTTACTCCACACTTTGCTGAACTCTTCTTCAGTCTGTCTTGTTACCTCTTTTCTAACCTTTTCTCTTGTGGACAAACACTTCTCTACTGCAACACATCTTCTCCAGACTCGGAGGCAATTAAATGTTAGTGCTGGAGGGGTGGGAGGGAGGAGTGATGGCCCATGGTGTGTCACACACGCCAGCAGATAGACCCTGTTGCCACTGGCCACTGTAACAGATCCATGTCTCTGGAGTTTTAAATGATTCAAACATCTGCCCTTCGCTGTTCTTGCGGTGGACAAAGGATGTTCCTTTTCTTCTCTCCAATTTTCAGTCTTCCTCCTCTTCCTCTCTCTGTCCCCCTTTGTTACCTCCGAGCTCCTCAGACAAATCCATCTGTTAAGACTGCCGTATTTGTAACTTTAGGGAATCCAGTGTCTGCCTGGTTTAGTAAACTACTGCTATTCTATTTCCTCTGCCAGAATGAGCGCTTAGACAAGGTATTTCTGATCCTGTCTGTCAGCAAGCAAAAGCTACCAAGCAGAATTGCATGAAAGCTGTTAGAAAGATAAACAATGGGCCAAGAAAGACCCTTTCATTTTTTTTAGTGTGAATCTGGACGAGTTCCTGCACCATTCTAGTTTTTTTCATTAAAGGTTTAGTTGTTTTTGCCAAAAGTCTTTTAGCTTTAGGGGAGCATTGTTAAAGCAATTTGCTGATCGAAGCCTCCATCCAGAACAGTAAAAATAAGTTGCTACAGGTAGAATTTTTAATAGCCCAAAGAATAAATGAACCCTTACCAACTGTTTTCAGTACACGTTAGAGCTAATAAACATTTTTACATTTACATATGCATTTATACAGTCTTTGGCGCGGGCAAAAGCTTATTAAAATCCTAATTCAATATAAACTGGATGCAAAGTGGCTATTAACTCTAAAATACCATAAAACAAAAAATACCATAAAATAAAAATAAAAAACAATTTCTTGATTCCTGGAACAGAAAGACATGCATTTGGATATAAATGCCAGACTTTACTCAGTTCTTGGCAAGTGGACTAAATGTGAGACAGAACTCTGGTGCAGTCAGCTGACAGAGCTCCAGAGAGATATGGTTCATTCTTCACAACTCTGCAGTGGAGGTGAGCAGATGAGAGGAAACCAGGGGTGCAGGGGGCAACCAGCAACACAGAAGCCAACAAAACTCCCAAGCTCTAACAACTGACAGACAAGAGCAGATGAGCTTGCAGTAAATGCATTAATTACACAGGCCAAGGTTGAGCAGAGCACAAGTCGAGCTAGGCTGAGCTGAGCTGGGCTGGGTTGTTTCTCACAAAGCTGATTTAGGCCTCTGTGCGGGGTTATTGGTGGAGGATGCTGGCTCTCTGCAGAGCATGCTTTGCAATCCCCAGGCCTCATTAGGGATGCAGAGAGGTTCTGACTCCCATCACCTGTGAGCTTTTTATATCTGGCATAATCTCTTAGTAGATATTTCTTACATCCAATAATGAGCACGTTATTACTCCATACAACAGAAACTGGAAGCAGAGAGGGGATCAGGGGAAAAGGAGAGATGGGAGGAGGGGGGACGGAAGGGAGGAAAAAGGAAATAAACTGTAAGCAAATACACAGACAGCTAAAATACAGAGAGATTGGAAATCCATGCAGATTTAAAAGGCGGCAAAGACAAGGAGGCATCCAAATTCGCTTTGGTTAACATCAGCAGTGTTTATAGCATCATGATTGTGGTAAAAACAAACAACTTGACAGCCCCCAACCTCCAGCCTATTTGGACCTTGGAGGGAGCATACCAGTTTAATAAATACATAAATAAGTGCATATATTAACAGAGCATTAGACTGACATGGCAGTGACAGCACCTGAAGCACTAGAAGACAAGTCATCCTTCTCCTCTCTCTTTCTCTTCTCTTTGCTGTCTGCACTGATTGATGTGAAGGAGGCGGATCAAAGGCTGCTGAACGGCGGTACTCAGGAAGATGGAGAGATAGATAGAAAGGGAGGAGAATGAAGGCAAAGGAGGTATGGGGGTGTAGGGCTAAAGTTGGAGCAGATAGAGAAGTTTCTGGCACTGCTGTCTGTCACTCAGCTCCATGAAATGACCCTCTAACTACAGGGCTAAGTCAGACATTAAAGCCTCCAGAGTCAGAGGATTCACTCATTCTCATTCACCCTCTCCTTCTCCGTTCACCTAAGTCTCATTCTCTCTCCCTCTCTATCCTTTATCTTTTCTCCTCTATGTCCCATCCCGAAGAGGAGGAGCAGGCCAAGCACCATTAATCTCCTATCTAATAACACTGGTAATGTTACACATTATTGGAAAGAGATGGGCAAAATGAACCAATAAGTTATCTGATATGGGTCTCCCTTCTCCACGCACGCTCCAATCCCAAGGACATTTAGGCAAAAGATGAGACACAGATGTACTGACAGAACAAGACAGAGAAAAGAAGAAAGGAGGCAAAGAGAGAAGGAGAGAGAAGGAGAATCAGCGACGGAAAAAGGGTGGGCAATGTGAAATATTTCCTGCTATCGACCTGTTGGCCAGGGACATGCATAGATTTCTGTATGTGGAAGATAAGTGTCTTTGATAAAGTAGGTTAGCATTGATTAATCCATGAAATCTTGGGGCTGTGGACTTGAAGTTAATGAGTAAGGTTTTCTATTTTCTCTGCAATCTCTCACGACATACGTGCTCAGCACAGCCCGGGGACCCGTGGCTGCAGTACACCACCCACCCCCTTTATTTTAGATGTCTGTTATTTTGGGTGAAGATGGCCAATCAATGAAGTTGACATTTGTTACTATGAAGGATTCACAATGCAATCATGGGATAAGAGTTGTAAAGGCCTGCTCAGTGCATATAGAAGGGGTGGAAAGGTCACGGCTAATCTAAAGAGAACAGAAGTTATTTATCCATACATGGCAGAATAAAAAGAAGGTGGGTAACAGATCTATACATACAGCCCTTGGGGGCAGGGTTATGGAGAAACTGCACATACACACACACACATACATACACAGGCAAATCGAATTTCCTATGACCTGCAAGATAATTTCCCTCCAGAAAAAGAAAAACAGAAAAAAAAACATATCTTCCAGTACATAGCTGAGGTTTGTAGATTGTTCTGTTAAGCTGAATACCCCGCTAAACAGTCACCCTGCTTGAAATGTCCACCTGCATTGTTTGAGCTGTGTTTTTGCCGTATTTAATAGTGTATGATGGTTTCTTTGCATGCAGTCATAGTGAAGGAAAGCAAAGCAAACAGCATGTTGGCTACATCAGTCACATTTAGAACAACCTTGAAACAAATAGCACTATGGACGCATCCTCAGGCAACGAGCGCTGGGAGAAAGAAATCAAGGGAGACAGACAGGCGGGCATTGCAGGCAGGCAAACGGGCAGCTTTCTCTTTCTCTCTCTTCCTATCTCTCTTACCGACTGTACATCAACACCTCTGTTGCCCACACTCTTTCACATTCTAGTTTCTCCCTCCTCTCACTCACATTAATCCATCTCTCTCTCCGTTGTAAATCATCCCTCTCTTCCTCAACCTCAGCTCAGCAGCTGCGCGGAGGAGGTAGAGTGGATGTCAAAATATTTGGCAGCCATCTCTAGTGCCGGTGTAGCATTTTAACCTCCGTGGTTATTACACGTATACAGGTTTGTCTGACATCCCCCCAGGCATTAGCCTTGAAATCTCTCTCTCTTTTCTCCCACTCTCTCCCTCTTTCTCTTCATTCATCACATCATTATCATTACAGCAGGGATACACAAACAACAAGCTCTCCCCACCCTCACCGCTCGATGCTCTGTGAATGACTGAAGCTTTGCTCCAAAGGTTGGTGCTTTGCATGTCACGAGAAAATCGGAAAACCACTGAACGGTCACCCCAGACACAGCACACCCTTAATCCACCAGAAATAAAAGCAGGGGCCTTTTCACCTTTTCAGCTCACTGCAACCACTAAACTTTGAGCTGGATGGACTCGCAGCACACATGCAATCATATTAAGTCACGCGTGCTTTTGCACCATATTTCCAACTGCACACAAACAAACACTGCTCTCTTCTTTAAACATGTGCAGATATTTCAGTATTTAACTCCTTCTCTGAATGTGTGTCCCTTCTTATTTTAGTGCTTTTATTCTTTTTATGTAATATATTTATTGGGGGGTGGGGCGAGAGGGTTTTCCCAGGATAGAAAGACCCAAAAGGCTCTTGACAGCGTGTGTAAATCAAGATGTCATTAGAAGATCTACTGGTGCTATGTTGGCCTGATATACATTGTTGTATTGTGATGACAGATGCATGTACCCTATGTAGCATGCACAGAGGTTTCAGATATGCATGTTCTGATTTTTCTGTTTTCTTTTTCTCGTTATTTTTTCCTTTTTCTCAAAACGGGTACAGCTCCAAATATTTATCTCTAGTCCACCAGTAATACTTTATCTTGGAAAAGCACAAGAAAAATCCTCCACTGAACGGGGGTAATGAATTTGTATTTTTACTGCAGCTCTACTCGTTTCAAGGATTCTCCGGAGATAATACTAGCATGAAGTGCAATCAAAATTACCATTTGATTCAATATACATGAACAATATATGCTGATTTGCACCAAAAGTGGCAATTATTTCACAAAGGCTTCCCTGTTTAAGGGCAGCAGGTCAGTAAAATGCATCTCTGTTGTTGCAATGAGCTGCATGTGCTCACACATAGCCGCTGCAAACACACGTACAAAAAGAAGGATTTTAAAAAATGCACTCGTCTCCCATGTTTGTGTATTTTGTTTTGCTATGGTGGATCAAGGAGAATACAGGAGGACTGAAGCCACTGTTGTGGTTAAGATACACAAACAAACAAATCTCCTCCTTTCTGCCCCATTAAAACCTGTTCTCCTCTCCTGTGCCCTATTATCGCTGATCCTCCTCTGTTTTTCTGTGTACCATCAAAGATATTTCCCTGCAGTGCATAACAGACTAACTAACCATAAAAAAAACACTTGTTAGCATGCTTCTTAGTATACTGTGACACTACCTCAACACATTAACAGTAAAGCTAAAAACAGGATTTGCCGCTTTAGAGAATGTGTTGTGCAACAATTTCGTATTTTACTGGAATTTTTAAAATGTGGACATACATACAGTCGGGGTCAGGCCTACACTGATTTATCATGACAAATGTCATAGTAATTATGGTGAAATTTACTTAAATGTAATTACTTTTACCAAAAAAAAATACAGCTTTATTCAAAAAATATAGATACAGACACAAATAAGTACATATACTCACTTACTTAGATATCTCAGCACTTTGCCATGGTCCCAAAGAAGACCCAAACCTGACCATCAGTTGATAGGAAATTGATTTAGATGTTCAGGAACAACGCAGGAACCACCCAAACTCAAGCCTGTCATGAACTGGAAACTGCTGGAACACCAGCATCCACAGTGAGGCCAGTTTTACATCTTCATGATGAAAGAGTGCTGACCAAGAAGGAAGCCTCCGCTCCAAAATCAACACCTTCAATCTTGGCTGAGATTTGCAGCTGCTCACAAGGATGCGCCAGATGCCTTGTGGAGAAAGGATTGATGGACAGACGAGACAAAGACTGAGGTATTTGGCCACAGCGACGACAGATTTGTTTGAAGGTGAAAGGTGAGGCCTTTGAACCTAAGAACACTGTACGAGCTGTCAAACGTGGCGGTTGCAGCATCATGCTCGGGGGCTATGCTTCCAGTGATACTGGTACAAAAAGTAGGTGGAAAAATAAAGGACTACCTCTGAATTCTTCATCTTAACTTCAAATCAACAGCTAGACAATTGAAACCTGGACACGGCTTAGTCCAAAATTGTCCTGCTGGTTGTTCCGACAGGACAAAGGTTCCCAGCACACTTCAAAGCTAGTTTTTGATTGGATAAAGAAGGCTTCTGGAATGGCTTTCTCAAAAGCCCAACCTCAACATTATTAAAAATCTGTGAACTGCATTAAAAGCCAGAAAAAGCCAGATCTGTGCCAGAAAACCAACCATGTATGAAAATATGTGAGCACAACTGTACATACTGAATAACGGTAAGAGCAAAAGGTTAGGTTGAACTATTGATTGAGATGTAGTTTAATGCAACATCAAGGACACTGAATATAAATCCCACTATGATCTATTTTACATATGCCAAGGTCTCCCAGTATCAATGCCACTTCCTCAGATGTCTTTTTCAGTTTTTTTATGTTCGATCACAACAAAAATTGGGAAATACAGGCAGTGTTAAATTGTATACGAGGTGCCAATTAACAACAATAATGATAAGAGGTTTTCATGAACTAGACATCAACTATGAGACTATTGAGATTTTGAAGCTTGTGGGTTCAGAAGTACATGGCTACTGCTGTGAGATAAATTTATAATTTTCCCCATCTGCCTGATGCATACTTATGCACATCATGCTTCGATCTGACAACTGATCTGACAGAGAAACCAAGCACAGAACATGATGTCCTGTAGGCTCACCACCCCAAGCATAAATATTAATAGAGAAGTCAGGAGGCCAAGGAGAGTCATTATAACCTTGCATAGACCTACGCAAAGCATCCTTAAGTCAGATATCTTATGTTTTACCACCATCACCACAATAGGTAATGTTACAGGAGCCATTTGAAAGGTATATAATGTTAAAGAACAATTAAAGACAAGAAAGCATCTTGTTAAAAGTGTGATGACCACAGTAGAAGCTTAGGACAACGTTCAAAGGGGAACAAGCCCCGCCAAAAGAAAGAGAGTGAGTGTTTGAGATGAAATGGTTGGGGGGGTGGGGGGGGGGGGGGGGGGGGGGTGGATGATGATGAAGTGTGAGTATATAGAGTTGGTCTGAGAGACAGAAGTGGATGAAGAAAGCAGCTTACTCACACTGTGGTGAATCATTGTGCCCTGCCTGATAAGCTCTGACTCACTGAGAGAAGGGGAAAACAGCAGAAAAAGCAGCGAGTGTGGGTAGAAAACGAGCTGAATGCGTATGCATGAGAACGCGTGCGTGCACGTGGCGTGTGCCCATGTGTTCGCCACATGTAATTTTGGCCACATACTGCTCCCCGCTATGGCTGCAAGAACACGGACCCATGTTAGTGCACAGCTCTGCAGCGTGCGTGGCTCTGAGGTGTGTATGTGTCTGCAAAGTGTGTGTCGTTCCCGCAGTGGTGACAGTGAAGGTCAGCAGCGTGGGTGTGTCTCAGGCCTCCCAGCTGTGGCCCGGGGCTAAGGAGCCATCACTGTCACATCTCTGTCTTGCTGCTGGGTGCTGCTGGCCCCGCAGCACGGCAGCACACAGGAATGACTCACGCGTACGCGCACATCTGAGTCCTGTGGCTCAGATACACACACATACACAACACGTGCTCACAGACACAGCACACAACACTAACCTCAGGACACATAAGCACATAAGCAGAGAATCACATATAAGCCCACAGAGTGAGATGTCACACAGGCATAGTACACATGCTCTATCTACATCAACCTCAATTTAGCTCCAGCATGTAACAACCCCACACACACACACACACACACATACATCACTGAAACGGTCCTTTACATTCCTGAGATGGAAAGCATAATGCATGTCCCTTCTCTAATACAGTATGTGAACTTGATGACCTTGTCCACACTCATTCAATCACCAGTGGAGTGAGCACAATTAATCCAGCAGTCTGCTTCGTAGTCTCTGCTGTATCGCCTCAGCCTTGCGCTCTGCTGTATTCAGCAAATATGTACAAAGAATCTTGTCTGGAAGTTTTGTGCCTCTACAAGCACAAAGTCATGCAGAGTGAAGGTTTAGAGGGGAACATGATCTACTCTAATGATACTTCAGCTCTGTGTCTGTGCTGGTAGCATCACCGTTAGAGAGTTCTTTGCAAGTAAAACTTTTCCGCTTAATGTCTTCTATTAACATGTCAGTTCAGACAGATCACAATACGGAAACCTTGACTCTTTCTCGACCCGTGGATTTATTCAACTGGAAGCAAACTTGATATTAGAAAAGAAACAACGCATTTGAAATATTAGTGGCAGTAAAGTATAGCTCATTATCTTAGATTGATACTGCAGTTAAGAGTGAAATGTGCACACGGGCAGTTAAAGTGGCTGCCTCTTTCATGAGACCTTTTGGAGAAATACGGCTGAGAGTTTGGCTCCTGCTGCTTCCCTTGAAAAAAGAAATATATATGACCTCTGGTTATAGTGTAGCCCTGAAATGGGCTGATGCTACAGCACAAACCCCAGTGTCCCCCTTTCCCAGTCATCATCACGCTGGCCTCTTTATAGTGCAATGCATGGCACATTAAAAAGGGGAGCACATTGCGCAATTACCGTCTAATTAACCGGCCGATATTTTATGTGGTCAGTGAGCCCGCAGACAGACTGCAGATTATTTGCCAAGATTTGAGAGGATGTATGTCTTACCGGATGGTTTTTAGGCAGATTTACTGCCCTCCACTGCTAATTTGTGTCTGCGTTTGCCTACACGTGACCTTGCTTTAATAAAAATAAGGCACATATTATATGTCTCTGGAAAGGGAAGGTTATTTGTTTGATTTGTCTGAGTCATGCCTTATTCCCTACGCTGCCCCCCGCTCTCCTCCCCTTTCCTCCTTCCATCTCCGCCTCCCTGAGCCCTTAACAGCAGCAGGTTTGCATTGGGATTTGAGGTGTAATTAAATTCAATAAATAGGCGAAGGTGAAGAAATAAATCAAGCAGAAACTGATGAACAACAGGAGATTAAATGCCACTGAGCCGTGCAAACAAATATTTCAATAGAATTTTCAACAGAGGGCACCCAGGGCCCCCTGAAAACCTCAAAAAGTTTTGAAACTGAAAGTTGGGTCTCCCAAGCTGCCACTGCTATAACTATGCTTGATGCCATTGTCCTCGTTGACATCATAATATGGCACATGATAAGGAAATAAATAACCATTTGAAGGACAGATTGTAGGAGATGACAGGCTATGTTCCGTGCCCTCTGTCTTTCACATACCTCATCATCCTCCTGCATCATCGCTTATTCAGAGGCCAGCCAACGCTTTATTAATGACTACTGAAGTACCAATTAATGCTGCATAATACATGAACTACAGCTGTGCAAATCTGAATAACGTCTGATTAGGTACTAAAAAGGATAGGGGAAATACTGCTGGTGCATATTAATGCTATCGGGGCTGGGCTGGGTGGGGGGCGTTGGGGTCAACAGGGGTCTGGTTTTGAGCCAGATCGCCCTGAAGAATCCAACAAAACAGCCTCACAGCCAGTCCTAAAAGTCACAGCTAGTCAGTAGCAAAGACCACAGCATGCTCCCATTCAGTTTTACGCAGTGTGAGTCAAAGTGGTTTGGTTCACACACTGATTTGCTTGCTTTACTCCATACAGCACCATACTGCCCTCCAGGGCATAACAGGCCTAAGTGCTTTAAGTCCCCAGAATGGAAATGAGGTCTTTTTTTTTTTTAACGGCATCATTCAAGGCTACACCTGGTGCACTGAAAGCACCCAGGTCCACTGCTCCATGAATTAATGAAGGAAACCTAGCAGCAGGGAGGTCAACCTTTGACCCTCACTACTCATTCACACAGCTTGGACCAGGTACAAGAAAACTGCCAAGCCTCTGGGGTTGGTGGAGGTTGGGGGGGGGGAGGATTATTTGTGTGCCTGCATGATTGTTCGCTCTCCATCATCTAAACCGAGACGTGTTGCTCAATTCTGAATTAAAATGACAAGGACAAAAGTGTTTCCAATTAGGCCTTTTGAAAAGATCGCCCATGTTCACTCCTCTCTTGGATTCCCTCTCTCTTTGCTTGTGCTCTTCTGCCACTCAATAAATCTTTAGTTCCTAAAAAAAACCACAGTCTTGTCTTCCTGCAGAATCGCTCTCACTTTCTCTGCCATTCCCTCCTTCTGTTTTGTCTTTGCCTCTTGTCCTCTTTTGAACAGCTGCACTGCCTTTATTATGTTGCGCTCCCTCTCTCCCTGTCTGGCCTTTCACGCTAATCCTCCATTGGCCTTTCACATGCACAAAATTCCCCCCCTGAGCCCCCATTCCTCTGACAGGCTTTCACATACAGTATTAGATTAGGCTTAGCTGTGTTTATTTATTTATTTATTTCGTCTTTTGTCTCTAAAACTTTCGGAAACCAAATCCAGACCCCCACTCTCCCCCCCAACCCCCAAACAAACCCTGCTAACTGCAATTTTCAGCTTGCTTCCCTTTTTTTTTTCCAGCAGCAACATTCTGTTACATATCAATTTGGCTCGTGTCCTCTACTGCAAACATTCTTTGGTGCTAGTTTTTGGCAGTGAACATGGCAGCACTAACTGAGAGTTTTAGAACAGGCTGTCTAATGGAGGCTCACAGCATTTTGTGGTTTCCAATCATTTGGCGCTAAAAGAAACACACAGTAGCAAATGGGCTGAGCAGTCACCCATTAAGCTGGCCACCAGCACCTCAGCTTAATTGTGGTAATGAAGTCCAGGCTGATCCTATAATGCAAGGTCCACGCGTGCTGCCATGCTGATGATTTTATAGACCTGACCTGAGTTATGACCCAAACCCTGCTAGGCTAGTAGATAGAAATATGGAAGCATGGTGGGAGGAGAAAATAAAGTAGCGTGTGAGAGTACAATAGAGAGCAATGGACAGCTAAAAAGTGAGGCAATGAGAGATGGATAGAAGAAGGAAACTCAAGTAAATCATTTTAATGAAATGAGTACTTTATCTAAAGGACAGTTCAGCTTCAAGGAACTATTTTTGAAGAACTCTTTTCTTGCCTAGTCCTACCATTCAGCACTACCCTCCTGGCCCATTAGCCCTGGGGCTGGCCTTTCATCTCTCTAACCTCTCTAGTGAGCAAGTCCAATCAGGAATCAATATCCATGTCACAGGGAACACATGCTGCTTTGACACCAGTGGATACGACAAAAAAAGTCTATTACACAGCAGTTATCTCCATTACTGCTGAGCAACTCGGCCTCTAAAAGTCACAGAATGGAGGATGGCGGGCTGAGAAAAGCAGGGAGGAAGTGTGGTGGTGACACATTGTGAAACTCTAATTTGGAGCAACATGTCTGATTAACCTACATTTCTCCTTTGGGACCTGAAAACTGTCCAGGCAGACACACTCACAAAGAAACCAAAACAAGACATGATCAAAATGGGATATATCACCTCCACACACATTCACAAGTATACGACAACATCTAACTTCTGTAGGTCACTGCTGTTCATGTATCTGTTTTGATCATGTGCACATTCTTTTTCTTATTTAGCCTACTTTAGATGGAATTTGAAGGTTTCTGGAGTTCCATATTTCCTCAAATCAAAGCTGTAGTCATAAAAAATTGGCAACCAGATAAAAGCTGGAAAAAGAACAATCCCGCACAACTGTTGTCAGTAAATGTTTCACAATAACAGCCTTATTAAGAAATGAAGGGTTTTTGTTTGAAAGACTAGGACTTTTAATTTGATAGTTCAATTAGGCCAGGCAAACATGTTGGGGAGGTTCTACTCTAAATTTGTAAAAGCAGCACTTAGTGACAAATATTTTAGGCATGTTCTGTGTTCTGTGATAATGAATAGCTTTGTAGTTTGTTCCTTTATGTTTAAAGGTAAGCTGTGGACATCAATTATGTGTAGTTTTTGTTAGTGCTCTACTTTATAGTTGTCTGTCTGTGCCCTTGTAGCTGCAGTCTGAGCACTGACAACAAATTGCAGGGTATGAATATGTCCAGGGTATTAATATGCATGAACCCATGATGAAGAAATGTATGGGACTTGAACTCCATTGACTCTTGAGTCACACAGGCATATTTAAGTGCAGTGTGTTGAACAGGGAAAACAGGAGAAGATTTAAACAAGCCTTCATACTTCGATGTTATCAATTATACTCACTGAACAGGTAATCAGAGATAAAAGCCTGCCTGCTTCAAATAAAGGCTTGTTACCTTTCTCCAATTAAAGTAAGAAAAATCAGCATTAGTCACGATTCTAAACTACAACTTCCCTATGTCTGAAACAGCTCTTTGCAGCTATACATATACAGTAAGAGTCATTTTACCGAAACACAAAAGTAGGTCATTTGTCAGCGTCAGAAAGTGCCACAGTCATATTAACCTCTTCTGATCCATCACCCACAAGCTTAGCATTGTTAAACTGAAGAGTCAACCGATATGGACACCAAAAGACTTTAATCATAAATCCTGCACATCAGTGTTCTGGCATATCTGGCCTTCTGTAATACAGGGTGGGCCAATTATATGGATACACCTTAATAACATGGGAATGGTTGGTGATATTAAAGTCCTGTTTGTGGCACATTAGTATATATGAGGGGGCAAACTCCTCAAGATGGGTGGTGACCATGGTGGCCATTTAGAAGTCGCCATCTTGGATACAACTTTTGTTTTTTCAATAGGAAGAGGGCCATGTGACACATCAAACTTATTGGTAATGTCACAAGAAAAACAATGGTGTGCTTGGTTTCAATGTAACTTTATTCTTTCATGAGTTATTTACAAGTTTCTGACCACTTATAAAATGTGTTCAATGTGCTGCCCATTGTGTTGGATTGTCAATGCAACCCTCTTCTCCCGCTCTTCACACACTGATAGCAACACGGCAGGAGAAATGCCAGCACAGGCATCCAGTATCTGTAGTTTCAGGTGCTGCACATCTTCACACCATAAACAATTGCCTTCAGATGACCCCAAAGATAAAAGTCTAAGGGGGTCAGATCGGGAGACCTTGGGGGCCATTCAACTGGCCCACGACGACTAATCCACTTTCCAGGAAACTGTTCATCTAGGAATGCTTGGACCTGGCACCCATAATGTGGTGGTGCACCATCTTGCTGGATAAACTCGGGGAACGTGCCAGCTTCAGTGCACAAAGAGGGAAACACATCATCATGTAGCAATTTCAAATATCCAGTGGCCTTGAGGTTTCCATTGATGAAGAATGGACCCACTATCGTTGTACCTCATATACCACACCAAACCATCACTTTTGTTGTTCCAACAGTCTTGGAGGGATCCATCCAATGTGGGTTAGTGTCAGACCAATAGCAGTGGTTTTGTTTGTTAACTTCACCATTCACATAAAAGTTTGCCTCATCACTGAACAAAATCTTCTGCGTGAACTGAGGGTCCTGTTCCAATTTTTGTTTTGCCCATTCTGCAAATTCTGTGCGCCGATCTGGGTCATCCTCGTTGAGATGCTGCAGTAGCTGGAGTTTGAAAGGGTGCCATTTGTGAGTAGCTAATATCCGCCGAAGGGATGTTCGACTAATGCCACTCTCCAGTGACATGCGGTGAGGGCTACGCTGTGAGCTCTTGCTGAATGAAGCTAGGACAGCCACTGATGTTTCTTCATTAGTGACAGTTTTCTTGCATCCACATTTTGGCAAATCCAACACTGAACCAGTTTCACGAAACTTAGCAAGCAGTTTGCTAACTGTAGCATGGGAGATGGGTGGTCTCGTTGGGTGTCTTGCATCGAAATCTGCTGCAATGGCCCGGTTACTGCGTTCACCAGATATCAATACAATTTCGATCCGCCCCTCACTTGTTAACCTCTTCAACATGTCAATGGCTGTGAACAAAAAGAAACTAGTAAATAACTCATGAAAGAATAAAGTTACATTGAAACCAAGCACACCATTGTTTTTCTTGTGACATTAACCAGTAAGTTTGATGTGTCACATGGCCCTCTTCCTATTGAAAAAACAAAAGTTGTATCCAAGATGGCCGACTTCTAAATGGCCACCATGGTCACCACCCATCTTGAGGAGTCTGCCCCCCTCACGTACACTAATGTGCCACAAACAGGACTTTAATATCACTAACCATTCCCATGTTATTAAGGTGTATCCATATAAATGGCCCACCCCGTATATAAACAATGCACAGGGTTTCACAATTGTGCTGTATCCTTCCATCCATCCCAGTCTCACACACAGACATTTATAATGGTAAAAGGCTAGCATGAAACAGAACAGCAGCGTTACCTTTCTTGTAGAAAAGAAATTTAAACATGTTTTGTATTAAAAACAGCAAAGATGACAGCTACACTTGCTCCATGACCACACAACGTCAATTACCAGAAGTACACAAGCGTGGGCAAAGTAATGTTGACACTTTTAATGTGGAGAGTGCATTAGTGCACTTTAGACTCCACACAGATGTAGACCTGTGTGACTGGAACTAGAAAGCAATGTGACACTGTTCATGTGGCTTCACCTTGGCCCAATAACCTTGATCAGTCAGGTCATCAGTCAATTTTTAATTGCTCAAATGTTGTATGGGACATGGGTGGCAGAGTGGGCTTGCGTATTCCCCAAAGATGAGACTCTTTACTCGGTGGGTTTTCTTTATCGCCGTACTCTGCTACAGCCCCCCACAACACCCCATCCAGCCGCACTTTGCCTCTGGCTCGCTTTATGACATTCATTTGCCTGATTAGCTAAACAAATGCTGAATGTTCTCTCGCTCGCTTTCGGAAACACACTTAAAATGAACAATGTGTGTGCTGAAAATTATCAGCTGTAAAACTGCTCATAAATCATGGCAAGGTCTGAATCAGCAAACAGTTGCATTAATCAGCGGATTTAGCACCGATACTGTACAATTAATGCAATCTATTTATCTTCATTTAATATGTGTGGGATGAGCAACTGTACAAGTGCCAAGCTTATAATGTATGATGGGTTTAGAATGGAATAAAAAGAATTCAGTAATATTTTTATCAAGCACTTTGCGCACACGGCATAAGGTATGCAAATGACCATTCAGACCCTCCCACTGTCGAAGAATCAAAACATAACAAATACAGCCTGTGATGCACAGACCGTCAGCGGTAATGAAAGCAAAAGGTTTCTGTTAGTGGAGATTGCTTTTCCAGAGCTTCATTTTACAGCTTTGTGTTGAATACACTCCTCTAGCAACTCCTCTTGAATGTTTCATCACAGACCAGATCCCAGGGGTTGATGCAACGCGCTCATCACACATACACACTCACTGTGAGGAATCTTCGCATCATGCATGTGGAGGATATGAGAGTCAACTGGATGCCATTTCATCTGCTGGGGGAGCGATTTTATTGCATATTCAATGTGGGAGGATACAAACATGATAGAATGTCAAGACAGACAGCTATAGAAGCTATAGTAGCAGTGGTAGCTTTTTTCCACGTGTCAGATTATCCCTTCTCATCTGTGATGTGCAGCTTCAAATGCAGATTTTAGTGGGTAACAGACACGTGGCAATGTATTTTAAAAAATGCCAAAAAAAAAAAAACTTATAAAAGCAATTTTTCTGCAGTCTTAGTGGCTTTGTGTTCGCTACCGTGGTTTTTCTAGTTGACTCAATCTGGTTAGAATGGTCTCAGAAAACAACACGCTTTTTTACTTGCCGAACAATCAGTCATGCAATCGGAATATAATTATGCTGTCCATAAACAGTAGCCGTAGCCAAGAACATGCCAGATGGCTTATTGAGGGATTGTGATTGACGCATCTCAGTACAAAAACAGAGTGATTCTCTTCGACTCAGTAGTTCAACAAAACTATACACTACATCTGTCTCCTTGAACAGAGAGACAAGACAAGAATGAAAGCGAGCCGGTGGAGCCTGGTCTTTGAAGAATGTCGGGACTGTGTCTAGATTGAACCCACCTACCAGGGGAAAGCATGTAAGTGTGTTTCCAGGTGTGTGTGTGTGTGTGTGTGTGTGTGTGCGCGCGCGCGCGCGCAAACTTGCTTGTCCTCGCGCATTGGAGTTCAGGGTCTTTTCGATCGCTTTGCACGAATTTGCACGAGAGGAATTTACTTTAGTGAGCTTAAAGAATGTGCATGCCGCTGCCTCTGAACTGGTCTTCAAAGACATGCTAGGCTGACGCGTCCATTGTACTGAACGCCATGCAACGACTACAACTCAGAGGCATGAAAACACACGCGCACGCGAACACAGACAAACATGTGAGAATTAGCGTTCATATGCAGAGAAAGCCCTTAAGAATGGATTTACATGTTTGTTTATTGTCTTTCCAGTGTTTTGAAGAAGTCCGCTTGCAGAACAAAGATATATATACGTTCAGTTTCTTTTAAGATTAAAATATCATAGACTTGAAAAGCATATGCTCTGGAATAATATCCTTTTATTAGACTGTTAGACATCCCAGGCTGCTTCTAGGTTTTTCTGTTTTTAATAGAAGCTTTTTTCTCTGAGAAAAAAGGAAAAAGTCAAAGCCATATTGTCGTGTACTCATGCTGACACACAAACTGATGTGGACGCTGCTGCCATGGCTGGAATTGAACACACTGCACTCCACAAGCTGCCTGCAATTAAATCCATTCACCAACACATAAGCTCTAAACAAAACAAAGAGAAAATGAGTATACTCTCATCTTGCTTGACGTGTCTATTTGTATATACTCAGCATATCTATGTGCACATATATTGGGGGCATATTAAATGAAAAGGAAAAGAATAAAGAAAATGGGTCTGATGCTTCAAACACAAGCGCACAATAAGGGCGAAAGCATTCAGCTTTTAATTAACATTAGCCATATCAGCACGGAGTAATTTGAAATTGTCTTTAGGACTTCAGAGAGACAGACTGAGAGACAGAGACTTTAAACCATTACGCTCAGCTGATAAACCAGTCATACCGGTGGAGTCACTATCTCTTGCAATAATTTGATCTCTTTGTCTTTGTATTTTGCTTCTGTTTTAGAAACACATGGTGCTTTCCTTCCTTCCTCCCCCTTATCCTTTTGATCCAACCTCCTTTTCTTTCCACACTTCTCTTCCTCCAAGCTTCATCTCTTTTTTTCCCATGTTCTTTATTTCTTCTTGCTCTCAGCTTTTCTCTTGCTTTTATCTCCACTTCATACAGAATAACTGTGCAGCTTGGTGAGTGTAATGAGGATGTTCCTCTACAACTTCAAACCTTCCCTTCACCCGTTTGCCAGGGTTCTAAAACAAACCCGGAACAAATATTTTGACATTCAGACACAAGGGAAGACGTGTGCAATGATTCCAAGCATTCTGATTCATCTTTTACAAAAACAAAGGAAAAACAAAAAAAAAAAGTAATAAGGAGAAAAACCCTTTAAAATAGTGTACCGTTAATGAGAACGAGAGACCAATCAAATGCTTATGTTGTTTATTTTCTTTTCTTTTTTTCATCCTTTTCACTGTAGTGAGTTCTTTGATCCCGATATTAGCTGTCAACTGTGAAAATTGTAAGCATGATGTTGGAGCTTATTTAGAGTGAGAGCAATTAAAGCCAAGAACAGGCTCTATACATTATGCTGTAAATGATTTAGCAGGCCAGCAGTGTACCACATTGTCATGGATCACAGTAAATTGGCCCGGGCAGCTTATTGCAGATTCACAGTCACTGTAGCACGTTTATAACAGTAATTGCTACGAATGAAACGCCCATGGTACTGCATGGCATGCCACTCTACAATAAACTTGATTATTATGGTAATTATATAAGTATAAAACATTTGACATGAGTGCATAGATTTATCATCACAATTGCTTTAAGCGCATTTACAGAGCTGGGAATTGGGACTGGCTATTCAAAGGCCAAAGCGTTGAGTCGATGGGAGTTTAGCAAAATTAGAAATCCATCCAGAGAAAAGGCAACTTTCTTGCCATTGTGATCATAATCATTTTTCTTGTACTACTATTGATTTAGGTAAAAATGCTCTGTTTGCTTTCTGCTCATAAGAACAGTGGGGGAAAGGAGTGGTTAAAATAGGATGGAAAAAATAGTGGGGTGCTGGGTAAAGGGGACAGAGAAGGAGGGTCGGTGATGAGTCCTGAGCCGCCCTGAGCAGTAATGAGGAAGCAGTAAAAATGAGACGGCATTGTGTTGTACTTTAAGGTAGTTCATCTTTAAAATGAATTGTCCCTGAAGGGCCAGGTGGTTAATGCCATTTATTAATAGACAGACAGGGCCAGCAGTTTGGGCTCTGGCCCTCAGAGAGCATTTAGTTACGATGGAGAGTGTGTGAGTGACTACAATAAAAAAGGAAGGGTGTGGAGTGAGGGCTGCAACTGAGCAAATGAAGGACAGAACGGATGTGTGGATTCCTCCTGCTTTTTGCAAGCTATAATAAGTGTTATTGTTCACAGCTGTCAGTAGAGAAAAACTGGACAAAAGGTGGCGCAATTAAAAGTGCAATCATCTCCATTGCAAGATAATCCCTAGAAAAGCTTTTCATCCCAGTCCTTTGGGCCAAGGTCACGGGACATAGGTCAAGGTTTAGGTCGCACAATGATATTTTTTTTTTCTAGGTGCAGAAATGGCAAAAATACACTCTGCAATGTCAGTGAGGTATTTTTACATCCATGGGTGAAAGTATGCATGCATTTATATGTGCATATATCTGTCCATCAGCCTCGGAACAAGGAGCATGGAGTAGCCAACGCCTGGTCCTGGGCCCACAGTGACCTGGCCTACTAATGAACCAACAGGCATTACCTCCCTGTTAGCCTGCTCAGTGCCCCACCATTTGTCATAAACCGGGGTGGGGGCTGTCACAGGAGAGCTGGAGACTGTGGAGACACACCACACAACGGCAGCAGCACTAAAGCAGCCCGAGTCAGGCGCTGAGCTGTTTTCACCATTAGCCAGAGCGTCTTTAGCTCCCTCCCAGCACGCCACACAGCGACAGCTCTTGCCAAATAGCTTTCATTACACGGGAAGTATCAGTCTTGATAAAAGATCCAAACAAAGAACAAGAGGTGGATTTACTGTGCTACTCCACCCGGGCTGTGATAATATTGTTGGTGTCTGAAGTAAAATATCACTGCTGCTATTTGCACGTATCTAAATCTTTGAGTGTAGACAGTGCCGGTGAGTAGCTAGCTATGGGCCATATTACTATTGATTGGTGGAATGATAAAACAATTTCTTACCTGATGTTGGAGATGCACCAGAGACGATGGCATGGGGGAGAGAAAAAGAGAGAATTTGATTAGTGATGGCCTTGTACTGTCTACAGTACATGCTCAACACAGAAGTACTAAGGGAGCCGAGCACACTCCCATTATTGCTGTCAAAGTCTGCACGAATCCGCCCTGAAAATTGCTGCAACATTTCCTATGTGGTAGTATCAGTTTCATGGATTTAAAAACACCTTGAGCTTTACAAACTAAAAAACATTATTTTAAGATCATAAAAGCTTTTTGAAAGACTTTTTGTAAATCAAGAGCCCAAACACAAGTTAAAACCCAAGACACTTTTTTTTAACCATCCATGTAATTATTTGCTAAAAAAAGGATTTATGGTGGCAATTTATGTGATAATAAAGCACATTATGTTCACATTAGTCATAATATAGTAATGTTGTTTTCTCTTCTACCTCAAATTTCGTAGTATTAAAATTCTCCAATAAAGGAAGGCTTCCCACTCACACTTCCAGAACATACGTTCACGTTCAAGTTTCAGCGATAAAGACAAAGACATTTTAAGCCATAAAGCCAGGTGAATAGGAATCCTCATCCCCTAAGCCACACTCCAATGCCCGTTACAGGCCCCTGACACTCGCTGAGGCTCTGAGTGAAATTCTTGTTCTCATATCCACAGGAGCCTCCCACCACAAATGTGCTTTAAACACATAAATATTCATTGGCTTTACACATAAACCCTACCCATACGCCAGCCGAAGCAGCCATCTGCATTAACGGGAATCAAGCTGTGAGCTCGGCTCCATCCACCAACCTTCTTCGTATGTATATACATCAGTGAGAGCCAAGGCAAAGCCAAATCCCAGCACCCAATTCCAAAGCAACCTACACTTGGCAGGTGAGATGGTGCAAAGTACAGCTCGACTATTGATGCTACAGTAACCCTCTGCCATATATAGCTCTTCCACATGATCTTAGTTTGGAGTGTTTAGTGGGCGAGTGTTACTTTTATGCTACTTTTTGAAATACCTCCGCACAGAACTGTAGCTGAAAAATACAAGGCTTGGTCGGCTTGTGTACTTGCTGCTTGTTTGCAATATAAAAAGAGTTTAAACTCGTGTTTCTCCATCTGCATCACCTCAAACTATATATACTAACCCCATAATATACTTCTGGCTGCAATGTTTGGATCCAGCGTAATAGTCAGCATTTTCAACGCCTCAGTAAATGCTGTATAAGAATGCAGGGAGAACTCATCTGCACCAAAAACAGTGAAAAATGAGAAATTATGAAATTTTCCAGCCAATGCTCAGCCACATAGAAACCTAACCTCTGATCTCTATAAACTCTTCAGCAGGGATCATCCTCTTTTTTCAGACTTTGTCACTTAGAGAGCTCTCAGCTGACAGATTCCTTTTACAGATAAAGCCTGGGGATCTTCAAGCAGATACTCTGTCACTAGAAAGCTGTTTTTCCCACAGATTACATCAGACTTGGTTTTAAACAGCCAGCCAAACAGACATAAAGGGACACGCATGAGATGAAGGCTTAACCTACTGGGAGTATCCTTTAAGAAGGTATAAACCAATGAGTGGTGAAAGGGTTAAATTTCACTGAGCCCTAGCTTCCCATTCAGCCGCTCTTGAAGACTTTTCTGTGTAATTATTTAAAGGCCTTGTACTGCAGTCTACAACGGGAGAGAGCAGAAACAGGGAGGGAGAGATGGAGGGACGGGTGAATGGATAGAAGGAGGGATCAGTCTCCTGCTGAGAGAAGTAAAGCCTTTAAAGTTAGTCCTGTGCACAAAGATGTTGAGGTAACTTATATTATGTGTTCCTCCATGTTGCCTCGCTGTAAGGCTGCCGTTGTCTACAGCCATCAGCTGGCTCCTGGGATCAGCTACAGAGATGAACGAATTTCCTGTGAAATCACAAACGAACCAACAGCACCGCTCCACACGCATGCGCACGCAGACATATTTGTTGGTGCTAGTCAGCCTGCTAATGCTGATGCAACAACCTGGAGCAAGAATGCTCCAATGGTGATAAACAAACAACATTTTGGATGGGGAGGGACGGATGGAGGGCTGGATCGAGAGAGGGAGGGAAGGAGGGAGTGTGGCAGTGCTGGGCAAATAAGACTCAGGGGCTTCTTTTTTTTTTTTTTTTCAAACATGAGATAGTTTCGGTTCTTTTAAAATGTATGTTTGAAGTTGGGGTTCAGCTGAACACAAGCTGTTTGAAAAAGACTGATGCAAGAGTGGCGCAGGAGATGAGAGAGAGGCCACAGAGAGGGAGAGGGGAAGGGGTAGAGGGGAGAGAGAAAAGGATCCATGAAAAAATTACGCATAAACTCAGAGAGAGGAATGTATGGAACGAGCATGAGGTTATAAGGCATGACAAGGAACTAGACAGAGAAAGAAAAACAGAGAGGAGGCCTCCAGTGGTCCAAACTAGTTGCTGCAGCATTTAATATGCAATAAAAATGAGACTGAAAAAAGGACATTATTGTAAAAAAAAAAAAAAAGCACATGGGAGAAGTTTAACACAATCCAGGAACATATACAATCTAGATTCAGTAGATTTTACATTGATTCTGATTTTCTGAACGGGTATTCTGAAGGAGGAAGGTCAATTTTTGTTTCTTTCTTTACCCTCCAAAGCCTTTCTACTGCCCAAGACACACAGACACACACGCACACGTCGACGCAGAGGCACACATATTTCTGCGGCACTTTAATCAGAGCGTGGCATGCTCTCAGTCCAGACAAAGCCCAATCAGGGCGGTGATAATTTGGCCTCTCCTTCAATCAGCACCAACGTAATTGCATCAGTCACAATCTCCATTTCATCTCTCATCTCTGTGTCAGGGTGGCAGACAGAAGGACACTCTGAGGCACGGACCTATCATTAAAACAGACATCCAGCAAATCCAGGGGAACAGTCAAGGAGAACAATACAACAAATTCTTGTCATTTCAATGAGTCTCGCTCACGTCCTCCCCAGAATGAGCTCTAATGATGGTGAAAATCTTTGGATTTCTGTGTCTTTTCTAAGTTAATCTAAAGGGACATGGAGGTCACAGGTGAAACCGAGGAGATGGGGATTTAATGTGGAGGATGCTGGGACAACTTTAATTTTGGAAATACTTTTACACCAAACTAGAATAAGATGTGGAAGTTTATATCTTTATATTGCACATTGTCTTGAAATCAAAACTATGACACCTCTAACAGTCTTTTTTGGATAGACATTACCCATCAGCCCTTAATTTCTCAAGTAGACTGTCCTCAGCCACCTTGAAATACATGAAGTTGTTTGTTTAGTTAAAAAAAAAGTAATAAAAAAGCCCCTCTCTGATTAATAATTACACCTGCTAGCATTCATGCCGAACCCACACATGAATACACACAGCACAAATACATCTGTTCTCTCATGTCCATACATAACCAAATACATGAGTAGCATGTCTCACACTTCAGACTAATGGATCCATGCTGGGCAGCAAAGATGAAAGAAGACAGAAGGATCAATTTCGATGATCTATGAAAGTTATTAGTAATGACATTTATGAATATTTTATGGAAGGTAGAGAATGTCATCATAAATTTTTATATAAGGAAATGAGGGAGGAATATAAAACAAACAGCATTAAACATTGAACGTGGCCCCCATGTCAAAAGGATTGTGTCTGGAATAATGGGCTCGTTACCAGGACAGAAGAGGTGAGATGAAAAGAGAGACGACAACCAGACGTCCCGAGTAATTCTGCTTCTCTGCAGAGACGGAAAGGTCGAGCAACCGAAGAAGATGCGGCCACGCCGGACCGCTTTGTGAGTATTCAGGGGTTCCTCGAAACTAAAGAGCCATCATCATTTATTCATTTATTGATCCGGTTTGTCCCCACCACTTGTGTTGTTCCTCTTAATGTACTGTGTTCAAAATAAAAGCCAGCAAAATGGTTTATGTTCAGTATGCCTCGTTCTGACATTGCCGTGCATTTGCAGCAATTTCATGTGCAGACGGGGTGAGAGAGGAGCCAGACAGCTCTGCCTCAAATACCCAGGATACACTCAACCACACGGAGACAAGGGACACTGAATCCACCAACTCGCCTATACCACACTGACTCTGCATGCAACTATTGTTTGTGCATGGCTCCGCGGAGGAAGTCTGTTCGTTCCTAAAAAACGTCGGTACTGATGCTGCCGAAGGCTTTCCACAGTGCTCTCTGTCTTCTTCTCATCTTTTGCTCACCTTCTTCCGTACCTGTGTACCTCTGTCAAGTCAGGTGAGGTCTATAAGAAGTGTGTTGAAAAGTTGATCCCCAGTGGCCAGGCAAAGCTAGAAATAAAGAGATATTGCTCATTTTCATTGGGATGGCACTCAAGCAAAGGCGGTGAAATGGACTATAAATACAGGTACAGGAGCTGACATTTTTATTCCATACCATAGTCACTGTGCAGCAGCTGAGGTAGTACGTACTGATGTCCTTGCTTCTGTTAGTGTATATCACTTTAAAGAGGCTATATTTTGCCATTTAGCGCTGACGTGAGCAGATTTCGTAGGGACAGGGGAGGCATGGAGCATCTGGATAGCATTTAGGCTGTTTATAAAGACAGGAAGTCCTCGCTGACCTGTTTTTCACACTTCATTTAATGCCATGGATTGATGTCAAACCTGTGCATGTGTCTGTGTGTGCAGACTAGGCTCAGTTACACGTACTACCATAAGTAGGAAAGGCTGCCGTGACATAATCCACACATATGTCCTATACGCACTCGACAGCGGCTTTACATTTTAACTACTCTTGACATCCCACAAGTTAACATCTCCAGGCGGCCTGATTATTGTCCACATGCATGCAGCTCTGAAGGACTGTGCAGCTTTGGAGTGTCTTTCCTTCTGCCAGTGACAGTTGGTTTGTCAGAGGCCAGGCAGAAGAATAGCATGTGGCCAGGGGGAGGGGATTAGCATTCACATGGCACCTGTTGCCAGCCAGTGTGCCCATGCAGGCCACAGATAATTACAGTGATTTTGTGGAGGAGAGGAGTGCAGGGGTAATTGTAGTTTTGGCAGAGCAGAGGGAAGAGGGAGAAAAAGGAGGACAGCACTTTCGCTATCTTACAGCACAGAGCTGTTGACGAACACGCCCGCTTACGTGCGCGCTAACACACACAAACTGATATAATAATGACTAAAGCTGAGGGCGACGTGCGCACGCACGCTCCCATACACACGCATACACATGTACAAATATCACAATTAAGTCTGAGTTTCCATGGCAACTCCTAGCTGGATGGATGATGGCGTTAGGCTACGGAGGCACAAATATTTAGAATGGTAATCAGAAGACCTAATGGCACTGATGTCTGCACGACTGGCGTAAGTAGACCTGCCAGGATTCTCAGCACTTCTCCATAGATCTGCTTTAATAAAAAATAATAATAATAAAAAAAACTCTCAGCCATAAAACACTTGCTTCTGCTCACTCACTTAGGAGGCCTGTTGTGCCATCACTTCAGCCATTACAAATTATGTTATTTAGTAAACGTCTGCCGCGGCACCCGAGGGATGGCAGCGGGGGTGGGAGTGGGGGTGGATGAAGGGAACATATAATATTACATAAAGCTTTAGCACGGTGTAAAGCTTCAATGATTGGTGTTAAGGTTTTCATTACACAAAATGAGTAATTGCTTGTCATTTGGAGCTGGCATATCCCACAATCATCCTCACTTCTGTGCCATCAATCAAGCGTTTAAGTGCTGATGACTCGGCTCACATTTAAAGCAGGGCAGCCGAGCCACAATGCACTGGGGAAACTCATTGTTTGCTTCGTTACTCCTCAGAGCTCGGCTACTGCGTGCGTGCGTGTGCGTTCCTGTATTTGTATATGTGGCTTTTGTCTGCGTGTGTAGTTAAGTGCGTTTATGTGTATAGAGGAGAAACAAGATCAGGATGTGGTCTTGCTTTTCTAAGTAGCACTTCATTCCTCAGTCCATAATATGTCAGGCAGTGCTGTGAAGTAGCTCACAGAGCATACCTAGGGGCATAGACAATAAACTCTACTGTAGACTGATAATGCATCATTTATATGTCTTTGTGTGCATGTGTGGGCTCGTGTTTTTGTGTGGTCTTTGCACAAGAACCAAAGGAAAATTTACTGGGACTAACTTTAAAATTTCATAAGCTCCTCATTGACTATAAAGTAGGACAATTTCCACACACAAACAGCAACATTTACAGACGCACTTCATTCGATGATGTTGCTCGAGTGAGGCCACAAAATAGCCCCATCTGCACCCGTACAGCTCAGCGATCCGGGCGCTGTGGTGAGTTATCGTTGCTTATAACCCCGCTCGTGATCAGCAGTACATGGGGGGAAACAGCTACTCACACCGCTGTACAAGCACCTTACTCGTCACTCCAGAGATGGCAGAGGGGCACAGAAGATGGGAGGATGGGATGTGTGTGTGTAGAAGTGGGTGGGGTAGAGTGAGGGGGATTTGCTCTGTAAAGTTAAACTCAAGTGGAACAACAGCGAACTCTCTCTTTCTCACTCGCTCCCCCTCACCCCGTCTCCCCCCTCTCTCATATCCCTTTTACTCCCAATTCCTACCAAATCTCAAGCTTGGTTTGACAGCAATAAAGTTTGTTGCCCAGGCACGGAGAGCCAGTAATGTACCTTTCTCATACAGATAATTTTGAACTGAGATATAGCCAAAGGCAGAAGATGAATATAGTACAAAGGAATGGCAGAGAATGACTCACAAACTACAGAGAAAGCCAAAGACAGAGACTTTTTTTAAGAACACATGAAATCCTTTAAGGTATTGTGAAAATAAGGCTACACGTATGAATACTTTATTCAAAATGCTTTGAATTATGACCATTTAGACCCAGACAGTGACGATGCAGAGCTGGTACCACAGCGGTGTAGTGCTGTTGCCTCACAGTATAAAGGTTCTGGGTTTGAGTCTACTGGTCAGCTGGGGCCTTTCTGAATGCTATTCTGGATGCATGTTAAGTTATGTATCGATGGGAGTGTGAATCACTGTTTTCTTTCTGTGTTTTAGGCATATTCTGTCCTTTAGGCATATTCTGTCCTTTGCCCTATTTCAGTTGGGATAGGCATCACCATGACCACCACCATGGGGTCGGATAAGTGATTAGGAAGAAGAATTGGATGATGTCAGAAGTGCAACTGCCTTTTTTTGGATTAACCAGCCACCATCACCTCGTCTTTGTTACGCAGGGGGCAGGCTGCTTCTCTTGTTTAAACACTGAGCATTGAGAGACGTTTGAAAAGTTATTCTGCAAGATTGGCAAATAGTTGGGCAGACGGACGGGGCAGCATGAAACTGAGCTAGAGCCCAGGGCCAGGGTAAAGTAAAGAGGTATTCATAGCTAGTACAGAGCCAAAGCTGAGGGAGAGAGATCAATAGCTTAATGGAATTAGCCTGGCTTTGAAACATGGCTGCCAATCATATTTACTGAAGGCTGTTTATGTTTACTGTAGAGGCTGACTCAATATTTTAAAGCGAGGCATAGAAACAGAGACGACAACAGGAAAGACAAAAACTTCACTGGTTCTTCAACACAGGAGAAGCTGCCTGCAGTCGTTTAGCTCAGAAAAAAAAAGCAATAAGATACAAGGCCATATTAAGTCCACAGACACATGCAAGGCTGTTTTGATTGGATTTTTCTGATCCTCACGTAGTTTCATGTTCTATCTGCGGTACCAACAAAGAGCTTTACATTTAATTAAATTCAATCCACGGCCTGGATCAAATATTCTAGCACCACTAGAAATACTGATGTGTTTACTGATGTTGAAGCAGCAGATCTTAAAAAACTTGCATACCCTAATGAGAATGACCACACATGGTAACCCACGTCTCTGTTTCCATGTTGTGTGATGACTCCCAGTTGACTCTGAGGAGTCTTTATGGTCACCAGATTTTGTTGCTCCTGCTTGACACAGTCTCACATTTTCCTGGAGTTGGAGTTAAAGATGATTTTGATTTTGTGGCATTAGGGTGAATAAACCTCCTGCACTGCTATTCCTAATCTTCTGCATGTGAAACCAAGCTGCAACAAGGGAGTAAATCCCCCTTACCCCTGACTGAAGGCAGCACAGGGGTGACACACCTAGACACACATACTGTACACAGATATAAATACAACCTTCCACACATCCACACGCAAACAAGCATACACAGACACGCACACAAAGCCAAGCTCACCACAGGGATGGCGGGTGCGGCAAGCGATTAAGGGCATGGAACAGATGCCCACCTGCTCCCTCTGAACCTGGCCATGCCTCAGCTATGCCAGGGTGCCCAGGGTTGCCCCTGGGTGCCTTAATACACTGTTTCCATCTGTTGCCTGGAAAGTGAAGGGCAGAGATGTCCAAGTGTATGGGCATTACCCCCCCTCCCTCTCGCACTCTCACTCTTTCGCTGTCAGCCCGCCCTCTTTTAGCCTGCCATCTCTGTTGCATCAACCTACCAATCTGCTGTGAGAGGAAAATTGTACATTATTGGAATAACAATGTCTGACTCTTCCTTTCAAGGCTGCACACCAACTAAGCCGAGTCCCCAGCTTTCAGCTGACAGACCAGTTCTGTACATTTAGCATAATGATGGCAGGGAGGGAAGAGATGAAGAAAGCTGCCCAGCATGTCTTCTTTGATTTAGCTCAATCTCATCCATTTATCAAAGAAAAGCTTGTATTTGAACACAGAACAAAACAGCAGCGGGATGAAAAAAGGTCTGCCCATGTGTAGAGTGCAGTGGTGTTTACAAGTAGGATAAAACACTGATAACTACATATAGTGTGCCTGTCTGTCAAATAATAGTGATTTTGGATTTTTTTTTCCTGTCCTTACTGCAGTTGTAAATGATTATTATCTGAACAAAGCCTGCCTTTATTCTAATTACCTTGTAAATAAACTTGCTTGTCATTACTTTTCAAACCAATTACAGGCTGCCTAATGGAAGTGCTTAATTAGCAGACACTCTACCAGAAAAAAAGAAGGGGAGGGGGGAGAAAGGGAATGAAAAGGAAAAACAACAAAAAAAAAATGCTGGTGGGGGAGGGACCGTATTCACTGTGTAATTATACAGTCATCAGATGTTTTTTTTTTCCATCTCCGCTGCTGTTTTGCAACGGTGCCACAATAGAGGTTGGACCTCTCTCTCCCCTCTCTGTCTGTTAAGCAGGCAGCTGACAATGGAGCACTCCGCAGGCGGTGACCCGGACCCCCTAATAGTGCTGTGGCAGCCGTGGCCCTCGCAGCTGGAGAACAGGAAAACGAAGAATCCTGCGTGATGGCCAGTCCGCCTGCCCAACTACCACCCCACACATCGTCCAAACTGCAGCTCCCTGCAAATATCCCATACACCCTTCTTCACACCCTATCATCAGTCCCATTCACACTGACGCCGTGCCAGCTACTAAACATATTCTTCCTGTATAATAATGTCATCAGGTTCATCTGAATACCTTTGTCCGATTTCAGTACAAGAATAGTTATTTTCTTTTAAATCTAAATTTGGGAGTGGGATTTTACGTTGCTTTGTGTGTGTTAGCACGCTCCAAAAATCTTTAAAACTGCCCGGCATTGCACAAGCGTAACAAAATAAAACACATTTGTCCTCTGATATTGATACTGCCATGTTTGGAATAATGGCAGGCCATTTCTATTGACTGTCACAGCTAGTCACCATTATAATTAGACTCCATTTTCCTTGACAGAGAGCTTTGGGAAAGGGGAATGCCCCTCTGTCATTAGCAGAAAATGTTCCAGCCCCAGTAACTGCCTCCTGAAAGGGTCATGACTAAGTGACTAGGGGAGCAACTGTCGAGTATTTCCATAGAATTCCTTGAGCCTTTTCTAATAAATAAGGCAGAAGGTAAGGCAATATAAATATAATGGGAAAAAATGGAATATGGCACCACACACATAATGTTGGTGGGCCAGGAAATGGAAGACACAAAATAATGTGCGCGGCTGTTAACTGTGACATGTATTCCCCCATTACCGCCACAAAGATGCTCAAAGTGTGAAATGCATTAAGGTAAAAAGAGGAAAACAGCTGTAACTATCTCCAAGCTGACAGGAGTGCTGGCCTATTCCACGGAGGGGGGAAAAAATGTTTCTTCACTGCTGCTGTTATCAGCCACAGTCCATCTGACTAAGAGAGGGTGGGGAGAAACGGGGGTAAGGGGTGTGATTACAGCCATGTTAAGACCTGAGAGAGTGATCTGTACCCACAGAGATTAGACACTCGTCATTCACAGTAAGGTAGGGACGGAAGGATAGAGGGATGAGGGGTGGAGGAATGGCAGCGGTGGCGGCAGCAGTGTTATACTGGTGTTTGGGTTTAATACAAGAATTCTGCCAGCATAATTGCGTTTTGCCCCTTATCCTCTGCTGCATCAGGCCTCGTTTGGCAACAGTTTCGAGTTCCTTATCTGCTGCCATTCTCTCCCTATCTGGACCCAATCAAATTTGCTCCAGCTAGCTAGGGACAGGCAGAGAAGGGAGGAATACAGCAATGATAGCGAGGGCATGGGTGGGGTGGGGGTGGGAGGGACTTGGATTTTTTATGTGCGAGGGGATCTTTTTTTTTTGTTATTTGAAATGAACAGTTTGCTTGGCATGCTTATCTTGCTTTCATTAGTGGGCTGTCATACTGTGACGGCAGCCACAGTGTAAGGCAGGAGTGCAGGCAGGCATTGGAGAATGAAACAGGCAGGCTGTTAGACTAGTAGGGAGTCACGCAGGTGAGAAAGGAGGAGGAGAAGGGAAAGGCAGACTCAGTGCAGACAGAAATGGAGACAGATAGAAGAAAAAATGTGAGACCTACAATGTAACACATCCATTGTTTTGGAATAAGAGCTTCTTTGGAATGAGTCACAAACCAAATGATGAGGTTGACATGAGATGGCCCTTAAGAAATTTTATACTACGAATCCTATTTTCGTGCCTTTTGCCATCATTTCTGTTCTCAGTGATAACAATGAAAATAATTGCTGAGGTCTGAAAACATGGTAACATCGCTCCAAGACACACAAATGTTTCTAAGGGCAGTGATGTCAACTTGACTGGTCAAATAACTCAACTTTATTTTGATTACTTTGAAAAACCTCAAGGAGTGATGCTTTGTCCAAAAACTAAAGCCCAATTCCAGTCTGGCCCGTGCACCCTAACTTGAGGTGATCTTAAGTCTTCCAACACACAAACTGCACTGCTGCAGGCTTATTAACAACACCTGTGCAGCACCTGTTTTGTGCCTTGTGTCTTCAAACTTCTCCTTTTTTAAGGCTCCAGGCTATTATATCAGGACTGTTTCAGTAATAGAAAAATGAAATTTTGCACCTATGAGTGCATGTCTTGTGTTTGTTTGGGAAAAGCGCTTCATAATAGAAAGAAAAAGAAGAGGAAAATGATGAGAAGTTGGAGAGTTCTGTAAATGTTGTAAACCTAATAAGGCGAGTGAAGCTGAATAATTGATCCATCTGATAATATCCGGTTGTTCAGTGATGACGCGACGAATCCTACTTCCGGGTCTAAAGTAGTCTGCGTTTAATATGGCTTTTGTGTTGTTAACATGTTTAATGTTATGTATTTTCTTCTATTTGATCTCAAAAAGCTCCTAAAACAGTCAGTGATCACTGTTGACCTCCCTCGGCTTTTATTACCGCTAATCATTTATTTAAACTCAGTTTTTAAAACCTTAGGATGTAACTACAGCCCAGCCCATGCAGCAGTATATGAATGACTAACCTCGTATTGTGGATGGATTATCTCAGTTGTTCTCCTGGCTGAAGTTTGGTCCTTTTACAGCATCCTGCCATGTGATTACATTTGTTCCTGACCACCGAGAACACTCACGGTAACTTTTATCGAGTGGAAAAAAAGTTAGCTTGTTTATATTATGCTAACATAGCTGTGTCGCTAGCGGTCACGTAGCACATCATTATATACCAGGTAGCTCAACTTCAGTAACCCTACAAACGTCACTGCTGTTTAGTTTTCTGTCTTCATTTATGCTGGAAGTGATAACAGAGCTGTACGTTTTAATTTGTTTCCAAAACCCCGCAGTCAGGACATGGTATATTGTATTTAGATAGAAGCTAGCGAGCTAACTCCCTGCTAACTTCTAACTCTGTTAAATGTCATAAATTCCGTTTTCATGGATGCCTGAATGTTAAACTCAATTGTTACACCTGGTAGAGCAGATCGCTGATCATTTTATTAAAGATGAAAGACTTTAGACAGTTTTTCAACTCTCAGTAATGCCATAGTGATCGTTTGATATATGGACCTGCAGCGGAGTTTAGACCCAGACACGGCTAGTGACGTCAGACTGAACAACCGGATTGGTATCACTGCTAAAGATCCTGATTCAAATTTCTAATAGAGAACCATTTTTATAAATTAAATGAAATGGATTCAAATTTCTAATAGAGAACCATTTTTATAAATTACAAAATACAGTAGTGTTATTTACTTAGGTTTATATGAAATTATGACATATTAATCATTATAATTTACAAAACTTTATTAGGGAAAAAAAACATTTCTGGCTTCTTGCAGCATTCTCTAATGGTCAAATTGCATAATTGTTGTATGTGTTTCCACAAAAATGGGTGCCAGGGTCATGTAGCACATTCGGTTTTGATAGATTTAACTTCCTGTTAGCCAACTTTGAAAACAAAGATATGTCTGGTAACTTCCATGAGGCTTTGTTTGGGTCTTCAGTCAAATATGGCTATCGAATTTTGGTATACCTGCAAAATAGTTCAGAAAAAACACCAAAAACCTTGGCCTAATTTGTGGTGTTAGAGTGCAGGACACAAAGACATGCAAAGAATCAGTTGGGTGTCCCCGTTATCATATTCTGAAAGACTCTGAAGTTGGACAATGGAGAGGAAGATAAAAACACTACAGCTGGTTTGCTCTAAGTAAAGTTGGAGTACTTTGGTGAAGGTTGGGTCACTATTTTCTTCTTCTTCTTTTTCTCATACATACATACATTTGGCTAACCCACTTGTCAGTGTGTTCGTTTCACTAAACACATATTTTAATACTAATTTTATTTGTACCTTTAGGACCAAGGACATATGATATCAGAAGACATAAACATTTATTATAATAATATGTATTTCAGTGGGTTAAAAAAAAATTCCACTGAGGTAAATTGCAATGATGCCTGCTGTCTTTTAACAGTCATAATCTGATGTATCAGCCACCTCCAGAGGGCTGGAGCAGCACGTGCTCATGCACCCACACAACACATGTGCGCACACATACACACATGTGTTACAAGGGTGCTATTGTGTAGGAGGCCCGTGCAATTTATATTTTAAAATGTATTCTTCTTGGACCATAAAAATGTCTGCTCCATGCTCCAAAATATTCCCTATCATTTCCATAGCATTAGTCACGGTCCCATCCAAAAGAAAGGGATGAGGAAACTGCATAGGGTGGCAATGTATAAATGCTGAATCTATTGCATGACTGTACATGTCTGTGACAAGCAGGTACATGTGTGCCTCTCGACTTCCTACACAGACCAAGCAAGCTCTTTTCCTGTTGTGGTAAAATTATTTATTTGAATAGGAATGGGACAAAGAAAACCTTTGAACAGGAAAATTAAATAAGCACACACAGATCAACTCTGAAAGTAAGGAGAAACCCTCAGGGCACAGAGATGGATTTGAATTTTAAGGTTAATTTGTGCAAAAGAAATACACAAAAACGCAATTACACTGGCCTTAGAAAAACCATGTGCTCTTAGGTGTGCCGTAATAAGAGAGAAAATATTTGACAAATATCAGGTGAATCCCATCATCGTGATCTTCGACTTCAATCGGCTTCGTTGATTGCAAGTAAGGTGGTGTTTGCATGTGTACATGCTTCCATTGCAAATGAAATGGATTTCTATCTGCAACAGATTATTAACTCTGAAATTAATCTAACATGAAAAAACGGTTTCATCGTGCCGATGGTACAGAAAAAAATCTCAAAATGAAATCGTAACTTGCAAAGCTACTCTTACTTTACCTCGACGTGTGGTATGCACTAATAGCACGGTAGAAGGATCGAAAGACTATGCAATGTTATAATCAGCAGCCGTGCACCCTGAACAACTTTTATAGCTTTCCAAGTGAAGTGCGCAAGTTGATGCAAGAGCAGGTCTACAAATAAAAAGGTGGGAAAAAATGTGCATGGCATGTTATCAACAGTGTGTCAGGGGGCAAATGTAGCAAAGATTACAGAATGAATTAAAATGAGATGAAATGAGCATGAAGTACATTTTTGTTCCTAGCCTGCAGTTTGTCTATATTTGGGCACGAGAACATTTAATAATGCAATCACGTTATGCAGTTGCACTTCAAAGTATTTACTGAATCATCGCCCGGGGTTAGGATTTAAATTCTGAATAAATGTGTTTATGGATGAGGCAGGTAGCAGTGGATTCAATCTGACAGATTGGAACAGAAGAGAAGAATGTATTCTCGAACCAGGTGAAGGTTAGCATAGCTCCACAAGGCATCAATCTCCAAGACAGAACACGACAGACAGATGGAAAGCAAGCGAGGCCAGAGATGGAGAGAGTAACTAAAGAGAGACTGATAGAGGGTGGAAAAGTGAGAGCGACGTGAGAGTGAAGGCGAATGTAAAAGGAGATGAGGGCTGGCTAGATCAATAGAGAAGTGTTGCCATGGCAACAGGTCATCGAGAGCCATCATTGTCATGTTCTTTTTCTCCTCTTTTTTAGCACCATCTTCACAAAACATAATACAGAAACAAAATATAAATAAGATGTGTCATTTCAAAACGAAAATGGACGCTCGAATACAGATACAATGAACGCACAACTCTTGCAGCCTGAAGTAACATCACAGACCTTTATTTGAGCATGTCTGATTGTAGGACTAGAAGCCATTTTCTTGTAACAATGTGTCTAGGCTTAAAGTGAGATTGCTGTTAGCAAATGAAAAGGTGGATGGATTAGGGTGAACAATGTCCAATCAGACTAAAGAGGCCTAGGCTGCAGGTTTAAAGGGAAATATCTGTATGCAGTAATCACGCCTCAGACCCTGACAGCTAAACCACGCGTAAACACCAACAGAAATGAAACCGTACGCACACAAACAGTTTCCGCATATATAAAAATATATACATTCTCTAAAATCATGGCACCTTCATGATTGTGGGTACAGACGTGTCTCTAATAGCTAGTTATTAGCTGCTAGAATTCATTCTAAGTAGGTCCCGTACAGCTGATGCTCTAATCGCCCTGGATCTTTGCTATCCATTTTTCAGCTGGAGAGAAGCTGCCGTCTTCTCTGGGCCCAGATGGTGTCATTACTGTGGTAAGGCTGAGTGATTATACACTGCTCACACTGGGAGAAACAATAGTTGAGAATTCTATAGGCATCTTTACTGACACCCTCAGCCACCGAGCCCCCATCCCCACTCTCATCTCCTTGCTTTTCTCACTCTCTCTTCTCTACTTTTTCTGCTATTCATTACTGTCACAGTTTCTTTATTTTATGATGCCTGTGATTCTAAATTTTTGCCCATTTTCGTGCCTCTTTCTCTCACATCGACTGAGAATTAAAAGAGTGTCTAAGAGGTTACACTCCCACACAGAAATATGAACTTGCCCACACACATGCACACTCACAGCCCAATCTCAACTTGGTGGCAGATCGAGATAGGGGCAGCTGACTGGGAGCCGACAGGGTGGCACGGTCACAGCGCATCAGCAGGAGCTTTTGTTGCCAGGCAATCTTGTCAATCCTAGCTGGCAAGGAGGAACTGTGAGTCGAGTCATTTCTAAGACAAAGGTCAACAAGTTGAGAGAGTGATGGAGAGAGCCGTGACACACCTGTCACACCTCTGACAGACCAAGAGTCAAGATGGAAGGGGCTGCGAGGACAGAGAAGGAGAGAGGGAAGACAGAAGGAGGGAGGGGGGGGAGTAACAGTAAAGGCAGTGAAGGAAAACATTACCAAAGATAGAACGCCCCCTCCCAAAAAATAAAAAAGAAATTTAAACAAAATAAAAGATAAAGGGAAGCAAAGGGAGTCAGTGGATTGAAACACAAAGGAATGGAGTGAAGAGTGGGCTAGATCTGCAGTCTGTGATCTGCTGGGAATTGAGGAGTGGGGAGGGAGGGGGGGTCAGATTTTGTTATTTTTCCTTTTCATGGTCTATTTGGTTTGCCAGACCATGCAGCTTAAATACCTTCCTCCTTCCTTTTGCAAGCGCTAGTGCAATATGTATGTCTGAACTCAAAAGCACACATGCACACGTAGCAGGATACATGCATGCATATCAAGGACTCCAGATGCTTCTGCTTTTGAGTATCGTAGGGCATGTAAATTATTAATAAAACAATGGAGTCATGTGTAGCATGTCTTGAGTGGGTCTGAACATCCTTTCGTACAAGGGTACACTTACAAGATGCAGCACAAGCACATTCCCAGTTTTCCTTCTAAGCCATGTAATCCCCCCATCGACCCACTCGCTTTTAGGGACTCTGGTGATCTTATAGCTTCTTTACTTTCTTCCCCGAGTAGCTGCACACATCACTCTACAGTCTCTCCACCTTTGGCTAGTTTCTCATCCACACAGGAAGCTCAAGCCTGTCTCTCCACAACACCTCCCGCCTTTGACGCCGTCCTTCTCATGTTTTGCTCGACATGTCTTTATGCGCTTCTCAATATCCTTGTCAGTTTTTGTCCACGTCTTTTTATTGCCCCTTTCTTCATTCTCCTTCCCCTCTCCTGGTGACAGAAAGCTGTCCTTGTCTCAAGCAGATGCCCACAGTTCCCCCGGCAGCATCATCTGCTTATGTAACTCAGTTAGCCTGTTTATTTTAGATGCTGGTTTTCTCCTGGTTTCCCTCGTTTCTGTTCTTTGTTGTTCTTTGTCTTGTGTCTCCCTGTCTCGGTTGCTCCCATCCTCTGTGCACTTGAACGCCACACTTTTGCAGGCTTTCTCATTTTAGTGTCATTTTGTATTACAATTGTCTCTTTCTCTTCTCCCTCCACCACATCTCTTAACTTCCTCGCTCGCCACCCCCACCCATTTGCTGTGTGCACTCATTTTCATTCTCTCTTGTTCGTCTCTCTCACTCTATTCCTTGTCACACTCACTCCTTTTCCCTTTTCTTTCCTGTTTTCACCCCTTGTTGCTCACATGCTCTCCTCTCTCACACCTCCCTCTGCACGTGGAGATCGCACAACTCCAGTGAGGAGAGGAGGACGGCATGGTGCCATTTCTACATAGTATTCACACTTGCTTAAAATTTAATTTTAGGATGCACTAGTTTGCATCCTAAAATCCAAAGTTTCACTTCCACAAGCACTCCAAATACTTTACAAAACAATCAAAGCCATAATTAGGTGCCATCAAGAATGTAGCATTGCTGAGAAGACAGCACCTCTGTCTCTACACGCAAACATGGCAAAATGCCTAGACTTCTCATAAGGATGTGAGAAGTGAGGAACAGCACAGGGAGAAAGAAGAGAGAGAGAGAAGGGTAGAGAATTGGTAATGCTCTCCCCCAGCATACAACGAGCCGCATGGAGGAGCCAGATAAGACACCCTGGCCCCTGCTCTGACTGCTGGAGTAAAGCCTCTCCACCAACGCAAGCAATGACTGCAAGGCTTTGGCCGACGCTTCGCTCCATCCATCTATAGCCCAGTGATGCCTCTATTACAATGGCTGCCCCACAGCTACGTGGGCCCGCGCCAGCTGCACAGGATTATAATTAGAGGGACCATGAAGTGCCCTGGACACTGGCAATTGATCTGACTGACAGTCCAATATTTCCACCAGGGAAATAAACCTTGGTTTGCCACTGAGGCAAAAGTGGGAGAGGAGTTCGGGGGTGGGAGTGTTATGGATGCAGTGTGAAACGAGGGTAGAAAGTGGAATGGTAGAGAACTGGAGGGGGCATATGGAGAAAATTCTCCCTGCTGCAGTCTTTGTGTTTTATACTCTTACTGTAAGTTTCCAACAGAAATGTAAGGCTGATTGAGTGTATAGGAGCAGATTTGTGCACCAGACTGTGCATGCATGTCAGTGTGATTTTCGTGAGTGGGGATGCACTTTGGTGCGCTATGATTCACGCTGACTTCTGTTCCCTCTTTACATTCATGCAGCACATCCCATTTCACTTAAAGAGGAAGATCTTGTTTGTTGTCACAAGTTATTCTTGCTCTTAATAATGTCTAGTCTCGGCATGGGTCTTCTAGCAGACATGTGAGCAGGCACAGCTGCATCCGAAGAGGGGAGCTACACTAAACAATGTCAAACCCATCTGCTTTTCTATCTCTCAAAAAGCAATATGTTGTGTGGTGACAGTTTCTGTGGTAAGACTGAGTGCTGTTTTAAGTAAATCCAGGTCAGCCTGACAAATACACAGGTTTTTGTCGACATTGGGGGTTGTTCTAATGTTTCCTTCTGTTATTTCCTCTGAGGCTCCAGGGAGACTTTCAGCTTGACAGCATCACTACAGTTCCCACAAGTCTACTGCTAGGTCACATGCCCAGAGAGACACAGAGAGAGAGACAGCTGGAGAGTGAAAATCAGAGAGTGAGAGAGCAGCAACTCCCGACGAAAATGGAGGACGATGAGAACTTACAAAATGTTTCGAGATGTGAAATGCTTAAGACATGTACAATGGCCTTAGAAACCAAGCACACATACACACACACACACACACACACACACACACACACACACACACATACATACATACATATATATATATACATACATATATATATATATATATATATACATATATATATATATATATATATATATATATATATACACATATACATATATATACATACACATACATACACACACACACACACACACATACACACACACACATATACACACACACACACACACATACACACACACATATACACACACACACACACACACACACACACACACAGGTATATAAGGGGTGCAACGATACTCGTATCGATATTGAACCGTTCAATACAGTGCTTTCAGTTCCGTATGCATATGTATCGAACAATACAACATTTTTTATTTCTTTTATCAACTTTTCTTCTGACGATGCTGTGTTGAGCACTCAGTGGATCTGCGTTCGACTACTCCGCCTAGGCTGCACTGTCGAGTGCAGATCCACTGAGCGCAAGCTAGCAAGACAGAAGCTAAGCTCGTTGCAACATGGCAACTGCCTCAACGCTACCCAAAATTGAACCTCCACCACCCTCATTCAGATCTGGCCTTTGGAACTATCTTGGTTTTCATGTGAAGCATGACCCTGATGGTAAGTACGTCATGGACAAAAGTAAAACAGTATGTCGGATGTGCCACGCAATGCTCAATTTGTGGGAACTAGTGCGTTAGCGCAGTTAGCTTGTTAACGTGTTGATGCCGTCCAGCCCCACGCACGGGGCGATCCGCGGTAACTTCTTAATGGAGATTTGCCGCGTTATGCAGTTAATGTCATTTTAACGAGATTAACGCTGACAGCACTAGTGGGAACACAATGAATATGACTGCACATTTACGCCGACATCATCCTAGTGCAAAGACAAGTGGAATCAGACAAAAACAACAAGCACGCATGCTACAAACTTTACCCGAGTCATTTAGACAGCCGTTAGCACATGAGTCTCCTTATGGGGACCTGATCTGTTTAATATGCTGCTGAGAATATAGCCCAGAAGAAGCGTATAGTATAGCTTTTATTTTGGAAAGAGCCAAGTAAAACAATTAAAATCGTAATAAAAAGATTACTCTGTAGTCTCTTCGGTTGATAATAAAGTTCATATTTTAGTTGGGGTTTCTTTGGAGGATATTTAAGCACTAAAAAGTTCACGTGAAAAAGGAGCTGCATTTTGATTCCGTTTCATTCTAGTTGCTCTCTCAATGTTTAAAAACTGATATTAAATTTGCAGTGGGACGGATAGTAAAGTATGAATGCAGGAAGATGGGAGGAGACACTCTTGGAAACAACAGGCTAAAACCATGGCATGTTGCCAATTAACCTGCTGCAGTGTAACATTACAATATTAAATAATAATTGTGAATTGTGTATGTGAACTAGAAGAATTCAAATGTTCTTTGGACATCTGTTACACATATGAATGCATAGGGCTGTTCGATATAACCGATGTTCGATATATACCGGATGACGATATAAAAACGTCTATCGTTTCATTTTACGCTATCGCTTGTTTCGTGGTGTCGCAAAATAAACTGTTTACGGCAATATTTTTTCATCGTTTTGATGGTCACTGTAGTGGCTATGTTAATTTCTTAAACTTCTCTCTTTCTCTTATATCTAATATAACCACACTTCGGACGGACAAGCGCCTGTTTTTATGTGTTTAGCAACAATGACGGTAACACCATCGCGTGTCTGGTTGTTTATGTTCCACATAAACCTTTCACAATAAAGCTCAAGATCCTGTTTAGACTTAAACTGAATCACGTGAAAGAGCAGATTATTTATGGATGAGAAGTAAAAAAGAGCCTCCAGGTGCTAAAAAATAAACTTTAGGCTCAAACGGTAGAACAGGCTTTTCCCCGCAGCACGCCGTGTAATAAATACTCACAAAGAAAACGGCGGCTGTTACAACTTATGTCTAAAAATGTATCGTTTCATGCATCGGTTAAAACACTCGACTCCAGCTACATGACGCGCAGCTGGAAACACTTCCCGCAAGTCGAGCTGCCCGAGATTCACAGAATTTACAGAAAATGTTACATTTTTGTGATTTATATCGTTATCGGGAAGATAGAATTCTTATATCGGGATATGAGATTTTGGTCATATCGCACAGCCCTATGAATGCATGTAATCCAACATGTGGATAAAAGTTATAAGACTCTAAGGCATTCTCTTGTCAGTATTCAAATTTCCTTTATCGTCCTGAATCCTATTTATTTATTTACACTGCTCCTACTGAAACGTAGCGATTTGGAGTCTCCTAGGACATACAGACCATGTGCATATGTTCTGTACGTGACCCTATCTTGCTTTCAATCAGCCAATCCAAGTGAAGACTGCAGTAAAAAAATCAGCACTATTCTTCTTTTACTTGCTTTCTGTGGAAGTCGAATCATACAAGTAATATTGAGATTTTCCTGCAATGGCTTTTGTGGATTTCTTTGCTTTCTCATACATTGTGTCTTTTTTTGCATTTACTCAACTCTCCTTTTCCTTCCCAAAATTACCATTTAATCAAACCTAATTTTTCATCTCTCACCACATCACCTACGTTTCTTTCCACATTTCTTTCTCAATTTGTTGGTGTGTATTTTCCATCTGCTTCCCCTACCATTAAGGTTATTCAAAGCAAGCACCCAGCGAGATGTGTCATCTGCCAAGGTGACAGTAATGCACTATTTCTTTTCATCTTCAAGCAATGCCTGCATTATCAGTATATAAAATGAATTGCGAGACAGTCTCTTTCACCTGTGCCAAATGAAAGAGGCCTCAGCAAAACAAACAATCCGCTGTTTTCTCTCAAGGCAACTGAGCAGGTATATCAAAGGAGAGTAAAAAATGACCATTATGTGTGCTGTTTGTCTCTGCTAGGTCATGAGAGAGATGGCTTTCCGCTGCAAGAGCGCAGCGAGTGAGTTTGCTCACAGTCTCAGCTTTACTCTAGTCGAGCAGGAGCCGCCGTTGAATTGTGACTTGCTGCATGGAGCCTCGAATGAGAACTGACACTATATAAGATGATAAAAGCTTAGAGCGATGCTTAGCAAGTATCAAAAGGCTCAAGCAAAGCGGTGTGTGATGCTGACAATGCAGAATATTAATAAGATAAGTAATAAAATCAATTGAATCCTAAGATTTTGTATTACTGTGCATTGAATCATCATACAGTATATCACCAGTGTCAGCATTATGCATTCCCTGCTCAGTCAGAATCCAGAGCTATTCAGAAGCCATCTTTATTAGTATTACAAGAATCTTACTAAAGGCAGTGACCACAAGGCTTGTGCTTGTAGCACCTGACTGTGGAGGGCTCGGGGTCAGTTCGTCAGGAACTCGGGGGTAAAGGACAGAGCTGTCACTGCAATAAAAGAAAATGTACAGGAACAGGGCTTTCCACATGAATGACTGGGTGCACACTGATTTCATTTCCTATGCAATGTAGTGGTTTGAGAAAAAAATAGGCTCAAAAGACAAATAAAAAGCTCAGTTGATATTGAGGCGTGGGACCCTACTGGCTAATTATAAAGTGTAAGCTTAATTGGAAACCAAAACAGTTATTTCATATCCAAAATCCAGCGAATGCATTTTATCTGTTTTTTTCTATCGTCTCTGTTTATGCACATCTAGATTTTAATGAGCCTCTCTTAAAAATTATGCAGAAAGAGCAAGCCAGTCTGATGGAGAATAGGTTAGGAAAAGTGCATTAATAAATTACTCCCCCTGTCTCTATTAATTTTGGTCAGGATCTGCTTTATTCTCACTGAACCTGTGCTATCACTCTGACTCGGAATAAGGTTTAAACAGGGGGGTGCAGTAGATTAAATCCCCTTTTACTGTATTTATTAGACATGGACATTTTAATAAAATCAGTTTATTGGAAAGCCAATGCTGTATTCAGATGTTTATAATGCTCTCACGCAGTTGTAATGTATGTAAGGGCTATTTGCTGCTGAAGAGATATATTACAGCCGGAGATACCTCCCAAGCAAGTTATTAAAAGCACTAAACCATTAGTTGGCGAAGCCGGGGCTCAGTCCTTCACTCTCCTGATCTCCTCGCTGCTCTCTTCTCCCGAGAGACTAAAATTAGACAAAACATCCCTGACACACACTACAACACAGTAGCCAGGATGCATGCATGCCCCCCCCCCACCCCCCACCCACACACACACACAACTATTTATAGCACATTACCATAACAGTGACCTATTTGTTTGCTTCTAAACTGTCTGGGCACCGCATTTTATACCGCACACACTTCATGCCAAAAACTCGAGATGAAAGTAGAGACTGCATCATGAAGGGCATGTCATTTTGGGAATTTTATTTTACAATCAAAGGTTCTTTTTTTTGGGAAGGGGGGGGGGGTGTTAAAGGATATAAACTGCAGACTGCTACACTGGTCTACCTTGACAATGGATACATTGTCAATCACCTATTACTACTGAATATTGGGTGACTGTACTTTATTTAAGCAGGACTAATATAAAGGAGTCCTCTCTGGTCTCGGACAGAGTATTTGTAGGCTACGTTTTTGCTCCAGGGAACCCTGCGGCACTCTAGCACCAATGGTCCCGAGAGAAGTGCCACCACGGCTGAGTAAGGAGAAACATGGCTTTGAGATACAGAGATGGAACAATGTAGAAAAGACAGAATGACACACAGCGAGTGGGAAATAAAAAAGGTAAGAGAGAGTAAGGAAGAAAAACACAAAGACAGAAAACTGAGGACAGCATTGTGCATTCAGATAAGCATTTAAAATATTTCCATCCAAAACTTAAATATGAGGACAGACTCATACAGTAGCAAATCCATTGTTATTTATAGCACTGAGAAGGGCAATATGATGCATCCGCAATTATAAAACACATTCATTTGCCTATGAAAGAAAAAAAGCTCACGTGTACTAAAAGTGTTAACTCCACTGAGGGTTTCGGGGGAGCTGAAAAATACTGCTACAACCAGGGCCCACGTGGGTTCAGGTAATTCAAAGGAGTTTGGCAGCATGACAAAAGACATAAATCAAAGGTACGCATTTTGGTTTATACAAAGGCTGAGCTAAAATTACAGGTCAGAAAAGCAATTACACTTTTCTGAGGCTGTCAAATCGAATAAGAAATGTGTTTTAGACAAAAGACGGAAAGCAGTCTGCTAGATGGGTGTCATAACACACTGCAGTTTTGCCCCGGGGTGGTAGGAATTGTTTTGCCTTGCAAAAAGTATTTTCTTTAATGTGCAATTTTCAGCCAACACAGGATAGCATCAGTACTACTACTGCAAGCAGCCATACTGTTACAAAAAACAGCATCCAAATTCTTATTACCAGATGAATTAAGGATATTTAGAATTTAAATTTAAGAGATAAGCTTGTACATAGTAGTAGAAGAAAGTAGTAGCGGCTGGAGGAAACTGTTTTAGTAATTTGGTGCCATATAAATTGAATTGACTTGAATTATTAGCCATTTAGCACCATGGACAGCACCACACACTGCCAAAAAAAGTGAATCTTGGAGTGCAGCAGGATTTGCTGATTGTACAGTACCAAAAGCTGCTAAACATGTCATCCCTGATCAGTTGTGACATTAAAACAGCACTGACAATTAAAATATTGTGTCAGATGTCACGTATATCGGATTAGCACTTAAAACCTGTAGCTGACAACATAATTGCAGCTCCGCTTCTCTGCATACCCTGTGATTATCCTGCTGGAAAAACAACACATAAGCAAACAAACAAACAAGCAAACAAATTAAAATATGCTTTTGCTTACTGCAAAAGCATATAGCCCTGATTTTGGAAGCTAACACTCCAGTTAAAACCTCCATCTGTTGAAATCCATTCCCGAGGTGCTCCTGGAAACTGTAAACGCCCACACACAGAAAACTCTGCCAGGAGAACAAAGACAAACATTTCAGAACTCCCGTGCACCTCTCGCACCACAGCGCACGGAGAAGACAAAAATCTTTCCCCCTGCTAAATATATGGGCTTGACGTGGGAGCATGTGGGCTGGTGAAAAGCTCAAGATGCAATGCTTTACTTCAACAAAGCTCTGCAATATTAAGACAGCCTTATCTCTCATCATTTCCCTTACTCTGAACAGTACATTCCCACAACACATAGCCTAGTTTAGCAGGACACATTTATCTCGTAATATTTTGGGAGGAACAATGTGAAACGTGATGCCATGAATGATATCATTAACGTTCTAATATCTTTGTTAAAGTAGAGTACAAAGATGTGCCTAAATCTCGTGGTGCGCTGTTTTCCCCTGCTGTCAGTGCTCCTCTCCATAAACACTCACAAACAAGTCCAAAAAAAGATTTCTATACAATAATACCCACAGCCCATTCATATTTATAGCCAACATCAAAGGGAAGAAGAAATGCATTAGAGCACATTTTGGCTCAAGGGAAGAAGAAGAAGAAGAAGAAGACGACATTCCACAGTTACTCAACTACAGCGTTAAACTACCATCATCTACTCAAAGACATTTCATTTGAACCAGTGATGTTAAATGATTAAGCAATAATTCAGCAAGCGGTTCTCAATCAGAGGTCCAGAGGACCAGTGCATCCCCGAGGGCAAAGAGCACATGTTCCTCTCCATGCTGACTTTACATTTATGCCACTGCTGCAACGTTACATACGCACACAACGTTGCAACATAAGGGTCTGCTTACTTTTCTATAATGCCTTTTACATACAACCACAACAGTATGCATCTTAAAACCCTTCACTGGATGCATATGATGTTTTTAGGCCAAAACCAAGTGCAATTGTACAAAACAGCGGTACAGTTTTAAAAGCAGTTTTAAATGCTCGCTGAATATTCATTTGATTTGGCTTATTTGTTTATTGCATAAGTGAGCTGATAAACTAAAACCATTCTTTTTCTAATATTTTTAAGACCCACGCTTTATTTTTGAAGTCTTATGTTGCTATTATTTTGGCTTAACTATTAAGGCAAGTACCTGAGCACTGCTATGTGTTGCATATTATATTAAAGCCTCTCCACAAATGCAGAACAAGTTCTATAACAAATTCACTTGCATCCAATGCTAGCACATATACATCTTCAATAACAAGACACGCTTGTGAAGAAAACACTCTGCACTTAATCCAAGTTCAGTGTAAAACCATAATAAAGCTGCATCAAAGGCCACAAATGAGACCGATTCAATTTTGTTTTTTTACGTGCTCGTCTTTAGACGTATTTTCAAAGATCATCGGAATAATTTTTGTCTCCAATATGTCAGACCAGGACATCACAACAACATGCTCACAGATGAAAACCTCCTATTAACCTTGGTCCATCCATCACCGAGGATGCTAACAACAGAATAACAGTCACTTAAAAAGCATGAGGACATCCATTTTGTTCATTGTGTTTGCAATTCACATGGTGACACTAAGAGAACCCATCCACTTCTCTGTCAGAAGAAATCCATTAGTCAAACCAAACACTGACACTTAGAATGTCAAACACACAGGTAGCACATAATTTGTTTTACAACAGTGTGATAGCTGGAAATGGGGGCTGGTGAATAATATCTGCCAACTGCGGAAAAATGCACAATCTGAAATTACCAGAGGGGGGATATTTAAATGTTTGTGTCATTTTAAATCTTGGGAACAGTTTATGCCTTTGGTCATGACTATTTTGCACGCCATCCACTATGGGTTTGTGTGAGTAAGACTGCAGCCACAATGGATAATCTTGTTCTATTGAAAACGTAACCGTTAAAAAAATGAAAAGAACTACATTCAAGACTTTATATGTTGATGACATAATGTGTAATACATGGAAACTATAAACGTATTCCTATTTAGATGTTTAAATCGTTGCTTTTGAACGCCCTTGTTTCTGTGTCAGTCAGAAAACATCCTGTCGCTTCCTGTCTTCCGGGCAATAAGAGAGCATGTGGCACACAGGGCTTTGTTGTTCTCCCTAATGTGAGTTAATCTGGATGCTGTCACATCAAACGCAGGGACATCTTAGGTGTTATGTAGATAGTCTTAATAGAAACTTAGCCTGGCTCTGTCCCTTTGGGCCCCTCTCTTGCCTTTCCATTTGGTTGGAGGCAGAGAGATTGGCCATCTTCAAAGCCCTCTGTGTGTTTCTGTATCGACCACGCTCCTCTGCGGCCCCAGAGGCTCCCTATTAGAAAGGATTTGTCTTACAAGCTCTGTGTGGTGCCACTCTCAAAAAATAAAAAAAAATGAAGAAAAAGTGAAAAACATGTTACTTGTGGAGCTCTTCTGCTGTAGCCACTTCACTTCAAAACACTTTGATCTCATTCCCTAATTTTAAATCAGCCCAAACTGTTCATCCTAACACACTCTGCGCCTATAGAGCAACGTCTGGCATACGCAGATATCAGTTTCACCAGCAAATGCAGATATCAAGCACGTACCCTTTCATCATATAGATCCATTCACGTTGCACCGGGAAATGTGTCACTGAGGCGATAGCTTTTTAGTTTGCGGCAGAAATAAGCCTGGATTCACAGACGGGGGCTGGGCTGAGCAGGGCCAACGGTTTATGAGATATACAATTTTTTTTTTTTTCATTTCTTTGCTTTTGCCAGGGCTCCATGTTGATCCATAGATAACCTGTCATCTCATCTTCTCCCCTGCCTTTATTACTGTATGCATTTCGGTAAGCTAACGCCAGAGCAGACTGCTTTCGACCAATAAGGGGGCCGGGCTGAGAAGAACAGCAGTATTTCCAGAGGAAGGAGGTGTGAGAGAGGGTGAAAAAGCCAGAGAGAGGGAGACGGGTAGGGCAGTTTTTATTTTGCAGTCTTCACTACAAACTGAAATATACTCAGGCAGTGTAACTATAGATGGCCAGACTATACCCACAGGGCTCTCAGTATGTAGGGACACAATAATAAATCCAGCATTATCAGATCCCAGTCATTCAGCAGACGCAGCCTAAGTGCTTTTAGATGTGTCAGAGGACATGACAGACTTTCATTGCTCCGCTGATGACTTCCCATTCATCCTTTGTAAAATTACTTAACAGTTCCCTGTAGAGCCTTAAATGTTCACTTTTGTGGTTTTGTTTATATACAGCATTTTTCACCAAAGCAGTCTGTGTGTCTTTGAGACCTAACAACGACACGAATGCATTTCCCACTTCACAAAACTTTTGCAAAGCCATTGTTCTTGCCTTCTCGCTTTTTAGTGGCAAACTAATAAGACATTACAGCCTGCTTCAGAAATCTTTGCTTTGCAGTGCCACTTGTGGTCATAAGCCCGAGAAAGTACTCTTAAAGCATGTCAACCAGCAAATACTAGAATACTAGACTAGTAATAGTGGGTTGAAAGACGTAGTCCTCTCTTCCAAGATAGAAAAGCAGGCAAGGAAGTGAGCTGGACAACACGCTCTGCCCTTTCCCAATCTTGAAAGGGGGGCACAGGAGAGTAGCCTTTCAAGAATATATTAATAACACTGCAGTAAAAAGCACACCGGTGAGGTGGGGACAAGCTGAACCCATCAAATTAATCTGAGATAAATTTGCAAGTCATCATCATAATTTAAAATGTTTTAGAGACAGAATAAATGATCAAAGAATAAAAGGAACTAGACTGACAAAGATGTACGATGGAAAGTGAGGAGAGGCAGAAAAAAGAGAAATGAAGTGAGAAAAAGAGACAGCAGACATATTTTGATGGACAAAGAAGTAGCCTTACAAGGGCAGATAGGCAGAGAGATCCCATAAGCTGGCAGAGGAAACAGACAGGACAAGCAGCCAGTCAAAATCTATATGCTGCGGTGATGTCGTACAGACTGATAGATTCATAAATAATGAATCAAGAAAAAAAACAGATAAAATAAATTCTGTAAATAAATGTGCCGCCTTGTGTCCTCTGCCCCATCGCCTAATGGATTTTGCTTGCGTGTGTACGTAATTTAAATGCGTCGCAGCCCACGCTGCCATGGTAATCATTTGCCTCAGCCCCCATTACTGATGTGCAATGATGATGAGCGACAGCTTTACCCTACCTTATAGAAACACACAAACGGCTACAAGATCATCGCCGCATTTATCAGTGAGCTTATTATGAGCGCTCAAAATCAAAATCTATAACTACTGAAATGTGCTACCAGATTCCGCAGGCTGCATTATACGCCGCCACAAGCGTTTCTAAAACAAAGTGGAAATTAATTAACGAGAAGGAAAGTTCAAGATAATTCAACCCTAAAATTCAAAATGAAAGATTACCACAGGTATAATTCTGCAATTCACATCCAGACTGAGCTTCATCACCTGTAACAGCTGTGCACAATCAAACAGTCAAATTGGAGAGGTTATTATTTCCCAGTAAGTAATTTGAGTGAGCCTGGCACTCGCTGATTAAAACAAACAAAATCACAGAATGAAGTACTCATATCCTCAACTTCCCAACGCATTTCAAATATACTGTATTAACTTCTCTACTTTTCTGTAATGATTTTGGCAACAGCACTGCAAATGCATGCAACACCGAAACAATTTCAAAAGACATTCTTGTTTAGATTCAACACACTTAATGTTCTCTCACCTACAACCACATCTACAACAACTGCTGCTATAACTAGTCCTTTTGCTAATAATGTGAGCAAATGCATTACATTCGGTGCACAACGGCAGCACAGAGGTAAAAGTATGGTGCTTAGGGTGAGTCTTTTGCAGAGAGAATTGTTGTGAAAGGTTTAATGGCATGATCGATATCAGATATTAATATAGCGTACCATCACATGGATTATCCATCAAATATACAGGGATTGAAGCTGTGGGATTGCTTTGGCTCTTAAGTCTTTTGTTCACTTGATTCTCCTCCCTGCTTTTATCATTTTTTTCCTTTAGCCGATCCTTATGAAAATCTGAGACGTAGCTCATATTCAGACAGCGAAAACCACACTGAAAACCTAATGACTGCCTCTGGGATGCCTTTGGACTTCTCCACAGGATTCAAAATAGGAAGAACCACGGCTATGCTGCTTTTTTCAGACTGATACAGTACAGGTTAAAGCTTGGAGTCCTGATCAGACAAGGAGGCCCTCCATCAATAACCTCCCACTCTCCATTTCCCCTCTATCTCACGCCCTCCATCTCATTTCTTAATCTTTACAACTCAGTGATTCAAATACCTTTCCTCCTACTTCTCATTCCATTTCACAGTCTCCAAGTCTTCTTTTTGACCCATGCCTACCTACTCCTCTCGCTCCCCCTCTATTTCTCTCTCTCATCCACACATCTTCATCATTTCTCCCCTTTTCCATTTGCTCGCTCTTTTTTTGCCTCCAATCTCACTTCACAGACCCGCCTCCTGTCTGAGAACTTGGAGAAAGCACATTAAAGGATGCATACTGGCTAAACCTGCCGAGCTGCGTGACTCTAAATTGGATCCTCTAAAACTTGCCTCTTGCATGTGTGCCACAGCTGCGCAAGGAACCCCAAGGCCTGACAAGAGTTAAAGACCAAGTGGTCTCTATCCACAGCACAGCACAAGTCACTTTGTCTCACACGCAGACACGCACAGAAATGTAAAGCTCTTCAGTGTGCCGACAAACTCTGTAAACAACAACACAACCCAATGTGTCCCTACGAGCCCTTCGCAGGTTTATGATACAGCCCTGCAATGGTTTTGGGGGCTGTGGTGGAAGTGGGATGTTGAGGGGAATTTAGTGTTTCACCTAAATGGGAGCTTGCTGCCTGGAAGACATTGAGTATACTGTTTTACTCTGAATTATTAAAAGCTGCCTGTTATTGCAGCTTGGACTGAAATAGTTTAGATGCCACAGACTACAGCTGTTGGCATAAAACTATATAATTTATATTCCCAGCTATTCTGCAGCCATCCAGCTTATTGCTATTTTTCTATATGAAAGGCTATACAACTGCCATGATGGACAAAACATGACTACTTTAAATAAGTGTCAGGTGAACTCTAAGTTTGATGAAACCCCCCCCCCAAAAAAATAACTGTCAGAATCCCAGCAAAAAGAATATGCCTACGTGCTTGATCTCGCCTCTGCAAGCTCAGCTATATCCAGTGTCCGGGTATTCTGTGGGGCAGACGACAGAAGCCTTCACCGGCAGCGATCACCCTGACACTGGCTCCCTGAGCGAGCTCTACTGACAACCTTCCTCTGCAATGCAAATAACCACTTCCACATGAGCAGAACCATCACTAGCACTCCCTGTACACTTGTATTCCATGTCATTATCCCTGGGGACTCGCACGCCGTTCCTCTCGTCTACCCTATGCCTCATGCTGCTACCCTTATCTGTGACGAGAAGGGGGCTGGGGCTTAAAACAAATCAGTCCGGCTCATGCATTCACAGCCATGATAGAGGGCTGCCACTGGCTTTTTTTCTACTCATACCTCCTGTCAGTCACACTTGCCCTCCAGCCATGTGTACTGTATATCATTAGTCCTGATTTTTTTGCTGACAAACGCTGGCTGTCGTGCTGCGCAGCCCCCTTACCCTCTCTCTATGGACACTACACCAAAGCATGGCGAGATGTGCCTTACAAATGAGCTCTCTCTGGTTCCAACATGTGCAAGTGCACCATTTCGCTGTGTATGCGGATAGCACGCACACAGACATCCAAATACATGAGAATAGATGTTCTAAGATTGGAGGTATGACTTAAAGCTGTCAGCGTGACCCCGTGGCTCCTTCTCCCTCCTCTCCTCTTTTCTCAATATTTCAACTGTTCTGTCACTTCATCCCCCTCTAATCTCTCACACACTCCTCCTCACCCCCCCCTCTCCCAAAGGCACACGGTCCACCCAGTGAGATGTCAGCCCCGATTAGCCACATCGAGTTGGTGTGTTTTAAGTTTGTCCTTCATTATTGAGTAATGTGAAATATTCTCAGACATGCATGTTTTTGCCTCTAAAACGGTCATCTTGTCTATTTGGATATCCACTTTTTGTGAGCTAATCATTTTTACCATCTATTTCAACACGCATGCAAGGACACACACTCACACTGCGAGACATACACACCCCTCTACTCAGGGCCTTATTGTTTACAGCTTATGATCCATGCGCATAGCCCTCGCACTTTTTTTTTCTTTGTGTCTGCGGGCAGAATCACACCTGTACAAGCTTCTACGGGGACTCGCAGATGGATTGTCACTCGGTATCTGGGCCTTGCCTCTTGCAAGGCTCTGCACAGCCATGCCCGCAAGCCTGGAATAAAACCAGACTCATCTGGTTCAGCTCCACTGGTACTGGTAGGTGATGCTTCACAGTGCCAAATTGGCATTAGGTCATCCCAACTGTACGGCATAAAAACGGATCAAACGGGCACAGAAGTGCAAGCGGTTGTTTTCAAACTGAAAAACAAAACCTACAAAAGCCCCTCCCACCCATTAGACACAAAACCCAGCTCTATAACCCAGATCATAGCTGTGTCACATGATTGCATTTCACAGACAGGCGGGCAAGCAGTCTCCAGCCATAACTAAAAAATAGGTTAAACAGGCTAAAAATATCAAAAACATTAATAATTCAGCTTTTTTGCAAACCTGTACCTCAGAAAAAAATAGCTCACATTATACAGTGAAGTGGTTTAATGGGTAGGGTAGTTAGCAGTGAGCACTGGGAGGGACCACAGCACCAATCTGTCATCCCTGCTAATGTCACAGGTGATGTCAACAACCTATTCGCTGGAACGTTGAAGACAATATAATTACACAGCAAGCAAGACACAAAGTAGGCAAAGTTCTTCATGTTTCTCATGCACGGGAGAGAACCGGACAAACGCCATTCCTTCGCTTGACCCCAGTTGCTCTCGTCCGCTCCCCCGTAACACTGTAACACTGCTCTTTTATTGAGGTTACATGAATATGCATAGGTTCATTAACACACGACGTATACATACACACAAAGAGTACCTTGCCTGTGTGTGTGTGTGTGTGTGTGGGGGGGGGGGGGGGGGGGTGTCAGACTGTGACCCCATAAAGACTTCCCTAAACCTGCTGGTCTGGAAGTCCAGCAGTTCATCTAAACAAAAGGCACTTAGACTAAAACAGATATAGATATGTTTATCCTACCATAAAACAATAAGAGAAGGTACGACCTCTCCCATGCTCCCAGAGTGCTCTGGAATTAAGGATCAAACCTCTACCAATCTAAAACTAATTATAAAACTCTAAGCATATATAAGTAGATATTTCTAATGACAATCAACAATACAAAACCTAACATCAAGTTTTAGAAGTTCATATGCACTGGCTGTATATAATGACATGAAATTTCTATGATGAAACACATTTTAATGTTTCAGTTGGTGTTCTTTATTCTCCAAAGGCAGGTGCAGAGAGCAGATCAAGACTTTTTTTTCCTTCTTCAAAATACTCTCAGAGGCCAATCCCCTGAGAGAAAGAAGGCTTCTCTAAATATGTAGCTAATCTACCACACAGAAAACCAAGACGAACAAAAGAGAAGTGTGTGGGAGCGTGTGTGTGTGTGTGTGTGGACGTTAAATGGGTACCAGAGGACCAACAATGAGAAGAAGCAGAAGGTGGATTGCAAGCAACATTGTCACAGCTACCCTTTGCGTATGTGTGCGTGCATGTGTGTGTGCGTGCGTGTTTAAGGATATTCAGTTCCTCTGGGAGCACTTTAGCACCACAGCTCTTTGCTGCGTACATTACACGAATATACCATTACAACAGACATACACACAGACACGTGGAGAGTTGCACACACACACACAATCCATAAAAACTATTGTTCTGTTGCGGTCACACGCTGATATGATTTGGGAACATTGTTAGGTGCCATATACCACAGTCCCACCAATAATAGGTAAATAAAAAGTGTTTGCTGACACATGCACACTAACACTAAGTTAAAAATTTTGCATTAGTAGGGACCACGCCCTCAGTTACATTTGACAAACCTTCTGATAAGTGAATGGAAGACGGGACAAGCATAGTCAAAGAACCAGAAGGAGAAATGTACGACATGTGGTCCGGCTCCTGAAATTTGGATAAATGATCTCCAGTTCGTAGCACATCATCAGACCTGGGTATTAAGTTCAGAACAGAAGAGATCACAAACATGATTTAAAAACTAATATCTATAATATCTTATTCTCATTTCAGTATAAACTTCGCAACACAAAATCCTGTACAGTTCATAAAACTGAAAAAAATTAAAGACCACCCTCATGCCCTTTCTAACATACACAATAATGTTATCTTTTTCCTGAAAATATACACACATGCATACGAACACACCCAGACACATGAACACGTATTGCAGTTACCCAAAGGCTAAATTCTAACGAGTCCCCTTTCCCTGACTACAAGGTCTCCAATCCTGCCAGCACCGATTGGCTTCATGCTGACCAGTCTGCTCTATATCCACCCCCACCCTCACCCACTCAGCACAGTCACATACAGCACATACACAACCAGCCAGTACACTACATTCATGTACGGAGGGGTGACATATTAAAGGAAAAACTCTTTCACGGGCGAACTCAGGTCACGATATTTTCCACACTTATCCTTTCTCACATGTAATGCACAGCAGGAAAGCAGGAAGCGCTCCATTTCAGAGATCTCTGCACCTCTGGAAATACTTGATGTGGTTTAGGCGAGGGAGGAACCTGGACAGAGTGTGCAGGAGGCACACGTGACTCCCAAAAACTAGCAGAACTGAATATTAGCTTTGTACATAGTGGCACAATCTGACATCACACACATTTTGTACTGCAGAGCAGGCAGGGCAAAGACCAGCTCGGTTCTGATCTGAATGCATCTTTGTGTTCTCACAAGCAGCTCTCCCACATGCCACTGAAACAGCATTAATGCGTCTTACAATTCTACAAATCACTGCAACTCTAGTGGAGTGTGTTATATGCAAAAACCCCTGTAGGGGTTCATTTGGATTCAGATCTGCTGATTGTGAAAGGCACATGCCATTCTTGAAGAGAGCATTTCCATCAGGTCAGACGTGTTTCATTATAACCTAAAGGCATGAAGCCAACGTGATGTTCTTTAGATTTTCAATAAGCTGTTCCACTGAGGGGCCATGTGGAGCCGAACCATGACAGCAGAACACAGCTACCAAATCCCCTAACTACAGGGTCAAGGGTTCAAGTTTTTTTTTCTTAATTTGTCACCAATGTGAACACACTACGTAGTGTAGCATTGAATTATTCAGCCTTTGCAGCAGCCAGGCAGCACACAGCAAGCCTTGGCTGTAGACAATAAACAGGTGGATAGGATGCATTAGTAAGCATAGGTAAATATGTTATGTGTGTGTCTGTGCATATACGTGTATGAATAAAACCCAATGAAGTAAAGATGGGCCATTTGCAGCATGGTGGAGCCAGCCTCATTTCCCCAGTACCAGCTCAGCCATTCTCCACAATATAACCACGCTTTGCTTCTCACTCCTCTCTCATGCTGTTATGGTTTAGGTGAGCAGCGGCATGTACACACAATTACACATACAAACACACATATAGAAACAGACTGCATCCATGTGCACTCACACAGAAGACAGTGAGGGAGCAGAAGAGACAGAAATGGAGACAGAGGAAAGCAATCGAGAGGGAGGATATCTACTAGTGTTGACATTGCAGGAGGCTACATGTGTGTGCCGGAGCATAATCTTCCCCCTGCTCTCATTGGGTTTTTAATGTGGCTGCTATTTCCATAAACCTGCCTCCTGAATCACTGCCAGCCGCTTACACTCCCCCCAGGTCGAGCTGTACTAATACTAGGACTGAATGCATGCAGCAAACATATTTCCACCAATGCCTCTCAAAGACAATCACCGTTATACACGGTGCTAGCACAAAAAAAGGGACGGCAGCGTGATTTGTTCTATGCAACAGTAGGTAGACTTGCTAGTCTGCGACTGAGATTATTTCTTGGATCTGTTGGATTTGAGGAGTTGCAGTGAGAGGACAGAGAGTTTTAGGAGAGTTGGGGGAGGTGGAGGATGGAGACAGGGAGGGGGATGGGTGGGCGGATAGTGTGAGGGATGCGGGATTTTGTCATGATGCTAAGCTGGGAGGAGTAAATCTCCTGCAGACTTGTGTAGGGAGCTGTGAAACTCACAAGTATACTCACCATTTGCGGTAGGAAGTGGGCATTAACTGCCATAAAGAGTCATCAGAAAACATTTTAGTGGCCATCAGGGGATATTTATATTTCAGTTGGCTTGGAAAGAAATACTGATAGGACATGCTTGAACAGTCACATACTCAAAAGCTCACTAGTTTGGTATATGTTAGAAAATTAAATGTCTCTCCATCAGCGGCACACAAATATATTCCAGACTCGCTGTCATTGGGGGGTATGCAATCAGGGCACACCGCCATGTGCGCATGTTTTTCGTCCCACCTTTATACATTGCTATCTGTATATACACAGAACTGGCAGCAGTGCAAAGCCAGCTTACCACATGTACACAAACACACACGACTAATAGAGCCAAGCGGCACACACCTGGTAAACTGTCAGAGGTTCTCCTATTCTGTGGCCAAACTTATGTCAGGCACTCGTGTCCCCGAGGTTCCCATCACACTTCACTGCAGGAATCTATATTCCAGTCCAGTACACTTCCATTAGGCCATACTGTTCCTTTCAGCAGCTAATGTGTAACAGGGGGACACAGATAATAACATCCAAGAACACTAGCACTTCTTCCTAATAACACTGGGTTTTTTGTGTGTGACTCAGCGAGTGTTTAGATATGAAATATGAATAAGCCATAATTATAGCTTTTTGTAAAGCTAAAATGTAAACACTGGAATAAAAGTGTAAACCTGAATTAACCTGAAGGTTTAATACTTTTATTATCCACCTGCTTTTTAGTCATGGTCAGTACTGTAATAAGATTTTGTACTCTTCTGTCTTTCATTGTTTTACAAAGTAAAATTCTCCTGCATAGAAACTCTATTTACACAGAGATACAAAGAAATCTAGATTTTGTTAGAAGGAAATTTTGACCTTGAGCAACTACTAACACCAGAAAAACATATGGCTGAGAACACAGTAGATTAATAGTGCCCATTACGAATTCAACATTTGCTTGGCTTTTGCCAAAGTACGCACAGGTTTGCTAAATTTGCAGAGTCTTATACCTTTGAATAAGGAACCAGTAAATAGGGGTGGTTTCAAAATCAAACTGGAATAAAAATCTCCTACAAGTTACAAGTTTCAAGTCAGTTTGCGTTCCCCCTCTCAGCAGGAAAAGCAAAGTAGAGGTCAGAGATTCAGCACTTTGCTCAAGGACATTACAACATACACAGAGTTTGAATTATACACTTACCCAAAATTCAAAACAGTCCATCTCATGAAATTCAAGTATGTGAATGCTGGTGTCCGTGTCTTTGCGGTCATGTGTGTACGTGGGGGTGCTTGTTTGTCGGCCCTGCTCGAGGCGTAGAAAAGCTAGTTAGGTTGTACAATTTCCATGCACGGTTCTAGTCATTTGCAAAAAGTAAAGTCCAGTAGGATTTTGGTGGTTTGGCATTAATTCCAATTCAGGCATTTAAAACAGCAAATATGGATGGGTAGCCACACTGGTCAAACTGAAACGCTCGAGAGCAGCGATGCAGGGGATAATGACAAAACGCAGACGTTAATACCTCATAACCCATCTCGGGAGAATTCCTAGTTTACATTAATTATACCATAGCCCCTGGCAAACTGCATATCAAGCAGGATTTTGCAAACAAACAACTGGCATATCTACTTACCATCAAGCAGCGAAGCAACAGGGGTCATATCGCAAAAGATTTAAGAGCAGCGAGGCTCAAGAGAGGACGGTAAAAGCTATGAGAGGCAGGCACATGTCAAACACACACACTGCAGCATGGATTTTCTTCCTATGATGTGCACAATGTTCTATAATGTAAATGAAAGTTACTCTTCCTAAACCTGACCATGCATACAGGATGATTAGGGACACTGGTGCACACCAGTGTCCCTGTAGCTACTGTTTTACTTATGGCCAGTAGAGTATACAGCATGCACTGCCTGTGCTTCCTTGGACCAGTGGTGTTTGTGTGTGTGAGTGAAGTTGAAGGGAAGAGTAAAGCACCCTCAGCCTGACACCCATCAGCGTCTGCCTGTTACATTTCTATGACATGCTTTGTCTCAGGGAGAGCAGCAGCAGTGGAGCAGTGGGAGCGGGGGAGACAGAAGGATGTGGGGTGGATAGGACTGGGTGGGGTAAAGGGGAAAATCATCAGGAGGGCTAAAGTAGGAATGAAAGGTACAAGAAAAGGGTTTTATTTCTCACATGTGATACACGGCAACTTCAGCAGCCAGTGAATGTGTGTGTGTGTGTGTGTGTGTGTGTGTGTGTGTGTGTGTGTGTGTGTGTGTGTGCGCGCGCGCAAACATGAAAGGACAAACTTTCAGACTCTTTGTCTGAGTTTGCTAAATTTATAAATACAGCTGTACAATCATAAGATTTTTTATTTTGTTACTATTAACTGGGGCTGTTTATAGCTCTCCATTAAGGTGACTGTTAAACCTGACTGAGCCCAGGTGATTTGGAGGTCTTCTCTTTGCTTTGAACAAAGGGGCATGAGGACTTGTATCTCTCCTTTATACATTCAGCCACATCCTCTATTTAATACTAATAGCACATCAGCCCTTATGGATGCCCCTCCAGTTATTAATGGCTCCGAGCCGTGGGAGGAAAAACTTAGTGGAAAATCAAGAAATCAAGACTCAAATCTGCCTTTTGTAACACATAACTGAACAGAGCTAAAAAAAAACTTTAAAAAAATTGGAGATAAATTATCTAAATTTCAGAAGCGGAACCACGCCTCTAAACACGCCCCTTCCGGTTCTCATCTATATATGACCCCCCAGCTCTATGAGCTGTTCGTTCTCGTTTTTGTGCCCCACCCTCCCTGCCCCTTTTCAATTCTTTTACTTCTTCACTTCTCATTAGTACATGGGGATCTGCCAGGCCCGGGAGCCGTCGCCAGTCCCCTCTGAGGCCTTCCCCAAACCGCAGTTCAATTCATATTTAAGCCATTCGCCTTTATCTATGACAAAACGCTGTCAAACCTGAATTGAGGGCGCGGGCCCAGCTAGTGAACTGTCCCGATGCAGTCTTGACCGCATGAAGCAGCACTACCTCTGTGATAGTCACTTCTGCCCACTCCCGTATTATTAGCATCTCTCTGGTTGTTTTCGCATATGGCTTTCAGACATTGTTGGAAGAATCAGGCAGGGCTTTTGTCCAAAGTTGCCCACATGTAGCACAACAGAGAAGATATTCTGCCTCAGCCATATTCTGGCTACTAGAAATATTTGGTTTAGACCAGTGTGGCGAGGGCGCTACCTGGACAGAGCATGTAGAGGGCAGGACACATGACATAATGTCAGCGTTGACACTCAATCCACCTACACTGTTGGAACATAGGAACAAACTCACACAAAAGCTTTGCACTAATGCATACGTGCATATAAATGTACATCAAAATGTTATCCCTGCGAAATAAAAATGTGTGCAAACTTTTGTTTGCCTCAACAAATACAAACGAAACTAAAACCTACACTCCGTTTCACGTTGTCTTTTTGACTTTCCAGAAATGCAGAGCTTTCTATTTCTATGTCATTCTATGCTATTACTTCAAAAGTATGAGGCAGAGTGGGTCTGATCAATGCTGGCAATATCCCCTTGAGAACAGACACATGAAAAAGTTTAAACCGGGCCTTCAAAAGGCTGAGCTATTGATTTAATTGCTTTCTAAAGTGTTTTTCATCTCTGACACTGTACAAGGAGAATTCCGGCTGATGTGCAGCCGGGTGCAGGTGGCATGGCTGACCACCATAGAGAGAAAAGAAAGAGGGTGAAAAGCGGTGGAGAGAGAGGCAGACACTTACCCCTGGCAGTGTTTTCTGTTCGTGGAGGGCGTTCTGGGCTTTTATGGCCGACTCTCGGGCGCAGTAGGTGAGAAATGCACAACCTGCAACACAAAGATCAAAGTCAGAACAACACTTACACATAAATTATGCACACAATGCAAAATGACACAGCCATTTGCAAGAAATATCAGCTAAAGAAACTGGTACATTAATGAGAATGAACTGAAGGAATTGGACAATTACCAAGCACGCAATTAAACACAATTAAAGAACCAAATCTGTGCTGAAGGTCTCCTGAGTTACTGAAAACCCATTGAAAACATCTCTTAGACTAAACAGAGCAAGTTAATAGAAACAGGCAACCATGCAAGACACAAGGCTACATGTAGAAAATTTTCGATGATGGCAAGGGGAGAAAGAAGAGCCAACCACAGCAAAAAAAAAAAAAAGTAGGAGATGCAAAGAGCATTATTTGGATGAATAGCCAAGCCTGCCCAGCTTCCCCAACACTAGTGCCATGTCCTGTTCAAAGCTCTTAGCAGCCTGGCCAGTGTCCTCACCCTGAGAGGCTGTGACAGCAGCGGAGACAAAAGAAACAAGACTGCAGGGGAGTATTGAGTGGGGTGGAAAAGGAGAGAAGAAGGGATGTAATAGTTTAGGGATGGCTAAAGGAAAGAGATGCTGCCAAAAAAAAAGAAAAGAAAAGACAGGACAGGCCGTTAAAACTCTTGGGCTGATGCCCAACTATGAGACATTGATCTAGAACCAAAGCATACATACATCTGTGGAATTAACTGCACATGAGAAGAGAAGAGAAGAGACCTTTGACCTTTAACACACCTTTATTAAATCAATACTTCAACTCACAACCATAACCGAAAATGAATGCCAAATCAACATATGAACAACCCTCCCCTCCCACCATCAACCCCACCCAAATACAATAAACACAAAAAAAGAAAAACAAAACCAGAAGACACTCCATTCGGCTTTCTTCAAAAATTCAAAACTAAATCATCATCAGTGATATTACACAAAACTCCATTAATGCCCCAAATAGGGACAAACTCTACAATGTTGGACACCATCTTGTAATAAACAAACTCTACTTTCAAACGTGCACCTACTAACCCTTTAAACATAATTCCTAAATTAACAGATCCTGTTCCCTTCATTTTGTTCCTCCTTGTGAGCCATATACTCATCTTCGCCTGACTTATTAAAAAATTAATCAAGCCAACCTTCCTACGCTGCACTGCAGAGTACCTCGGACCCAGGATAAAGAGACCCTCCTCCAAAACACTCCCAAGGCCAGCAAGCCACTGCCGCAGCAATAAAAAAAAGGCCAGCTAGCCTGGAACAACCTAGCCACAGGTGCTGCAGTGTTTCCTCAGTCAGACAGAAAGGACAGTGGTTCCCTGTTCGTGGATCCATATGTGCCACGTGTCTGTTCGTAGCCACGGCCCCATGCACTATTCTCCACTGGAGATCCGCACTGCGTTTCTCCATGGGAGTTTTGTACAGGGACCTCCAGCTGCCCCTTGGAGATGACCCAGGAGCCAACACACCTGACCACTTCAACTCCAGAACACCAGCCAACAATCCCCTGTTCAGCACCTTTACAGCCACCTCGTATATAGCCTTCTTAGAGATCTTTGACAGGTCACCAGGAACAGGTGTTAGAAAGGAAAGAAGAGAGCCTCCCTCCTCATCCTCCCACTGCGGCACAAAGAGACAGCGAAGGAAAGTCAGCTGAATTTGGTTGACCACCCGCAGAGCGAGTCCCCAGCGCAGCTCTTACGAGTCCAGGAAGACCACCCATGGCTTCTTCCACCAGCTTCTCCAGAAATCACAGAGACCGGATCCCAGTCTCCTGAGCCAACTTGGCAGCCGTTTTCCACTGCCCCGCCATCCTCAGGCCCACCAGCTTGGTAGGACCAGCATTTATGAGGAACCTCTGCACACTAGCAGTGCTGAGCATCTTACTTGGCACCAAGGGATTGTAAAAAAGAGGCTCCTCACCAACATCACCAAAAATTGAGAACAGTCTCGCTGTGCTGTCTTAAGACGGAACGCTGTGATACGGCTGCAAAGGTCAATCAAACTCTGACCCCCTCTCTGACACAGAGAGAGACAGCACAGCAGACCTGATCCAGTGGAACCCTCCCCAAAAGAAAGTAACCAGTCTTTTTTGTATCCCCTTGATAAGAGAGGCTGGAAGTTCAACAACAGCGGCATGGTGCCAGAGTACAGAAGCGGCCAAGTTGTTAACAACCAAAGTCCTTCCCCTGTAAGACAACTCCGGCAGGACCCAAGTCCATCGAGACAACCGGGCAGCAATGTGTTCAACAACACCCTCCCAGTTCTTCCCCTGAAAAGCATCAGTTCCCAAAAACACTCCCAAACACTCCAGTCCCTCCCTGTTCCACTGTAATTCTGCCGGTAACACTGGCTCCTCTTTATCAACCCACCCTCCCAAAATGAAACCTTCACACTTTGACCAGTTAACCTTCGCGGAGGATGCTCGGTCATATAAGTCCAGTGTCTGTCTGAGTGTTTCAATATCACTTTGACCGGTTATAAAAACCGTAACATCATCAGCATAAGCTGACAATTTTACTGGACTTCCTGCTTCGTCAAAGGTAAAACCTGAGAGTCCCTATCTAAGATGGTGTAAAAGGGGTTCAATGGCCAGCGTATACAACATACCAGAAAGAGGGCATCCCTGCCTGATGCCCCTCTGAGCTGGAGCAGGCCGACTTAACCCTCCCCCCACCTTTAACATGACAGCAGCATTTGAATACAACAATTGGATCCAAGAAATGAAAATGTTCCCAAACCCAAAAGCTTCTAAAGTTTTAAACAAATAGTGGTGATCCACTCTATCAAAAGTTTTTTCTTGATCCAGAGATAAAAACCCCACATCCAAGTCCTTGAGCTTGGCCAGATCAATAATGTCTCGAATTGAAAACAAGTTGTCCATAATAGTTCTTTCAGGGACACAGTATGCTTGATCCACATCAACAATCATGTCAATACAGGTCTTCAACCTGTTAGAAAGACATTTTGCAAGAATCTTGTAGTCCGTACAAAGCAAAGAGACAGGCCTCCAATTTTTGAGCAAGCCCAGGTCCCCTTTCTTTGGCAGTGAAGTCAAAACTGCCCTTGTGCAACTTGTTGGCAAGATCCCAGTGGTCATACAGTATGTGAAAACCTCATGAATGTCCTCTCCTAGCAGCGACCAGAATTCCTGGTAAAATTCCACAGGAAGACCATCAACTCCTGATGACCGACCACCGTTGAGTTGTTGAACCGCTGAAGACATCTCCTCAAAGGAAATAGACTCCAGCACAGCCGATTCAGCCTCATCCAGCCGTGGCAGCCCCACCAGCATCTTCGTCACACATTCAGGGTCACACGTGTCAGCACTAAAGAGGCTGGCATAAAAGTCAATGGCAAGCTTCCTCATTTCTACTGAGTCAGATATCACCTTCCCATTTGGAAGCCTTAAGTGCAACATTTGGTGTGACTCTCGAACCCTTTTCTCCAGCTTAAAAAGGAACCTTGTTGGGGCACCTGTTTCTTTAATAGTAGAAATCCGAGTCCTAATAAGAGCACCCTTTGCTCTTTCGTGAAGAAACTTGCTCAAAGCCTTCCTCCTGCTGTCCCAGGTATTATTTGTATTATCTGTCCCACTTATAATCTCAGTCTCTAGCCTCTTGAGCTCTCGTTCTAAGTCCTCAAAGTAGTCTTTAAGAGTAGCCGTTGCATGTGATGTGTATTGGTGACAAAAAAGCTTAATCTGTGTTTTCCCCACCTCCCACTATTGAGCCAAATTGCAAAAGTCCGTTTTCCTTTGTTTCCAGTGGCACCAGAAATCAGAAAAACCAACAGGTGAAATCTCTGCTTTAACTAGTCTACTATTATACATCTGGTTGATATACAGGGAGTGCAGAATTATTAGGCAAGTTGTATTTTTGAGGAATAATTTTATTATTGAACAACAACCATGTTCTCAATGAACCCAAAAAACTCATTAATATCAAAGCTGAATGTTTTTGGAAGTAGTTTTTAGTTTGTTTTTAGTTTTAGCTATTTTAGGGGGATATCTCTGTGTGCAGGTGACTATTACTGTGCATAATTATTAGGCAACTTAACAAAAAACAAATATATACCCATTTCAATTATTTATTTTTACCAGTGAAACCAATATAACATCTCCACATTCACAAATATACATTTCTGACATTCAAAAACAAAACAAAAACAAATCAGCGACCAATATAGCCACCTTTCTTTGCAAGGACACTCAAAAGCCTGCCATCCATGGATTCTGTCAGTGTTTTGATCTGTTCACCATCAACATTGCGTGCAGCAGCAACCACAGCCTCCCAGACACTGTTCAGAGAGGTGTACTGTTTTCCCTCCTTGTAAATCTCACATTTGATGATGGACCACAGGTTCTCAATGGGGTTCAGATCAGGTGAACAAGGAGGCCATGTCATTAGTTTTTCTTCTTTTATACCCTTTCTTGCCAGCCACGCTGTGGAGTACTTGGACGCGTGTGATGGAGCATTGTCCTGCATGAAAATCATGTTTTTCTTGAAGGATGCAGACTTCTTGCTGTACCACTGCTTGAAGAAGGTGTCTTCCAGAAACTGGCAGTGGGACTGGGAGTTGAGCTTGACTCCATCCTCAACCCGAAAAGGCCCCACAAGCTCATCTTTGATGATACCAGCCCAAACCAGTACTCCACCTCCACCTTGCTGGCGTCTGAGTCGGACTGGAGCTCTCTGCCCTTTACCAATCCAGCCACGGGCCCATCCATCTGGCCCATCAAGACTCACTCTCATTTCATCAGTCCATAAAACCTTAGAAAAACCAGTCTTGAGATATTTCTTGGCCCGGTCTTGACGTTTCAGCTTGTGTGTCTTGTTCAGTGGTGGTCGTCTTTCAGCCTTTCTTACCTTGGCCATGTCTCTGAGTATTGCACACCTTGTGCTTTTGGGCACTCCAGTGATGTTGCAGCTCTGAAATATGGCCAAACTGGTGGCAAGTGGCATCTTGGCAGCTGCACGCTTGACTTTTCTCAGTTCATGGGCAGTTATTTTGCGCCTTGGTTGTTCCACACGCTTCTTGCGACCCTGTTGACTATTTTGAATGAAACGCTTGATTGTTCGATGATCACGCTTCAGAAGCTTTGCAATTTTGAGACTGCTGCATCCCTCTGCAAGATATCTCACTATTTTTGACTTTTCTGAGCCTGTCAAGTCCTTCTTTTGACCCATTTTGCCAAAGGAAAGGAAGTTGCCTAATAATTATGCACACCTGATATAGGGTGTTGATGTCATTAGACCACACCCCTTCTCATTACAGAGATGCACATCACCTAATATGCTTAATTGGTGGTAGGCTTTCGAGCCTATACAGCTTGGAGTAAGACAACATGCATGAAGAGGATGATGTGGACAAAATACTCATTTGCCTAATAATTCTGCACTCCCTGTATAATCTATCAAGCCGAGCTGCCTTCACATTGCTCTCAGAAACTTTTACATATGTATACTGTCTGGTTGTGGGATGGAGCTTTCTCCACACATCAGTCAAATCATTCTGAAGAATGATTGTAGACAAAAGTGAGCCCGAAGGTGGGTGAGGCCCTCCTGTGTTTCTGTCAACTGAAGGGTGGGTTGTGCAATTCCAGTCCCCTCCCACCACTATTATTGAACCACTATTTAATTTTGATAACTCATCATTAATTTTACGAAGTAATCGCACACAACCCGCAGCTGAGTTATGGGCGTATACATTCATAAAAGCAAAAGATATTCCCTTAATGGTTGCTTTTACTACCCGTGCCCTTCCCTGCTCTATCTCACAGACAGAAACATGTGACAGTTGAAGGTACCTAGAAAATAAAATTGCTACACCCGCATTGAGGTTAGTACCATAACTTAAAAAAGCCTGCCCATTCCAACTCGTTCCCGATTCTGTCTCATTATCTATAGTGCTATGTGTTTCCTGCAAAAAGAACACATCAATGTTTTTGTTCTTGCTAAGGCCCACCTGTTCACCAACAGCTAGCAGAACCTGCTCCACGGTGTACTGCTGGGATGCCACCACCCTGGCCCCATGTCTAATAGACAGGGGAGGCGAACCCTCACTGGGGAGGGACGCCATGACTCAAGGTAAAACTGGCCAATTAACTAAAATTCTTCACTTCACACAACACAATGAAATAAACTTGCCTTACCTTTTAACCACCCATAAAGCCCAAAGTTTTCCGGAAAAAACAGTCCAAACGTCCCAAACTCACTCAGCCGCTCCACGCACTCACCAAACACCTTCACACACCCATTCACTCACACTCCCAGCATGCAGTGCAGGAAGGAGAGGAGAGGAGAGAAGCCAGATGGAAAAATGAGGCAATCATTTTCCCCCTGACTATCTGAATAAATAGATTTGCTTGTGTTCTATTAATGAGGTTCATATGGGTTAGCATGCATCATATTTCTGCCACTCTGAATATGGTTTATTAGCAGCCGCTGCATTTTGGATCTCATTTCAACAGCCAAATATATTCAGTGGGTGGTGATATATTAAGAGTTTTCATAGAGACAATATTTCAATCTGTTGTTCTTGTTTCAGATGGGATCACTTTTACCCATCCATGCACCACTCTTTGTGCCCCTCTACAAGCATAAATACAGCCGAACAGCACATGTACGGTATTTACAGTTTTACTGACCCTTGTACAACAATGGTTTCTCCACTGAAGGGTAAAATGTCATAAAAGTCACTGATCTATTCATTGATTTGGACCTCTTTTTGCCTCGCTGCCTAAAGTGTCTGTAACGTGGATATGTGCCTTCATGACTGCGGATGCGCTGACCCTCATTACAATATTTAACCACTATAGCCTAAATGATCGCATGAAAGACAAACAGCAGCAACGTGTATGCAGGTTGTGATCTTTCAAGTCTCTGACAGCGTTAATGGTGCCTTACCTGTCCCAGTTACCCCAAAAATAATCGTGTCAAACTGCGTCCCCCAATTAAACCCCTCAGTCACTCACACTACCATTTAATTCGTATTGCTCATTAGCTTGAACTTGACGCAATACCCAGACTGTTACACGTTGTTGTTTTGGCTTTGTTTGTTTGTTTGTTTCTTAAATGGGCGAGGGTAGCAGAAGGGAATGGTTCCATTTTGGTGCTTGTTTTTCTCTCTTTTTCACTCTCTCTGGGCTTGTTGTTGGTTTACTTGACAAACGCTTGCCCCATCTCTGAATAAGAAACAAGTATTTTGCATTACAATCACAAACGCGATTTATTTGTTAATGTGTAATGCATAGGGCATTGCGAATAAATTAATAGCAACCACAACACTGGCAAACAAAAGAGAAACATGAACTCCATTTAAATGTGATTCTGTGCTCTTTAATGTATGGCTTAATAAGAATTTGCAGGCCACAGGCGAAAAAGCTTTAACAACTCCATAATTGGAATCCAAACACGTACAAATTGCCAGCGCTGCGTTGCATACCAAGTGCAAAAGTGTGAGTGGGGGGGAGCATGATGAAATTGTTTGAAATACAACAAAAAGCCACTGTAATCAGAGCCTGCTGACACAGCAATGGGGGAAGCCTTCCCACTGCGAGGAGATGATCCTCTGCATCATCTGACAGAAACCTAAAACAGCTTTGTCTAAAACATTGATTTCAGCTGCAAAGAGAAGAGATTCCTCTTCTCCTCTCGTCTTTCCCAGCTTCTCATCTCCATCAGCAGCTCCCCGTGTCTGGTCTCCCATTTCTTAATGATATATTTTTAAGTGGGGTACGTGTGTACTGGGAAATAAGGCCGAGTCTCTCCATCTCCTCTGCACTGAATTGGCATGTAATTAAAGAGTGTTACATGGGAGAGAGGGAGGGAGCGCGTGAGGCAGAGGGAGAACGGAAGACAGTAAGTAAGAAGTGCGTTCCTGCTCAGTCGTAGAAATCACGAGTGTATGTCCACGGGGTCTGTGAGACACAGGAGGCACTCCTGCTGTGCCATCCTTTAGTGCTCTTTAGGTCTATTTGGCACACTGTAAGACCGAATAGTAATAGTTTGATAAATGAAATGAGTTCCAACTACTTAAAAACCTGTTATAAGTTCATACACCTTTATTTTTTTGAGTAGTTTGAACAATTTTGTTTTTTCAAGTTATCAGTACTTGAATATATTGATTAGTTTCTAGCATTGCGCTCAAATAATTTGAGTTTTAACACTGACGTCACTTACGTGCCTACGTACGTACCTACGTGCGCCACCTGTTTCTTTATGAAGTGCTGGCAACCATCTTGGATTCCTCGCTTCGAGTGCGAATGCCCGCTCATTACCCCGAAAGAAACTTGTGGAACGTTAATATCCGAACAGAAATAAAAACATTTGTCAACGGGTTTTTTGCGGCATTGCCTTTGACGCTGGATAAAGGAGGGCATGCTATGGTATGTTACGGACTTTTGAACTGGAACAGCTAACCCTCTGCACTTGGCTAGCTGCATTTACCGCCTTCGCGGCATCTTCAGGAGCGCTTTGTGGTAAGTTTTATTTTTTCTGAAACTATAGTTCTCCGTTGTAATATGGGTTTTTATCGTCATAAATGTACAACTCTAGCAGGCATTTAAGAATTACATGCATGCGTCGTTTTATCCATGTCGGCTTGGCCCCAAAGTGTTTGCATGAATTATGCTAATACGCTCATATTTAGTATAACACATTATTAGTCCCTGGGACTAATAATGTGTTAATAACTTTTCTAATCTCTTACTATTTTAAAAGAAGTCTTTAGAAGGCATTTCTGGATTTGCAGATTATAAACTGCCTTGTGGTTAAATTGTTGAATCAATATGCACTGCTGCGCTGCTTCACACTTAGCGCATACGTGGATATTGATATTGGCTAGCCCATTTGCTAACTAGTGGAACTTAAAACTTACGTTTAGTTCTCTGGAGTTGTACATATTAAAACTGGGGCAGCAAAATTGTAGGCACAGGACATACTTACAAAAGCAGTGAATAATCATTACATAATTACGCGGTAGAACTTGGTTTACATTGCAAATAGTTATGTATACCAAGTTGAAATGTAGAATCTTCTGAACTGTAAAATTGTTGTGCCTGGTCTATTTTAGGTTAGCTTAAGGGTGAATCCATCAATAATATATTTACCAAACAGTTATTTTTTCGTTTTATTTTATTCTGATGCCCAGTGTTCATTAGTGAAAGACTTAGTTTTTTATCTGTCAGGGGCTGGGTCTGTGAACCAGCATTTTGAGTTTATTTTGTAGTTTTGCTTTCTTATGTCATATTGAAATGAGGTGAAGTTCTTGTATTGTTGTTATTATTAGTTAAGGTTTAGTTGAGTTCTGGGCTGGTTATGTTTCATCTGTGTCTCCTTGGTTGTGTGTCTTTTCTGTTCTCTGTGTAGTCTGTCTTATCTTCTGTGTTTTACTGTTATGTCCATGCCAGGGCAGAAGTAAATTTTCAGGGGTGAAGATGCTGTTTACCTTGACCAGCTAAGACTACAGATTGTAGATGAAGTCGAGAAAAGTGAAAAGAATCCTGATTACAAAGCTGATGCTCACAACTTTGGCCTTGCAATGCAAAGAGATCATCAATGATGACCTACCAGTAGGTCAGATCCTGGATTGCTGGCCTACTCTGAAATCCCAGTCCCAGGTAAGAATGTATATAGATGTATCTAACAAGATGTATTTTATATCAACCCCTGTTATCTGGCCTGTCTGAACAAATTATGCCTTTGGAGTGTAAGGATTTTGATGTATTTTGCAAAGATTTATAGACTAATTGAAACTTGTAAACACAAATGTATCCTGTGTGTTCAGATCTGTGCAGAATTCCACAGGATTACAAACCTCCACCTGAAGAACCACTTTTATGCTGTGCTGGACCAACATGCTCCCCGGCTCCAGAGCTTATTCAGAAAGAAAGCTGTTTGCACAGGGAACGTGTCTGATGTCCTGTCTCAGCTCTTCAGAAGCTATAATCTCCAGGTTAGTGAGTTTTTGTCTTGTTTTTTGAGCTTCATTTGATTTGATCAATTTTTCAATTTTAATTACCATTCTTGACTAGGTTAGCCAATAATTTAAAATAAAAATTTTCTTGTGATGTAGGAACAAGCTGATATCCATGCCCAAAGTGCTGGTGTGCTTCATGCCCTCTCTGCCTATTTGTACGAAGACACCTCTACCTTCATCAAAACATGGGATGTAAGTTTTGGACAAAGTTGTGAACAATATCTTAGTAGCATCCTTGTTTAGATTTCTCAAAACATTATGACACTTTGAGAGTTTGAGAAGCATCTCCATGCTTGGATCTGTCTACAACAGTGTCCATGTCACATAATGGAAACACTACATGTTTTTAATGTGCGTAGACCTTCTATAATGTTCCTAGCCCAACCATACATCACTGTACAAATGAAAAAAATATATAACTCCTATTGACTTTCTGTTGTTATTGCTACGAAGAGGTATGACTTTGCTTTACTAAAAGTACTATTTTTGTCAGTTTGTTTTCTCAAATCTTGGTGTGTTGTGGCTTTTTTGTTGTTCAAACAATTGATTTCTGAGCTAGTAATAATCCAGAAATGTGACTTGTATAGATGAAACTAAGAGAAATAGGAATGCACTAACATGTAGTAATTTTGTTTTCTGTAGATGATGCATTCTGATAGACCAGATATTAGTGAAGTGCCACTTGGACTCCTCCTGATCAGAGCCAATTCCAGCGATGCAACATTCTTCTGCCCTGAGAAGACTGCAGTTTTGGTCGAGGGTAACATGATCATTGTTTTCACCACCCTGGCTGATGCATTTCTAGTAATATTTGGACTGACTGACGTCCTGCACCTAAGCTACCCAAAATGTTTGGCCAACATTTTTGACTTTATTCAGAAAGTTTTGATGGGTCTGAAGGGTGGGAAGTTGAAGCCCAAAGTGCTGAGTCTTAAAAATGATCTTTTGGCAGCAGAATAATGTCCAGGATTCCTACACAGCCCTCAAGTGCCTGTTAAAGCAAGTAATTCAGTTTATCATGTTTCCAAGTCTGGATAAGTTTTTTATAAAAAGAGAGAATAGAATAAAGAAATCTTTGCAGACTCTGTTTCATACTTCATTATCTAAAAGCCACATCCAAAGTAAAAGGGGTGATTTTATTATTTTTATTTATTTTTTTCCCCCCATCATCACTTGTGTTTTAGTTGATTTTGATTGTGTTTTTAGTCAGATAACTGTAAATCTATAGAGAAAATGAAGGACAATCTCATTTCTGGCTTCTAGGTGGGATCTTGAATGTCACTTAAGGAACGTTCCTCCTGAACTACTCATAACTGACATAAGGCGCTAAGGAGGTTTATAACACTTTGTTTATGTCTCTAAAGAAGTATTTTTCTATTTAAAATTTTATTGCTTTGTTGTTGAGACTGTGATTGCACTCTACAAATGTGCATTTTGCATAACCACAGTACTGGCATATTAAAAAGGTTACCAATTATATTTCAGTGTATTAGCTGCACTATACTATTACTTTCATTCGGTTTTCCCACCTAATAATGCAGGATTTTCTTTTCCTTTTGTTTGTTTTTTTAATAAAAAGGCCATACTCATGTGTTAATCAAATTTGAATACTCTTAAAACATGTTGTGAAATTCTTTATTTCTAATATTGTAACCTTGTGCCAAAATTTCTGACATTATTCCCTATAAAATGTGGTGGATTTATGTCTTTGGGCTTTTTGTGTCAAAGTAACTCAATAAATCTGTAACTTGAATTTATATTTTCTGTCTTATGTTTTTACAAGTGTAATTATTTTGGGCACTTTTTTTTTTTTTTAATCAAATTCAAAACACAGTAGATTTGGATATTACAAGCATTTGTATTTAAAATTTTTGAGTTGTATTAGCTTAAAATGGTTAACATTTTGAAACTAAAAATTAATTCCTTAAAGTTACTTGAGCTAGATTTGTACTTGAAACTCAAAATATCAAGTAGAGAGTACTAAACCAAAAATGTGGATATAACATAAAAACATTTATCAATGGTACTTAAAAATATTTATCTAAAGCTAATAAATAAAGTGTGTTTATTTAACTTTTATTTTTAAGTTTTAGTTACTTAAAATATTTTATGTAATCAGTTTCACCAAAAGTTTTGAGTAAAATTAACTTATTGGGTTTTACAGTGCAATGAAATACATTCCTGAAGTCCTGCAAAAGCACACATATGTTTCTTTTATGGTGTAAAGAATAATAAGTAGCTCAAATGTAGAAACACTCAAAAAAATTCACACACCTAAATAAAAAATAATTTTAAAAAGATAGTAAAATATTACTGAGATATTACTGAGAATACTATGGCTGGATTGGTTCCTTGACCAGCTATCTGTTTACTCTTTCAGAAATATTGTTTTAAATTAGTCAGCCAGAAATACTCTGACCAGTAGTGATTCCTTTGAAAACACTTCCAAAAAAAAAAAAAGAAAAAAAAAAAGAAAACTGCTGTTACTTCATTGGCCATTTAAAATACTTATTTTTGGCTATTGTTATTGGTAGTGGCATTAAAGTTGTGTATCAAGAAAATTCCCCCACCAAACCCCCAAAACAAAGTCTTTGAGGATATTTTTTCAATTTACTGTTTTAGAGAAAATTCAAGTTTATTCAAGTTTGTCATCTAGAATTAATAATTCAGTCTCAGCAAACAGACTTTTCCTGGTAAATATGATTTCGAAATATGTCTCTTTGTTATTGTAGGTCTTTACCTTGCAATATAAAGCGCCTTGAGGAAACTGTCGTTGTGATTTGGCGCGGTATAAATAAAACTGAAATGATTTGAATTTACAGTTTGCTTTATTTGTTTTACTCCCTCAGCTAACATAATTATAATAACCTGGTGCAGAATTGTAACTGGTCTAAGTGCAAGTTGAAGTATAATACTTGGAGTATTATTGCATTGTGCCTTCCTTCTTCTATACAAAATGAAAAGTTTCTCAATTTGGTACATTTCTGTCTGGATATATGCAGCTTTTTCATGTTTGGCTCTTTTGTTTTATTATGATTATGTTTAATTTTTGTGGGTTCTTTTTTTTAAAGTTTGACCTAAAATAGCTCCCAAATTTAAGTCACATCCCCTTATTTTATTTTATTTTTTTATCATTTGTTAGAATTTTTGCTGAATGTTTCTATGAGTCTGGAACTTTTACTTAAAGTGTTTGTTTCCGTCTTTTGTAATTTTCACAATCTCAGCATTTAGTAATTTGCACTGCCACTCTGGTAGCTGCTGGTAAGCTGAATACGAGCACCCTACTTCTACATAGGCAGTGGGCATAAAATGCGTACTGCAGAATCGTCAAATATGAATGCAATTCCGAGGAGACAGGCCCGGTTTAAACCAGAACCTCTCTCTTTTAAACTCCACCTTTCATACCCTCTTTTCTCCATCTCCTTGCCCCAGAGGAGCCAAGCTGCCCCAGTGTAATGAAAAAGTGTGAACTTGCTCTCACTGTGGCATTTCCTTGGCCAGAAAGTGTGAAGGTAGCAGAAACTGAGCCAATCCTGGCACCAGCCTTGTCTGCTCGCTCACACATCATTTGCACTCTTTGGAAAACGCTATCACTGTGGCTAGATTACTTGCTTACTTCATTTACTGCCATGCAGGGCTCTAAGGGAACTGAGAGCCTTTCAGAAGGGTCGGTAGCTGAAACGCACATCATCGGCGTGGATGAAACGTGATTATGACCCGAATCATCGCCAGTCGGTTAGGCGGGAGGCTCTATGGCACAGATTGACCACGAGGGGGGTAATCAGTCTGGTCTCATAGAATCTTTTAGTTTATCTAATCATTTTCTTATCTTTGAAAAAAACACAACCACACTTCTTGATCTGTTTACACACAACAATCATGTCAATACTTAGGGCGAAGGCTGAAAGAGGGCAAAGAAAAACAGCTAGCGATGGCAGGGACCTTTCAAAACAGTCTCAGTCATTGTTCTGACAACAACATTTTTGCTGCCCCAGCTTAATAATGAGCCTCATAATGATATTGTAATAAAAGCAGTAGCCTTCTTTAACCTGTAAACCTTAATTATGTCAGACATTCACCTTCTATAGCACCAGAAACTGTGCACAGTAAACATCTCCTAACCCTGAATCCTCGTGCACTCTTCCATCACTCCTCCACTAATAACTGTAACCCTTCATCTCTGCTGCACCCAGCTCCAAAATCCTTTTCCATTTCCTCCTTCACTAACCCTCCCATCACACCTTCACTATGAGCTGGGGGAGGATGAACACTGCAGAGCACTGAGGAGCATCGGTGTCTATCATGAAGGCAACAAATAGCCCCTGCACCCTCGTGGTATCCTCTCTGACCCCTGAGTAGAAGAACCTCAGCCATTGATTTGTTGCTACTTGCTCACATAGACTACACTATAGCCTCCAAGAAGCGGTCAAACAGATCCATAGGCAGAACCTCCCAAAGGATTTCGTGTGTGTGTGTGTGTGTGTGTGTGTGTGTGTGTGTGTGTGTGTGTGTGTGTGCATGCATTCATGTATTTGTGTGTACATGTGATATATTGCCTAATGAGTGTGACAATTACATTTAATTCTTTCCGAAATGCTCAGTATATGTTTCATGATCAATACAGGGAAATAGAAACCATCACAGCAATGCAGGCACGCACTGTATACTGATACCTTCACAGTCACTTACTAGAATAAGTGTTGCTTAAGTGGTACTTCATATATATTCCAGCTGGTAAGTCATGACTGACTATCTTTCTATGACAGAATAACTGTATAAATGTGTTAAAACTATCATTGTGAACTATAGCCTTAAATAAAGCAGACATACAAAGTGTTTTTGAGAGTTAAAAAGTTCAACGTACTACAACACATCAATAGTTCATTCCCTAATAAACCATAAATAATTAAAACTGACATGTCAAATCATTGTCACGAACTTGTATTTGTTTGTTTATAATCACAAACTATCTGAAAATGTTGTTCACATTAATTATAAGTCTTATTATAATAATGCCTCAGTTATAATATATTTAATTATGCAATGTGTGTTGCAATTAAACACTTTAATTGTCACTAGACTTCTTGTTGCAGAATTGTAAGGTTGGCAGTAAGATTATGCAAGGCTCCTTTGTATGTTTACTATCATGCATTCCAATACATTTTTAAATTGAGAAAATGAATCACATTTTTATGAACATATAATAGAGGTTAAAGCTCAAACTCAGAACAACCTATCTGGAGATTGTTGTGACATTTAGATAAATGTACTTTTCTTTGTGGATGCAAATATTCAGCCGTCTCCTTAATGTTATCCAACTATTTAATAAAAGCAAAGGAAAGACTCCTACAATCAGTTGCAAGCATAAACACAGGGATTGCTAGCAGCGGGAAAGTCTCAACTCACAGAGACTTTGGAAGAGAAACCTCATAAATCCTTCAATTATCAGCTTGTTATATTTGCTATTAAGTGAACTTGTGCCAATTGTAGATGTCCATGTTATATTTGATCTGCATGTTGGCAAACATACTTATGACATATACACGTATTAGCATTAAAAAGGAATTTCCAACAACCACTTTATAAAGTTGGCAGCAAATGCAGGTTTTGTTGGTGACATGGCAGATTGCAACCAGCAGCCCGTCCCCAGAATTGGCCAGAATCCCTGATATTTGGCTGGATAACACTTATGATACAGCACTTTGGCATCCTCCACTGTTCTATAGCCTTTAAAGTAAGTCTTGACTTTTGTTGACTCTCTGAGTACATCATCCCTCTTTTGCTATTAAAGCCATGGTCCAATCTATAAATAGTAGTCCAGTGCCCTGCATCCCTGATGAGCAAGCTAATTGACACTGTTAATGGATAGAGTTTCACAGAGCTGTAAATAATGTGTAGGTTCACACTTACTGCCTCCTGCCGTGTTACTTCTGGGAGGGCAACAAGAGTTTACCTGCCAAGTCCCGTCTCTCCAGCCTGTCATCCCTGCTTCCCTCCCTGAGCCAAGTCTGCTCCGGCCAAGGGATTTACAGAAATCAATAACTCTGTGTGCCCCCACCCCACCTCCCTCTGCCCGAGTCAAAGTCAGAAAACTGCATCCTCTTCATGTACTCTAACAACCTCTTGAAAGAGGAAAACAGGACTACAAGAAAGGAAACCATAAAATCCCTTTCATTTTGGCCCACACCGTTTGTATTTAAAGTTTCCCTTTAATGTATGGCATATTTGATGCAATATTACTAAAAATGCATGTCCTCTGTCTAAAACTAAAAGGCATTTAAACCTCTGAGACAGCTCAATTGATCATAGCAAAGCCACAATCATAGATGACTGGCAGCTGCAAACTGACTATGGACTAAGAGACAGATCAGGTTCTCAGTCACTTTGATTTTACAAATTGAAAGGTACCTTAAAAGACATCGCTTCAAAGGCACGGAGGTTGCTTGGATGGACTGTTTGAAAGAGGGATGAGAAAGACAGACATGCAAGGAGAGCAAAAAACACTACCTGGTGAAATCATTCACACATTCATTCTCTATCAGTATACCGCTGTACATGGGCAACCTAATGAAATGAGATACACTTGATTTATCCCACATTGGAAAATTAATTTGTTAATGTGAAGTAAGTATAAAATGTGTCCAATACTGTATCTGTCCTTGTGGCAGTGAAGCTGAATCAGTCTCTTAGAGAAGGTGCTCCGTTGCATGTCCAGCAAGTGGTGCCGGAGGTAGTCACGATGCAATCAGTGACCTCCTCTTCGAGACTGATGTATATACACAAGCCTTTATAAAGACGCTGGTAATGAATACTGTTTTTTTATTTTCCATCTTTCAAAAGCTCATTTTCACTTATACCCTGCTTGCCAACAATATAATTTGTGTCATTGTCCTAACTTTTATTTATTTATCTCATATCACCACTGCAGCTGGAGGAGACAATTAATTAACACTAATGGTGTGACTAACAAGCAGACACCGGGGTGTTAATTGCCTCGATGTACTGTATTTCCTGGTAACCACATTAAATGGATGGATAGATAGATAGATAGATAGATAGATAGATAGATAGATAGATAGATAGATAGATAGATAGATAGATAGATAGATAGATAGATAGATAGATAGATAGATAGATAGTCTTTTTTAATTAAGCCAGATCTACCGTTGTACAGTGTACCACAGATCAGATGCCATAATGGAACTCATATAAAGTCCATATACTTTGCTTATTCTACAAAATTAATATTTGATCACCAGAAAAGTAACACAAATTCTGTCTCTCATCTTTCTATTCTGGCATGCAATTTGCTTGTATCAAACACACACAAAAAATGGATGCGATACATCTCTAGTACAAAGCCTCTGACCAGTTTATGTCACTGGCAATAGAGCACAGAGACTGTTGGCTGCGGCATCACTCCTTAAGTGAGAAAGATGGATGGAAGGAGCGTGGAGAGAGATGGCTGAGCGATGGAAGAGACGGGGTGTGAGGGGAGGCATGGAAAGGCGCTGGAAACGAGGCCTGCAGTCGCCCACAGATGCTCCCTCTGTCTCTCCCTCCTTTTGAGCACAGTACGGGAGCAGTCTTTTGGGGAGGCTGGCAGGCAATCAGTGATGCCATGCCAGCAGTGCAGCGATGGCAGCTTAACCTATTTTCGGAAATACCACAGAATATCTATTTATAACCGTGCTGAGCCGCATGTATCGTCACACATCCCTCATGGACTTGAGCATTCTTAGACATTTTCCAATCTAAAATGTGCCTTCCTTAAATTTCAAGGATTGCTTAATATCTGTGGAAAACAAGGTCTGCTAATAGTTCTGCTTATCCCCACTTAGGGTGGCAAACTACCATATTATTCACGCTGTCAAAATACTAACATTTTTCGCATAATATATTTTGTCATTAATTATAAACAGTTTTGCTGTTACTGCTTGCATTCTAATCATAAAATAAGAAATCACCTCTGGACAGCACAGAATTAACATTACAAGTAGCAGTGGTATTATTGAATTACATATTACTAGTGTTACTAGAGGGATTTTCTCATGTCAGCAGCTTTCAGGTGATTATTTTATCTGCCAAGCTTGGCCTCTGCTCCTCCTCAATCCATCCCATCCACTGTTGCCCAAACGGCAAACAGCCTGTCAGAGGCATCCTCCATGTCCCAAGCTGAACCATCACTCTGCTCTCCCAGCGCCTTGGGATAAAAGCTGCCATTTGTTTCTGCATCTCTGACAAACACTTATCCATCTGTCCATACATCCATTGTTCTGTGCCATGTGTCTGTCTGTCATTTGCCTCGTGAGCCCCGCTTCATACATGTTCCATCCTAACTGTGCAAATGCTCTCTGTCACACCGGGCTGTATGACAGTGGGGGGGGGGGATTAGGTGAGAGTACCAAGTCCAGTATCCACAAAGCTTTGTGTTCACGTGCACTCTCAGGCAGATTCGTGTAAGACATAAATGCATTGTTCATTCACACCAATATCAAGGACTCGACGATTTGGCAATCAGAGAAATGTGACAGCTTGACTAATCTGTGATTGTTTTTTGTCCAAAACACGGGGGCTAGCAAGCCCTCCAAGGGCACGGTACTATAAGACAAGACAAATAACTTATTATTTTCCAGGCTTGTACAAGGCTTTATCGCATGAGTTCTCCTGAACCATTCCAAAATGGAGAGGGATTATCACAAAACATTGCATTAAAATCTCCTCTCTCCCCTCTCCCTTGTTATTTCATTTTCCTTCTAAAATGAATCTGTGCCCAGCCAGGCTCAAACACAACATTAAAGAGCTCATGCTATTCTAACAGAAACCACCAACCCCCTCCTCCTCGCGCTCTCCCTTTTCCGCCCTCTGTGCCTTTATAACCCCCCTCCCCCCTCATAAGAGTACACTCTGCTCTGTAGGCAATGGCACTCTGCAAAGCTGCCCATTCAAAATAGATAGTCTAAATAGAGGGAGATAGAAGCCTAAGAAAATAGCTCTGACCTTTGAGCCTGAGCAGGAAGGCAGCGCGCTTCTGCCAACTCTACCTTTAGAAAAGAAATGTGTCCACAAAACAGCCAAAAATAATTCAACTCAAAAATCTTCCATTTAAAATTTCTGGAAAAAGCCAGTAGCGCAAATTAAAATCGCCTTCCATCTCGCATCGATTATTATTATAGGTTGTCATCAAAACAGTCAACTTACCAATATAACTTTTTAAAACACCATGGCATCACCACCATCCCTTGAAACACAAACACTGTCCAGAAAATGTAGAATGAAGGACCAAAGAGCTTTATTTACTTGAGTTAATGAAATGCAAAAACATTAGAGGTTCTGCTCATTTTCCCATCTCTGTTCCCATTCTGGGCACCCATTTACAGCAAACACATTCCACAAAGGTCATGGTGTAACAGCACTTCCAACAAACTGAAAGTATAATATACTGCAAGCAATAATGAATGTTGCATTGGTGCAGGAAATCAATCCATCTGAAAGGCTCTCCTGGGCAGGTATTAAAGGAAAGGGAATCGGAGACGGAATAAAAGTCAGGTGAGCCTGGTGAGCAGATACAAACCTCCAGCAGAGCGCAGCCTTGTTGCCATCTAAGATTGCCAATCTGCTTGGGAAACCAACAGAAAAGAGCAGGAGAGAGAGGGAGGCAGCACTCCTCATCCTGAAGTCAAGGCCCATAGCGCCTGTCAGTACCCGTTGAGCTGCTGCATCTTTTATGAGGAAAGCCCTGTTGCTTATTACAATATTTACAGACGTTTAAAGATTGCAAGGCGAGTGTTGTTACTGCATTAGCTTGGCTCGGTGGCCTTCGCTCACTAGACTCTGACAGGAGATTTTATTCTAGATTTGTTCAATCGAATCACTGCACAAAACTACACAGAGACCGAGAATTGTTTTTCAGGTGACTCAGAGGTCACACGCACAGCTGGAACGGAGTGTAGCTTTCATGGCATTTATGATATTGGTTCATTTCATTAGTAAATAGGCAATAATGTCAAAAGGAATAAGTTCCAAAGCTGTCTATTAAATCTGTAATATTAACACAGTTCGGTCTTTCTGTACAGTCCATGTCGTATCTACAGCTCTGTTTATGGATGTAAGCGAATTTTTCCCATCTGTTTCCCCAGGAGGGATGCTGTCCTACAGCAGTGCCGTGATCTTTGACACTTTCCATAAGGCACACGTAATATGAAAATGTGTGCATGTACTTCCATAATATCAAAGGAAGAAAGCAGCTTTAACAAACCAACGGTTGGTTTAACCAGTGCTGTTGCCTTTAAGCTCCATCTTCATAAAGGAAAACTGGAATGTATAGTTCTGGTTTGATGAATATGCTTTGTTCCAACTAGCTGTGCTTCCTTCCTTCTTTATTCTTTGAGGAGCACAACTTACAGAGAAACCCTATCCATCAGACTGCTTCAGACGAAGGAAAAAATAAAAACTTGAATAAATATTTCATTAGATTATTCTGTGATTTAATGTGCTTCTGCTTGCTGGGGTCTATGGCAATATCTCCATTTATAAATGCATTAACACAGTAATACTCAACACAAGCTTAGTATTGATATCCAGGCAGCCTTACTCGGCAGAATGGAGCAACCTAGGGATTTTTTTTTGTCTATGCGTCTACCTGTTGTGCTAAATTATACATTTCCTCTCTGATCTGAGTGCATTGTGGAAACTCACATGATATAATCTACCCAACTGCACTTTTAATTAAAGAATTTGATATAGCAAGCAACATAACAGGCACAATGCATAAAAGGAACACTGGTTCTGGATATATGCAAGTGCATATATGCATGTATGTATTTGTTCTGCATGTGCTAGTCAAAGGTAATTAGAGCCAAAGGGAGAAGTTTTCATAGTCTGTGATAAATTCAACATCAGGAAATCCTCTACTTATTAATACCAATTGGGCGACAATAATTGGCAGGCCATCGACAGCGTGGGCAGAATTAATCATTTGAAGAGGCAGGCTAGACTGAATTTTTAATTGGCAGAGGCAGCCACTGTTTAGGGAGGCAACCAGCTGATCACCCAAGAGACTGCTGCTTCAGACAATGCACATTTGCTAATCCTCTTGAGTCAAGTTATTATGGCCATGCATTATTATCACGCTTTACAAACTAATTCCATGTTTTCCCTCTCGGATTACCAAGGGGAAAAAACAGCTGCATAAGAAAAGAGGAAATAAACACAGAGAGCACAATGTGGATGAAATGAAAATCCAAAAAATCCAAATGACAGAATAAGCACAATGGCTACGAATGCACAACACTTAGTATAATGAAAATAGCATGTGCGCATGTGTGTATGTGCGTGTGTTCCTCTGTCCATCGATGTCTTTGTTAGTGTGAATGTGCCACTTTGAGGGTGCTTGCCCAGTGTTTCCATCAGGATGCGTACCCCATAATCCTTTTTCTGCTTAATAACGTGATTAACTATAAAATAACCTCATCAAGGATCACTGACACATTAGAGTTTGATTTTGTGTTGTTAATTGTGCAACAAGGCTTCATTACATCCTAACTCATTTAATTTGACTGAACTATGCTTATCTAAAATTAATTAGCGGTTTGTACGTTAAAATTCAGGGTAAATAATGACATGAGAAATGCATTTGGAATCATATTTTTAGCATTTTTGCTAGATCAGAAGGAGAGGATTATCCAGCTACATTTAAACAAGATTTTTTGTTTAGTAAAATGCAAAAAAAAAAAAAAAAAAAAAAAAATTATAATGCACAATGAACAGATATAAAGGTTCACTGGATATTTTTAAGGGATTTCACTTTGTTGAAAGGCTCTTTTGAGTTTTGCATTTCAAACTGACAAGAGAACAGAGGAGGTTGATCATACAGAGTCTCACCGAAAGCAAGCAGTACATCTCAATTACACATTTTCCTACTTCTTCTACTTTACCACCAGGGCAAGAATGATGTAATACATTGATGATAATATAATGCTACGAGGAAATCTAACAAAAAACCTTTTCAAATGAATTACAATGTAGTTAAGCAGTTTATCACTGTATTAATTGACAAAATAATTGCTAATTATGACATATCAAATTTATGGCCTAGACAAATGTCAAATATTTCACTTGAATTATATACATGTCTACCAAAGATCAGTGTTTTTGTATGCGTAATGGAAATGTGCTGTTTATGTTATGTGGAAAGCCTAAATTGTTTTTTCCCTGATAGCACGGTAAGGTGACATCATTCAGGACCCAAAATACTGCCATCACTGTAACATGGGTGAAATGACATTTTAGTATATGCATGAACACAAGCACAAAAACACACACATCCAAAGCAAACCAGATCAGTGCAATACTGAAGAAATGACTTCCACAACAATAACATCAACTTTACGACCGTCATAAAATATGTGGCAAACATTATTATTATTATTATATACTGTAACTGTATCCTGGTTTGAAACCCTCACAAAGACTTGTATTAATTATTCTGAAGGAGATGGGGACGACCTTTGTAGCAGAAACAAATTTAATATCTTGCGATGGTGACTTGATGCATGACACGACAGGGTTTGTAATGTTTACTGTCATACATTATCATTTGTCTTTTCTAAATGTCACTGTAATAAAAGGCTTATCTCCTGTGCTTACATCCTTCACACATCTGCATCTGCTCTGCGAAATGAAGAATCCACGTGTGGAAAAAAACAAAGAAAAGGGTTTTTTATAACTGTGGATTTGACTAAATGATAGTCGAGGCCATTGCATGCTTTTGTTTGTGACTTCTATGTGTCAGCAATGAAATCACCATAAATGTTCTCCAAATGCATTAAGTATGCAATTGCCCTTTTGTCGTTATATGAATAAGATGTTGCAAACTTTGTGGACAGTGCACTGGCCTGACCGTTACAATGAAACTAACAGTGATCACAGTGCTTATAGTCAAAGCCTGAATGTCACTGATCAGCTAAACCAGTGCAGCTCTGGGGTTATGCACTTCAGGTCTAAATTAAAGGTTGGGTGAGGGTTCACGGGTCATGACGATGACAATGATGACGTCTGCACTGCTTGAATCTAGGGGATGGGGGGTGCGGGGTATGAGGGGGGGCTGTATCGTGAAATGCTTTTCCCACCCAGGCAGTGATCTATATTCTTGCTAGCCAACTTCATTATGGAAGATGGAAGTTGTCAGTGTATGTATAGTGACCTGAGTGGATTTACACCCTCTGCTTCCATTTCAGCAGAAGCATCACTGCCCACTCTCCGTGGCGACGTCCGTCATCTTGTGACAGTTCGTGCGCCCTTTGGAGACGTTGTAGAATTGAACTGATTTCGCCGTGTCGCGTTTGCACCCAGCCCGCTCTATTTGCACATGGGGAGATGTTAAAGAAAGCATATGGATGAATAAATGATGCTGCCCCTCCGCAAAAGATGGGACTGGCAAGAGGAGGCTGTTGAAAAATGCATCCTTTCCGAGCGCCTCTGCCCCACTTAGGAGCGTGTTAAGGAAACACTCAAAGGCAATAAAATGAAGAATTGTTCCTCGTGTTCAAAACACTCAAAATATGTGCAAATCTTTCTTTTTGTGGTCATAATAAATACTGAAATTTAGAGATAGAAATACAAAAGCGCGTCAAACCAATCTGATAATTACTAAAAAGCTAAAAACTTGCCTTACGCACAAAAAAAGCAACTGGAGCAAAATGCCAAACCTCATGAATGTTATACAGAAATATGAGCAGTGATGAGCATAACGATACAGATTATTTGGGGGATTGACAGCTGAGCGATTAAGCCCGATTAAACATGAAAATAAAAGTGACAAAAATCCGCATTTCACTACAAATCAGTTCAGTACGTACAGATACTAATAAGCAGATATTAAGCTTCATATGGGCCTCTCAGCCATTCGAGGGGCGACACATTACCTTTGTGCATGCCGGTGTATCGGTCCTTGAGAACTGTCAGTTCGTGGATTTTCCCAAACTGTTCAAACAGGGGTTTCAGGTCTTTTTCTTCCAAGTTCCGCGGTATCTGCCCGATAAACAGTTTAATGGCATCTTGGTCCTTCATGTTGCCGCTCTCCGGATGAATTGAAATGGGTTCTGACCCGTTCATGGGTTTCGGAAATGTGATCTGAGGGTACTGGTGCTGATGTGGGATAAGTAGTAGTGGTTGTTGGGTCGGTGGTGCCCCCGGTCCGGTGAAAACCAGGCTGGAGTGAGAGGGCTGGGGCTGCTGTGGATGGTGCTGCCTTCTTGTTTCAGTCTGAGTGAATCTGGCCATTCTGAGCTGGGAGCAGAGTGGATAATAATGACAACACACACACACACACTGTGAGAGAGCAAGCACTCAGCTGGAAACCAGGCTGACTTTCTATCCGACACACAACACACACGCACACACAGCGAGGAAGAGGGGGTTGATATTGGTGAAATAAGCGCGCAGAAGCGATATGAGACACTATAGAGCGACACCCAGTGGTGTTTATGATGTACTCGAACTCAAAAAAGACTTCTTTCGGCTGCTTCCTTTAGGGGTCGCCACAGCGGATCATCTGCCTATGTTCCCTATCCCATCATTCTCCTCTGTCACATCAACCCTCTGCATGTCCTCCCTCACTACATCCACGAACCTTCTCTGAGGTTTTCATATTTTCCATCTTTTCCTCCTGCCTGGAAGATCCATATTCAACATCCACTGTCCAAAATCCTTCCTCTCCACATGTGCAAACCGTCTCACCCTTTTCTTTCTCACTTTGTCTCCAAACAGCTCACCGTGATCTGTCCCTCTGATGTACTAATTTCTAATTTTGTCCATTCTGGTTCCTCCCACTGAAAATCTTAACATTTTTAGCTCTGCCTCCTCCATAAATTACAGCAGGTCTCACTATCATCTTGCAAACCTTCCCTTTCTTTGCTGCTATGCTTCTGTCACAAATCTCGCCCTGCCTGCACTCTCTTCTTCACCTCTCTTGTCCACTGTCTGTCACTTTGGATGGCTGACCCCAAGTATTTACACTCCTCCACCTTGACTATCAATAATCCACCTTTCCACCAGTCTCCCTCATATATCCACACGTGTAGTCAGTCTTGCTTCTACTCAATTAAATTCCTTTTCTCTCCAGAGCATACCTCCACCTGTCGAGGCTCTCTTCCACATGTTCCCTACTCTCTTGTGGCCCCACGTAGCTGGGTTCAGCTCAACTCAGGAAAGACATTTTGGCAAAAAAAAAAAAAAAAACAGAACAAAAAAAAAATGAAAACATTAAAGATGGATTTGCTTTTGTTTTGTTTTCAATCACTGTCAAGACTGAAGGCAAAACCTTTACTTTAGTGAAAGTAGCAGCACAAAGAAAATTACTCAAGAGATTATTTCCCACAGCTGACATTCACAGTGGGGAAAACACAGGTGTTAGCAATTACAATAATGACAGCTCTGTTCTGTTTAAGCGCCCCAGTATGCAAGTCTGCAGCAGAATAGCCCGACTATTTACGCTCGCATATTTCTAGCTGTAATTTATAAAATGTCTTCTCTTAAAGTTTGATCACATTTTAAAATTTTAAATGTGGAAGCCAGCTGTCAATCTCTCAGTGTGTAAACAATGAATGAACCCTCTGGTGTCCACAACACTGTTTTGTCTTTAAAGGACCATCAGGAGGGGTAAAGAACACATTTATTTCTTTTTTCTCTAAATTAAAACAGCTGAAGGTTAAACAGTGCTACGGTGCAGGCCATTACCATGTATTTGAATTAATGGCACTGTAACAGTATCCAAAGGTTGTTCTTAAATCAAATAATCAAAGCTTGGCTTTTTAGTAAGACATTCCATTTTTCTGTTTCTGTGCCTACAAAGTTATCACAGCACAGAAAAGCTCAGCAGAACTTTTGTTCTAATTAAAATGTACCTTTAGAAGATTGCCATTTCATTTGGCTAATTTGGGTTCCCGAATCTTAATATTAGGTCTCTGAGCTGAAAAAGGATTTCTGCACTGAGCAAAGACTGTGGATTTTTTCCCCCCTTCATTTACTTGCTCTGAAAGAGATCACTTTACAGCCGGTGCTGAGAGGAGGAATGAATGCAGGGATCAATAACACTTTCAACGCTTTCATTGTAAGTTGCATGTACAGTTTTAATGAGCATGCGAGTATTGTAGAGAGAGCGTGGAAAGATACAGACCCTCTTCTTCAATAGCCAATTTTCAGCAAATAAAATGACAAAATATCAACTACTGTAGACAAATAAGTGAGCATTGAACTTCTTGTTCTTCCTCACCACAACGAATTCATAATACAACATCCAAAAGACAGAATTTTATGATTAATCTTTGAAAGAATAGTAACCACAAGGAAACTAGGCAAAGAGCTTTTTGTTGGATCAACATACAGAGCAATAATATCAGCTTGTTGATATAGAATAGAATAGCTCTTTATTGTCATTGCACATAGACAACAAAACTGTTGATACAAAATCTGTGATCTGTGTGCAGCCGGGCTTGTTGTCACGGCTTACATGGAAACTTAAAGGATTTTACTTCACCTGTGCTTTTCAAAGTTAAAATGCTGGCTGTAAAAACAGTTTATTGTCATCAGATTGAGTCGAGAGACCAACAAGCATTAACTACAATTAAGAGACTTACCATATTTTTTTCAAATAGCATGCAGACTAATCCCCCAAGAGGGGATTTATTTGCATCATTTGCTTTCTCTTTGCAGACTCTGTCAATAGCACTCAAATCCTTCGTGAAAATGAAACGCTGAACAAAAGAACGCCAGCAACAAAACTAATGCAAAACAGAGTAGGTAGTTTTGCAACTTAGCCACAAACCATCCTTTAAATAAAACACATCTGCAGGACAGATTTCTAATTACAGCCTATTTAACAGTGGGTTAAATGAAGTGATATACTGTCTGTGACAGCAGGCTCAAGGCTGCGAGGTGAATCGATACTGCTGGCTGTTGCTGCTGCTGCTGCTTCTCTCACCGTGGAGGAACGGCACCACAGGGGTGCTCTCCCAGAACTTTAACTTCTGAATATCTGCATCACTGTGTAAGTGAACCGCCTTCAGCAGCCCCTGTTGTTTTGAATTCCGCGGCGCACCTGAAAAGCTAGGCGAGTCTCACTTCCGAAGGGCCTAACGTGTAGCAGAAACAGACTGGTCAACAAAGTTCAGCGTTGAGAAGTTTGGAGAAAAAACATGGGCTACAAAGAGAAGACGGCTGTTTTCTCTGGGAGAGAAGTGGAGGTCATTTCAACTTTATTGAATTCTGCTCGTATAATTTATTTTTGCAAAGTTCAATAAGCGCAAGTATAGAGAGAAAGACGTAAGCTGGCAGGGGTACACATTGACACATACCAGTCAATAAAACGGCGGGTGGTGACTACATAGACACAAGGCATTTTGAAAAATGAATGTTACTCTTTGAAGCAGTAGGTCCCAGAACACCATGTAAGTTAGAGTTGCTGAAGCTGCTGTTTGTTTTCAATTTGCGCACCACAGTCAAAGTCTTATTTTATGCTCCACTCATAGTGTTATTAATTTATTGATTAAAAGAGGCAGGGTTCTCTGGCCATCTGAATGGGAGTTGGCAGGGACAGGAATCGAAGTAGATGTGTTTGGCATATGGCTCAGCGTGTCAGCCCGCTTACATCTGCAGTGGGGAAACAAACAGGGACACAGTACAGCTCATATTGAATAAGGGTAGTGAGCTGTCATGGCTCGGGCTCAGTGGCCTCTGAGGGAGGCTGAGTGGCTATTTTTAGGGATATGGTCAGCGCAGGGGGAGGGGTATTGAGAACTTCCACTTCATGGTTTTTTATTGACCAATGCCATTAGTGTTTTACCAGGCTGACGGCAGAGACAAGAAATCAATAAAGGTCACACTATTTGTGCAAACTAAAAAGTTACATACAATTTAACTTGCTGGCTTTTATTTTGCTGCTTGTTAACCAGTCTGGATCTTGAGAGGGAGGCAGCCTAGCTTGAGCTGTTCAGCTTGGGAAGTCTTTGAGGCCCGAGGGAGACAAAGGCAGCTCTGGGAGTCATTTTGCATTCTGCGAGCTCTTGTAGACGTACAGTCAAGACAGACATACTCCTACACTCATAAACACACACGCCACCCAATTATCCAAATTCAGCATTGTTCTCCAGATTGACTAACTCGCTTGCATAATAAGCAAACACCGTCCATGTGAAAGCGCACTTTAAAACGCTGCATGCTGTCTTGTTATGAGTTGATGTTGGTGAGCGAATTAGGAACTTGACATCACAAAGTGCGCAACACTTTGCTGTCAAGAGACAGCTCCTCTCTGCTCGGGCTGGCTTGGTGATTGCAGTTGTGGGTAAGCGGCAAGAGTAAGATGTGTCCCCCGGTGCCTAATTCATCGTTGCATTCTGGTTATGCATTGCAAAGCACGCTTGTTCAGCTGTAAGATGTTTTTCGAGAAAATTAGGGTGTGATGTGATGATGGTGTATCACACTTGAGACAGTTTTATGGACCAGTGACTTAACAGGCTGATGAGATGTGATAAGAGCTGGTTGAACTGCGGAGCTGGGGTGATGCACCTTTCTTTACAAGCCTTAGATCCCTGGAATGAAAGTAGCTTAGAGCTGTTTGATATTAACCAGTTATTCCAACAAAGAAGGACATTTTAGATTTTTTTTTTTTTTTTTTGTGGTTTTGGTTCTGTTGCAATCATTAAAAGGGTCATCTGTGTCAAATAGCCATCCATTCACTTACTTTACTGTTCATCTTACCAGGTTTACACTGGGATATTTTTGCAGACACTGGGCGAAGGTGGAGTTCTCACATCCAACTAACACAGAGAGAAATACCACACAAATTTAGAAATGCAACCTAACATGCATGTTAGTGGACGTCAGGAGGGAACTGGAGAACAGCCACGCACCCACAGGGAGAACATGTAAACTTTCCACCAAAAAGGCTTTAGCCAGCCACAAGGTCGAAGCCAGCAAGTATTTCCTCACTGCGAGGGGACAGGCCTAACTACTGCGGCACCGTTCTGACTGTGTGTCAAACGAGATCAGGAAAATAAGCTTAAATGTGTAAATAATTGAAACAGTGATATATTTTTTAAGATCTAAAGTAGAGATAAGTGCTACTTCACTACATCTGTTTGCTCTAATAAAACTCCACAACCCGAAATGACAAAATAGTAAAGACTTGCACATGAATTCTACAATCTCGGTGAGCATACATAATTATCCAACAGAGCCAATTTAAAAAGCAGCCGAAGAGTACACACCAATTTCCTTTTTTCATTTCCAGTTAAGAAAGGCCAGGAGTGTAATCATTAGGAAAAAGAAGGAAATGAGATGCCTCTTGGAGCCGTGCTTACAGTAACTAGCTGTCTAAATAATAATTACATCAACCTCCCTTAACTCTCTGTAGAATGAGCAATATAATTTTTAAGGGGACCTCAGATTTAAACTGCACCCAGGGGGTGTTTTTATTTATATTTCATTCTAATTGTCCCTGCTTACTTTCCGTGTTTTTACTCTGGTTGGTTGGTAGCAGTTCATTTTGGCACTAAACAGATCCAGTTTGTGGTTTCCTCCAGCTGAATTGGAGGAACTGCTTGTACTTTGTCCATGGAGGAAGTGAAGCAGACTGTTTTCTCCTGCACCAGTCTCTTGCTGTGCATTATATGTGTTGACGGATAAGAGAAGGGACAATCATTGAAAATAATTTTGACATATTGTAGATTAATTTTATCACCCAAAATTGCTTCCCGGAGAATCCTGTCACCCACTGTGACTGCAGTTTTGTTGCAGAGGAGAGAAATAGTCAGCCTGCAGAGCAATCATGTCTCCTAATCTGAGTCACTGCTGTGATCTGAGTAGCCTCAACAGCTACCTCAATTTCAAGATTGCCTGGACTGCTGCTGTTTTAGTATTGATACAATTATCGCTAGAAAAACATCATTAGATCAGCAGATTACATGGTGTTCAAGCTGCTTTTCCACAACCTCGGGTCAGCGGTGACCATTTTATTTGTATGCAGAACTGCCCATTTTGCAAGCAGATCTGCCCTTCCTATGTGTGTGTATATGATAAGTATATTTGCCTGGAAAGAGAAAATCCCTGCAATGTTACAAGTAAATCATTGCAATATTGAAACAGGTAAAATGGTGCACCAAGGTTTATGTATGAAAGTGTTTCCAAACACCCTTTTTAAAAAAAGAAAATACAAATCTGTACCAGAACAGTAGAAATTACAGACACTATAAACAACATTTTATAAATCCTTATAAAAGTTGGTCATTGTGATTTAAAAGAAGTTGACAAATTTTCTTTATACTCATTTATAGGGCATTATTTCAAGGGAATTTCCACCAAAATAAAATGACATGTAACAAATGATCACCGACTCTAGTCCCAGTTTATACTTGCACATTATAACCACAAGGTGGCAGTCGTGGTCCACTTCGTGCTCCCCTCTGATCCCAGTCATTTGAGGACACCCATGTCTAAATAATGACTAACCTATGATAAATTATTGATACTTCCCCTAAAGCTGTGTTAGGAAAGCCAAAAAAGCAAATCTTAGTAGCTGGCTCTGTATTTTGGCGTCCTTCGTTAGCTGATTACTTCTCTGCTTTGGCACAGTCCGTGCGGAGGCTTTTGCACAACTTTTATGTCAGGGAGCTTCTATTTGGTAACAGTAGGGGAGACCGGGGATAGTTGTAACATTTTTGACATTTCTGTCTGTAAAGTGGAGCTCTTTTAAGGTAGTGGATTCAAAATGGAATGCAAAGTATTTACATGTCTCTGCTATCAAATAGTGCAGCTATTTTCTCTGCAGCGCAATTACTCATTGCATGGTATGGTGAAATGTTACAATTAACCCCATAGTCTGGGTTAGTTGTAACATATCCCACACTATGAAATGTAACACAATGAAATAAGGGTACTGACAAAACATTAACATGTAATATTTTTTATTCAACACATGAATGCACTTAGAGCCATTTATGTAGCTGTGTGTGTGTGACAGAATGCAGAAATCTAGCTTTTGAACCATATTCCAACCCCCCAAAAAAGACAAATTATGGAATTTTCTGCAACTGAATATTTCATTAATTTAGGTTGGTCTTCCTTGATTTTGGCCTCATTGGCTCAGTGGGCATTGTAACCTACAACTCTTGCACCAACTTTTGAACATAACAATGAAGCTGAAAAAATGTAGTTGTGCACCAGCATCACAATTCCATTACTTTTTTCATGGCTTACCTTGGTGTGGTTTGCAAAGTGCTTCAGAAAGATGAGGAAATCTGTTTCTTGCACCCATCCTGATTTATTTCCACTACCACTACTTCCTACTGGTCCATCTCTGACAAAGTGGCCTGTATTATGTATGCGTGGGAACACAAACAGTGGAGAAATTGTGTTGCCAATGGCATTAACCACATGTACTAAGACCAGTGAACCTTTCTCTGATGTCATTGCCCCAACTTGTTTAATATAAGTTAAAGTAATAGTGCGGTAAGTTGTAATAGGGCTGTTCGATATAACGATATATACCGGATGACGATATAAAAGCGTCTATCGTTTCATTTTACGCTACCGTTTGTTTCGTGGTGTCGCAAAATAAACGGTTTACGGCAATATTTTTTCATCGTTTTGATGGTCACTGTAGTGGCTATATAAATTTCTTAAAGTTCTCTCTTTCTCTTATATTTAATATAACCACACTACAGACGGACAAGCGCCTGTTTTTATGCTTGTGGTTAGCAACAATGACGGTCACACCATCGCATGTCCGCTTGTTTATGTTCCACATAAACCTTTCACAATAAAGCTCAAGATCCTGTTTAGACTTTTCAAAATAAACTGAATCACGTGAAAGAGCAGATTATTTACGGATGAGAAGTAAAAAAGAGCTGCCAGGTGCTAAAAAATTAACCTTAGACTCAAACGTTAGTACGGAGCCCCGCAGGGGACATGGGAGAAAAAAAAATTAAGACAGACTTTTGCGAGATCTCGCAAAACTATCTCGGGATCTCGCAAAAGTTTTGCGAGATCTCGCAAAACAAACTCGGGATCTCGCAAAACTTTTAGCCGCATTCTTCGGACGCCGGCTCGAAGCCGACCGGGAGGTCGAGGCACGATGTGCCGGGAAAGCAGTGTTCCTCCCGGCTGTAGTAGGTCTTGACCTCCCGTTAGCTTCGAGCTAATGCGGCTAAAACTTTTGCGAGATCTCGCAAAACTTTTGCGAGATCCCGTGTTTGTTTTGCGAGATCCCGAGATAGTTTTGCGAGATCTCGCAAAAGTCCGTCTTAATTTTTTTTTCTCCCATGTCCCCTGCTGGGCTCCGTAAGAACAGGCTTTTCCCCGCAGCACACCGTGTAATAAACACTCACAAAGAAAACGGTGGCTGTTACAACTTATGTCTAAAAATGTATAGTTTCACTCGACTCCAGCTACATGACATGCAGCAGGAAACACTTCCCGCAAGACGAGCTGCACGAGATTCACAGAATTTACAGAAAATGTTACATTTTTGTGATTTATATCGTTATCGGACGATAGAATTCTTATATCGGGATATGAGATTTTGGTCATATCATACAGCCCTAAGTTGTAACATTTGCATTATTGTTACACCTAACCCAGACTGTTGCTGTTACAACTGACCCAGACTCCTATAGCCATGAACTAGCTAAGATTACAGCCAACGGCTAAAATATTAGCATTAAAGACATACACAGAATTTATCCCCATAGACATACAAATAACATAATTTAAGTTTGATGAGTTTAACTGCAGAGCAGAAAATGCTATTAAAAATTGAAATAAAGTTTTAAAAAAAAACTTACTTTTTAGCATACAAATTACTTTTTTTCTTCTTAAATTGTCTGTGTTTGACAAAATGTGCTGATTTTTCACATGTGATAGAAGAACTGAATTGGGCATGTACAGGATGAATCACATCATTTGACCCTGATTGGAGAAATTGTGTTACAACTGACCCACATTACAACTATCTCTGGTCTCCCCTACTACGCAACATATTTTGAGGAATATACTGTAACTGCCGAGCCAATGTTGAGGGCTTCGAGTCAGTCAGTTTCAATTTCTTGGTAGGCCTAGCTAACAACATTAAAAATAATAAGACATGTTTGAAAAGATTCTGCAACACTCTCAAAGTGAACTAAGCTACTACAAAGGTTTCTTCGGACTACTAAAAATGTGCTACTACGTGGACGGATAATAGAAGTTAATGTTGTTTCATTTTTATAACTTTTACAGCTGTTTTTGTGCTGTTAGGTTTGTCCAAACTGATAAAAGGCTGCTTCAGAGCAACTGAAAGCTGTTTAGGTTTCAGAGAGACAGGTTTTAAAAAAAAGTGACCCAAAAACTCATTAACTGACTGTATGGCTTTTCAGCTTTTAGTGTCTTTGTTCAGTCACATTGTTCAACAATGCTCGACACTATATTCCTTGATGATTGACACATAATTAAAGTAGAATTAAAGCAGCTCTGCTTTGAGTTGGAAAACAGAAATTTCCAGAGCTTTGGAGGAATGATACTGAAGTCCTCTTCAAGTATAAATATGTGATACTTTGAATTACTTAATAAAGCTGCATTATGTGTTTCATTAGTTTAATAAAACAACTAGTAATATATCTTGAAAAATAGTAAAATGGGAAAAGTGTATTCATTTGTACAAAGATATAGATTTAGTTTAGTGAACATAAGGTCAGGTGTTTAATGCTACCTTTAATTAAAAAGATGTTAACACAACTTGGCTGAAATATACATTGATGCCAATAAAGAACAGCATTGTTGTTATTGATAATGGAAGCAGAAGATTATCAAAATGTTAAAATGAATCTGCATTTACAGACAGAGTCCCTGGAAATTTAGCAGCTGAAGTGTTCAGCCTGTGTGACCTCACTCTGTGGTGAACAGTGGGGTAGATTTTGTGTTAGACGTGTCGAGTGCCTTTGACCGTACTAACAGGGAGAAAACAACAAGAGCTGAAAAGGATCGCATCGGAGCATTGTCTCTTATTTTCTCTTTGTTCGGCAGCCCTCTCTGCTCACGCACACGCGTCCGTTGTTTGCTATGACACAAGATGAAGCTACTTTTACTGCAAGTTAATTATTTCAGGATACACTGTGTTTTATTGAGCTTGTGATTTCCTCATTTACCAAGAAAGCAATACACATCATCACCAAACAGAAATATGGACTTTATTGCTGCAGACACATGATATGTTGTGTATTTGAGAAGTCTTTTTATCTTTAGAACGTTGATGGATCATCTTGTATTAAGCTATACAACATTAAAATATGTTTCCAGTGTTTTTTCCATTAAGTAAACTGTTTTTCACATTGAGAAGGCAAAATATGAGGAACACTTATCAAGAACTTCCCCAATGAAGGGAAATAAGTGACGTGGAGGGTGTTGTTGTGTCACTGTGAGTGGGTGTGGTTCCTTTAACCCCGTGAAGGCTTTTCATATTGTAATAGGGGAAAAAAATACTGGGAACAGAGGAAAATATAGATTTCTCATGATGGCTGGCAACTCTTAAGAATGTTATGCAGCACTTAAGAAATAGGGAAAAACATTAATTTCTTTTAAGTGCAAATGAGATCAAGAAGGACAAAAGAAATGCAATAACTCTTAACATCAAGACCTTATTTTTGCTGAACCACTGTGGGGCCCCCTGATGGTGACCCGCACTCAGACCTCTCTGCTGGACCCGCTGACCATGTTTCCAGTCTCTTCCCAATTCACAAGTCTGATCAGACTGCCTGAGCATAAATAAATCAGCCACACAGACCACTGAACCACATAAGGTAAAAAAATAATAATAATAAAAAATATAACATTTCTGGGAAGCTCAGGTTGTTTGGCTCCTAAACTTAACTCCAAATAACTGAGTCTTAAACACATTTCCTACATTTTTATTTTCAAAAAATCTCAATCGGAACAGGTTGAGCTGCACTGATTTGCAGTGAGTAAATATGACTATAAAGATTAAAATTGTGGTTGACCGCTGTTGGACTGTTGACCACTTTTGTGTTTTTATACAAAAATATCCTCCGGTTTAGTTCATCTTGATGTTTAAGGTCTTTAGGAATATTATAGGAACATCAAAGAGTTTTTTCTGTCCAGCCATCTTTTATTCAGATTTATCCAGCTCAGGGTCATGGAGCTTATCTGAGTGTATATTAGCAGGCATTTGGACAAACTGTCCTCACAGGCAATTCCATTTACTCCCATTTTTCATACCCATGAGTAATTTTGTGTTTTACATTTCAGACCTGCATCTCTTAAGCTTGTAGGAGGAAATGGGAGCAGCCAGAAAAAATGCAGACAAGTTGGAACATGCCCTAAAGTGCTGCTGCTGTGTTGAAAGTTAACCATCATTAACAATTTTTCTCTTTATAAAAATGTCTTCTTTATAGTGAAAGAATATTGCAATCCAGACAAATCCTCCTATGATGTGAGTGTTTTCAGAGCAGCACTGACATGAAAGGAAATTTAACAAAAGTCAAAGCACGCTTTGTAAAACAGCTACAGTGAGGTAGCATTTAGCAATGATCTGTTTTTATCTGGTGTTGTGCTGGAGCTCTCTGTGCTTAAGTAAACTTTTTCTAACTTTGCTGATATATGACTGAGGTATATTAACAGAGACACATTTCAAATCAAATCAAATCAAAATTTATTTATATAGCACATATTCAAACAACAGTGTTGACCATAGTGCTTCACAGTCAATAAAAACATGAGACAGTTAAAACAAACAATAAAAGGATATATAACTGGCATCACAAATACAGCTTGAAAGAATAGCACAAAAGATGAAACTCCTGACCCCAGGCACAGTCACGTATGTATGAGGATGGCTTTGAAAACAAAAAGCATTAATTTCACATTTACACAAAAGTCAATGAGCAAACAATATCCCCTTTACTTCTGTATGTACTAAATTATTACATCAATCTCACAGTAAACTGTGCTTCAAAGGGAAACTTAATAAGGGTAAATTCCTACTTCATGATCCTGTTAAGTTTTAAGAAGGAACAATAGAAAATATTCCAAGTAGAAGCACCACAGTGTTTTGGATGTGCACAGCTCAAGACCCTGCAGGGGCAAATTAAAAGCACCAACAACAACACTGGCACACGTCTACCAGAAATAACAGATTTTTATTTGACAGCGTGTTTGTGTCGATCCAAAGAATACTGAAAAATAATACCCCAGCCAAAACATGTTTACCTGGCTGTTATCTGGAAAGCCATACAGCTGTAAGAGCTCCCTGTCACCAAGTTCAGCTGTTTCTTTTATCAGCTTGAATGAATTCCTCCTCAATGCTTGAAAATGATGAAAAATATCTTTTTTAATGTTTAAATGGCTTATTTTTTTCTATACTTTTTTAGTGATTTTTACTCTTGCTTCCTCTTCATTTGATGGTTTTACCAACACAACCCAATGCCAGTAAGAAAATGCATAAAATTCTCCAAACTGGAAATCGCAGTCACTCATGCACACATGGAAAAGAATTATGTGGAAAGTACTGCTGTTTACAGAGGTTTTTCCATTTACTATGAATATAACTCCTTCATTTTGAGCCTGTATGAGGAGGCTTATGAGTGACAAAGCAAGGTCATTCAGTAATTCCACATTTTATGTCAGAAATATTCAGTGTGGGAATGTGTGGGATTTTGAGTTATTACATGACTCTGGATGTGTATCCACGATATCACACAGGTGGGTGAGGTGTGCAGAATGAGTACAGACATTTGTCTTTCAGCTCAACATGTAAATTTAAGTTCATTGTGCACCACTCGGTTTTGGGCACGAGGGCCACACTCGGAGGTGATGGAGCTTCTGCTCATCCAATTCAGGGCCGGGGAGTGGGGGAGGTGGAACCTATTCCAGCTGTGATAGGGCAACTGTTCATGTTCACATTCACACCCGTGGTCAATTTAGAATGAGCAATTATTCTAATCCCACTAACTGGATGTCTTTGGACTGTGGGAGGTGTACCCGGAGAGAACTGAAAGAGACATGGGAAGAACATGCAAACATTCAAACCCAGGACCTTCTTACTGTCAGGTGACACTGCTAACCACCACCTGAAATTAAACTTAAATATGCCATAGTATGGTAATCACATTCATATCAAATATTGTTTTTTAAGAAATGTTAAGCAGCAGGTTAAAAATGAATTGAATTTGTTTTCTATGTAGTTTTCTGTACCTTAACGACTTCTTGCTGGAGAAGCTCTGCTGCAGAAGATTTGCTGTAGCTCAACTTCTTAGAAGTACTCTAGTTTCAGTTTCTGACATTCAAAGTGCCGAATACATCTGTTAACACACATTTAAACAGAACCTCATCTACCATTGGTCATACACATAGGTAGGTTGGTGCATCAGAGTCATTCTGGGGTAAGGAATTTTGCCAAAGGATGCTTTGAATTCCAGACATGAGGAATCAGGGAATGAATCAAACAGCTCCTGCCTCACATTTCACATCTGCGAGCCAGGGTACTGTATAACAGCTCAATCATGCATATTCTTCCAGTATGTGATCTTTTTTCAGGGAAACTGAAATTTTTTTTCCTGGATGTTTATCTCTAATTATGCTTCTCACTTGGGAGGTCAGTGTGACAGTTCCTGTCAGCCTGGCATTTACAGTAATGATTGGCATTTGGTCTTCTTGGTCTATATATCTCAGTAACTGTGTTATTCACAGACTCATTACCATATTTTTCCCTGTGGCTCTCAATTAGGAATATGTTGTCTCCTGACCCCCTTTTTTTCAGATTTCCTGGAATGGGAAACAAAAGAAGAGTGGAGAATTCAAATGGGGAATTAACAGTGCTCTGTGAAATGTCATAAACTCATAAGTATTTGGCAGTTCATTCATCATGCAAGGTTATACACAGGGTTTACGTTGTCAAATCATGATCTTTTCCTAACACATTACAAGCATAAGTGAAAACAAAAGTAAACTGCAGGAAACTCGTACTCTAATCTGCTGGCTGAAAATCGAGCTTTGGGGCCGACCAAAAGCCCTCTGATGACACAGACTGGGTAACTACAGTTAAACTGAAAACGATACTCAAATGCTTGCTTGGGTTATTTCAGACAGCAGGAATGAAAGACATACATGAAGGTTTAGTCAGAGGATTTGATTCATCTGTTACTCTCTGAGGATGCTGATGCCGATATGAAACTGCAGACGCAGGGAGGCCCTACTTTAATTGTTTTCTACTGTACACTACTTATTCTGCGTTGGATTTTTTTCTGTATCAACTTGTAGGTTAATTAGTGTTTTTGCCCTTTGGAACCATCCTTATTCAGATAACAAAGCAATGATGATTATGTAATATGTCTTTTATGAAATCCCAATAGACTGCTCCCTGAAAGTCTCTGACTTTGTGCTGTGTCAGACAGCTAGTTTATCTTACTCATCAAAGGCAGCACACTGACTTGGCTGTGTTTTAAAGGCTTGTGCACTGTTGCTATAGCTTCATAAAAGCCTGTTCTTCTACCTACTCAGGCTCTGATGTCTGTGGTTGCTTTGTTTTTCTAATTATTAGTTGCTTCTTTAGTTATTTGGCATGCTCCCTTTATGTTCTCATGTGCCAGCTCTTATGTTTCCTACTGCTGAAAGCTTTTGTTCCCAACAACATATCAGAAGCAAACAACTTTATTGCCATCTGTAAATGCAATAGCTGACATCAGTAACTGATAAAATGATAATTACTGGGATTGACTTCATTTGAACTTTTGCATAGTGGTGTTTTAGAGAAAACATGACAGTGAGAGTTTGGTGAAATATATCAAATAGTTTGATAGTTTGATTTTCATGTTTGTGGAATGTAGCTAACATTCGTTTAGCACAATGATTGTAAATGGGTAGAAACTAGCTTGAGAATTTAACAAAGTCTGCTTAGCAGTTGTCAATATTTGCAGGAGAAAAGGATTTAAAAGTAGGACTCAAAGACAATGAAATATATATTTTTAAAAACCCTCAAAGGTAAGGAGCTAATATTCAAAATGTCCACAAACTAAAATCCAGAAACTTTCATGAGTAATAAAGAACATGAGCTAGATTACAAAGACTGTGGCGAGGAACAGAGTGATAGGATCAATATTTTGTTTATATCCTCAAAGTTCAGCATGTAGGCTACTTAAATGTGTTAAATATATTTTAATGATATTGTATTTTGGAAATAAAAGTAAATACCTCAAACATGCACTATGAAAAATGTCAGGTACATTTACATTCAAGTTCTCCTATAAATAACAAAAACAGTTTCAGATTACACGAAAAGCTGAAAAGCGTGTTTTATTGTGGATTATGATTTACCCATTTACAAATTCATTATTATTTTGGAAAGTAAAAATCACAGTGATTTAGTGATCTTTTCAAATGTGTTACAAATTTTCATAAATCTTGACACATGGATTGTCGCTTGAAAGTTGCCTTTCTAAGGTGAAATTGGTATTGGTAATGGCTCTGTATATGAGTCCTCCCCTCCTGCTGCACCAGAACCAGCAGTGTTACACCACAGTTCATTCATAAAGTAGCTGGGAAATCTCATAACAGAGCGGATTCATTTGCAGAAATTTATATTTTTATAAGCACTGAATTCCCAGTTAGATGTTAGTAACAGTTACATGACAGTAACTCAGTAAAACATTTCTGCTATGGTTTTAAGAGTGACATCATCCGTTAGTGCTGGTAGACATTAGATCAGATTATAAATGATTAAATTGGGGAGTTTTTCTGTAAATCTCAGGAATCATTTTTATCCAGTAACTTCAGAATAATGAAGTCTTTCTAAAAACGTGAGGTTGTTGAATCCAATCAGCACATCAATATTCTTACTGAATAATTACTGGAAACGAAAATTTAAATAGCTGAAAATAGTTATAAACTATAGAATAGAATAGAATAGAATAGAATAGAATAGAATAGATCTACTTTTACTGTCAGAGCATCTCCTACTCAGTGCAGACATGTGGGAAAAGAAAACGGGAGGGGAGGGGAGTGGGGATGCACAGTTCTGCAGCAATATATACACATGAATAGTCTCAATTCAAAAAATATAAAATATACAAATATCTGTTGAGGGAAGTCCTTGGATTGGGGGGTGAAACTGTGTTGTCAGTGCATGTGTGAGTTCAGGGTGTGTGGTGGAGCGTGGTCTGCAGCGCAGGGAGGATGCACCTGCACGGCATCCTTAATCACTCCCGCCGAGATAAAAACACGGGGATTCAGGAGTTGGTGTGTTGTGATGTGATGCAAGTCAATAAAATGGCTCAAAACTATGATCCTTGGACCTGTCGTGTCTCATTCACATCAAAGTATTTATTTGATAAAAACTAACTTGACAGGATCTGCCTGCTGTCTGTTGTAATAGTAACTACTGCCACAGGTCTGTCAGTAAAATGTCTGATCTGTTTCTCCGGAATTTGTATCTCCACTTTCTATTTCCTACATTTGTCAGGTTAGAGCGAAATAATTACATTTAGAAATCAAATGTAAAATGACGGTCCCAGCTTTGACTGATGAATATTGAAGCTGGGCAAATGATATGAGAGAGTGGCCCAATCTGATTCAAAGGACTCTTTTCTGTCCTCACATTTTTAAGATGAACATCATGCTCCACACTGACACGTGTTCATGTTCCTGGGTCCACTGGATTTAAATGGAGAGTCTGCTCTTTATTTACACACTGCTATGGTTACACATGCTGCTGGAGCTCCACTAATGGAGCCTTGGTCTCTATACTCATGCACGTACTTCAGGGTGAACATGCTCAGAGTTGATTGAACTCTGACCAGCTGTTTGCAACTGTGAAGCCTCAGAGTTGTGGATTTCAGAGTTAATCAACTCAGAGTTTATTTTTAATTTCAGAGTTTGTTGAGCATGCTTTTTGGGATAGGCCCAGGTCAACGGGCACAACCCGCATCCTCAACTGTGCACTCAGCCCACAAATGCATTTTCCTTACAAATGTGGTGTCATTTCTTGGGAACTCACAAGCTTCCCAGTGGTTTAAGATTTCCAAGAAGCATTGCTACAACAGAGAAATAATCAGCCAAATAAACTTTCTTACTTTCTGGGCTGAGTTTAGCACCTAAAGGTCCAGAACTCATACATAATAAGAGTGGTTGCACAGGCAGAGCAGCCATGGAGTTATTGGAAGGTTATAAAGTATGATAATTGGAAGGTTGATAGTTCGATCCCCAGCTGCTCCAGTCTACATGCCAGAGTATCCCTGGGCAAGATACTGAACACTAAGACGCTCTCCAGTGCATTGATCAGAATATGTGTGGATGTTTTAATATAAAGCACTTTGATGTATAAAAAAGTGTGAGTGTGGGTGAATGAGGCATATTGTATAAAGAGCTTTGTTGTGCTGGTAGAAGAAAAAAACAGTATCTAAGTCCATATCAAACTCTTATCAATATCAGTCCATTTAACATGACAGCTGTACCCCCTAAAGTCACCTACTGTATCCAAGAATAACAGCACAATAATTTTCAGTCAGTGTCTTTTTTTGTACTTGTACTTTTTCTTTAAAATATGTTGGAAAACACAGAACTAACCAGTTTTGTATTTTTCTTATTCTGCCAGTTTTGAAAATGTATCGTGGCCTCGTTCTAACTGTAAAATTCAGATTTTATAAAAAAATTTTGGTCTGGTTTTTTGGTGAAAACTAAATTACAGCCTTAAACACATCAGGCAGAAAATAAAGCCACAGTGCAAACGGTTTCCCCGCAATTACATTTTCATTCACAATTTTCAAATGCAATCATGGTTTAAACATCCTTTCCACCCTGTCTAGTAATTTAATTTCATTAACCAGTCAAATTTATGTTCTAGCTTAGAGCACTTTCTTTGTTTTTTAAAACCCTGTTGTTTATTTCTCTTCTAAAGTGTCTTGCAGTGGAACTTTTGTTTCCTGGGATGCTGTATGCAAGCTACTTCAATGCTGTAATGAATAAAGGCAGAAAAAAATTATGCCAAAACTTTGCTTTAAGACTGGAAGCTTTTATGGAATAATACCTTTAAAAATTAAAATAAGACTACTGAAGGAATTGGTTTTTTATTTATGAGTCTAATTAAAAAAAGAACACAAGTACACATGACATGACACGTCTTTAATCTCTGTCTCTCTTCCACTGCATGATTTCTATCCTGTCTTCCTTCTCTCACCCCAGCCGGTCACGGCAGATGGCCGCCCCTCTCTGAGCCTGGTTCTGCCAGAGGTTTCTTCCTGTTAAAAGGGAGTTTTTCCTACCAACTGTCGCCAAATTGCTTTCTCATAGGGGGTCATATGATTGTTGGGTTTTTCTCTGTATGTATTATTGTAGGGTCTACCTTACAATATAAAGCACCTTGAGGAGACTGTTTTTGTGATTTGGCACTGTATAAATAACGGTATAAACTGTATAAATAAAACTGAATTGAAAAGTAAACTCTGAATGGTAGAAATCTTCCAAATTTGAAACTGGTAAGCGAAACAATCTAAAGTATGCTTATTTATGTTCTTAATCATGCAGGTCATGGTCGTTGTGAATGCATGGGTAAAGAAAAAAGACAATTGAACTTCTCAGTTTACGAAGACTACTGAGATTGGCCTGTTGGAGGTTGTCCTTCGACAGGATAGCCCCACTGGGGGCTTAAAATACTTGGGACTCTATTGTTTGTTTGAGAACCCAAGACGCATATTGGATGTTAAATGGGCTGGTTCTTAGATAACTCTTCTCTACTCAATTTGAGCACTCAAAGCACTTTATACAACATATCTCATTCACACATTCATACAAACACTTTTATATACAAATATATATAACATATATAACATTCAAGCACACATTCACACTCTGATGGATGCATTGGGAGAAACTCAGGATTTAGTGTCGGGCAAGTGACTCATACTTGAGCAGCCAGAGATCAAACAACCTTCGGAGCCACAGTCAGACATATCAGAGGGAAATGTCTGCAAGCGCTCAGCTCTAACAAGTGTACCAGTCATTCAGCTATTGTGGTAATTAGTGGGAAAAAAAGGAGAGGATGCTATCAATTCCAAACCTGAAAGTCTAACCGTATCCAACTATATGAAAATCCACTAAAAATGCGACATCTATTACCTGCAAACAAATGCAACTTCAAGTGCAAGCTCTGTGTCAAAGTACAACCTTGTGACTTTGAACATTGATAGCTGCACCGACTAATTCTGGTTTGGTAGATGCCAGTACATAAAAAACATAGAGTGCTGTATGTGCAGAGGTGTACAGAAATAATTTTACAGAAACTGTATGGGGTGTGGCTGTAGCTCAGCTGCAGAAGGATGTGAAGAGTGAAGAGTTCAGGTGGCAGTGCTAGGAACGTCCAGATGGCACAGCTGGTGCATATTTTGTAATTCTGTCTCTCTTATTTATGCAGTACGGTGCTGTGACCAAAGAGGAGCAGTATGGTGAACAGCAGGCGATGCTGCTAAAGCTACACCGGGCAACGCCCGAAACATTACATTGTACAGTGTGAAGTAATAAAAGAAATACATAACTCAGAACAAGGAGTGTGTGTGCTGGGACACATCTGTGGCCACAGAAAATTTTATTTAGAAGATTTAAAGGTAGAACTTTCTATTACAGCTTGGTAATAAATAGCTAATAGTTGGATAACAAGGGGGAAATAATAGGGTAATAATGTGGTAATTTCAGTAACTGTGGTAGTTTCTGTGTCATAAGCTCGAAACAGAGCTGCAAAATGCAAAACTGTCTGTTTCTATTTAATAGCATATTAATAACCTTGTTTCTTCCCTGTTAAATCCAGAATTGAATTCAAAATCCTGCTCCTCAGGTCTTAAATAATCAGGCCCCATCTTATCTTAATGACCTTGTAGTACCATATCACCCTATTAGAGCACTTTGCTCTCTAACTGCAGGCTTACTTGTTGTTCCTAGTAGAATGGGAGGGAGAGCATTCAGTTTTCAGCTTCCCGTTTGGATTCAGGAGACAGACAATATCTCTGCTTTTAAGATTAGGCTTAAAACTGTCGCCAAAGTGCTTGCTCATAAGGGGTCATATGATTGCTGGGTTTTTTTCTGTATCTATTATTGTAGGATCTATTGTACAATATAAAGTGCCTTGAGACAACTGTTATTGGCACTATATAAATAAAATTGAATTGAAACAAATTGAACTATTACCACTTTATTACCGAGTTGTATTTCCACATTGTTAAACAAAGTTTTTAGGCTTTTATTATCCTAGTATATAAATTTCAGGGTAATATTACTCAACTTTAACCACTGTTGCTACTGTGATATTACTTATATATTACATAGTTATTACTTTGGTAATTGCATAGTAATAACGTAGAGATTACCACATTATTAACCTTGTCACCCTACTATTACCCCTTTTTTACCGAGTTGTAATAGAAAGTGCTACTGATTTAAAGTATATAAATGTTTTGTTCAACTTTCAAATTAAATTTTCCCAGAAATGCCTTAAACCACAAATACAAAGAACATGTTTTTTTTATTCTGTCAGTCAATAAAACTGTAACTTTTCTTGATTAATCACATGATTTGAGACACAACTGTAGGATGCACATCTGTGAAATGATCAGATAAATTAACATAAAGTTCCTCAAAACCAGAGTTTTTGGCTGAATTTGACAAAGAATCGAGCTTTTGTTTGATCATTGTGTTTTGAATATGTGCTAAAGGTCACAACTATCCCTATGTCAACAAACTATCAAAAAAAATAAGAGAAAAGAAAACAGGAGACTTTGCCCTTTCTGATGTTCACATCTAACTGGTGACTTCATTTCTTCTGTCCCGGTCTTCTATCTAGGTAGCTGTGTACTCTTAACTACCAATAAGATTACTAATATATGCTCTAAGAGCCAGTAAGGACAAAGCAATCTAGTCAGCTGGGTGTGTTGAGTTGGAGTTTACACTTTGGACCCCAGAAGAGCTGAGAGATTAAGAGCAGACTCTTCAGAAACGGAGACCTCAGAGTAAAATAGATATTTTGTTTGGGTTGCAGTTGTTTTGACAGCTTCTTTGGTGTGCCACTCAAGCAGGAAAATTATGGAGCATTACCCGGATCAGGTAAACATTTTAGTATTTCCATTATATCATAGTTTACAGATTTAAGACAAAGCTGCAGAGGAAGCCTTCAAGAGCTGGAGAGCAAAGTTCACGCTTGAGAGAAAACTGAAAACCTGTATTTAGTGTATATTCTTAAACCAACGATTTTAAAATGTTAATGTTTTAAAAAAAAATCACACTGACTTGTGTGGGTTGGTGAATTGTTGGCAGTGAAACAGATGTTCATAGTATCTGAAATCTTTACTGCTGTGTTGTTTTCTCTTATATGTTGCTATTTAACGCATGACCTCTCTTCAGGGTTGTGATGGCCTTGAGCTGCTTGACTGGCTATTTGATCAAAATAATGGTATTCTCCGTCACGAAGAACCAGAACAACACACTTGGCCAATCCAGGACCCAAATGTGTGTGAGACTGTTATATGACTTCTTTCTCCCACTTCCTTGTCGGTGTTCTCTGTATGTTGTTACCTCACACATAGAGAATAATCGTTCAACTTGATGTTTTCACCCAGCAGATGTTGCAGCCACCCGAACAGCCAAACGATGACTTTCTCAATGCGCTCCTGCGTGGCGGTGATTCTGTGTCAGCCTCTCCGCTCTGGTCACCATCTCCCAGTGACAGTGGGATCAGTGAGGACCCTCCATCAGACCAGATGGACAGTCCTCAGCGCCCTGAAAGCCCACCCGGGGACTCCCATTTCTTTGGTACAAGACCACTAACCAAGGCGGCCCTGGAAGCCAATGTCCCCGTTGACTTCAGTAAGTCGCACATATCCAAAAAGTAAAACATTCACATTGGGACACATTACATTGGGTTCTAATTCCTAATATCTTTTCATGATTATTGATTAAACGAAACATTATGTTCTCTGGTGTGTTTAATCAAACTGTGGAAATTAAGTCCCAAGTTATATCTTCAAATGACAAATTCTTATGATATCCCTAATACTAAGCAATTAGCTTTATTATAGCAGAGATGAAAGGAGAAAATATTCTCATTTGCTTGAAAAATTGCCATCGGTTATCTACATTTTGCACATTTTTAGATAATCAATCTCTGATAATATTAGCATTTCATTCTAATGACATTATACTAAATCCAGCCCTTCTGGGAAAGGAATGATAATGGCACTCAGTGTTTGAAAGTTTTTGTTCCTGAATATGAATCCCAGTTTAAAGAATAGAGTAGGATATCATAGATTATTTGTGACTGTATACAGAAACAGTCAAATGCTAAGACACAGACATTATCGATGCAGACAAAAGAAAGTCAACATGCTCAGCGCCTTGCAGAGTTATCAGTATTTACACAATCGGGCTCCAGAATTGCTGGTCAGAATCCAGCGAGACGAGCACGTCTCCTTGGTCTTTATTTGCATGTGCACTATCGTTGCTCCTGTGTGTGCAGGTGGCTGGAAGCTTGGCTTTCCAATGGGCAAGGCGAGGATTACACATCCTTCTGATGTGGATACATCACAGCTTTCCTCTAGCTTCCCCCTAACTGTCAAAGATCTGCTATTGTCGGGCACGTCTGAGCCAGTAAGTATCCTGTTGCTCCCTGATAGAGAAGGAGGGGATGGTTGAGGGTTGGGGGAGAGCGTGTCTAATGCATGTTTGTGGATCTTTCATTGCTTTCTTGACTTAAGAGACCTGTTGTTTACCTTTTGTGTGTGAGTGTGCATGTGTACTTTGGTAAAAAAAAAAGAAAGAAAACAAACAAGTGGATTACTACAGTCCCTGATCTCATGAATTCAGCAAGGGGTAAGGCCTTTGGAATTGCAAATGAAATTTCTATTTTTACTCTTGTTTGTGGGACGCTTTGCTGAATGTGCAGCAACTGATGGTTGTTTTCTGAGCCGGAGAGAAGGAAGACACAAAAGATTTTTATTAGTATTCTACCGAAGATGATTTTTTCAAACCTTCCCATAACTTTCATTCATTCATACAAAATTTTGGAGATAAAATACCTTCTTAATGTGTGAAGAATTTTATATTATGTGGCATTACTAAATAGCATTTTGTGAAGAGAAAGTTTATTAGGTCAACATATCAGATATTCTCATTTCACACACTCACACAAAAAGAAATTAGATTATCAAGTAAAGATCACCATGACCAGAATAATACGTTAGAGCTTCTGAAACTTAAGTGGATTTCAGTTCACTCCAGGTATTGATCAATCTTCTCAGCCTAGTTTAGTAAGATGAAGGAGAGAGTAGCAGAATGCAACTTGGGTTTTCACACCATAATTACTTTTCAGAAGCCATGAAATGAGACTGATGAAGTTGCCTTGATAGTCTGCACCAATTTAACTGTTTCCTGTGAGGTTCATTGAGCGCACAGTGAAAGAGGTGGCCAGAGAGAAAATTTATTAGTGGTGGTGTTTTAAAAATTAGAATTTGTATTTTCCCACCAGACCCCACAGCCATCCCAAAAGTCCATTCAAGAGCTGGTTCTCAATGAAGATGAGAAGAAGCTTTTAGCAAAGGAGGGAGTCACTCTGCCCACCCAGCTACCTCTCACAAAGGTAAACGGCTATCAATACCCAAACAATGAGAACAGTTTCCAGCACCTAGAATTTATCATACAGAGGCTCAAAACAGTAATGTTCCTTCCTTTGTCAGTATGAAGAAAGGATTCTGAAGAAAATACGCCGAAAAATTCGCAACAAGCAGTCGGCCCAGGAGAGCAGAAAGAAGAAAAAGGAGTACATCGATGGGCTGGAAAGCAGGTAATATTCAAATTTAGAGTGGGTTGGAATGTTTTAGCATTTTAACTGCAATTCTTACCGATAATAACAGTCTTAGAAACTGATAATCATTTTTCAAAGCATAAATAAGTTTTGATTATTTTGCCATTGTACCCTCCGGGCAGCCCTGTACTCTTGTTACAGGTTAATGTATTTCAGAGAAAGAAACTTAATGGAAAAAAATCCACACTTTTGGGTTTTTAATGTCAGCTTCTGAGCAGAAAACCGTTTAAGAGTGTGCACTGCAAAATATTTTGGAGTAACGCATTATAGAGCCAATTTGTAAATCGGAGCATTCAACATTCCCCGTACTCCTTCAGATCAATTCATGAATAACAGACGGAGCCTTAAACCGATTTTTGATAGCAAGCTTTCACTGGAGATGAAAACCTAAAAGAGAGAAAAAATTATATTCTTTCAACTTGTTTTTTTTTTCTCCTTTCTTCCCCTCGTGTATCCCCCTTTAGGATGGTTGCTTGCAGTACACACAACCAAGAGCTACAGAGAAAAGTGTCCCAGCTGGAGAAATGTAACATGTGAGTGATCGGAGACAAAAAATCGATCTCTGTTTTTAATTACGGTAATCATTCTGTGATCTCAGGTTAATGTTTGTTATGACATTTCATCTTAGCAAAATAACTACCTTTGGCATTTTTCCCTGCTTTCCTGTTCCCCTCAAACCTTTTTTAATCCTCTTATCACGTCTTCTCTTTGTATTTTCTTTTCCCCATTCCTCCCTACAGGTCACTAATGGAACAGCTGCGCAGGCTGCAGGCCCTGGTCATGAATACAACTAATAAGCCAGCCCAGACTGGGACATGTGTACTGGTACAGACATCCTCTGTGATAAGATAAATTGTCACTGACACACGTGGCTCTTCATGAAAGAATTCAGTTTCCTAATGCCCAAACACCAAAAATTACTGCTGCTGGATGAGCCATTAAGAAAAGCCAATTTAGACTGGTGCACACTGGGTAATACAGCAAGGGAGAGATACAGTGGCTTAAAGAGAAGCTACTGCATCTAATCACGACACTGGAATAAAGCTCAACACTAGAGGCACTTTTAAAGTGTAACTTTTAATCTATAAATATAACTAAATGCCTTCAAAAAAAAAGATGTAGGAACCCCCCTCGTACTTTATCTAACACTCCTTTTTTATCATATTCTCAGGTGCTCGTGCTGTCCTTCTCCCTAATACTGTTCCCAAGCCTCAAGCCCTTATCTGACTCCAAAGTCAGCCAAGGAGACTTCACTCCAGTCAGAAGTGAGTAACCTTCAGCACCAAACAGCTTTGTGTGGCTGCCTGCCAACTAATCCAGCAGCTATATGTCACAGCTGCGGAGTTTGCTAGAACTACATTCTCACACGCTGCTGGAACGGTTCTCACCTGCTGAGCTCCACAGTCGCCTCTACTGTTCTGAGGATTTGCCATCTACTTAAAGTTAGTCGGAAGGCAGAGAGGACCAAGGCCATTTATTGTCACTGCAGTTATTAAGCTCTGCTCTGTGAAGCGGCGCTTGATCTGATTGCTTACCATTAATTATTAGTTTAGTATTGAATGTCAGTTTAATGTTGAATGTGTTTGCTGATACCGACTATGATGTATTTCTTTCAGTTTAATAGGAGACGAGATTAGTGTTTGCAAAGCAGTGAGGTATAATTTCTTAACCTGAGTGGTTTGACAGAACTGAAAAAAAGCAATCATCTTGTGCCTTCCCCGACTGCTCGGGGCTCTGTTACAGGAGTCTTTAACGTGTTTAGGTTTGAATTTTGAATCGTCACAAACTTATGAGAGCACGCAGATGTGAAAATGTACACTTGCCTGCCTCAGTGCATGTCTAGAACAACACAATAAGACCTGACTATAATACTTGTTTTACTCTACGTCTTATTCTCCTACAGTCCAGTCACGGTCCCTGCAGAACCTTCAGGCTTCCCGTGTACTCCATGTCACTGAATCCCCAATCTTCAGCGAGGATGAATCAGAGCCTCTTCACCGGCATTACCCAGAAGACCCGGGATTGGAAGATTTGACCGCACTGATGGAGAAGATGGCAGTAGACCAAGAACAATCCACTTTGGAGTCCATGTCTCTCAACAACAGCCAGGAAGACAAAATTGGTCATTTCCATGTAGATCCAATTACTGGTCACATCGCTACGGTGACCTTGAATCCCCATCGCTCTGCCAGGTTACAGCCACACGCTGATGGTATGTAAGAAAGAAGGGAAGCAAAATTTTCAAATTATCCTACTCCTAATGGTAGAGCAGGGGATTATCAGGGGCTGTTGTTTACACAAATGGAAATTGGGTTTTAATCATTCCCATTTTGTCTTTAATACTTATGTAGCCTGTATGCTTTTTTTTTCTACTTGTGATACTGTTTTATATCAGTGTTTGGATTTGAATCCCTACTGAAATTTCTTTTTCTGTGTATGCCTTGACTTTGATGAAATGCCAGTGTAAATTGCTGTTTGAGAATGTCAAAAAAATGTGGTGAATAGAGCCGTGATTGCGTGTATAGTTTTGATCATAATGAACGATTTTTGAAATGTTAAAGGATTTTCAAAGCATGTTTTCTCCGAAGAGTTGATTGCAGTAGTTTGGATTTATTCACGGATTAAACATCGTAAAGTAAAGAAAAGTATTAAAATAACACAACAAAATCAGTGGTTTGAATATACTGTGTACTCATTTTTCTGTATTTCCAAGCTTTAATTATTAAAAAGTGAAAACATGTGGTACAACATCTCTGTTGACACTTCTGGTTGAAAAAAGAGCGCTGTGGGGTGGATGTCAGTAGTGACATGGTTCACACAGAGGGAGACGGAAAACTGGGACAAAGGTGAGGCAGATGACCTGTTATCTCATTAGTCAGACTTGACATGTTGACTTATTTACTTGTTGAAGCCAGGTTCCAGTTGGTGTCTGTGGCACTCGCCCACCTTCTGTTTTGTCATTGTCAACCTAACAAAAATTGAAAGGTGTTCTTAAGCTTGCTGCCATTTCACCTAGCATTTAGGTCTGACCTGTTCAAGATGACATTTTCTGAGGTCGGCTAGACTTTATTTGAAGGAGCGGCCGGAGATTGAATTCTGGGATTAAATGATCCTCTCCATCCAACACTCTGGTTACCATCTGAAAGGATTCGTAAAAGAAAAAAATGTGATTTCCATTAATACACACACACACACACACGGACATTTGATAACAGAAATCCCTCTTTTGAGATTAATTTACAACATTCATGAGATTACTTGAAGCTCTTGAGAGAATGTCATCACCTGACTAAATCTTCAGTCAGCTGACAACTATCTGGAATTACTCCAGCTTGTTCACCTGACACTGAACATATTACATGAAAGATGAAGGCATAGCTTTCTGTGTGCGTGTCTGCAGACTGGATTCAGCATGAGGGGAATGGCAACTTTGTGGCAATCCATCAAAACGGTTTTGAAATCCATTCTAAACTAAGCTTAAACTAAAATTTGTCAACTGGTTGTGACAACCTGAATGTTTTTTTTACCAAAGATTGTGTGAAATTGCACACTTTTAATCACATATTTGAATGATTATAGGACCTTTCCTGTTGCTATGGCAGCTGTCTTTTTCAGCCTGACTTTAAGTGTGGCTTTTCAGAGCAGCAATAAACACTTTGCCTTCAAACATGGTCAGATGGCACAGTATCTGGCCTAGCTGTGCTCCTTGTATATGCTAGCTTTCAGCCACTTACTGCTTTTCATTTTTGCAGGCAGCAATAAATCAGAGAACAGACTCCTGATCCAACTCTCCACCAACATTTGATTGTGATGTGTATTGTTTTCTCATAATTCTCATAGTTTTCTCATTATTTTTCTCATAATTTCTCATAATTCTTATGAATTTGTGGGTGTGGTTATACCTATCTATCTATCTATCTATCTATCTATCTATCTATCTATCTATCTATCTATCTATCTATCTATCTATCTATCTATCTATCTATCTATCGTGCTGGGTGATAAAAAAAAAAATATATATATATATATATATATATATTTGTTTTTTTGTTTTTTGTTTTTTTGGTTTTTTTTATCACCCAGCACGCCCCTGCGGGCGGTTTTATCCTTCAAGCTCGGGTCCTCTACCAGAGGCCTGGGAGCTTGAGGGTCCTGCGCAGTATCTTAGCTGTTCCCAGGACTGCGCTCTTCTGGACAGAGATCTCCGATGTTATTCCCGGGATCTGCTGGAGCCACTCGCCTAGCTTGGGAGTCACCGCACCTAGTGCTCCGATTACCACAGGGACCACCGTTACCTTCACCCTCCACATCCTCTTGAGCTCTTTTCTGAGCCCTTGGTATTTCTCCAGCTTCTCGTGTTCCTTCTTCCTGATATTGCTGTCATTCGGAACCGCTACATCGATCACTACGGCCGTCTTCTTCTGTTTGTCTACCACCACTATGTCCGGTTGGTTAGCCACCACCATTTTGTCCGTCTGTATCTGGAAGTCCCACAGGATCTTAGCTCGGTCATTCTCCACCACCCTTGGGGGCATCTCCCATTTTGACCTCGGGACTTCCAGGTTATACTCGGCACAGATGTTCCTGTACACTATGCCGGCCACTTGGTTATGGCGTTCCATGTATGCCTTGCCTGCTAGCATCTTGCACCCTGCTGTTATGTGCTGGATTGTCTCTGGGGCATCTTTACACAGCCTGCACCTGGGGTCTTGCCTGGTGTGATAGACCCCAGCCTCTATGGATCTTGTGCTCAGAGCTTGTTCTTGTGCTGCCATGATTAGTGCCTCTGTGCTGTCTTTCAGTCCAGCTTTGTCCAGCCACTGGTAGGATTTCTGGATATCAGCCACCTCCTCTATCTGCCGGTGGTACATACCGTGCAGGGGCCTGTCCTTCCATGATGGTTCCTCGTCTCCCTCCTCTTTCTTGGGTTTCTGCTGCCTGAGGTATTCACTGAGCACTCGGTCAGTTGGGGCCATCTTCCCAATGTATTCTTGGATGTTCGTTGTCTCATCCTGGACTGTGGTGCTGACACTCACCAGTCCCCGGCCCTATTCCTTCCGCTTAGCGTACAGCTTCAGGGTGCTGGACTTGGGGTGAAACCCTCCATGCATGGTAAGGAGCTTTCTTGTCTTTATGTCAGTGGCTTCTATCTCCTCCTTTGGCCAGCCTATTACCCCAGCAGGGTACCTGATCACGGGCAGGGCGTACGTGTTGATGGCCTGGATCTTGTTCTTACCATTCAGCTGACTCCTCAGGACTTGCCTGACCCTCTGCAGGTACTTGGTGGTTGCAGCTTTTCTAGCGGCCTCTTCATGGTTCCCATTCGCCTGCGGGATCCCCAGGTACTTGTAACTGTCCTCTATGTCTGCAATGTTGCCTTCTGGTAGTTCAATCCCCTCAGTTCTGACTACCTTCCCTCTCTTTGTTACCATCCGACTACACTTCTCCAGTCCGAACGACATTCCAATGTCATTGCTGTATAGCCTGGTAGTGTGGATCAGTGAATCGATGTCTCGTTCACTCTTGGCATACAGCTTGATGTCATCCATGTACAGGAGGTGGCTGACAACTGCTCCATTCCGTAGTCGGTATCCGTAGCCAGTCTTGTTAATGATCTCACTGAGGGGGTTCAGGCCTATGCAGAACAGCAGTGGGGACAGAGCATCTCCTTGGTAGATCCCGCACTTGATGGTGACTTGTGCTATGGGCTTGGAGTTGGCCTCTAGTATTGTACGCCACATCTCCATTGAGTTCCTGATGAAGGCTCTTAGGGTCCCATTGATCTTGTACAATTCTAGGCATTCCAGTATCCAGCTGTGGGGCATTGAGTCATAGGCCTTCTTGTAATCAATCCAGGCAGTGCACAGGTTGGTCAGTCTGGTCTTGCAGTCTCGGCTGACTGTTCTGTCTACCAGTAGCTGGTGTTTTGCGCCTCTGGTATTCTTGCCAATTCCTTTCTGTGTCCCGCTCATGTATTGACCCATGTGCCTGTTCATCTTAGCCGATATGATGCCTGACAGGAGCTTCCATGTAGTACTGAGGCAGGTTATTGGTCGGTAGTTGGAGGGGACCGGTCCCTTCTTGGGGTCCTTGGGGATCAGGACCGTCCGACCTTCGGTTAGCCATTCTGGGTGTCTCTCGTTAACTAGCAGCTGGTTCATTTGTGCTGCCAGACGCTCGTGGAGTGCAGTCAGCTTCTTTAGCCAGTAGGCGTGAACCATGTCGGGCCCTGGTGCTGTCCAACTCTTCATACTGGAGACCCTTTCTTAGATATCTGCCACTGTGATGGTTACTGGACCCTGTTCAGGGAGGTCACTGTGGTCTGCCCTCAGATCCACTAGCCACTGAGCATTGCCGTTATTGGTTGCGTCCTTCTCCCATATGCTCTTCCAGTATTGCTCCGTCTCCATCCTTGGTGGTGCTGTTCTCTTATTGTTCCCTTGCCACTGAGAGTACACCTTTGCTGGTTCTGTGGAGAACAGCTGGTTTATTCTCCTGCCTTCTATCTCTCTGGTGTACCTCCTCAAGCGGCTGGCCAAGGCTGTGAGTCTTTGCTTGGCAGTTTCCAAGGCCTCAGGTATGGACAGCTTGCTTTATTTCTTATGCACCTTCTTTGTCGCACCTTTCTGCAACTCCGTTAGTTGGCTAACCTCCCTCCGTGCTACTTTGATCTTGCCCTCTAGCCTCCTTCTCCATGGAGGGTACTGCCCCTTGTGGCTGTTCAACTTGTAGCCAAGCATCTCACTGATCACTGCTGCCGTATTGTAGATCAGCTTGTTAGTGTCGGTAATCGTGGTTGTAGGTATTGTCCGTAGTGCTGCATTAACATCATCTAGCAGACCTTCTGAGGGTACTTCACGTAATCTTGGTAACCGGCTACGGGGGATCCAGGTTTCAAGCTTGGCCATGATCCTATTTTTCAGGTCAGTTCCTCTCGCACTCAACGATCCTTCTCCTATCGCACTTGGGGCTATGTACCCAATCTCGGGTGGGGGTGATGATATCTCCCCCCTGACCTGGCGTCCTGACTCCTCCTTGCCGTAGCATTTGTGTTGTACCTCGTCAATCTCTAGCTGTGAGAGCAGTCCCTTCTTTCGAATGTTTGAACACTGAGCTACTAGTTGTTTCGCCGTCATTGTGAATGTTGGGTATCGAAGAATATATATGTATATATTAGGGGTGCAACGATATTCGTATCGATATTGAACCGTTCGATACAGTGCTTTCGATTCGGTACGCATATGTATCGAACAATACAACATTTGTAATTTATTTTATCAACTTTCCTTCTGACGATGCTGTCTGTGTTGAGTGCTCAGTGAATCTGTGTTCGACTACTCCGCCTAGGCTGCACTGTCCAGCGCAGATCCACTGAGCGCTCAACACAGACAGCATAGTCAGAAGGAAGAGCGCAGGGCAAGCTAGCGAGACAGAAGTTAAGCTCGCCTTGCAACAGGCAAATTGAACCTCATTCAGATCTGGCGTTTGGAATTATTTTGGTTTTCATGTGACGTATGACCCTGAAGGTAAGCGAGTCATGCACTAAAGTAAAACAGTATGTTGGATGTGCCATGCAATGCTCAATTACATTGGTGTGAACTAGTGTGTTAGCGCAGTTAGCTCGTTAACGTGTTGGCCGTCTAGCCCCATGCACGGAGCGATCAGCGGTAGCTCGTTAACGGAGATTTGCCGTGTTGTGGCGTTAAGGTCATTTCAACGAGATTAACCTGGAAGCACTAGTGGGAACACAACAAATATGACTGCACATTTACGCCGACATCATCCTAGTGCAAAGACAAGTGGAAGCAGACAAAAAAAAGCAAGCATGCTACTAACTTTAGCCGAGTCATTTAGACAGCTGTTAGCACATGATTCTCCTTATGCTGCTGAGAATATAGCCCAGAAGAAGCGGCTAGTATAGCTTTTATTTTGGAAAGAGCCATTTCTCTGTAATAAACTCTCTTTTCCAAAGATGAGTGATTCCTCAATCAGATACAGGGCTTGCAATATCGCTAGCCCGACGTCCCGGAGCTAGCGATTTTTTCAGTCGGGCTACCAAAATCTATCTCTTCCCTGCCCGTCGGGCTATTGTAGGAAAAATATATGTCAATGCTTTTGCATTCTTTCAGAAATGTAGCTGGGTAATTATGTCATTGGCATCGGTGAGCCACTGTCAATATGTGACATATTGAAGTCGCGTTTGAATTTGCGCTTGTTTTTTTGCTTTCACTTTGCACTCGTGCTAACTGTGTATAGAGAGCGACAGCACTGATCTGTGAGTGATGATAATTTTTGCACCAATTCCTCTGACATCGTCTTATTAATCGTTAGCTTACTATGCAAACGTGACAAGTGAAATCTCCCGCAGCTTAAACATGTGAGAGGTTGATCGCGCAGAGAATCGCTGAGCTTATGTGAGTGCGTGTGTAAAAGCATTTCAGTTCTGCTGAGCCAAATAAGACAGGTCAGGGTGAAGAAGTGACAGCCAAAGAAAAGCTTACCACAAAACGGAGAAGTTATGACAAATCAGACTATAAGGCAAAAAGAAAGTGCAGCTTTATGGTTTCATGGACAAAATAATTTCTGTGGCTGCAATATGACGAGCTAAATAACCAGGGCTGCACATAAGTGGTCCGCAGGTGCGCATTCGCTGTCAAAATAAAAAACACGCACAAGGGTTAGGGTTAAATTTAAAAACTGTACTTTTGAGTTAAAATATATATTTATAATTTTAATAAATGACAAATTAAAAATGCATGAACATTTTTTTGTATCAAAAAAATATCGAACCGTGACACCAAAGTATCGAACCGAACCGAACCGTGAATTTTGTGTACCGTTGCACCCCTAGTATATATATATATATATATATATATATATATATATATATATATATATATATATAATATATATATATATTATATATATATATATATATATATATATATATATATATATACACACACATATATATATTGTTTGTTTATTTGTTTGTTAACCATCGTGGTTTCATGGGAGTCCTTGGGGCTGGCCAGAATGTTATACATGCTTATGAAAAGGAAGCAGGGAAGGTTCTGAGTCGAGGACATTTAGCTGTGGGATTCATCACCTTTGCCTCACTCTTTCTCGGCTGATTAGGATCTTTCACGGTCGAGTAGCCAAGCAAGCTAATCACACCACTTTAATTTTAAAGCTGAACTGGGTCCCTTTGCTCGAGAGCCAGGGTAATAATATTAGCATATCAAATGAAACATATTTACATATTTCCACAAATAACCCACAGTTCGACTTCACAGGAAATTATTAATAATTAAAGTCCTATAACCTTGAAATCTCCTGCATGTTCCTCCCACTCTGATATGAGAACTTGGGTTTCAGCACTATAGTAGTGAGTTCCAAAAAACAGCAAGTTATTCAAAGAATCCAGTGGCATGTGCACATATGTACATATAAGTGTAAAGCCTAAATTTCTGACCTTTTAAAAGAGCAGCAAACACAGCCTGACTCTTTATTATCCTCAGTCCTATGACACGTCATGCTACCCTTTAGTTACTTAGAAATGTGACCATCCACAATATGTTCTTAACAACTGAACAGCACAGTATGCAATATTATTGCCAGATAGGCACCAACTTTTTATGAGATCATACAGTGTCTTCCGGATTTTTATTCCTTTCTTAGATGATGATGATGCAAAAGTGTAAACTTCATCCTACTTCTTTTTCGAGCATAAACATTGTGTAGACAAAGAGATATTCATGAAAACTTGATGTTTTTAAGTTTTTCTTTTCTGTTGGTTTTTTTTTTTTCAGTTAGATTTACATGTTTGAAATAAAATTCTATCCATCTATGATAAATAAAGTAAATTATTTTAGATCTATATGAGTCTCCTAAAAGTTTGTTTTAGAAGAGTTATTGGGAAAATGTTCCCATTAATGGAACTACAGATATTCTCTTCCATCTGCCACTATCTGTCTTTGTCAAAGGCTGAACACCAGCTACATTTCCCATTTTATCTCTTTAAGCTTTTCAAAGCTGCACAGTCCCTGGATTTCAGACAACAAAAAGGTCAAGTGGTTACTATTTAGTCACTTAAAGTGCCTTTTCCATGGAAACTGATAAGATGGGACTTAACCTAAAAGGTATGTCAAGTGTGCTAACTTGGTTAATAAGGCATGCCTCTACACAACAGAGTGAAAAAACAGATTTTTGTCGTGTCTTTGGATAGCAATTATTCAGTGCTCAGAATTTTACATGCAGCCAGTGAATGCATCCAAAGGTCAAAAATGTCATCCAAATACTCTGGGCACAAAGACACAGTGTGTCAGCAGCCAATGTCGAAAACTTTTGGTTCATGTTTATGTGAAATAGGATTTTAAAATGGAATAAATACGTTCTGTGATTTGATCAGACTTGCACCCACAGCTGCCAAATATAAAAGACTGGGACCTCTAACAGTAACCTGTCACGATTCAGGAGATTTATGAATCGTACAGTTGAAATAAAGTAACACAAGAAGGAAGTCATAACCCTATAATGTGTTTCCTTTTTAACTGAAAGATTTTGTTGTTATATAACTGTGCTACTTTGGCTCTTACCGTGAGCTGAGTTACTGGCTGGAGGGAGCAATGCAGGGGAATGTAACACTTGTTCTTGTGTTTGAGTTTCCCCACACAGAATAATCCTTATCCTGAATACATTTTAGACAGCCTTTGTCAGCTTCCTTAATAACAACAGAACTAGCCTCCAGTGACTCTAGAGCCAGTGTTTCGCATTGATTACCATCATGTTTGCTGATAGATTTAATACTGAAATATTAGAAAGATAGAATCACATCCAACTGTTCATTTCCTGTTCCACTCCACTGGAAATGGTTTCCTCGTATTACTTTTTATGGCTTAGGAATTACTTGTGATTAATAATTAATCTGTGTGACTCATGGATCCAAGCTTGGAAAACACTGATTGTCACCTTTCAGGATTTTGGGCTTGTACAAAATGTTTGTTGTGCGCAGTTAGTATCAACTTGTTTGCAGAAGGGTTGAATGTGTGTTTGACGTAAACAATGCTTTAATTCAAAGCACTGAGATGAGTCGAGATAACCACATTTTACATGCATATAAGCAAACTGGTGAGCTGGCTGACACAATGTCTCACCATCGCTGATGTTCACCTGACCCTTCGCTCTTTTATTTGACTCTGCGTAGCTTCGTTTTTAATCATACTGAAAGTCTCTTGACCACCAGTGTCTCTAATCAGCACCTCATCACTTTAATAAATCAGATCCCTATGGACCCGGGAGGGCCCTTATACATCTGCTCCCACTGAGTGCAGGAGTGTGTGGCCATGAGGGAATCTGGGAACGACAGAGTGTCTAGACCCCTCATTGTTATTTTTTTAATCAAATTAATGGATGTACAATTTGACTTTTTTTTCTTTCAGTGTGAGATGTTGATCCAGATCATCCAGGGGAGTACTTCCAATCTTTCTGATTAACACAATTATTTTTCCAGAGAGAGAAGAAGGAAATAAAACTAAACTCAACATATTCTCAAACTTGAGACTTCACAGATTAGCTCCTTCGTCTTCTGTGTGTGTGTGTGTGTGTGTGTGTGTGTGTGTGTGTGTGTGCGTGTGTGTGTGTGTGTGTGTGTCTTTTGAGACATGCTGTACCTTTGAAGTTCCAAACAATCAAACAATATATGTAATGTGTGAAATATCATTATAATGGCAGGATGACATGCTGCTTTAACATTTATCTAATCCTTGCTTTCAGCAGTACTCACTTTTTTTAATTAACTGGATTAATTTTATGCTACCTTTACTCGTGCTATACTTGCTACCCATCCTTCTTCACACTGCTAAAGTCAGTTATTTCCATCTTTACTGGACGCTATACTCTGTTCAAATATCATCTGTGTGCAAACAGACTCTTGACCCAAAGCACACATTAACAGAGGAAATTATCAGTGTAAATCCTAAATAAATGCTATTTGACCTATTATATAATGTCCACAGTAGGAGCATTTTCTCTAATATGAGTGACTTTTTAATCCACTATGCAAACCTTAGATATTGGTGGAGTTTTGCAAAAGAATTAAGTGAATGAATGAAGGTAAGTGTGCATATTATTTTCATGTTAATATGGTAAAATGGACTGAATGATGCACTCAAATGTAACATAATTAGTTGAAAGGCAGATCAACTAACAGAGACATAAAGTATTTACAGTGCATTAAATTATATTAATTGTTGAGTGTACTGTCCAAAATCCTGAGAATCCAGTTTATAGATACCTGATTGCTGCTGTGTTTGCATGTAAAATCCCTGCAGATTAGTCGTACAGTATCTGTATCCATCTTAATTATTCATGTATATTTCACAGTGTGTGGCAGATACTGCAGACAAACAGTCCATGCAGTTCTTTCCATTTTGTTGCACTTGGCAAATAACAGTGATGCAATTTTTCAAACTATGTGAACAGCTGGCTTTGACTGGACAGGCTTTCAATTTCATTTTGACAGCCTGACAATTTAACTTTCAGCATGGACACAATTCAAAGATAAAAAGGAATCACAACAGCCACCACTGATATTAAAGAAATATTTCTCCACAAGCAGTTGGCATGGCTGACTTTTGTTTCAGTCTACATGTGTACCAAAGCATGAATTGTGGGGATTTAAGACACACAAAAAACAAAACAATGGACAACAATGCTCATATTGGGCTAGATGAAGAAAGATAGTTAAAAAGTGAAGGCTCAGACACAGAGTGTAGTGCAGTGACTCTTGCTTGTGATCAGTATGTCAGAACTGCAGGCAGAGTGCATGCTGTGAACTGTTAGTGGGGCAGACATCTCACTGTGAGTAGGAAGCATTTGAAATCAGCTTTGGATCCAACCACCTTATTAAGATGCTTGGCAATTTAGACATAGTGAATAACTGGAGCGCTCTTTGACTTAAAGAGGTTATCTATCATAAACAATATTAATAGCGTCTTCTCTGCTCAGAAGAGTACCAATTAATTTGAATCGTTGGTGAAAAGCTGGAAAATATTCCTGCATGAAAGTCTCACTCCAGTCGTGCATGTGAGCATTAAAGTCCCCTGAATATATGAAGTCTTTCTGACATTTATCATTCATTTTAGGTTTTTGATTTTTAAGAATAATTTGTTTTACAGGATTTGTATGACTAAATAAAATGTGTACTGACTACTATCGATGAACTATTTAGAGCTGTGAGATGTAGCAATTCATAGTAATTCCTTTACTGACAACTAACTGGAGGCTGATGTGGCAAAAGAAGGAAATCTAAGATATTTTTAAGCTTAACTAAGCACACAGTGCAACAGGAAATTCCAAAAGCAGGCCGCAAAGATGATTTTATGATGTATCCCAGAAAGAAAACTGAAAACCAAGGGTTAAAACTGTTGTTACTCTGACCCAAATCCTGCTTCACTACAGGCCTCAGGTGAACTCAGACATTGACAAGGTTGAAAAAGAGAACAAAGCAGGGAGGTAAAAACACTGAAAGCCACATGGATCTAAGCTTCTAAGAAATAAACTAGGGGAGGTAGCAACAATAAACTCACACCACACAACAGAGAGGTAGACAGAGGACGGGAAATGAGAAAAGAAACACTCAGCAAAACAAGGAGTACGGATTACAACAAAAATCAGTCTGGAAGCAAACATTAGTGTCTGTGTAATCCCTTCTAAAAGTCTCGATTTCTGCCTGCGCAGAACAAACTGCAGTCCTGGAGTTTTCAAACTAAAACTGGGTCAGGAGCTTTTTTGAACACTCTCTATTTCTGCGGCACTTAAATCTCTAGCAATATTTTCTGCCCTTGCTCTGAATGCAGTAAGAGTAAGAAACAATATTGGTATAAATGACGTTTTAGTGGACAGATTAAAAAGAGAACAGGGCTATAATTCAGCAGAGTGCTTTTGGATGAGTGTGGAGGGTGGTGGTGAACATGGATCAACACAGACCTACATCCAAAAAGCAGAGCAAACCAATGAAGCACTGAGCGCCACCAGAATTGGAAGCTCAACTCGACACTAAAGCTAAGAAAATGTCACACAGGTATAGACTGGTGTCGTCCTTACAAATGCATGCAATATCTACTAAAACACTCAATGCTCAGGTCTGGTTACATTTTTTGTGATTTTAAAGAGATGATTATGATGAACTTACCCTTAGAGCTTCTGAGAGAAAGTTTAGCAGAATTTGGGACCAATGGTGTTAAAGTGTTCTAGGCAAATGTTTGACAGCGGAATTGAATCTCCAGAGTACAGCCTACACCAAATATTAGCCTAACAGATGACAATCTGAAATTGTTGGTTTTCCAGCCCTGGAATGGCAATCATTCTCAAGGTGATCCGGACATTTAGCCTGGGGCCAGCTCTGTTAACTGGTAGCCATATGCTCTAACGTGGGATTTTAACGCCATCAGTATTCAGTAAGTAACAGCCGCTGTCCTGCAGAGGCAACACAACTGTTAATTAATTCAAGGAGGCAATCAGAACTCAAGGTGCAGTCAGTTCAAAAACAGATCCATGTAATCATTCTGTCTTTTTTAATGATCTGCAGGATGAATGAACAGTCAAAGGTATTCTCATAGGTGAATTAAACAGAGGTCACAGCAACAGCAAAATGAAAAATGTTGTCATTCAGCCACAGCGTTTTTATGTTCGCTCGCTTAATGCAAGTTCAGATTTGCATGAACAATCAGAACAACTCCATCAGCCATCAAGCTAGGGTATATATATACATACATACATATATATATATATATATATATATATATATATATATATATATATATATATATATAGTCAAACTCCAGCATCATGTCACTTCTTTTCAGTGAATAAAGGGAAGGCATATCAGCTAGGATTACCTGAGGTTTCCGTCACGTCTTTAGATCTCTTTTCATTTATCACGACAGTGTCTACGTGAACCATGTCTACTCAAACAAAGCTTGTCCGTTTCAGTGGGTAACTAAACTTTCACACATGTATCTGTATGTCACTGTAAACTGCTTTTCTGGATGCAGATGTTGGGTCGCTTCTCGCCCTTTGGACATTTAGGTTTTATGGCAAGAAGCATAAATTAGAGACTTAATTTATTCTCTGATATCCAAAGCAGTTTTCTTTGCTTTAACACCATATAATTATTCTTGGCCTTTCCGCGTTTCTATTACAGCCGTAATGAAAGGTGTTTCGCAGCAATATGATGAAACAACACACCATCAGTCATAACATGGCACACTGTGAAACATGGTCAACACCCAAAATATCTGTGCAGGTGGAGTGTTGAGCATGAAATCCCTTTTATCAAGAACACGGGCGTTTCAGTCTCCTTTCATGATGTTAAACCAAGGTTCTCTACAGAAATGTCTCTGCCCTTTCCTGACTATAGCAGTAGCAGAGCACACGTACTTCTGTCTCATGGTCTGTTGAAGATGTTGAGGCAGTTGTATCTATGAGAATATTAGACTACGCTGCATCCTGACACGCATGACACTAAAAGCGTACCCAGTGCAGGAGTCCTGACCACAGATCAGTATGTGACAAAAGCAAGAACAGGTTGCAAGAAAAGTGTTTTGGTGTGCAACCTGTGAAATATCTGTGGCTCACTGAGAAGCCCAGTGTTCTTCATCACAGACTTAAATGCTTTAAACATTAAACCAGTCACACTGTCAGCGCCTACGCATTTGGAGGTTTAAGGATTGTTAAGATGACAAGAAGTGAGTTCCAACGGATTAAAAGTGTGCAGATTATTATTATTTTTTTCATCTTGTCTTGTCTTTTTAATTTCTTCAGAAAGTTACAGGGAGGGATTACTTCCAGACACAGGAAATGCTCCTCAAAAACTCAAGGAAACTGAGTAAAACACTGGTAATATAGTTTGTGTTAGAGTCCCCTCAGTTAATGAGAAAAGAAAAAAAGTTACATTTGATCAAAGTAGCTCTGCAGCGTATTATTGGAGTTAATAATGTGACACAAAACCACAGATTCAGAACCCTCACAATATCATGCAAATTAAACTACTTCTATGCTCGAGGTTGTTTTACACTGACTGGACACCATGCAAGTTTCCTGTAGCCCTAGTTTCCTGTTCCTAGCTGACAGGACTGGTACCTGGTATGGTTCCCTGCTGCTATACCCCATGAGCCCCAAGGTTTAATATACTGTGCATTTAGACATGCTCTTCTGCTTACCTTGATTGTGATAAGAGTGACAAATGTAGAGTCTTGCCTGTGGCAATCAATAAGGCATTTTCACCCAGACAACTGCTGCTCACTGAATATTCTTTTTTTTTTGAGGGGGAAACCTTAGAGATGGTTATGTGGGAAGATCAATGTGGATCAGCAGTTTCTGAGAAACTCAAACTACCAGCAACCATGTCATGTTCAGAGTCACTTACATCATCTTTCTTCCCTCTTCTGGTGCTCGGTTTGAACTATAGCCGGCCATCTTGACCATTGTTTGTATGTTGGCTGCTTTTTCTTCTATTCTTGTGATTCCACACTGGTTTAATCTATGAACAGCAGTGTTGCATGTTTTTCTGTCCATGTATATTATTCTACATAAGCTGTGTGTTTGGGACCATAAAGACATAAAGTGTCTACCAATCACATGTTTCCAAGTGACATTGTATGGTGGATCAAAATCTGATGGTACTTTTCTGATATCATAATTCCATCAGTTTTGATAAGATCCCCAAAACCACTGGGTAAACTGCAGTCCGAAACCATGGCAGAGCCTCCATGTTTTACGGATCATCATCGTTTATTTATATAGCACTTTAAAAACACACCTGGTACACCAAAGTGCTGTACAATACAAATGTAAATATAGGAATAAAATAACAAAAACCAGACATAGCAATAAAAATGTCAGTTACCCACAGAGTTAAAAGCCAGGGAGTAAAAATAGGTTTTTAATCAGGACTTAAAAACTGGCACTGATGTACGGATGGCTGTAAACACTCACCGTTGTACCTCTTTTGACCTCCATTGTAAATTTCAATGACAATTTGAAGCAAAAAGTTCACATCTGAATTCAACTCTCAATGAAACCAGTACTCTCAAATCGTGTGTCAGGATTGGATTTTTTCTTGTTTGTGGAGGACTGGCCAATCAGATACTGTTTATCTGTTTTGTTCTTCATTTGAGGTCTGCCACTTAACCTGTGCAGTTTAGACCTTTTTATTTAATTATTTTTGTTTTCAAGGAGAACTGTTCCTCCCTTCATCGCCCCGCGGTGCATTTTCTATGCGTTAGTGATTCATAAGTCAGTGTCAAGTTTCATAACAAACAAATATTAAAAATCCTCTCAAATGGTCAGCACTACAAATAAATGAAACAGTCAGTGTTGAAAGAAAATCTATTTTTTTGTTGTTGTTGTTGTTGTTGTTTGCTTTTTCGGGGGGGGGGGGGGTTGCTCAAGACGACTTTTTGAAATTACTTTATGGGAAGCAAAATATAAAGAATTGAGGGGTGGTTTGAGACTTTTGCACAGAACTGTATATGTCTAAACGACAGGTGAGATGCTACTGTGTGATTGGCTGATTAGATATCCGCTTCGAAGAGGAGGTGACGAAGTGTCCCTAACAAAGTGGAATCGTAAGTCTGTGATTAACGCGCTTATACGACTTCGGAACTTCTAGGTAGTATTGTTTCTGGCTAATATTTCTTAGCTGCTGGCATAATAATAAACGTTACACGGGTACACGTGGTTTCACCGCCTTTAAATTCGCCTTTGATGCTAATCAGAAACATAAAAATGATGCTGTGTCCTTGATCCTTGTCCTTCAGCTCCTCAACAAACGTCCCGAACGATCACGTCAAACACAGCGCCGTGTACAGTCAGTCCGCTCTGTGCATATTTTATGCGTACACTGTCTCCACGTCTCCAAAAGCTCCTGTTCACAGGTGACACTGTACAAACAAGATTATGGATGTGCCACTGTCCTGTCAAAATACATTAAGACTCAGCGCTGACGGACATTCTGGGAGACTTTGATGTGGCTGCGGCTGTAAGAGCGCGGATTCGCTCTGGTCCTATCATCCTCTTGGTGAGGTGAAGAGCGTCAACGGCGGGGCAGAGCTTTGCGCGTTCACGCGAAACCTATAAACGGACGTGGCGCGCGGAGAGCTGTGAGTAGTGTGTGGAGAAATGAGGAGAGAATAACGGCGGCAGAGGATGGCATCTACAGCGCCATGGGAGATAATCTGATGACACATGCAACAGAAATGCTGCAAATGCCATCTGCACAAACTTTTTTCTCTGTGTTCTGAAGACACGGCAGCTCTTCAACTTTGCCCTACGAGGTGATATGTGAGAAGGAGAGGCCAACCATGCAGCTGAATGAGTCTGGGGTTCAAACGGTGGCACCCGAGCCATGTCAGCAACAAATACTACAGGACGACTACAATGGGAACTGCAGCGAAGGTTCCACCACTAACATGTCACTGCACTGCTGGCTGCAGCTCCTCACCAAGGAATCTATCATGGAAATTCAAGGAGACAGCTCCAGCGTAGTGGTACGTGTGATGATAGCGTGTGTCTACTCTATCGTCTGCGCTCTGGGGCTGGTGGGGAATTCACTGGCTCTGTATCTGTTGCACTCCCGTTACAGGCAGAAGCAGTCGTCCATCAACTGCTTTGTGATGGGGCTGGCTATCACAGATCTACAGTTTGTTTTGACCTTGCCTTTCTGGGCAGTGGACACAGCCCTGGACTTCCGCTGGCCGTTTGGTCGTGTGATGTGCAAACTCATCAGCTCTGTCACCACCATGAACATGTATGCCAGTGTATTCTTCCTCACAGCTATGAGCGTGGCACGTTATTACTCCATCTCCTCCGCACTGAAGATACACAGCCGACGGACAGCAGCTGCCAGAGCCAGGTGGACCAGCCTGTGCATCTGGGCTGTTTCTTTGCTGGCCACTTTGCCTCATGCCATCTACTCCACCAGTGCCCAAGTATCTGATGAGGAGCTTTGCCTGGTGCGCTTCCCAGACTCTGGCAGTTGGGATCCACAGCTCCTTCTGGGTCTATATCAGCTTCAAAAGGTCCTAGTAGGTTTCCTTATTCCTCTAGTTATAATCACCGTCTGCTATCTGCTGCTGCTTCGCTTCATCCTAAGCCGGCGCATTGCAGGTGCAGCGGGCCCAGAGGCAAACCAAAGCCGGCAAAAGCGTCATTCCAAAGTGACTAAATCCATTGTCATCGTAGTTCTCTCCTTCTTTCTCTGCTGGCTTCCTAATCAGGCACTGACACTGTGGGGTGTGCTCATAAAGTTTGACCTTGTGCCCTTCAGCAAAGCTTTCTACAATGCACAGGCCTATGCTTTCCCTCTGACTGTTTGCTTGGCGCACACCAACAGCTGCCTCAACCCTGTGCTCTACTGCCTGATCCGCCGGGAGTTTCGGGCAGGCCTCAAGGAACTTCTCCTGCACGCCACGCCATCTTTCAGGAGCCTGACTCATCTGCTGCGTCGCAAGGCCAAAGTGGCTGAGGCACCACCTGTTTTGGTGCTGGTCCAAATGGATGTCTGACTGGGATGACTGGGGAACTCGAAACATTCCACCTGCGGTACTATTGATCTGTTTACCAAGAGGGCATATGTCTCACCTACTCTGTCGATGCTGAAAATCGCATTTCTTTAAAAAAACAAACAAAAAAAATGCAGAATTATAATGTACTGCACGGTAGGATGTGCCTCACTTCTACTGTGTTTCTCAAGATTTTCTCTGCATCACATATTTCTGTTGTTACAGTTGTTCACTGTTTCAGTCTCCCCGCTTCTGTCGAGCAATACTGCTCTCGTGTCATGGACATGTATAGCTGTTAATCCAAAGTGAGATTCAAATAGTTGCAGCACTCAGGCGTAATTTTTTTTTTATGCATACTGGTAAATTACTGTGTTTGTGTTTGTTTACTGGTACAAGTGTGTAATTCTTTCATCAGTATAATCAATGGAACAAATGGAATCAAAATAATTAATTTTAAAAAAACAGGACAGTGATGCTTAGAAGTGTTTGCTTTATTTAAAATATCATAAAAGAAAAGAGCAATTTAATCGCCTGTTGTTGTATCTGTGGAAAAACTAAAGAAATGAGCGCGGGGGGGTGTAGAATTTGTACATTTTATTTTTGTAGATGTATGGAGTAAAATAGTAGTGCTTGTTGCATTGTCCTGGAGAAATGACTCATCTCTTGTGAAAAAATAAAAGGCAAATAAAATGTACAAGAGCTAAAATCAATTTCCTGAGCTTTTCGGGGTAAGGCAGCATGGCATCAAAGACTTCAGCGTAATGAGTGCATAGTTAGTAAACGTCTCCCTTGTGGAAAGCTTTGAGGATTAGGACTTGAAGTGATCCATTTAAGATTTTATACCCCTGTGCAGCAAATAGTATATGATTCATATTTGAACTGAGCACGTATACTGTGTTGTATGCACACAAGATGAAAAATTTACGATCATTATTTCTCTCTGTCTCACTCTCGCTGACCTTAGACAGCCATGCAAATATACTCAGATGCGTTCTTTTTCTTACTTTATATGTGTCAGTCTGAAAATTATGATGAATTATGTCGAATTTCCTCTAAACATCTGCATTATATGTCAGACATTTACTTTAAACCAAAGCATTTTTTCATTTAAAAAAAAGGCATCTCATGGTTGGACAGACCACCAGTGCCACAAACAGCCTTTTTATCTCTGGTAAATTGAACAGATACATATGTTGACTGGAGCTTCTGTGGTCATAGCATCAGCTTTCATACAAGACAGCTGCTAATTTGATGTTTTTTCATTTAAATCATAATGACTGATAATCCTGTAAATAAAATAAAGACTAAATAAAAAACTCAGCTTGAACTATTTTGAATAATTGGGCCAGATCACATTAGAATTCAGAGCCCGTAAGAGGAGAGATAAAAAAGGAAAATAGTCAGAGGTGCTGAGAGCGTGCAAAATAAAGTGGTGCTAATGTTATGTAAACAATCCCACACCGGCAAGAGGGCATCAGACAACAGAGACTCCCTTCTCTGTTCTTTTATTGATGAGCTTTAACTTTCTCATTCTGTGCTTGTGCAGCTCTCCTTCAATCACTAACAACAGCAGCACTGCGCTGCACAAATAATGAACAAAGGTGTTGCTAACTAGACTGCATGTCAGATAGAGGGGGCAGATTTTCTTCGTCTCTTCTGTTGAGAATGGGATTCTCGCTCTTCAGCGCAACTTTTGTGTGAAATGAAGTGTAGCAAAGCCGTAGTCTAAACATAAATACTAAATAAAACACTTGTGTGGTTTGAAATGTCTTTTCAAATTGCTTTGTGGACCTAAGCTGATGCTTAGTGTCATTCTTAGATAGAAGTATATGAAAAATGCCAAACAAAAGCTTTAGGTAAACAATGGCCCCAGACAACCAGAGTTTGCTGCATTGCATTATAGTTTCTATAGACCCTTCAGTGGGTCAGCCTGAACAAGCTGGGAGCAGAATCTGCAGCAAATAACAGAATCAGTGACTTTTGTAATCTTGCCTGGTTATAAATTCACTGAGGAAAGATCTCTGGGCCAATTTTGCCTTCAGAATACCCTAAAGCAGATTAACTGCATATCATGGGCCTTTATTTATATAGCAGAGAAGAACCAACGCACCAGATAAACTAACTTTTCACAGAGCTTTGTATGCAACATTGTTACATCTTGATTGTGCAAAGACATAACTGTATTAGGAAAGCGTGATAGCTCACTTAGCATGAGCGCATTTCAAAATCTCTATGGCTCTCACACCTTGGATTCATCACAGAAAGCCTGCATGATACAGATTTGTACCATCAGGATGTGAGTAAGGCCTGCTGGGCTATCCATAGAAAGGTTCAGAGTTAGACTCGGTTCAGAAAAAAATGACTTGTTTCACGTGAAGTTAAAACTATGATGGTGCTGATAAACAAGTTCCATGTAGATCTACCTATCTATCTATCTATCTATCTATCTATCTATCTATCTATCTATCTATCCATGGGTACCCATATCCACATAAATAATAATACTATATACTATAATAATGATCACACAGCCCACTGCCCTCAGCAGCTCCATTTGGCAACAGAATAAAGATTCCCTTGATATATAATTCCCTTGAAAAACATGCCAGCATGCACTGAATATGGACAGGCTGATGTTACGAAATCAGTTTCACTGTCATGGTCCGCGGCCCGGCGTCCGGGGTGCTGCTGGGATGTCCACGCCCACGAGCGTGGCTGCTAACCCCACACCTGCATCCCATCCCAGGCGATCACCAGGTGGACTATTTAATCCTGCCCTACCTGCTGCTCCACGCCAGTCCGTAGTCGCCTCTCAGCGATCACAACTCGGCGTGTTTTTGTTTTCGAGCCACCTGCCTGTCCACCTGTCCACCTGTCCGCCTGAGATTTGGTTCACATTCAGCTTCGCCGTCTCGACCCCTTTTGGAGCTCCACCCCCCTCTGGTTCACTCGGCCCGGCTATCACCGTGAGACGCACACTCCACCTTCCCTCGTATGCTGCCTTTTTTCCGCACCCCAGTAATCTGTCTCTCTTTTTGTTTTACAGCCTCTCACAGCCCCGCTCTCGGCGTTCCCTGTGCGGTCCCTCGGTTTCTTCTGGTTTCATACGTTGTTTTTCTGGCTACCCTCACGGGACACCTTTAGTTGCAATAAAAATTACTTTCTTTATTCGCTCCTACCCTAGTGTGTGTGTTCTGCTACTGGGTCCTGCCTGCGCTCGGAACTTCGGTTCATGACAGTACGGACTGGCCAGTATGGACCCAGCAGATCCACTCCGCTCCGCTATTAATAAACAGGGCGCTATCCTCGGTCGCCACGATCAGCAGCTCCAGTCTCTCCAAGACCGTTGTCAAGAGCTCAGTGACACTCAGAATAAATTACAAACTAGGCCGTCCGACCCCGTGCACCGCGGCGTGTCGCCTCCGCCGCTGGAACCCTTCCACGGGGAGCTGGACCTGTGTGGGGGGTTCCTTTTCCAGTGCTCCTTGTTTTTCAGTCGCACGCCTCACGCGTTCCCCACGGATACTGCTAAGATCTCCCACTTCGTGGGATTGTTACGGGGGCGTGCTCTAGCATGGGCTGAAGCCTACTTAAATTCTCACCCCATTCGTGATTGCGATTACGATGACTTCCTGGAGGAGTTCCAGGCTACGTTTTCCCCTCCGGTATCGGAGGACGATGCCGCGCAGAAGTTGCTGGGGCTCCGTCAGGGGCGGCGCAGTATTGCGGAGTACCTAGTTGAATTCCGTACTCGAGCGGTCGCCGTGGGTTGGCCCGATTCGGCTCTTCGTGGGTTTTTTTTTACGGTCGTTAAATGACCAGATGAAGGACCAACTAGCTTTTCACGAGGAGACCAGATCCTTTGATGAATTGGCCTCCCTCTCCCGTAGGATTGACAGACGCTTGCGGGAGAGGGATGCCGAGCGGCGGTCTAAGCCTATGGGCTCCGTATTGCGCCCCGGGTTTCGCGTTTCTCCGCCCCCGCCCCCAGCTGCGTGTGCGCGCTCTCCGTCGCCGCCCCCGCCTGAACCCATGCAGATCGGACGCTCTCGGCTTTCTCCGGAGGAGAGGGAACGCCGATTTCGGGCTGGAGAATGTCTGTACTGTGGGAGGCCCGGTCACCGCATCGCTGTTTGCCCGGTCCGCCCAAACAACCCGGCCCACCGGTGAGTCCGGGGATACGGGTGGGCAGCACTCTAAGCACTACTAGACCCCGATTGTTACTGTCCGTTACTATCGTGACTTCTAATAAGACTTTTACATGCCCCGCGTTAGTGGACTCCGGGGCTGAACAGAACCTTATGGATGAGAAGCTGGCTAAGAGGCTAGCTGTGTCTCTTACTCCACTCGAACCGCCCATCCCTGCGTCTACATTAAACAACCAAGTGTTTGCATACATAACTCACCAAACCGCACCTGTACGGTTAATCACATCAGGTAACCACCAAGAGCAGCTGTCCTTTTTCACTTTTCCTGCTCCTGACACCCCGCTTATCCTAGGCTACCCCTGGTTACAGAGACATAACCCACACATAGATTGGGCCGGAAAAAGTATCGCGAGCTGGAGTGTGTTTTGTCTGGCGAACTGCCTGAGGTCAGCCGTTCCCTCCGCCTCAACGGAACGGAGGCCCGCCCCGCCACCCGCGCCGGACCTCTCTTCCGTGCCCCCCGACTATCACGATCTCCAGCAGGTGTTCAGTAAAGATGAGGCGCTCTCACTCCCGCCTCACCGTCCATATGACTGTGCTATCGATCTGCTCTCGGGTGCATCGCTGCCCTCTAGCAGATTATACAACCTGTCTCGCCCCGAAAGAGAAACCATGGAGAATTACATCCAGGAGTCGCTAACTGCAGGACGTATTAGGCCGTCATCCTCTCCCGTGGCTGCGGGTTTTTTCTTCGTGGGAAAGAAAGACGGGACGCTCCGCCCGTGCATCGATTACAGGGGGCTGAATGACGTCACCGTCAAAAACAAATATCCCCTCCCACTCATTAGTTCTATTTTTAACTCACTCCAGGGAGCTACGGTCTTCACCAAACTAGATCTGCGGAACGCCTACCACCTGGTACGGATACGTGAAGGCGACGAGTGGAAGACCGCCTTCAATACCCCACTAGGGCATTTTGAATATCTAGTGATGCCGTTCGGGTTAACGAACGCCCCGGCGGTTTTTCAAGCCCTAGTCAACGACGTGTTACGGGATTTCCTGAACGTGTTTGTTTTTGTTTACCTGGATGATATTTTGATTTTCTCCAAGACGCTCGAGGACCATCGCATCCATGTGAGGAGCGTGCTACAACGGCTGCTCGAAAATAGACTGTACGTAAAAGCGGAAAAGTGTGAGTTCCACGCCTCATCCATTTCCTTCTTGGGCTACATCCTCGCTGGTGGGCAGGTGAAGACCGACCCGGTGAAGATCAAAGCAATATTGGAATGGCCGGTTCCGGAGACACGAAAGAAGCTTCAGAGCTTCTTGGGGTTTGCGAATTTTTATCGCCGTTTCATTCGAAACTACAGCCAGGTGGCCGCGCCTCTCACCCAAGGTGTCTTTCACATGGTCCCCTGAGGCCCACGCAGCCTTCGCTAAATTGAAGCGATTATTCACGTCCACACCCATTCTGACCCATCCTGACTCTTCTAAACAGTTTGTTGTTGAGGTCGACGCATCTGATGCGGGAGTCGGGGCGGTTCTTTCCCAGCGGTCTGGGCCCCTGAACAAACTCCGGCCGTGCGCCTTTTTCTCACGCCGACTCACCCCCGCGGAGAGGAATTACGACATCGGCGACAGGGAACTCCTAGCGGTAAAACTCGCATTGGAGGAATGGCGTCATTGGCTGGAGGGGACCGAACAGCCCTTCGTTATATGGACGGATCATAAAAATCTACTGTACCTTAGAACCGCCAAGAGGTTAAATCCCCGTCAAGCTCGCTGGTCCCTATTCTTCGCCCGCTTCAACTTCACACTCTCCTATCGTCCCGGGTCACGAAACATCAAACCCGATGCGCTCTCCCGTCTGTATTCCCCCGACAGCGAGGCGCCCCCCCCCGCCACCATCCTGCCTGCCTCCTGCGTGGTGGGTGCTCTCACCTGGGAGATTGAGGAGACCATTCGCCAAGCGCTCCCGGGGGACCCTGACCCAGGGACTGGACCGCCAGGACGGCGCTTCGTTCCCGCCGCCGCCCGGGGAGCAGTCATCCACTGGATCCACACAGCACGATTCGCGTGCCACCCGGGCGTGAGCAGAACGGCGCGCCTCCTCAGCAGACACTTCTGGTGGAAATCGCTACTACGGGACGTGAGGGACTACGTGTCTGCCTGTGCCGTCTGCGCTCGTAATAAATCATCCACGAAACATCCCATGGGCCAGCTCCACCCACTCACTACTCCCCACCGGCCCTGGTCTCACATCTCGCTCGACTTTGTTACCGGTCTCCCCACCTCTTCTGGAAAATGTGTCATCCTCACCGTTGTGGATCGGTTTTCTAAGGCCGCCCACTTCGTCCCGCTAGCCAAGCTGCCCTCGGCTGCTGAGACTGCCCAAGCGTTAGTCACGGAAGTCTTCAGGCTCCACGGAATTCCCCTGGACATTGTCTCCGATCGCGGTCCCCAGTTCACCTCACAAGTGTGGAGGACCTTCTGCTCCATTCTCGGCGCCAAGGTCAGTTTGAGTTCCGGTTTCCACCCGCAATCCAATGGGCAAACTGAACGCCTTAATCAGGAGCTGGAGACTATGCTGAGGTGCGTAGCCAGTCAAAACCCCTCCTCCTGGGTTACTTACCTGCCCTGGGTGGAGTACGCCCACAATACTCACACCTCGTCCTCCACCGGCTTCTCTCCTTTCGAAGCGTCCCTCGGGTATCAGCCTCCGCTCTTCCCGGAAGAGGACCTGTCCCTCTCCGTCCCGTCGGCCCCTCATCACCTCCGGCGCTGCCAACGTGTGTGGCGCTGCGCTCGCCGCGCCCTCCTGCGCGCAAAGGAACGACAGGCGCACTACGCCGATCGTCGCCGCGCCCCAGCCCCTGACTACCAGCCGGGACAGAAGGTTTGGTTGGCTGCTGGGAACATCCCGCTCCGGGGCACGTCCCGCAAACTGGCTCCCCGTTTCATCGGGCCGTACGAAGTGGACCGAGTCATCAACCCGGTGGCAGTCAGGCTCCGGCTTCCGGCCTCTCGGCGTGTGCATCCCACGTTCCATGTATCTCAACTTAAGCCGGTCCGCCTCAGCCCCCTGTGCCCTCCTTCCGAGCCCCCTCCTCCCGCCCGGCTCGTCGGCGGCCATCCGGCCTATGCGGTCCGGCGGATCCTGGATGCGCGCCGGCGCGGGCGCGGCTGGCAGTATCTTGTGGATTGGGAGGGGTACGGCCCCGAGGACCGCCTCTGGGTCCCGCGCTCCTTCATTCTGGACCCTCGTCTCATCTCTGCTTTCCGTGCTTCTCTCCGCAGGCGGGGTCCCGGCCGGTCGCCTGGGGGCGACCCTTGAGGGGGGGGTACTGTCATGGTCCGCGGCCCGGCGTCCGGGGTGCTGCTGGGATGTCCACGCCCACGAGCGTGGCTGCTAACCCCACACCTGCATCCCATCCCAGGCGATCACCAGGTGGACTATTTAATCCTGCCCTACCTGCTGCTCCACGCCAGTCCGTAGTCGCCTCTCAGCGATCACAACTCGGCGTGTTTTTGTTTTCGAGCCACCTGCCTGTCCACCTGTCCACCTGTCCGCCTGAGATTTGGTTCACATTCAGCTTCGCCGTCTCGACCCCTTTTGGAGCTCCACCCCCCTCTGGTTCACTCGGCCCGGCTATCACCGTGAGACGCACACTCCACCTTCCCTCGTATGCTGCCTTTTTTCCGCACCCCAGTAATCTGTCTCTCTTTTTGTTTTACAGCCTCTCACAGCCCCGCTCTCGGCGTTCCCTGTGCGGTCCCTCGGTTTCTTCTGGTTTCATACGTTGTTTTTCTGGCTACCCTCACGGGACACCTTTAGTTGCAATAAAAATTACTTTCTTTATTCGCTCCTACCCTAGTGTGTGTGTTCTGCTACTGGGTCCTGCCTGCGCTCGGAACTTCGGTTCATGACATTCACTCCGGTTCTTTTTTATTCCTTGAGGCATCCAGAGACGGCGCCGGGGCTCTCTGTCCTGGTTGTTGTGTCCTTGGGCAAGACACTTTACCCTACCGCCTACTGGTGTTGGCCACAGGGGCCGATGGTGCGGTATGGCAGCCTCGCTTCTGTCAGTCTACCCCAGGGCAACTGTGGCTACAACTGTAGCTTGCCTCCACCAGTGTGTGAATGTGAGAGTGAATGAATAATGGAATTGTAAAGCGCTTTGGGTGCCTTGAAAAGTGCTATAGAAATCCAATCCATTATTATTATTACTATTATTATTATTATTATTATTATTATTATTATTATTATTATTATTAACATATTACAAACACTGAGACCCCCACTCTGCATCCACTGGGCCATTGGCCCCTTGTTGACTTACATTGACAGATAAGCATGTGGAGAGTCTCCTGCAAACCTGCTTCTAAGTTATAACAATTATGAGTTTTTATTAAAGGTACAAGCATCAGCAATCCCCAACTGTAGCTTCCTGTCTCCTTTTATGACAGGCAGACCCCCAGTGTACATAAATTCCTTTCCTGTCACAGGCTGGGTCTCCGACCCAGCACTCTGAGTTTTCTTTGTATTTTTTGATATGTTATTTTTGTGTTATTTCCTATTTTGCCTTTAGTTTAGGCAGTTATTGGTTATTGTTCCTGGGTTTTCTATGTTTTGGGGTTTGGTATTTATTCATCACGTATTAGGTCTGTTAAGTTGTGTTGTCATGTTTAGTTTTAGTATTTCCTGTTTTATTCTGACAATGTCATGTGTTCTCTGTTAATTGTATTTAGCTTTTCTCTCCTGGTCCTGTCATTAGGTTTATGGCTGTCAGCTGTTTCCCCGTATGTTTCCACTTCCCCTGATCACCTCATGTCTGTATTTAAGCCTTTTGTTTTCTTCATGCCATTGTCGGGTCGTCTGTTTATTCTGCCCTAGTTCTAGCCTGGTTCTGTTTATTTGACCTCAGTCTTAGTTTCGGTTTTCGTCTGTTATGTATTATTAGTCTTAGTCATGGTCTTTGCTTGTTATTTTCCACCACAGTCATAGTTTAGGTTTTGGTCTCAGTACCGTTTTAGTATTTTGTTTCTTAGTGTCTTGTCAGTTTACTTTGGTTTCCTGGTTTACTTCTGCCGTCTTCTAATAAAGCCTCACCTTTCTGTTAAAACCTTACTACCCCTCGTCGTCATCTGCTTTTGGGTCCTGTTTCCACACACATCGGCGCACCCCGCCGTGACATTTCCCTCTACACAATTACACACACTCTCAAGCCTACAGCTAAGCCAAACGGAAACACAGACAAATCCTTCCCTATTCCTCTCATCTACTGCTGGACCCTTTTATCTAAGCAAATTTAACACATTGTATTCTAATAATTGTTTTCTTGTACTCACACTGACCTGAGAGGACAGATTTAGATTATGAATATATTGATATATTGCAAAGCCAGTCAGTGCAAAGTAAGAAGTAACTTCTCATTTTTAGGAAATGAAAATGAAGAGACTCAGGACATGAAGGACAGGTTCATTAGCAGAAAAGCTAAGGCATCTGAAACACTCTCAGCTCTTAGTTCTGCTGCTTTTATCCTTATACTTCATTATGCATTGATTGCAAAAGATCCGACGGGGTGTGTGTGTGTGTGTGTGTGTGTGTGTGTGTGTGTGTGTGTGTGTGTGTGTGTGTGTGTGTGCTTTTTTCTTTTTTGTTCTTCAGTTTCCAAGAATGCGATTATCTGAGCTCTTAACATAGATAAAAGACTCACCCAAAGTCCCAAAGCATCTTTTGTCCACCTTTCCATCTTTCTCTCTCTCTTATGACCTCTAACACGTGGAAGGGCACTGCACAACCAGGAGGTTATTGCGTTTTAACAGTAAGCTAATAGACTTAACAAAATGCACTTAACTGCCATTAATGAAAGGCCATTTGATCAATACTCATCTAAATTCTCCCTGGGACATAATGTGATAGTTGAAGGTTGCACAACACCATTGGTGCTGACCTTTCTCTGATGCTTAATGATAGCCTGACAATGCTTGTATCGCTAGAATATTTAATTTTCCCTCATTAGCAGACTCATCAAACACAGCATTGACTTTTTCAGCTGTGGATGGGATATTTTAGGAGTGGTGTTTATCCCGCATAGTGTTGAAAGAGATCCCATGCACCCTATCTGTGCATGCCGGGCAATAAACTGAGCTGATCATGAAATGTGCTGGGGTTATCATATATGCAGGAAATGTTAGTTCCTAATTTGATCAGTGTAAGAGAATGGAGCATAAGAAGATTCCTGGTGAAAATCCCCCCAAACACACACGCCAGGTCTTTATCGCAGTCACTGTGTGTACTGGCACTAATTTCTTTTGTCATTTCCTTTTTCTCTGTGCCTCTTTGTCTTCTATTGTCATGCACTCTGCTTATCTTCTTCTGGCTGCTCCCGGTCGTCACAGCCGAGCATCTGTTTCCATCTCATACTGTCCCTAGCATCTTCCTCTATAACTTCAGCACTTCTTCACTGCCTCCATAATCCTCCTCTGTGGTCTTCTTGCTTTTTCTCCAGCCTAGCAGCCCCATATTCAGCATCCTTTATCTATTCATTAAAAATTATTTTCCATTTATCTGAAAGGGTACTCATAAATTCGCTTAACAAAAATAATATTCAATTTACTCTCACAAACCTGCCAGGCTATAATTTATTATCATTCAAAGCAACAAATTATACTTTGTGCAAGCATTTTGCATATGTGTGTGTGTGTGTGTGTGTGTGTGTGTGTGTGTGTGTGTGTGTGTGTGTGTGTGTGTGTGTGTGTGTGTGTGTGTGTGTCCTACTGCTTGGACTATAATTTAATTACTTGTCATTTTTCCCTCTTTCACCAGTGATAGACATAAAGCTACATTAGGTCACACACAAGAAGGCTTATCTTTTTGAGATTCATTTATCATACGATTATCATATCAACAGATCTCTGTTATCTCGAGAACTAAGTCCACAACAAAACTACAACCTAGCAATTAGTCATAGTACCATGTAATCCCAGTCATCAGATACACGGTGTCAAGTCTGGTGAGGAACTTTGTCGCATGGAGTCACACAAACCACCTGCAACTCAACACCTCAAAGACTAAGGAACTGGTTGTGGACTTCGGGAGGTCCAGAGAAGGTCCACTGCCGGTTCAGATAGAGGGGGAGGAGGTGGAGGTGGTCAACAAGTACAAGTACCTCGGGCTGTGGGTGGACAATAAACTGGACTGGTCATGCAACACAGAGCACCTGTATAAAAAAGCCCAAAGCCGACTGTACTTCCTCAGGAGGCTGAGGTCTTTTAACATCTGCAGGAAGCTCCTGAGAATGTTTTACCAGTCGGTGGTTGCTGGAGTACTTTTCTATGCTGTGGTGTGCTGGGGGAGCAGCACAGCAAAGAAGGACTCATCCAGGCTGGAGAAACTGATCAGGAGGGCTAGCTCTGTGGTCGGCATGAAGCTGGACACTTTGGTGACAGTGGCAGAGAAAAGGACATTAAAGAAACTGATGGACATTATGGACAATGCCAGGCATCCTCTGCACACGGCCATAAACAACCAGAAGAGTCTGTTCAGTGACAGGTTGCTTCTCCCCAAGACAAGAACTAACAGACTTAAAAACTCCTTTGTCCCACACGCCATCAGACTGTTTAACTCCTCTCTGGAGGGGAGAGGGAGGGGAAACAGGAGGACAAAGGAGGGAACAACTAAGCTGTAGTGCCTCTTCACCTCACTGTACAATACCTTGTGCAATACCTTTTGTAAATAGTCAACAGTGCAATAGACTCAATACTTGAAATGTGCAATTCACTTGTATTTTTATTTTTTATTCCTATTTATTCTATTTATCCCCTTTGTATATTTTATTTATATTTGTTTCTGTATTTATATGTGTGTGTGTGTGTGTGTGTGTGTGTGTGTGTGTGTGTGTGTGTGTGTGTGTGTGTGTGTGTGTGTGTGTATATATATATATATTTATATATATATAACAATTCTGTAACTGTAACTTCGGTCGTTGCTGTGCTTTTTTTGGAAATCGAATTTCCCAGAGGAACCCACCCGAGGGATTAATAAAGTTCTATCTTATCTTATCTTATCTTAAGTATGTGATGTCATTCAGTTACTAAACCAATGACAGTTTTATTAACAAGCTCCTCTACACTGCACTTTTGAATAGGGATTAACAGACAACTCAAAATTTTAAAATGTGCCTGCGTTAATGCAGGTTTATGGTGCTCGTGCAATATGATCTTAGAAGAAAACAGAAGACAGGATGAAGGTCAAATGTGAAAGAAGCCTGAGAAGCAGCTGAAACCAGTATCTCCTCCTCAGTGCATTTTAATTTTCAGGTTGTTCTAAAGTCCCCTGCTTTTATTTCCTTCATCTGCCTATTAACAAAATGCATAGTGATTTTGATTTTTCGGTTTTTTTTCTTCAACTGTGGGATTAGGTGAGATGCTGGCAAGGAGAGAAGATGATGGCTAATTTACAGTTAAATGAGCTTGTGTAATAATAAGAGTGGCTACATGCTCTAGCGAGGAGTGAGACACCAAAGGCAGGTGGCAGACTGAACAGAAAGCAGAACATTATGATGCTCCGTAAATGGGCTGCACCTGCTTTGATGATTTTGCACTGGGGCGAAGTGGTCAGTGGGTGAGTGGGTGACTCACGGACACTGAATTGTTACAGCAGTGACTCATATCAACTAAAAGTCCATCACTGAACAAAACCAAAACCATGCCCCTACCTCTCTAACTATTAGACTCCATTTTCACATTGGATAGATTCCTTTGAAACGTTGTGGAATTGCTAGGCCACAGTCTATCCCTCTAAAGAATGCACGCATTGCTACGTGTGTCTATCAGAGTGCGAACATCAAATTCCACATAGATCTAATGATATATACACATATGCTTTAATCTTAGTAAAACTTTCTCCTCTCTCTTAACTTGTCTCACTCTCTGTTTGTTTAAGTCAGTCAACTGTCTTGTCAGCTTTGCATCCTTCATGATACCATATACTGCAGAGACCGTGGAGAACAAGATTCAAGAATCCCGATTTCTTTTGTTGCCCCCCAGGGGAAACAAGTCAGTGTCAGCAGCTCCTCGTTGAACCTGAAATCCCTGCATATTAAGGATGGAGGCTGAGTTGTGTTGTTGTTCAGGGAACATCCCAAAAATAGATCAGAAAATTCCCAAGGTAATTTGGGGGTTATGTTCACCGGGAAGTCTTAAGTTCAACTGGAGAGTAATTTCAGGGAAAACAGAGTAAATATTAGAACCGTGAGAATCTACAGCAATGCAAATGGCCGTGTGTAGCGGTACTTATGAACAGGGCTGCTGTTTGACAGATGTAAACTTTACCAGGACTACCACCTTTGTTTAAAGAGTCAGCATGCTGACATTTGCAAAGGGTCTTTTTGTGGAACATTTATACACGGACCTGTGTGGCTCCCAGCTCCCAGAGAGTGAGACCAGGTCCAGTGCTGGAGGATTTTGTTAAATGGTGTCAGGAGGCAGTTAAACTTGTCTAAGTCAAAACATACAATCAGATTTTTGAAAACATACTAGACATCACATCCATTAAGGGTCCGATGGTGGAATGTGTTCAGTTTTCTATATCTTGAAACAATTACTGATTTAAAACTGAACTTTGAAGTGAAGTGTGAAGCTGTGCAAAGGGACACCAGCATCTGTCCTGGTTGAGGAAACTTGACTTCCACGCTAACAAAGTTGTAAGAATTTTATTATATTATGTTTTTATTGCGTCTTTTTCATCCTTTTCCTTAATATCACGGTTTGGATGCTTCTCTGTAAAGAACAAAAACTAACTGAGTGAAACTGTTACATGTACTAAACGCTGCTTGACTATGCTGTATTATGTTTATCTGTAGTTTGTTGCATGTGTTTGCCTTGGAAATATGCATGTGCATGTCAATGAATGACTGATCCACTGCAGAGCAAATCTACCAACAGATACACATAAAGCAAGTCTCAACAAGAACCTGTGGCAAGTACAGACACAAACACAATCAGGAAACCTCCATTTATTCATATTTTGTTTACAAGGAGCCAGACTTCAGCAATAGTTCTTCCGGGCTGGAGAGATTTAACATATTTCTTTAGACACTGACTGCTTTTCACTCATTTTCAGTCCAGCCTGTGTACCTGACATTTTCTTTGTTGATATCATTCTTTTTGGGCCTGTTCCCTTCATTAGATACACTCAACAAAAATATAAACGCAACACCTTTGTTACTGCTCCCATTCCCCATGGGATGGACGTAGAGACCTAAAATTCATTCCAGATACACAATATAACCATCCCTCCCAAACAGTGCTCACAAATCAGTCCAAATGTGTGGTAGTGGGCACATCTGCTATATTGAGATAATCCATCCCACCTCACAGGTGTGCCACATCAGGATGCTGATCTGACATCATGAGTAGTGCACAGGTGTACCTCAGACTGCCCACAACAAAAGGCCACCCTGGAATGTGCAGTTTTGTCTCACAGCAAAATGCCACAGATGCCACAAGCAATGAGGGAGCGTGCAATTGGCATGCTGACAGCAGGAATGTCAACCAGATCTGTCGCCCGTGCATTGAATGTTCATTTCTCAACCATAACCCGTCTCCACAGGCGTTTCAGAGAATATGGCAGCACATCCAACCGGCCTCACAACCGCAGACCTCGTGTAACCACACCAGCCCAGGACCTCCACATCCAGCAGGTTCACCTCCAAGATCGTCTGAGACCAGCCACCCAGACAGCTGCTGGAACAATTGGTTTGCACAACCAAACAATTTCTGCACAAACTGTCAGAAACTGTCTCAGGGACGCTCAACTGCATGCCCGTCGTCCTCATCGGGGTCTTGACCTGACTCCAGCTCGTCGCCGTAACAGACTTGTGTGGGCAAATGCTCACATTCGATGGCGTCTGGCACGTTGGAGAGGTGTGCGCTTCACGGATGAATCATGGTTCACATTGTTCAGGGCAGATGGCAGCTGAGAATGTCCCAGTTCTTGCATGGCCAGCATACTCACCGGACATGTCACCCATTGAGCATGTTCGGGATGTGCTTGACCGGCGTATACGACAGCGTGTACCAGTTCCCACGAATATCCAACAACCTCGCACAGCCATTGAAGTGGAGTGGACCAACATTCCACAGGCCACAATTGACAATCTGATAGACTCCATGCGACGATGTGTTGCACTGCATGAGGCAAATGGTGGTCACACCAGATACTGACCGGTTCTGGGTCCCCAGACCCCCAATAGCGCAAAAAACTGCACATTCCAGGGTGGCCTTTTGTTGTGGGCAGTCTGAGGTACACCTGTGCACTACTCATGATGTCAGATCAGCATCCTGATGTGGCACACCTGTGAGGTGGGATGGATTATCTCAATATAGCAGATGGGCCCACTACCACACATTTGGACTGATTTGTGAGCACTGTTTGGGAGGGATGGTTATATTGTGTATCTGGAATGAATTTTAGGTCTCTACGTCCATCCCATGGGGAATGGGAGCAGTAACAAATGCGTTTATATTTTTGTTGAGTGTAGTTGACAGGAGAGACATGCAACAAAGGTCCTTGGGTCAGACTCAAACCCAGGTTGCTGCTTTTGAGCCTTGCAGTGTGTGGTAGACATAGTCATCTCACTCACTCGCCAGTGAGCTAAACTAGCATGTGCATCTGACATCTGGGTTTTTGTTTAACTGTTTGTTGAACCACTTAACATTGACCTCATTCAAGCATAAAAACGGCCACTAACTCAGGAGATGAACCTGTGTTGTGTCTACAGACAACAAGAACCAATTTTAAATTGCATCTCAGCAGCCTGTCACGAAAGCACAATTTGTCCCCATTTTTTCTGTTGGATCTATGAAAATGTCAAACATAACACAGTTTGACAGGCATATGTTGTATTTATACACCAACAAGATGACTTCTAAAGGTCTATAAGCACATGTTGGCTTATCTCTGCATGGCCACAGTGTGTCTTTTGAGGAAACAGGACAAGTGGAGGAAAAATTAATGATGAACAGCATCTCAAAGTCATCTCGTGAAACAGGAAAAAGAAAATCCAGCAAAGACCTGACACAGGACCTTAGAGATGCATGAACTTCCATCTATTATTCACCAAAGCCTTATCACAAGTGGTTTCACTGCAGGAGTGTCTGGAAGGAAATTATTTTTAAGGAAGGTTAATGATGCAAAAAGCCTGAGGTATAGCAAATTATGTAAGAAGTGGACTGAAAATCAGTGACAACAAACCTGATGCAGTGATGAATCCAAATGTGAACATTTTTGTTCAAATTGTCATGAATATGCACAGAAGAGGTCGGGAGAGAGGTACAGCAGTAATTGTCTACAGCCATCTGTCACACAAGGTAAAGGCTCTGTCATGGTTTGGGGATGCATAACAGCCAGTGCACTTGGGGATCTTATCAAAACTGATGAAATTATGAGCACATAAAAGCACTGCCCTCTATGCAATAATCTAGACAAAAGCATCTGACTGGTAACTGTTTCATTTTTCTGCATGGCAATGATCCCAAACACACTGTCCTTTGCAAAGAAAATACAGTCATGGATCGGCCTCCTCAGAGCTCGGACCTCAACATTACTGAAGCAGTGTGGGATCATCCTGACAGAGAACAGGACAAACGGCAGAAACACCCAAAGAAGAGTTTTGAAGTTCCTTTGAAGCCCGGAGAACTATTCCTGTAGATCCTCACAGAGATGACAGAGAGCTGCTCAGAGTTCAGACTGTGCTGAAGGTAAAGGTGTTCACACCAAACCTGGTGGAAGTGTCCAAGTCTCCTGACTTATTTTCCACTTTCCCACCAAAACATAAAGCAACGAGCGATGGCTTAAGGCTATCGCACAGTGCTTTAGGTTTGCCTTTACAACATGGTTAGCAAAGGATGAAACACTAAAAATGTGAAGGTTATTTTCAGTCCTTCCTGTTTGCCGTCATTATGTTTCAGTCATGTTGACATATTTTGTACTGGGATTTGTGAATTTTAATGTTCAATAAATTAAAAATGCTCAGAAACAGGCAGTGACTGAGACAGTAAAGGTAAAGGAAAAAAAAGAGCAACATGTTTTTACTGTTTTTAGCCCACAGCATATTAATTACTTAATATTGAGGGAAGCAGCGATGAGCAGAGAAGCAATTCAGCAGGGAAGAGTCGCCATGGAAACTTAATTTGGTCATGTTACTTTTTTAAATGAATAAAACAGTTTTGTCATATCAATTTTTACACTTGCACTTACTCGATGTGATAAAACATTTCAGAGAGCACAGGTAACAGGGAGAGCTGAGCTGATGCAAAGAGATGGTTACCAAGGAGAAGCCAAGCCATGCTCCATAATTTTAGATTAAATCTGAGTAGTTGTTGTTTTTTAAATACTTGATCCATCTCCACAGAATAATAATACATGAAAAAGGACAAAGAATGCATCACCACTATAACCAGGATCTTCATAGAGTAGTTTTATTATTTTAATCTTTGAAGGTTTTCTGTACACGAGTGATTCGGTCCATCTCTTTGCATGTCACGATTTATAAAAGAAATGTGGATAAAACGTCAGTTACTTAACCAAAGTCAAACCTTTATTATGATGAGCAAAAGTCCAAAAGGCAGCTGAAAACAAAGTCTATCCAAAATATGAAAGGAGTCATGGTACAGTTAGTACAATGTACAAGACAAACTGAGAGATCAGGTACATACAATCACTCTGAGGGCAAATGGAGAATGAGACACAGCTGCAGAACAAATGCACCTAAACTAACCTAAACTCGGGATAATAAAGCAAGGGAAATAAACTGAAACATAAGAGCCAAAGACCTACTAAAATAAAACAGGAAATAAGTAAACACATGGCATCAAACACAGAAACGCTGACTTGACACGCAGGACACAAGGCAGGAAAATAAACAAAATATTTGACCCTGAATTGGATAAGCAGAATAGAATGATGAATGAATGGATAAAAAAAAATAACTTTTCATGACAAATAAAAATACAGTAGAGATAAAGATCATTACCTGTTTTCACAGCCGGGATTGCAAACTTATACCTGAATTTTCACAATGTTTTCCTTTTCTGAAGTACCACGCATGCAAATAAGTGTATATGTAATATTACTTTACAGAGCTTTAAAAGGTATTGATTCTGCAGCTGCAAGTATTTTTACTCGCACTGAACCATCTAGGTCACCATTAATAATCTAATGACATCATTAAAAGCTGCATGAAGCTGTCCTAAAGTTGCTTGTCTCATTTGTTCACAAGCATGCAATATTCAAAGGTGTACCGCATGCTCTGAATAGTAACATCTACATTTGCACAAGATCCCACAGACGCTAAGATTATCCACCACTTCTCTTAGCTGCTTGTACAATTCCTGGTCATGGGGGCTGGAACCCATCATCTGTCAGTGGGCGACAGGTCGACAGCATATCGCGGTTTAACACAGAGTGACAGATCATCATTCACACTCACATTCACTCCTACTATCACCAATTAACTTAAGACGCATGTCTGTGAGAGGAAGCCCAGAGAAAGAGGTACAGGGAGAACAGCCAGCCAGTGGATTCAAACCCAGAACCTTTTTTGCCTTGAGGCGACAGTGCTAAACGCTTCACTAATGTGCAAAATACTTCACTAAAGTGCCACCCACAGTGGCATATTTTATTTTATTTCATTTATAGAAGATAGGAGGTCAAAATAAGACTAGTTTAGCAACAATACATCAAGGAGTTGGTGAGATCTGACTGCAATTAGTATTTAGCAGCTTTTATTCTGATTTGAACCCTCATTGCTTAATGCAGTGGTTCCCAAACTTTTTTTGCTGGGCCCCCCTTTGTTTTTCAAGAAAAATGTTCGCGCGCCCCGCGTGCGCACGCACACGCACGCACACATCCTCCAACCACACACACACATATTTTGCTCCATTGCGGTTTATTTCACACCTCAAACATTTAGTAAACAATTAAGCAAATACAAGTAAACTGCAATAAATTACAGGTAGTAAGAAAATAAACTACTAACTCTTTTACGCTACGTCCACACCTACACGGGTATATTTGAAAAAGGAGCTGTTTCGTCCACACGTAAACGGCGTTTCGAATCACCGAAAACTGAGATTTTTTTAAACTCCTTTTTTGCGTTTACGTGTGGATGAGGAATAGAGAGTTCGTCGTGCAACGTCAAAGGTATGTGCCTCTTTTCACGTCATGCTGTGCGTCACGTTATTGTTTACATGAGATGAATTAGAATAGCAGATAGAGACAAAATACTGTTAATCTGACTATCTGCAGGTTTTACACGCTTACATATACACACGCAGTTACTGTCCCTCTATTTACAAAGACAGAGGCATCACGATGTGATTATTTTACGTGTAGTTGTTTTTTCCTGTGTAATAATATTCAACATTGCTATCAATACATTTTTCAAAAAATGCCTCTCTGTGCAAAATGGATTTAAAAACATGAACAACTGTGGGATACTGTTTGTCCGTGATTTGAATCGGGGAACAAATTGTGGCAGGATGAGCCTGATATTATTTGTATCCCACTGTAACTTTACTGTATAAAGAGCTGACATCTCCAAAATGTCAGGAGTAGTTAGTGAGTAGAATGTGTATGGAAGCCCGTTTCCGCCACTAAAAAAAAAAAAAGGATCCATAACTCAAAATTTCGAGTTATTTTCTCGAAATTTCGACATATTAACTCAAAATTTTGAGAAAAGCAACTCGAAATTTCGAGTTAGCGCTGCCAATCAGTAATCTACGTGAATGACGTCATTTCCATGTTACCCGGAAGCTGAAGCCCTCAGCTACAAATGCTACAGCTAAGCTACCGGTATTACATCCAGTCGTGAATGCACAGATTGCTGAGTGTTTTCAGCCTGGCTTCACAAATGATGAAATCCCTGTGTTATTAGCTGAATCACATGGTGTTACTATCAGCAAACATACTTTAATTTGTTGGGATCCGTTTTTGAGTGCGCGGTCCTGCGCCATATGCTTCCGGGTAACAAGAAAGCGACCTCATTCACGTATATTTTTGATTGGCAGAGCTAACTCGAAATTTCGAGAAAATAACTCGAAATTTCGAGTTATGGATACTAGCTTTTTTTTTTTTTTTAGTGGCGGAAACGGGCTTCCATAAATGTGGGATACTGTTTGTCCGTGATTTAAACAGCCCAGCGCTGCTCCCGACAAAGGGAAAAGCAATTCTGCAGGGGAGACCTACCTTGGCACTTGTGCAGGTGAAACCAAAGGGCAGATATGCTTCACCATATTTTCTAGTCTTTGGCTTACAGTGAAATTGGTTTGGAAACATATTCAGCAATGCTTCATCTCCTGCTTTGCGTTTCTAACGCCCCGTGCTAGCAGTGTCCAAGCGTTTTCTTTTTTTTCCCCCCCTTTTCATCCCCCGCCCCCCTGCCATGGCTCTGCGCCCCCCCCCTAGGGGGCGGGCCCCACACTTTGGGAAGGTCTGGCTTAACATCTGGGACCGTTGGTTTCCTTGGTCAACAGAGAACACATGGATATCATGATGACAGATTTTCTGCCAAATTAGATTTTATGTTCCTTTCAAAAATGTTTTACAGGCCACAATTTTCTAATAATCATTAGAAATTAGCCATTACCAGATGAGGACTTAAGTTGTTGATTAGCCTTAAAAAGAAATGAAGGCTGAAGAAAGGTACTGAGCTGCATAACCTTTGGCCTAACTATTTTTTTCAGCCACTCAGATGAGCTTTGAGAGTCTTTGAGTTTCTACCTCGGTCTTCTCAAATAAAAATTATAAGTGAAATTCCTCCAGAGACTGAAAGCTGTGAAATAGACCAACCATATTGCTGCAGTGAATCAAATTTCATTTCTTGCTATTCTCATGGGATTGAGTGCTATCTATCTAAAACATTATCTATGGATAGACAATATTTTCCTGCATTCTATGTCACAGGGCCACAGACCCTCATCCATATCACCATATCTTCCGTGCAATGGTGCAGGACAATAATCTTTTGAAATGTTTTATTCAGCCTCTGCTGCCTGCGGTAGTAAACTAACACGATCTGTCAACATCAAAACTAATAGAGGTGTAAATCCTTGCACCCAATCAAGGACAAATGTGAAACATTTAAATGAATACATGCCGTACACAGAAAGTACAGCCTTGTCCGTTTTCAGTCACTGTAAAAAGTAGATATTTTTAGAGTACAGTCGACTGTTATGTTGGTAAAGAAGCAGGACTTAGCTGCCTAACCTTTGCCCTAACAAGGATATATCACTCTGTGTTTATTCACATACAGATTTACAAGCCTTCTAACATAATGCTGTGTGGTGCAATGGATCACAGATTCTTCTCACTTATTGTTTTGTAAATGTTAACATTGACTTGAGAAATTGGACTTAATCTCTTTTATTGCATGAGCAGCATTCACTGAAAAGACAGAAAATTATTTCCAAATAGGATTCAAGGATGGAGAGCGTGGTGAGGTGAAAGTACCACAATCATAATTTCTGAACGAGCCCCAAGGTGACATCTGAGACAAGGACAAAAAAATAGCTTGCAGCTTCTCACCAAACATATTGTCATTCGGTGAGTGCGAGATCCATGTAGAATGTGCACAGAAAAGTCAGCAGGTGTTGTATGGCCAGATGTTGGGAGTATATATATATATTCTGACACCATTTTGAAAAAGTGCAGCACGCATCATTATGTACCCAGTACGCTGCTGTAGCTCGTTGGCCTATGATGTTTCATCTTTCTCTTTTGTTTTTTTGCCCTTTTGAAACCTTATTGCCACATTCATGCGTGTGACATGATTCATTTCCTTTTCATTTCTTATTCTTTACAATAAACAGAAATAACACTACCAACAAAATGACTATTGACCACAATATAGGACTTTATAATACAAACAAAACACCTGTGTTTTTATGCTCTTTATGTTTCTTCAAGGAAAATCCATGATCCATTGCTATCACGGTGGGTAATGTTTGCAGAGCGTGTCAACACTTATAGAAATATTGCTTCACTTTGACTGATCCACTAAATGATACTTTGCAAAATTGCATCCTGGTTACCTGATGTCTTTATACCATGCTGTCATAGAGAGGCTGACAGAGTCTATTGGCATTATTTTCATTGACCACGTTGCAGATCTCCTGTTCATGCTAAGGTGTAAAGAAGACTCTTCTGGCATCACAATAAGGTTGCAATGCAGACCTATACTGATGCATAGTCCGGGATAATAAATTTAGCTTGAAGGATGCAATATAATGCACTGTGATAATTTACATGGGTCATACAAACACAAGAGGAACACATAGTCCCATATAGTCCACAGATTTAATTTTAAAATGCACGTCTTATGTAATCTAGTGTACAGTTTGGTAATGCCATAGAATCCATGTAGACTGTTTCACAGTGCACGACAATATGACAGCTTGGTGCCTCTTACTGTATTTTTTTAAATATCAGCTTTTCTGCACCTTATAACCTTTTTGCATGAAACTTGCTGCAAATGAAAAACCTAAAATTTACAAATAAACTTTACAGTTTCTCCAGAAATCCCTACCTCTGCTGTTTCCCACCCTTGCTTTTATCACACAATCGTTTTGAGATTTGGCTCAAAGACGTTTTTTGAACATTTTGCTGGGGCTGCATGCAGCTTTCAGCTCAGCTTCTTTATGCATTTATTCCCCATCCATGACTCCATATTTCTCCTGGTGTCTGAATTCAAAATCAAAACACATAATGTATTCTTTAAAAACAGGGATATTCTCATGACGAATGGGTACAAAGGGCTTTCTTTGCACTCTGTAAAGAAGTTTCCCCACCTCTCTTGAGACTCTCTGCCTTCAGCGTCAACCTTCCTTTGTTGTGCCATTCTGGATTAGCTGTGAGCTTGCAGATTCGTTTGATGTGTTCAGTGAGTGCACATCACAACCGCCACTAAGGTTAAAAGTTCTACCTTTTTGAAGACCAATAAAAGGTGAAAAGCTCAAATATTTTTCTCGTCTGATTTCTTTTAGTAGTATTATTTTCACCGGTGATATATGAAACTAAGAAGTAGTGTTTTGTTTTATATAGAGATCAAACTCTTTTGATGTGATTGTGTAACTTTCCCAGAAGAATCAGAGATTTTGTGAAGGAGTGAAATGTTTCATTTGTTGAAAAACTTTAACAAATCATACAACATTAAAATAAGCTTCAACCAGCTTTGGTTGAAGATTGCTTTCCTCAACCCACCAAAAGAATTTCCACAGAGAGAGGAATTTTTAAAAAAAATAACTCATGGAAAGTTGCAAAAAGATAGATATAGACTGTATTACTAAGATTTTCATTGACAAAAATCCACCCATCAGTTTCTTCAGCCTCTATGATTATATGCTAAACCATCATTTATTCTGAAAGAAATTCCTTTATTAGGTTAAACCATCGAGTCCACAGGGGGTATGAAGCCAGTCTATGGAATCTAGAGATCTGCGATGACTGAATGACCAAAAACTGAATGTGAGCTGGTTCATAACATTGTCTGTGAACATATTGCAGGCGGTAAGCTGTAACTATGTGCCAGCAGCAGAATGTTTCGGTGTGAATTACTTAAAACATGGCAGATAATAACAGTGAATCAAGGCAAACAGACTGACTTTGCGGGGTGTAACATAGTGGTCACATTTAAACGTCTTCTGTATTTGTTGAGGATTTTTGTTGGTTTTACTCAGGCATGTTTTGAGAATAGAAATCGATTAAAAATCCAAAGAACAAACAGATGTATTGTTTGAGCCTTTGACTGGGGTCAGCACCTGATTTTATCAGTAAGATTTTGAAAAAGATATGATTCAAAAACCTGAGGACAACCTTGCACAGCAGTTACATCTTTGATGGCACATACCGTACGCTATGATCCTTTTCCAAATGAACGCATCTGTGACGAGCAGAAGCAGCATCTAACTTTTCCTAGATGAGTGCTAATTAGCAGACAAATTTACTCAGTTGCAATTATAGATAAAAGCTTTATCACTGTCATGTTTGAGCAATTTCCTTTTAGTGTAGATACATAGTGAATGACTGTGAGAGTGTCCATGGATGAACTTCCCTTTCACGGTAGGATTGCTGTCCATCCTGAACAGAACACGTGTCGTGTTGTCGCTTAGTATTTTATTTTCCCCCTTTAGCACCTGGAATAAGAAAATCAAAATTTCAGTGCAAACACTGGATATAGTGGATGTTATTTGCTAGTCAAAGAAATCCTTGTGAGTCTTATTCTCTTTTTTTCTCCAGCTTGTCATGCTTGTACTGATGCTGGCTGGTGAAAATTGGACCCTCTGGCTGTAATGATGCTTGAGACCTTTCGCTGTCTCATCAATGCAAGAGATGTTTGACCTTAAAATATGGTATGCACGTGTAAAACAGCAGTGCTGAAAGAAAAAAAATACCTGAACTCATAAGGAAAATAAAAAATTATTTTCTAGATCCATTCAACCATGCAGCTCATCGTAAAGTGACGACAAGGAGAGACATGACAGAAATATAGACATCCACGAGTGGGTGACTCATTATGAAGAGAAAGGAAATGATCAGATTTTTATGTCACTGATTGGTGAATGGAGGAGTGTAGTGATACCAATTTACAAAAGCAAGGCTGATGTGCAGAGCTGTAATTACAGAGAGCTAACATTAATGAGCTATCATGAAGCTACGGGAACAGGTTTTTGAAGCTAGGTTAAAACGAGAGGTGATGATCAGTGAGCAGCACTATGGCTTCTTTCTGAGACAGAGCACTACGAATGTGACGTTTGCCTTGAGAGTTAATGGGGAAGCACAGAGAAAGTCAGGACAAGCTTCACTGTGTCTTTGTGGATCAGAGAAAGCAAATGATTGGCTGCTGAGACAGGGACTGTTGTACTATGAGGAAGTCAGGAACGGCGGAGAAGTATTGGAGGGTGGTCCAGGAAATGTATGAGGGCGGTGACAGTGGTGTGGTACGAGTGACAGATGGGTGTAATGTGGGAGTGGGATTACATCAGGATCTTTTCTGAGCCTTTTTTCATTTGCATTGTTGACAGGTTGAGAGATGAGGTCAGGGAGGAGTCTTCTGGTATACAGAGTAGGTAGCAGGTGGAAGAGCGCCTGCTGACGTGGAGGTATGCACTGGGGACGAGAAGAATGAAAGCCAGGAGAGACATGTGCAACAGTAAAAAGTACACAGAGTGTCAGGATCTGGCTTTGTGGCAAGCAGAGGTTGGACCCAAATGCAGGACTCCAGAGACAAAACATGAACTTAAACAGCTTTACAGATGAGAACTAAAGCTCAAAGTACAAAAGAATAAACTCCTGCTTGTCACAGTGTGCCAAAGCAGACTGTATGAATTGTGAAGAGTGGACCCAAAATGCAAACACGAAGGAACATGGAACAAAACTTGATATTAACAAAAGGCTTATTTGATAAGCCTGATGAAAATAGTAAGTGAAGTTGGACCCTTTACACATGTACAAGACACTGACGTGGTGACAGCACTCCTTCATTAAACACTCTTTAACTGTGGTTTGTAATGGGACACAGACACTCCCGCTCCGCTGTCACGTCCGCTCCCTCCCTCCTCTTACTGTTACTGTGAACATATAAAGAGTCACAATCACAGTCACATCCCAGCACACCTGTTCACCCTGCCTCTGCGCCACCCCGGGAGCTTGCTGCGCCACCCCTCCTCTGCAGCCGGCCAGAGACCACAGATACACACTGGGGAGAAAGTAACTAGAACTAAACTGGGAAAACTAAATGCTAAACACAAAAGACAAAGAACAAAACCTTGAATGTGATTTTTTTTTTTTTAAACGAACAAGCGAAATCCTAGCGACCCAGAGGCATGGAAACATGACGAGGAACAGATGACCTGACGATGAATGAATGAAAACACACAGACTAAATACTTGCAGGAGGTGATCAGAGGAAGTGGAAACATGGGGAAACATCTGAGGCTAATATGACTTAACGAGACAAAGGAAGCACAGCCAACTACAGTTTTAGATTTTAGGTTGTGAAGTATAGGGTTGGATGGAGGCAGATGATTCACTGTGGTGACACCTAAAGAAGACAAAAATGTCCAACTTTGCCTAAATTTGTGTTTAGCAAAAATTATATTAAATATTTGAGATCAAGAATCTGATTTTCAGGCACATCCTGGATCGTTATATGCAGCATTATCCTAGTATTTTTATTTTTCCCTTCATTTGTTTACGCAGGACAGATTTCATATCCTTGACTACACCTTGTGATGGAAAGCAGGCTAACTCGAGCACAGGACTCCCTGAGACAATTTATTCACAGGAAACAATTGTGCAACAATTTCTTGCAGCAAGAATCTTTGTTTAGATGCAGATTCGGGTCCACAAATCATAAACCAATCGACAGAGTTCTGAAGCCGAACTGCACTAACACTGCTAGTTCAGCAATCAGGAGGTGAATGAAGTTTTTCCCTTAGCTTAAGAAGAGACAGAGGAAATCAGCAGATGAGCCACAGGTGTGATGGTCAATGTCGGGTGTACTGGCATGACACGGAGGCGTGGTTAATTCAAGCACAACCAAAACACACAGGAGAGTGAGAGAGCACAGAGCAGAGACAGACAGAAGAAGGGCTGGAGGACCACGACACGCCAAAATCGTTGCAACTGTGCACTTCTGATTACATGCCAGGAACAGTAATACGTTTATCCCTCTGGAAACAAACATCATTCTCTGTTTGCACAGCACTGCTCCTGTAGATGGCTTAGGCTTTTCCGTGCTAGATAACCAGCCCACGTTATGAAAAATTGGAAATTCAACATTATGAGAAAAAACCATTATGTCACACAATTGTGTTAGCATCTGCTGAAATTTGAAAAGTAAAATCACTGGCATGAAGTCATCCCAGTGATTTAGCATTTCAATCAGAATGCCTCAATCATTTGAATAAAGTCAAGTACAATGGAATTATACTGAATAGGTCTTTTACATCAAAGCCTTTGCTGTAAAAGCTCAGCTGCCAAAGACAGCAGACTGCATTCAACATGTAGGCTTTAAAATACAGTTTATTACATAATCATGATATTTTAGGGTTAGACGATACATTAGCCGTGTAGAAAGCTGCTGCACATTTTTATGTACTCAGTTATAAATCATATGGTTATAGCATTCAGTCTGTTGCCGCGTTCACTGCACTTGATCTCAAAATAACTCTTGTTGTTTTTGATTTCCTTCAGCTTGCCTTGGTCTATTGAGACTAGTGTCAGTAAAGACGCTGGGATCCCAGCTACTTACATAAATGGATTTCTGCTTTGATGAATGTGTATGCTCGAGCAGAATGCTGAGTCTTTCAATCTCGGAGACCATGTCTCGATGTTTTAAACCCTGCAGTTTCAAATAGTCTGAAACTTCTCTGTAGTTGAGTCTACAGAGTAGTAGCACTGGATAGCTCTCAAAGTTTAGCGTTGTCACAACTAGACTTTTCATTCAAGGAAGAAAACAACAAAATTCTCCACCCTTTATAAACAGCAGTGATAAAAAAGGGTGCCAGATTAAACTTGCACCTTGACTAAACAGCAGTTTCTTTGGCAATTCAAAGACATCATTTGCTAATTGGACATAAGGAAAAGAGTGAGTGTGACGTGTAGTTATATAATCTGGAGTTTCTTAAGTACATTATTGAATGTTAGAGCATAAATTAAAGATTTCTATTCTGCTAAGAAATGCTAATAGGTAGACTGAAAGCATTACCAAGAAACCCATTTGTGGCAGTGCTTGCTCAAGAGGTGTAACTGACATTTTGCTAAAGGGAGTTTGCATGCACAGTATATGTGTCTAATGCCGCGTTTCAGTAAAGCCTCTTTGCTGGCATCGCTCTGAAAGAGAGAAAAAGTGTCCTGCCAGAATTAGATCATGAGTCACTTTTAAATCACAGTGCTTTTTTTCATGTAAGTGCCTTTTTAAGGCTGTTTGCATTCAGTCACTTAATGCCCACAAATGCAAAATGTGAGATGAGTTAAAATGCAAACTGTCAGCTATTGTTAACTACTGCCATTACTTTTGTAATCAGTGCCTGCTGCATGATATAATGTTGGTATATCCTCCCATCACTCTCCGCTGCCTACTCTTCTCTATTGTTTCTCTGTCATCTTTTCCCTCTGCTTCCCGCCCACTCTGTCTTCACTGATCCTGTCCTCTGCTTTTGTCCCAATCTCATTTCTCATTCCCCATTTCCCTGCCAAGTGTAGGTTTTGACAAACCTAACTGTGAACTAGTGGATTTTCTTCTAGTCCCAAAACAAAAAAGTTTGTCATTAAAACATTTGCCACCGGAAAGCAAATACAGCCATTTATATACATAAGGGAAAACTATAGAGATATTATATCAGACTCTAACTAACACACACCTTTCTATTGATTTCTCTGGTCTCTGGACACCCTTTAAACATCAGCACGTAAGCAAAATAATTAAACATCAGCATGTAAGCATTGTGATTAAATATCAGCATATTACCACTGTGATTAAACATCAGTCTATAAGCTCTGTGATTAAATACCAGCACATATGCATCGTAATTAGAAATGTTAAATTGTCCCAGACAAGAGTCAGACTCCAGTTTCCTAATCAAAAGTATGGCGTGCTGTTGTTGCTGAGACTCTACCTGCCTTCTAATGCAGACTGGTTAGAGTTTTTAAAAAATTGTCACCTCAAGGGGCTTTACACTACAAGGTAAAGACCCAACATTAATTCAGAGAAAACCCCAACAATCAGATGACCACCTGTGAGCAAGCACTTGGTGACGGTGGAGAGTAAAAACTCCTTTTTAGTAGGAAGAAACCTCAGAAGAGCCAGGCTCAGGGAGGGGTGGCAATCTGCTGTGACTGATCGGGGTTCAGGGGAGGAAGACAGGACAAAAGACATTGTTGTCTTACCAACTTAAACACATTAATAAATATGAACATCTGTTTAAAATGTCAACAGAGTGCATTGCTCAACACATGTTACATTCTTTATGCTACCTGGAGAAAGGTTTCACCGACAGAGAGTGATTTCAATCCATGTAAGTGAGTTGTGCAAAGTATCTGCTTGGAAATCTGGTAACACTAAACTGCAGTGCTCTAACAGCTGTTTCAGTCCTACAAGCACAACCTGAACATCCTGTTGACTCAAACTGCAGAACGAGTTGGCATCGGGGACAAAAATGCAACTTAAACAGTGACATGAAATGACTGAAGTGCTTTTTGAAGGGGACACATACACAGAGCGTTAAATACAAACTTCACAGCGGAGCGGGCATTGTAGTAGAGCGATTATCACAGCAGTGTTGTTCAAACAGCTCAAAACAGCCTCTGTTTACATTTTACTGACCAGGATCCTCTTGGGTGCCGTGCACGTAATGATTTTTTTTCTGCCCAGAGAGAAAGGACAACATCGGTTCTTTATTCAAGCAACTTAAAGAGACACAAATAAATCTGTCATTTTGGTTGTTTGTTTGTTTTGTTGGGTAGAGAAGGCTGACATGGTTTGGGCATGTGCAAACCATGTCAGTTTGCATCCATCCAGAAGTGCTTTTGCCATAATATAGATATATTAATCAGAATCAGAATACTTTATTGATCCCTAAGGGAAAATATTTTTCATTACAGTGCTCCATTATAAACAAACATTAACAGAGACAGACAATACACTAAGAATTACAAAATATATATTAGCAATAATATAGATATATAGATATATTACAGAAATGGGTCTGTTATAGGTATGAGGGTACAAAATGTGGGTCTATTATGGATATGTTACAATGTACATGGTATAGGTATGTTATGAATATGCTATAACTATAAATATGGATGGATGTGTCCTCTCACCACTACTGTTCTCCCTCTACACTAATCACTGTACCTCCAAGAACTCGGCTGTTAAACACCTAAAGTTTGCAGATGACACCACCGTCATTGGCCTCATTCAGGAAGGTGACCTGCATACCGGCAGGAAGTTGAGCGGCTGGTACTCTGGTGCAGTTAGCACAATCTGGAGCTGAACACTCTTAAAACTGTAGAGATGACAGTGGACTTCAGGAGACATCCCTCAACTCTGCCTCCCCCTCGCCATATCAGACAGCCCTGTGTCGACTGTGAAGATCTTCAAGTTCCTGGGTACCACCATCTCCCATGACCTGAAGTGGGAGACCAACATCAACTCCATCCTCAAAAAGACCCAGCAGAGGATGTACTTCCTGAGACAACTGGGGAAGTACAGTCTTCCACAGGAGCTGCTGATCCAGTTCTACACTGCGGTCATTGAGTCTGTCCTGTGCTCCTCCATCACAGTCTGGTATGGTGCAGCCACTAAACAGGACAGGAGCAAAAACGAGCAAAAAGTTGTTGAGCTCATTGAGAAAGGAGACATCAGAGGATGCAGGGGAGGGTTTGGTGGTCCTGTAGTCTGTAATGGTCTGGAGTCCTTGCCACATGTGTCGGGGGTTGGAGTTGGAGAAGTGTTCTTCTACCTTCTTTTTGTAATGGTGTTTGGCTTTTTTGATACCCCTCTTTAGCTTAGCCCTGGCTGTAGGCGTGTGCATCTCCTGACCTGAAGGCGGTGTTGCGGGCCTTCAGGAGGCGACGAACATCCCGCTTCATCCAAGGCTTCTGGTTGGGGTACATGGTGACCCATTTCTGGGTGGTGACACTGTCTGTAGTTTTGGAGATGTAATCCAGTACAGATGAGGCCCAAAGACTTTCCCTCTGCTTATTCTCTCTTCTTGTTAAGTAAAGAACATTATTCCAAATAACACACTTTACTAAAATTGTCAAAATGATGAGCATCATACCTGCTAAACATTAGCATAAAATAGCACATGTAGCAAAGTGAAGCATTACAGCTGTTAGCATCTTTGCTTCACAATACTACGACAAGCTCAAAGTACCTTGTTTTTCCTACCTTTACAGAGCCACCAGCAGACTATAAGTCACATGGGCTAACGACATTTGAAATTGGTAAAACTGAACTGAATTAATTATTGTTATTGTATTGCTATTCATCCATTGGTATATTTAATATTTCTTAAAAATCTATTGATATATTTCTCTAACATTATCTACACATACATCTTTTACAGCATTACAGAGAGCCTTCAGGCTACCTCAGCTGACACTAGAGGCTGGAGACTTACAGTGAGATCACTTGGATGGTTTTGCTTACCCACTAAAATAATGTAGATTACATGCTCGAGGAAGCAGCACCCAAAGGACACTGGGATTACCAAAGATGACCTTAAGCGGCCTATGAACTTTTATTTTTCAGGTGTGATGGCAGAAATGAAAATGTTCTGGTCAGTGAACATTTCTGGCTTTTTGAATTTTGCTTTGGGTTTGTTCACCTTGTGGCTCAAGCCACTTTATGTTTCATGTCTTTCTTGTCAGTACTTTAGTTACTCTAGCATTGAAGTGTCCACATACATGTTAAGATCACCTGATTTCATCGTTTTGGACGGAAACTGGCATGCAAGATTTTATGACATCCACATTTCCCCCGTTCTATGAATTCATCATATCAGACAAAAACAGGCATTTTTTTTACAATCAATGTTTAGATATCTTGAAAATGTGTCCACTGCAACAAATAGATTTCAAATAATTGTGTAATTTTCTTATTTTGGAGTGATTAAATGTTAATTTTCTCTTTAAAAAAAAAAAAGCAGTAGTCGCCCTCGGTAACTCAATCAGTTTCAAAGACATTGTTCTTGGATTGCCTTATAATGGATGTATTATTCAGCTATAGCTGACGAGAAGTCTAACTAATGGATTTCACCTTGCATGTAAAGTTCAGTGCTTCCAATCAAGACCATCTACCTTGAAACAAGCTTCAACATCAACTTCAAGTGCATTTTGTTTTTTTATAAGATTGCTTATCTGTAATCATAAATAAGATTTAATCACCCTGAAATGAAAATGAAAGAAAAGGTTAAGGCTTAAGAGAGCAAAGTGAGGCTGATTATTCTGAGGTCAAACTAAAGGAAATATCTGGATTTGGCATCTCAGACTAGTGTCACAGAAAGTATTAGCGGAATAATATTCCTTAAAAAAATTTTGAATTTTAACAAAAACCATTGCCAGGTATGTCTGATGTGATAGGAAACCATACACCTGTAAAAATCTGGGGTCATTTCAATGGATGTCCAGTTACTCAAGCTCAACTGCCTGTCGTCTCTCCCTGCCAGTCATTCAGCTGAGTGTTGTTTACAGATATGACAGCCCAATGGGAGCAGCAGCACGAGGCTTGAGAAGCAGCACAGGTATGTTAAATTAGAAAATTTTACACAGCCTACTTGTTGTCCTCAGAGGTAATTAATGCTGTCAGACTGGTACAGCGTGTGTGTGTGTGAGTGAGTGTGTGTGTTTTTATATGTGTATGCACGTGTCTCTGTGTGCTTTTGTTTGTCCCTGTGTGTCCATGTCCATGTTAGGCGTAACTGTTTTCTAATTCCGTTATTAAAACAGTCATCCCCCCAGCGCTCATCTCCTTCCACTATAGTGGAATTTTTAAGCCCTTTAACCCTCAGGGCTCTATACTGGCCATTTGTGGCCACTAACAAGCTGAAAGGGTGGTGATTTTTAACAGACCCTGAGGGTTAAACAATGCTTTTTAGGGCTATAGCATGTCTGTACAATTCATGCAGAGCTCAATCTATCGATGGGTATCATGTAATTCTTCATGAATTATTTCCTCACACATTATCATTGTAAAAAGGTGTCAATTTTAAACGTGCACACTATGACGTGAATGCAATAAATGCATTTACATAAGCTTCTGAGTTCAGGCAGAACTGCAGGCATAACCTGGAAAATGGATGAATTATAAATAAGATTTGTGGATTGTGGATTTCGACAAAGATAACATTCATCATTCAAGTTTATTGCCATGGGAGATTAAACAAACATATCCTTTGAATATAAACAGGATAGCAGCCACAGCTTCTCTGGCTGTTTTCCCCTCAAAGTTATTTGCAGCTCTCTGTACGCACATGAAAGCCACAAAGATTGAAAAGAGCTCTGCAATTATGACGAACAAAATAAGAATAATACTTTGTTTTCTGGGGACTGGTTGGAGCAATCAGTCAAGTATAATCCAACACAACACCAGGGTCTTTATTTGCCCATGATTATAAGTAAAAACTGAGCTGAAACAGAGAGAGGTAACCATTCACACTCACATTCGTACCTATGGCCAATTTAGAGTCACAGTTATCCTAACTGTACTAATTGCATGTCTTTGAGTGGTTCATCTCCAGGTACCCTGCTTCATCCCACAGTCAAACACGGGGAGAGCATGCAAACTCCACATACAAAGGCCCCGGGTAGATGGCGAAGTTGGACCTTCTTGCTGTCAGGCAACCACTGTTCCACTTATTTTATATTTTAAAAAATACCCTTTCGAAGAGTAGTTTCATACCTTTTTTAATGCTTGTTTTGATTTTTAGAGGATAATTCTGTTAACGCTGCTTCAATGTATTTATTATTTTATGCATTTACATTAACTAAACCTTGAGTATATCCTTACTGCATCCATACAAAGTGGTTGGTTAGTAGTCAGGTGCTACTGAACAAAATCACCCAAGATCACCCCATAATCAGACCATGCAATGCAAAATCCCAAGAGCTGTATCCCACATTCTACAACCGTCAGTTAACACGCTAAATGTTAAAATTCATTAGAATAAGACTAAACAAGCAGGCTTCATTTGAAAGGGTTGCCCAGAAGAAGTTTCTGGCCTCTGGCTCTGGCAAAAAAAATACAACACCAAGTGGAGATGTTTGGTCAGATAAGATAAGATAAGATAAGATAGAACTTTATTAATCCCTCGGGTGGGTTCCTCTGGGAAATTCGATTTCCAAAAAAGCACAGCACCGACAGAAGTTACAGAGTTATACACACACACATATATATAAATACAGAGACAATATAAATAAAATATACGAAGGGGATAAATAGAATAAATAGGAATAAAAATAAAAATACAAGTGAATTGCACATTTCAAGTATTGAGTCTATTGCACTGTTGACTATTTACAAAAGTATTGCACAAAAGGTATTGCACAGTGAGGTGAAGAGGCACTACAGCTTAGTTGTTCCCTCCTTTGTCCTCCTGTTTCCCCTCCCTCTCCCCTCCAGAGAGGAGTTAAACAGTCTGATGGCGTGTGGGACAAAGGAGTTTTTAAGTCTGTTAGTTCTTGTCTTTGGGAGAAGCAACCTGTCACTGAACAGACTCTTCTGGTTGTTAATGGCCGTGTGCAGAGGATGCCTGGCATTGTCCATAATGTCCATCAGTTTCTTTAATGTCCTTTTCTCTGCCACTGTCACCAGAGTGTCCAGCTTCATGCCGACCACAGAGCTAGCCCTCCTGATCAGTTTCTCCAGCCTGGATGAGTCCTTCTTTCATATTGCATAGCAACAGATTTGGTGAAAACTAAACACAGCTTATCAGGACAAGCACCTCATATAAACTGCTAAGATGTAATTGTCATACAAGAGGACAATTATCTCATGCAACGCACCAAATTTACAATTTACAATACAAAACAAGGACTGAAAAAAACAAAAGAATCGAGGTGTCACAATGATCTCAGTGAGACTACCTGTTTAAAAAAACAGATTCAATAATAACAATATAGGCAGAATGTATGCCAGTGAGAAATGTGTGGTACAACTAGTGATGAAGATCATCATTAGGGGTTAAGGATTCACAATTCCATCATTTATTTATTAATTAGAACAAAGCTATTGTTGCTCTATCTTCGGGTTGCCTGTATAACAGGTGAGTGGCACATACAAAAACAATAGAAATGACAATCATGATAATGGATATGAGTAAATCTGAGTAGGCTTCTGTGTTAAAACCTGGAACTGATGTGCCATCTACTGGATAAAAAAAAAAAAACAACAACATCACATTAACGATACTCCCTCTTGTGGTGTAACGGAGGAATAACTACCCTTCCTGCACTATGTTATTTTTGGAGACTGGGGCACACATTATTTTACAACAATCAAACAAAATACATATTTGAACAATCATACCATTTAACTAACTATAATATTGTAACTAAAGATTATTGGGGGGTGTCCTGTTTTGTCCACAATGTCTTTCTTGTCCTTACACAAGTCCACTCTTTTACAGTAACAAGGTCAAAATAACAGTCAAAGTAACAATTAAATTATGTTACATGATACAGGTAACATAATTTCATAACTCAGAAATGTATAAAATGCTTGGTACAACATAGACCTATTTACATGTTCAAACTCAGCACCGGATGTGCTTGGAAACTGTTCAGCTGTTCACAGTCACACCTATTCGTAATTTTCATGTTGTTTTAGAACTTGAACACTCAAAAACTGTAGAGAAAGACAACAGGTTAGTTACCAATAATACTCTTTCTATTTCCTCTTGTTTGAGATTGTCCTCTCTATATTTAGGGGTTTGTCTTAATTCTGTTATTAATTACTATTTTTTTTCCCTACTTTCCTATTTTTTCTCACTAAAACTCTAACACTTTGCTCAGGGATAGTTTTAGGTTCAGGGCTAGTTTGCAGTGGTCACAGGGGGCATCCAGCTGGTACTTTAGGGTGAGCCGCCCCATAACCTGTCCACTGCCACTTTTCTAAGCCCAAGGTTTGTACACATTCTGTGTGAAAATACCATTCAAATGTAATCAAGATTCTTATATTCAATGAAAACAAACTTATGACAATAGTAATACTGTATGTGTATCCTTAGACATACAGCTGCTCCACTGTGCTTACACTGAAACCTGACACTGGCTTCGATAAAACACATAAAGGTAGCATAAAGGTAGCAGGTAGTTGTTTAACACCTTCCCAAAACAGCTGTGACTCTGAGTAAATGCAATGATTTATATTGTATTCATAACAGAAATATTAAAACAACATAACAAGTGAGAAAATGTACCATTTTAAGAACAACCGTAATATTTGACAGACTGAGACACCTCAGTGACCCACTTCACATTTATCATTTTTATATGTTTGCATCAAAAAAATGTTTAAAACAAAAACTGGTTTAATGAATCCCCAAAACAAACTACTCAGTCTCTAACTGACATTGGGTAACATTTTGCTGCATTCGAAGACAGCTGGAAAGTCGGATTTCATAATTTCGAATGAAGTTCTTAAGAAGGTTCTTAAGTTTTAACTCGGGAAACTGGGGGGATCTCGGTGGCAGCCAAGAAAATAATGCTGATCTAATGGACCATCTTTTTTTAGAGGAAAAGAAATAATTAACCATCCAGCCATTCACAAAGGCAATCAACCATAATTGACAAAAGATTATAAATCATCATTTAAATTAGTTTACCGAGAGTATGTTCTATATTAAAATGATAAAGACAGGACATCGTATTAACTGTCTCCTTTCTGGGAAATGTTGTTCTGCCTTTAAGAGGATTATCTTCAGCTATAATTTCTAAAAACTCTGTCTTTAGTGTATACTCTTTACCAGTGCCATTTGGGATGCTGTTTTGCACAATAGCTGCCCTTTTTTTATTTCTTTAATCTAACTTCATGTTTTATTTCTTTATTTTTATCACTGTTGTATTTCATATTGTAAGGACTACACTGGAGACCTGTGGACTTTTACTTTTAACAGTGTTGTTTTTATTGTTGATTATCCTAATTTGTTTATTTTTACCTGTTAACATATCTAAATTTAGTATTTGTATGACTGGTACTCACTTTATTTTCCTGCTGACCTTGTTAGTGAAAGAGGCAAATATTTTACCGTTATCGAGCTACACTACAAGACGAAATCTCTGGATGTGTTTTTGTTTGTGTTTAGAGCATGGTTACTCTGGACAGTCCTGTGTTTCCTTTGTCGCCAAGTGTAAACTATCGTGATAACATATAAATCGCATGAAAGCACCCGGAAGCAGCTGGAAATTGAGCCACGTTTTCCTTTATTTTGTGCATGGAACGAAAGTTCGAGTGCCCGATTTCAACTTATCGAATGCACCATTACGTGATGACGCATGTGGCTGACGCAAGCAGTATAAAGCGCTATTTTCTGACGTCAGCGCCCTCTTCCCTGCCTATGCCCTCGTGAGGTGGGCAGTGTAAAATTCCTTGTCTCTTTTCTCCACCAAGAGAATCCAAAACCATCTGTCAAAATGGTGAGTTGATGTTATTTTTTAAACTGAGTAATGAATTGTTGGGCACATAAGCTTTCCTCGCTGTCAATATTAAGTTGAGTATGTGAATATTGTAAGGATGTATTGTTACTTGCATAATAGTGTGTGTGGTCTGTGCTCTGATCAAAATGGCAACCATTTTGTTATCTGCCGGTGGCCTGCAAGGCCCGCGAAGGCTGACTAAAGGCAGTTTGAAAATGTTGCTAAATCATACATATCTATTTGCCTACGTTAGTGCCTCCGTGGAAGGATTAACGTTTCTCCCGACTCTTTTAAAGGTTAAAATGATAAATTGTAACCGCTAATGTAGCTAACTTTACAACGACTGCGTTTTGCGGCATCGTTAGCCGTCGTTCCAGTAAATTGTCACTTATGGCCATACAAATGTCACAGAACCAAGATATGAGTAGGCTTTTGAAAATTGAAAACGTAATGGGTCAAGCCAAATGGTTAAAAAGTGAGCTTGACCTCGTTCTGATCTGTAGGAATAATTTGCCGGTACGTCGGCGCTGTCAGTGTTAGCATTTAGCATGGATTCAAAGTCTGTACACGTGGCCTGCTCACGCCGACGTTATGCCGGGTGTTTGTGTTTTAACAGCCTTTTGCCAACGTATTTTTAAGTAAGGTGATACTTTTTTAAATATGATGGTTTCAAATCGATATTTGGATAAAACCCGGGGCAGACGACTTGGATACTTTTTTAAGCCAAACGTAGACAACAGTAACGTCATCTTTGATGATGGCGGACACCCAACGCCCAGGGTGGAAGTGCAGCACAGCTGAGTTTACCTTATGTAAGCAACATTTTTACAGGGCTGAGGGCGCAGTTATTGTTAGATGTAGCAAATGAACGATCCATGTATACTAAGCAGAATTACACAAAGCGTGAGCCACAGAGCCTGTTGTTTAAAATAACGGACATAAAGGGGGTGCACTTTTACCGTTATCCCGTCTTTAGTATCTTGTCCCACATTAGTTGGTGTCACAAATGATGCCTTTAACCTCATCTGCACTTAACAGGAGAATCAAAATAAAATAATCACAACATTGTATTTTCAACTCACTTTCTTAAATTATTTTTATTTTAAAGCTTAGGGCCAAGAAAATCAGACATGTGTTAAATGGTCTAATCTTGACTCTGTCCCTTCAGGTGAACTTCACCGTAGACCAGATCCGTACCATCATGGACAAGAAGGCCAACATCCGTAACATGTCCGTGATTGCGCACGTGGACCATGGAAAGTCAACTTTGACAGATTCCCTGGTGTCAAAGGCTGGCATCATTGCCTCAGCTCGTGCTGGAGAGACCCGTTTCACAGACACCCGCAAAGATGAGCAGGAGCGCTGCATTACCATCAAGTCAACGTAAGGATTTTTTTTTATTTTTTTTTTTTTGCATTTTAATTGATGTGAGATTTTTAAATTTAAGACAACAAATGTGCTGGGATTAAAGAATCTCATCAGTTTCATATAGAGCTCAATTTTCTTAATACCTGTACAGTGTATCGTAGTATTTGGTCATTATGTGGTATGTTGGGCTATGTTGAGCACAGAATTTGTGGTAAAATTAAATGTTTTGTCTTAACTTGCAGAGCTATCTCCCTGTACTACGAGCTGAGTGAAAATGACACCGCCTTCATTAAGCAGTCCAAGGATGGCTCTGGTTTCTTGATCAACTTGATCGATTCCCCAGGGCACGTTGACTTCTCCTCTGAAGTGACTGCTGCTCTCCGTGTCACTGATGGAGCCCTGGTTGTGGTGGACTGCGTGTCTGGTAAGAGCCAAACCAAATATTTGTGGGCTTTTAACATTTTCACCTGCCAGTTCCAAGACCACAAAAAATAAGATACTAGGTGTAGTAGAACTGCAAGATATTTTTTTAGCTGTAGCCCAGCTATTTAATAGTGACCTGCTTTAGTGTTTGTTTAGATTGGTTAGGAGAGATGAGTATTGGCATTGGGTTTCAGGACAAGTTTACAGTCAACATGACTAAAGAACTGAGAGTAAATTGTTTCCATCCATTAAGAATATGCTCACACACCAAAGGAAGACTTGTGCCAGCACAGTCCTTGATACTTTTTTTGCTTATCTGAAATAAGATTTATAACTTTACATGCTCTTCAATTAGTTGTCGTATTATGTGTCCCTACTAGGCGTCTGTGTGCAGACTGAGACTGTGCTCCGTCAGGCTATTGGCGAGCGTATTAAGCCAGTCCTGATGATGAACAAGATGGACCGTGCCTTGCTGGAGCTGCAGCTTGAACCTGAAGACCTTTACCAGACCTTCCAGCGTATTGTTGAGACTGTCAACGTAATCATTTCCACCTATGGCGAGGATGAAAATGGACCTATGGGTAACATCATGGTGCGTAGCAGTCTGAACGTTTTAATTGGAACAAAGATTTGTCCGTTTGTCTGAGTACTCAGCACAGTTGCTGATATACTGTTGTCTCACTTTCAAGGTTGATCCAGTCCTCGGCACCGTTGGCTTTGGCTCCGGCCTCCATGGCTGGGCTTTCACCCTCAAGCAGTTTGCTGAGATGTATGCAGCCAAGTTTGCTGCCAAGGGCAACGCCCAGATGACACCCGTTGAGCGCTGCAAGAAGGTGGAAGACATGATGAAGAAGCTGTGGGGTGATAGGTGCGTTTCTAATACATAGAACCTCAGCTGTAGTGTTGAGGGCTGTCGAGATGTCAGATTGAGTGCATGGGGGCTCTCTTAAAGAGACCATTTCAGAGGGAATTGTGCAGAGTTTAAAGTGTGATTCTGAGCATAAGGTTATGATGGGAAATTGCACAGGGTGGGGTTTTTTTTTTTTGCTTTTATACATTCTAATTTAATAAAGTAAATTAACAGTGGCTTCTGTTATATAAATGTTTTTAGTGTATCTGTAATGATTAATTACACTTTTTCTTTTCTAGGTACTATGACACAGCAAATGGAAAGTTCGTCAAGTCTGCAATTGGAGCCGATGGCAAAAAGTACCCCCGCACCTTCTGTGCTCTTGTTCTGGATCCCATCTTTAAGGTATGAAACCTTTGATAATGTTTAAATATTTAAAAAGGGTTAACTGGAAGAAGAAATGGCAACACTGGCGGTCCGACCTTATGTACTTGTTAGTCTGCCTTAGTCAGAATAAAAGTTGCCTTGTATGCCTGCATGTGATGACTCAAACATTCTTCACTTTGACCTGACTAATCAGTGATGACAACCTTAAGCCTGAGCAGGCGCAGATGCTTTATTAGCATGTTCATAATAAATTGCACTGAACTAATATAAATGGTTTCCCTCTAGGTGTTTGATGCCATCATGAACTTCAGAAAGGATGAAGCTGCCAAACTGATCCAGAAGATGGACATCAAGTTGGATAATGAGGACAAGGATAAGGAGGGCAAGCCTCTCCTGAAGGCTGTCATGCGCCGCTGGCTGCCCGCTGGAGAAGCCCTTCTGCAAATGATCACCATTCACCTGCCTTCACCTGTCACTGCCCAGAAGTACCGTTGTGAGCTCCTCTATGAAGGACCTGGAGATGACGAGGCTGCCATGGGTATGCAGCTGATGTATTTCAAATTTGCTCATGCACCAAGCAGTTGACATTGTTTGAAACACCTGCTTAAAATAACCCAGAATTTTAGTCGTTGGATTATTATTTTTAAGCTTGACATTGCTTTGCGTGTTAATGGTCATTAGGTATCAAGAACTGCGACTCCAAGGCTCCCCTGATGATGTACATCTCAAAGATGGTCCCCACCAGTGACAAGGGTCGCTTCTATGCATTTGGTCGTGTGTTCTCTGGGTCTGTGTCCACTGGCCTGAAGGTACGCATCATGGGACCAAACTTCGTCCCTGGCAAGAAGGACGACCTCTACTTGAAGCCAATTCAGAGGTTGGTTTCAGCATCTTCTTAATTAATTATTGGCAATAAATTTGTGAGGTAGGTAGGCCAGAACTGATTTGTCCTGCTCTGATCTCTACCAGGACCATTCTGATGATGGGCCGTTACGTTGAGCCCATTGAAGATGTGCCTTGTGGTAACATTGTGGGTCTGGTTGGAGTGGACCAGTTCCTCGTCAAGACAGGCACCATCACCACCTACGACCAGGCACACAACATGAGAGTGATGAAGTTCAGCGTCAGCCCCGTTGTCAGAGTTGCTGTGGAGGCCAAAAATCCCGCTGACCTGCCTAAGCTGGTGGAGGGTTTGAAGCGTCTGTCCAAGTCTGATCCTATGGTGCAGTGCATCATTGAGGAGTCTGGAGAGCACATTGTTGCTGGAGCTGGAGAGCTGCACCTGGAGATCTGTCTGAAGGATCTGGAGGAGGATCATGCCTGCATTCCAATCAAGGTAATATATTGAATTTAAGTAAAAGAGCACTGCACTTAATCTTAAGGTTTATACGACAGATGAGATATTTAGGCGTTATTTTGATATGTCCCTCTAAACATTTGTGCATTAACACTTTTTTCCAGAAATCTGATCCTGTGGTGTCCTACAGAGAGACAGTCAGTGCAGAGTCAGATATCATGTGTCTGTCAAAGTCACCCAACAAGCACAACCGTCTGTTCATGAAAGCCCGTCCCTTCGAGGAAGGCCTGGCAGAAGACATTGAGAAGGGTGACGTTACCTCTCGTCAGGAGCTCAAGGGCCGTGCCCGTTACCTTGCTGACAAGTACGAATGGGACGTCGGCGAGGCCAGAAAAATCTGGTGCTTCGGTCCTGATGGAACTGGCCCCAACCTGCTGGTGGATGTTACCAAGGGAGTGCAGTACCTCAATGAGATCAAGGACAGTGTTGTCGCTGGTTTCCAGTGGGCCGCCAAGGAGGTAAGAGCCTTGAGAGTATACTCGTGAGTGTAATATAAGCATTTTAAAAACGTTCTATCCAGTGATTCATGGATATTTGTTTAAAAGTGGTGTTTGAATGTTTTCAGGGTGTCCTCTGTGAAGAGAACATGCGTGCCATTCGCTTCGACATCCATGATGTGACCCTGCATACAGATGCTATTCACCGTGGTGGTGGCCAGATTATCCCCACAGCCCGCAGAGCTCTGTATGCTTGTGAGCTCACAGCTGAGCCCAGAATTATGGAGCCCGTCTACCTTGTCGAGATCCAGGTCAGTGTTTTTCCCCTGTGATGTTTTAGTTTCCAATTCGTAGCTCGTGGAAAATGGCACAGGGAAAGTTATATCCAAAGCTTGTGTCAATAGGTGGATTGTACGGGACAGAAAAATAAAAAAATACTACAGTTATTAAAGTCATTAAAAGTGAAGTACGGAATACTTGGATTTCGGTGTTGGTGCAGTTAACACTTTGATAGACTGCTACGTTTAAAAGGGAGCCAGAAGGTTTAAAAAAAAAGTTTCGGTATTCTGGTTCAGTGAATCAAATTAGCTGAGATGAAGTATTTCATTGCTTAATAAGTACCCAACTTTGACTAAAGCAGAGTCTCTAATAATACAGTTTAAATGGTTGAGTTGCAGGGCTGACGGTTGCTGCCAGCTAAACCTTGTAAATCTCTTTAATTCTAAATCTTGTTGAACGAGTTTACCACACCTTTCAATGCACTACAGAGTTTAGTAATGCTGATTTTAGTCTTTTTATCACAGCTCACTTTAATAGCATTAAACAAACTGAAGTCGGTACCACTCACCATCTGTTTGCTCCACAGTGCCCTGAAGGTGCAATGGGTGGGATTTACGGTGTGCTGACCAGGAGGCGTGGTCATGTGTTCGAGGAGTCCAGGGTCATGGGAACACCTATGTATGTCATCAAGGCCTACCTGCCTGTCAACGAGTCATTTGGTAAGTCCTCTTTTGTTCTGAAGAGTCAAACGGCATCATCATCTAAGCTTAATTTATGTTCAGGTTTCAATCCCAAGTTCAAAAATTACCACAAAATTTTTAATTTATTTTATCAACTTTCCTTCTGACAATGCTGTCTGTGTTGAGCGCTCAGTGGATCTGCGCTCGACAGTGCAGCCTAGGCGGAATAGTCGAACGCAGATTCACTGAGCGCAGGGCAAGCTAGCGAGACAGAAGTTAAGCTCTCCTTGCAACATGGCAAATTGAACCTCCCCCACCCTCATTCAGATCTGGCGTTTGGAACTATTTTGGTTTTCATGTGACGTATGACCCTGAAGGTAAGCGCGTCATGGACAAAAGTAAAACAGTATGTTGGATGTGCCAATGTTCAATTACATTGGTGGGAACTAGTGCGTTAGCGCAGTTAGCTCCTTAATGTGTTGACGCCGTCCAGCCCCACACACGGGGCGATCTGCGGTAGCTCGTTAACAGAGACTTGCCGTGTTGTGGCGTTAACATCATTTCAACTAGATTAACGCTGACAGCACTAGTGGGAACACAACGAATATGACAGCACATTTACGCCGACATCATCCTAGTGCAAAGACAAGTGGAAGCAGACAAAAACAACAAGCACGCATGCTACAAACTTTACCAGAGTAATTTAGACAGCCGTTAGCACATGATTCTCCTTATGGGGACCTGATATGTTTAATATGCTGCTGAGAATATAGCCCAGAGGAAGCGTATAGTATAGCTTTTATTTTGGAAAGAGACATTTCTCTGTAATAAACTCTCTTTTCCAAAGATGAGTGATTTCTCGATCAGAGATTTATTTTTTTTATTACTTTGTTGTTTCAGCAACATTATATTTAAAAACTGTACTTTTGAGTTAAAATATATATTTATAATTTTAATAAATGACAAATTAAAAAAGCATGAACTTTTTTTTCTTTTTTTGTATCGAAAAAATATTGAACCGTGACATCAAAGTATCGAACCGGACCGTGAATTTTGTGTATCGTTGCACCCCTAATATTTAGATGTGACCAACAGGGGGGAAAAATGTGTTTTTCAAGTCATGTGATACTCTGAGTATACGAGGTATTAAATAATACTTTCTGTCACCAGGTTTCACAGCTGACCTGCGTTCCAACACTGGTGGCCAGGCCTTCCCACAGTGCGTGTTTGACCATTGGCAGATCCTCCCTGGAAACCCACTGGATGCCACATCCAAGCCTGGTGTAGTTGTCCTTGAGACACGTAAACGTAAAGGTCTCAAAGAAGGTGTCCCAGCCTTGGACAACTACCTGGACAAATTGTAAAAGCTTGGACACCCCTCTTGGCACTTGTCTCATTCCTCCATGCTCAACACATTTAAGTCTACGTTGTGGGACCGGACTGTACAGAACAAAGTGAGCACTAATGTTTGCCAAAAGGATTGACAATAATTAAGAAATGACTACAAAAATTGTAAACGATAAATAAAAGAAAATAAAAACTTTTATGTATCAAGCTGCTTTCTTTATTGGGGATGATTGTGTGGGTAGTTTTCTTTTTTGTTTTGCCCACTCGTAAATCTGGTGAAAGTGTTGAATTTGGAATGATTATTCTTTATTTGCTTTTAGCCTGGCCTGTACTTCTTTCTTTTCTATATACCCCTGCTGCCAGCAACACCTGTGGCTAAAGACAGTGTTCTGGTTGTTGGTCCATCCCATTCCCATAAATGTGATTACTCAGTGCCTCAAAGCAATTTCATTTGGCACAAATATTTACTTTTGACTACCATCTAAAAATCAAACTGGGGAGCTGAAACAAACTTATTGGCCAGAGACAACATTCTTTAATGTGCAGCACTCCACATGTCTAATAGGATAAAGTGATGGCAGTTTATACTCTGAAGATTAAAAAGACTGGTGGGTGGGTGTGTACATCCATGAGCATTTTGTTAACTGTTTGATTTTATTGTACTTAGGGCTGCTCAATTAATCGAATTTTAATCACGATTACGATCTGGGCTTTCAACGATCATTAAAAATGACTGAGCCGATTATTAGACCCTCCCTCATGCTTTACTCTCGCGCTGCTCCGTGTGGTAAGTCAAGCTCACCGCTCTCCATTTCGAACACGCGTCACAACAATTAAGAGGACCCGAGGGAAGCTCGGAAAGCTAAGCAGAAGTTATTTGGAGAGGAGAGTGACTGCCGTTGGTTGAAAAGAGGTTAAAAAAAAAAAAACTTCAGTGGTGTGGAAACATTATGGGTTGGCGGAGTTAGACGTGGATCAAGTAGACAGTGTGTAAACTTTGCTACAATGTAGTAGCTGCACCACAGAGCAACACTGCAAAGTTGACTAAACATAGATGTTTACATTTTTCATTTATTCAATTCAATCTTTATTGGCAGACTACATGTCCATAAAAACAAGACAAGAAACACACACACACAACTCCCCCCCCCACACACACAACACAAGGTATACCATTAAATATATATATGTATATAAATAAGTATATAAAGCATTTGTAAAAATATAAAACCATAATATACATAAAACACAATTACTTAAAATAAATCAATAAATACACAAACACTTTAACCAGTGCTTTCTGAGACTGGATGAGTAACGGGAACCACTCACTGTCGGATCTGTAAGTGTTAAAATTATACTGTTACTCGAACCATCCAGTCGTTCTCTAAAACTGAACATTAACTTTCTTAAAAGTGCTTTAAAAGTCCAGACACCCACAGCTACAAACATCTGACTGGCACTACCACTTCTAGGTATCCTGCAAAGGATTCTCATCGCATCATTATATGCAACATGCAGCTTCTGCATGCAACATTGTTTGTAGGATGACCACAAGGGGGCAGTATATAGCGGTGTGCAATACGCTTTAAACAAAGCCACTTTAACTGGAAGTGAACAAAAGCTGAATTTGCGTGCAATAGTATTTGCCTGCACATAGAGCTTACATCGTTGTCTGTATATGTCATCATCATCATTCATTTGCTCAGTAATAAAGTGACCGAGGTATTTCACCTTTTTATGAACTTCAAGAGTTTTTTGTGCCAGTTTAAACAAAGGGAAATTTAGCTGTTTATCCTGCTTGGTTCTACATATCAAAACAGCACTTTTAGCAGCATTGTACTCAATGTCATATTGCACACCATATTCAGTACAGACATTAAGAAGATCCTGTAACCCAGCACTGCTTGGACTAAAAACAACCAGGTCATCTGCATACATAAGATGATTTATCAGTGCTTCACCTAATATACACCCAGTGTTACAGGCTCTCAGCTGTATGGACAAATCATCGACATATAAATTAAATAAAATTGGAGACAAAATCCCACCCTGTCTGACACCATTGCTGACACCAAAGGGGGCAGAAATACTGCTTCCCCATTTAACCTGCATGTTCTGATGTTCTGATGAGCGTACCAGTGCAAATGTTTATATTGCAAACATTTGCACTGTTATCAGTATTTGCACACTATTTTATATTATTTTTTAAAGTCATTATTCAATACATTGTTATTGTTAACCCTTTAAAGCCGGTCAGAGCAGCACACTCCGTTTTGCGTAACTATTTTTAAATCCCTGTAGAACCTGAACCGCTAAGCTAGCGCAATAATTTGTTTTGCATATGAAACCAGAGGAGTTGTACTTACATCTTATGCCATCAGCTTGTCCTCGGTCAGGGTTTCCTTCCAAATAAAGCTTTGCAAAAATTGCATAAAAAGCGCTTGCAGGAACAAAAACATAATATTCCAGAAACACGCTTTGCCGATCCATCAGCTGTTCCTAACACTTCCCACTTTGAAAAAGACGTCAACTCGAACTATCGCATTTCCTGCCCGAAACCGGAAGTGATGTCATTTTTGTGGAAAATGTAGTTTTTTACTTGTAGGCCTTAAGTAAAAAACTATACTATACTATACTTATACTAGTGTTTTTATAAGTCATGTTTGACTCTATACTTTTCTGAATAGTTGCTGGGATGCTTAGAACTCGAATTGCACAGCTGGAAATAGTTTATTTTGATGCACGTGCTGTTTTCTTTGCAAATTTGCATCATAGGATTGTTTTTTTTTTTGTTTTTCCTGCAGTATATAAAAATTGCTGTATCTCCAAAATAAAACTATGAAGACACTCAAAATAAATTTCCTGTTGTTGTAAACTATTTTTTGCAACTTTTTTGTATTTAAAGTTTTGAGGGATAAACCTCTTAAATTTCTCCAAGTAGAAATATATGTAAACAAAACAAAAACGATTTTCAATTTTTTTGTAGTTTATTGCCCTTGTTTGCAATTAATGTAGTTACTATGGACTTAATGCATACATATTATTAAAATATGGGCTATAACAGTTGTATTGATGTATAGCAACTTGAAATGCTCCCACAAATGGCACTACAGCATGTACAAAAAAAATAATATAAGCTCTGGCGGACTTGGTTCTATGGTAGGTCTTAAAGGGTTAAATAAATATCGTCAAATAATCGTGATCTCAATTTCAGTGAAAATAATCGTGATTATCATTTTTGCCATAATCGAGCAGCCCTAATTGTACTGCAGTTTAGAACTTTGAAATCTAGTTAATGTCTCTTCAAGCCTATGGGGAAAATACACATATTTATTGGCATACAGTTAATAGTATATAACCGATATGGTTTTGTACAGAGATTTGCCTGCTCTGCTTATTGTCTGGTGGACATGAGTTCTCCAACTCAGATGTCACATGGATGTATTCATCTGTTGCAGCATGAGCAAAGTGGCTTTCCTGCATTTCCAGCGCTGCATAACAGCCACACCCAGAGCGTTCGGTGGGGCGGGGCTTAGTTGTCACAACGAAAACTTGTTGTTAGTAAGACTTCCTGCCTTAAACTACTCTGTGAGGCTTGATGCAACACTGGACATTATCTGTTTTCTAAGTCCTGTGACTTGTGTTTTTGAAGGAGTATTAGAAAAGTATGAATGGGTCTGTCATTCAAATACCGCAGGCTGACTGACCTAAAGCCTTATTTGGCTGCAAATCTCCTGGTTAAGACTTTAGAAATTAAAATAAAATCTAATACGGATGCACAAGAAGGAGCTTTGCCAGTTAAGTGTCAGGATGTTTGATATTTAAAGAGCAGTGTAAAAAAAAAAAATTGCATCATTGACTGATTTTGGTGAATTTAATGGTACACAGTTTTAGTAATCTTCCATTGAATCTCTGTTCAGTCAGTGAGTAAAAAAGAGAGAAAGGAAAAACAATGTTAAAAATCTGTTATGTTTTTTATAAACTGTCAAAAAAGTAGTTTGATATGTTTTGAACCGAAGTAAGGAATATCTGACGTAAGCACTCCTCTAATGCCAGCTGGTGACCGTTTGCGAGTTCTGCTTGGAACATAGTTGCTATTAAATAAATTTGTGTCCCACATCATCTTTGAATTAGTGATGATCCTCAACAAAGATAAATCACGAATGACTGAAGAGGGTCCTGCACTTCACATGCACGGCTTCACAGCATTTTAATAAATAAAAAATCTGACCTATTTCCTTGACCAACACCACAAAAAGTAGAAAGAGTGCTTTTCACGTTGATTAATCCAATTCGAGTACATTTCCCTGCTTTTTCTTAAGGGATATGGGGCAGGTTGTTATGATTATATGCCAAAGTATTATTTCTATTAAGAAGTAAACTTAATATTTCAACAAGCGAGAGAAATTTTTTAGAAAAGAGATTTGGGAGAGAATTGCACAACAGCAAAGATGCCAAGCAAAAAAAAAAGATCTTTAAAGCATCAAAGTTCGAGTTAGGTTTTCTTCATCAGATGCTGCAGCGTATTTTCTGTAAGTAGTTTTCAAGCAGTGGTATCCACGAGAATGCTTAAAAAACGTAAAACTTTAAAATAACTGCCTAAACAGGTCCCCGGAGGCTTGTCAAGATGGCTGTCGAGTTGCCAGACTTGCTTCAAGCAGGATTTTATAACAGAGGTTGAAAACCACCTTTCCTGTATGTGCACACACCAGCAGTTACATAATATGACCACCAGAGGACACCAAAGTACGTAATGGATTTTACAGCAGACGTGGAAAGCACGACCAACAGCTGACAAGAAGCCCAAGCGAATAGCAAACGAACTTCCGGTGAAGACTTAAAATAAAAAAGTACGAAAAGGTCCTATGGCCACGTTGTGCGCATGTTTCACTGATATGTGTCACATAGTGGTGAATGCTTCGGTTTAGGCGACCCTGAACTAAGAGCCACAGTGGAAAAATTTTTACTGTCAGCCTTACAGCAATAGAGAAGTAATCATGTAGGAGATCTGTAGAGTAGAAAATAAAGATAAACACTGCTTGTGTTAAGCTGTTTTGTAAAAAAAAAAAAGTACGTAACTTACACAACTCCAACCATATCTACACGACGACAAAGCGTCTTACGTCACTACTTCTATTTTCGTCCTGCCCTTACAGCTCTTTAAAAATTCATAACATGTTTAAAACCCTGCCTTTGTATTTATTCCAACTGATCTGAGTGCGGCGCATACTGGTTCTGGGTGGAAACGGGGGGGGGGGGGGGGTGAGAGGGGGTCTTCGACCAGCCAACCAATCACGAGTCTCCCTATCGACCAATCAGGAGACAGGCAGGCTGTTCTTCCTGTTTGGCTGAGGGATTCATTATCGGGTGAGTAATAAAATCCAAAAAGTAGAAATATATTTGTAAAAATCTATAATTTTCCATGGTGAAGAAACACTTCTACTTTTAGGAGTGTCTGATTTTAATTTTTACCACCAGAAGGGTGGGCGGTGTGGCGGTGTGGATTATCTTTTATTGTGTAGATTTCTGCCCGTTGTTTGTGTATGTGCGTGTGTGAGAGCTGCGACTAGTTAACGTTAGCCACACTGAACTGCTAGCAGTCAGGTTAGCTTGAAAATCGGCGTTATTGTGGGGAAATAGCTAATTATAATCGATGCTAGTAAATATATTTTGTACACTACTTAAACCTTCTAATTCTGCACAGATTTCTCCCCACGGAATTACTCTCTAACGGATAAACACGTTTTTATTCTGAGTCAGCTGCACGGACACAGATCATGGGAGGGATCAAACAAGAGCAGAGTGATGCATCACATCAGCCCAAAGCTTCACAGACAGCGGATCAACCCCCAGAAGAGGTGAGCACCGCTGCAGCTGACTAAAGTGGACTGGATTTGATGCAGTCAATTTCATTTAAATCTTTTAATTGGGAAAATAAGGGTGTTCATATTTGGTTAAATACTTTGCTTCAGCAGGTACACTCAGGTTTTAAAAAAAAAGTTTTTGGACTCCATGGAGGGTCCTGAAACTAAGGACACACTGTGACTCATTAGTCTGCCAGCAGGGTCTTGATGGAGTGCTTTTCTGTGTCTCTTCCATCACTGTTTTTGCATGCTCTTTAGATGTGGGCTTTAACTGGGCCATTGCAGCACCATGCTTTTTTTTTTCAGCCATTCTGTTGAAGGTTTGCTGCTGTGCTTGGGATCATTGACCTTTTGCATGACCCAGTTTAATATACAGAGGAGTCAATGGTTGACTCATTGACTGCAAAACAAACCCAAATCATTACCCTTCTTCTGCCATGCTTTACAGATGTTTTGAGGTGTTTGTGCTGATATGCACCAAATGTGTTGTTGTGTTTTATGGACAAACATCTCTGCCTGGGTCTCATCGGTCCAAATGGCATAGTTCCAGAAGCCTCGTGGTTTGTTCAGATCTATATTTGCAATCCTGAGCCCTGCTGCCATGTTCTTTTTTTTAGAGCCAGTGGATCTTAGCTGATTATTAAGGCAGTCACTAGCTGCATCAGGAGGAGTTAGATTAGACTGTCCTTGCCTTTCTGAGACTGTTGTTTCATCCATCTGCAGCCCAAGAAAAGAGGCTGGCCGAAGGGAAAGAAAAGGAAGAAGGTGCTGCCAAATGGTCCCAAGGCACCTGTTACAGGATATGTGCGCTTTCTGAATGAACGGCGAGAACATATGCGGGCCAGATACCCTGATTTACCTTTCCCAGAAATCACCAAGAGACTCGGAGCAGAGTGGACACGATTAGCTCCGATGGACAAACAGGTAGCTTTTAAAAGTGTCCCATGCACATGCAGATTGTTCAATATAACACAAAATAACGTCATCAGCTGGATATTTAGTGATGTTTTGCACAGGGTGTTGTTGTATTTGAACATATTTCGTATACCAATAGCGTTATCTGGATGAAGCGGAACGAGAGAAGATGCAGTATGCCCAGGAACTGAAGGAATATCAGCAGACTGAGGCCTATCAGATCACCAGTGCTAAAATACAAGACAAGAGGATCAAAAAAGGTAACAACTACCCTCTGCTTACTGCTTTAGAGTTGCTCTGTCTTATGTGAGCTGTATGTAATGCACATACAATTTTTTTTAGAAGACACACCATCTGCAGTTATCGGCACTAGTTCAGGATCCTCCTTAACAAAGGTAGGTGACGCTCTAATCAGTTATTACTGTTTTCTTCGGTGTCACTTTCCCGTCAGTTGTCCATTTGCTGACTCTTTCTGTTTTAGGCTTCTGACCTCTCAAACAGATTTGACATTCCTATTTTCACCGAAGAGTTCCTCGATCAGAACAAAGGTAACAGAGGAACTGACAGCGCCTGACTAGTAGTGTTAAGACAGAACTGTGCCGTTGCTCTGTTAGGTAATCGGACATTCTCGATTAAACTTCCAAGCCCGTCAAACTCTTTTTATTTTTATTCTCTGCGTTCAGCTCGAGAGGCAGAGTTGCGACGCCTCCGTAAGGCCAACATTGAGTTTGAGGAGCAGAATGCAGTGCTGCAGCGGCACATTAAGGACATGTACAATGCTAAAGAGCGCCTGGAGGCTGAATTGGGGCAAGATGAGAAACGTACCCAGGCTCTCCAGCAACACTTGATGGCCATTAAGCACACACTGGTCAACAGTCTCTCATCGGTGCCCTTGCCAGGTCAGCATTGCTTGGGTCAGACTCATGAAGGGAAATGCAGTAGGAGGGCAAAACATTAGATAATGCTGCTGTTATTGAATCTCTCTTTTTTCCTGACTTTTAAACATGTGGCTATAGCAACAGCAAGGTTTAGTTTATACATATTAGAGTCTCGTCTGAAATGATCAAAATTAAACATTTGCAGTCAGTTCTGTATTTATCCTGAACAGGTACTGGGGAGACAGCATCTCTTGGAAATCTGGATTCATACCTGAGTCGTCTCAGCGGAGTGCTCGAGGGCAACCCTCATAAACACCGTGCCCTGCTTACCCAGCTTTGTGAGGTCCTATCTCACCTGGACAGGTAATCTAATTATTATATACAGTACTCAGACTGATAGGGTGGATAATTTAAAATAGAATACTGGGAGCTGTAATGGAGCGAACGGATACTCTGTGTCGTCTTCCAAGAGATATATCGATTTGCTTGCCAAACACTGGCTCTCTGCGAAAGCAAAAGGTTATACCTGAGTTTGAATAAGTCTTTACACTTGAAATTCAATGTGATGGACTCAGACTGGGTGTAAACACCATCAGTTTTTTTTCCCAGTTAGTGGTCTGGTCTTTGTTAATGTCAGCTCAGATGCAGCGTTTAGTGTTTAATGCTGCCAAACACATTTGACAACAGCTCAACACTTTGGCTTATCACATCCTGTTTTTGTCACAGATGTCACACCAGAGCTTTTTCTCACACTCCCTCCTGTGGCGACACAGGTGTTCGTGTCAAAAATATGAAGCTACGTCCAAAAGCTGGTTAGCTGCTTTGGGTTTTATACATATAAACAAACAAAATGTTGTTTGTTACTTGGTCAGCCTTATTGCTCAGTTATAGAAGAGCAAACATAAGACAGCCTCCTTTGCAACTAGGAAAAGCTGGTGGTTGCCTGGTGATTGCGTTGACCTTTTTCACATTTGACCAACTGTTGACCCAGATGTTGAGCATTCCCTACCATAAAACATCTGGGTGACCACTTTCGATCTCGAGGTGGCAGAACAGGTCACCTGGTGGGAGGCAACCTGTCTTCAAATCATCTGAGTCGGTGCTACTCAGCCAGTCTGCAACAGCAACAGATTCGCGATTTTTGATTTAGTAGTGTATTATTATCACAGATCGGATCGAATTGCTAACCCGGGGCCTGTTCTTCGTACCTCGCTAAGTAAGTTAGCTGGATTAGATTGTTGACGATTTCGCGTGATCTTGGATCGTTCGGTTCCCCGAAGCTCATCCGGGACTTGCTGTCATAGCAACAGAGCCGTAAGCGTAAACCTGCTCGGGAGCAGGTTTACTTTATGTAAACAGGATTAGATCGCGGCCACGCAGGTATGTCCGCTTCATTTATACGAAAGCAACAGCGATAAATAAATAACATCAATGTAACTGAAGATAATGCAGCACTTGATCCTTTTATTGATGTCACACAGATACATACAGGTCATTTCCTAAAAAAGGGAAATGTACTATTAACATTCTATTACATGTATGTGATTATTACAGATGTAATTCATATTTCAGAGTTGTAATTGTAAATTACTTCGTGTAATCAAGATGAGAGACCACGGCTATAAAAGTGAAGGTGGATTTGGGAAGCCTGTCGCAGCCATGTCCTGTCCGTTTACGCGAGCAACCCATTGCGGAAGGTGCAAGATTGATAAGGAGAGTCCTCAGAATTCAGCGTATATTGCGGGACAGACAGGATCCTTTAGCTCAGCGCGACAGTGTGCTCATTGAGAGATATCGATTTTCCCGTGAGGATATTATTTACTTAACCAACTTGTTGACGAGGGGGTGCAGGACCACCACCTGTCTTTTTTTGCTCTGCCCTTTTCTTGGTTGCTGTTATAAACAAACAAACAGATTATTTCAGGGTCTCTTTCCAAGAGACGAAAAGCAATATAAGTGATAAATATTACCATTCTATAGAATATTCTTATATTTCACTTTTACTTGTTCCCATGTTCTAGTGGGTCCTGTTGTGGCTCTAATGTGAAAGAGGATATAATATAACAATATAATATAATGTAATATAATATTGGATAATATAGTGTGATATGATAAATCTACCCTACCGCCTACTGGTGTTGGCCAGAGGGGCCGATGGTGCGATATGGCAGCCTCGCTTCTGTCAGTCTGCCCCAGGGCAGCTGTGGCTACAACCGTAGCTGCCTCCACCAGTGTGTGAATGTGAGAGTGAATGAATAGTGGCATTGTAAAGCGCTTTGGGTGCCTTGAAAAGCGCTATATAAATCCAATATATTATTATTATTATTATTATTAAATTACTTACGAGTTTAATTTGTCAGCAACTTTCTGCCAGCCCTCGCTCCTTGCTTTTGCAGCCTTTGCAGTGTTCCCTTGCGTTCTGATTAAACTCTGAAACTCCTGAAATCCCTCACTCAGGAGTTCTTGCTCTGCTGCCGAAAAATACCGAGCCGAGCGCGCTCCTTCGACATTTTCGCCGACCAATCAGAGGGTTGCCGATCAATGTTTCTACTATCGATGCGTAGCCCCTTTTACGACACCCAGTGATGTCACATTACTGCGTCCAGCTGTACTAATCGTCAACGGAAGGTGTGTTCGGAGAACCGGATTAGCGAGCTCACGGTTAGCGCGATGGTTTGATCTTGGATGTGTCATTTGATCTTGGATGTAGTGAGCGACGTACGAAGAACGGGCCCCCGGTCTCAAAAGTTTTATCCCTGACCGTGTCTGCAAACGTTTGCAGTCTGTTGCCATCTTCAAAGCAACTTTTCTAGGTGCTCCAAAGTTGCTTTGAAGGGAAAAACTGATTGCAAGTGATGCAGACCTGATCCCTGACTTCGAACCAACAAGATTACAAGTTCATTGGACACGGTTGCACTAATTGTAGTCATTCGGCTGTCTCCAACCACTGTTTTCCTGGTGTAACTGTAGCATTCGCTTTTACACTTTGTTAGTTGTTAGCAAACATTTTAGGCTCTGGTTGCCTGTCGTATGTTTACCTTTAGTTTATTCATTTCGGGTCACACCCTTTATCTCTTGAAGTGAAGTTGACTTTCCCTGCTTCACTAAATTGCCGCTTCTATAGTCGCTTCTTGCATGGATGCTTCTTTAAAGGCTGCATTTACTGCACAGGCATGAATGGTGTCAGTTTTCTCATCAAGAAAGTGAACAAACCAGTTATTAAAATTTCAAACCATTACTTAGACACTCATGCGCTGTTATTAAACATATTTGTCTACATTATAAATATAACTTTTACCTTCAGAGGTGGTTGTGTTTGAAATGCCTCCAGAACTACTGTGTAGGGCTCCACATTTACTGATTACTATATTATTTTCCTTCAAAATGAAGCACGCTTTATATGTGCATTACTATTTGTTAACAAATGCAACACACTGTAATATTGGTGCAAAAATTGCACGTGTCCAGGGTCTCCATTTTATTGTTTTGCTTTATATCTTGTCTCTAACGACATGTTTTCATTCCTTGCCAGTGAGAAGTTATGAGGAGGCTGCAGACAGAGACACACCCAGTCTTGGATCACGGACACGCGAGAGGCTTGGTGCTTTTAGGTCAAATCATTGCCAATCAGCAGAGCATGTAGATAGGAACAGGTACTTCAGAACAACACACATAATCCATGTCTGCATGCCTATAGTTTATGAATATGTGTGGACGTGTGTATTCCCACACATACATTTTGTGAATGTAAGTCTGTGCGGTGGGGTTGAGGGGGCTTTACAATTCATAAATGTCATCAAATAAAATGTCATTTTACTTTCTGCTGCCTTAATTAAGTCTTTTGGGAGTCACCTTTCCCTTATCGTGTAGTCGTCTACAGGTACATGGCATGTACAGCAAGCCGAATGATCAGTTTACTGTAAATGATTTGTGGCGTGTGTTTGGCGGAGGGATGCATAAGTAGTTATTTTTAAAAACTGGAAAGGGGTGAGTATGCATGGTGGAATTTCTATTGATAATGTCAGGTTCTGAAATGGACAGTTTGTTTGCCATGTTGTCAGAAAACTGAATATTTGTATTTTTCCAGATGTTCATTAAACCATTCTGAAAATGGAGAATTTATGCACATTTATTGCTGACATAATTGTTTAAAGTGCACAGCCTCGTGTTTAAAACAAATAACAAAACAGCACGTCACACCTGCAGAGGTAGACCCCACAGCAGGTAACTAATTAGACGTGGTTTTGTTACATTCACTGACTGTAAAACGAGGAACTGTAACGATGCAGGGGAAGCTCCGTCCCAGCAGAGGGAGATGTGGGCCCACACACGGTTACAGCAACAGCAGCTGAATCCTGGACTAGCTTCACTGAGGCGTGCTTCATATTTTGCGAGTGTCATGCCAAGGTTTAAAAACGTCATCATTTCTGGTATTTAGATTTTTAAGTTGGTCACAAACAGCTGATGTGCTTCCAGTCGGGCACACTAAATCAACTTACCTAATTACTACCTTCTTAAACTGGATGGTTTTTTTTTTTGCACCTCTGAAATTTTTAAATCTCAAACTATTAATGGTAGAGGAACGGGGAAAATCAAGCACCGTCAAAACCATCTCCCAGCCCATCTTGAAGTATTTGATGAATTTTCTTTACTGTTCCCATCTTAAGATAGGAACAGTAAAGAAACACGGAGGCACTGGAGACAGTTTTGATGGACAGGAGAGACACCTGTGCTGTCATTGTGGCCAAATGCTGCCTAACTACACTTTGGCTGAACGTTAAATTTGTGATGTTAGGAAGACCAGGCCTTCCTCCCGCATTTCATCTGACACTGAAATGCCCAGTTCTTCCTGAAACGATCAATATTTACTAACGTCATAGATGTCATGACAAAGGGGTGAGTGTGTGTGTCACATATCTGTCAATTTTTCATTTGAGTAATTCATAAAAACGCTGCTTCGATTGTGAACTCTTAGATACATTCATCTGTACAAATCACAAAATTGAACATGGATTTAAAAAAAAGATGAGGATGGGTATATTTACTGTGGAGCTGGAAGTATAAAGCATATTTATCTTTTCTATGTTAAGCTCACCAGCACAACAAAGTCTCTTCTGCTTCCAGTCCAGAAATACACAATCCGTCTGTGCTGGTTTGAACAAGTGATTGTATGCTCTCGGGCTGTGTAGCAAGACATTTGGCAGTCCATAAAAGTTTTATTTGATTTGAAATCTGCAGGGAGTTTCTGAGAATGGAGTTATAACCACGTAATTTGTAGGAAGGCTGTACTCTGGAAAAGAACAGCACTCAGAGAGGTCTTTGAAAGTGACGTGGATTTGATTTTTAACCAGAGTGCAGAGACGGCAGACCGGTCGGCAGCAGGGGAGTCCCATTACCAGAAAGGGAGAGCACAGTAATGATACCTAAATACAGGAAGGCCAAAGCCAACCTGTGTTTACATTCTTCTACAAGCCGACTTTAACAATGCAAGGCTTTTCATGTGCCCAGACAAATCAAAGGATTACTGAATCCATTTGTGTGCACATAAAGGGGAAGGTTTTAGAAAACCTATAAGCATCTGCAGCTGATTGTATAATGCAGGCGATTGTGGAAAGGGCACCGATTTCCATTTTCTGCTGTGAGCCTTGACTTTGTCAAAGAAATTCAACTTTATGAAAAATCTGGTCAGATGAATGTGTTACTGTTTACACCTTTTCTTCACTATTTGCCATTAGTAATAGTATAGGTGATGCTAATTAATATAAACCAATATATTTGGAAATGTTTTGAGTCACCCTTCATTTCTTTATGTTTTGCTTCATAGGCAACAAATGTTTTTGACATTTTTAAAAGTGCTTTGAGCAATGCAACGCCAGCCTTTCTGGAGGGAAAGTTTTAAAGTTTTGGGGCATTGGCTGCTTTTTCACTCACTCTCAGTCCAGTCCTTGTCTTTCTTAGTCCGTCTGCCTGCTGCAAACGCAACAAGTCTTCATTTCTTCAGCTGAATCTATGAAAAATATTTTTAAAAGTGTTTTTTCATCAACTAGGTGATTCACAAACTCCTATTAGCCAAAAACTTGGCACATCTCAGCATGATGTGCAGTGTCTCCTTAAAAATCGTTGTAGTATATACATGGAAAAAGTGCCAGGTTTAAATCTACATCGGATCAACAGAATCTAAAAGTCTTTAAGAAAACTTCCAGCAAAAACCTGACACAAGATCTGAGATGTGCATCTGGACCTTTAGCCGATCCAGCTACTGTTCATTGAAGCCTCATCTGAAACGGTCTCAGTGGAAGGAAGAAGTCATTCTTAAGGAAAGGAAACAGGGAGGGAAGGCTGAGGTGCGCCACAATATACAAGAACTGGACTGAAAATAAATTTGTGCCAACAGGTGTGATGGAGTGATGAATCCAAATTGTCATAGTTTGATTCACCATGCAATACCATCTGGAAAACATGTGATTGGCTTCATTTTTCAGCATGACAGGGATCCCAAACACACTCCCAGTGCAATTTTAATCCACGCCTAGATTAAAATCCACAGTGGAACACTATCAGTCATGGATTCCCCCCCCCAGAGCCTCAGCATTATTGAAGTAGTGTGGGAACCAAAAGCAGCCAACATCCAAATATTGACTTCCCTCCCCCCCAAGCCCAATATAAAGAAATGAAGGGAGACTCGAGTAGTCTGCACATTACTGTATTTTTCCAAAAATGTCCAAAGTGTAAAGTTAGAAGTTAATAATCGGGGATTTCACTCCCCCTCCCCCACCTTTACACACCACCACCACGCGCTCTTACGTCACTGCCAGGAGCTGTCCACGCAGCGGTGGTGCTGAAGCTGAACAAGATGGCTGTGTGTTGGGGACCGGAGAGCTGAGAGCGAAGGGGTGAAAGAGTCTCAGATATAAGCAGTCAGCTCATTCAAACCAGAGCGACAGGACGGCGGAGCTGGCGTTCACCCTGCAACTGTGAAAACTTTCATTTTGATCAGCTGTAGCGAATCCCGTCGGGCTCTGGTCCTGCTCGCTGGCGACGGCAGGCTTCTCCATCTCCCGCCCAGCCATTCATCCCCGGACTGTATACTGCAAAGATTAGCTCTGCCAGTTAGGAAGCTGGATCCTGTACTAAAGGCGCAAATAAGAGATGTCATTGCTGTGTGTTGGAGGTAAGAGGAAAAACTAACAGTCTGTGCGCTGGCTTGACTTGCTGTCCGTTTCCTTGACCTGCTGATGTGAGCAGTTTCCATAGCTCCAGTAGTATCTTTACAGCTTTTGGAGGGTTGCTGGTGATACTTTTACAATAGTCACCTCCTGCAGATAACATTACGGAAAAAATCTGGGGCTGTTAAATGATCATTCGATGCAAATAGCAATCTGAGGCAATATTTCCCATCACCTGCATGTTAGTTTGAATTTTTTCGCTAAAATATATACAGAAATCTTGCACTCCTCTTGCTGTCCATGCTAACGGTCCAGCCTCTTTTTTTCCTTTGATTTTCTTTTTCTTTCTTTTTTCTTTCTTTCTTTCTTTCTTTCTTTTTTTAATTTATTTATTTATTTATTTATTTATTTATTTTTTTTTTTTTTACAAAAGCTGGCATTGCTACAACCGGATCGATTTATGTAGTAGGCGTATGCTTCTGGCAGCTACTGTCAGACATAGTAAAGCAAGATGATATCCACTCTGCTCGTCCCTGTGAGGAGTGTTTTATTCTTTATTTTATAAAAGGTGATAGCATTTTGATTAAATATGTCGAATGGATCCCTCTCTCAGTTTCCACACATAAGCTCTGCAAAAAGGCGTGTTCCTTTAGGCTGCTGGGTTTCTTTACATTACGATTTCCCCTAACCACGTGACTGATTGCAATGCTATAAAATTTCCATTTCTCCCAATCCGTCCTTAAACATTGCGAGATTTTCCAATTGTTTCCTGTTATTTAAAGACCCAAAGGGTTATTAAATATTGTCTATGATGTTTGTAAAAATAGAAATCTGGTGTCTAGCTGTAAAGGCTGTCAGTGAGGTGTCGATAAAACCTCAGCTGTCACGCTTTTGCTGTAAAACCTTTGCAGCATTTACAGGAAGTCACATGTGGCTGGTTTGGGGCTTCATTTCAGGCATTTTGTATGAGGAAAGGACTTCAGATCTTCATTTATTAATACATTATTTATTTTTTAACTGATGAAATGTGAATCCCTTGTTCGTAAATACAAATTTACCCACGTAGCTTTCCAGTTTTCCAAGTCTGCTTGTGCTAAAATTTGGAGAGTGAATTTGGGGGTGAGCACTTCCTTTTCCCCCTACATAAGGAACTCAAAGTTTGTCTTGTGTGAGGAGATTTGTGCTTAAAATGACATTTTTCCTAAGAGTTTTTAAAAGTTTTCTGCTCTCCCTCCCAACAACAAAAACTTTCTCATGTTTTTTACAACAACGTCTTTACAACATATCCAAAGAACTGGCTTCTTTAGAGATGGCATTATAATTGCAGCTACAGCTGTGGGAGAACCACAAGTTTATGTAATCTAATATCTATCTATTTGAATGCATGCTGAAACTGTGCACATCTCTGCCTGTCGTGAGCCACTTCCTGGATACTGCTGCTCCTTTTACTTCTCGCTGAATTGATATGAGTTTTCCTGTTATTACAAATATTTTTTTATAACTATTTAATACTTCTAATGCTTAGGATCAAATATGTGCTATGCAGAGAATCTCTCCAGAGTTTTGGTGCATTTCCAATTCTGAAAGGCTTGATAAGTTTTGTGTTTTAAGGCTTGGTGAAGAAAAGATGAAAAACGGGAATTCCTCGAGCGTCTTCCTGAGATTTAACAAGAGGTTAGAACAGGCTCTTAGTGTTTGCAAAGAGGCTGCTTTGCTGCTGACACCAGTGCTGGAGCTGATTGCACAGATGTCAGGATTGAGATTCAGGCTCGTTGGTGGTCCCTTTATGTCCTGAAGCTTTGTTGGCATAGCAACCCCATTGGTATTTTAGGTCTCTGCTGGCATTTTCTCATTAGCTTCTAAACACACTGTAATAGGCCTGCAGCTAGGTTAATATTGATACTATGTTCTTGCTTTCATGGTGGATGGGAGAAGAATAGGGAATTATGGGATGAACAGTATGGGCTGTCATGCTGGACTGCAGCAGTCACACAGTTTGCCTGCTGAGATGTGTGTGTGTGTCTCATGATGTTAGATCTGGTCTGTGAAATGATGGATTGTGCTACAAAAGCTGAGTAAGTAGATGGCAGCCATCCTTACTGTCACGCTATGTAGCAAGATGCAAATTCAGGCATTATAGCTTTATAAATGAGTGAGCCATGGCACATGCGCTCATTAGCATTATTGTATAATTTAGCACCATACAAACCTTGACTACATTTGTCTTTTAATGTCTCGAAAACACTGCTATGTTACTGTACTGTAAATAAAGATCAGGAGCAATCATAGCAAAAAAAGATGACAGCAAAGGGCAAATTTTTTATTAATTGAAGTATGTGCAACAGTTACAATGAAGCATTCACATTCTGTTGATAACAATGCTTAGGCTGTAGATACTCTTTCCTGTATATGCTATATATAATCTTTAAACGGCTGACTGGCAGTTGTGCTCTCTCAACGCATTTAGCATAATGGCACTCTAATTCTTGTTGCAGGTATTATACTGTAAGGTTTACTGTAAGATAAAGACCCTATAGTATTCTGGAGAAAACCCCAGCAATCAAACAACCTATGCGCTAGCACTTTGCAGCGGTGGGAAGACAAAAGCATGACTGGGTGGGGGGGGGGTGTGAGGAGGAAGAGAAAAGAAAAAGAGAACAGAGGGAGACAGGTGAAAAACCATGGGCTAAAGGAGAGAAGACACAAATTTAATGACATGCTGCAGGCATATATAAACGCGCGGGGAGTAAAAGAGAGGTCAGTGGAGAAGAAGTGCTCGGTGTATCACATGAAGTGCTGCAGCTGTCTAAACTTATAACAGCATAACTACAGGTTGGTTAATTCACCTGATCCAGCTTAAACATTAAGGCAAGGTTTTATTCTAACCTTTAAAGCAGAGAGGGTGTCTCTGCTGAATCCAAACTGGGAGCTGGTTCCACAGAAGACAGAAAAAAGCTGAAGGTTCAGCCTCCCATTCTACTTTTAGAAACTTTTGGAACCACAAGTTCTGCAGTCTGAGAGTGAATCACTCTAAAAGGATAATATTGTGCTATGAAGTCTTCAAGATACTATAAAAACTGCTAAATTCAATTCTAAAAGAAAATAGAAATAAGCCCTCTCTCACTCTCTCCCTCACTCATCAGTCTCACTGCAGCATTTTTGATGATCACATTGTTACTTACTAATACCTTCGCCTAAAACATTGTGTCTGACCAGATACTGACAGATACTGGTTTCTGGTTTCTAAGGCTATCAGGACCAAATGTAGCAGCCTCAGTTTTTTGGGTTTGGGAGAAGAAAATTGCAGAGCAACCACCCCTTTATGTAGTTTAATGTCATCTGGCTTCATAGATAAATAAAGCTGAAGATCATCTGCATAGCAATGAATATGTATTCTGTGTTTTCTGTTAGCATTGCTTAAGGGAGGCAGGTATAATGTAAATAGAATTGGTCCCAGCACAGAACCCTGTGGAACTCCAAGACTCCCCATTTACATATACATTTCTTAAAATCTTACACTCAACTGTATCAAATGAGGGCTAACAGCAGAAACACAAAAATTAGTCCACTATCAGCCATCGGCCCTAAGAAGGTCATTCGTAACCGTCACCAGTGCTTCTTCAGTGCTAAGATCAATTCTGCAAACTGATTGAAACTCTTCAGTTATCCTATTATACTGCACATGATCGCCCCGCTGTTTTACAGCCACTCTTTTGTAGGTCTAAAGGCTAAGACGTCTGGCTCAAGTAAAAGCTTTTAAGTACTGGTTCAATTATAGCCACCTTGAAAGCCTGTGGTAGACATTAGTGACTACTTAGACCTTATTTACTAGTTAACATTATTAATAGACCATCAACTTCTAGTTGCACTGAGGTCACTGTGACTGAATATTATTTAGAAAACAGGGATGAGCTTTAATCACCAATTATTTTAGACTTGCAAGCTGTTTGTTTTTTTTTAATGAATGACCATTCAATCAGTGTTCTTTTCTTTTTTAATTATAATATTTGTAATTTCCTTCTGTGCGCTCCCTCTTCAGTACTACAGGTTGATATTGCTGTTGCTGGTCTCAGTATAATGGCTCTGATGAAATAAAAAGAAATAAAAAGCCCCTTTAGCTCCTCTGAACCAGGGCACGAGTAAAAGTATTTGTCCAATTTCCCCGAGTGAAGAAAGAGAAAATGAAATCCTGTAATCACCGTGGCACCGACTCAACATTTTCTGTGGAGGTTTTGCACAAAATATGTAACTCTCTTTATTTTTCACCCACACCGCAGCAGTAACTAGCTACAGCAGTGTTGGTTTAGTCTCATGCCTGTGAGCAAGTAACCCCTCCACCACCCCACCCCTCTTCCCCCAGCTCTTACACACACACACACACACACACACCTCTCCACTTTCCAGCACCCCCCCCCCACCCCTGTCACACTGAAGTGGTTATTTTTAGTGTTGGGGATGCAGCTCACTCTGCCTGCATCCGGCTCCACAGAGAGATTAATGGAGCACAAGAGAAAGAGATAGAAAGGGAACACACGTGCACACTCACCACATGGCAGGGGAAGCTTGTAGGGGCGAGTGATTGACTGAGAGAGAGGGAGAGAGGACCGATGGCTGGTGAGGAGAGGACTGTATATGTGAGAGAGAGAGAGAGAGAGAGAGAGAGAGTGCTGGCAAGGGTGCAGCCGAAGGTGCATCTGTCAATTACTGCCTACTTAAAAGCAAAGTACCCATTTGAGCTCGTCTTTGTCGAATGCATGTTCAGTGCAGTGAACCTTCCTCACCCCTTTGGCACGACTGCCTTGTCAGTAGCTAAAATATCAGGAAGGAGACTTTACTTTGATGTTGGCTAAGAACACACATGCTTCACGACACTTCCTACTCTGGCACTGGTTTCTTGAATCTGAATAATATTTAAGTGATAAGAGTGATCCCAGGGGTTTCCTGGGGTGATGCTATTTTTAGAAGCCAATTTTTCCACAATGATTATCGCGCCTGCTCTCTGTCACTGACTAAGTAAATGACTCAGTGTCTTTCTTTGTCATCATCATATTTGAAACTGTATTTTTTGCCTTTTTTTTCTATTTACTTTCCTCCTCTATATTAGTGAGTCGGGCTGTAGGCTGTGCAATATAAAGAAATTCTTCTTTACATCCGTTCATGCGTGCATGTTGCTGAATTTCCATTAGATAGATTTTAAGTAGCCTGTATTTTTTTTCTTTAAACCTAACGTCAGTGAAATGAAGCAATCATCAGGGATTAAATACCAGTCCGCTGAATATTAATACTTCACTCTTGAACATGGGGATGATGGGAATCGGCAGGGTGCAAGACTAAATGAATAATGAATAAGTTTTTGACGTCACTGTGGTTTTAAAAGTCATTTGGGTACCTCCAGTAGACCCTGCGTGGAGAAAATGGCTGTGGCACCTCAGCAGAGATTCGTCTGTTGTGTACAATAAACCGCAGAACTGTTCAGTGTTTTATCCATCAGCCTGTGTTGACAGGCATGATGGAAAACACACGGGTATCGTTCAGGCCATCTGTCCATCCAACAAGTCACTCAGAGACCCTGACGTCTCCTGCTGAACGGATGTAGTCTTTCATATTGAGAGCCTGGCATCTGCTCAAAGAGCAAAGTTTAGTTGTAGACCTCACACTTTCTCTGTAAAATGCCAGACTACTGTCAGTCACCAAGCAACCATACTTTGATGCACATGAGCTACAGGCAGAGGCTCGCACTGCAAGCACAGGATGAAGCCTTTGAGATCCGATGATGGAATATGATCTCTTAAAAAATACACAAAAAAAAAAACCCTGACAGGCTAATTTCCTTTTTCTTTTCTCAATTTGTTCACAGTGAAAAAAGGCAAGCTTGATGGACCACAAGGTGAGTTGTGTCACGGATGTACTGCATGAAGCTGTTGATTGTAAAACACTGGGGTCATCGAGACCGATGTTTGAATCTGTTCATTTTCGCAGAGAAATTCAACACATACGTGACCCTGAAGGTGCAGAATGTTAAGAGCACAACCATCGCTGTCCGTGGCAGTCAGCCATGTTGGGAGCAGGACTTCATGTTGTGAGTGCTTCTCGTCCTGACAATGAAAAAAAAAAAAAATCCAGGGAATGAAGTTGGAATAAGGCAAACTTTCCACACCTCTCCGGCATGTGGTTACTTTAGCAGCTACCAATATAGCACAGCCAAGTCTCCAACCAAGATTGTCATAAAACGAGTTTCAGCTTTAAGAAAAGAGAAGAATGCATGAAACGAGGACAGTATTGTGGCGTTGATGTTTTTAACTGCCGGTTGGAATTGAGACAACCTTTTAAGAGTCAAAGCTGCATTACCTTATTAAACTATCAGCTCTATTGTTTTATTTCCATAAGACATTTATAATGTGAACATATTCTTAATTAGTGAAACTAAACCCGTTTTCTCTGCAGCCCTGAACTGTCCTAGACATTACCTGGTGCACGTGCATGTGAGAATTCAGAAATCTAATCTTTAACCTGTGTGATGTCCAGTTTCACCCACGTGAGGAGTGAAATTGATGTTATCAGGGTGCTGTGGGAGTCAGCTGTAACATTTGTGTCGCAGTTTTTTTTGTTTCTGTTTTTTGCTGCCATTCTGCCTCCCTTCCACTCATGAGTGATGGGATGAAATAACACCTCTGCTGCTGTTTGCTCTGCTCCGGCAGATTTCACACATCTAGTCGTGAAAGTTTCTCCCCATTCAAGCTTTATTAACACCTTAAAACTCCAGAATATCAATCCAACAGAAAAACTCTGCTACAGTCATGGTGCTAAATTAAATGTAAGGAATATCTTTAAAGAAGGGCTTTCCTCTACTTTTCAGCTTTCGGGGTCAGCACACCCACCTGAAGATGTGTTCATCTCCTAAGGAAGCACTTTACGCTCATTATTAGGGTTTTTTCTTCATTTAAACCTTAGGAGCATCACTGTTCAGTAACGGGAGATGCATAGTGAGCTGATAACCTGCAAGCCAGATACGTAGTTGCATTACAAATCCATCCATCCATTCGCTTCCGCTTATCCTTTTCAGGGTCGCGGGGGGCGCTGGAGCCTATCCCAGCTGTCATAGGGCGAAAGGCGGGGTACACCCTGGACAGGTCGCCAGTCTGTCGCAGGGCCAACACACAGGGACAGACAACCATTCACACTCATATTCACTCGCACATTCACACCTAGTGACAATTTGGATTAATCAATTAACCTATCCCCACAAGCTGCATGTCTTTGGACGGTGGGAGGAAGCCGGAGTACCCGGAGAGAACCCACGCAAACACGGGGAGAACATGCAAACTCCACACAGAAAGACTGATGGTGGAATTGAACTCAGGACCTTCTTGCTGTGCGGCAACAGTGCTAACCACCGTGCCACCGTGCTGCATTACAAATGTTAGCTGTATATGAGCTTTTGAGTTCACTGTTGTTTATCACACATAAATATAGATAGTTTCTGTCTGTGCAGTCACTTATATGTTGTCGGGAGCCTGGCTGACTGTCACCTGTGCTTTTCCATCTGCATGCTGAATGACTCATTTCCCTGAGCAGATTGAATCATGGTGCATATCCATCACCAGATTAAATTCAGCTCCTCGAGGAATAAACTGTATTTTTGCTAAAAGTCTTGTGTAAACAGCTCAAGCCTCCACTCAGCTCATGACAGTATTCTGTATTTAACTTCTTTTTTTTATTCCTCCTCATTTTTCTGTTTGCTTGTCCTTTTCTTATTCCGCCATCTCTACTGAGCAGTGAAATAAACCGCCTTGATCTGGGCCTCACAGTGGAGGTGTGGAACAAGGGGCTGATCTGGGACACCATGGTGGGCACCTTATGGATCCCCCTGCGCAGCATACGGCAGTCCAATGAGGTTCACCACATTCATCTTTCTGACTCAGACCTTTGGTTTTATTGGCAATGCTTACTAGCATTTCTGAATTTAGCATACTCAAACTCACATATTAAGCCGTAGATGAGAAGATTGATGGCACTGGTCATTTGTACGAAGACAGCAAATTAGATCCAGGGCAGAGATGCCAAAATACGTATTGATCACACAGTAAGTGTTGCTGCAGTCATGTTTGTTCTTCTGTCTTTTCCAGGAGGGACCAGGTCAGTGGCTGACCCTCGACTCCAATGCGATCATGGCTGAGAACGAGATCTGTGGAACCAAAGACCCGACCTTTCATAGGCTGCTGCTCGACACACGCTTTGAGCTGCCACTAGGTTTGACATTTATCAGTGTTGTGTCAATAATAACGCTTAATTTATTTTGTATTAATTTGAATTCCTTTTTTTTAAAAATGTTACTAGTATTAGTACTGCTGCTACTTTAGAACTCTAAAGACTGTCTCATGATTCCTATTAGTACTTTTTCTAGTAGTTGCCTGATACAGTTTTATTACTACTTCTACTACTAATACAACTAGCGCTCTAATGCCAGCCCTACTCTTTGATATAACTTGAGAAAATTCACTTTAAACTTTGGCAAAACAGTATCAGCACAAAATCTTACAGCGTAGCGCCCAATATTTCACGTGCCAAGTGGAGAATCTCAAGTGTTTCTGTTTCTGCAGACATCCCAGAGGAAGAGGCCAGATACTGGGCGAAGAAACTTGAACAACTTAATGCCATGAGAGATCAAGATGTAAGAATTTTATTCTGCTGAATACTCTTTACTGTATTACCACAACTTTTTCTGCATTGTATTGTTTCCTTATTCGTCTGTTGTTGCCGCTTTTCTTTGCCTCAGTACGCCTATCAGGAAGAGCAGGAGCGACCACTACATGCACCATCCACACAGTGCTGTGAGTGCCGCCAGCCTCCTCTTCTGCATTTACCTCCTCCTGCGCCCGATCCTGCTGTGCCCTTTTTATGCCTCCTGTGTTTCCTCTCCCCACTCCCTCTCCTCTGGCTCCTCAGCTTACTGAGAAGAGGCGTAGACAGGAGGTTGAAATGAAGCTAATAGATGAAGGAAAGGTTAGCTGGCGAGAGGAAGGAGAGCCGATGAGATTAATCACAAATGCATGCCTGCCTGAACACTAGAATGACTTACAGGTGATAGATCCGTGATGAATGTGAGATGACATACGGGGGGTGTCAGACACACTCCCACGCCTGTCCGCCTGTCTGGCAGTGGTGACACTGGGAGCAGGTGCATAACTGTGTGGATACTATGGACCTGTGGAGAGAGGGGTTTGGTTTGCATCACGGTGCTTGTGTTTGTGCAAAGAAGACGTGTGTGTTACCTAACTGCATCGAGGCCAGCTGCCTTAAAAACAGCTTTTTCTAAAGACCTTGTGTTTTTCTCTGCTCAAACACACACACACACACACACACACACACACACACACACACACATAGACAGCCACTTATAAACTCTCTCCACACATATTTACATCATAAAACAATTATTTCTGAGGGCTAACGATCCTCCTCGTTTGTTTACCCTGGTTTTGTTGACTGCTTGTGTGTTTAATTTGTGGCCCAAACCTAATTTGGTTTTTCCGACTCCTTTATCTCTTCGCAGGTAATTGGAGTCTGTGGGGAGATCAACAAAGTAAGTTTCTTTCATGCAGTTCTGCTAACAACTTGGAGTAATTCTGTATTTATTGCCCATGTCTCACTTAATGTAATGATCTCCTTGCATAGTATTCCTCAGAGACCATTAACTGCCAAAAAAGTATTTCTTCTCCACACATCCTCCCTGAACTTCCTCTCACCTCATACCCTTGCTTTTGCAATAATACCTCAAACTGTTAAAATGAAATTGAATGCAGCTCTAGCCAAACTCAGGATGCATACATATTTGATGAGATAAAGATGAGTTATTTTCGAGTGATTCATTATGAGACAGGAAGCACATAACCGAATAACTCCCACTTGCATCTCAGGCACTGAACTGTCTAAAACTCTGTTTCCACAAAATCGGAATCTTTTGCAAATCGTTTCAACCCGCTGGTCGACCTGATCAAACATCTCACAGCTGTATGGGTTTATTAGCAGCAGGTCAGTCTTTCATGAAGACATACTGTGGATAGGATGAATCATTTAATAAAAGACTGCGTGGGGGGAAAGTTTCACAATTTAAAAATAATTATACAGAATCTACAAATCAAGATCCAAAACTACGGTGGCCCTGAGAGGCCAAACGGACGGCAACTTAAGAAAACACCAGCAATAAGAAAGACGCAGCAAAAGCGCCCAAACACAATGGAAATAGAAAAACGACAATGTAAATAGGAAAAAAGAAAACATAAATAGGAAAAACAAAAACAAAAATAGTAAAAAACAGATTTCCAAAAGCACAAGGGAAGTGTTTCTGGGGAGACAATAACCCGACGGACCAGTTGTAGGAACCAAAACATGCTAAGAATTGCGCTGGGAGACAATTAAAAGAAGTGGAGGATCTATTGGTTTTGTGAGGAACGAAAAGATGAGAGGTAAGTGTGCTAGCCTAACTATTAGCCTAAAAATCCGTCATCAGTATTATATGAATCATGATAAAACTACCATGTTTTGGGTTCCTGCAACTGGTCCGTCCGTTTATTGTCTCCCCAGACACACTTCTCTTGTGCTTTTAAAAATCTGTTTTTTCCTATTTATGTTTTCGCTTTTCCTATTTCTGTTTTGTTTTTTCCTATTTCTGTTGTCGATTTTCCTATTTCCATTGTGTTTTGTGTGCTTTTGCAGCGTTTTTCTTATTGCTGGTGTTTTCTTAAGTTGCAGTCCGTTTGACCTCTCAGGGCCACCGTAAAAAACAGTTTTCTCTGTTTCCTGTAAAAACGTGTCTTGTTATTCTTTTATTCTAGCCTAACAATCTTTAAGTATTTGTAGGTCAATACAGTTACATTGTAATTTAAATTAAAATAGATTAAAATTCCATTTAATTATAGGGGAATTACATAGTCACAGGCCTACAGATGTTTCCCCCCTGATTTTTAGGCTCTCATTTAGGATTGAATGAGAAGGAAAAAAACTGGATTCTGAGCAGAGACTTCAACTATCTGAAAAGAAACAAGACCACCCCCCTTCTCTACGCCCCAGCTCTTTCATTACACACTCAATGTACTCAATGGTCGTCATCTTTTTGTCTCGCCAACCTCACTTCGTTCTGTCTCCCGCTGTTTTGGTGAACAGACGAGGACCCAGACAGCGCAGTGGATGACAGGGACAGCGACTACCGCAGTGAGACCAGTAACAGCATCCCACCTCCTTACTACACCACCTCCCAGCCCAATGCTTCCATGCACCAGTATCCCATGAGGAACCAGCACCACAGACACTCCTACACTGACGACATCAATGAGCTGGACTATGATCACAGAGCTATGAGGTAACAGGCGTACTACTACTGAGACTGAAGAACAGGGTTTTATTTTGCCTATGTGCACCATAAAGTTTAAATGCAACATAGAGAGAGGAGTTTTTGGTCACACAGAAGATCTAAATGTTTTAACGTTGTGAATTTAACATCACGCTGCTCGTAAACGGAGCACTCCTCCCCGTCTAGCTCATAGCCATGAGACAAGTGAGCCCCTGCGGCCTTGTTTTGTTGCACTGTGTTGTACATAGTAACATGTCCCACTGTGCTCTCCTTCTCTAGAGAATAACCCTGGCCTCAGTGTATACAAGCATGCTGGGGTGCAGAGTTCTTGTATACAGGTTTTGTATGAAGCGGGCCTTTGTGGTTATCTTTCACGTGCGAATGCGTGTGCGCGTGCTTGCATCTGTGTGTGCACGTCGAGTGTGTGAGCATCAGAAACCCCTTGTGATTTCTGAACATAATGGTCGTCACTTTAGACATGTATATATGAAAGGAGGAGAGGCTCTAAACTCATGCATTTCTCAGAAAAGCTTAAATTGAAAGTTTGACCATTTGCTTTGTCAAGGCTGAGATGGATATAATAAATCTCAGCGTCAGTGAGACGTCTTTGTGCAGAAGCTTAATGGACAGGTTCATATTTTCAGCAGGTTGTACTTGCTGTTATTGTTTCTCCTTTTTATACTCTCTGTAAAGAGAGCCCTTCCCCATCCACTTCCAGTGTAAATGATGAGTGAAATCCATATTCCTTGTCCCGTGCAAATGTATTCATCTGAAGTTAATATGAGTTTTCGGTAATCTGATTTAGACGAGCAAAGAGGCCGTGTTCAAAAGATATTCGCTTATTAGTGCAAAATTCCCTAGAAGATGAAATTTCCCACTGAAATGACGGGAATATCTGCATTTGGTTGAAATAACCTCAGCCTCATATTAACTCCAAATTAAGATTGAGCCAGGACTGCTGTGGATCATTAAACGCTGGCGGGAAGAATAACAGCAAGTGATATTTTCATGTTCATGTGGACGCCTGACTGATGTTTTAAGACAACTTTGTGAAGTTGTCGTTAAGCAGGCGGCACAGAGGCTCAGTTTGAGTTATAGCTGTCTTTCCAATATTTGCACTGAGCTCTACTGATGCTCCTCTCCCACCTCTCCCCTCCTCCCCACCTCCTCCCCTGCTCCTCTTACCAGACGCTATGATAGTTTAGACTCGGCCACCAACGGGCGCAGTGATATCGACTCAGGCTCAGGGTCGAGCCGGCGCACCAGTCGTCAGTATTCTCTAGACAGTAGGCACTCGCTGTCCGATAGGTGGGTCTCTGTACCTCGTCTCTAACTTCTCCTCCTCTTCCTCTTCTTCTTCCTTCTGCTCCAGCCTGTGACTCCGTCTCGCTGTGACGTCAGTGGTGGACTTGTCCCGTCCTCCTCGCTCGCTGTGCTTGCATGCATGCGCTCTTACCCTATCTTTGTATATGTATATTCTGTATATTTTAGAGGAAACTACCGAACCTGCATCTATCCTTACTGTGTTCCTGTGAAGAATCACAAACGATCACGCTTGTCCCCTCAATCTTTAGAAGTTCTGTGCTGTGTCGTCTTTACATGTGTGGGTGAGCGATCGGTGGGATGCGTGTGTGTGGTGTTTCGTAACAGTCGGAGACAGAGAGGTTAATTGTCGGTTGGAGTTTGTAGAACTGCCCGTGTGAGTCTGTGTGAGCGTGCCCATCTGTTTTCATGACAGCTTGTTATTACAGCTTCACTCTGTATGTGAGACTTTAAGAAGGGCCCTGTCTTATTGTGGGTGTCCCATACTTGGTAATTATACACATTTAATTTCCACTTGTGAGACAGCAGGAGCCCGTCAGCCCAATAATGTGGCCGAGCAGAGAGGCCGAGACAGATTGCGTTCTTTTTCATCTTCATTTCATCATGTTTTGTTTTACATTCTTTGTGAAGAAAGAGGGCAGACATGTGTTTAGACTCACAAATTATGCAAGCATTTGTCACTGTCTGTGTTAGTCTTTGAGACGGAAGAGAGAGAGAGATTGCAGGATAGGTTATGAATAGGAAAACTGGGGGTTGGTGTGATTGAGTATTTATTTGTCCATTCAGCCATACTTTTGTGTCCTTTACTGTTCGTGCACTATGCATTATTAAACCAGCAGGACTGTAATCAATAGAGCCGAAAACAACAAAGCCGGTGTTTGTGTGCGTCTGTCAGAGTGTGTTTAAGGAAATAATCTTTCTATGTGTCTCATATCTCTCGCTGATTCAGTCTAATGGCTTCATTTATCATTGTGAATTTATCTGCTTTTTTCCACCAGTCTGCTAAATTAGCCTGAACCTCGTCAGGTTAACTTCTTTTGTTTTAAATTAAACAATTTAAACGTTTACTTTATGAAAAGTGCATCGTTGTGTTTCTGCAATCTAGTGTGCTTTTGTATGCGTGTGATTCTGTACAAATTTGTGTTTGAACTAACAATCATAGTAAGCATTCCTGTTACTAAACAGATGAGTCCCCTTGCAGTTGCATCACTAGTCCAAAGCCCATTCTGGGTGTGATTTAAAGTCACTCCTCTTCTCCTGGTGGTTAGCTCTCTCCCTTTCCGGTCCCAACACAAGCTCCTTTAGTATCTCTGTGACACCCAAACGTGGAAATAGATATAGTTTACTTAATAACCAAAGGCTTATCTAACATGTGTTTTCGTTTCCCCTGCCTTCAGTCCCACAGACAGTCGTTACGCTTCGTCGGGAGAGCTGAGTCGAGGCAGCTCGCAGCTCAGCGAGGAGTTCGTTCCCGAGGACGGTGAAAGCTTGAGAGGTTCGGAATTCTACGATGAGAACGACTCCTATCATTCCTGCCACTCTTCGGTCAGCTACGGCAAGGAAGATTCCCCAGGTTGGGATGGTGAGGATCACCAAGGCATCTACAGCGATGAGGGAGGCTACCTCAAAGATGGAGGGGAGGAGGGGGCTCTGTATGACGAAGAAGAGGGAGACATGTATGGGGAGGAGGGAGATTACAACTATGAGGAGGAGGAGATGTCATATAAGGAAGATGAAGAAATGTATCCACTGGATGGCACACTGAGTGAAGACCAGGAGCCTCCCTATACCCCCACACCCACAAGCACTGCCCCCACCTTGATGCCCCCTTCTGATGGTCTCTCCTCCACCAGGCCGCCATTGGAGAAGCAGACGTCGCTGCATCAGCAGCGACTTGCCCAGGATCGGCCTCAGTCTCCCAGCACGGCTGCTGGCCTACCTCCGGTCTCACAGGACAGCACAATGGCCCCTTCTCTTGCAGATTCCACCAAGCCTCCCTTTGCACCCACACAGCAGGATCTCTTTGGCACAACTACAACTACACCCACCCCCACAACTACATCACAGGTTCCAGCTCCAGACAGCAAGCCTCTGGAGCCTGAGCCCAAATCTGAAGTGCCAAAGGAGGAACCTCAGCCCCCCGAGCTTCCTCCGGCAACAGAGAGTGTCCCTCTGGCTCTTGAACAGAAGAAAGAGGAGCCTCCTGTTGCAAGGTGAAGTTGCATATTGTTATAAAGGGAAAATTTCAAAATTACTTATGTAGTTATGTATAGATGTACTTCAAGTTGCTATGACCTACACATGAAAACACCAGTAAAGGGACAAGGACGGGTCACTACTCTTTACTGACACCAACTCAGTATGTGTGGTCTCAGCTCCAAAGACACTTCCCTTTACATCCAATTTCACTAAAATTACCTACCAGCAAGTATTAGCCTAAACAACACCTGCACAAAATAATTAATTTTAAAGTTAACACTAACCAACCACTTACTGTATGGAGATAAAATCACTTAAAATAATGTATTCACATACCAGGAAAAGCGTATTTTTAGACAGACACACTTTTTTATTATTTCAGACAAAATAATAATAATAATAATTTTGTATTAAAGCCTATATACCAATCAACATGCTTGTGGTTAACAGATGTTGCTCACCTCTTCATTTCACTGACTTAGCGTGCGGCAATTGTGAGCTGACTTCTTTCTCAAACCATATTTCAGCTTCCCAAAAAGGGAAATCATGGAGCCCGGTCCTGCCAGAGCTAAAGCCAACTGGCTTCGACTTTTCAGCAGAGTACGACTACAACTACAAGAGGTACTGCCAGGATGTGTCTGTGTGTGTTCAGTTTATTTGTATGGTCCTCTTGCTTGCAGTCACTGTCAGGTGAATCCCTTCATTGGCAGGAACGGATCTTAGAGTGCGGTTCTGTTGCTGCTCTGCTGATTGCCTTGTTGCATCAATCCCTGCATGTCCTGTTCTTACTCTGTATTTTTCCAGCTTTCGTTGACTAGTCTGTCATTTTTCCCAGTTTTTGGTCGCAGCTGTGGATTATATTGTCTTGTGTTTGATAGTTTCTGTTTACCCCCTGTATTGTTTTTGCCATTTCATTATTTTCTTTTCAGTTGTTTGCCATCCTCGTAGCGAATGCATGTAGTCCATTCTGATTACCCATGGCAGGAGCTGGCTCTCAGGTGGGTGTGCCCTGTAGTGTGTTAATAAATCTAATTTGTATCGTATGTATCTGTATGGCTCACAGATATTTATGATGAGCGCAAGACGCACATAGGAAGCTGTTGCAAGTCTGTTAAGCGTCCTTTCCAAAGCCTGGTGTTTGTATCAATCAGGGCTATTTCTGTGTATAGTGTGACGTTAGTATCAGTGCCGCATGTCATTGTTTGAAGAGCCAAGCGGACAAAGAACATGTCTTTCAATAATGGAGCAGATAGAATTAGAGAAATGATTACACGGATAGCCATCCCGCTGTAATCTTCTTCCACAAACACAGAACTCACTGCTGATGTCAATAATCCCCACACTCACTAAGAAATACACACAGTGTAGTTTTTTTCACTCTGTTGTAAATCATGACTTTGAGAACACCTGCAGTCATTGAGCGAACTACAAACTACAATTGGAACTACAGCGTTGTAGTTTTCTGGAAGGCTGCCTTTTCCCGGTTTTTCCATCTCATCTTTTCCTTCTCTTTCTCCACAGGCCCGAGGAGAAAGTGTTGGCATTGCCTCTCTGCTTTTGTCAGCAGGGTAAGTAACCATGAGGCTGACACCGCTGCAGCTATTGAAAATCTATAACTTATCGACCAAAAAGAAAGACCAGTGTCTCAGTGCATTTATTTTGTAACTTATTCACAGTGAAGGTTCTAGCTGTTAGCTGAAAATATAGCCGATGTTTAAAGTATGTTTTCTCTCCAGGATGGGTGGTGCTCTGTATAGTATTGACAGCATGCCAGACCTCAGGAAGAGAAAAGCAATGCCTCTGGTCAGCGATCTGGTGAGTTTCTGCACTAATCTCTTTATGTTCCCGTGACTAAGTGTCTCACATTTCCCAGATCCATCTCACTTGGCTCAGCAGTCCGTGCTCTCATCCTTAAATGTTACTCCTGTTTTCTGTCTGATTCTCTACTATGTTTATTTTCACGATCTTTTCTAATATTCTACTATTTTTACTCCTGTTGTTCTCTGTCCTTTACTCCACTGCATCCATGCTGTTAAAGAAAATGCATTGCCCTGCTGTTAAAGTCTGACAGGGCATGAAGCAAGGCAGAGAGGCCAGCGGCAGAGGCCAGAGGTTTTCTCTGACTGACGCTGATGTCTGCTACATGCTGTCATATAACAGACCTTTATTACCCCACCATGCCATGATCCCTATGCCTTTTTGACACTATCTCATTACCAACACATCTTTTGCAGACTTCTATTGTCACTTTTCTTAGAATGTAGACAGACGCACTCTGTATCTCCGTGTCATTCTAAGGAATGTGCGAATAAAAGAAAACCACAAGCGTATTCAGGTTTTGAGAGCACATTGGTTGTCACAGTTTGGGGTTTTTTATCATTTAATTATTATCACTCGCTTAATCCTAATTCACACAGAGGTAAAGACCAATCGGTGACTATCTGGCAGTGTTGGGAAGGTTACTTTTAAATCCACTACAGGTTACAGAATACATTCCCCAAAATGTATTTTGTAACATATTCCATTACGTTACTCAATGAGAATAATGTAATGGAATACTTTGGATTACTTGATATATTATCATGCTTTTTACAACTACATGAATGACTATTGCTCTGTGATTTATTACTTTTACTGAAGGTTACTCGCCATAGCAATGCCAACTAGATTTTTAAATCTTAATATAAAATGAGTAACAGTAAGGTGGATATTAGGTAAAGCTGCACTTTTTGCAGCGATCTCATATAGAAAACTATTCCGCGCGTATATAAAACAGGTCCGCAGCTCCGAACCGTAGTAAAGGTTCCTCTGGCTAATACGCCGGGTTCGTGTCGGGCTCATAGCCGAAAACAAGCTTTACTTTGTTGTCTGGGTCAACTTTGCTAAAAACACGAACACAGTGTAGAGTCGAGTCTTAATAGCTTACTTACAACTGGGCTACGCTGCCCATGAGGCTACATTCGTTAGGGCTATGCCTGTAACACTCTACCTGTTGCCTTCATATTAAATCATTTTTTGAACAATAATTTTTAAAAATATTTCGTCACGTCATTATGTGGGCCGCAAGTAGAGGTGAAATGGGCCGCGAGATTGAGACCCAGGAATTAGAGCCTCTTAATGCGTGTTTTGTTGGAGTTTTCGCCGGCGTGGAATTACCAAAAATAGAGAGGGGACAGCCTAACACAGGGGTAGGGAACGTTAGTCCTCGAGAGCCAGTGTCCTGCAGGTTTTAGATGTGTCCTTGATCCAACACAGCTGATTTAAATGGCTAAATTAGCTCCTCAACATGTCTTGATTTTCTCCAGAGGCCTGGTAACGAACTAATCATTTGATTCAGGTGTGGTGATCCAGGGTGAGATCTAAAACCTGCAGGACACCGGCCTAACATATGAAACAGGAAAAGACCGCCGTGTAATCCCTTTATTTCAACAAAGTAACTGTATTCTGAATACCATCTTTTTAAACGGTAACAGTAACAGAATACAGTTACTCGTATTTTGTATTTTAAATACGTAATGCCGGTACACTCCCCAACACTGCTATCTGGTAACCACGTGTAACCAAGTGTTTGCTGGAGGTTGCTTCCTGGCACTGGAGGAAAATGGTTAAAATTTCTGCCTCAGTGCTGCAGTCACATTTCAAAAGGCACAACTTTCACGTTAAAAGTAAGCGGGTGACCGCAGTAATCTGTTAGCAATCATAAGCATGGTCAGAGACTGTCACAACGGGACTGAACGGACTCACGCGCAGGCTCTAGGTCTTGAAAGCACAAGAGTCTTTATTATGATGCACCAGGTGATTATTTACAAAAGTGAGGGGAAAGCCGGGCTCCGGGGGTCCACACACGAACGGGGAAGACACGCACACTCTCCGTCCACTCCTCTTCACACTCGCACACTCTCCGTCCACTCCTCCTCACACTCCACTCACTCGGGTAACACAGGGGTAGGTCCAGGGAATCTGTACACAGAGACACGAAGGGGTAGTTAGGTAAATCGCTATGAAACACTTCTGAAGTCATTGAGCTGGGGTTACACTGACAAGGGTCGGCAACGGTCCAGCGACGAGAAACACAGGGCTGCCGTCTTATAAAGGGGCTGGATCACTCGTGATGAGCCACAGGTGCGTGGGCCAAGGGCAGGAGCCCGCAGGTGAGCTCCGCCCAGGCAGAGGGAGGAGGGAAAGAGGGGAAAGGAGAGAGCAGGAAAAAAATAAAAAAAGGAATACAAAACATATGTAGCCGTACTGAGCCGACCGGGTAGGCACAGGGACCCTGACAGAGACATTGGGATCAGTTTAAGCGATTCAGCATCGATAAACAAAATAAGTTACATAATGCACATGATACATGCACCGCTATAGTTACAACTTAATACCATATTACCAAATAAAAGCATCATAAAGCAACGTTGAAATGTGTCTGAAAAACTGATCCTGCTGTTCTTAAATAAACCAGCTTAACTTTGCTTGTCATAAAGACTAAAAGTTAAGGCCTGACTAACCCTGTTAGGAGTTTCAACTGGTGGTTTCACACTTTGGTTTGACATCCTAAGCATAGCATGCTATTGATAGCTGTAGATATGCTGGTTTGTCACCTCTTGACAGATCCATGCTAGCTGCTGTCTATAGCTTTTGTTTTCACAGCACAAGAGTGGTTACGTCTTCTCATCTAACTCACAGCAGGAAAGCCAATAAGCATATTTAGCATATGATATGTCAAATTGTTGCTTTGATGCCAAATCACATTGTGCACTGGGAGCTGAAATAATGCCGACTCTTAAATCAGCTGCCAGTCAAAGCTGAGTGCCACGCTCATAAACACCCACCATGCACTGACAGGCAGGTGCACCTCTTTCATCACTCTCATTTACACACACACACGCACACACACACGCACACACACAAACAACTTGTCAGACTGTCTGCTATTGATTTATCAGAGTGGAACACTGCCTGAATGAGCAGCAACTAGTATTTCATTCAGAAATCTAATATTCAGGTGGAAATGCAGCAGAGATTTTCTGAAAAATCCCAGTCTCCCTTGATTCCCTAATCGCTTCATTGTTGCTTTTTCACAAAACTACCACATATGCATAAAAAGTGCATCCATTTCTCAGCCATTCTTGCAATTTTAATTCTCTGTGTAAACCTCTTTCTCCTCTGTTGCCTTTTTCTAATACATTTCTACCTTTTTTCTCCCAACTTCCCTTCACTGCTACAGGCTATGGTGAGTAACGCACCTTTTGTTTATGAAATATCTGCAGTTGGTTATGAAGATATACTCGTTTTCTGGTACCGACCAAAGTGGTCACTCCAAACAAAAATATGCAGCTGTAATCTCCTACTCTGAGATTTATCACGATTAAAGAAGATATTATACTGACCACCCTTCTTCCATCACACAGTCCTTGGTCCAGAACTCCAGGAAGGCGGGCATCACCTCAGCCCTGACATCAAGTACCCTACATAATGAAGAACTGGTCAGTCCACATTTATATTCTTTAATTAAATTATTTCAAATACTGCTCATAAGCTTTAACTCTGCTGACCTTGGGCTTATCTTTCTTACAACCTTGTAGAAGAGTCATGTCTATAAGAAGACCCTCCAGGCCCTCATATATCCTATTTCCTGCACCACCCCACACAACTTTGAGGTGTGGACAGCCACCACACCCACGTACTGCTATGAATGTGAGGGACTCCTCTGGGGTATTGCTCGCCAGGGCATGCGCTGTACTGAGTGTGGGGTGAAATGCCACGAGAAGTGCCAGGATCTACTCAACGCCGACTGTCTGCAAAGTAAGATGAACGCCGGGAGGCATCACTCCATTTCAGCCCCCAAAGCATTAATGAAGTGAAGTGACTAGTTTACAAACGTGACAATGAAATCTAAATTTAGCAGCTCATATGTGCAGCGGGTAAACACTCCCAGTCACTGCTGGCGCAAAAAGACGGTGTAAATTCAGATAAATACAACCAGTATCTCCGGCTGGCTTTTATAAATTATCATTTTTAATCGTTTCACTTTTTTTAAAAACATTATATTTTTAAGTTTTTTAATACTGGCAGGTTATCTTTTTTTCACTGGCCTTCCATCAGAGACCCGATGCCAACTTCAGCTATCAGTGAACAGAAAGGCTCAGATCAGTTAGATATTCAGCTAAATTTAGAAGAGGTAGAGTGGGTAATCCACTGTCTGGGAGGGCCACTGTTTGATTCCTTGGCTCTGAAGCATCTTAACTAATTGCCCATATTGTCATAAATGCATCTGTCAGTGATATATGAAGTGTGTGAATGTGGTTTTAATGATTACAGACATGAGAGTGAGAAAGGATCGCAGAAAATACCCTTTTGCTGAGTTTCCGTTTTAGACTTTTTGCGGTGTCAGTTCTTTTTATTTATATTTATTAATAATAGAAAACAATGTAGTCCATTTATTTCCTCTCCTGTCTATTTGTCAGTTCCAAGCACAGAGCCTTCCTCCCTCCTCCTTCTCTTCTTACTCCTACATTCCTATTTTCGTTGTTTTCATGAGAGGATATTACAAACCATTTGTCTTTTCTTGTGATCCGCCTCGCTCTCTTTCCATCTTTTTCACTCAGCATTTTATAGCCCTGCAAAAGCATCCTCTTATATTTCATGAAATACACCAAAGTTGTTATTATAGTGTTATGATATTCGTTTGAAATCATCTGAAAAATTGTAGAAATTTATCCACCATGATTTCAGGATCAGTAAGCGTGAGCTCACTTCTCATCTCACATGGCACCTTTTTCCGTTTTTGTTTACAAATCTGATTCTTTTACTTCTCAATTTTCTTGCCAACCAGGAGCGGCAGAGAAGAGCTCCAAGCACGGTGCCGAGGACCGAACTCAAAATATCATCATGGTTCTTAAGGATCGCATGAAGATCCGTGAGAGGAACAAACCAGAGATCTTTGAACTCATTCAGGAAGTGTTCACCGTCCTCAAGTCCACACATGTCACCCAGATGAAGCAGATCAAACAGAGCGTGCTCGATGGCACCTCTAAATGGTCGGCCAAGATCAGCATCACAGGTTTGTGTCTATAAAAAGAGACAAGCTGCTGTTTATATGCAGTGAACACAGGTGGCGTCTGTGGGGCAGTAGCTCAGAAGGTCAGTTGAATTAAGAGGCATCTGTTTCCATCCAAACACACACACGCACACGTATACATAAACCCAGCGGTCCCCAACCTTTTTTGCACCACGGACCGGTTTATGCCCGACAATATTTTCACGGACCTTTAAGGTGTCACGGATAAATACAACAAAATAAAACTAGTACCGGTACCGGAAAAAAGAAGATTTATTCATAACACATGTGAAAAGACCCAGGAAAACAGAGTTAACGATAAAAATGATAACAAAATAACGCTGAAAACCGATTAAAAAACAATACATTTCACACCTGAGCCTCAACTCTCGCGGCCCGGTACCAAACGACTCACGGACCGGTACCGGTCCGAGGCCCGGGGGTTGGGGACCGCTGCATAAACCCACTGGCCTTACCAGCTTGGCTTTTTTTTCCTTCTTCCTAGTGTTGTGTGCCCAGGGTCTACAAGCCAAGGATAAAACTGGTTCCAGTGATCCGTATGTAACCGTCCAGGTTGGAAAGACGAAAAAGAGGACCAAGACCATCTATGGCAACCTCAACCCCGTCTGGGAGGAGACATTTAATTTGTGAGTCATTGGCTTTTTTGTATGGTTACTGTTAATTAACCTCCTAAGACCCAAACTCTTTTAATTTCTCTTTGCTGTTTGGGCTGATTGGGACCTGATAACTGCAAAAACAAAGAATTCTGTGATTTTTTTTTTTTTTTTTTACTTGATTTTTGGTTCTGAGAAAAATGACATCCACATATGAAGACATTAGTTTTAAATTTCGATAGAGCAGTGGCAGTATAATGTCCTCGTAAGTGAATATCAGGCTCTTGTAGAGCAAAATTTAGTATTTTGGTCTGGACAACCCAAAATGTGATGTCCACATATGTGGATGCCAGATCCTAGGAGGTTAAATAAACAAGGTCTATTTTTAAGGCTGGTGATTTCTGTTTACGCTTGAAGAATATGATACGTACGAGTCACCCTAGTAATCTGCCCTTCTTGTCTAACTGCCAGTTTACCTAGTATATTTGGCTCACTCTCCGGTTTGGTCTTTGCAGTGAATGTCACAACTCTTCAGACCGCATCAAGGTGCGAGTGTGGGATGAAGATGATGACATTAAGTCTCGTGTGAAGCAGAAGTTCAAACGAGAGTCCGACGACTTCCTCGGTCAAACCATCATCGAGGTCCGCACTCTGAGCGGAGAGATGGACGTCTGGTATAATCTGGGTCAGTTGAATTGGCACGACTCCTTTTTCTCTGTACACTGCCCCGTTTAATATACTGGATCTCATCACCCATCATTTCTTTCCAACGCAGACCTGGTGACTGTGTTTCTGTGTGTTTTGCGCTCTTCACAGACAAACGTACTGACAAATCCGCTGTGTCTGGGGCCATCCGCATGCACATAAGTGTAGAGATCAAAGGCGAGGAAACGGTTGCTCCGTATCATGTTCAGTACACCTGTCTGCACGAGGTAAACTCGCTTTTTATCTGTGAGTGAACATGCATTTAAAGAGGGTGAATGCTTCTCAACCGCTTTGTTTTTAGAAGGGCGCATTTTGTCAGATTATCCTTCGTCCGCCGTTTGTGCATCATAGACAAATATCGTTTTTTTTTTCACATAACGGGCTGCCTAAAAATGTCAACTAATTTTAGCAGGTAAGGCATGACGTTCACACTGAAAAAGACTGTTTTCTGCACATAGTCGTGTCTGCGGTGTAAAGAGACAGCAGTCGTTTAAATGCGAGTCAAAATGAACCGCTTCTCTTTATTTGCTATGTGCTGACTGAAACCGTTACGCTAGGTTTACAGGAATCTTTGACAAACAAAATTAGCTTTTGTTATAAGTAGGGCTGCCACGATTTGTCGACTAGTCACGATTACGTCGACTATCAAAATCGTCGACGACTGATTTAATAGTCGACGTGTCGTTTGAAGCTTTGTAAGATCGCAAAAGACGCAGGAATAATAGCAGGATTTAAGAGTGTAATAACGGACTGAAACAGAAGATGGCAGCACTGCATGTACAAGGATGCCAGCTGCCGTTAAACCCCGAAGAAGAAGAAGCAGCTGTGTCCCAGAATTCATAGCGCGGCCCAGCTTAGTTTCCAACAATGGCGGTAGCTAGTTAGTTTTAATATTACTCTTATTATTCTTTCTGGGTCACAAAATAAACGTTTAACATATTTTCAGGCGAGAATGTAGCTGTGTAAACCTCAAATATCGGCTCAGTTTATCAGGACACCACATATTTTCAAAAGCGCTCCGACGTTTTCGGAGACGTCTGTTACCCACTAGCTCGATAGCTAGCCGGGGGCTAGGTCACTAGCGCCGTGAGAACACCGGACTCCCGGCAAATTGTTTTCAAACCCACCGCCGTCTTTCGCGACTCAGGTTAAATATATATGAGTCACTTAGATAAATTAAAAATGTTGTTGTTTGGCTTTTTTTTTTTTTTTAGTATTTTATTTGTTCCTGAGTAAATCGGTTTGGCTGAGATTAAAGTTATAGTTTTTACACAGCTGAATAAACGTCAAGCAGACAGCTGATTATCAGAAGTGTGAGATGCTGGAGAATATACTCCGGTGTCCTGTTATATTTCAGATAGCAAGGAGTTTATTAAACTTTACCAAAACAATCTGCAAATTTCATTAAAATTGAATAAACTATCATCTTGTCTTTATTTTTAGTTAGCACCTTAAAAGCTTAAAGCTGTAAGCTAATGATAGTTATATAAGAGCAGATGCTGCTGGTGCAATAAGCTGTAGTTTTACGTCCAGTGGATGATGATCTGATTAGTCGACTAATTGCATAAATAATCGGTGACTAGTCGACTATCAAAATAATCGTTTGTGGCAGCCCTAGTTATAAGTGTGTAATGTTGTTTTCGCGGCCTGCGTTTATGAATATGTGTGTGTGAAGCTGTCTTAAATGAGCCAAGCTAAACTAGTTAATTTGCTTGACTGATGTTCACTTTCATAACTGACCCATTAAACTTGAGTTAGTACTCTGGATAAAGGCAAAGATAGAGGCATCACACACACACGTTTCTGCTCTGGGTTCGTGCAGAAAATTCTGCTGATTGATTGTAGACCAGTCCCAACTTTGTATGGAGTCATTACTCAGTCCATTACTCACAACACATTAGCTGACCTTAACTGACAAATGGGCACTGTTATTGCCTCTCAAGTGCCTATAAACCCACTCAGAATATTTTACAGTGGTGTAAGGTTTTATGGATGAGACAGCACCTTGTGTTGGCCTCATAATGTGGGTTTATGGCTCTTTATGCAGCAGAGCCAACAGACACAACAGCTTGTGAGGTTATAGCGCGCTCTGTCTTAATGGCTGAACTGTTTACAAACGAGTGATAACTGTTTGAATTTTTTCAAGCCTTTTTTCTCTTTTATTTCACTCACGCCACCTTCTGCTTTCTTTTCCTTAGAATCTCTTCCATTATGTGACGGACATCCAGAATAATGGTGTGGTGAAGATTCCTGACGCCAAAGGGGATGATGCATGGAAAGTGTACTTTGAGGAAACTCCCCAGGAAATCGTAGATGAGTTTGCCATGCGTTATGGAGTCGAGTCCATCTACCAGGCTATGACGTAGGTTCCCGGCTGACTGCCCGACTCCAGAACGTCACCGTTAATAAGAAAGACCCATGTGTTCAGGCGCATCGTAGATTGTTTAGATAAAAATCTAACATTTGCCTGTCCTCCTCTCATTTCCAGCCATTTTGCCTGCTTGTCATCTAAGTACATGTGCCCAGGTGTGCCTGCAGTGATGAGTACCCTGCTGGCAAACATCAATGCCTACTACGCCCACACCACCCAGGCAACCAACAATGTCTCTGCCTCTGACCGCTTTGCTGCTTCTAATTTTGGGGTGAGTCAACATTTAGCTGGATCGATAAAGTTAGATGTCATACTTTTATTAATTAAATAGTTTTATATACTAATTTTCCCCTAACTATCGCAATGGCATAGTTTCTCTGTTATTTCCCTTTGTCGTGTCCTCTTTATCTTCATTATGTTTAATCACAGAATCTATTAGCACATTTCTTTTATTACCCACAGAAAGAGCGATTTGTCAAGCTCCTCGATCAGCTTCATAACTCTCTGAGGATCGACCTGTCCATGTACCGGGTAAGTTACTCTTTTATAATTTCTTCTGGCTTATAACTAATGATTCTCTGCGTCCTTGCACGTCTCTCTTTATCAGAAGCAATTTGAGGAGGCAAATGTGTTAATTAGATTGACAGTTCATCGGAAACGTGCACAGACACGTTGGGGAAACCATGTACGCCCACACAGTCAGAACAGGGCTTGCTGCCAGTGAAGATTGACCATGCTGGATCGTGCCCACAGATGCAAAAAACTGGACAAGCACAGATGTGAATTCATGTACTGTGGCTCGCCGTTTCTGATTTCTTTCCTTTTTTTGGCCCGATTGCAGAACAACTTCCCGGCCAGCAGTCCTGAGAGACTGCAGGACCTCAAGTCCACAGTGGATCTGCTCACCAGTATAACCTTCTTCAGAATGAAGGTATAGTCTCTTTCTCTTCCATTTTTATCCTAAAGCTTGGTGCTGAGTTGGATTTAAGGGTTTTCTTCAGAAGCAGAAATGGAGAGAATTCTGCAAACCAACTCTGCTTTCTTCACATTGTCTATTTAAGCTGCAGAATATCCCATTTTTCCCCCTGACGTGTCAGTGCTGCTGCCCTGCATCACTGCCTGATCTTTCAACTCTCCCACCTCCCACATGAAGGCTCCAGGGAGATTTTTATTTTCACTACTCCAGTCTTCTATGTTGCATATTTGGGAGAGCACTGTTGCCAAACTTTAACTATATTCTGCAGCTGTAATAAATTCATCATTTCAAATGTGAGCTCAAATGAATGATCCAGTCACTGCATGTCTGATTTTTGTGCCTGCGTTTAGGTCCAAGAGCTCCAGTCGCCACCCAGAGCCAGTCAGGTAGTGAAGGACTGTGTCAAAGCCTGTCTCAACTCCACCTATGAATACATCTTTAATAACTGCCATGAGCTCTACAGTCGCGAGTATCAGGCAGACCCGGTAAGAAGCAGCAGTGATGGGCTGAATGTCTGCGTGTGTGTGTCAGTGAATGTTTTTCTTTTTCCATCTTTGTCAAAAAAATCAACTTTGAATTGATATTTTTTGGCATAAACATAATAAAGTACAAAAAAGTAAAGCCTTGTTAGCACACCATGCATGCGTACATGTACTGGACTTCAGAACATACAGAATCAAACAGTTAGAAAAGTGCAGATGTTCAGGTGTGATGGTGATGGTATCTGCATTTGTTCATTTTTTATTTACTTAAAGGTACATCAACAGTCTTCTATAATTTGCTTACGGCAAATTATAGAAAAAAAAGTGCTGAATTATGATTTGTTTATTTAGTTTATTTGTTTAGTCCATTTTTTCCTTGGTTCATGTTTGGTTTTGGACAAACTAGATCTGTTTTTAGTTGATATCGTTCTGAGCTTCTGGTCGTTACCAAGCAAAACACATAAACTTGGTATATTTCATTCAGTGGCAAAAGGCATTGAGGTTTCCTTTGGAATTTTTGCTGTAGATTTCCAGTGACTGATGATCGTTTTGCTTACATTTAACTTCTGTCCGATTCAGTTTCCCTTAAGCAAAATGCCGGGAATAATGACAGCCCAACCACAATCTCAGCGCCTTCACACCTGCACCATTAAGTCTGCTTAAATTGAATTCTGGTTCATTTTCCGTCTTGGTGCGGTTCGCTTCTGCAGACACGAGCAGGGTAATTGCACTTGCAGTGAATCTACCACAGACGCATTCGAGGAGGCGGTCTCGATCCAGTTCCAAATGAACTTCAGACTGATTCGTTTATGGTGGGAATATGATCTGACCCAACCACTGAATATATGCTGGGCGTTTGCCTTCTGATAGCCAGGCATGCTTTGCTTCCTGGGATGTAGCAGAGTACCATAAGCCTGCAGAGTACACAAACTTTAAAGAATTGGAAGAAGTGACATTGCAAAGTTATCCTGTAGCTCAGAATACTGTGTCTTCTACCTGCTTTTGCTATTGTTCCTCTTGCACATCTGGCCAACAAGCAGACTGAACTTTCTCATGCGGTTTGTATAAAAAAGACACGTTTTGCTTCGTTTGGAGTTTCCTTTATGTGAAAACAAAGTAAAGTCAAACCAGGGGAAAAAGCTTAAAGTTTTAGAAACTCATCAGCTGATTGAATTACAGGTGGAAGTACAACTTTAGTGATCAAAATCAGCGGTTTTACCCAGAAGTCATCACTACAAAGAGAATAATATTTACATTTTTACATTTCTAATACAGAAAGGATTTCAGTTTTGTCCTCATTCCATATGTAGACACTTGTGTGTTGTTGGTTTGTATGTGTGTGTGTGTGTGTGTGTGTGTGTGTGTGTGTGTGTGTGTGTGTGTGTGTGTGTGTGTGTGTGCGCGGTAAGTCCGTGTCTTAGTCTGGTGAAGCCAGGCTCTTCCATCCGTCACTCCTGTAGCCGATTCCAACAGCGATTTCTAGAACTTGCTTTGAGCCCTCATTAAAGCACCAAGCCCAATTCTGACTTCCCCGTGAATTTCAAATAAGCATTTTTTTCTCTTTGAATAAAACATTTCGTCCTGAGGGACTTTGCTATATTTTGTTGAAATCTCTGCAAGATCATTCTTCACTCTTCAAACCCTGCAGCAGCCAGCTCAGTGTTTTGTTTTGTTTTTTCTCAGCACATCTTCAGCTGTTTCAAAGAAGTCGACCAGACAGTTGACATTCGCAGTCTGTTTAAAGCTGTTTGAGCAGCAAGTGTTTAATATGTATGAGTTGTTGAGTTAACAACGCAGTCGAGATTTCCCTCCAAAAACGTCTCCCCGTTGCAGACGACAGAAATATTATTGGTAAAATTCACATTAAGATTACACAATTACACGACTCTGGACATCCTGTTGTACGGCTTTAAAAACCGTTTCACTGATCAAAATTCACTTATGTGCAGATTTTTCAGCCAAAAGGGGCAATAATAGCAGGTAAACCTCAGAAAGCCATTGTCATGAGTCATTATAACGCCACTCATGTTGTTGCTTTCCCAGGCCAAGCAGGGTGCTGTGCCCCCAGAGGAGCAAGGACCCAGCATCAAAAACCTCGACTTCTGGTCCAAGTTTATCACACTTATCGTCTCAATCATTGAGGAAGACAAGAACTCTTACACTCCTTGCCTAAATCAGTATGTCTCTAAGTTTTCTACACGGCCGTTCTACCTTTGTGTTTGCTTTGTTTCCTTGTACAAATTTAAACAGAATGGGTTTAATGACATTTTAATGTTATGTAGTTATCCACAGTTTCTCATAGTGCCATTAAAACTGCACTCTGAGGCTCTCGTCAGCTTTCCCGGTTACATGTTCTCCTTCTGCATCCAGATTCCCTCAGGAGCTCAATGTGGGTAAAATCAGCGCGGAAGTTATGTGGAACTTATTTGCTCAGGATATGAAGTATGCAATGGAAGGTGAGTAAAAACCGATAATACAGTTAGTATTGTGCTGTAGTCTTAAAAGTAGCGAGCATACAAAAACACAGAAAAGAAAAGAATTCAGTTAATATTCAGAGAATTTAATTAAACGTCTGTGCTTTTGTTTAACTATCGGCTGCTGGTAGTTCAGCACACTGGTTATTGGCCATAGCTGGACTCCCACTCAGTATATACAAATGGATATTAAAAAGCCACCTATTATATTAAACTCTCTTGAATGTTACAGTCATACAAACATTATACGCAAGTTTTGTTTTTGTATTAGCAATAAAATGATCCAGTTATTCTACTCGTGGCTATCTACATCCTCCAAAAACAAAAAACCATTTTAATCATTAAAACACATACGCACGCACGCACGCACACACACACGCGCGCGCGCACACACACACACACACACACACACACACACACACACACTGAATGTGTGCTCCATGACAAGCAGCTGTTCTTGCTGACTAACTGCCTGCCTGATTTAAATCTTCCAGTACCGCTGCTGAGAGCAAAGATCTCATTTTTTTTCAAACAATGAAGCAAAATATATTAATTTTGGTAGATCTTGTGATATGCATATTCTGATTTCTAGCATGCATATTTTTTATCTGATATTTTAAAAAAGTATTTATGCATAAAAATAAAGTTTCTGATAAGACAAAAAGAGGATTTGGCTCTATCCAAGCATGACTGGAATCATGTTTGTGTATTTTAAAACTATTTATTCTATAAAATGATCTGTAAAGTGTCAGTTTTTCAGTTTCTCTGTGCATAACAGACCTGCAGGAAATGCTGGCCGCCTAAACAGTCCTGGAAATACGTGTTTTCTCCTTTTCACAGAGCATGAAAAAAACCGCCTGTGCAAGAGTGCAGATTACATGAACCTGCACTTCAAGGTCAAGTGGCTGTACAACGAGTACTGCAAGGACCTGCCCTTCTTCAAGAGCAGAGTGCCTGAATATCCTGCGTGAGTAGCATCTTGTTTTGTAGAAACAGACGCATCCGGTGAAAAAGAATTATAGAATATATTTTTGAAATGCTCGAATTTAGTTTGCAAATATCTAAATTGTTGCTCCCCGTAGGTGGTTTGAGCCATTTGTCATCCAGTGGCTGGATGAAAACGAAGAAGTGTCTCGTGACTTTCTGCACGGTGCTTTGGAAAGAGACAAAAAAGATGGGGTAAACGTTTCCAGCTCCCTTCCTCCTTATCTCTCCTTCAGCCCTCTTGAAGCGCTGAGTCGCTGTTGTTATTCAAGCAGAATTATTGTAATCCATCCTTTGTACTTCCTCTGCCACACTCAGAGTTATCATCCAAAGTTTCTTCCCCACTCCCGCCCCGCCTCCCACATGTTCTCCTGTCTCCCCAGCATTCTTCAAAGACTGAAATAGAAAGCATGGACTCAGCAGTGCAGATTCTTGGGAAGTTTTCAAAAAGAGTGCCCGTGACTTGCATATGCTTAAAGCCAAAGATGATTCTGTTACAGCAGGACATTGTAAATTAATGGCCTTATTCCAAAGGTTTGACTGCAGAAAAGCTGTCCTCAACTCATTACCCTGACTCCCTGGAGTAGCACCTACTCACCTCTAGCCAATTAAGGACCAGGTGGTAACCAGCAGCCAATTACAAGGAGACAGACAGGAGCTCCCACCTGTCACTGGATGGCTGTCTAACTGTCTGTACGGCTGGCTCTGAGAGGTCAGAGTCTCTGTACAGGCAGTGAAATATATCAAAGGTCCAGTTTAATAACGCATCTAATGGTCTGTCTGTATGGTCTTAGACGGGCACACAATCTCACCTGCAACCTTACTCATCCCCTTCTTGTGACTTTTTCTCCTTTAATTTTCCCCAGTTTTTAATCTTCCCGCGTATCTTTTCTGCCCTGCAGTTCCAGGTCACATCGGAGCATGCTCTGTTCTCCTGTTCAGTTGTGGATGTCTTTTCCCAGCTCAACCAGAGCTTTGAGATCATCAGGAAGTTAGAGTGCCCAGATCCGCAGATTGTAGGACACTACATGAAGCGCTTCGCCAAGGTAGGTGCAGTGAAAATGTCATTTGCAGGTTACAAAATAAAAATGCAAGACCGAGGTCTTCAATTTTTTTTCTGTACATGTTAAAACATTTTTTATAATAACAGTAATAATAATAAGAACTTTGATTTGTATAGCGCCCTTTAAGAAACCCAAGGACACTTTACACAAGAGCAGAAAAAAATATTTCCTTTGTTGTTTTCTTCTCCAGACCATCAGCAATGTGCTTCTGTCCTATGCTGACATCATATCAAAGCTGTTTGCCAACTATGTCACCATGGAGAAAGTGGTGAGTGGCCAAAGACATAATGACCCAATGTGGTTTTTCCACAGATGGTCTCATTTTATTCTGTTTGCCAAAAACCGAAAGCCAACTTTTGGAATAAACATAAAAACATGCGCATGTGTCCGCTTCTTTCTAGCCCTGCATCCTGATCAACAACATCCAGCAGCTGAGGGTGCAGCTGGAGAAGATGTTTGAAGCCATGGGTGGAAAAGATGTGAGCGACTCTTCTCCACTCGCAAACAGCCAAAACTTAGACTGTTTAATTATTCAGACATAGTTCCTAATGCTAGTATATCAGCCATGTGTTATTATTATCCTATCACACAGCCGCCAGTCAACCCAAACAGCTGAGTGAGTTTGTGTGTTTTTATTGTGGCATTTTAGCTGTGTGTTGAAGCTAGTGATATCCTGAAAGACCTGCAAGTCAAACTCAACAATGTCATGGATGATCTCAGCAGGGTCTTTGCTGTCAGGTGGGAACACGCTCACACATATTCATATCCAAATGAACGCTACAGATGCAGTCTCTTAAACCCTCTCCCTTTCATCCTCTGTAGTTTCCAGCCTCATATTGAGGAAAATGTTAAGCAGATGGGAGACATCTTGGCTCAGGTTAAGGGAACCTCAAATGTGGGAAATGCCAGCAGCGTGGCCCAGGATGCTGACAATGTCCTGCAGCCAATCATGGAGTTCCTGGACAGCAAGTGAGCCAATCTTTAGCTTAAAATGATTCCCTATTTGGAAGCAAGTTTCTTCTGACTGACTGCCTGATTGACTTGTAGATAGAAGATTTGAACAGTAGGTGGGTAGGGTAACGATGCTCGTGGCTAGAGCTGGAGAAATTCCTGCACAATAACATAATCAAGATGAAAGAGTAGAAAAAAACTGACCTTTAAAACACTCTGGAGACTGAGCTTTCATCTTTCAGGGATTACCAGTGAATACACTGATGTGATGGTTTGAATCTTTGGCTTTGTTGGTTGTGGTTATACGATATATGGATAAAAGTATTAGTCCGTATCTTTTAATCTTTGAATTTGGGTGTTTTCAGTCCCATTCCCACAGGTGTACAGTGTACAATCCATCACCTAGCCGTGCACGCTGTCTTTACAAACATTTATGAATTAACGGTTTCTTAAGAGTTCACTGAATTTAACTGTGGTGCAATAATAGGATGCCACAACCACCCTTGTTTTTGTAGGAATGACTTGGAAACGTTATTTGCCTGTGAATGAATGAAAAATATTGAAATTTCCCCAAATTTTCTGCTTTTCTGAGCGTTTTTTCCCTCATGAAGGTATTTCTCTTTTTCATATTACCTCTTTTTCTTTTGATGATCCGATTTTTCTTCAGGTAGACTGTGTCTTTTCCCCTCTGCTGCTTAATACTTACGTCTCTTTCTTACTTGTGTCTCTCCCTCCTCCTGCCAGCCTGACTTTGTTTGCTAAGATCTGTGAAAAGACTGTGCTGAAACGTGTGTTGAAGGAGCTGTGGAAGCTGGTGATGAACACCATGGAGAAGACCATCGTTCTGCCACCGCTCACAGACCAAACGGTAAGAGCGCATAGAAGTATAAATGCACAAAAGAACATACAAACACACAAAATAGACATATTTAGAGATGTTTTCTTGGCTAATTTGTGTAGACGAAAGAGACATGTACACATATCCATCGCTATCATCTCTTTACAAAATGTTTAATGATTATTTGAAGTCCTTGCGGATGTTTATAGCAACATAAATGAAGATATTACATGTTCATATGGTGACCCCCGCAGTATATAAGGCCTACACGTGCACAAGTATGTTCTACTTACACCTGTTACTGCCAAGGCAACATCAAAGGACAGAAAGAAAGAAGAAGGAGGTGGAGAACGAGAGAAGGGAAAACAAATGCAGACATTTTGTGTGGCCCATGCCTAAGCAAAAGATCAAACAGTTTTTGCATCACATCTACATCCTACCCTCTGCTCACCCCCCCTACACGCAGTATATGCAGCATTGCCCTGCAGGTGCCTTCGTTCATCCAAACAATCCAGACGAAACCCTTAAAAAGCAAAAGAAAAAAAAGGACTGCACCATATCATTCCTGCACCAGCTCATGGCTGCTCTCCAGTATGTCAGTTGTTTGGAGAGATTCCTGATTTATGAGTAACTCACATCAGAGTTGCATAAAAATGTTAGCCTAAAGGATCCGACCCACTTCTGAAAAGAATGATACATTTTGGAAAGCAGCCGCTCTTCTTTTGTTTGTTTTTGGTATATGTGTTATTTCTGTTTGGTTATTAACTAAAGAGCCTCATATCACTGATAATAAAGTGATAATCTGTGGCTACTGTGACCTTCAGTCACAGGACGCAGAGTTTAATGTGCGCCAAAGCTGCACGATCACACCCACAGCGACACTCTTCATGTGAAGCTGCTGAAAGTTAAACCTCGTATTTGCTTTATGAGCAAAGAGTTGATGCTGTAACGAGTTAGCTTAGGTGTTATGGCTACCTGCTCAGTTCTCTACCTGTGCTTAGTCCAGGCTCTAAACAGGTGTCAGTTGCTCCACGTCCCTCCAGGCCTGGGGCCCAAACTTGTGATTTTGATTGATGTGGGGCTCTTTGCAGCTTGACTGACCCTTCTCTCTGGTTGTTGTTGTTGTGATTACTATTACATCCTGCTCCCACCGCTCTCCCTCCACAGATGATTGTAAGTACAGCACTCCTGTGTGTTTGTCTGTCTGTCAGTCCACGGTGGTCAATTTCTCTGCTATATGTGGCTGCGATCTTCCCCTGTTTTTACCCCACATCACACCGTCTGCCTTCTCACGACCTCACCTCTTTGATCTGTCTCATGTCTCCTCTTTTCTCTTCTCTCCTCCAAGTCTGTCTCTCGTTTGAGAAGACAGGAGCATGGTGCATTCCTAACTAGTTCTAATAGGTCCCACCCCACCCCTCAGCAATCTTCACCGATTAGCCCCCTCTCCCTTTTCTGCTGTCTCTTCTTCATGAACGCTCTCCTCAAACAGGAAATGGTACTCCTCTCCTCTGTTGTGCCTGGGTTTGGCTTGTTTCTTCTCATGCATTGCGCCCTTTTATGGGGACCCCGGTGAGGTGACTGATCTCTCGGTAGCTTGGTATCTACTGTCCCGACCAAACTCCAGCACCCCTTTTCCGCCCTTTCCAATCCTCTCACCCCACTGTCCCCACCTTTCCTACCTGTTTGAACTGTGTCCTGCCTTCCTACCCCCTACTGTGGGTTTGTTGCTTGCATCTGATCTATTTCAACACTGCAGTCTTCTCTCAGTATCCTGTACGACACTGTAGTGCACTGTATGTCTCTGCGGACCTGTCCTGTTGGTCTCTTCTGGTTTGGTTTCGTGTTCTGTTGTTGCTATAATTACTGTCATTGTGTTTTTATAAATAGTCTCGATGCTATTTCTTGGGTTTAGGTTGTGCAAACGAGGTACACGGTTTGTTTTCTTAATGTCTTAGGACCAAATATTTCACTTTCTGATGCTGACAACCTAAAGATGTATGAAAACATTTATTTTAATGTCAAGTTATTCATTCTGATCTCTGGTAACTTCCAATAAATTATTTAAGAGAAGCTGGTTTAACATCATAAAGATGCAGACTCTAAAATTGTTCTTTGGATGGAAGTTACTGCACAGAGCTTTAATGCTGCATAATTATTGAAAATATTATCTTTCAGTGATTCCACTAAGAAACTGGTAAAACTATCGGCCTGCCATCACACCTAAAACTCACTAGCACCATCCTGTTTAATTTGTGCATAAATCTAAATATTGTAAAACGATTTCTTTCATGATAAGCCCAATTTTAGTCTTGTTCACGTGACTGAGCACCCTGTATTTTTCATGCAGGTAAAATGTTCGTGTGCTGTGATTGATAGCCAGAAAATGAATTTCTTATTGAGCAGTAAAGAGAGTATGCATATGTTTCTCCTAGGTAAAATTTTTATTTTAACTTTGACCAAGATGTTATATTACATTTCTTTAATGGAAACTATTACGTGCTAAGATACATTTAGATTTTTCCTTTTTTCATGCTTCCTGGCACTGTTTTTGCTTTGGATTGCATGCAAACAGGTTACGAGTGGCCTGGCTGAAATATCAGACCACATGCAAACAATATCTCTGCAATGATCATAAGTGAACAGAGTGCAGTCAAAGCATTTACTCTCATAATGTTGGATTGGCAATCGATCAAAAAAAGAAATAAACTGAAAAAACTGACGAGGGTTTTTCCAACATTCGTTAACATTTTTAAAGCAACGTCTGAGCTTTTGATTGCACGCTCTTATGCAGCCTGTGAGCGTGAAGTCAGACAGCAGGGACTGGCCACTGCTTGAAGTATTAACCACATGCTCTCTTTCCAGGGGAGGCTGAAGAGTGCTTCTCACAGCGATGTAAGGACTAAACCCCTTTAGATCAATGTGTCTTGTCTCTCTCCTCCACGTCTTCTCTCCATGTCTATGTCTCTCTCCCTCAGCTCCCAGTCAAACAAAGCAGTGGAAATATTGTTTTTTTTCACTATCTACATAGTGCTTTTTATAGTGTGCTGTAAACATACCTCTATTGGATGTAGACATTTGTGACTTAAACACAGAAAGTCAGTGTGTTCAGCAGTCACTTAATTTGACTCAGACCTGGCTGGCTATGTGCAAAAAAACAAAAAGACAACAGAGTGTGGTTTAGCTTCACAGCCAAATCAAAGGGAAGCCAAGCTTGCAGGGTAAAAAAGTATATTCATCACAGCAGCCCCTGCAACCAAAGGCACATCTATCTGCACGACTGACAGTTTAGCTTAGAGTAGCAGTGGAGGGATGCTGGATTATTCTTCCCTGTTGCTTCCCCACAGTTTCAGAAATGCACTCTGTTATTTGCTAATAAAGCTCTTCCTGAAACTTTTCTGCTATTCTTTTTTTATTGCATTATTTGAAAGAATACAAAACTACAGTTGGTTTTGGTAAACTTTCAAAACCGTATTTGTAACCACAGTCAGCAGTACTTAGGATACATCTTCTTACAAGAGTACTGCATTAGGCTGGACCAATAAATACCAGCACACACCACGGTGAAGCTTTATAGCTGCTAGATATGTGTGTGTGTGTGTGAGAGAGGGAGAGTGAGTGTATCTGTGTGCATTTGAGTGCACAAATATGTCTATTTTCCTGCCCTTACTACGAGCTGAACCACTTTCCCTTCTCCTTGTAGTGTTTGTGTGTAATGTTTTGGAATGATTAAAAGACAGATAAGTGTGATAACAGCACTTGAAGGAAAATGTACCGTGACACCTGTAAAGCGGTTCAGAGTGACTGTTTATGAATGTGTGTGTCAGAAACGTCGCTGTCCTCTGTGTGACACTAAGCCATTTACCGCCGCCGTTGTTTTGTCACGATAATAACAGCGCTCCTCTCTCTCTCTCTTTCTCTCTGCTTGTCTACCTTTCTTGTTCCTCCTTCTGCCTTTCTGTCTCTTCCAGGGCACTCAGCTCATCTTTAACGCTGCCAAGGAGCTCGGACAGCTGTCCAAGCTGAAGGTACAATATGTTTCTGCTACACTTACGCTCTGGGCCCGGCACCAGTGCTTCGGACTGAGTCTCTAATTGCTTAGAAAATATGCGGAAGAGCATATGAGGGGGACATATTGGTCATTTTGCTTTATGCCTCTCCCGCTGGCATCTTTAGGAGCACATGGTTCGTGAGGAGGCCAAAGCGCTAACACCCAAGCAATGTGCTGTGATAGAGTTGGCTCTCGACACCATCAAGGTAGAGATTCACTTTCATTTTCAGTGATTAAACATTGAATATTCTCTTTATTATCAGTGCAAGCGTTTCAGGAAACAAGAAGTCATAAATGTACAGTCTTAAAACCCAGAGTTTGGGACCAGGAAATGAGGTTTTTTTTTATCCCTTTAGGATGAATTAATAAAAGAAAAATAACACATAATTTCACTCCCAAAGCATTTTCCCAAGATAACACAGGCACCCACATAGCACCAAATGTTAAAACGATTGTTTAAAGCTCTACGGGGGCTCTAATTTGCACATCATAGAAGCGTTTTGAATTGTTATCTGCAGTTGTCAGTATTGACTGGTTTAGTGTTGGATTCATGTGTGACTGTGGGAATGTCAGGATTCGCTGATGATCACTCTGCTGTGTTTATAATTATTTGTGCCCTTTTATTTCTTCAGTCAGCTGCTGGTCGGAAGATGTTGGTAAAATGTTTTTTTCCCCGCCCTTTTATGTGACAGCAATATTTCCATGCTGGTGGTGTGGGTCTGAAGAAGACATTCCTGGAGAAGAGTCCTGACCTTCAGTCTCTCCACTACGCCCTGTCCCTTTACACGCAGGCCACAGACAAACTCATAAAGACCTTTGTCCAATCGCAGAACGCTCAAGGTAACGTACAAATCTGTCTGTGTCTGAGGGGCTTTGAATTTGCTTTACCTTCCAGTATCTTCAGTTGTTAAGTATGAGCTTAACTACCTACAGCATCTTACATAATTCTCTGAGGAAGGGAAATGTATTCCTTCTTCGCTCACACTCTCAGAGGAGCCCCTCTCGCTGCCCCCTCTGTTGATGTTAGGGTTTTCCCAAATGCCAAGTTTCTATACGCTCAAAGTATCTCACGTGCCTCGTAGAGCGTAAAATTGAAACTGCAACAGCACAATATTTCTCACTGTCCTGAAATGCTGAGTCTCCTGATAGCGAGCTTCTGGAACTGCAGCCACTATTCTGTAGATGATCTGACAGCTATTTGCAATGAAAAAATAAATACCTACCCACTCTGTTTTCCTTCTCTTTGATGCTGCTGCTCAGCCTCCGTCCTCCTGTCACATAGCTGTGTAACAGCCATCCCGTTTCTGCCATCAGACGCTCACACATAGTCCCCGAGCACTGGTAGAAATGCCTTTTGAGTGGATAATCATTTAAAATTGAATTTTTTAACTAATGCCATGTGGCTTTTGATGTTGCAAGACACAGTTTTTTCACTGCTTATTTGGTAGAAGTAGCTCAATTTCCCCAACAAATCAGGGAAAATGCTTTTTACATGTTGGTCTGTTTTCTACTCTGTAATTGTGAAACTCTCTGCAAACCTCATATTTCTTCGTGTGTCTCCTTTCTCTGTCTACTCCCACCTCCTGCCCCGTCTGTGGGACAGTGTTCGGCGGGAAGGGGGTGAGATTCACCACTAGTGAGGATGTTTACCCAGAAAAGGGTATGTGGCACTCAGGCTGAGGCTCTGAGACACCAAGGACCACCAGAGAGCCTCCAGAACAAAGCCCAGCAACCTCCACCTTTTCACCCACCCCCACCCCCACCCCCCCATGTGCATCCTGAAACTGTCCTGCCTGCTCAGATTCATCCCAACAGACAAATGCAATGCACAGACTGAACACACTCTCTGCCTTTTTGAACACACATACATGCCCACCACCACAGCAAGAATGGTAACTTTATGCATTCATGCATGAAACGTACACACTGATGTCTGTATGTACAGAACTGCGCTGAATACATACGCCGTGGACAGTATGTATGAGCAGACACGACGCATGATGCGCGGACATCAGACAAATATAATAGAAATGCATTAAAGCGTGGAGGAATTCTGATGCAGCATGATGTCACCCAGAGAAGCCAGGGGGCTGTGTGTGTGTGTGTGTGTGTGTGTGTGTGTGTGTGTGTGTGTGTGCGCAATCTGATGAGTCTGTCCTCAGGTTGTAGAAGCAATTATTTATTTCCAGAAACACTGGGAGGAAATCTTTTTTTTACAGTGTCACTGTCCCTCCCACTGTGTTTGAAATGGCAGATGCTTGAAGAGGAAGAGTAGGATTATTATGAAGATGATGATGGCTGTTGGCTTAGTTTGTCTGGGAGGGCTCTCTGTCCTTCCCTACCCTGCGATCGCATCCAAAAGCAGGCAGAGATGGAAACACCCAGTCAGCTTCCACACGCAGCGCCACCCTCCCCAAAGCGGTGATGGGAAAGGGTTCTCAGCTCGTCTCCCCTTAACAGATCTAGCCAATCACAAACAGTCCATCGGGTCAGGTGGTCTGATTTCCGTCTCTTTAGATCAGAATAAAAGAGTCTGACTTGCTCTCAGATGCGGTATGTTCATACACGCTCACACAGAGACATATGCATTCTGCTGTTTGTGTGTGCACTTGGCTTCGCCGTTTAATTTGATGCTACGATGATGATCTGGTGCTGCGCAAGCCCTAGCACCCCGACAGTCATCTCAGATGAGCGGCTCAATATGACATTGTTAACACTGCAGTCTGTTACACGTCAAGTTGTGTCACTTTCCTCTGGAAAGAGACCAAAGATGGAAATGTGTAAGGAAAGAAAAGCATTCAAAGTAGATTTTTATGCAGATTAATGCCTAACTGTGAAAGGTATCCACTACCAACAAACACTAGCAAATGAATTTTGTTGGAATAGTTGAGATTTTGAAGTGTTGCTCTGAACTGGTGTGTTCTCAAGTTTGATTGTCTGACTGAGCTGAATCCCACTTTCTCATCCTTTACCTGTTCAAAATGGTGACACCAGCTTTTTAGTTCTGATGAAGTATGACTGGAAATAATTCAAATGCTCCTTTTTGCAAGTTTTATGGAAAATCATCTATTTGAGATTGAATAAACAAGCAGCAAAGAAGCGTATCTTTCGCCTTCCTGCCAGCTGGTGGATGTCCCTGACTGTAACAAGGAAGCAAATTAACTCCCTGTCAAACAGATTTCACTGAGTAGTTTCTCCAACCATATTAGAGTGGATGATTAGAGCAGGATGAATGACCAAAGCTCAGTGGAATTTACTCGCAGCTGAAAGAGTCTTTGATCAGCGCTGACGGTCGGTCTCGCGTGCTGCTGGCTGTGAGCGCCGATATTTGCGGTTAAAATAATCAACTCATTTGTGAATAAGTGCCAAACTCAGGCGATGCTTTGGCACATTTAAAGTACAATTCTGAGATTTAATATCTATTTTGGTGACGTTTTGCAATATGGTGCAAAATGTGCCTCTGATTGCCGTGTTTGTTAACGAAGAAAGGGGCTGCTTTTTCCTGGCAACATCTTCCTGCCTCCCAGCCAGAAAAGTTTCTTTCTCATCTCTCATGGATGTCCTCTACTGAGTAGACAAGGCCAGATGGATGACTGCTGCTCTCTTTGGTCCTGTTGGCAGTGAAACCAGCAATCCCATAATGCTCCCCTGAGAGATGCAGAGAGCCGCGTGCCAGGAACACTCTGCCGTCTAACTCCCACAGACACCTTGTTTAGTGGGCGGCTGGTTAAAAACACAAACACACAGGCTGCTGGTCGTCGCCACAAAGATACCGTTGACAGAGCGAAGACGCTAATTAAAACACTGAAAATTAATGTCCATCTGTCACTGTATCCTTCTGGAGTTGTACGTGGATATAAACCGCTTGTTCACATGCGGCACAAGGAAAGATCATCATCCTCCCTCCCAGACAAAGGTGTTAGAGCCTGGTGAAAGCCATCTAGACTTGTCATCTTCTTCCTCAGGCAAAAAGTAGAACTCCAAGGACCCCAAACAAGCCCAGGTCTGGCGTAGCGTAGAGATGAAACAGTTAAATGACTTTGATGTTTGATTGAAATGCAATGAAATGACTGATTTTAACCAGGAAACATCTGAGCGGTCAGTTATGAGGGTGTGTGTCGCTCTCGATCCATAAACTTACATTAAATGATGAAAAAACTAAACAAGGAGGAATAAGAGCAATCTCTCTTCAAGAATGGAAATATAGACATTAAAAGGACAAAAGAGCAGAAAATATGAAAAATCTTCTATTCGCTCTTCTTGCAGAAAGCTTTATTAAAGCAGTCAGGCATCAGTACTGTCATCCTATACCGACGGGCCGGGGAGGCCGAGCTGCTTCTCCCTCCACGTGGTCCCTCCCTCTCTTGGCCCTCCTCTTGACCATGCTTGGGTAAAAGACTTTACCAAGGAATGGGTGTATCCATCTGAGCATGCCCAGACATGATCTGTGTCGGTGGGGGGGGGGATCCACACCGTTAGCTGACCTTCTCCAGCTTCTCTCCTGTCTTCTTCTCTGCCTCTTACTAACCACCCCGCATCCTAACAGACACTTTGCATCTATGAGTGGGCAACAGTTACCACAGTGATTGCCTCTCAGTCGCTCAGGTTTAATCATAACGTAGAATGCATTACCAAAGGAGATAATACAGCTATTGCAGGCTTATTGTTATTATTATACACTACCGGTATTAAACACATATGCCCACTCATAGCTGCTTTGTCTGAATGTCCACTTCCAGACCACAACATATGCACAAGCAGAACTCTGTGCTTTATTTTAAACGCTATTATTTTATAAAGAAACATTTGAATAGTCAATACTCTGCTTTATATTCACCAGGTTATAACTGAGTCCATTTCGTTGTTTCTTTTGTGAAACTGAAATGGAAGTGTAACTTTTTTTAAATTTAATTATGGAGGAGAATTCGAAATAGAGGGCACAGCGGCTGCGACATTAGCACAGTGGAGATTGGGAGACTCGAGGGTATTAATGGCACTTTTACTCTTTGTCCTGTCCCGTCAGGCTCTGGGGTGGACGATGCTGTAGGAGAAGTGTCCATCCATGTGGAGATTTTCACTCACCCGAACACCGGAGAGCACAAAGTCACAGTGAAAGGTGAGCAAAAATATTTTGTATCTTTGTTGTTTTCACATTTATTGGGACTGAATCTGAGGGTATTTCTGGAAATAACATTCAAGTCATAGTTTAACATTTAAACATTGCTAGACCCCGCGGGCAGGACTGTATGGCCATAACAGGGCACCAGAATATAGCTCTAGCTTTCATCTGCCATAGAAAAATAAGATTTTGTAATGAATACTCTTCCAATTCTATTTTCATTATCTTGACCATAAACTGAATGTGAGGCCTGAGGGAGAGCCAGTATTGTCTGAGTTTCCTGTTCACTCGCCCTCGCTTACCGCTCCACTTTTTCACACATTTTCTCCACACGAATCTCACAGTCACCCACACCTTCCCGCTCTCTTTCCTTCCTTTAGCTCTGTCTTTCTGTCTGTTTCAGTGGTCGCTGCAAATGACCTGAGGTGGCAGACGCAGGGAATATTCCGGCCTTTTGTGGAGGTCTATATCATCGGCCCTCACCTCAGTGACAAAAAGAGGAAGTACGCCACGAAGTCAAAGAACAACAGCTGGGCTCCCAAATACAACGAGACCTTCACTTTGTAAGTGGTTGATGTGCATCGATGATTTGAGGGATTGTTTCGAGAGATTTTTGTAATATTCTCCATCGCCCCACTCTGCAGCACCCTGAGTAATGAGGTGGGTCCTGAGTGCTACGAGCTGCAGGTGTGCGTGAAGGACTACTGCTTTGCTCGAGAGGACCGCACCGTTGGCATGGCTGTCCTTCAGCTGAAGGACGTGGCTCCTAAGGGCAGCGCCGCCTGCTGGCTGCCGCTGGGTAAACGCATCCACATGGATGAGACGGGACTGACCGTCCTGCGCATCCTCTCCCAGCGCAACAACGACGACGTGGCCAAGGAGTTCGTCAAGCTCAAGTCCGACCAGCGCTCTGCTGAGGAGGGCCGTAGCTAGGGGGCCAAATCGCAGTTTAAAATGCCACGTCAGGAACTCGAATCTGCCCAGGAGCTCTCCTGAGCCACTGCAAGCCACTGCCCCGATTATCCAGTGTTGTAAAAGCACACATAAGACAAGAGTCGCCACACATACTGTAAATACATTTATTTCAGTGGAAATGACAGAGTGCGAAGCAAAGCATCACTCGTTTTCTGAAAACGCACCAGTGTCTTTATTGTTACTGACTTCATCAAACATGTTTTTGATTCAGTTATACATAGAGTTTAATCTTAGAGCATATAACTACTTTCCTCTAATCCCAGAGGAGAGCCATGTCATCCCACACACACACGCACACCTCACTTGACTGGTCAGAGTGAGAAATATCTTGTAGCCTTTAATATTTTGGCGTTCTTTCTCACTCTTTCTCTGCCTTTTTAACCTTACCCTCAACTTTACCGACCCCCAGCTCCTCTCGTCCCTTCCCTAGTTTGCAACCACTTAGAGAAGGGACCGCAAGTGCCAACAAGGAATTGCTCAAATATGCCAAGACCAGCCCTAAGCACAACCGGACCAACTGTCCACCTGACCCGTAAACAACTACAACGGCTGCAGCCTCAAACATTCCAGATATTGGGTGGGGAACACATACAGGGAACAAAGCACTATTTAGTTATGATGAGTTTAATATTTATTTACTTTTTTCTTCCAGATTATATCTATATTTTAATAATTCTATATATCATCACATATATATATATAAACTATTAAGGACATGTAAAGATAAATACAGGATTGTTCGATGGAACTGTGGTCGGCTAAAGATTGTCCTCGTCCGTCTCTCTGTCCGTCTACCCTGTAACAGAGCACACTGCCTGACACCCTTAATGCCTTCCGTCTTGTTAACCCTTGCACATTATGTATGTCCTGTTTCCTATATGATAGAGAGCGGAGCCTGATGATCAAGCGCTGTAAATCATCGGACTGTATGTGTGTGAAAATGAGTGTGAATGTGCGATCCAGTGTTTGTAATACGTTCTAATGTCAACCTCGTGTGACCGCCCGTGTTGTCTGTCACCTGCAGATGTAATCACTGAAAGCCATCACAAGTGAAGGACGTCACAACGGGTGTAGCGGGAGTGCGATAAGATTCGGGGGATTTTTATTGTTTCGTTCAGTTTGTTTAATTTAGCACAGACCAAGGTTATATTGTGCGGTGGATATTTCCATCTGGTTTACTGCAAACATTCCTCAGCCAGGCAGCTCTGTAAGGACAGTCAACTGCCTTTAAAAAGTGCGTGCTAATTAAAGTCCTACATGTATAATTAGATGATTAAAAACACAGTCCCTGAGAAGCTAAAATAACCACGTGGGTTACACAACAGCACATTCCCCAACACGGGGAGAGCACATACCGCTAATGATCCAGCGCTTATCGCGTCTAATGATCCACCTGCAGATGCCGTAACCCTTAATCGTGAGTGAGAAACGAGACCTCTGCTAAAGGGCTGCAGATCCAGACCAAGCCAGGTCTGGATGTGACATTTAAAAGAGGGCCTACTGTCCACAGTACAGAGATGTAGTGTGAAAATAGAAGAAGCACAGGGGCTTTGCTACACATAAAAACACATTTATACTCTGAGCTTGTTTTACAGCAGTTCACCTGAAGCTACGGTCACTTTCATGTGAAACTAAATGTTTTAAAACGACTGCTCGCTGTCTAACATGTCTCTCAATGCGACATCTATTTTTAAGAAAATACCCTTTAAAAAAAATAATATATTTGTTGTTTTCTCGTGAACAAAAAAATCATGGGGGTGATGATAATAACAGGATGATCGGTTGGTTGGATGTTTTTCTGCCTCATTACTAAGATGCCCCCTCCCAAACCTGAATAATATCAAAGTCCCCATTATTAGAACAAGGCCTACAAACTGAACTCTATGCATCTGATCTATAAAGTCTCTGTAGATGAGTGATTTGGAATCAGTCTTATAATGTTTACATTGTGGATTATTATTCTAATTATATCAGCACAAGCGTTTGTCTGATATGTTGTAAATGCCGTCTCTGTTTCGATGGGCCAAACATCACAGCTGCGGTAGAGCTGACCAGAGACGGGAAGTTTGGTCAGCTCAGAGGAAACCGATCGGGAGGGAGATCGATCGCTGCGGTCGGGTAGTTGTAAATAGCTCGGATGTAACAAACACACGTCATACTATGTGAAGTGAAGTTTCGCTGCTCTTTTGTAGACTTGAATTTTGCTGCGAGTGACTGAACAGCTGGTGTTTATGTGCGACTGGGTGCCCAATCTGGAAATGTAGCTACTATTGAAGGGTATAGAAAGACCGCGTGCACTCTAGAGATCAATAACAGAGCGTCTGTATTACTTTAATGGGGCCTGATCAGGAGCCATTCAAAGTAATGCATCGTATATCATTATATATAACATGCTGCCTGCTAGTGAAAACTACTCACAGCTAAAAGTTAAGCAATCCCTTAATATGATCTTGTGTGTGTACAAGGTCTTTTATTAAGAGGGCACATCTACTTTTAATAGCAAAATCAATAACAGGTACGCAGCTGGAAATGCCACGAAAAAAAAACAAAAAACTTTATTGCTGTTGACAATGATACTTTAGGAGAGGAAATTCTTCCCCTTCCTCCACCTTCAGAGGCCCGGACTGCGTGTTGGATTATCAGGTTGGCACGTTGAACAGGAACGCACACACAAAGGTGGATGAAGCACAACGAAAAGCACACAGACACAAGTGGACACACATGCATGATCCGTCCTGAAGTGTCTCGCTGAGCAGGCCACACAGACAGATACCTGCACAGCGCTGCTGGTCCGGTACTTCCAGATACGGTGCATGATAGGAACAATAAACAAAAAGTAAAAAAACGTGTATTGTGCCAGCACGCATAATTATTTGATGTTTAACTGCCAATTGTTGTCTTCTTTATTTTGATATTTAATTATCGTTTTCTATTTTTCAAATGTTTGTGAATATATAAATATGTATTACTGATGCTGTGTAGTGGTACAAAGTACTCGCATGAGAATTTTTTTATACACGAGATGTTTCTAAAGATTCTTTCTTTTGGGCTTGTTTTTTATTATTATTATTATTATTATTATTATTATTATGGTTGTTCTTATTGGGGGTTGAGGTTGCTGGGACTGCAGTCTCATTGTGTTTCTGCTTCCAATAAAATATGAAATAAAAGCTCGTGGTCATTCTTTGTCAAACTGTTCAAAGGAATAGCCACATTTAGTTTTATTTAGTTATATTGATTTAATTTTATCCAGGTCTTTAACACGTGCTCTCTTTCATGCCATTTTAGCTATTTTTCCGAGATGTACCTTTCTGAAATAACTCGCAACCTTCTATAAGATACAGACTACACCGATGACAGCCTAATTAAACAAGTTAATGCACATTTTAAAAGTCTGAAAGGAGAAATTCTCAGTAAGTCATTTCAATTTCCAAGGAATAACTTCAGCAAGTTAGGAGTTAAATTCACTGGAGCATTAATAAATTTGCATCCTGCTTCTTATGCTTTGCGCAGAAAGGAGATCTTGAGGGAGTCTGGGATGACTAACTGCTCCGCGCTGAGGACGGGGGGAGGCGAGTAGAGGAATATGACAGGAAACACTCTCCTCACATCCATTAGGAGCTGTGAAGGCTGACTGTTAGAGCGGCCTTTGAGAAGCCCCTAGGACAGCAAAGACAGAGAGGAACATGGGATGCAGTGTATTTTCCACATGAGGAACATGTTTAACCTTACATCTGCAGACTGTACCTGAACAGAACGTATGAAATTCAGAGTGACTCTTTCATCCAGATCGCTGTGGGGGGTGTAGAGAGTCAGAATCTTCACGATCTGTCAAACAAAATAAGAGACCAGCAGCCAATGAAATCATGCACACACGTTCGTCTCCCAGCAGAATCCAAGTAGACAAACAGACCCACCTGCTGGCTGGACAAGGCACTGCAAGTCCGGACGATCCCCTGAGCATCCGCCTCGGTCTTTTTCCCCACCTGCAGCAGCTGCACTGCCTGGATGAGGGGCTCTAGTGTGGCCACAGCGCCCCCTGCCTGTAAACCGCGGCCCCGCAGCCACTCCTCCAGGACGCTCACATTGTAGCTGTGACAAGAAAAGGATTTGAGATAAATCCGTGTTTATTTCTATAAGACCACACAAAGCAGGTGGAAAGAACAACATGCAGACTGTTGTGCAGCACGTGATCTAGCTCTGGAATACAACAAAGGCGAAATTAATGTTGACACTCTTTCAGGGTGCTGATTATTAAAGTTGAAGCTGTGTTTGTGGGGATGCTGTATTATACATATGACATTCATCTCTGCAGTAGGTCTAGGCTGCTGTGGGCTAATCTCCTTTCAAATTTCCTTTATTTGGCCTTTACATGCTAAATGCTAATCTGAAAACAACTAAACCTCATTTTAGATCACACAACTGAGATACAAACAAATTGAGGTCATTTAATTTTTAAAATTTATGGACTTCAAAATCAAGATATACTAGTTAATGTGGAATATGTTTATGGTCTGCGTCTTTATTTGCATCTCATGTCAGACTGTAAATCTAAGTGCAGGGTTAAAGTGTGTTTCTACCGTATTTGCAGGCCACGACTCCAGCTGCACATGTCCTTCCTCAGCAGCAGGCTGTTAAAAGCAGAGGCACAGATGAGGTAGGTGAGCTGGTGAAAGGCTTGCTCCATCAGGGTCTTGGGCAGAGCTTGTTGAGTCAGAGCGGTGTGAAGGGCTCCGAGCTCCCTCAGCACAGACGCCATCGTGGGAGCCTCGCCTCCTACAGTCCTGGGGTCTGAGCCGGCCCGCTTCCTGCTCACTGCCAGCTTCACCGCTGAGCCTGATAGACCTTGGATGGTTTCGCTCTCCAACAGGGCAGGGACTGAGGGAGGGGAGGGTTAGAAAATAGATAAGAGGAGCAGAGAAGGGGAGAGCGTCAATCATCACTTTTTGCAGTACCTATGATGTTTTGTAGACGGGTCTCGGTGATGGAAAGGAGCTGCTGATAGGCCTGGATAGAGAGGTCGCTCAGGGTGCGGATCAAGTCATTCATATCAGCAGACAGGGGAACCAGTGTGTCTGAGTCGAGGGTCTGAAAAGCAATCAGTCCAGTCACGTGTGAAAGTAATCAGTGAATCCTAAACTTTTATAATCTAGTCAGTGACGTAGAAAGTAAATGAAAGCTGAGCCTGCCTGCTTTGGAGAGTGCTGGGTCAACAAGTCGTGGAACAGACAGATGTTCTTCAACCACAGAGCAGCCATGTCTATGTCACTGACATGTTTCTGCAGAAAAACGATGAAAGGGAAAATGGTTACATTTTAATTAGAAATCATTGCTAACAATGAAAAATGAAACTGTGATTGTTTGAACAGATGTGTTTAAAACAGACTTTGCTATGGTTATGTTGGCATGAGATGCTCATGTGGGCCAAATTAATCACAAGGACAAGTTTCAAAGTCAGCTGTCAGTGTCATTTTGTAAATGGCTGCCTGCCTGACATTAAACTTCAACCATACGGCACACCGAGAAGGCTCAGAGATCAGGTCACCTTCAGAGCTGCCTTCATAGCGGTGACAGCAGCGCTACAAAGAGAGCGAGCGCGAGCTTGGTCCCCGCTGCAGTCGGCCTGGCGGACACACAGGAAGAGCACGCTGGCAGGCAGACCGGGAGCCAAAGACAGGGCGCTGTCAACACGGATGTCTGAAGCACAAACAGAAAGGGAAGCAGTGGCAGAGCGAGGACAAGGCCAGGCCAATGCTGTCAGCTTCAAGAGCTGGCTACACTTATTTCTACAGTGACATCATACTTACCGCTGAATTATTACACATTCAAACCCTGCCCTCCAAATTACATTTTGACACATTTTACCATCATTGTAAAAGTGCTTGATTATTGCCTTTCAAAACATGTTTTCAATCTCATCCCTCATCTTAAACGCCTGCTTCACAGCTCCTCAAAACCTTCAAGAAAGAAGAGAAAAAGAGGTGGGTGAAGATGATTGAGGCAGACGGGGGGTTGATCTCACCTGTGACGAGATTCTTGATCAGTTTGGTTTCGTCTCTTTTTCTACATTCCAGTAAACCAGTAACTGCTGCTGGCTTCGACTGGGCAGGAGAGGAAGTCTCTGTGGCCAAAGCTGATGGGAAAACTGAAGAGGAAACACGCCGTGGCAGTGAAACAGAGAACAGCACATTGAAAACTATAAATGTAGAAGATTGTTAAACTGAGAGGCAGATTATTGTAATTATATTACTCTAATAATAAGTGTTCATTTACCATTGGTAATAAAGTCTCATGATCAAAATGTACACAAATCAAATCAGTGATAGAGCCGCCAGTCATAGGCCCAGTGAGGGAGCCTATGTTAGGCTATTGTTGCATTGATGTTTTTTGTTTTAAAATTCCACAGGAGACTCAGCGGCTGCAGATTTTTTTCCAGCCTGCAGTGACTTTCAGCTTCCGGGCTCATTCAGGTAAAGTCTCACCTTGTGTCAGGAGTCGCCTCAGTGAGACTGTGTTTCTCAGTTCCTTCAGCTCTCTCCTCAGCCTCACACATTCACGCTCTCGGGCTTCCAGCAGCTCCTGAACATCCTTTAAAAAACACATTTAAATTTGTGACTTCAGCCTCAATGTGAATATATAAAAATTATAAACGATGATCTGAAACAAAGTGACACGCAAACAGAATAAATGAATAGACGAATGAATAAATGATAAACGTTACAGATGGACAGCTTTAATAAGTGACAACCATCAGATCCAGAGAACTCTTACAGTTTTATTATGACCTGAGTAATGATACCAGTGAAATGTCCTGCCGTGACTATTTAGATTAGATTAGATTAGATAGAACTTTATTAATCCCTCGGGTGGGTTCCTCTGGGAAATTCGATTTCCAAAAAAGCACAGCACCGACAGAAGTTACAGAGTTACAGAATATTATATATATATACACACACACACACACACACACACACACACACACACACACACACACACATATATATAAATACAGAGACAATATAAATAAAATATACGAAGGGGACCGGGGCTGGGAAACTCCAGGCCTGAAGGCCCGGTGTCCTGCAGGTTTTAGATCTCACCCTGGGTCAACACACCTGAATCAAATGATTAGTTCATTACCAGGCCTCTGGAGAACTTCAAGACATGTTAAGGAGGTCATTTAGGCATTTCAATCAGCTGTGTTGGATTAAGGGCTCGTGTAAAACCTGCAGGACACTGGCCCTTGAGACCTGGAGTTCCCCCACCCCTGCTTTAGGCAATGTTTTCTGTTTTAACTTCTTCTCTTTTTTTAACCTCTCCTTTTATTGACTTTTCCAGCCCTTCTCCTAGTGTTAGGCTTTCATTAAAGATCATTAAAGTACTTTTTTTTTAAAAACCCTCTCATGTGGGGCTTTAATAAATTTACACCTGTCTCTGTGCAGCAGAGGAAGAAACAGACACCGCTTGGGCAAGCTGACTCCTCAGAGTTTCCAGTTCCTTCTCCCACTGACTGCACTGGTTACGTAGCTGGCTCTCCAGAAACCTGAAACACACACACACACACACACACACAGACATGTAGATTAAGGACAGAATAACTAATAATGAGCTCATCCACCAAATATAAATCACTGCACAAAACTGAAAGCTAGTGCTCTGCCAAAATGAAGGAATGAGTTGGTGTTGAGAGACTGACTTGTTTGCCACTCGTACAGCATCATAAGCATGAGCCAGATCTTCTCCCTTCATCTTCACCGATGGGTCTTTGGCCACGTCCATCTTCTCCATCAGCTGCTCCTGTCATTACAAACATGAACACAGTGAGATAGTAAAGGACACTGCCTGTGCTGGTGATGCTGCAGTGACGATGTGAAAGTTAGGACTTCAGTCGTGTGGTCCTCTTTATTTCATTACCATTGAGGCTTCAGAGCTCCACATTGAGACTCTCTTCTCTGCAGAGGGGGACGTCACGCTGATCCTTCGGACCTCCTCTGGGGATGGAACAGCAGATGGGAATGGTGATATGGAGAGTGGGGTGAGAGACTGGGGGGACAGCGGCGTCGAGGGAGAGAGAGGTTCCAGACTCTGGGTGGAGTCGGTTCTTCTGTGGCCTTTGGTGCGCTGCGACATGAGGAGGAAGAAATTACAGGAAGCACTCAAGATTAATTTTCAAACGAACAAATTGCATTTAAGGCTGTCTCCCTTTGCAGCTAGCTAATGACCTCTGTGAGCAGACTCATCTCCCTGAGGTTGTCATATCTCTGCTCCAGTCTGGTGAACTCTCTCAGAAGACCCTGATACTTTCTCCTCTCCTCGTCCACCTCTGCCCGAAGAGCCGAGGTCACCTGAGACACAGCCTGATGCACACACTCTGCACATAGAGAGAGAAGGAAATGTTTGACAGACACAGACAGAAGAAAAACAGCTGTGACTGTACAATGCTAGTAAAGGGAAGGCCCACCTTCTTGTTTTTCTTCTTGTTCCAGCAGGGAAGCCGAGAGATCGTCTCTCTCTTTGCAAAAACTATCCCTTTCTTTCTGTAGTGCTTGCAGCTCCTTAAAGAATCAAAGTCAATAAACAGACCAAATCAGAAGCATTCCCTACTAGATAAAAGGAGGAAAGTGTGTTTATTGTTTGGAGACCTACTTCTTTAAGCTGGAGGATCTCCTGGGCAGCTTTCTCTTCAGCTCTTCTTCTCTCCTCTGCCTCCTTTTCGCTGATAACAGGCCCAGGCGGAGGCTTCTCCTGTAACTGGCTCTCTAGTTTTTGTATCGTTGCCCTCAGAGCCGCCAGCTCGGTGCTGGAAGCCTCTCGCTCTGCCATTAGGGTTTCTCTCAAAGCAGCGCTCTCCCTGGCCTGGATGCACACAAAAGCAACTTTGCCATGTGAATGTAAAGTGAAACGACCTCTTGACTCATACAATTAATTAATGCTTATCAAAATCACATGAGATGGTCAAATCCCTGCACAACTCTCACCCACCTCCTGGTCTGCTTTCAACTGCAGCTGCATCAGTTTGACCTCCATGCCTTTGTTGAGCTCTCTGTATCTCTCCACAGAGCGGGCCTCAGACTTCAGTTTCAGCAGCTGTCTCCTGGCAGCCTTGCGGCGAATGCAGCACTGCATGAACACGACCGCCGCACGTACGCGCCTGTACGCCTGCCTCGCCAACCACCCACGCACCGTGGCCTGGAGCAGCACGGCCGCCCTCTCTGCCACCAGCTGAGGAACCAACAGGTTTTTAAATGCATTCAGGTCAAGTGTTTATAACTTGTAATTGCGTGTAAATAGCCTCTTTTAAGATTAGAGCAAACATGGATAAAACATATTTACACAGGAAAATAAATCAAACCCGAGTATAAAGGTTGATGCCATTTTTTAAACATCTGCTGTGCCCTGTAATGAGGGAGACACTAAATGCTGACCAGTCTGTATCTGCGGCGCTCCAGCATCCCCCTGGTGAATGCCTGGATTGTGACAGTGGCGTGTCGGATCATGAAAAATAGCTGCCTGACCACCATCATACGATAAGTCTTCTGGATCACCAAGGCAGCCCTGGTGTAGCGCAGGATCAAAGCCAGTCTGCAGCCATGCAACAAAGAAGAGTTTCATATATGGAATATTTTATTAAGTTTAGACTTTTGTCATTTTGTCTTCTTTCAGCTGCTCCCTTTAAGAATCTCCACCGTGGTTCATCTGCCTCCATCTCAACCTATCCCAGCATCCTCCTCTGTCACACCAACCCTCTGCATGTCCTCCTTCACTACATCCCTGCACCTTCTCTTTTCCTCCTTCACGGCGGCTCCATCTTCAACATCCTCTCGCCCTCCTCTGCACATGTGCAAACCATCTCAGCTGTCTGACTCTGAGTTGTCCCTGCGATGGACTCATTCTTAATCATGTCCAGTGAGGAGCTTTACGCCTCAATCTCAGCTCTCTGTCTTTTCGTCAGTGCCACCGTCTCCAAGCCAGACATCATAACAGGTCACGCTGCCATTTTTTAAACCTTTACTCCCATTCTTGCTGCTATATTTCTGTCACAAATCACCGCTGACACTCATCTCCACCCACTCCACCCACTGCTTCACCTCTCTCTCTGCTTTTGATAGCTGACTCCAGGTATTTTCACTCATCCACCTTCATTTCCTCTGCTCCCTGCAGCTTCATTGTTACACCCATCTCCCTCTCTTGCTTTTACTTTCATTCTTTTCTCAGAGCATACCTCCAAAAGCTTTCCTTCACCTGCTACCTACTCTCACTACAATCATCTTCTAAATCTGGGTCATCATATCTAGTGTTTCAAACATTAACAAGAATTCTAGAACATTCCAATTGTTCTTTTAAAAGAAATGAAGTGGCTTAGCCTGACATAGCCATACATCATAGTAAAGAGACACAAACACTCTTGCTGTCCTCACCGTCTGGCCAGCGCCCCTCTGCTGTATCTCTGTATGGTGAGAGTAGCCCAGAGGATCCTGGTGTATCTGATCCGTGCCAGCCATCCTCTAACCTGACTCTGGATGATCACAGCAGCCACTCTCAGTCTCTCAGCTCTCAACCTCTCCAAAAGAGCCACCTGACCAGCCCGGAAAAATACTTTTGTCTTTCCAAAGCAGTACTGGTCCGGATCTGGGATGAGCTGAGGCAGGGCCTGTCTGCACGAGGCCTGGGCCTGGTCCTGGCTCTGAGGCCCCCGAAGAAGAATTCGATACCTGCTGAAGAACTCCTCATACGTCCATCTGGATTCACAGATCAAATAGAGTAAATCTCAGAGAAAAACAGTTGATATTTCTGTTTTTATAACATAAAAATCGATCAATCAACCATTTACAATAAGATAATTATTTAATCTCAATGAACAGTTATACAAATTGATTCTTTTGCTACTTCGTGATAGCATTTAAGTCACTGTTTTGATTAAGTTTTCTGATTTATGTGACAATCTTCGCACATGTCTCAGAGCCACACTGTCACGACACTGTGCTCGTATTATAAAGACTAAAGTCTTAGAATTACTCAGTACCTGGACGGATAACCTGCTGCACTGATGCGGATGGTCTCCAGCACCCCACAAGCTCTTAGCTGCTGGACTGTCCTCTTAGGGTCAAACCTAACATGTATATAATGTTATAAAAGCAGTACCCATTAAATCACACCAAAAACCTTAGCTGTGGAAGTAAGCAAAATAAGGACTCACAGAAAAGGCTCTTTGAGGTCATTGGGTTTAATACAGCGGACGTAGTGAGGGGTGGTGCTGTTGAGAGTTTCCATTAACATCTGTAAGGACTGACGGAACTGAGAGGCCCAAAAAAAAGAACAATGAGCAGGAAAATTATGTTTAGGATGAATGGATGTGCAAAAAAAATGAAAAGATAAATGAAAAAAGAAAGAAAAACATCTAACCTGAAAGCCTACTGTCAGCTTGTGTTCTCTGGTGGCTCGTTTACCTGAGCGAATGCTTCCATTGGCCACAGGAGACGCATTTCTCTGCTGCTGGAACAACTCAGCGACCAGCTCAGACTGAAGCGCGCACACACACATACAGCGCTGGTGAAACTAATGTTGCTTAGAAATTATAAATTCATATATATTTAGAACATATCTACCTGACTTGCTTTCAAAATGTTAATGAGCTCTTCAAAGACCGTGTCTCGATTTTTATCTAAAAAGCCATCGCATTCATATTGGACCTGACGAAAAGAAAAGAAACCATCACTGCAAACACAGACACACTGAAGAGAATTACAAAAGGCCCTCAGAGAGAGCTCAGATATTCACCTGAGACCTGACGAATCCAGCATTATGTCACTTACTGTGTCAGCAAAGTGCAGGACGATGAAGGCGCTGTTTGACATGCGAGGCTTCCTGAAGTGAGGGTGAGGCTTGCTGTTCAGGTGCTGGTCGTACAGCTTGCGCACCCAGCTTTCATTAGAACCTTTAGGCATCTGGATAATGCACAGATGGACAGTTATTACACATACTAACACAGTTGTCACAAATGTCTAAATTAGTTAACATGCAAATGCTTTTATCCACACAGGAAAAAAAAGATACGAGAACGAACAGAACTAGAGGATTGGATGACCGACCCTGCACTCCTCATCCAAGAGATCAAACATGCCCAGCTGTCCCTCTATTAGATCGATGCACTGCTGATTGTCACTGAACTCAATCCGGCTCCATGCCAGCTCCTCACGGACGTACTCCTCCTGCTCCAAGTGGAACACATGCTGCAAACACCACCAAACAAGTAATAATGAGACAGAATTAGAGAAAGACCATACCCATGATGGAAACCAACAAAAGACTGAAAAGACAGTGATGTGAGCGCAGGTGAAAGGACTGATTTCTTTGATATAACAGTTCAAAAGCAGCATAAACTAACTCTGACAAACACGACACAAACAGGAAGGGCACAAATCACAGAGGGAAAGGACGACAGCTTACTCTGTTGAACTGTTGCTGCAGTTTTTCATTTGCATAATTTATGCAGAACTGCTCAAAACTGTTCCTTTCAAAGGTCTCAAACCTGCTCCAAGGGAGACACCTGTCAGTCCACGTCAAAGGCATACAAAAACTTTAATCACACACTGCACAGTCACAGAGTTCATTCACTCACCCATAGATATCTAAAACCCCTACAAAGGATTTGGTCCGTCCTTGCTGGGCCCGCAGAGCTGAGTTGAGCCTCTGGACAGTCCACGCGAACAGCTGACCATAGATGTGTTTAGCAAGTGCGTCTCTGGCTTCTACGGCCTGCTGGCCAGTCATAGGTTTAACCAGCATCTCTCCTCCTACAGCAAATCTGCGATGGCACAGCCAGTGAGCCATCTGAGATCCCTCAACTCCAAGCAGCTTGGAGAAGACAGCCAGAGAGCGGTCCTCTGCCTGAGAAGCAAAGCAACTATTATGAAGGAATATGAACAAAAGACGAGTGAATGCAAAAGTATTCATGTAGATCATTACATCAATGTAACCCCGGTCAGAGCTTCGCCCACTGGCTTGAATGTTGACATTTCCCAGGTGGAGCACAGCTGACAGGATCCTGAAGAGTTCCATCTGTTGGTCAGGCTGCACACCTGCAATTTCAACATATATAACGTGAAGGATTTCCTGTTTTATCGTCAAAGATATATCGTACGTGCATGATTTGATGTAAACATTCTACCCAGAATGGTGAAAGCATTGCGAGTGCGCTCCAGGTCTGACAAATCATCAGTACCAGGTATCTGCATCTCTCCTCCCTGGTTAGTGTAGCGGAAATTCTCAGGAGCATCTGGACTCAATAAAACACACTCACACTCAGTGCACTGTGAACCTATTAACGTGGACACGGTATTCTTCTGAGAACAAACTGAGGGGGTTGCCTCTCACCCAGTTTGAGGGACCTCATTTCAGGCAGCTCTCTGGATGCACACAGCTGATAGAAGATATGGTAATTCCTCTCTGTTGATGCCTTAAAACAAACAAATAGGAAGAAAGCACGGATGATGCATCATTTCTACAAGACATTTGTGGTTTTGTGTGGCTTTTTGCTCTGGCCTAACTATATTGTAGCAAGTTAGTGTACCTGGAAGACCACCCGTGACTTCTCCAGCAGATAGGTCCTCATATTGGCCCCAATGATGTCCCCCTTTCTGCCAAAGCCAATCTCGATGTACTTCCCAAAACGACTGCTGTTGTCATTTCGGGTAGTTTTAGCATTACCAATGGACTGAAGACCAAAATATAGAAGTTTTTATATTAGTAGAATTTTTTATACTCTGTACCTTACAAAGTTGCACAGACCGAAATGTTGCATACTAATAAAAATAATGGTGAGCAGAGGTTATTCTTTGTCTCTTTACTAAGATTTTTTGTCACTGATTCAGGTGTGCAGCGCTTCCTAAATTTGATATTAAAACTTTTAACCATAACGAACATACAAAAAGAGGGAAATATTTGGGTCCTTTACCTCCATGATTGGGTTGGAAGCCAAAACTCTCTCCTCCACACTGGTCTGCTGTGCTGCTCCTCCAACCACAGCGAAATATCTCATGGTGAACTTTGCAGAGACAGTTTTCCCTGAGCCAGATTCCCCACTGATGATGATAGACTGGTTCTTCTCCTCCCTTTGCACAAAGACACAGTGACCATGACATCCCACACAGTGTAGTTAATGCTCAGAATATTCAAAAAGTTAATTAAGCATAAGACCACCAAACACCCAGGACCCCTGACCTGATCATAGTGCGGTAGGCCTCCTCAGCCACAGAAAAGATGTGTGGTTCCATGTCAGCCATGTCCTGACCGCTGTAAGCGTCTATCACCTCCTCTCCGTATATTGGAAGTTGGTCATATGGATTTATGGCCACTAACACAATACCTGGAGACACGGGAAGGAAACGCAATCTCACCACGAGAACCTGAATATTAATATATACCTGAATATATAAACATGGCTGTTATTTAAAAACAGATTTTAGAATAAAACTTGAAATTCTAATATAATGAGGACATGAATAAATGCTTTTATTTACTATATAATAATGTGACACTGCTACGTTTCATTAACTTTTGTTCACTCTTTCTGGAGCAGGTCATTTCCTGCTTGTTGTTGGTTGCTTCTCTCAATCATAGCAGATACAATCATGTGAAGAAGAAGGACTTTATATAATCCTGCAAAAAACTAAGTAAACACCATGATTCAGTAGGTTGTAGAACCACTTTTAGTGGGCAATAACTTGAAGTAATTGTTTTCTGCATGACTTTATCAGGCTCTCACATCGCTGTGGAGGAATTTTGCTTGAAAGTATTGCTTCAGTTCACTGAGGTTTGCAAGGTGCGCTGGCCCTGTGGCTGCAGAACAAGCCCGAAACAATGCTGGACAGCTGGTGTGAGGTGTTTGTCCTGATATGCCGTTTTTGGTTTCCTCCCAAACACTGAGGCTGTGCTTTATGATCACACATCTCCATTTTGGTCTCATCTGTTTGTTCGGACGCAACGTTGCAAATCTAAGCTGTGCTGCCATGGTCTATTCAGAGAGCAGAGGCTTTTTCCTGGAACCTTTCAGACTTTTTCTAACTTTACCATCATAAACCTTTACATTTAATGTGCTAACTGAGGCCTGTAGACTCTCAGGGGACTTTGGAGGGAATTTGCTGGAAGATTTTGTTAAGCACCAGATTGCCAGAGACCAGCAAATTACCAAAACCTTAAACCGTATAAACTAAAGTTAATCAAGTGCATTCGATTAGCAGCACCTCGCTCGTACTTCTCCTTTTAATTGGAAGCAGTAAAGGTGGGCTTAATTTTCACGGGGCTGAACAGAGTCCTGCAAGCTTTCTTTTTCACATGGCTGTAGCTGCCCCTCCCTGAGCCTGGATCTGTCAGAGGTCTTTGCCCTTCAAAGTGAGTTCTTCTTTCACACCATGGCCAAATGCTGCTCATGTGGGATCATTGGATTATTGGATATAGGATCTTTGCCATCTCAGTGTAATATATATTGAGATGTCTGGTCATGAAAAAGGTCAAACATTTATATATAAAAATGAAGATTTAGTAAGATGAGTCATCTAATTCAAAGATAATGTGCAACTACATACATAAGAGTTTTTTTCTTTCCTTTTACAGTGTAGCAGTGAGGGTGTAGTTTGAGCCTTTGACCTCCTATATTATAGACAGCATTATGAGCTGCAGTATAATCATGCAGACAGAAGCACACAGGAGCTGTTTCTGGCTTTTTTCCAGCAGGAATTTAAAGATCCTCTCTCACTCTCGCCAGTCTATTGTTGGCTGAGTAATCATCCCTGTTTTTCTAAAGTTCCCTGCCATCTCTCCAGTGCAGTGCTCACCACAGTATGTGTAGATGCTGCTATAGTCCAGGAATCGAACCCGGAGGTTATGCAGCACAGCGGGCTCGTGGAGAAAGCTGAGAGCTGTTAGATCATTCTCGCCCTCCAGTATGTCGGGATTCCCCAAAGGTGGGAGATCAGAGGGAGAGCCCACTGGGTAATGGACCTCCTGTCATTGAAAGCGGAAGTTAGAAGTCTCGGATGTAAGACATCGCTGAGAAAGGGGTTTTAGACAGATGCAATTATATCAAAATTGAGCATTTGGTTTAATCTATAGAGCGTAAAACAGTACTGCATCTCACATTTCCATTTGAGAGCTGTAGCAGCAGGTGCTTCTCTCCAGACCTGTAGTCCTGGAGAAGCTGGGCTGAAACCCAGACAGCATCTGGATCAGGAACCCACACATTTGCCCCCTAAAAAAGGAACAGACTGTCACTGGTGTGCAAAACACAGACTGAGTGAAAAAAGAAGAAAAGTGCAGGATTAATCTGGATGTGCTGAAAAATCTGAAAGCTGATTTTATTTGCCATTTTACTTTTGTTGAACACTGTTAAGGTAGATGTCACACTTCCTGGACTCACCCAGTGAAGCTATTTGGTACCCATCAGCATAAAAAGCTCCTAAACTGTGTTAAAAATTAACCGCAGTCATCCTCCCTCCAAACTACCCGCGAGGATTAGGCATTGTTTAAAGCTGAGAAATCTAATTCGCTAATTCACTTATTAATGCACAGATTTTAAAAATAAGCTTCCAGTCTCACACATTTTTCATATATTCAGTAAACACTTTAATACCTCAGACTAACACACTGCTACCAGATCAAAGATCAGGAATAGTCCTAACTAGGACAATGAAACAGACTTGCTTACCTGACAAACTCATAGGATGCATCTACTTAGTGCTCAAACATAAGTAGCAAAGCTGTTTTTATACACTAAAGGATGTTTCTTATTCCAAGCACCTCGAAATTGCAGATTCCATAAATAATAATAAATCATTGCAAAGCCCTCAAGTTAATCCTAATCTTACCTTGCTGTACAATTCCAGTGTTGCCATCTTTAATGATTCAAAGCACGAGGACAAACATCACTTAACACAAGAGACAAGGTAACATCTGCAGGTCCCTCTGAGCAAACAGCCGGTATCCTCCCTCTCCTTGCAAAGCCGCGTCACATCCAGCTGACAGTAGCTTGCACTTTGTCCACATAAAGACACGAGGACTGGCAAGTTAACAGTTAATCTGCGAGGAGATGCAGTGATTGGATGTGCCGAGTGTGAAACATTTGTCCAGAGGTGATCATTGAAGGCATAAAAAAAAAAAACAACACTCAGCACATTTTGTGACATACTGACTCATTTTAATAAGCAATACAATCAAATTCATCTCAGCAAACAGCCTGCTGATGTTTTATAGGGAATTTCATGATTTCAGCGGGACGCATTATTCACTGGGGATTAAAAAATACAAAATATTACCGCTCGCGTGATACAATGAAAAGACAGTGAGTCTAAAATTCAGCTAATTTGCTTTCTACCCAATTCTGTGCGTGTGTTTCAGAGGAGGCAGCGTATTGTGTGGTAACACTGACACATTAGAATTATTTTTAAAAAGAAAATACACGAACTGAAGCCGTGATCGTAACAAAGCTTTGAATAAGCAGCGTCTCACAACATCAGTAAGCACCTATAACGATGATGAGAGTTAAAACAGTAATAAGTGTACAACGGAAAGAGGTCTCGCGTCATTTCTCGCCCACAGTCCCGTCGTGCGCTCTTTTCACCTCAAAGCCAAAAACCTAAAACGCCTTTCAGAACGACTGCCTCCTCTTTGGTCAATACTGAACGGGACTCAGCACAATGCAGCTGGCGCAGATGTTTTCTCAAAATGACAACAAAAACTGGACTCTGCCCGTTCCAACGGACACAAACTAAACCGTAAGGACGAGCTGTGCGTGTGCTGCGTCAGGAGTGTATCGTACAAATTCAAGAAAGAGAGATGGCAAACGTACAAAAACATTCACTTCCAATCTGCCCGGAACAAATCGAGTTTTGTTCAGATTTGACGTGATTGTCACAAAAAATACATACTCATTCAAAGCTTTTTAGTAGAAAACACACTTATCACCGAACACTGAATTTGCCACGATTTAGATAAGTTATTATTTTAGTATTCGAAAGTTCATTTGATTTCATTTATTTATTTATTTATTTTCATTTCCTCAATAACAATCACGTGGGCTCTAAAATACGGCCGAGGAGTCCATCCAGTGGAGTTATTGATGAACGGATGCATTTGAGACTTGTTTCTGGGGTCAGGCGAAGGGAAAAGGGCTCTTTAGGTCGTACTGGAATAAGTCGGGCTTAGGTTTAGGTTCTTCAGAGCTGGACTGGAATGGGGAATCCTACTGTTCATGGTCGTAGATGTAGGCGTGGAGCGACTCCATCTGGACTTTGCAAAAACCTACAAAAGAAAAAAATATTAGCAAATCGATTTACTGCACAGGTGATATTTTATACAGTGTAGTGTAATGACTGCACTAAGTTACAGAACAGGAATGATTTGGATCATCACTGAGAAACGGTTCTGGGTTTGCAACAAAAAAAACAAACTGCAGAACGCGTCAAAGCTTTTGTTCCAGTCGTTTTTTGTGGATTTTCTCCCCCACATTTATCTTACAGGCCTATAAAAGAGACAGGTAACCCCAGTATATTACATTTATACACGTTTTTCCCACCTCTGGCTTTAATGCTGCTCATCCACCTAGAACAGCGGTGAGTAATTAATTTTCCCAATGGGCTAAAATAGAAACTGGGACTGTTGCGGCGAGCCCCCCCGATAACCTTAAAAAGACATAAAATTAATATTAAGCAGACGTGATTTCAACTTATTGCTGACACACCGTGAGCTAGAATGTCCTGTTGCAAGCTGCCCTGTTCTGGAGATGCTGGCGCTAACACATTTCCACACTTGTGTCCGTTTAAATCAAACCTCTTTTATTTTTTTGTAAAGATGCAAACACTCCGGTGAGAACCGAAGCAACCAGGCATGGACCCTTTGGAGGGTCTCTGATCCAAATGAATTCCAGAATGGTTTGTTTATGGTGACAGCATGATCTGACCGTTATCTGCTTAACTACCAGGTGTGTGCAGCAGATTTGAGCTCAACACTTTACTGTGGTCAGCCATGACAGACACAGACATGCAGAGTACACAAACTGTAGGAACTAATCCAATAATGAATACAAATTCCTCACATTATCCACTAAATCAACTAAGACTGGTAACTGAATTCAAGCTTTTTTCCAGGCGCTCACTTATTCATCCAGGGGTCACCCCCATTAATGCGTATATTTGATATATTTGATTGATTTTTTACACCGGATACCTGCCCTGATGTGACCCTCCCGGGGATCCGTCTCTCTTCCCCATCTTGAACAGTGTTGTGTCTACTTAGCACTAAATGTCTGGTGCACAAAGTACACCGCATATGTCACGACTCAAAAAAGTTGTTGTGACCGGATTCATCCAGGAACTATTTTCATTCTGCAGATTAGTGTTATCTACCTTTATTATAAAAGAGAAGTGTGATGTATCTATCTACAACCAATATTCACACAATTGGACAAAATAAGCCTGGACAGATAAACAGTGATACAGAGTTTAAACACATAAATCTAATCTTTGAGTAAACTGTCATTTCAGTGTTTCCACCAACCTGTGCTATACACTCTCCATGTCTTCACTGCCATTGCCCTCTTCCTTTAAAGCCTCTCCTTCATTGGCAGCCTCCTCGACGTGGGCCAACATATCGGCCATGAGTGCCTCTTCCAGCCGCTTCCTCACGCTGTACACCAGCTCCTCCTGCTTCCTACACGTAAACACAACAGGAAGCTGTTACAGTTGGCAGTTACATCTGGCCATAACAGCCATTAAACCAACAAAGAGCAGATGGTGTCTTTACAGAGATCACTGGTCACTTGCTATGGGTTGAGGAACACTGACCAGAAGAATACTGGAATTGGGCTAATCAGAGATAACAGAAAAAAGGCAAGCTTACTTTGCATTTGGCAAATAGCCCCATTTTTCTAATGCATTTAAATTTGGGATAGAAAGAATCGATACCTGTTGAATCTCTCTTTAGCTTAATGACCTTATAGTACCATATCACAGCATTAGAGCACTTCGCTCTCGCACTGCAGGCTTACTTGTTGTTCCTAGAGTATTTAAAAGTACAATGGGAAACAGCCTTCAGTTTTCAGTTCCCTCTTCTATGGAACCAGCTTCCAGTTTGGATTCAGGAAACAGACAGGCTTCAAACTTTCCTTTTTGCTAAAGCATATAGTTAGGGCTGGATCAGGTGACGCTGAATCCTCCCTTAGTTATGCTGCTGTAGGCATAGGCTGCTGGGGGATTCCCATGATGCATTGAGTGTTTCTTCTTCACTCACTATGTGTTAATAGACCTCTCTGCACTGAATCATACTTTTTATTAATCTCTGTCTCTCTTCCACAGCATGTTTTTTAATCCCGTCTTCCTTCTCTCACCCCAACTGGTCGCAGCAGATGGCTCCGCCCCTCCCTGAGCCTTTTTCTGCCGGAGGTTTCTTCCTGTTAAAAGGGAGTTTTTCCTTCCCACTGTTACCAAAGTGCTTGCTCATAGGGGGTCATATGATTATTGGGTTTTCTCTGTATATATTATTGTAGGGTCTACCTTACAATACAAAGTGCTTTGAGGCGACAGTTGTTGCCATTTGGTGCTGTATAAATAAAATTGAATTCAGTTCAATTTTACTCCACTACTGGAGGTCTTACTTCCTGGAACTGAAAATCACAGGCTCAGGTAAACATGAGTAGATTTTTTTTCTGAAAACCCAAAACACGTGTAGACTGTTTTAAGAAACCCACCGGATGTCTTCATCAGTGACTATGAAGGCCTTGCACAGTGGCTGCGCAGTGTTGAGCCAGACTCCCGGGTTCTTCTCCACAGCGGCGGACAGCTGCCCGGTGATTGGAGCAGCGCTCGTGTGCAGAGCGCTGGCAATCGCCGACAGGAGAGTTTTATCTGTGCAACCTGGACCGACACCTGTGGGACCAGCATGTGGTTACCAAACACTTTCCAGAAACTGTTAACTACACCCATGTTTATTTATATTTTATCAAAGTTTAGCAGTTACTGAGCTCAGTCGAAAACTGCTCTTAGAGGAAATACCAAAATGTCATTTTAGGACATAAAGTGCTTGGTGAGGCTGATGAAGTTTTACCTTGCAGGCCTTTAGGCAGTTCCATTGTTTTCACCAGCTCCTCTGCAATGTCATAAGCATTCAGACCACTGAGTTTCTTCTCCCAGAATAACTGTGAACAAAATAAGGAAGAATGTTTCAGCTGCAGGCAGTTCTCAACAGAAATACATTGTTCCTACGAATGCAGTAACCCCCCCCCAATCCACCAGTATTCAAGCAATACTGGTCTGTCCAGTTTCCTAGCTACACACACTCTTCATTATCTGATCCTTTAAATTACAGTATCAGATTACAGGCCTCCTGATTTCTCTGGCTTATTGTCACAGTAACAGTTTATTCACCTGTCTGGGCTGGTCAACGGCTTTCTGAGGGTCCGTCTTCACTTTGTTGTTGGGATGGTTGGTAACCTTGGTAACGGGCTGCTTAAAGATGGAGGCCGTCTGTCTGACTGGGAGTGATGTGTTCAGGTCAGGTTTACCCTTAACAAAAATATCAAGAGAGGATGAGAAGGACAAGAGAAACAGGATCCGTCTCATTCAACTAGAGAGCTAAAGCCTCTGCTTCATAGGCTCAGAGACCGGTCAGCCGCTGCTTGGTGATGGCAAACGGTCGCTGGGGGAAATCAGTCATGAAGAAGAGCGTGCTGAACCAAAAACCTCCAACTGATGGTTGTGATCGCATGTAGCTCGTCACGGTCGCCCATAGCTTGAATGACTTGCCTGCAAACACCATTTTACTCTCTGAGCTGTAATTAAATTTGAACTTGTACCACAAACTATGTTTCATCTCATTCTCTCCGATCTGTATCTGCACTCAGCACATCCCTCATTTCTGATTTAATCTTACATGTTGTATCCACCAAAGAAGCACTAATCAGTTTCCTGAGCTGTGTTGCGAGCAGTGGACGTCAGACTCTAGCTCAGATCATAAAAATGTAATCATGTAATCTCACCATCATTGAACAGTTTGTCCACTCTAACTGCACAGTTTTGTTGGGTACATTACTAAAATGTGACTTTTCCGCAGGTTTGATCATAATGCATTCGTTCTGCATCACTCCAGACCGAACTGTCAGGAGAATATTTCGAGAAACTCCTCGCCATCACCTTATCTGGAGCGGTTAGCTGTGCGACCCACAGAAAGTGTGGGCCGCACAGCTAACCTGTTACCACAGTGATCGATGCAGGTTAACAGAAACATCTCTGAGTCTTGCTTTAAGCTCAGTCTACACAGCTACACTGTTAATCTTGCTTGTACACTCCTTAGAGCTACTGATCCAATCTGTTTATCGAGACGAGCAACATATAATCCGCAAAAGAGATTAACTTTACAAAGCAGTGGCTGCATGCGTCCTTCCTCCACTTAGATCACAGACTTCACACTCAGGATTCTGGCATGCAGATAAAAGCGCAGACAGTAAATAGAACACAAATCTGGAGCCCGCTTTAGCACTGAGGTCAAGCGGCTGATTTTCACGAGGCCAACTGTGTCACCTTGTTCTGGCTGTTGTTATCGTATCGCAGTCTCTGGCGATTCTTGTTCAGCTTGCTCATCAGCATCTTCCCCGTGCGGAAATCAAAAGAGCTGAGGTCCATCTGGTTACCAAGGTAACGGGCCAGCTGAGGCTTGCTCCGAAACTTCTTCCCAGATGGACTAACGAGGAAGACGCAGAGATGAGGCGGGGGAAGAAAAAAAAAAAAAAAAGGTTAGCACTGCCTCTCAGCAAAAACAAAGGTCACACCGAGACTGAAAACACGAAAGACAAAAAACAAACAGAGACGACACAGAAAAGTGTAACACACAGACGACAACATGCAACAAGTCAACAGCAACAAAGAGAAGCAGGAGACATCCAAATGAGCGGATGAGCACTTTGTGAAATGGATGCAGACTCCACCTTGGCTCTGTCACCTACCAACAAGCTGCACACGTCTCAGGAAAAATGGGCACATATGAAAATATATACTGAACATGTGTAACTACACCCCACCCTCCTCCATCAGTGATCACAATGTGAACATGGCAAAACTAAAACTAGTCAAATGTTTCAGGGTGGAAACATTAGAGCTCTGCTGCTGGGAGCAGCAACAGCATCATCTTGAGCCTGAGAGATGACCAAACAAAGGAACAACTGTGGGTGGATACGTGCTAGAGTAACTCATGCAAATGCATCTAACATCACACACCACAGTGAACACCAGTAGGATTGTACATTTAGCCTACCACAAACTATACAACCGACCCGCCTCCCCCCTCTCTTGCCTCTGTTCCTCATCTTGCTCTTCTCCTCTGCTAAATGAGAACAAATCTGAGGTTTGTTGATTCACTTCACTGGGAAATAAAAGGTCATTAGCGGAGATTACACGGAGCTTTATTTATCTCAACACCTTGTCAGGTATGAGGAGCTGCTGCTAGCCTGCACACACTCCTTGCAGTCCCAACAGTTGTTGAGGACTTGGCCCGGCTGGCCTTGTTGTTGTCGTGCAGCAAACAGAGCCCCCCTCCTTCCCTCCCATTCCCAAACTTTACATCGACACCGAACACACTCCTGCCCCGCTTCCGTCCGCACACTCGGTGTCTCGTGCAACTTCTAAGTTTTGTTTTTGTTACAAGCCCTTAGCTCGTGCAGTACCTAAAATAATAGACATCGCTCTTTCCAGCTGACAAACCGGACTTTCTGGTCACTTCTTCCATTTTCCAGCCTTTGGGGAGAGCAGTGCAATCCCACCTTTTCTTCTCCATTTCCCACGCGAGTAATCTCTAAATCCACTCAAACTTACTCCAGATGACCACAGTGGCTTTTAGGAAATGTGCCGATGTATATTTGTATATAATGTTGTTGGGACGGCAGGCCTATGGCGTCTCACGCTTTTGTTTCGACCATGTTACTACGCGCGTCCTCTGGAGTAGATCTCTGCGCGAACATCTCGGCTCTTTGTCGTAGCGCAGATCGCTCCGCCGCGGACCTCAGCCACATCACTACCTGACTGTCTCTCCGGGGCACGAGGGCTACATCCGCAAGGAAAACAGGACAGATACGTCAAAGCGTCGCGACACAAACAGGAAGCTAGTGCGTTCGGATTTCGGTAGAAAAGCACGTCCTTATCGAAGCGTGAGCTGATTCTTGGGTAAAGTAGAGCAAGCGACCGGGGGAAAGGAAGATATTACTGATGTTTAAAAAGGGGAAAATAATCCTCCTAAACCTGGAGGGTCAAATGTAAGGCCCGGGGGCCAGATTCAGCCCAGCAAAGACTCCAATCCGGCCCACTTGACGGCTTTGGAAAATGTGCAGGAAGACATAAATCTTTGGACTTTTGAAAGTTTTTTTATGCAAGATTTGCAGTTTGGTTTTTTTTTGCTGATGAAGCACTCCTTGAGGCCATACATACTACAAGCAATTAAGTGATAGATAAATAATTCAAAACATAAAATTTCCTTTTTTTAACAATCAGTCCAAAAAAGGACATTTTCTGTGAATTATAGTAACTTTCTGTTTTGTTATTGCAGGACATTCTGGCTAATGAGCTGCCTGTAATTTTACACATTAATTTTACACAGTCACGCTAAAAGATTAACACATTTAACAAAGTAACACGTGGATAAACTGAGACGTTTCTTTTTCTTACATTATCATATTTCTCCAATAAGTGGTTACATTTATTTACACTGACGAAAAGGGCAGTTTCACCGGTCCGGCCCACTTAAGATCAAAGTGAGATCCATGTGGTCCACAATGTTAAGTAACCGTGCTCTATACTGACCCCTGAAGAGGTCAGTGTTAAAACATGCATTGTAACGTAGTTACATGGCAGTACACGCAAGAGTTATTATACTCATTTTTTATTTGTATTTAGTTTTACACATTTATTTCTAGTAAAGTTAGCTGCCAGAGGGATTTTTTGTTATTTTAGTTAGATTTCATTAACTATAATAGCCTTATAGTAACCTTCCATCCAAAAAGGTAAAATTTTTACTGCTGTAAGTAAATTAAGTCTTATGATTTGGTAATGAAAATATTAAACAATTTCAATTTATTGTAGTAACAACCAGCCTGTGTTAAATACTTGTTCAATAATAACTTAGAGCATCTGCATCAAATGTGGCGGCATGACTGAGGAGGACACTGGATTACCACCATACTTGTTTCAATGGAAGTCATCATCAGCTCACCAGGCTGTCTTTAACTCACAGGCTTATTTACAAATGAGTGTTCTGTGTGTTTATGGTTATTATTCATAATGGTTCATGATATGGTTTCAGATAAGCTGTTTATGCTTGGATTTGTTGTGCAGGCTATAAAGCTGGCACCATTGATTTCATTTAAATAGCAAAGTGAGTTGCCTTCAGGTTGTATTTTGCCTGTCTGTAATATCTTAGCTGAACATATGAAGTTCAATTATCTGAACTGGTATTAAGTTTGGGCTCTCACATTCACATTAATTTTCCTAATGTTTTATACTCGGTTGTCTCTCAAAATTTTAATGTTAAAATCTGAAACTTGGGTGACAAACCACTTAATCTTAAAGATTTCCTTAAATATTTGAGTAACAGTTGAATAATGAGTCTTTTCAAACTATTTATTACATGAATATTTTCATATTCATATTTGAATATAAACAGAACAAACTTACACACGTTTAAACCCAAAACTTGTGTGTGATATCACCAAAGACCGTAAAACGGATACGTTCATGTGTTTTAATTTATTCTTGTTCTTTTTCCTCTAATTTAAATATTCACATTCATTTTTTTTAGTTTTATAAATCAAGACTTTATAGAAATTGATGTGTCTTAATTGCATGCATTACTCAGGGAGATGATCCAAACATTCTCGTACACCCGGACAATGACAAATAAAGATATTCTATTGATTCTATTAAAAACAGCTAATACTGAAAATTGTTATTTGAATGCATTTGAGTAGTTAAATTCTTGACTTTGAAATGTAAGGTTTAATAATAAATAAATAAATTGAGATCTACTTAGCGTTTTTCAGTTTTTGAGTGATTGTTCATGTTGAATTAAAACAATGTTTTATCAAATATGTGAATGCAGTTATGCGATTAAATATATAATTATAATATTATGATTGAGTATAGTATGACTGCCTCCCCCTTGCTGTGCTTAGTTATACCAGAGTTTGGGTTATGCAGCTAAATCCTACAAATTCTTGAACTGAAGCGACCCTGTATACGCTTTTATTTTGACAGATCTTACAGGAAGTTGTGCGTTCTACGTCCCCGTAGCTTGACGTCAGTGTCATAACACCAGAGCAACGTTAATCTATGGGAAACATAAATTAGGCTGCAGCTACAAATAGACCGTAAACAATAAGCACGAAGCGGCGCTGACAACAACCACGACCGGTGCTAAATAATTAAATCCAGCAAAATACGCAAAATAAACACATTTATTTGTGGTTTCTTCACCAAAATGCGCAGGTTTCTGTGTGAACTGCGTGAAAGTGGAGAGCCGTTTCACCACGACAATGCCGACCGTTGTCATTCAGGCTCGGAGCCGGCTTTTATCAATGAACAAAGTAGATGTCACCGATGTACCGCACAGCATTTCAACTACACGTCACGCTTAGTTTCTATAAGAACAATGCAGGAAAAAGAAACATTATTTCTACTTTGCACGGCTAAAAATCTGCGCCGAAACAGCACCGTGTCGACGCAGTCCTGCCTCCGTGCTTAAACCGTATTATCTGTGAATCTCAGAGATATTAAAGCATGCTGCGAGGATCCAGGGACGCGGACAGCCTGGCTTCAAGCCGGTGCATGGATGTTTGCAGAATGCGAGGAGACTAGACGGTGGGATTTGCCTGATCGATGGCAAACATAGTTTCCGAACATATTCCGAATAACGCATCAAACGCTAGTCATAATTACACCCACAGCTCGCGGTTTTATTGTCCTTTACGTGTACTTACTCGTTTTTATCCATCTTGAAGACACTATCTGGTTTTCTCCCTCTCGCTATGTTAAATCCCTTCTCCCCTCTCTTCTTTCAGTCCCCTCCCCCTTCGATGTTAGAAATGAAAGACATTATCCACGCAAATTTCGCAGTCTGCCTGATAAAAAGAGCATAATGTCTGGCTCAAACTGGCCTCTTCTGGTTGAGCTGCTGGGCTCGTTAGGCTGAATTAATATGCAATTTTAAATTATTTTTACAGTACGAGAAAAGCATGCTGTGACAGCTACTAAATGAAATAAAATAAATAAATAAAAACATCCAGTTGATTTTAATGCAAGTAAATAAACGAAAATTTCTCACCATACAAGTTTGAACAAAGCATTTTAATAGTTGTACATTTAGAGAACAAGGAGACATACTGGGAGTAAATTACATTTATTCACATTTAATAACACTGAATCAAAAACAGCAGTTTATAAAGAGAGTGCATCTTGAAGTCCAAACTCCTAACAAGCCCTCAGTGACTGACTGTTGAGACAGGGCATCCCACAAAAGCTCAAGGTGTGAAAGGAATCCACCCAAGTGCCCATCCCAACGTTGTGGTCCTGCAGGCAGACACACGGCCCGTTTATTAGAAAAGTGTACATGAACACGTCAGGCTGAATGGCTAACTCCTGTTTTTCTCTTAGGAAACCTTCTGCCTGATGCAACAAGTGAAGGATTTCTGACATGATAAAGAGGTTGGGATAGGGCGAGGGTTCCAAAGGTCTGCAACTATTAAATAGGGTCTGTTTTAACCAGTAACACATGTACAAAAATGACAGAATGGATATCAAAGATATTATCTACAATATCTGTAGTACACCCAAACATTGCCACATAATTCATAATAATAAAAAAAGAAAAACTAAATCATTTTCAAAAATTAATCATACAGAAGCATGGAGCCTTTATTCTTGCATATTACTTCAGTGAACAGGAAAAGAAGAGCAGAATGATCTGCACAGCCTTTATACACCTGTAACACACTCACATGTTAAGAGTTTACTCGTCTGTCTTGAACTTCCCTCTAACGTACGGCACATAGTCTAGGATTAATCGCCAATCTGTGAAGTGAATGAGTGCCACGCCGCCCACTGTTCCCCAGGCAACCATGTTTGGGACCCTGGAAGGAAGAAAACAGGACTCCTGAATAAGACAGAAATGTAACCACACCCTCAATGCCAGCTTAGATTACACCCCTCAGTCACCATACGACATGGTAGTAATAGTCTGTTATTTATTTTGTACTGGATGCCGTTTTTATAGATACTATTATATATATATATATCATTATTTATTTATTTTTTATTTGGATGACCATAAAAATAAATTTGCTTGCAGCACAGTGTGACAAAGTGGATGAGCAATTGTCCCAGATGTGCTGACTTTTTTTGCACATTATTCTGTCTCTGTATTTATTTGCTATTTGTCAAAGTAACATTGCTGCACTAACTATCCCGGGTTTGTTTGTGTAAGCATTCTGTTGCTGGCAAAACACACATTCTGCAAATTAAGGCAAATACTCAGTTACATGTTTCTTTATGTTTTATTATGTTACAGGTTAAGTCATTTGTTCATACTTACTTTGTTCTTTCTTTTCAGTCTTCATGTAGGTCAGGTGTGGGGAAAGGCCCACCTAGCATTTCCTTATTTTAAAGTGCTGATGATGCCACTCATGACATCAGCAGGTTGAACCAAAAGGAGGGGTTTCTTTTACCATAGAAATGCTTCCTTTTGTTTGTTTCAAGGTCTGAAGGGATTTGCTGAATCTTTTTTTTCCCTAAATAGAGCCGTTTAGTTGTGTAAAGGTGCTAATTAGAAGTGTGAGGAGGTTTTTTTGTCATTTTTAGTCAACTATGTAGAGTTTTAGATCACTCAGCTCAAGTGAGTGGTACTGGCTGGACTAAATGAAGGGAAATTGATGGCCCTATATATAGTCAGTCTCTGCCAGACTCAGATGATGAAGGAGAGGTGAGCTGTGTTACGAAATCCATGTACTTTTGAGTTTTGTTAATTGGGTTACTTTGGGGGGAAGTTTTGTTAAGTTTCACGTAGGATGGAGTTCACTATAAATAAATTGCTCACCTCTGGAAACTCGAAATGTCTGCTGAGTCTGCTTCTCTACCACCTTCCATGATGTTCGAGTCTGACTACCTCACACACTGACAAAGAAAGAGGAACTCCTGTCTGAATAAAAGGGAATGATTTACTAACAGAAAAAAAGAGGTGTTAATGATTTGGAGCGATACAGTTTGTTAGGGAGTAAAACATTCCCAAGTTTTATATATGAATAAAAATACAATATACTAAGATTATATCAAATAGGCAAAATGATGGGGGCTGGCAGCTTACTAATGCCATTCTGCTGCAGGTGCTGTAGGCAGCTCTAAGCACGCTGGAAACAACGGAGGCGGCGCCGCCCTGCTGGCCAAACCTTGTGTTACACCATTTCTAACAATATTTTGGAAAACACAATCTCTTAATGGCCTATAATCAGTCTTTTACCTCTAATACAGGTACACAAACATCAGTTTGACTCTAGTTTTACTAAACAATGAGTGAGGATTTCCTGTTATTAGTTATCCAAACTGGATAATATTAATGTTGTAAATGGTTAACGAGCAGTAACTGTAAACATTCCGGTTTAATTAAGAGTATGAAAAACTGGGAAATCCTTACATTTGATGCAAAAATAACAAAATATAATAATAATAATAATTCTCATGTACACTATTTTCCATCAGGCCAGTATGAGCGGTTCTGTTCTTACTGGGAGGATCTGGATGTATCATAGCATAACAGACATAAACCTTGACTCCCATATCACTAACTGAGCTGTAAACCAACCCAGCTGTAACACTCAGCCATTTAGTTCGCCATTAAAAAAAAAAAAAAAAAAAAAAAAAAAAAGCATCTCTATGGTAACAAACAGCTAGCCAGCTAGGCTAAAAGGGGTGACGCAGGACACACAAAGGAAAAAGAAAAAAAAAGCAGGACCAACCCCCCGTAAACCCGCTCCACCTCTTAACTTACCACGTCCTCGCAATACCTATGTACTTGGCTCCGATGATTTTATTTAATATTTTCTGAACCATTGTGACCTTCTCGTAGTTGCTCTTGTCGCGAAGGACCCCGGGCTGTCTCTTCTTCTGCCTGTTTAAAAATAACTACCACATCCGCGGTTGCGTGCAGCAGTGCAGGGTCGTTTCAGGCCACCATTTTAAAGACCTGCGTTTACAAAAGAGGGCTGTTTAAACATGTTGGCTTCAGAGCTCCAGTAACGGCTCACATCTGCTCTTTAACGTGGCGCCTTTGTTGCATTCTGATGGCGCTCGAGTGAGTTTTTACCCTGTCCGAATATTGGCAATAGAAAATATGGACAAATTAATTTAACCCTTTATTACAATGGTTTCCTTTATTTTCCTTTTTTTTTTTTTTTTTTTTTAAATGTATACAATATTCAAAAGCCAGACATTGGAAAAGGTATAATCTGTTATTAAAATGGCACATTTATTGCTACATTACTGTTATTTACAGGACAGTTCTCAACTATATATATTTATATATGTAAATATATATATATGTAAGAGAGAGACAGGCTGAGTCAGGCGCTCTGAGGACCAGCAGTCAACAGTGTCCTCGCTCCAAGATGTCAAGCTCTGTGCCTGTGAATGTCGTTAACACTCAATGGTCCAACCCCCTTTTATTTCAACAAAGATGTGACAAAACTGTCGAAAGAAAGTTTTTAATTATGCTCTCGTGTGAACAAAACAAGTCCAAGCCCATCAGCTGAAACATTTACAAGCTCCTGCAGTGACTGGGGTGGCTGTTTGTTTGTCAGATTTCAAACTGTGTCTATATCAAGACTTCAAACAAGAAAGAAAAAGCTCCCCCCGCCACAGAAGTCCAGCCCAGGGAATACTAATTTACATCTAATCCGATTCTTCTCTTGGAATTGCCATCGCAGTATCCAGTACACAGATTGATCATGTGACAATAGACAAAACTTCAAAACACAACTTTTTGACTTAAGTGATCAAGGATGTCCCAAGAGTCTCCATCAACACCATCAAAGAGCTGGAAGAGTGAAAGGTTGGGGTTTAAAATTGTCACTAGTGACGACACATACTGAAAGTCACTGCAGCGAAGGGCTTGGACGCCACAATGCAGAAAGTCTTTACACCTGAAAATAAACTGTCCACGCCGACACCATGCAGCACATACCGAAACAGGTTTCTGTGCATCAAAGGCAGACAAGCAGAGTCAGAAGCAGCACCTCTTGAACCCTGCCACGCTTTAGCAATACAGGACAGACAGAAAACTCAGGACCTGGACCCGTGACCTTCACTAACACAGCAGATTGGACAATCCAGTTGAATATTTCAGGGGAAAAAAAGAGGAATAAAAACTAAACAAGATCTATGTAACATTTATTTATTTTAACTAGATACACTGAAAGAAAAATCTCTTTATACCATTTAAACTTCTTCCTGAAAACTGAAAAAAGCATTAGGAGAAGGGAGGGTGGGGGAATGAACAAGTACCTCTTTAATCTCCATGATAAATGAAATGATATGGTTCACAAAATAAAAACTGTCTTAAATGAAAAAAATAAAATAAAATACAAGTTCAGGCACTGATAAGGCATCACTCTCCCATCATGACATCTTAAGTCTTGAGAATGAAAAGGCCACACTATTGATTTGTATAGGTCTTTTTCTTCATCTCTTTTTGTAGAAATTAAACACACAAAATGCTCCACCTCCCATTTGTGATTACATGTTGGTAAAAAGAAGCCATTCACAACATGACATGACATGGGAATAACATCACAATAACACTGTTTTTGTTCTCCATATTGCCCTTAACCTTACACCCAAACACGGGCATCTGCCTCCAAAATAAACGAGCAGGAAGTTGAACAGCGAGCTGCACGCCAAGCGCTGCTCGATTGAGGACAGACATCAGAAACAAAGAAGAGTGAAGTGAAAACTATTACATGGTACTGACAAAACCCAGGAACACAACTTTGAAAATGAAGGCGATCCACATTTGTATGGTAGCTACATTCAAAAACCAGTTGCATAATTACTGTTAGAGACAAAAATCCCCTCCCCCATTTTTCTCCAGCGCCCCCTGCTGGGGTCAGAATGCCTCAGCAGGTCCGTGGCACCGATTCTGCCCACGCGCTCCCAAATGGACAGAAAGAATTCTCTTGGGTAGCTGATGAGACGCTTCACAACTAAAACTGGAATAAAAGGACACACCAAACGCTTTTAACATTTTCCATTTGTCATCCCGTCAACCCTTTTCCACCGCCATCCCAGTTCAATTTTGAATTAAATGTCAAATATCCCCTTATACAGCTCATCTACAATACACTCTAAACTTCAAACTAATATTGCCATTTATGTAAAAAATCTACAATGTATAGACTAACAAAAAATATATATTTTTATATATATTTAATTTTGAAAAATGAAACAGAATAATGTATGAAGTGAATTTACACATCACACTTCTCTCGGTAAGAAACGTGAAAACACACTTACTCAGGAGAAAGGTGAAGGGCTGCAGTTCAGTGGGAATGCTCATTTAGGAAACAAAGCTTCGGTTACACAGAAGCTCGTCTGCTTTAACGCCCGTGGACTGATGAGATCCCTCCGTTGTAGAAACCCAGATTTTCTTTTTAAATTTTTTTTTTTGTAATTTTTGTTTTTCTCCTTTTGCTGAACTTCAATTAAGGGGAAATATTCGAGCCGTTAAGTCTGTTGGCACCATCAAAACCACTTCAAAGATACAGCACTAAAGGGCGCTGTTCACTCAGCGAGTAATTCAAATGGCTTTCATACAGACTTTCACAGGGACTGAAACGTGAAACAGGTCAACACTCAAAGTCCAGCCTAAAACTACATGACTGTGCTTTCGTCTGTGGATGCTTTAGTACATAAAGCGGTACAAAAACCTGGATCGATAACAAGCAACTACTGGAGTAACACTTGAATTTGTGGTCAACAAACAGGAAGAACAGTTTTGTTTTGTTGACAGATTCTCCCACTTGGATAGATTATCGTCTTCAAGGGAGAAGTCTTCAATTCCAAGTCTCCAGATGCCTCGTGTGATGTGACCGGGCTCCGGCCAGAGACTGTCTCTAAGTCAGAGTTCCGTCTTTCATGCTTCAAGCTGCGTTTCAACTGTCAAAACTGTGACCTTTGCCTTGTGACCTTTTCCCCAACCTCCACACACACACACACACACACACACACGCACGCACGCACGCACGCACGCACGCACGAAGAAAATAATTTTGACAGTTCAACTTCAACTATGGGCTTGGTTACATAACATATGTAAGACTGTACCATCACGCTGGGAATGACATACATTAAAAATAATTGCTCATACACATAAGCAATCCCTCACAATAAATGTTCCTCACATGTAAAGCAATTTGCTTAAATGTCAAATAGAAAACATGTAACAATTAGGCACAAATCCTTGATTCAAATCATTTGTTTAGGTCTCTCTCTCTCTCTTCTCCCCCCCCACTCCCACCAGAGCACCTCTCGGCAGTGTGTGAAGCCCCAATGTGTGGCAGGACAAAAAAATAAAAATAGTACTCCTGTGTTCCATCATCATCATCATCATGTGGAAACCAGGAAAAAAAGAAAAGAAAAAAGTTTACATGTAATTAAAAAAAAAAAAAGAAAAGAAAAAAAAAAGGCAGTTCTTCACATTTGAGCTTGTAGTCATGGTTGGGAGTGCGACAAACAGGCTGTGTCAGTTTTGGCAGTATGCATGTGTGTACGAGTGTGCATCTTGAAATTTGAACGGACAATACACAGACATGTCCACATACACACGCTCTCACACACACACACACACACACACACACACACACTTGAGAATAACGGGTGGAAGAAATCTGTTAAGGCCACATCCTCTGACAGCCAGAAAAACACCACCAGATCTGGAAAAAGGAAGGAGCACAATGACATAATGCAACGACATTCCTGCAAAACACACAAATGATAGAATATGACTGCGGGTATTGTATACTTGCAAGTAGGTTAAATTCTAACACGAGTCTTTTGGGCCTACCTGGTGTTACATGTGGCCAACTGGATTGTGGCCATCTCCACCCATGCTAGGATGGCCTCCTGAGAGCTGCATGGGTGCTTCACCCACCACCCCAGACACCTTCTCTTCCTCGCGGCGTTTTAAACACGCTGCCTTTGGGTTTAGGTTACGCTCTGAGAAAGATGAACACAGAAATGAGCCTTCTTAGTCCTCGACAGAGGTCCACAAAGCTGGGATTTTCATCCATAAGAGTACATGCAAACTGACCTCTGACTTGTTGTTCTAAATTGAGGATGACATTAACAGCTTGGTGAAGGATGAGAAGTTTGGTCTGAGGTTTGTCGTGGCTGAGGTGCAGCTGGCACATCCTCCCAAGCTCCTTAAATGCCTCGTTGATGTCCCGTACCCTAAGGCGCTCACGGGCATTGTTAGCCACTCGTCGTTCCCTCTCGCGCTCCATCTTCACCTCGGGGGGAAGGTCCTCATCGTCTTCCTGACTGGTTTCAAGCAAAAATGAAAGGATGAAACTACAAAACAAAAGTGCTCATTCTACCAGTTCACAGTTTTAACCCTCTCAGGCTCAAATTAAACTTTCTGTTGCTAATGCACATCCAAGTCCTGCAGTGGTACTTCTGAGTAAAAAAAACTCATAAAATATGTATGTGGGGTAATCGGGTTGTTAGTTTTTAACTGTTGCAAATCGGCAACGCCTGCCTCCAGAGGGTTAAGCAGACTTGTTAAAGTGCTGGGAAAACATTACTGAAGAAAAGTGCTGGGGGCAACATGTGTCTTGTAATGCAACACTTGAGTTGCATTATAAGCCAGCAGTTTATATGTGAATGAGGAAGAACACTATTTACATTGTGGAATTATTTGCATCACTTTGAATTTGTGGAGGGAAAAAAAAAGGGGCAAAAAAACAAACAAATGCAAAATGCAAACTGTGTACAGACTAACGGCCTCTGGACAACATAACCAACAGGCGCAAAGAATCACAAGGCCTTTTTTCTTTTTGATCCTGCAAATGCACCTTAGTAAAGGGCTCTAACCTCATAATACAAAAGTTCATTTTAAAAGAAACAATTCCCAACACTGCTGAAGAAGCAGTTCATATGATCATTTAATTAAAATGCTTATCCCACACAAGTTCAATTAGAAAAACATTCTCTGCTGTGTGTGAAGTGTTAGCAGATTTAAAATCTATGTCTTGTAAGAAGCTAAGCATGGTAAGCAGCTTTAGCCTTCACCTTTACAACCCCGAACTTCTTAGGATTTTGTGCAGCGTTGTTCATTACTGTGATGCTGGACTTGGGATAAATGTCTATTGTTTCATCCTTGCATTTGTTTGTAGTCTAAAAAGCATTTTGGGTTCAAATTTCAAAACTTCCAGGTGGTAACTGTGCAGAAATGGTGACTAATGAGTAGCAAAGTTCAGAATGAGAAATACTGTGACGACTCTGTCGAGCAGAGATCGTTTAGACATCAGCTCCAGCGGCATTTGTTTGCTCAGTGGTGCCTGGCAAGAGCCCACAAAGCATTAGAAATTGATTCTCTATTGGAGAAACTTACTCATCATCTTTCTGGTCTGAAAGGCCAGAGAGCATCTGGAGGGTCAACGCCTCCTTTCTGAAAATGTGACATGAAGGGCGAGGGGGGAGTTTGACATCGTTAAAAACCTAACAGAGCCTAGGCAATCACTGGGAAACACAGGAAAGAAGAAATGCCTGAGATGAATTAAACTTGTATAAAAGTGACAGCTGACTCCCTTTATATTCTCTTAGTGACAAAACGATCCTCACCTTTGTTTGACAAAGTAATAGTTTAATTCTGTAAAAATCAGGCTCAAAGTTTTTAAAGTTTGAGGTGAAAAGACTAAACGTGCAAGGACCTTACCTTGTTCGACTGCGTGCCGCTTTGGTGTCTTTCTTTTCCTCCTCTGACTTGTCTGCAACAGATGAATTTTCATCGTCCTCCTTGTCTTCTCTTTTGATATCTGAGCTGCTGGAGGAGTGTGAGGAACGAGCCAAACCACCCGGGAGACCTACGGACAAACACAGTGCGCGAAGCTTTAATATTTTCAGTTTCAGGAGTGCATACAGCACCGGGGAAGCTGATGAAGTCCAAAAGAAATCTGTGTACATGTAAAATAGACATTTTTATAATTAATAATCATTAATCAAACTTACTGGTAAAGCCTTCTGGCTGGCTTACTGCTGGTGTGGGTCCAGATGCGTGATGACCGTGCAGGAGAGTGCTGCTGGGAGGAAGACCTGTGGGCTCCTCATGTTTCCCACCCTGCTGGTAAAGGTGGAGAACGGTCACGATAGACTCACGAGGACAGATCGAGCAAAGCTGATACACAGACTACAAAGCCCCCCCCCCAACCGAAATCCAGGGAAAAAAAAAACAAAAAAAAAAACAACAACCCAAAACTGACATGACATATATTGAAAATAACTGAATACTTTTTGACATTAATAATAAAAAACAAACTTATTTGCTAATATTTTTTGGAACTGGTTTGACATAACTCGGAGACAAAGTATATAAAATGAACTCTTGCTGTACACCGTTTGGCCAGCAGATGGCACAAAGCATCACCACTGTGATGGTTTTTTGTTTCTGGTGGAGATAAAACCCAGACTAATTTTTCTGACTGATTTTTCCCCCCCATTTAATCCAAATCCTTTCTTGGAAAATAGAAAATATTTATCTGTTCAAAAGGACAATTTGTTGTGCATCATAAAATTAAACACACAACAAACTTTCCCCTAATTGTAAATCATTTCCCACGTCTCAGTTTTCTAACATGTTTTAAAAACCGGAGCATGTTCGTTTAAACCTCGACACTGACACAGCCTCTTCAGGAGCGTACCCAATTTGAATCTCTATGAATGAAAACGTAGACCGCGCCAATGCTTAGACGAGGACTTTTGTCTGCTTTGTGTTTAAAAGCAGCATCACGAGCCCACACCTCTCTTAAAAACAAAAGAAAACATGTTGAACAGAGCAGGTGACTCACCATTGCGGGATGTCTGTTGCTGAGGGCAAGACTTGCATTGGGGAAAGCCGGAGAGAGGCCTCCGAGGCCCCCGTTGTGTACTGAAGACAGCAGGCTGTGCATGTCAGAGTGGGCGCCCTCTAAGCCGGGGCCCTGGCCCACAGCGTGGCTACGGAGCACGTGGATGGCCTCTTCCAAGCGATCCTCCATTTTACTCTGCTGTATAAATACATGAAAGATGTGCTAAGCTGTCAAGATGAAGGTGGGACATCAACTATTAAAACAAGTAACGGCATACAAAGGCTAGAAGAACACACCCATACCGGCAACGTTAGGTTTTTAATTACGATTGATGAAGCAGAGAAATATTTTGGCATACCAGTGCATGTGGTGGCCCTTCATAGTTGGGTGTGGTTGGTCTTTGCCACTGAGACTGAGGTCCTGCAGGGAGAAATATTGGGTGTCGGTTAAGTAGCATTTCTCAACTTTTCACCAGGTGGCACTGCAGACACGTTTTTCTGCTGAATAACATTAAAAACGCACAAGAAAACATTCACTCAAGTTCAACACACTCATTCTTCGATGACAAAAATGCAATCGGGTCAGACTGAACAAGTGAAATGAACTGTACTCATTAAGGTACTGTCCAGTTCACGCTGATTCATTAACCAAATCTGTGGTTGCACGGCAGAGATAAAACCACCTTAACTCAGTTTACCAACCTTTTGATTTGCTAAATCTACACAGCCTTGAGGTTCATCAGCACAATGCGGAACTGATACAAATTTTCCACATATTTCAAAAAAAAAAAAAAAAAAAAAAAAAAAAAAAAAAAAAAAAAAAAGGATAAACTTAAACATCTGTCATTTTAATTAGATTATCTTTTATTGTGAGTTTTTTGAAGTACTAACACCGTATGAGAGAATGTACCTGCGATGGCCTGAGGAGATCCAGGAGTAGATGGAGCTGAGGAGAAATTATTACTGTTGTGGTCCGATGGGTAAATCTGAAAGTATGAGCAGATAAAAACTTCAAATTCAATCTCCTGGGTTCAAAAGGTAAAAATACTCATAGGTAAACATGTCCATACATCTTTTAATGTCTAAACCTTCTTCTAAAAAATAAAAGTAAACAAAAATAAATAACATTAAATATCTAATGGTTAGATATTTCTTATTGTCATGACCTTGGAAATGCTTAAGGACCCAGGTTATTGTAAGCAGAACAGCAAAACAACTGATTCAAGAAGGGTTTATAAAAATTTAACTATGCCACTTGAAGCCAAAAAACAGCTGTTTTGGTTTTTCACTCCCCCTTCAGGATATTTTTTTTTTAAAACAATCAATCTGTTTAGGATAAAACTCTTTATATCCAAAATAATCCTACACCATCTAACTAACATTTTTGCCATTTTCAGACACTCCCCGAGCTGAATTTCCACTCATGTCTCCAACAGAATTTACCATCACTGCTGATTTTCACTTCGTTAGAGGATATAAAACTCTCGGGAAAATTATTTAAAGTGTTTTATTGCCCAGCACTAATTTAAAGCAACAAACGGAGAGAAAAGAACTCACTGAGGCAAGAGCCTTTCCAATTTCATCTCCTGAACTGCCAGCTGTGGTGCCTCGGTTGGCTGCAGAGATAAAATAAATGCGAGTCAGATGACTTGTTAATCTGAAAAAACAACTCAGTCTGACCACGTAGCCGTCGAACCAGTGACGGAGAAGTTTGCGACGCGCTCTTTTCAAAGGTTCTTTACCCATTATGCCTTCTCCGTTGATGGTGGGCGTGTGGTTGTAGGTGGTCGGGGCCGAGTGGAAGCCGTTGACCTCGCTGCTGTGCAGAGGATAGTTCTGTGGGGACAGAGGCAGGGGTGATGTTTCTGGGATACAGGTAGCGTCATAAAGCACAAAAGCCGTTCACAGAAAAAAAATAACCCAATCTGCATCGTGTACTTGGCGCCTTGAGAATGGATGTTCAACATGCCGTACCCAAACAATTAACAGCACGTTTAAAATAAACCACGATGACTTATACTGTTGTTACATGTTGTTATGTGGATGTTACCACAACATCAACCATCAGCATGGGATTGAGGCCATTTCTACTCACCATCCTGTCCTGTGGATTGATTGCAGAAAAGGAGCCTGGTTGTCCAATGTGAGGGGAATTACCCAGCATGGCAGAGTAGCCAGAAGATGACCAGGGGTCATCTAAGGAAAAAAAATGTTTGGAATTAATATGAAAACAGTTCAAAGAACATTACAGGGCAATAGTAATATTTTATGAAAGGTTACCTTGCAAGTAAAAAGAGGTAGGGTAGACTCCAGGCTTAGCACCAGGATATCCCCCATTTTCTCTGGTATACTCGTCACCAGATGTGGAAGCATACACCTAAACAAAGAGACGTGACAAACAGTTGGACTACGGTTATACAACACTACAATACACACCAGCGTTCATGTGTGTTAGCGGTTTACTATGAATCCTGAGCCATCACGAAAGATGAAGTACTGTGGCATTGATCCATCTCGTCTTTGCTATGGATAACCATTTAATTACACTAGCGCCAAGTGACCACAAGATGGCAAGAGGGAGTCTGCCAACGGTGGAGGAGGAAGGCCGGCTCCTCGCCCGTGGAGGAGAACACAGTGGCCATGGCATGCTGGGCACAGCGACGGCTTAGATCCCAGTGCACAGTGAGCACTTCCTCTCTAGCTCCTAGGACCCCAGTGACATCGCACTGCCTGGCCTGCAGCCCCTCCCTATAACACACTCGGTATCAGCTCGCACACATACCATGCATTCAGTGAGCCAACACACCCATCCATGCACAATCCAAAAGCTATGTCCTCAAACTCGCACTAGAGCGTCAGAGGATTGAAAATGACAAAGAACAGCTCTGGTTAATATTGTAGACATTTTAAATACTTGCACCTTAAAGAATTCAACTGCACATTGTTCCTAAATATTGCAAACGACCACTGATGCTAGGCCTCCGAACACAGCAACAGAAGACGGACATGAGACGCCTTCAGTTTCCAGACTATCAGCCACCACTGAGTCCTCCTTTTCCTCTCCTCCTCTGTACTACATGCAGACAGAGGGAGAGAGAAAGAGAATGGAGGCTATGCTGCAAAGAATGCTAATCCAGAGAAGGGATTTTTTCTGTAATTTGATTTAACAGGGAGAAGTGGAAAGGGAATGGAGAGATGCACTTCTAATTACAGAGCCATCTGCCTGTTCCTGGACCACATCCAACTCCACAGGCAGCTGGGCTGAGGAGAGGGAGAGAAGAGAGGGAGAGAGATGGGGGCTGGGATCCAGTCAGCAAGACAGAGAGAGAGGGAGAGAGAAAGAGGGAGAGATTGCAGTGGGTAGGGGGTGGTTAAGGGGCAAGGGGGAGGACTGAGGGGGGAAAAAATGAAGGCCCTGATGATTTATGAAATGGGTAGAGAGATAAGGGGTGTTGAGGGGGACAGGAGAAGGTAATCTAAATGACTTAAACAAAGCTTGATATGGCCAGGGGAGTGTGAAGGAAACAGGGGATTTAAAATGATCACGGTTAATTCAGGGGAAAACATGATGGAGATGGCTTCATTTAACAATAGGCTTTGAGTTGTTCTTTCACGGGGAACAATGTCGAGTGAATCCTGCCGCTCTAGATGGGAACACAGGACTACACAATGACTAGTGCTGCTGGATAATTGTATTCTCAGGAAGAAAGGGATTGCTAGGGTAAAATCCTCAACTAATAGGGGTTTAATGTAATTCAGGTTATGACCGTGTAAAGGTCTCTACACCAGGAGGAGAGAGAGAAAAAAAAAAGCAAAAACAAAAAACACACACACAGATATATATAAAAAAAAAAAGCGGCTTGTGGCAAGGGGTGGGGAGTAGATGAAGATTAACATCAAACTAACCTCAGAGCGCTTTATTCAACCACAGGGGTTTGTGGTTAGTATACTGGACAACTAGGGGGCAGAAGAGAGGCTCCTCCATGTTTTTTGTTTGTTGCACATGAAAAGAGGCGTACGATTTGCACGGTTAGAGGATCTTGTGCGCAGGTAACGCTGGGAAACTGAAGTCAGCTAGCTTGAGGGCAATTGAGATATGGCGTTTACAAAGCAAAACGATTTCTGAAACTCAAGTGGATAAAGAAAAGTAGAATATGCTGATGAGGTGGTTTAAAAACAAACAAATAAATAAATAAAACAGCGGCAAGAGAGGAGTGTGGGAAGAAGGAAAGACCACAGGATCATCACCAGCTATCATTAATCTGGGCTCAGACACGGGGCTAAGAGGCCTCACAAGCACTGCGCCTCACAACTGGGTCACTCACAGGGGGAGGCCCACCCAGGCCATCATGTGGTGAGGCGTAGGCAGAGGGCTGGGTGAGGTGGGGGAGGGGGGTTCACACACAGAAGTCTCATCATTCGCACTAAAACCACGCAGCCATCGTTCACGCTGCGGGGACTGACTGAGGTTCAGACAGTGAGAGAGTGGGAAGAGAGAGAGAGAGGGCCTCGACCAGACAGAGCGTTGACACTCCATCTCTGTGATGTAGTCGCTTTGGCGAAGCCTGTCTGCACGTAGAGGTTTCGGCAGCCACTTCAACGCGACAACACCCACAGGTGGGAGATGGCAGCAGAAGCAAATTTCATAAACAAACAAGAAATCAAAAAAAAATCTGGCTAAGCACAGAGTTCGCCGAGTTCAACTTTGATCTGTTCCCATAGTTACACTCAGAGTCAATCTGATAAACACCAATCTAATCAATGCACAGACTGTAAGTCAACTTAAGAGTCAAAACGCAGCTCTGTTCAAGTCTCCCTGAATTTCCTGTCAGACTACACTTCAAGACGTCTTGTATGGACCCTGTCAGACATGCAAGCCTTTGAATGTGCCTTCTTTATGCGTGTAACGCTATCAGCCTTGGTCTGAGTGAACGCCTGAATAAAAATCTACGCAACATACAATAAGATTATTTTAAAAACAAACAAAATAGGGCAAAGATGGCTAAAAATGTTTGAGAAATTGATTTTAATCTTTTCTTCTGCTTGTGTTCATAGCATAGGATATGTTCATCTTCGAAGTCAGAAGACGCTTGTGCAGTGGCAACATTTTATATTGATGATCCACCAGCAGCTTAGACATCAAGACAGAGTCAACAGCAACACAGGCAAGCCACACACGACCAGGTTTCTGAGTTTAAATAACCTGCAATCACTGCACAAGACACATAATGAAAAAGATTCCTAGTCTGAGTAACAGCAGCACATGCTGAGAAAATTCTTTGTCAGCATTCACTGACTGTATATTCAAACATGTAACAATGACTAGTATCTCCAGCTATGGTTGGCTGCCATCATCCTCACATCAGCTGCATCAGCAGCTGCCAACTCTTATAATGTGACAGTACAGTCTGGGCCCTGCGAGACACTTCTTTACCTTCGAGCAACAATTTCTCAGTTTTAAATATGTTCAAACAAGAAATGTAAACACAACTTCATCCTTTTTGTTTTGTTTTCCCAGGCTCAAACGTTACAAGTAGCCCAGCATTGAGGAACTAAAACATAGACACTGTCATGTAAAGAATTCAAACTTTGGACAGAATTATTATAATTACATAATTAGCTATACATCTACCTGTTTGCACACTATAAAGGTGCAAAAAAAAAAAAAAAAAAAAAAAAAAAGACAAATTCACAATATTTTACGGATATTTGTTTGACTTTGAGCTCGATAAAACCAATGAAACCTTGAACTACATCAGAAAACAAGACTTGAGACCCAAACCTTGTGCAATTTGTGCGTCAGCAAACCGCGAACCACGTGTTCTATCAAAGTGTATCATTCAATCTAGGCTACAGAAAAAGGTAGGTAGACATCAACAAAGCACCTAAAAGCCTACAAAATTACTTGACTACATGACAATCAACCCAGAAAACCACTTGAAACCACTTGACTATACAGACAACCACAGTGATGATGTTTACTGGGGCCTGAGTTGCCTAACTGTCAGCTCGCTAAGAGTCTGACTGAGCAGAGGGTCTTTACCCCTGTCTGTCACAGAACTGTTCAAGCAGAGCGAGGACAGCAGTGTGTGTGTGCAGAGAGAGAGAGAGAGAGAGAGACGGCGAGAGAAGGGACTGGCTGCGAGCGGTGTAGACGAGCAGAAATAAGCTCTTACCGAGGACGGCAGGCCAGGGGGTTTCCGAATCTTCTTTGGCTGGGTTTCTACATACAGGCAGCAGAGACATACAGAAAATGTTTAAGAGGCAGGAACACAAATACGGACTAAGTGAGGGTACATGTCATGTTAGCATGTTTGTATTTTTAAAGCTAGACCAGAAAATAAAAATAATTAAAAAAACTAAAAAAACAAAAACAAGATGCAGCAAGTGCTTGCCGCTCTGTACGCGCATCAGTTTGAATGAAATGCCAAAGTGCATTCGTGTGCATACACTGTAGCTTTGTATTTAGATTTATGTTCAACAGAACGACAAAGAGAAAACCGTTTTGGTCCCAATGATCTGACGACACATTTTAAACGTCACTTTGGGCTACGGGTCATTGTAACGGACAGTTTTCACCATTTTTGGAGCTACCGAACATAACGCAGTTAAATGGTCAATAAATAATCAGCAAATTAATCCTGAACGACACACATACAAAAAATAAGTACTTAGTAGCCACACTGCATGCCCCATGACGTACCTATGGCTCCTTCAGGCGGCCTTCTCCTGGGGTTGTTAGGATATGAAGGATAAAACTGAGAGCCAGACTTCAGACCAGAGGGTGACATGGCATCTGGGCTGGGCATCGCAATGTCGCTAGGAAGAAAACCAGGCTAGGGGAGGACAGAGAGATAAGATTTACTAATAAGACACACAGAAGCGTGGGAAAGCATGGTTTCTTTTCTAAGAAACCAAGACCGTTGTCAATTCAAAGTGCCCGACATGAAAAGAGAACTGAAAATACGGGGCGTCTTACACACAGGCAAACTACATGAAATTAGGTCACACATGTATCCTCGCAGTTAAACATACCTGGTTTCCAAACGAAGAATACGGTGGTCTCTCATTTTTACCTGTGAGGTGAACATGATGGACATTTAAACATTAATTCAAGTGAAACCCTGAGCTGTATACGCAGATTAAGACGCAATGGACTGTGCTAATACAAATGAAAAGTAGGTTTTTCTAAAGTACAAAAAGTCCAGAGATGCCCTCCCTTTTTTTCCCCTCAGTACGCTCAGCTGCATAAAGCCGCCCGCCAGACAAAACCCTAGGGAAGGTTTCTGCTTCAATACCCCAACATCCCCAACACTCAACGAATGAGCACACACACACACGCACTCACACACAGATATAAACATATGCATATACATACACATTCTGCCATCCAGAAGACAGCTCTATGGTCATAAATATATGCACGACTGTCCAATCGGTCTCCATCAGTTTCTTAAAGCTGGCGTTTGACAAGGCAACATTCATCTGGTACCAAGGATGACGTTTTTATATTTTGTAAACTGATACGACTCAAGTGCTAAAACTTAAACAGATAAAAGTCACATGTATCAAAGTTTACTTAAAGGAAGCAGAACATACCAGCAATCCCTGAACTGATGAATGGAGAGGACAAGGCTTCGTGCTCACTGTAGTGGGATCCTTCTCCATAACCCTGTGGGAACAATGGCACACATAAGACGACTAACCATAAAAGGCCAAGGATGGCAGACACTAACCTCAGGCATATAGACTAACACGCTTACATGGCCAGCTACATCTTTTTAGCACCCCTGCGTGGCTTAGCGCTTACCCTCCCTCTGCTTTTCTGTCTAACAGGATCCATGCCAAACAAATCTGCATCAGCTCGAGGGAATCAAACCAACTTTCTTAATTATCAACTTGTGGTAATCAAAGCTTGCTGCATCCATTTCACCCCCCTGTTCCTTGTATTTACACAGAGTTGTGCCAAGACAGTTATGGTAGATGTGAAGCTTGCAATTACCGGTGGGCTTCGACAGAGGTTTGGGCTACCAGAGAGCTTGCCAATGCAGGATCCTGGGCCAAAGTTATTAGGTAGAACGTAAAACTACAGCTTCAAATTGCATATGGCACACAGATGAGAAAAGTACTAAGCTGTAGTTGTGGTTGGGGGATAGGACGTTTGTGTTTTCATCTATGGCGCAGCGGTTAACTGAATGTGAGTGAGTGACAGTGTCGTGGCATCTGGTGTTAAAGCTTTGCAAACTTAAAGTCATGAGCGACTGAAGAGGCCGAGTGTATGCATTTGGAGCTTACCCGTCCTTGGCTGAACGAGGGGCTGTTCTGTTCCGCGGAGCCCCAAGACCCAGAGCCGCTACGCTCGTCTATTGCTGCAGAGACACACAATGAAAGGTAGGGAGGAACGGCATTAGTCCAAACAAACTAGATACTAGAAGAAGTGAGCAGTCCAAGGGAAGAACCTTAAACCACTTTAATGTGCATTATTACAGACATGAACGGTTTTGACTATGACTATAAGTGGCCACAATCGGCATTTCATAAGGAAGCCAAAGAATTCACACTGATCAAAGCAAATTCTCTGTTATGTTAAACGTTTTCCAAAGATACACGTAGGATACATGCTGTTTTTTATGCTCACTAAATAACAGGACGTTTACCATTAGCATTCTAATGTAATCCAATTGTTGAGAGAGTAACATGTCATCTAAACCACATTTAAATTCCACCCAGTCAATTTGACAAACAATGTGTGGTGCCAAAAATTGAAATGCTATTTTTTAGGTAAAGAAAAAGCCGATGCGGAGCACAAAGAAAACACAGCCAAAAGACTGGTGGAGCAGAAAACTCCAAAATACCCCCATCATCCCCTTCTCCCTGTCTTATGCACTAATGCTATCCAGGCTCTCTGGAGACACAAGGCTTAATTGCATGCTGATTTGCATAATTGTGCATATTAATGCGGTTTCCTTATGAATATTCATATTTCGTCTTTGATTTTTTTTTTTTGCCTAATTAAAAAAATGTGTGTGAGAAAGCAAAAGAGAGCGAGCGAGTGGAAGGAGAAAGCAAGGGGACGAGGGGGGGGGGGGGGGGGGGGGGGGAGAGAGAGACAAGAGTGAGAGGGGTCTGGGTGAGATCAGCAGCCCGGCTGACGAGCGAGAATGAGTGATGAGACTAACAGAGCGGTGCAAGCACCTACACACGCTGCGACAGCCGTGATCTATGGAGCTGATGCCAGTGGCATGGAGAATCAGGCGAGCCGCTAGGAGAGGGCATCCGAAAAGATCGGCTGTGCCGAAAGGCCATGGCACTACTAAAGCGCAGCTCCACCGTCAACCATGTCCGATGGCACAGGACGTCAGCAATGAGCTCACCGCTAAATAAAGATGACAGACTTTGAATGGAGACACTTAAGCCAAAGCTCCATGCCAGCAGAAGTAGTACCAAATTAGTGAGACAAAAATCTAGTCTAGATGAGAGGACTCAACAATGTCTGCTTTTAGCCTTGCAAATTTTCATTCAAACAACTTCTCTTTTCCACTTCAAGACACTCTAGCGTCATCCAAAACTGCTGTTAGACCATGAGTATTTTCACAAATACAGAAAAGTAACTGGTGACACACATTCGCCGCTGTCGACAATAACCTGCACTCTGCACAGAGTTGAGAGAGTAACTTCATCTTCGCAGCTATTTTCAATACCCCACTCATCCGCCTGTGAAGCCTCCATTTGGACAACGGGGGTGCAGAGGATGAAGCGAAAGCACGGCTGTGCAGGAGAAGTCTGACAACGTTGTTTCACACTTAGTGGAGTAATTAACTCGGAGGCAATTAAACAAAGGTGGAGAGCTGCCGAGGTGACACTGACGCCTAGGAGAGCCCAGCAACGCCAGAAGAGAGATCTTCCTATTGTTGTTAATCTCCTGTCACGTTTCATGTCAAACAAAATTTCAGTGGTACTAAATTAGAATTAGAATAAACCGTGTATTACATTATAGGTGCTATTGTGCTGCTCCACATGCTGCCATAAATATTTTTACGTCCAGCACAAAAACAAACAGTGAACATAGTAGCTATCAACTGTTATCAGCTGTTGCTGTAATTGATCATCATGACATCACGTAGTCATGATAATGCTACTGGGTAGCAGTGCTCACACATTTCCTTACGTTCTTTGACAGCACGCCGTTTGTTTGTGCTGCATTTTATCATTTTGCCAGAAGAATACTTTTCAGTGTTTCTATAGTGGTATTTGTAATCACTAATAATGACAAAAAGTCCCACTGAAGTACATCAGTAATATATTATTTAATTATTCACCTTTTTAAAAACAAATAAAATTTCTAATTGAAAGAAAATGACGATGAAAACAGTTCTGACTAAACCCTTACATTGGCGTCTCCTCTCAGCGTTTACACTGACAAGGCCTTCCAACGTTACACAAGGACAGCAACAGAGTACTTAAGAAATGAAGCTCATGCCAATTAATGCATCTAATCTCTAATCAAACTTCAACCATTTTCAGTCTAGAAAGGCAATGTGACCATTACCACTTTACTTTTGAAAAAATAAGCCATCAAAATTATTTAAACTTGCACTTACTTCAATTTCTTTCAGTAAGCAAATAATACTACCACTAAACACACAATTAGTCTGGATTATCATTAATAAGTCGAAGGTTTAGCATGAAAACGACAGGTTCTCTGGATTTCTATCACGTCCATCTAGATTTTGGCATGACCAGTGCAAATGTACTCAACATAGCAAGGCAAATACTGACTCAAAAGCAGAGCCCAGAAAAATATTTATTCACTGAGCCACAAACTTTCTAAGAGCTGCGAGCTCTGAAAACATTTAATTTAGCTGAAGGAGGAAGCCACTCGCCTTTGAGATTTCCCCTTTCTGAGGGCTTCGATTTTCCTGCTGCGACAAAGTAAAGTACAGAAAACTACAGTACGCGACAGTCCTGCAGCTGTGTGCAGGCGGACAAGTTGAGGTGCAAAAGGTAAATGCAAAGCTAGCCAGTTAGCCGCCTAGAGAGGCTACATGTGACAATTGTTTGTTGTGATCTGAGGAAAGCGAGCTTGTCACGTCCCCTGTATTTGTGTTTGTGTGTGTGTGTGTGAAGGGGGTTGGAGACGTTGCCAGCAGCTGCAGAGGTGACAGAGGGGACGCCTGCCTGAAGGCTTGTGGGCTTGGCCAGCTCCCACCACACCGTCACACTCTGCCTCCCCTACTTCTTAAACATCCCACACTTCTTGCCAATCCTCTCCTCTTTCCTCTAACATCCACTCTACTCTCCTCGACACACCCACACCCAGCCACCCACACACACACACAGGCCACTGAGGAAGGGAGGACGCCTAATGCAATTAGCACCCCTCTGAGCACTTTTGTGCTGATGAATAGAGGTGGTCTGGTGGGCCACTGGGCTACTTGCGGCCGTTCCCGCGCTGCTGGATCCCTGAATAGACAAGCCGCCGAGGTGACGTCATAGATAGGCGTTGTGGTTTAATGGACATCATTTAGAAAATAAGTCGGTTTCCTGGCCCACAGCCATGCAGTACTGTTTCCCTTACAGTGGCTAAGCTTCAAAAACAAAACAAAAAGAGACAACTAAACGCCACATGTACCCATTCCACCTACAAATAACGCACATTCATTTAATGCTGTAGTTTTAATAACATGTTTCCTCGTATAGTCGCGTTGTAGTCGGTGCACTGTGCGTGTTATAACACGACACAGATCTACGAGAACCTCTTAGGCTGGAATTTGCACATTAGCTTTTTGGCTTTCTAGTGCCATTAGAGGGTACCTGCCGATCTCCAAAATGTTAAAGGTGGCAGCTTTAAGTATCACATTAAAATGGGTTTCAATGACCGAGGGTCACACTTTGGGACGTGGGGAGGGGTGAGGAATTAACTCCTCACTGCTTAGTAATTGCCTGCTGTAATAGAAACAAACAGAATCCTGCCTTCCACAGGCTGATCCCTCTATTCAACAAGCTCTCTCTCCCACTCTGGCCACTCTCTGCATGCTGGGCCAGTTTAAGAGGCTGCAAGCTGGGGGTGAGGGACATTGTCTCAGATTCAAGCCATTTCCTGCAGATCAGTGGGGGTAAGAGCCCTGTGCTGTGTTGGGGGAGGAGTGTTTTACACTTCAGGGTGGGGGAGTCGTTTCAAGTCCATAAGCCCCCTTCTTTGCCTTTGTTCCTCAGTGGCCAAGTTCTCACTCTGGGGAACACTGGGGAGTGTGACTCGATTTCACACACCAGGTTGGCAGGGTGACAGAGGAATGAAAGTAACATGACTTACTAATAACCTTCAGGAAGAGAAAAAAGCTTACTCAAAGCCTTCAGGTGCTTGAGTGGTTTAATTGCGGATAGTTTCACCTTTAAAACTGAAACAAATACGAAAATGGATAAACAGACATAGAACAGGCTGCAGGGTTTCAGTGAGCATCTTTTTTTTTTTCCTGGGACTGCTTCCATTACATTACTCAGTGTAATACATGTAAACAGATATAACCACAAACACTTTGCTATACATTTTTCTTTGGCAGAAGGCTGATCCAATGAAAACTATTCAGTCTGTGGATTAGAGAGAGGGGGGGGGGGGGGGACGTCAGTTCTGAAAATATAGCTACAGTCTCAAATGAAATTCTGTAGAGCAGCATGCACCACAAATAAAATTTACCTATACGAAGGAAGTGGAAAAGATCTCAAAACATCGGTAAATAAAACTGAAACTGTCTGCACGATAAATACCACAAAGGTTAGGTTAGAAATTTTCGTCACCTCAGAGGGTTGACCTTTAATGTGTGTGCTCCATTATGTCATCTGTAAATTACAAAGAAAAACTCTTTTTCCCGTTACTCCAGTTTTACATTTATAATACCGTTAAAGAGCACCGATTTAACAGCAAATTTGCTTAATGTTGCCGTGTCAAATCCCACATTCAGCCACCGTAATGTCAATTAAAAAAAAACGAGTGGTAAGATTAAGAACGGTGCACGAATCAAAACTAATACAGTTTAAGAAAAATGCAGTGAGATCAAGCCGAAAAGCTTACCTGATCCACCAAACTGAGAGCTGGCGAGTGTCATCGTTCTGTTTTTCCCATTGGCTACTGGAGGCGCGAACATCTACAAGACAAAAGCAGTGAGATACCATAAGTAACAAGGAAAATGATGGCACACTTCACACATCCTATTTTCACTAATGGCTAACATCACATCACACACACAAACACATCGTTCAGTTGTGAGTACCCCTCCCCACCCCCTCCACCTTACAGGCATTTCAGATTTGGATGAGTCTAAAGTGAGATATAAAGGGGATTTTAAAAAACAAAACAAAAAACTCGATTTAACCATCTATAACTTTCAGCATCAACAGAAAAACCTAAAAATCTATCAAGTTATAAATATTGATTTTAAACATAAGTGAAGTTTTATTCTATGGCAAACAACGCATTAAACAGTCTAATTAAGTTAGACCCCAAACAAT